>NC_143052.1:295115000-296365000 GCF_052426305.1 Pelodiscus sinensis | reverse complement strand
GGTAAGAGGTCTATCAAAAAAGTTTAAAGATAGGTGCTTGTAGGTACTATATAGTCATGTAGCAATGCCACTTGGTAAAAGATTAGTTTGAATCTGATTTATGACTCAAGTGTACCTGACATTGGTGGTGTCACCACGTATGGCTGGCCACTTCATATGCTGAATATTTGTCACTATGTCTGTTTATCCACATCATAAAACCACCACAGAGCTTGGCAATCCCTTGAGCTAGCGTGGGATGTGCAGGTCATTATCAAAGCAGATTGGTGGAGTTATGTGGGAAAAGCATGCTGAGTAGAACAGTCAGGTGCCAAATAATAAACACCATCCCTTCCATTATTATTTTTCACCCCTTAAGTTTCTGGGATGATATTTAGGCTTCAGATTCATGACCACAGCAACAATTTGTATGGGGAACCAGGAATTCCAGCCTTCAAATCTCATTTCTGACAATGACTCCTTCTATAGTTTTGACCATACTGTCAAACCTCTCCTCTTAAATTTCTCCGTCTATGAAATGTGTCTCTTTTAATTTTCTTATCTACCTCACAGCAATGTCAGGAAACTGAATTAGTGGTGAAATACTGCTCGCCTTACCCATTTACAATCCTGTTGACTCCAATTTCATCCAGAACTTGCCTCCTGAATAAATGGTATTGTGCAAGTCATTGAATTACTTGTGAACAAAACAGAATGAACTGTACAGTACATGTCCAGTATATGAGTTCACCTCCAAATAGCCAGAAAAGTGAACTGCTTTTTCTGAGCCACTGCACACTATTCAGGCTGCAGTTGAAAAAGTATTAATTTCAAACACAATTCAAATGCCTCTAGGCATAAATAAGGCTGGATATAGCTGGACTTGGGTATTAATACAAACAAAACAAACAAAAAGTCAAATGTTGCTCTTTCATATGATCCCTTAGTTGCACTACAGGAACAATTTCAATTAAAGGACTTCTATGAAAACCAAGAAGTAGGAGTACTCCAATACCATATTTCATACTCCTGCTTCTTGGTCTATTTTCAGCAAAGTGATTTCTGGTTGCCTGTCTATCCCCAGGATTACAGAGTTCAATGAGGAGCTGTTCTGGTGTATTTTTTCCTGGATGTTCAATATGGATTTAGTCTACCACAAATAGGGGCAGAACCTGTGAACAGGAAACCAAATCCGAAAGACCCTCACCTCTCTCCCTTCGGTGTCCCACCAGTCTGTTTTCTTAGCAGTCAGTAGGGAAGAAGGGAAGGGAACAGTGTGTCATAACAAGAGACAACCTTATTCTGGAGATGCCGTTCAAGACTCCATAGTAAAACTGAGTTGAGTTTTCATTTAAAGTAGGGACTCAGGTAGGAAGAATGGCCTAGTCTATAGCACACAAGAGTGAGCTGTAAGAAATATGGATCCAGTTCCTGGTTTTACCATAGACATCCTCTGTGACCATGAAGAATTTTCTTAGTCTATGGGTCAGTTCCCCATCTGTAGAATGGGAGTAGTGCTTCTCTACTTCACAGGAGTGTCACAAGAATAAAATCCTGTAGTGATTGAGATGTATTTAGATACTACAGGAGTGAGGGTCATGTAGCCAGAGCAATGGCTATGTTATGCATGAACAATACATCATTTCCTTCCCAAATTACAAAATTCACTGTACTGAATGTGAATATGGAAATGAACAATTAACGCACCTAAATTCAACCTTTTAGTGAGTGTGTCTTCAAAAGCAAGTTTGATTTAACTTGCATACTAAAAGGCATTAATGGTAGCAGTACAGCTATTGTGTAGCATAGGTACAGGGGAGGGTTTGCATTGTTTGGGTGCCTCAGTTGTGCACTTCTGAATCTTAAGATGTCCAGATTTCTTCAAGTTCATCATAACTCTGAGTTTCCTGGGTTCATACTGATTATTTTGGGGGTAATGACCATATCACTGTAATGTTGTTTTATCTTTAAGCTTTTGATATGTGCTCTTCAGGCTTAACTATCCTGTAATGCCAGTATTGGTCTATGAGTTTATTTAGGCCATGTCTTTACTTATGCACTGGAGATCAATCTTCTGGTGTTCCATTTATCAGGTCTAGCTAAGACCTGGTAAATAGAACATTGAGAGTACTTCCGGCCAGTGGCAGTACTCCTCACAAACGTAAGAAGCAAGGGAAGCCAATGGGAGCACTTGCTCCTATTGACCTTCCACCATGAAGACCGCACCCAGCTTGGCTTAATGTATATTGACTCCAGATGGCCTTCTGAGTCTAGTGCAGACCTGGCCTTAGACTTGATTGCTGCTTCATTGACCAGAGGGTTCCAGCACTGCAGCTCTGGCATAGAGCCTTGGCACCACAGTAGCTAAAAGAATCAAATAGAGGCAAAGGTATGGCTATGGCAATCTGGATCTTCTTTTTGTTACGAAGATAGTACCATTAAGCATTATTGCCATGAATTCTGGATATGTCTACACTGGAGAGATGATTTTCAGCTTGGGTTGTCTAGCTCAGGCTAGCTCTGCTAGTACGTTAAAAATAGAAGTGTAGCTGTGGCAGTGAGAGGGGCTAAGCCTTCCCTTCTCCCCCTGAGTATGCGCACAGAGTCTCAGATGGGATTGTACTTAGACAACTGGCCCATCCCTCTGCTAACACCACCCAGGCTATACTTGTAGTGTACCCAAACTGGAAATTACACTGCCAGCTCCAGCATAGACATAACCTATAATTATAAGCCAGATTCAGCTAAGTGTCTATGCTGCTCCTGGCCTTAGCTCAATGCTCATTGGATACCAGCACAGCCCAAAATTGCTACTGTTGAGCTAAAGAGCTACTGCAGAGACTATGGCTGTGTCTAGACTGACAAGTTTTTCCGCAAAAGCAACTGCTTTTGTGGAAAAACTTGCCAGCTGTCTACACTGGCTGCTTGAATTTCCGCAAGAGCACTGACGATCTCATGTAAGAAATCAGTGCTTCTTGCGGAAATACTATGCTGCTCCCATTTGGGCAAAAGGGCCAGTGTAAACAGCTCAGATTTGTTTTAAGCAAAAAAGCTCCGATTGCGAAAATGGCGATCGGGGCTTTTTTGCGCAAAAGCGTGTCTAGATTGGCACGGACGCTTTTCTGCAAAAAGTGCTTTTGCGGAAAAGCGTCCGTGCAATCTAGATGCTCTTTTCCGCAAATGCTTTTAACGGAAAACTTTTCCATTAAAAGCATTTCTGGAAAATCATGCCAGTCTAGACATAGCCTATGTGTCCCAGACAGCCAGGAGATGCATTGATCCAGCACATCTTGAAAACTTCTCCTGACTGAGCTCTTACATAAACCTGGGCTGGCTATAACTTAAAACTGTTTGCCTATCTCACGGGTGAGTACTGGTAGGGTGAATGAGGCTTCAGGGATGCAGGCTAATGCAGAGAAATGATGTTTACACTTGGCACCATTTACACATTGGCAGCCGGCCTTCAAAAATGGAGTAGAGGCTAGAATCTGACCTTTTGCTTTTTAATATCCCCTCCCAGTAATAGATTTTAATATATGAAACTTTGAGATGAAAATGTGGCATTTATTCTATGGCATTAGTCTAGAGTTGTCAGTAACTTCCCACATCTGATGCTGAGTTCTTGCCAAAATTAGGAGAGACTGTCAGCGTAATACTGTGTTGTCACAGGATAATGGTTTCTGACAGCTCCGTATCTGCGAAGGCATTTTGAGGAAAATGAAATTTCACAGGAGACATGCAGACATTTATTATCCAAGCAATGGGCTCAGATTCTCTTAACATTCTGTTACAATGATCTCTCACAATGACTTGATTTCTGTTGATCTAGTTATTCATGTGTAGGGCCCTACCAAATTCATGGCCATGGAAAACACATCCAAGACCTTAAAATCTGGTCTCCCCTGTGAAATCAGGCTATTGTCTGGGGCGGGGGGGGGGGAGGGGGAGACATGGTATTGCCACTGTTCAGAGCTGGGCAGCCACAGAGTGGTGGCTGCTGGCCAGGCACTCAGCCCAGAAGGCAGCACTATTGTCAGCAGCAGTGAGAGGGTAAGGGTGGAATGGTATGGTATTGTCACCCTTTCTTCTGTGCTGCTGCTAGTGGGAGCACTGCCCTCAGAGCTGGCAGAGGCTGCAGCTCTCCAGCCACCCAGTTTTAAAGGCAGCACTGTTGCCAGCAGCAGCACAGAAGGGTGGCAGGATGTAATATTGCCACTCTTACTTCTCCACTATTGCTGGCAGAGGCACTGCCTTCAAAGCTGAGTTCCTAGCCAGCAGCTGCCACTCTCCAGCTGTCATGCTCTGAAGGCAGTGTAGAAGTAAGGGTGGCAATGTGCACAGCCCCCTACAATACCCTGTGACTCCCTGCCTGACTATTGTTTGGGTCAGGACCTCCATAATTATAACACAGTGACATTTAGTATTTCAATATCTCAAACCATAACATTCAAGATTTTTTAAATGCTCTGATTGTGAAATTACTGATATAGACTATGAATTTGGTAGGACCTTACTGATGAGCATCCAGTCATTTTGGCCCTGGTCAAAGAGATAATTGCTAGCTGTTTTTTTAATGTTTACAAATCTGTAACTATGCAGAGTAATATTCATGGGAAAACCACCCATATTTCCTAACAACAGAAATTTGAGATCATGTCAACCACTTGGTTATTTATCTACTTTAAAATTTTAACAAGTAGGAATGAATTGTTGTCATTAAAAATTCCAAAAATCAAAGCTCGAGATGAAATGAACCTTTAGCTCAGAGTTCATCTCCCTGAGCATGCAGGATTGTTCCTGACAGCACATTTCCTGTGCTTTGTCTAGACTGTAGTAGAGCCAGGAAGCCATAGGATTGCTCCCAAACTCTGAGGCTCTTGGTTCACAGGTTGCTGAGAAGCTAGACAGATGAGCTTTCAGGAATGAGTTTGTTTGTGACCAGCTCTATATTTTAATAATGCACTTCACAAAAAATGAACAGAGCCATAAAACATGCACCTGGCCCAAATGAGAAACCCCATAATCTTGATATTGTGACCTTTATTCTATTTCTTCCTTTCCCTGCCTTTTTAATTGTTCATTATCCTCATTTGTGGCGTGTCTGATGCAATGCCCATTTAATTCAGTCCCACTGCCCTTAATGTTCATTGGATCAGCAGCTTATGTATGAGCACTACACTGCATTTATTTCATCTTTACTTTTTCCATAAAGCATATACCGTCATTTTGGCCACTTGAGATAATAAACAATGTTATATTTTTGGTATTCAGGAATGAAGTTTTTGGAAGACTGCCCACTTCAACCACTAATTCCCTTATATCTGTTGGTGGGTGGTGTTGTCGGCAGTTTAAAGGTACTGTGCATTGTATATGAAAAATGTTTTATGTGCCAAGATTTTGACATTATAAAGAACTAGAAGATTTACCCGGCATTACTTGGGTCCTTCAGGGCAGGGGGGCTGGAGTGTGTGTGCAGGAGTCAGGGCAGGAGCTTGGGGATGTGGGGGGCTCAGGATAGGGATCTGGGGGTGTGGGGTGTGCAGGAGTCAGGGTTGGGGGGTGAAGAGGGGCTCAGGGCACAGGGCCACACAGCCTGGCTACTGGCTGCTCCCTGGGGCCGGTCCAGGGTGGTAGGGCCGTGCACCCCAGCCACTGGCTGCTCCCTGGGACCAGGCTCTGGTAACTGCTCCCCAAAGCTGTAGCACTTGCTGCCTCCCTGTGGGTATTCAGGAGTACAACTGTCCCATGAGCTTGTTCCCCTCCACGCCCCCCCCCCCCACTGTGGTCATTCAGACTGTAGCTGTTCCTGCTATCATAGCTCTCCCTTTCTGTTTGATGAGAAATAGTCACATTCCACACACATCCCATAACCCTGGTACAACCAAACCCTGACTTGGCTTTAAGTTATGATAAAAGGAAGCTGTTTACCAAATTTGGTAGTCCTAGCTCTTACCATTTAAGAGGAGTTCTTGGACAAATAGACAAACAGATGGACAGACAGACACACAGACAGATGCACAACCTCTCTCAACATAAAGTAGATATTTTAAGTGAGCTGTGTTCAGACAGTGTGGGGGTTCGTCCGGCCCCCTTCCCTATTTCCCCTTTGTGTCCTCAGTTATCGTCCCCTTTCTCCGTGACCACGAACTTACAACCACGGAAGTGCGGGGAGGGGGGTCCGGGCCCACCCTCTCTCCCGGACCCCAGCCCAGGGCCCTAAGGACAGGGTCGCTAGGACCTGTCCCACCGGAGGGGTAAATGACCCTCAACCCACCGGTGCGCCGGCTCCACGCCCTGCCCTGGGCTACTTACCCCCCCGCCCTCAGTCGCCTTTGGTTTCTCGATGTTCCTCTCCTAACCGCCCTCGCTCCTCCTGCTCCTCTCTCCCCTGGCTCCTCCATTACTCCCTTTAAACTTCCCGCGTCCACGTTGGAGACGCCTGACGTCAGTGACGTCAGCCGACGTGAACCCCTCCGACTCCGCCCCCTGCGTTCGCCGTCCCGCGCTCGTTCCCTTGCGGCTCTCTCGGCCCCACCGCTCAGCTGAGCCGCCGCCGCGCTACAATGGGCGCACGCCCCGAACGAGCCCTGCGCCGTCCCCATCAGCGATAGGGCGATCGCGGGGTCAGTGCGGGTTGGGCCCGCTTCTCTGGGGTACGCGGGTCCCGCCCCGTCACAGACAGGATACTTGAGAATTTACATTACATTCTTATGGTTAATTGAGAGTTGTAATAATTCCTTGCTGCAACACAAAATAGGCACCTTTATCTCTGAAGCAAGAAGCATTGATCCCATGGAAATGTTCTGCTACAATGATTTCATTTACATTCTATCAAGTGATAGATTTATTATAATTAAATGGATGTTAACACAAAAAAGTAACAACTTCCCACTATACAGTACCATGACTGCATTCAGGAGAACACAGTGATTGTGGAGCTCAACCAACAGCGAACATCTGAGCCATACAAAGGACAATGGCTTCTGGTTGGCTGCATTTTATTTCTTTTATCAGTGAGGACAGGTGAACCAGGTAGCAATCTCAGTGGCTAGCACAGATATACATGATTAATGTAATATCATATACTGCATGTAAATGACACAATAACTTTGTAAGGCTGGAAATCCTGTATTAGCAGTCTAATCTCCCTAGAAAGAGAACGAAGATTCTTGTCCTGGACTGAAAAACTTAAATAACAGCTAGATTCAAAAGGTACCTTTATTTAATCAACAGAAACTGAATGTAACAAGCACAAACAGCATCTGTTCTGAAATGAGTCTGCCCCTGCTTTGAAGGCTGACAGGAGAGGAATTCAGCTGTCAATGAAACTTACTCACTTTGCTCTGCACAGTATGCAGTTACTCCCACCAATGCAAAAGTTGGGCGCAAAATATGATCAAATCAGAACAGTTGCATTTCACATGCTCCAAGTACTCACTTTTCTCTGGTGGAAATGACTGTACCGGGTGCTGGGCAATAATGAATCGGACCCTATCTCTTCTAACAGTCTCCCTAAACTCCTCAGACCCTTCCCCTTTTCCTGAAGAGACTCCCCGTTTTTTAAGTACAGGATCTTTCGAAAAAGCACCCCGTTGTCGAAAAAAACTGTGTCTAAACTGTGTTTTCAGTTTCAAAATGGCGCTTGTTTGAAACAGCGCCACGACGCGATTATGCAAATGAAGCACGGGATATTTAAATCTCCGCTTCATTTGCACTTTCAAAACGTCTAATTTACATCCCTCTACTGAGAGAGGGGTGTAGTTTAGACACAGCCATACTGAACAGAAAAACAGTGGAGCTCTTTCTCTGATCTGAGCTACTCTACAAATCTCATTGTGCCAGTGCATGGCTGTCTGACAGTCAGGGGTACCCCAGTAGTTGTGTGACACCCCAGGTAACAATGGAGACTGTAATGCTGTAACACAGTCTATAACTGTGTAGTGCCATCTATACTGCAAACAAAAACCTATGACAGACACTCCAACAATTTCACAAAGTTGCTTGCTGGCACAGGTAGGGTTACAGACTATGGAATGTTATTTTTCTCAACTAGCTATTCTATTTAGTCTCCCTCACCTTTCCTAAGAGAATCTGACTGAGGTAGGATTCCCCTGCTGTGAGAGACTCATGTTCCAGGCACGAGAAACCTGTCTCTTGAGGCCAAGCCTGCCAGTCTCATCTGAAAACAGCAGCATAGCTTGCTGCTATGCTCCCCTTGGATATGTTTCTTGCCCCTTTTTTGGGGCCAGGTTCAATGAAGAGGAAAAAGGCAGAGAACGTTTTTGTTAATAGGCTTCTACACACCCTATATTTACTCAGTATATGGTCCACGAGTGAGAAATGAATAGCCCCCACCAATGGGCTGAACTCAGCAAAATATGTGAATGAGGGAAAAGAAAGTGCTTAAGCTTGTTAAAAATCATTTGCAGTGAATGATTCCACTGCTTAAACGCTCAGTCATATGATTGCTCAGCTGGACTTTCCTGAAGCAGTAACATAATCAGAGAGTTAGTTTAATAACAGCTCAGTTTTCCTTTAGGAAAATTAAATCATAATTGGGAGTTTTTAATGGTAATGAACCGGGACCCTCACCAATAATGGAAACTTCCACCATTTTGATATGATTGCTTGAAACCAAACTAAATTCAATGTCAAAAGCTGCTTCGTAACTCAGTGACTGCTAATAACATCTGAGGCTCTCCTGATATTGTTGGCCAGAGATTACAATAAAAATTGTAATTAGTAATAAAATTGTGCTAGACATTAGTGATTAGCCTGCAGTCAGTTCTCATTAAAAATGACACTGTAAGGGGATCCAATACTGCTCCTACCAAACACAATCAGGGTTCTATCTTTGGCTGCAATGGAAACAGGATTGGACCTATATTTTATAATGTGATGTCCTACTTGATCAAAATAATTTGATTAGACTATTTCATGTTTTAATATAGCCCATCAATAGCATTATGTTTATCAGCTTAAATATAACCATTGAATTCTGCTCTCGATTAGACTCATGCATAAGAATTTAAGAATATCCATACTGGGTCAGACCAATGGTCCATCTATCCCAGTATCCTGTCTTCTCACAATGGACAGTGACAGATGCTTCAGATTGAATGAACAGAACAGAGCAATATTGAGTGATCCATTTCTTATCTAGTTCCTGCTTCTGGCAGTCAGAGGTCTAGAGACACCCAGGGTAGGCGGTTGCATCTCTGATCATCTTGGCTAATAGCCACTGAGGGATCTTACCAAGCTGTCCTGTAGTGGCTCAAGAGTAAGTAAGTACCAGCTCAGGACAGACTATTAAGAACCACAGTACAACCCCCAAATTGGTGGTAAATTCAATACTTAGGGCTGATCTACACTACACAAACTGGCATAAACAGTTTGGCTTTGTCTACGCTGCTGGCTTTGCCGGCCGTGCCTATGCAAATGAAATGCAGATTAGCATATTGCCATGCTTCATTTGCATAATTTATTGAAGCTCTTTTTGCACAAGGGGGTTTTGCGCAAAAACCCTGTTTTGTGCAAGATCCTTATGATCTGGAGAGGCATAAGGATCTTGCGCAAAAAGCCCCCGTCAACACTGCTTGTTTTTGTGCAAAAACAGCTTGAATAAATTATGCAAATTAAGCATGGCAATATGCTAATCTGCACTTCATTTGCATAGGCAAGTAGACATAGCCTTTATGTTGACCTAATTATGTCACTGTCTACACTGCAGTCTTCCTCCCGCTGATATAAGTGTCCTGTTACACCAACATAATAACTCCAGCTCAGTAAGAGGCAGAAGGCTTATGTTGGGGTAATTAGGGTGATGCAGTTGTAACCACCACCAGGCAGATTTGAACGTGGGACCTCTGGAGCTTAGTGTAGGAGCCTCTACTGTTTGAACTAAAAGCCAACTGGCTCTTATCTTACGTTGTATAAGGCTCTTGATCTAATCTAGGTGCCACCGCATGGGACAATGAACCACACTAGGGCTATATCTACATACAGAGTTTTTCTGGGATACTGAAAAATTTGGCCGCGTCCAGGGAACGCGTCTGCTCTTCCGACATTTTTTTCGGAAAAGTAGATGTACTTTTTCAGCATCCCTGTAAACCTTGTTTTACGAGGAAGAAGGGATGTTCTGAAAAAGGGGGTTTCCCGACATTTGGCCCAGTGTAGACGGGCCAAATGTCAGAAAAGCCTCTTCCGAAAAAAGAAGCGGAAAAAGCTATACAAATTGTGGTTCACAATTTGCGTAGCTTTTTCCGGAAGAGCAGTGTAGTGTAGACATAGCCTAGGTGTGTGGGTTACACAGTGTCTGTGTATAAGCAGGGGCCGTAAAATTGACAAGAAAGCCCCACAGCTAGTGCTTGGCTGTTCCCAGCTCCTCTAGAGGGCTGGATAGCTGGACCCCACTCCAGGCTGGGATTGGGGCAGCTTCCCTCCAGCCCACTGACTCCTGAGATGAGAAGCCCCAACATCTTCCCACTCTTTCCCAGATGGTAGCCAGGGCTCACAGCTCACATCTGCCCCACTTAATAGTATTAATTAAAATAGATGGAAATCAGTGGAAGTTAGAAGCCTAAGTACTTTTGAGTATTTGGGCCTCGTTTTGCATCTGCGAAGTAGGGATAAGAGGACTTCATATGGTACTGTGAGGATAATAAACCCATCATCTGTAGTGAGGCACTCAGATTCCATGGTAATGGAGGCTATCTAAGATAACCTATGGATCAGGGTGTTTGGACTGAACCTTGCTCACACATTCACTCTCGCACATAGTTCTACTCATTTCAGTGGAGATATTTTCATGAGGTATATGACAGGGAATTGATCCTTTGTTTCCCTTTTGTCCGTGTTTCTCTGGGAAATTTCCTCAAGAGGTTAGTTAGAACCTAAATGTTTGAAAGATTACCTGAACTTTAGCAGGGCTACCTTCATCCCTTATTTTGCAAAATCTCCCAAGATCTCTAGTGCTTCTTGTTCGAGTGAATATCCTCGCCATCCTTATGCTGCTCTGGCCATTTCACTGTTGTCCCTGCCTGAAACTAGAAAATGCAGCTGAGTGAGAACATGAAATAAGAAAACTTAACGGAACTGCCAAACATTGGAAGTAGGTTAGTTTGGATTCAGTTCAAGGTTTTAATCATTTATCTTATTTAAAACTGGTTCATTCATCTTGGTGGATTATTTGTAGATGCTATACAGAAAATTAAGCGCACACTTTTAAAGCAGTACCCCCTTTGTTTATTGCTTCTCAGCTTTCTCTGAGACTATGTGCCACACTGTTTATTTTAATTTTGTTGGAGACTTTTAGATGGGTCAGTCCTGACCATTCTGAGCAGCTCTAGGAGAGGTACTGAGTGCCTTCTGCTTTTGCTGCAGTCCGTAAGAGAGGAGGGTTCAGCCCCTGACAGAGACGACTCTTTAAAGCCATTGACTCCCTTTATTCACTTTTTCTCTACAACACACAGGTGACACTTCTGCTCTATGACTCCACCAGGATGAGGCAACTGCTTTCCAAATCTGTCGTGATTGATGACGACGATGACGATGAGTATCCATGGCGGCAGAATGCTCACAAATACTATATCCATCTTACACTCAGCCTCTTCCTCTTTATCTGGTTTATTCTTGGGAACTATTGGGTATTTTCTGTCTACCTGCCAAATTTCATTCCACCTTTCCACCAGCCCCAGGATTATTGCGATAAAACCCTGTACATTTTTGCTGTTGGAGTTCTTATCATTAGCCATACCGTGCTGTTTTTGCTTATCTTTTGTAGCTTCTGTATATATTGTTTTTCTAGGCGAAGATATGCTGCAGAAGAGGATTAAAAGCCACAGAAAATAAACCACAGCTGTTAGGTAAAGGGTGCCCAATGAAAAACAAAAGGCAATAATTTACCAGTGTGTGTGTGTATATATATAAAAAACAGCAGCCAATTATACTGAGGAAATTGTGCAAGCCAGTGCCAACTGGCTCTCTTAATATAAAACATCATAGTATCATAAAATTACAGCCATTTATAGATGGCAAGCTGCTCTCCCACTAACTTTTACACTTGTTTTGTTAGGGGTTTTATCTGAAGTGTTGAAATCTGCACCTGAGTACAATAGATAGCAAACTTCTCTCGAACCTTATTCTTAGACCCTTATGGATTCTGTTTCAGCATAATACATTTTCCTCTCCATCTGTAGAGGCAGTATGTGGTCTATCACTGTGGTTTCTAAGCTCCTCAATATTCATTAGCCTTTTGAGGATGTATCATTGTCCCTAATTTACTGATAGGGAACTGAGGCACAGAGAGATTCAGTGATGTAGCCAACGTTGCGCAGAAAGTCTATGGCAAGAACTAAACCCAGACCTCTTGACTCAGTCCAGTGCCACAGCCACAAGATCATCCTTCCCTTCTGGCAGAAAAAGGGAAAGCAAAGTCTATGGCTGTGTCCAGACTCAGGGTTTTTTTCGGGAAAAGTAGCCTTTTCCCGAAAAAACTTCCCCTGCGTCCAGACTCAAGCCGCGTTCTTTCGAAATTAATTCGAAAGAACGCGGCTTTTCTTTCGATGGCGGTAAACCTCAATTTACGAGGAAGAACGCCTTCTTTCGAAAGTTCCTCTTTCGAAAGAAGGCGTTCTTCAATGTAAATAGGGCTTCTTCGAAAGAGAGCATCCAGACTCACTGGATGCTTTCTTTCGAAAAAGCAAGCCGCTTTTTCGAAATTTCTCCGTGCAGTCTAGACGCTCTCTTTCGAAAGAGGCTCTTTCGAAAGATGCTTTCGAAAGAGCCTCTTTCGAAAGAGGCTTGCAGTCTAGACATAGCCTTTGTGGGACAACATCACTTTATCTATTGTACAATATCATTTAACAATATCAAGGTAGCACAAAGAGTGCTTTAAAGCCCCCTGATGATGTGCAGAGGGAAAATGACTATTTTAGTCAATGTGACATAATGATGTGGGGCATGATATCAGTATTACAGATGAATGTGTTTACTTTGGCAGTGCATTGGTTGTGATTTCAGGGGGTCCTTTTGATTTGTTCTCCTTAATGATGTACATGTGTAAATCTATAGTTAGTGAATAGATGTGATGAAAGCAACTTTTAAGGCAGCAGAAGTATTTGCTTTAGAAGCACCACCATGCATGGAGAAAGTTGTCCTGTGGTGTGTAATGAAACTAATTTCTTACTGGTCCTAGTAGATGCTGTTTTTCTGTTGATTAATGCATGTGAAGTGCTCTTTCTGCTTTTGCTTTTATGCAGTTACCTTATTTAGATGATCAAATCAAAATTCTCCCTTTGCTTAGATTTGACACCTGCGCTCAAATATGCAGGCATTCAGCAGCACCAAGATAACAGAATGTGGACATGCATTTTGGATGTTCTTTTTAATACCGTGCAGCCAATATCCTCCCCCTGTACCACATAGAAATAATACAAAATTAGGTGTGCCTCTGTAAGGGAGATGTTTGTAAATTAACTTCTATTTGTGGTTCAATTTTTGAAATGTCCCATAGCTTAATCTGATCCATTTGGGAGCAAGGCTGAACTTTATGTAAAGTTTTAAGCAACAGTTCTGACTTCAGCCATGAACACACAACTCTTAATAAAGTCAGTGGCAATTGCATATGGAGCTTGGGACACAATTGAGTCCTTATTGCTCAAGCCCTGGTACAAAGAAGTGCATGTTAGAAAAGGGTCACAAGTCATTCCACACAGTTCGGTTATTATATAGGACAGGGAACAAGAGATAGCATTGTCTTATAAGTGGCTCAGGAGGGAATTATTGAGGCTGCCCTGTCCTTGCTGGTATGGTTTGTTCCAGCAAGTCAGAGCTTGAGTTAGGCTGGAGTGTACGATTCCCTAGCCCTTGAGCAGCCATTCGAAAGACGCTATAATTTGATTGGCTGTGCTCAGGAGTGCAGGGAAGAGGTACACCTAACAGTGCTGGCAGCACTTACTGGTTCAGAGGGTTCATGTCTGTGCGGGGAGAGGTGTGGCCCTGGTATCCCTTCCCATGTTCCATACACCCAAGACAAGAGAGGTCCAGAAGAGGAGAATGAGCCACACTTTTCCAAAAGTATATAAAGACTTGCTCTCACCACACTCACCACAGTCCCTCTAGAAGAATTTGACAGTGCCTAAGCATCATTCTCATCACTGATGGAATGCTAGAATTGCTCCCCATCCCTCCTGGTGCTCCATGGGCTCATAATTTTGGCTATTGGATTCCACTACTTATCCCAGATCTGCTTCATAAAACTCAGATCATCCCATCTGAATAATTTCATATTACATGTATAGGACCTTTCATTCATAAAGCTCCCTAAGTACTTTTCAAATTTTACATAAGTGGGAATCCCTTCACCCATTACTGGCATGCAACCATCTCTGAGTCACACACAGCAGCTGTTTATCAATGCACAACAAGATTACACAAAATGTTAGGACACAAAGTGAAGAAAAATACTATATTCAATTGTTACTGCACTGTGAGTTTAAAAAGGCAGAAGATAGTTACCCAAACTACATTCATAAGACAGAAGAATCAAGCACTAACAGTTTCTATTGTTGCAAAAAGTTCTTAGGATCTTTAATGGTCACACATAGTTAAGTCTCATTTATAAGACAGCAGGACTGGTTCTCAATTGTCTTTCACTTTGGGCTTAATTCTTTAGTAGCCAGGAACCTTTTGTGGCCATTTACGCCTTTACACAGTGACTATAAAATGCTTCCAAATCAGACTGATAGGGTTTTACACTCAGCACAGGAGCTGCAGATCAAGTGTGAACACTACCATCATTATGAGATGAGAATTTGGATTTGCTAGTGGTTTGCACACATATGATCCAGAAATAAAAGTCTGCGTGGGATGGAAGGTGTGCACATGAACACCTCCAAAACCTTGCAAAGGCACTGGTTCTGATTCAGATTTAAACACACAAAGGGTATGTTTACACTACCCCGCTAGTTCGAACTAGCGGGGTAATGTAGGCATACCGCACTTGCAAATGAAGCCCGGGATTTGAATTTCCTGGGCTTCATTTGCATAAGCCGGCCGGCGCCATTTTTAAATGCCGGCTTGTTCGAACCCCGTGCCGCGCGGCTACACGCGGCACGGGCTAGATAGTTCGAACTAGCAAGCCATTCCGAACTATCTGTATGCCTCGTTCCACGAGGCGTACAGATAGTTCAGAATGGCTTGCTAGTTCGAACTATCTAGCCCGTGCTGCGTGTAGCCGCGCGGCACGGGGTTCGAAGCAGCGGGGATTTAAAAATGGCGCCGGCCGGCTTATGCAAATGAAGCCCGGGAAATTCAAATCCCGGGCTTCATTTGCAAGTGCGGTATGCCTACATTACCCCGCTAGTTCGAACGAGGGTGGTAGTGTAGACATACCCACAGTCACCCACACCCCATCCTTCAGCATCCGGGGTTGTCCCAGGTTATGTCCCACTCAGGTATTAGCAAAGCCTGACCCTGCTTAGTTTATAACAGCTGTCAAGTTTGCAACCCAAAGTTTAATCAGTGAAGATACAAAATATACCTTTTGTTAACATTTTGAATATTTTGTAATTTGAGGGATAAAATTACAGTAGTTTGAATATCAGCCATGTCCTTCCTTAATTGTAATTTCGTCTTGAAATGAAACAAATAACGATTAAGCTAATTCTCTTGAACCAGCCAACATTATAAATGGGGTAGAGGAAATCAGTTGCAATTGTGCTTTTTAAATCATCTTCTCTTCTGGAGAAAGAAAGGTCTATTTGTAGCTTTTAAAAGAAAAATATCCATAATTTCCAGATGGCCTGTGGGAGGCAAAGAAGGGGTTGCTAAAGGCAGGGAGACTCTCCCAAAGAGTTGAGGAAAAGACCTGATCTAACTGTTGGATTTATATTTTACTGTTTAACTGGGTTTTTGCTGATGGTTGTTGGTGCCATGAATACATAAATCCCTGAGAAAAAAGGGCTTGGAACACTCTGCTTTGGCACATGTTCTTTCCTGTGCTGGGGAGACAGGCCAACATCCTATACACATGGAATATGTCAATAATATGCCACTAGCAATACAAACTTTGTTCTTGTGGCTTGAGATTCCTTATATTCCTATGAAGTAGTAGTTAGATATCTATTATGTCTACACTGCAAGCTTATTTCAGAAAAAGCTATTCTGGAAGATATCTGCCTGAATAGTTAATTTTGAAATAGAGTGTCCACACTACAGAGAAGCCTCAATATTAGTCTGAGGCAGGCTTTCCTAATGTGGACATGCTATCTCAATTTAGAGCCCTAGGAGGCACTGGGGAGGAATAATTTAAAATGGCCCTCACATAGCAGCAGTGAAGCATCCCTCTTCCAAAATAGCCTTTTTGGAAGAGGCATCATTCCTTGTGGAATGAGGTTTACCAACATCAGAAAAAGACCTCCATTATTTTGATTTTCTTTCGAAATAACGTAATTGCTGTGTGGCCACTAGTATTGTTTTTCTGGAAGAACAGCCATTATTCCAGAATACCAGTACAATGTAGACGCACCCATATATCCTTTTGTGAGTTTAGCCTCAGTCCAATGCAAAACTAAGCTCTAAATGAGTCCACAAGGTGCAAGACAATAGAAAATCAAGGCCTCTGTTCTCCTTTTTACTGAAGTTATGGAAGCAATGTACTCTTGATCAATCTTTTATATTAGTGCTGCCTGGTTTTGCACACTGCATTGATACTTTATGTTTTGTACAGATTCAAATTAATATTTGGTAAATTGTACTCATTTCAGACTTATAACTTGCCACACTAAGAGCTGCTTTATTTCTTGTTGGGGCTTTGTTTTTTTCTCACATGTTGGTGAAATAAACCTTTTATAAATGTTTTTATCTCATTCATAGCCTTGCACTGACTAAATTAAATAGTTATCTGAAGTGCAGCATTGTAGCAAGTGGATTGCTCCTGAACAGAAACTGCAATGCATTTCTTTAGTCATTTTCACATGGAGGACAGCAGCTATATAAAGTAAGAATTGCATGTTGCCCTACTGGCAGATGCATATGTGGCCCACTGGTGTCAAGGGTGGTTGTATGTGTATGTAGGGTAGCATAAGGGCCTAAATAGTAAAAATCAAGCCACAATTTTCAACCCTAGTGAGTTTTGACAGGTTCAAAAATAATAACAAACTATACAAAATTCTGGGTAAGCCAGTCATACTCATTATTGGATCTGATCCAAAGCCTAGTCAAGTCAATGAAAAGACTCTCATTGAATTCATTTGACTTTGGATGAGGACTATCATATGGAAAACTAACAGCAGTGGCTAAGAAACCCAGCAGAATTATCATATTGCTTGGGTCATGATGTTCTCTTTCTGTCCTGATGACCAAACTGTGTATTTGGGGGGGTGGATGTCCCTCTCCCTCTCCATTACTGACCTGCCCATTCTATCTTCATCCCACCATTGCCCCATGCCTGCAAATACACTTCCATATTCACATAGCAACATTGCTGCAAAGACATCTGCCCCCCCCTTTTCTGCCTGGGAGGGGTAGGATCTATATGCTGAGTATGCCCATTTCAGACAGGTAAGTAGAAATTGATTGGCCCCTCTGTAACATTTGATTTTTTTTATGGAAAAAGAAAGGTAGGGTAGGGAGGCGCACAACTAACTAAAGGCAATATCAGTACAGAAAAATACTTATGAGGGGAAAGTACTAATTACTAGTGTGGCAATATAACACATGTTTGAGGTCATGGCAATGTTTGAGGTTAAAATATTGAGGCTTTATAGCCTAAAAATGTATTTTTTCTAAGATGAAAATCAACTACTCAGTATAAGGCATATTATACTATATAAAGATATATACAAAAGTGTATGTGTAATAGGTTATAAAAATATTTTAACTCTTCCTGCTGCTATAGCAGAGGTTTGAGCCTACTGGCAAAGAAGTAGTAAACATCCCATTGACTTCAATCGGAGCAGCACCGAGTAGTCTTTAAAGTGCTACATAGTCCTGTTTTTTGCTTCAGCTACACCAGACTAACACGGCTACATTTCTATCACGAGTCTTAGCAGGCACTGTCATTGTGCCCTGATCTTGAGAGATGATCCAGGTACTCGGCTCCCATAAAGGTCGACAGGAAATGAAGGCCCTCAAAATCTTACTGAAGCGAACCCATATTTCCGATGGAAAGATGTAACACATTCCTTTTGCATGACAAGTGCGGCTTGATTGTCACCTACTATGAGAGAAATTTCTTGGAAGATTAGCTTATCAATAATTGACTTGTTTCCAGAATCAGCTGGAAGGACTGAAAGAAAAGAGAGGAGGTTGTCATAGGAAGGGCTGACTGAGCTGACAGTACCCCACCACATGAACTCCTAATGAACAAAGAGCCTTTGTTCTGGGGAAATTCTGACTATTCACTGGAAAGCAATGATCCTGACAGTTGCCCCGACAGCTTTATCATTCTCTTGGATGTATATGCCCTAAACAAAGAAAATGTGCCGCTGTTCTATACACATCGGGTGCGTCTAGACTGGCAAGATTTTTGGCAGCTGCTTTTGCGCAAAATCTTGCCGCCTGTCTACACTGGCCACAAGTATTTGCGCAAGAACACTGACTTTGTACTATACAAAATCAGTGGTTCTTGCACAAATACTATGACGCTCCCACTCAGGGATAAGCCCTCTTGCGCAAGTATTCTTGCGCAAGAGGGCCAGTGTAGACAGCCAAGTTAATTTCTTGCGCAAGAAAGCCCGATGGTTAAAATGGCCATCAGAGCTTTCTTGTGCAAGAGAGCCTCTACACTGGCACGGATGCTTTTGCGCAAAAGCAAATCTTTTGCGCAAAGGCACATGCCAGTATAGACGCTCCCTTGTGCAAATACTTTTAACAGAAAAACTTTTCCGTAAAAAATATTTGCGCAAAATCTTGCCAGTCTAGACTCAGCCATCCTGTGTTTCAGGATTTTGACCTCTTCTGCAGTTGAAGTAGTTTGGCCAGTGACACTGTCATAAGCAGTTCAGACTTATTCATAAGGCTCTACAGCTTGGCCATGCCTCTTCTACCTAGCTACCAGATTCCCTGCCTCCACTCCTGTAAACAGAAGTAGTAAGCGCCTCTCCCTAAGTTCCTGGGGCTAGGTCTGCACTAGGGGATAAGTTTGAATTAAGATACACAACTCCAGCTACATTAATTGTGTAGCTGGAGTTGAAGTATCTTAAATTGAATTTTGGCACTGTCCTGTCCTCATAGGAGCAGGACTACCAGCATTGATGGGAGTGCCCTCTCAGTCCGAATTAACAGGTCTTCACTACACATACTAATTCGAACCCCAGAAGCTCAAATGTGGCAGCTTCAGTCTTTTCTGTAGTGTAGACGTGGCCTGACAGACTTCTGAATCCATTGAGCTCAGCTTAAACTAGTTACTTAAGGCCAGATTTTCAAGTGCTCTGCTCTCAGCAGCTCCTGTTGTGACACTGATTCCCAGAGGCAGAACTCAGCCCACTGCACATTTCTTTTGAAATTCTGGTTCCCCACTTACGGCTGCTGAGCTTGTTCGAAAACGTGGGCCATAGAGCCTCCTCCGATTCTCATTGGAATCAATGGCAAAATTCTGATTAACTTAATGGGGGCAGGAGCATTGATAAATGAATGAATGCAAGGGAAACAGAACATCACAGAAGCTGTCAGATCTATTGTGGGAACCAAATGAGGAAGCAGGTTTTGTACTTTAAATTGAGGCTTTAGCCACTGCAAAAATGGTAGCAAAAGAGCCTGTGATTACCTTGGGGCTGCTCTTAAACATCTTTTATTAAACACAATTTCATTTCAGCTCTGCTATGGCTCTCTCTATATATTAAATCTCTACCCTCCGGAGATGGCATGAAATGTGCTAAAATATGCTGTAGTACAGCCATCTCTATGGTATTCCATGTTTTAAAAAATTCCCTTTATGTTGAAAAGCCTTTAAAACATTGCTTAAAACTTTCTGTTCAAAATTCAAAAGATACCATAACAGGGCAGCTCTTGATCCATTCTTCCTGCTCCTGGAGGGTTCTCGGTGCATGAGATCCCCATGCATTCCTGTACTTAAGGGAAGGCAGCGATTGTGGGGAAGTTGTTCAGGGATCACACCCCCACTATGAAGCAGAGTCTTATCCTGTGTTTGGGGGAAGAGGAGTAGATTATGGGCATGATTAAGCACTGTACAGCTCCTTCTATTCCACTCCTTTAATCCAAAGGGGATAGGAGGTGTTTGTAAAATTAGTAGGCAGCCTGTGCAAAGGATTCCTATACCTCTCTCAGATCCTATAGGCCAAACTCATTGGTCCCTGAAAAGGTCCTCACTCACATTCTACTTAGTAGAATGCATTCGGTCCTTAACAAACATCAGACATCATGGCGCATGTGGACGCGGAAGTAGGAGTTCTGTCGAAAAAAGAGGCCTCCAGGAAATAACACAGATGCCCTGCTGGCCACTCCATCACAACTCTATAGTTCCTGTCTCCTGCTAGTTCTTAACGCCGCAGGCACCTGGGACAAGCTTTGTGGCAGGAAGGTGGCCCAGGGAGCTGCACCTCACCACACAGCTGACACTGCCACACTTACCTGGACCCATTGCCCAGCCTCAAGCCCCCCAAGAGCCCAGTGGCCCTCACGGGGAACATGCACAGGGCTCCCAGGACCCAGCCAGGGCACAAAAAGGCATGCACCATCCTGGTCTGGGGTGGAGATCCTGACCCTCTTAGACATCTGGGGTGAAGAGGAGACCCTACAGGATCTCCACTCCAGGTGCAGGAACGCCGATATATACAGCCAGATGGCCAAGGCCCAGGCCGTGAGGGACCACCACTGAAGGAGTCTTGAGCAAGTAAGGAGCAAGGTTAAAGAGCTTTGTCCAGGGGTATTCCAGGGCAAGGGAGCGCAGCCCTCACTCTGGGGCAGGACCGTACTGCTGCCCCTACTACACTGAGCTCCACCACATCCTGGGGGCTGGAGCAGCCCCTTCCCCACCCCGGTCATGGACTCAGGGCTGGAGACACCCGTAATTGCCCACCTGGGGCTCCCAGGCCAGGAGGAGGAGGAGGAGGAGTTGGAGGAGGAGGAGATGGCCAGCACTGTCACCCTCACTTTGGTACCTCAGGGCCTGGATGTCTCCCAGGCATCCTCCAAGGCCAGTGAGGGATCATCAGGTGAGTGCTCTGAGTTTTTCACACACACAGGGTGAGGAAGGCAGGTGCTGAGGGCCTGGGGAGGTGATCAGGGGCAGATGATCATTTTGCGGGGCCCAGGGCAGCCCAATTTCGTGGGGCCCCCCTTTGCCACTGCGCATACGCGGGGCTTCTTGAAGCATGGGGTCCGGGGCGGTCGCCCCACTCGCCCTGCCCTATATTGGCCCTTGGGGGTGATCATCGCTTGGCCTGCTTGGCTTGGACATCGTGTTGCAGTCCATGCATGTGGAAACATGAGCAGCGACAGCCTGCACCACACAGCCCCAGGAGGCAGCCCCGGAGCACCCTCGGGCTCCTGCTCCCAGGCTCTGGGGAGGCCACACACACGTCTGCCCCCTGGGGGGAACCCCTCCCACCACTAACCACTGCTGGAAGGAGGCTGGGGACAACGGCACACGCACAGCCGCACACAGACTGAGGAGTGCTGCTCACAGCACACGGACATGCCTGCATGCTTGAAGCACCACCCGCTCCCGTGGACAGCACTGCCAGGCGCAGGTGTGTGCGTGGCCCCCATGGAAGTCCAGGCTGCTCCAGGCCCCTCTCCTGCCTGTGGGATCCCAGTATGGATGGACACTTTCCTTTCTTGCTTGTCTATGGAACAGGATGTGGCGGGGGGTGGGGGGGGCAACATGGTCCCCTGGGCGCCTCGGGGCCCCTGTGAGGCAGGGCTTGCTGTCCAGGCCACACGTGACCTTGCTTCTGGGACATCACTGTCCCCTGGCCCAAGGACTATAGCTAGCAGCTCACAGAAGAGGGCAAGGGCTCAGGGACAGTGTCTGCATGGATCACTGACTGCCTCGCCCTCTTTGTTCTCCACAGCCGGACAAGCCGTTGCTGAGGGGCGATCCACATCAGCAGAGCCAGCCTCCTGACTTTGGGGGAGCTGCAGATGCCAGAGGGTCCAAGAAGACCTAATGAGGGAGCACATGGCCATCCTCTGGGATATGCAACAGACCCTGGCCCAGAAGGTCCAGGAGGATGCTCAATGGCAGAGCCAAATGTGGGTTGAGCTGGTGCAGTAGGGCCAAAACGTGTGTCACCATCCGGGAGATGATGGCACACCCAGCTCCTCTCCCTGCTCATCCCCCTCCCCTCCCCTGTCAAGCCTCACCCCACGCTAGCCCTCCCCACCTACCTCTCTGTTGTCCTGGTTCCCCCACTCCCGAGATTGCCGAAGTCCCCAGACCAAGGCGGCACTTCCAGCTGTACCAAACATCACTCCCAGCTCTGAGCCCCCCTCCTCGCTCCTCCTCTCCAGGTTCTGACCCTCCTTTTCCCTCCTCTTATCCAGATTCTCAGCCCCTCTCCTCCCCAGTTACTCTTATTGAAAAAAAATTACAAATTTATGTTTTGAAAACAAAACATTGTTTTTATTGAGTTTACAGGGAAGGGGGGAAGGGAGGAAAAGACAGAGGGAGGCTTGGCACAGGCCCCTAGTGGGGAGGCCCTGGGGAGAGTTGCTGGGGTCCTTCAGAGAAATTCTCCCTCCTGGCCTCCCAGATTCACACCCCCATCTGATGGGCCTGGCGGATGGCAGCTGCTCGAAGGACCTTCCCTCTTGGCCGGCCTCTGCCCTCCACCCCAGCAGGAAGGCCTCTCCCTTGCTCTCCACAATGTTGTTGATAACACAAAATAGGGAGACCACCTTGTGGATGTTGTGCTCCCCCACATCGAAGTGGGTCAGGAGGCACCCGAACTGAGCCCTCAAGCAGCCGAAAGCACATTTCACCTGCATGTGGGCCCTGGCCGGGCAGGCATTGAATCAGTCCCTGCTGGTGTCCAGGTGGCTGGTGTACGGCTTCATCAGCCACAGTGTGAGGGGAAATGCCACATTCCCCATGATGCACAGTGGCATCTGCACAGCCCCAACCCGCAAGTCACACTGGGGGAAGAATGTGCCCGCTTCCAGCTCCTGCAGAGGCTGGAATTTCTGAAAATGCGGGCATTGTGCACCGTCCCCGACAAAAATGTCCATGAATTGTCTGCGATGGTCGACCAGGGCCTGCAGCACCATTGAGACATAGCTCTTGCTGTTAATGTACTGTGTGTCTCAATGTTCTGGTGCTCAGATGGGGATATGGGTTTCATCTATGGCTCTCACACAGCTAGGGAACCCCAGGGTGGCAAATCCAGCCACGATAGGGTCCAGGTTTCCCAGACAGATGACCCTGCACAGCAGGATGGTGTTGATGGCCCTCACCACCTGCACAAGGAGATAAACAAACACAAAACAGAGAATCAGAAGGGGTGCCTGAGCTCTTGAAAGGTCCCCGAGTCTCACCCTCTCTCCCCCACTCTAACACCTCAGGAGCCACCCCCCATGAGGCCGTCTACCTTTCAGGGCTGTGTTAGGGCGGCACTACAGAACCTCCCAGGGACGGGACTTCCCCCCCAGCTCAACCCCTGCACCCTCACCCCCCTTTCCTTAGGGTCCCCCTTTCCAGAACTCCCCACAGGGACTACAGCCTGAGAGAGCCTTAACTCCATGAGGAGGGTCCCGACGGTGGACTTCCTCATGCAGAACTGGTTGCTCACTGACCGGTAGCTGCCTGGGGTGGCGAGCTTCCAGATGGCGATTGGCAACCAGCTTCTCCAGGGGGATGGCAGGTTGTATCTGGGTGTCCCGTCAACGGAGGGCAGGGGTGAGCCAGACACACAGCTCCATGAAGGCAGCCTGCACAAAGTGCTGCAGAAACTGCAGCATGGCAGTGTGGGGCCATCGCATGCCCAGAGACAGTTCTGGCTCCATGGCAAGGAGTGTGCTATGGTGTCCAAAAGCTAGGCAACCAGACCACGCACTGCAAATATCCCAGGCTTCATTTGCATGTTCCCGGGCGCCACCATTTTTAAATACCCCGTAGTTCGAACTACCTGCCCGCGGCTACACACGGCACAGACTAGGTAGTTCAAATTAAAGCTCCTAATTCGAACAACCATTAAACCTCCTTGCAGGAGGAATAACGGTCGTTTGAATTAGGAGCTTTAATTCAAACTACCTAGTCCATGCCGCGTGTAATCGTGGGCAGGTAGTTCGAACTACGGGGCATTTAAAAATGGTGGCGCCTGGGAACATGCAAATGAAGCCCGGGATATTTAAATCCCGGGCTTCATTTGCAAGTTTGAACACCTACATTAGCCACCCTAGTTCGAACTAGGGTGGCAGTGTAGACATACCCTTGGAAAGGTAGCAAGCAAGCAGCAGCTGAGAAATGGCAGTCCAGGGAGGTCCCTTTAAGCACACATCTCAGATAGCCTTAGACAACAGCACCCAGAAGCAACTGCTGCCCTAATGCCCTGCCTAAACTGGACAGACACACTCACTCATTCACAGATAGACTAACACTCCCAAATAAAGAATAGATTTCATTGACAAATCTGTATGTTTTTGCTCTTGTTTGAAGCAGAAACCTGGAGAACAAACAGAAGGAAGGTGGGATCTACAGCAGGCAGAAACTTGCCAACTTTCTGCTGCCCTTAGGGCTCACAATCGTTTAAGGTCAATGTAAGCAGGGCAAAGTCTACTACAATAGGTTATAGAGTATGCAAGCAAGCAGCACAAACTACACTCATCAGAGAGCAAAGCAAGTTTCCTAAGTCCGTTGGACTAGTGGGTAACTTTGTAAGGCCGGACCATCCCCCAAGAGCAATCCATGCTAACCAGGGGCTAAGGGAGAGACTCGCCATATAGCTGGGGCGCTCGCCCCTGTCAGGGCCAGGGATGGGGCCCTACGATGACAAGGGCAGGCAACTCTTTACAGCCCCGCGGGGGTGACAGGAGCTCGCCCGGCAGCAGAGTGTTATGAGGCCCTCTCAGGGTGCAGGTGCCCACCCGAAAGCTGCTTGCCGAGAGCGCCCAGCCCCCGGCGCTGTAGCGAGCCGAGCCGAGCCGAGCCGGGCCGGGCCGGGCGCTGCTTGCCGGGGCGTCTCCCGCCCCAGTGGCTTATCTAAGCCCGGGGGCGGGGCGGCGCTTACACAACAGCCGGGCGGGAGAGCGGCCATGTCCTGGTACCGGAACGCCGTGTGGTTCCTGAAGGGGCTGCGGGAATACACCAGGTACCGCGCTGCGGCAGCGGGGCCCGGGCAGCCCGAGCAGGGCGCCGCTGCGGGGTTGTCCCCGCTCTCGCCCCTGATCGCTCCTCAGCCGGGGGAGCGGCCCCTTGGCGGCGGCTCTTGTGTGGTGCAGCGAGCCCCTGGCCTCCTCCGCAGCCTCGGCTAGGGAAAAGCTGCCCCTCGAATCGCCTCCCCGCCCTTCTCGTGCCCGGAGCTTTTGGTGGGGTCGCCTGCTGGCTCGGGGCGCCGTGGCGCAGCTTGCGGAGCAGTGCGGGGAGCCGGGTCACTCCCGTGTCAGAGGCGCTGGGAAGGCGAGGTGGCCGGGGTTGAGGCAGGCTGTGTGCGGAGCAGGTCTCGAGTGTAATGCTCGGGGTTAGCTGCCAAAGCCATCCAGAGGGTGAGCTGGGCGCCTCAGCGCGCAGACCGGGTCCACTGCCCCTACGGGGCTTGGCTTGGCACGCTGGGGGGAAGTGACCGCATCGTGGATCCCCACATTGTCTACGAAAACCTTCAGAACCGCAGGTCTCGTCACAGATCAGCCCAGTAATATGCTTTCCCCATCCAGCCAAGTGACTTGGCCAGTTTTGTAATACTTTGGATGTTATGGCTGTCACGTTGGCTTATGAATATGCATAACTCAAAGAGGCTTTATGCAAAATACATAATGCAACATGTCCATTTTAAAGTTACAGTCTGCTGAATCTGTATAGCCTATTTTTCTGCCTGTATCATTCTTGTGTGTGAAGTTAGAACTATGACGTGTGAATTCAGTTTTTATTCTAAATGTGCTAATTAGTGATATTTTAAAAGTCTGAGGGGTAGCTGTATTAGCCTATAACTTTAAAAACGAGTATTCCTGTTGCACCTAGGAGTCTCTTTCTCTCTGGGTATGTCTACACTAGCCCCCTAATTCGAACTAGGGAGGCTAATGTAGGCATTTGAAATTGCAAATCAAACCCGGGATTTAAATATCCTGCGCTTGATTTGCATCTTCCCGGCCGGTTGCCATTTTAGAAAATCACTAGTTCGGAGTAACTGCCCGTGTCTACACGGGGCAGTGAAACGGAAGTCCGATTTAAAGCCCCTAATTCGAATTAGCTGGTAAACCTCCTTGCAGGAGGAATACCAGCTAATTCAAGTTAGGGCTTTAAATCAGACTTCCATTTCATTGCCACATGTAGACGGGGGCAGTTACTTCGGGCTTGTGAATTTCAAAAAATGGCGCCCTGCCGGGAAGATGCAAATCAAGCCCGGGATATTTAAATCCTGGGCTTGATTTGCAATTCTAAATGCCTATATTTGCAGCCCTAGTTCAAATTAGGCTGCAAGTGTAGACATACCCTCTTTCGATAGATATAGCCAGGGCTCGCCAAGTGGCGGTGAGTCCTGCTCGCCAGCCACACAGAAGTGCACGCTGCGCATGCGCAGACCGCGCTGCGCGGCCCTGCTGACTTAAAATCTACTCGCCACGGGCAAGTAGATTGAATCATTTGTTGAGCCTTGGATATAGCAATATACAGGGCTTGACAAATCACTGAATTTACTCGCCCGTGGCGAGTAGATTTCAGCTGGTTGCTCTGTTCACTGGCGGCGCGTGCATGCGCAATGTGGGTCTTGCGCATGCGCAGTGCGGGGCTGGCGAGTAGATTTCGCCACCGTTTGTCAAGCCCTGGCAATATAGTAACATGAGCTTTTGTGGGCAAAACCCACTCCCTCAGATGAGTGGAGAGGAAAGGAGGTACCCTCACAATTTATAACCGGTTCATAAATTGTGAGAATCCTCCCTTTTCTCCTCACTCTGCTCATCTGAGGAAATGAGTTTTGGCTATGAAAACTCACAATATTATAGATATGAAGGACTACCCCTTTTTAAGCGATTCTTTAGTATTTTAATAGCTCAGTATTCAAACCAACAACCTGTGAATAGTCTTGTTTTTCCTGTAAGGCTGATTGTGGTTGGTCATGCCAGGACATGTGGCCTGGCCACTTGATGCTGAAACCCATTTTGGATCTTGTACTTTTCTACTTTGGGTGAGAAAAGATTGAACTGAGCACAAAGATTTCCTGCCATGGACAAAAGAAATATAAGAGGGGGGAAAACCAAACAGTAGGGGCAGATGCCAGGAGCTCCTCCCGCTCCCACCGCCACCACCTGGAGGGAAGGCTGATGGAAACATCTAAGACTAAATGGAGGAAGGATTAGGCCCAAGGTAGGAGGCTGGTTAGCTTGTGAAAGATATTTAGATCAACTGTTCAGGGTGAAAACTTGCATGTAACAAATTTCTTGGTGGATTAAAATTAGCTGGAATTTTTGTTTAACTTAGTAGCTTTCTTTGATCTATCTGTTTTCACTTGCAACCATTTAAATCCTACTTTTTGTACTTAATAAAACACTTTTGTTTATTATCAAGCCAAGGGTAAATAGTTGTTATGGGGAGAGGAGAGCAACTACTGTGCGTATCTCTCTTTCATTGATAAAGAGGGCAAACTTATAAGATTTCTTTGTGTAAAACTTCTACACAGAGTAAGATGAATTTATCTGGGGTTTGGTCTCTTTTGGAGATTGGTTTCCTGGGTGCTAAGTAGGCATGTCAGAGTTTAATCGATAAGAATTAGCTTATTAGTTAACCTTACAGGTTAAACAGCCAGCATTGCCAGGAGACTATGAGAGCGTTTAACTCTGTAACTGATTGAGTGTCAATCGGTTCCACGGTTAGGCTTTTAAAAATTTTTTTACATCTCAAGAGCTGAGCCCTTACTGCTGAGCGCTCCCAGAACTGAACTAGTTCAGTGTTTGTATTGCTCTGCAGGGGGGCGGTAACCCCGATTCTGTGCTTTGACTGAGGATGCACGCCTGGGGTTAACCACCCCAAGAGGACTTCTGTGATCTCACTATTACAATTGCAAAGGAGTTTTCAGTGGTGTTTAGCACCTCCTTTGCCACACCCAGGTATAATGAATTCCTGGGCAGATTGTGGATCAGATCTTGCATAGGGACTTCCACCCTGGCTCAGACTGAGGGCCATCTACTCCAGGATCCTGTCTCTGACAGTGGCCAGTATCAGCTGCTTCAGAGGGAGGTGTAAGAACCTTGCAGTGAGCACAAATATGGGAAAATCTGCCCCTGACGTAGGTCTCAGATCTCTAATAAGAGATTATTTTAAACCCTGAAATGTAAAGTTTAATGTCCCATCTAACATGGTGATTGCCATTAATTATGGTAGCACTGGGTATTCTGGCTATCCATCTAAAAATATTCAGTCCCTGGTGAAATCTTGCTCAGTTCTTGGCCTTGGTGCCTTTCCGTGGCAACCAGTTCAATCATGCTGTGTGCGAAAGGCATTTCCTTTTGTTGGTTTTGAATTTCCTACCTTGTAATTTCATTGAATACCCCCCTCCCCAAATGGGGTCCAGAAGGAATTTTCCCCTAGGTCAAGTTGGCAGTGACCTGCAGCGGTTTTCACCCTCCTCTGCAGAGTGTAGAAAGGAGTGACTTGCCAGGGTGATCTGAATATATCTCATTTACTAATTTCCCTGCTGTGTCAGGGACCCGGAGCATTGGTGCTTCTCAGTCCCTCCTGTTCTCTCCCTGTGTGATGTAACGAAACCCACAGGGAAGTTGACAATTTACTTTGGTTCCAGTGGGTTGAAGCGGCCCCTGCCTGTGGTGGGTTGGGGGCAGGGATGGGATGCACTAGCCTGGCCAAGGCAGAGGTGGGGGTGCCTCTCCTACTTAATTAGTTAAGCAGTTAAACTTCACGTTTAAGTGGTTAACCAGTTACACAGGATGTTGCATCCATATTTCCTATCTATGTATGTTTTTATTCACATTCTTGCTGATCAGGGCCTTTTAATGCTACACCAAAGACTCTTAGAACAATAGACAGAGACTTGTTTGTTAGAAACATAATATAGATTAAACCTCTTTACACTGCGATTCTCTGGTCCGGTAACATCTGTGGTCCTCTTGGACCATGGATGTTACTGGACCAACGAGCTCCATCAGGCAGGAGTCCGGTGGCATGGTGGGCTGGTGACTGGGAACCCTGTCAAGTCGTCGGCAGGGGGTCGGTGGCAGTGGGGGTAGAAGCCTTACTGGGTTGGTGGCAGCGGGAACTGGTGGGCCGGCTTTGACCTCCCTTAGTCTGGTAAACTCCCTTGCTTGGGACCAGTCAGTTTCCAAGGATGCTGGACCAGGGAGGTCCAACCTGTAGTTAAATTTAGTCCTGATAGTGGATTTCTTTCTTTCTTTCTTTGAAGGCTTTGTATTTTTATGGATACACAATATTCTGTCACTTACAACTCTCTTAATTGATTTATTCAGGAGTGGCTATGAGTCTGCATCCAAACACTTTGTTCCGGCAGACTTGGAGGTAAACGTAACTGGAAGATCTTTCATGATTACTGGAGCAAACAGTGGTATTGGCAAAGCAGCTGCAACAGAGATAGCAAAGAGAGGTGAGTACTGTGTAGATTTTGTTCTCTGTACTGCCTGAAGTCTTAGCAGTTGCCTTGTGTGATAGATGAGCCATAGGTGACTTCTACTGGACAAAGTGGTAACTTTATTTTGTATGTATCAAAAGGATTAAGGATCCCCATAAGAAAATCAGGAAATACAAGACCACTTTAGTTTTACAAACTTATCCTGTAACCTAGTGTATGAACATCAGTCTATTGCAATTGGTGCAGCATATTCCAATCCAACTGGGTCTGCATGGAGTCTAGTCTGTGTTTCTTGCTATAAATATACTCCCTGGCTCAGATCTCATGTCTGATGTCCTCCCCGGGTTGTGGGATGCTGCCATCCAGCTGCCCTAGATCCTGAAACGGGACTCAGACTTCTGAGTTCCCAGTCCCTTGAGTCCCTCACCATTCCAGAGTTCTGCCTAGACTGTGGTCTCTCTGGACTGACTCATTTCACCCCTTCAGAAACAACATGGCAGGAAAGCAAGAACACAGGCTTATTAAAAGACTTTCTTAACCACAGTGACTATACTCTTAAGCACACGAATGACAGATCTTCGAAAAAAACAGAAGTCCTGAGATACTTACCTAGTCTGACCTTTCCCTCTCTTGTTATGCCATTGTTAATCAGTGTTTCAGGCTTGGCAGTGTCTGTGCAGCTCTCTCCATATTGCAAATTCTCCTTTCATGTGGTGATGGTCAGTTCCCAGTACAGAACAGAACCTTGCTCTTTCATATAGTGCTTCCTTCTCTGAACTCAAACTGTGAAGCACCATATCCACCAATCATGCTTGCCTCCCACTTGCAGGGCCCTGAGTAGAAAGGCCTTATACAAAGGGCAAGTAGTAGTTGAGGCGATCAAAGTCATTAACCTTAAATTACAGTGTTGATGACTCACAGTAATGGCTTTCGGTGAGGTGACGCTCTTTCTGAGAAGGTCGTCCCTTTGGAGCGCAGCATAACAAGCTGCCCCAGGCAAGTCCAAATTGATGTGGTCACAGTGCCATATTTCAACAGAGGTATAAAATTGACTTCACAATTTGAGAGACAAGGTGGGTGAGGTAATCATAGAATTAGAGGCCTGGATGAAATAACTAGCTCAGTCCCCTGCACTCATGAATAACTTTTTTTTGTTTTTTATCTCTGATAGGTGTTTTATCTAACTTATTCTTAAAAATCCCCAGTGATAACGATTTCACACCCTCCCTAGGTAACTTATCCTAGTGTTAACTGCTATTATAGAATACTAGGACTTGAAGGGACCTTGAGAGGACATCAAGTCCAGTCCACTGCCCTCATGGCAGGACCCAGTACTTTCTAGACCATACCTGATAGACATTTATCTAACCTGCTCTTAAATATCTCCAGAGATGGAGATTCCACAACCTCCCTAAGCAACTTATTTCAGTGTTTAACCACCCTGACAGGTTGGACATTAGGAAAAACTTCCTAAACCTCCCTTGCTGCAGTTTGAGCCCATTGCTTCTTGTTTTATCCTCAGAGGCCAAGGAGAACAATTTTTCTCCCTCCTCCTTGTGACCCCCTTTTAGATACTTGAAAACCGCTATCATGTCCCCTCTGTCTTCTCTTTTCCAAACTAAACAAGCCCAATTCTTTCAGTCTTCCTTCATAGGTCATGTTCTCTAGACCTTTAATCATTCTTGTTGCTCTTCTCTGGACCTTCTCCAATTTCTCCACATCTTTCTTAAAATGTGGTGCCAAGAACTGGACACACAACTCCAACTGAGGCCTAATCAGCACAGAGTTGAGAGGAAAAATGACTTCTCATGTCTTGCTCACAACACACCTGTTAATGCATCCTAGAATCATGTTTGCTTTTTTTTTTTTTTTTTTTTTTTTTTTTTTTTTTGCAACAGCGTCACACTGTTGACTCATAGTTAGCTTGTGGTCCACTATATCCCCTAGATCCCTTTCTGCCATACTGCTTCCTAGACAGTTGCTTCTCATTCTGTATGTGTGAATCTGATTGTTCCTTCCTAAGTGGAGTACTTTGCATTTGTCCTTATTAAACTTCAACCTGTTTATCTCAGACCATTTCTCCAATTTGTCCAGATCATTTTGAATTGTGACCCTATCTTCCAAAGCACTTGCAACCCCTCCCAGCTTGGTATCATCTGCAAACTTAATAAGCATACTGTATTCTCTATGCCAATATCTAAATCGTTGATGAAGATATTGAACAGAACTGGTCCCAAAACAGACCCCTGCAGAAACCCACTTGTTTTACCTTTCCAGCAGGATTGTGAATAGTTAACTACTCTCTGAGAACGGTTATCCAGCCAGTTATGCAGCCACCTTATAGTGACCTCATCTTATAGACTCATAGACTTTAAGGTCAGAAGGGACCATTATGATCATCTAGTCTGAACCACTGCACAATGCAGGCCACAGAATCTCATCCACCCTCTCCTAGAATAATCCTCTCACCTATATCTCAGATATTGAAGTCCTCAAATGGTTTAAGGACCCCAAGATGCAGAGACTCCTTCAGCAAGTGATCCATGCCCCATGCTACAGAGGAAGGCAAAAAACCTCCAGGGCCTCTGCCAATCTACCCTGCATCTAAGTTGCATTTGCCTAGTTTATTGATAAGAAGATCATACGAGACTGTATCAAATGCCTTACTGAAGTCTAGGTCTACCACATCCATCACTTCTCCTTTATTCACAAGACTCGTTATCCTATCAAAGAAAGCTATCAGATTGGTTTGACATGGTTTGTTCTTTACAAATCCTTGCTGGCTGTTTCCTATCACCTTATTATCTTCCAGGTGTTTGCAGATGATTTCTTTAATTATTGCCCCATTATCTTTCCTGGCACAGAAGTTAAATTGACGGGTTTGTAGTTTCCTGGGTGGTTATTTCACTTTTTATAGATGGGCACTATTTGACCTTTTCCAGTCTTCTGGAATCTCTCCTGTTGTCCATGATTTTCTAAATATGATAGCTAAAGGCTCAGATACCTCCTCGATCGGCTCCTTGAGTACTCTTCCTATGACAAACTTTCGTAATGCCGAACCTAAACCTCCTTTGCTGCAATTTAAGGCCTTTATTTCTTGTCCTGTCCTCAGAGGTTAAGAACAATTTTTCTTGCTGCTTTTATGAACTTGAAAACTGTTATGTCCCTTCTGAGTCTTCTTTTCTCGGGACTAAACAAACCCAGTTTTTTCAATCTTCGCTTATAGGTTGTGTTTTCTAGAACTTTAATAACTTCTGTTGCTCTTCCCCTGCCTTTCTCCAATTTGTGCACATCTTTCCTGAAATATGATGTCCAGAACTGGACAAAATATTCTGGTGGAGGCCTCATCAGCTTAGAATAGAGTGAAAGAATTACTACTTATGATTAATTACAACACTTCTATAATGCATTCTAGAAAGATGTTTGCTTTTTTGCAACAGTGTCACACTATTGACTCATATTTAGCTTGTGGTCCACTGTGAGCTCCAGATCCCTTTCCACAGTACTCCTTCCTAAGCTTTCGTTTCCCATTTTGTATTTGTACAACTGATGGTTCCTTCCTAAGTGGAGTACTTTGCTTTTGTCCTTACTGAATTTCATCCTGTTTACTTCAGACCATTTCTCTAGTTTGTCCAGATCATTTTGAATTTAATTTTATTCTCTAAAGCATTTGCAACCCACGCCCAGCTCAGAATCATCTGCAAATTTTGTAAGTGTAGTTCCTGTGCAATTATCTAAATCATTAATGAAGATCTTGAACAGAACTGGCCCCACAACTGATCCATGCAGGACCCTACTCAATATGCCCTTCCTGAATGACTGTGAAATGGGGGACCATTGATAACTATTCTCTTTGATTGGTTTTCCAACCAGTTGTGCACTCATCTTTCAGTAGCTCCACCTAGATAGTATTTCCCTAGATTGTTTGAGAAGGTCATGTGAGACTGTATCGGAAGCTTTACAAAAGTCAAGATATACCACATCTACCAGTTCCTCTACCCCCTGCATCCATGAGGCATATTACTCTGTCAAAGAAAGCTATCATGTTTGTTTGAGATGATTTGTTCTTGACAAATCCATGCTGACTGTTGTTTATAATCTTGTAGATGTTTGTGGACTGATTCCTTAATAATTTTCTCCATTATCTTTCCAGATATAAAAGTTAAAGTGACTGGTCTGTAATTCCTCAGGTTGTCCTTATTTATAGATGGGCATTATATTTGACCCTTTTCAGTCTTCTGGAATCTCTCCCATCTTCCATGACTTTTCAAAGCTCTATTTAACTTGAAAACTTTGTGTGTGTCAGCCACAGAATTTGGTCCAATAAAAGATATTACCTCACCCATCTTGTCTCTTTAATATCCTGGGATCAAAATGGCTACAACAATTCTGCAAACCATTCATAATTTGATACAGGCATATCTCAAAACATCCTTTTTTGCAGCCGTAGCTCATGCTGCTCTTCAGCCATGCCTTTCCGGGAGAGGAGTGGGACTGCCCCCACTCTCACCAGCAGGAAGTGAAGCTGCATGGCTGGATAGCAGTGTGAGCTAGGGTGACCTTGCTGCGTTTTCTCCGCTGCTGTTGGTGAATTTGTGGGTGGGGGTGCAGACTCCTGCTGCTGACACCAGCCCTGCTACTCTCTCGGACTTCGTCAGTTGGGGGAAAAGGCGGGGCAGGGGTAGGGCCTGGGCAGAGGGTGTTGTCCTAGCCCTTCCCCAGGATGGGGGCTGCATGTAGCTGGCTCCTCCCCTCCCTTGGATCTCCCCTCACCAGTCACCTCTACCTGCATCTTTCCACTTCACACTTAATTAACTGTAATTCTACTGGAATTCCACCAGGTGGCACACTTCATCTACTTTGCCGAAATAAAGAGCGAGCTGAAGAAGCTAAAAGCGAAATAATAACAGAAACTGGTAATCAGGTGAGTTTAGTATTAAGAGGTTGTATTTTTTGTTTTGTTTTGATTCTTAAGCACTTTGCCAACAATAAGCCTTAGAAGATTTTATAAGTAGTTCTCTGCATTACGCCACCCACTTTCATTGTTTGCCATTTCAGTTTGCATATTAGTGCACACTCAGAAATCAGCAAAGTACTATTATTCTTTCTGATGGCTGCAATTGATGAAGTTTAATTTCAGCAGCTGGTGGTTTTGATTGTTCTCCTGTGTTGCAGTGTGGGGGGGAGGGGAGAGGGAGGCTGGTATGCAGGATATTGTTCAGGTGAATGATATTCTTGTACTTTACCTTTTATTTTTAATATGCAACTTCCTTCAGTTTCCTGTATGGCTGAGGCTTTCTACAGTTAATGTGTATAAAGCACATGCACATTACTATTCTGGACATTCGTCCCACTACCTTCCCAACACCTTTTCTTCCCCACTCCCCCAAAATTGATCCTAGTCTCTTCTCATGCATTTGCAGATTTTCTATCTCCTGAAACTTTAGTATCCTCCCTTCTCTCCGCCTTCCATGACTATTCTTCTTCACGCCTGTTTGTTTTGTATCATACAACTCACCCTTGTGACTGCTGTTAATGTTGTATCCCCAATTGTTTAGCATTGGCACCTCTGCAATGTTTCATTCAGCATTTTACTACCTTTTTGCTGAGAGCTCCATTTGTATTAGAAAGTGACGTGGCTCTCAATTGGAGTGTTTCAACTCTACTAAAGAGTCCTTAATTTAGATTAGAATCCAACAACTTTCTTTCTATTTCTAAAGATTTCATGCTGCTTGGGTTCCTGTTCTTTGTCTCTGCTGCTGTGGTGTGGGAGAAACTGAAACTCGTCTCCTCCTCAAAAACTTTTGGCCCTTTGAGATGCAGGCATGTCAGCCCCATGCTCTTCTCCTCCCACCCCCCATGATACGTTCTAGTTCCTGAATAGAAGAGAAGCAGATTATTCCCAAACAAGTAGCTAATGAGCACATATGTAAGATATGGGTATCCTACTGGTTACAAGGAAGAGACTGTGAGAACGTATGTAGTATCTGAAACTGTTACTACCTTTCCCAATGCTGAGAAGACAGTGGGTGAGTAGTAATCCAATCAAATGATATCTTCAGAGTAGCATAATTATGGGTACGTAATAACCTCTTCTGTAAAACCTTAAACAACGAATGGTCCTTCAGACTTAGAGACAAATAAAAAAATGTAGATAGTATCATGAGCAAGTGGTCCAAAGAAAAAAAATAAATAGCAGAAAAGGGGATGGAGAGGGAAAGGGAAGGGGGAAAAAATCTTGTCGATTAGTGTCAGTGCTAAATGAGGCTAAGAGAGTGGGCTGTAAGTGTCCAGTACTTAACTTTTGATGTCATTAGGGTGTTGAAAGTAGCAGCCTATCCAGTTCATGTCTTTGTTCAAACCTTGATAAAAGGTGTAAAATTTGCAGATGAAGACAAGTTCTGCAGCTTCTCTTTCCAGTTGGTTTTTGAAATTGCTTTGTAATATTATAGTCACTTTTAGATCCATTAATGAGTGCCCAGGCAAGATAAAATGTTCCCCAACAGGTTTCTGTGTGTTACCATTTTGAATATCTGATTTGTGTCCATTAATCCTTTGTCATAGAGACTATCCAGTTTGGCCAATATACATGGCAGAGGGGCATTGCTGGCACTTGATGGCATAGATCACATTAGAAGATATGCAGTTGTATGAGCCTCTGATGTGGTGGCTTATGTGGTTAGGTCCTCTGATGATGGAAGGCTCATGTTATACTTGGAGGGGGAGGAAAACCGGAGGCACGGGGCGGTGAGGTTTCTGCAAATCTGCATCCAAAACATGAGGTGCAAGAGTTGGGGGGAAATTAGTAAACAGATGTCAAGCATATGGAGGAGAATATAAGATTTGTATTGCATGGCAATTGTATGGATGGAACTATTCCTTTGTGTTACAACAAACCCAAGTGATGGACCAATTACTTTTGTGGGCTGGAAGATATGACTGTATTGGATATTAAGCCAACTGGAAAGAGTCAGCTTAATGAAGAGGTAACAAATATTCTGTCAGGAGAGGAAGATTTCTGCCAAGGATCATAACCTCTTTAGCATATTGCTCCTACTTAAGTAGATAACTTCTACATAGGTTCCATTGTGAAGAAATTGCTACCTCGATGTTCAGAGGGGAACAGCTATTAACTTTTCCAGGTATCTTAGGGAAATGTTCATTTGACAAGTGTCAATATTGATCTGATTTGGTCTGTAAACATATGCAATCTTTAATGAGAATATACATTCAATAATTACCTCAAACTTTTTGCAGCATGAGTGGACTCTCTTTGGATAAAACCTTTGCAGAAAATATTAAATCAATTTTAGGTACTTTTAATATGTGACCAGAACAGTGTGATAAGGAAATCCTGGGCTGTCTCATACTAGGGGGTTAAAACTCAAAAGATGAAAAATCTGGTCAGATTTTTTTTTCTTCAGGGAAGCAAAATTATAAATTAGAGGGACCTGGTTTTTTTGTTTGTTTGTTCCTACACTCCCTAATACAATGGCCATGGCTAGGGCTCCAGGGCTATCAATACAAATAATAATGAAAATCCTTTCTTCTGGCTCCTCCCTCCCCATCTCATCTCTCCTTTTTGCTTGCATATAATTAGTATTTAAAAAAGAGTTGGTAGAAGAGGAGGTCCTTTGTTAGTGACAATTTTCAGTCTTGCATAGAACCTCATGCATACATATTATCTTGGAAATGCCTTGTCATGAGATACATCATAAGATTATCTGTCATGTTCATTTTGAGACTGAACGCTATTAAAGGGAAGAGTGGGATTTGATTTTCCTCTAATGTGCTGATAAATGAAACTCCACTATGCTATGTGAAACGCAAATTTACAAACACAGTGTTGGCAAGGAATTTGCATATGAACTAGTCTAAGTAAATTTAAAATGCATGACTTTCAGTGTGCTAAGGAGAAAATATTTCCTAAGTTAGTATGTGGGGGTATAGAGAAACTTTACTTTCCTCAAAATTTTTCACTTCTTCATATGCTCCATTCCCATTAGTGCATTTGTTACGTGCCTACCACTTCAGCATTGTTTTTCAAAATAGTGGAGATCGTTATGACGTGACCCTGAGTATCACTTGGGGAAAACTGCCGGTTGCTTATATTTTCCAAAAATTGATTGATTTACAACAATGCCTGATTCTCTTGTGCAAAAAATGTACCCAGCTGGTCTTCTGTGACTCTGCTCTGGAAGAAGTTTACAGCCTTTTCCATGCCCTTGACCATTACACAGCAGAGTTTTAAAGACACTTCTGTTACCCACCAGAGGACCAATGGTCAACGCAATTCTGTTTAGGGCCGCGGTGTCCAAACTGTTCCTGTCATGCCCTCTGTTACCAGTAATGAAATCTCTCTATGCCCCTGCTTCATTCCTGCCCAGTCCAGGTTTCCACAGCAGAGAAGCTTGGGCTGAAAGCAGAGCTGGAACTGGAGAATGGGGGAGAAATGGGTGCTAGAGAAGGAGTGAGACTGAGAGCAGAACAAGGGCCAGAGCAGAGCTGTGGCTTGAGCCAGAGTAGAGCTGCAGCTGAGGGCACTGCTGTGGCTGTGGGTAGAGAGGGGCTAGCCAGTTCTCTCTCCCCATAACATTTCTGCATGCCCCACAGTTGGGGATCTCAGTCTTAGATTAAATTACACACACAAAACTGAGTTAAAAGAACATGAAGGTTGAGCACTCAAAGATTAAGAAAATCTGAAGAATTGGGCTGTGCCCACGAAAGCTCATGATCCCATCTACATGTTTTGTTAGTCTATAAGGTGCTACTAGACTATTTGTTGTTTAAGTTTTTAATAGTATTACAGTTATACAACCATAACTTGATTTGCCCTTTTTCTCTCCCTGAGAACATGTCTTATGGTACATGTCTTTAATTACCTTATTACACACTATTTTTTTCCATAGGAGAATGCCTCATTCAGTGCAGAGGGTAGATCTGCCTTGTGGCTAAATTGAGATTGTATAGTGAAGAAGATGGTTTTCTGTAGGATTGTTGCTGAAGTTGCAAGATGTGTAGTACAGGTGTGTGTGTGTGTGGGAGGGGGGAAGGGAAGGGGTTTGCAGGAATAGAGGGGATTGTTTTATAGTTTTAGGCAGTTGAGCGCTGCCCTGGAGAATTGGGTTCTATCCCTGCCACATAAGTTCTATATGATGCTGGGGAAGGCACTCAAAGTAAGCTTTTTGCCAGGTAGCCAGTGTTTTTTGTTCCTCATTTTTGGGTGCTCAGCTTGTGAGCCTTGGAGGTCCAAGTTGCAGAAGGGCTGAGCATGTGTAGCTGCAGCTGAAGTCAATGTGCTTTGAACATAAGTTCTGTGCAAAGCTTGGAAAGCTAGGACTTGAGTTATCTAGGACTGAGCATCAGGCACTCACAATTAGCGGATGCTTTTGATTTTAATCTCTGTCTCCATCCCCTGTCTGCACAATAGGGATAGTAACACCCTTTCACTTCATAGGGGTGAGAAACCAGTACTTTTGACTTCAGTGCAGGGTTTGAATAGTGTGCAATAAATAAGGCATGAGGCCACACATTCAGTGTTGAGCTAAAACTAGGGTTGCCAGGTGTCCGGTATCGATCTGGACAGTCTGGTATTTTTGCCTCCTGTCTCGTAAACAAATTCAGAAAATACCGGACACCTGGCAACCCTACGACACACTCAGCAACTGGGCCCAACCCCCGCTTCCTCCGCCCCCGGACACCCTGCTTACTTGGTTCCGCAGGGTAGCTCTCTTCTGGCTTGACCGAGAAAACAAGATGGCCACTGGCAAAAACCCTAAAGATCTGAGCAAGCGGAAGCAATATCTTCCTTGGGTCTTAGTGCTCAACCATGTCTCTTCCTATCCCTATTTTGACTCTGCATGCAATTAAAGGGGCAATTCTGTTTTGTTTTATTTATTTATTTTTTGCTTAACTCTTGGGATCCTTTCTTTTTTCTCTATAACTTTGGTCTCTCTCCCTCCCCCCCCCCCCCCCGGAACAGAATTTTTTCCACAGTGGTTTTTTTTGTTTTTGGTTTTTTTGGGGGGGGAGAGGAGGGTGTTAGGTATTTTTGTTGAAACCATCTGGCAACCCTAGCTAAAACATCATAATGAGTAGCTTCTCATTCAGTGAATTCCTTTTTCACAATGGTGTATCATTATATTGCATACATAGAAAGGGGATGAATTAAGGTTGCACAGGCAACCTTAGTTCAGACATTAATAACATTCTGTTAACATAGCTTTGTGTGTGTAATTTCCTAGGCTGCTTTGTTTAAAAAAAAAAAAAAAAACATTTATGAGGGGAAAATTCCATGATGTGGCATCATATTGACGCCTGCATGGGCCATCGGGATTGGAACCCTTAGCTCTATAGCAGAGACTTCTGCCACTTGAATTGGTGGAATATCTGATAGCAGTGGTGGATTATCATCCTCTGTGTGGACCATTATCTGCGAGAAATCATGCATTTTGCTAGAGGTTTCATAGATATTTGCTGACAGCAGAGAAACATAGGGACTCTGAAATCAAGAGTTCCATTTCAGGCCCTCGAGGGAGTGTTCTTAATAGTCACTGACCCTTCTGATCCTGTTCTTTCCCAGAGGCATGACCTTGTCTGCCCATCCCTCCCAGCCCTGTCTCAATCTCTTCAATGTGGCCGGGAGGTGCTTACTTAGGCAGCTCTGGGCCAGCAGCCCTGCAGGAGCACCCTGAGACAGGTTTTCTGCTTGATGTAGCCCCAGGTTGCTCAAATGACTGGGAGAAGAGGGAGGCTTTGTGCACTGCCCCCATGCCCAGCAAAATCTCTCAGCTACCATTCACTGGTTTCCCTGAGGCCTCTCCCTTTTCCCTGGCACCCAGAGCAGAGAGCCACAGGGAGCACTTAAAGTGGCATGTGGCTGCTCTGTGCTGAAGGTCCTGATGGGGCAGCCCATAGGCCGGATCCAGCATCTTGGCAGGCTGGATGGCCAGCAGACCATTTCTTGCCCACCCCTGGTCTACAGTATAACTTTTTGGAGTTACTCACATGCAAATTCATAATGGTACCCTTGTCGCATTCAAGAGGTGCCTGTAGTCTTTGATGCAGAGAAGTGGAAGGCTAGGGCATGTACCTGGGTGTCAGGTGATCTAGATTTTATTCTCCGGTTTGTCACAGATGTGTGTCACCTAGGGAAAGTCACGTAGTCATTTTTTTTCTGTAAAATGGCGAGAGTAAGATTTAACTGTGTCCCTCGCAGGGGTGTTGTGCGGCATAATTTGTTAATGTTTGTAAGTTACCACATGATCTTTGGGTGGTCGATGCTGTGCCAGTTCAAAGCTGGAAGATCAAACGTTTTATTGTAAGAATTGGTTGGCTTTCAGATGCTTATGTAATTGAAGGTTTGTTTGTTTGTTTTTTACTAGCAAGTTGAAAGTGCTCTGCATAGTTTGTGCAGCATTTTGCAAGCTTTTCTGTATAATTCTGTAACTGTTTTATTACTGGCAGTAGCCACGAAGGCTCCTGTCTTGGCCTTTTCTTCAGCAGGGATTGAATTTACTGAGTTTTTGACTTCTTAAAAATGTCTTGCTCTGTTTTAGGGGCTAGAGTTAAAACACCAAACAGTATTGTGACTTCAGATAGCTTGGGTCAAGTTGTGGATAAGAAGTTTTGCATACAACTTCAGGTGCAAGGTTTTTACCCTATTTAGATGAAAATCAGGAGCATATTGACTTTTTTTTTTTTTCCGGTGGGTTTCATAGATATCAGTATTCCAAATTGGTTGTAATAATTCCTTTTTTTGTTTTAGAATGTCTTTTTGCACATTCTGGATATGTCTAATCCCAAGGGCATTTGGGAGTTTGCAGAAAAATTCAAGACTGAACATAAGTTAAATGTCTTGGTAAGTTTGCAAGTTTAAATTCTCTCCCCTTTGGAGTTTTCGGTCTGTATCTCTCCTTTTAATAGTATGACCTGTCTCATTCTGCAGGCTTAAATTGTATATAATGCTGCTGCAAAAATAATCTACCTAGTCCACATCTCTGATCTTGTCCAGCCCCTATTTATATATATTGCTTTGATACAGAGGACAAATCTATTAAAAGTCCTTGTTGCAGTCTTCAAGGCCCTGCACAACTTTGCTTCTGTTTGCCTCTTTGCTCTTGTCGTCTTGTTTCTTCTTTTACTCCACAGAAATAGTCTGGTGAATTCCCTTATTGTCCTGTCTGATTGGTTGGCACAGAGACCAAATGCAGAAGTGATGTCTAAAGCCCTAGTTTTAAATTAGCATCCATATAGATGGCTCTAGGCACAGAGCCATGTTGATTTCAGTAGAACTTTGTGTGGGTGCATGGGTCTATCCCAGGAGTGGCCAACCAGTTAGAAACAAAGAGCCAAAATAGCGGTGGACAGAATCCAAAGAGCAGGGGCAGATATAGGGTAGGGCGAGCGGGGCAGCCGCCCCGGGGCCCCGCACTTCGAGAAGCCCCGCGCATGCGCCGTGGCAAAGGGGGGGCCCCATGAAATTGTGCTGCCCTGGGCCCCGCAAAATGGTCATCTGCTCCTGGCAAAGAGCCATGTACTGGGAGGAAAAGTTGTTGAGCCAAAAAAAAAAAAAACCCGCACCAGAGGAAAATAGGTGCTGGTACTCGCTGTCCCAGGGAGGGGGTTCCAGGCTGGACAGTGTTGGGGTCAGGTGGAGGATTGGGGTGCTGAGCAAGCCACAGGCTTGTGGCTGAGGGTGCAGAAGTTTAGGCTAGGGTGTATGAGGGGCTCAGGGCAGGGAGGCTGGAAATATGATGGGCTCAGGACACAGATTTGCAGCATGTGGATGATGCAGAAGTGTTGTGGCAGAAGACTGGGGATGTGAGGGTGCAGGAATTTGGGGATGTGAGAGGCTCAGTACGGGGTTCCAGTGTATGATAGGCTCAGGTTTGGAGCCTGGGGGGATGCAGGAGTGTTATGATGCTGCAGCCAGATGGGGTCTTGGCCCCAACTGGGGGCTTGTTGGCCAAGCTTCATTTTTAAATAAAAATATTATGTCAAACACAACATGTTTCAGCATTGTCTTTATTTATGAGAAGGGCGGGGAACTTGTTTTGAGTCAGGGGTCACTGACCCATAGAAAAGTCAGCCAGGGCCACATAAGAGAATGCAAAAAAAATCTTAAAAAATCCCAAGCCTCACTAATGTGGCCCCAACTGTGCTGGTGGGGGCAGGGGACAGAGTGCTGGGACAAGGTGCTGGTGGGTGCTGGGGCAAGGTGCTGGTGAGGGCAGGGGACAGGGTGCTGGTGGGGGGTTCTGGCCAGGGGGAGAGGACAGGGACCGCTCGTCTGGTACCTGAGGATCCCAGGTCTCAGGAAGTGCATGGGCTGCTCTTCCCCTCCCCTCTACTCCCTTCCCCTCCCATAAACAGCTGGTGTGCTTCCTGAAACACCAGATCTGTCACTCGGACAGGGATTTCCTTCCCGCCTGTGTTGTCTGTCCGTCCATCCGTGCTGGGACTGCATGCCAGCTCCAACTTGTCAGGAAGCGCATGCTCTTCCTCTGATCCCCACGACAGCCGCATGCTTCCTGACAAGTTGGAGCTGGCATGCAGTACTAGGCTTCCTAACCCTTCCCTCCCCTTCTCCCCCCCCCCCCCCGCGCTCTAACCCAATCCTCATCCCTTCCCCTCCCCCAGAGCCAGGCCTCCCCCCCCCCCCCCTAACCCAATCCCCCCTGCCCCTTCCCAAACCTTATGCCCGGGTCCCAGAGCCACTGCCGCCACTACCACATGGATCTCCCTACAGGTGCTGGGCACGTGTGCTGAGCAGCCGGCTTTGAGCATGTGCTGGCCGGGACTCCCTGCACACCCCCTCCCCCCCCACCTGATTCCCCTCTCCTGCCTTCCCCTTCTCCAGAGCCAGGCATCTCTTCCCCGCCCTCCTCCCCACCAAACCTTATGCCCAGAGCCAGAGCCGCCACCGCTGCTGCCTGTACTCAGCGGGCAGTTGCTAGCACATGCAGGCTGGGATGCTGAGTGCGACCTGGCCTGCAAGTGCAAGATATGACACAGTGCGCTGGGGGCCATGAGCTGAACGGCGTGGGCCATGAGCATGTATGTGGCTCAGAGCGGCCCAGCCGTGAGACCGGCTGACCTGAGCGGTTCGGGGTTGGCTCATGAGCTGCGGGATGGCCACTGTTGGTCTATCCAAATGGATGCAGTTGCAGGAACAGGGCTGGAGATAGTGCAGCTTACCTGCCAAAATCTTGGAAGGTGATGTGTGTTTGTGTGGAATGTGAGGGCAAAGTGCAGGGGTACGTGGATAGTGCCCCAACTTGAAATCTTTTCATACCTTCTTGTTAGCTGTTTCTCTTGGTCCTGTTTTTCCTTACTTCTGAGTTTGGCACAAAGAAGGGGAGGATATAAGCAATAACGTTCCCGCTAATCTTTTCCATCCATTAGTGGATTTTTTCCATCCGTGTGTGGAATAAATATTTTTATGTGCACCAAGTCACCAGTAGGAACAAAAAACCTAGCTGTGGGTGCTCTGCTAATCAGGTGGGCAGCATTTGAATCGCTTCTGAGTGGCTACACAAGCCCCGAGCTTATAGGAAACACTGGTGAGCAGTAAGGAGTGTCAAGGAATAAAGCAAAACGAGAGAAAACACATTATCTGCACACCACTTGTCAGTTTTTAACCAAAACCAGATAAAATGTTAGTGACTTTTCACTAGTATAAAAAAATGAAACTGAATACATAAACACAATAGCTGTGATGATGTGGAGTCATTGGGATCTTTAAGATAAATTGGTAAATGAAAAAACATATTTTTTTATTGTAATAGTTATGCTCTGCAAATCACACAGTACTTCGTTGTGTGCAAAATGGCCAAAAACTGCAGTAAAAGGCACCATGATATCCGATGGCTCTTATAATTTTGTCTGTTCGGTTAATTTTTTCACTTCCTTATGAAGATGTTTTTTACACAGCAGCTTCACTATAAGTGGTGGATTCTCAGAGCTGGAGTTGCAATTTGGAAACCTTGTGAATTGAAACAAGCTGTAACTTAATACCATATCCCTACCAAAGATCAAACTAAAAGCAGGTTACACTTGTGTGTGTGTGTGTGTGTCTGTGTCTGCTTACTTCCTTGCTTATTAATGCTTAGCTGTGTCTTGCAGATCAACAATGCAGGTTGCATGGTAAATGAAAGAGAACTAACAGAGGATGGACTTGAAAAGAACTTTGCAACAAATACGTTAGGTGAGTACAGCAATCTTTAAATAAGAGTCTAAGGTATTCCTGTGTATCTGTTTTGTTTGTAGAAAGGTAAAGTCTCATGTAGCTGTGCAGGATGATTTATTCTTGCATTGAGAGAGAGAGTAGGAGGATTAGATTGTCATATTACAAAAATGTATAACTTGTACAGAAGGTAGCTGTTTGTTTTCAGGTTTCTCCCATATGCAAGATAGTTTCACATTGACTCCATTGTTTGTTCATAGCTCTGGCTGCTGAGAATAGCACATAGCAATTGACACTAGTTAAATCATTTTAAAATTTCAGCGGACAATTTTTCAGTCAGCTCTGCTAATGATACTGCGTGGCGCCTTTCTTCACAAGATCTGCAAGATATTCCAGCAGGGTTCTTGCAACATTCAAGTGCGTGATTTAAAAAAAAAATAGTACACTGATATTGTGATAGGTCCAAAATACACCAGTTGATATCAGGATCTCAGTGATACAGAGCTGTATGAAATAGCCACACACACACACACACACACACACACGACAGGAGAGATGGGATGGGATGGGATGCATGCAACACACCACAGTCAGAGTGACTGGATAATTCTTGGCAAAGGTCACAGAAGAGTTCCATGTGGTATCCAATACATTCTGGAAATTGGAATCCATGCATTCATTCCTTTAGGAATTAATAGTGTTTAAAATCTTTCCTTACTTTCAAAGCATCTCATTTGTCTTCCTTTGGTGACCCACATCTGCCTGATCTCCTCTCTCCCTCTTAGGTCAGGTCTAATGAAGCGGTCTACTGATAATACCTGTATAATTGTGCAAGACTTAGGGACATGACAGGATTTAAAAACTTCATAGCATTTTCAAGCCGAGTCAGTGTGCCAGATCTGGTAACTAGATACATCAGTTCTGGCATTGTCTGCCTTGGGGGTGTAAAACGTTACGATGTCTTTAAATCCAGAGTAGAGACCTTTCCCCTTGACTTTTTTTTTTAAGTGTCCTGGGATATATTGCATAAAGGATACTATTTTTTTTTTTAATCTCATTGAAATCAGGGTCTCTAAGGGGTTTGCATAAATATATTGTCTACTGTAGAAAGAAAATTCTGCACTACATTCCTTTTCTCTATCCATTCCTCACCAGAAGATATTTTTTCTTCTCACCAAGTTGTTTTCAAGAATTAAGACTTTAATTCTAGGTCACTTCATTTTCTTACTAAGTACAGCACATGTTAAGGCACAAGAGGTTTGTGAAGTAAAAGAATGGCTGTTCCTTACTAAAAAGCTCTAAGTCACTGAAAGTGATCCTTAAAGGTACGACTACATAGCAGCATTTTGAAATAACTAGCTAGCGTTATTTTGAAATAACTTAGTCCATTTCTGTCAAAATACTGTCAAGCTGGAGGACTTTTTACTCCAACTCCTGTAACCCTCATTGTACGAGGAGTAAAGGAAGTCAGAGGAAGAGTGCTCTATTTTGAAATAAGTGCTGGGTAGACACTCCCAGTTTCGAAATAAGCTACACAATTGACCTAGTTCAATTTATGTAGCTTATTTTGAGTTAAGCCCTGCTTTGTGGACGTACCCGAAGATAATAGAGAAGTCTGCACATTGTATTTATCTGAAATTTCTGTGTAATGATAGTCCAAGAAAGAATTTTCTAGTGTCTATGAAAAAAAGATAAGCAAACTATCTTTTGCTGTATCCTGGGGTATTTGAAGTCTAGTTTTGCAGTCTAGTTTCATGCCTGTGTATCATGTAAGCCACCTTGTGACTGTTTGGTTTGCCAGACTTTTTTCCAGATGTATTTTGTTAATGTTAAAACTTTCCTGTTGAATAGGGTAGTCCAGCTGTGTGTCTTTTTTTCTATAATGTTCATGGCAGTTCACAGAACAAACCCTGAAATGATCCTTGCTGCAAAGACCACTTAGAGATCTGACGTCACATTTCAGTTGATACTGTTGCAAAGGAAGGGCTGCTTTTGTGAATAAAGCTTTGTCTACACTGCAGGGTTTTTGCGCAAGAAGATTTTTGCGGAAGAGATCTTCCGCAAAAACTTCTTGCGCAAAAGTTCGTCCACACCTCACTGCACACTGCATGGACACTCTTGTGTCTTCTGTGAATGGCTATCAGAGCACCTGTGCTTTTTCAGGCAGCCTCTTTTTGCACAAGAAACCCCTGTGGAGCATCCACACATACCTTTTTGCACAAGAACTATAGCACAAAAAGGAGTTGTCGTAGAAGGAGGTATGCCTACACCGCAAAAAGCCCTCTGTTCTGCCATTTTACTGTCGATTTGCTTGCACAAAAGCGTGCTTGAGGTGTGGACGCTCCACGGGTTTTTGCGCAAAAACAGCCATTTTTGCACAAAAACCTTGTAGTGTAGACATAGCCTAAGAATTTCTAGAATTGATCCTACTTTTCTACATGAGTGAAAGCTGGCAGAGGGAAGAAGTAGGGTATGTGGGAGGACAGAGTGCACTGCACGCATGCTCACAGTTGGGTTTTGTGTCTTGATGGGTTGTTTTTAAGTTTCTACGCTAAAATTGTTGATTGTCAGCTTGTGAGCAGGGCTCATCTCTTCCTGTATGTTCATCTAGTAGAGCAGAACTCTGGGCACTACCACAGTGTTAAACTTAATGCAGCACATAAATAGGGTTGCCAGGTGTCCGGTATTGACCTGGACAGTCCGGTATTTTCGCCTCCTGTCCGGTAAAAAAAAATCAGAAAATACTGGACACCTAAAATGTCTGGTATTTTCTGATTTTTTTCTTTCTTTCCCTGCCAGGAGGCGAAAATACCAGACACCTGGCAATCCTATGACACACTTGGCAACTAGGTCCAGCCCCCGGCCTCCTGCCCCCCCTCCCTTCCCCAAGACCTCCTCCTTACCTGGTTCTGCAGGGAAGCTGCAATCTGGCTTGATCAAGAAAACAAAATGGCCACGGCAAAAAGCCTAAAGACCAAGGGGAAGCAACGCCTTCACTGGGTCTTAGTGTTCAACTGCTCCCCTGTTCCTATCCCTATTCTGACTCTGTATGCCCTGAAAGGGCCATGCTGTTTTGTTTAATTTTTTTTTCTTTTTGCTCAACAACTTTGATCCCCCCCCCCCTTTTTTTTCCTTAACAGAATTTCCCTCCCAGTGTGGGTTTTTTTTTTTTTGGGGGGGGGGGCGGTGTTTGGTGTCTTTGGTTAAACCGTTTGGCAACCCTACACGTAAGAAGTCATGCTCATAGGGTGAGATTATGTAGCAGGTTGGGGGCAGTTCAAAATGATTTCTTGTGTAGCAGCATTAGGGATGTTAGCATCTGGCCAGCAAACTGTTTAACCAATAATGAATTGCTTATTAGTTAATAGTCCTAGTTAACCGCAACAATCCCATCTCCCAGGCGTGCTCTGCATTTAAAACTCAGACTGGCAGGCTGGCTCAGTCCAAGCCCACCAGTCTGAGTTTTAAATGAAGAGCATGCAGAAGAGCCACTTGCCATTCAGACCTGTTGCCTCTGCTACAGAGGCAGTCGTGTGGAATGGCAGGGGACTACCCAGAAGTGGGCCCAGGAGACGAGAGCGCACTGGCTGCCACCCCCGCCCCCAGGGCGGAGCATTTTAGTAACTGTAACCACTATGAATTGTTGCAGTTACATGATTATTAAAATAAACTATTTCTAGCATCCCTAAGCAATATGGGTACGTGGAGAACTCTTGTTGCATCAGATGTGGCTGAGCTTAAATCTCATCCTAGAGGTTGGACTCGTCCTTGGTGTGGCTGTTTTGTCAAGGAGGTGCTGCACTGATAAGCAGTGATTTCTTGTGACATACAGGCTTCCTAGTCAGCATTTGCCTTTTTGAAGCCTCTGCAAGATGATTATCCCAACTGACAGTATTCAATCAGCGTGTGGAAAAGCTGCCAGTGGAGGTGGATGGATGGAGCACTCATCACTGTTTGCTTGTTGGTGCATTAAAGATAATCTTCCACAGTTGTAATAAGGCCTGTAAAGTACTGGAACAAGGGAAGTCTGACTTCATTTTTACATGTCACATCTCCTCACTCCAATATGAGAAAACAGTACATCTAGAGTTTATATTGGCAATGACTGGCAGTGGGAACGCTAAAGCACTCTGGAGGATGATCATAGACTAGAGTGTGTCTTTGTTCCTCACTCTAAGTGAACCGAATTCCCCTTGCTTCACTATCTTTTTCTGTTTTAATTTAATAGTTCAAGCCACATCCTCTTCCCAATATTCAGTCAAAATAGTGGATAGGACATGGGGAAGGATCCTCCTTTTTGTGCCCTAGAATGCAGCACAGCTCCCGAATGGTAACTACTCAAGCCTCCATCGCTGTTTGCAAACCCCTTTCTCCCTAAAAGGGGTCTGGATTACTGAATCACTGGAGGCAGCCCCACTTAGACCAGTGATGTTTAAACTGTGGGTTGAGATCCCATGTTCCTGGGGTCACTAGTGCTGACTTTTCCCCTGGGCCCCACCAAGTTGAAGTCAGAGCCCCACCACCTTGAGCTGAAGCAGAAGCTCCAGGGCTTCAGCTGAGTGGTGGGGCTCAGGTTACAGGCTGCGGTTGGGGAAGGAGGGTTGGACAGGCTCATGCTTCAGTTCCCCGTCCTGAGTTTGTGGAAACTTTTGCTGTCAAAGGGCATTGCAGCACAATGAAGCTTGAGAACCTCTGTACTAGACTCTCCCAGATCTGTCATTTGGTCTGCTGGTGACTTGGGCATGTCACTTCCTCCCTTTGTGCCTCCATTTCCACAGCTGTAAAATGGAAATACTTGCCTGCTTTGGTAACGTGCTTTGAGACCTACAGATGAAGTTTTATTTTAGTGTTGTTAATAATTCATCCACTGGCTGCATCACCTTTCGACATAGCAGGGCAGAGGAAGCCAGTACTGAGCACAGCTTTGTGGTATAAAGTAAGTGTAGACCATGTCTTGACTTTCGCACACATTTCACCGTCCACTCACCTTTCTTTTGCTGAGTGGACAGATTGAGGCCTCCGAAGGGGTGTGACAGCCCCACACTGATAATCTGAGGCTTAATCCCACTCTTTGGGCTGAGGAGGCCATGCCCCTATGGTCCTGCTGGGCATGCTCCAACTGAGGAGCAGATGTAATATGGAGTCGCTCAGCCCATTCAGGGTGGACAGCTGGAGAGGAAGGGCTTGTGGTGAAGGTTCCTGTAGAAGAACAGCCACTACCTTGCCTGGGAAGCAACATGCACCCATGAAGCCCAGAACCTAGGGATGTCAGTGTGTAGTTGACTGCACGATAAGCCTGGGTTTATCAATTAATCCTATCAACTACACTCTCCCTTCTCTCCCCCCCCCCCCACCCTGCTGCTTCTGTATCCGAGGCAGTGGGAAGGAGGCAGGAGCTGGTACCTGTGGGGAGCTGGCTTTTAAGCTGGCTCTCCTTGAGACCCAGATCCTGTGGAGCTGCCTACCCTCACCACTGCTGCGCTGCTGCCTCTGATGAAGAGGCAGCAGCACGGAGGGTGAGGGGAGCAGGCAGGAGTCAGTACATGTGGCAAGCTGTCTTTCAAGCCAGCTGTCCACATGTATTGGCTGCTGCTGAGCTGTTCCCCTGCACGCCCACTGCAGCATCTCCATCGGGAACTATCAAATAATTGTGTAACTGCTAAGATTTGATGTGACTGAATGATTTGATATCTAACATCCCCACTCAGAACCCAGGGAGACCTGGAGGATCTGCTTTGTGGAGGAGCTCAGTGACCCCCAACAGTCCACAGAGGGCAGCCTGAAGACATACAGTAGGAAGTGACCCAGAGAGAGTGCGGGAGTTGTATCTCCCACCTGAATGAGGCAGCAACTTGCAGTTGGATTTCCTCCTGACCCTGTGGCAGGCTATCCCTCTGCTGTTTGAGCCCTAAGGTGAGGAATGGGGGAAGAGGACTGCTGTGACCAGCTCTGGCCATACTGCCCTGAAAGCAGACTACTGAAATTGATTTAGGCCATTAGGATGTGGTGTCCCATGGGAGGATGAGACCACAGAGAGAATAAATGTTGCTTCTCCTCTCCAAATGGGGACAGGGAGCATCAGCCCCATCACTGGCCCTTAAATAACAGTGTGCAGGTTGAACCTCTCTAATCTAGCACGTTCTGGTCTAGCAATATCTGTAGTCTGGCATGAATTTGGTTAGTTGTATGTCTGCTTATCATGGTTGTGTCCAAGTTTCCTGCAGTCCCGGAAAGTGTTTACAGGCACCAGTCCTGATTCTCAGTGTTCTGTGCTGTTACTTAGCTCTAAATTACCTCTAAATGTCTTCCAAGAGCCCAGTAAGCAGGGGAAGTGTTGGTAATGCTGCTGGACAATATTGACCTCCCACGGGTTTGGCAAATTCTCTGGTTTGGCACTGGTCAGGTCCCAAGGATGCTGCACTAGAGAGGTTCAACCTATACTTACATCTAGAATAGGGATGTTGAAGACTAGTCGATTTCCCCCTCCCCACCGCTGTCTCTGAGGTAGAGACAGCAAAGGAGGGGAAGGGTACTTCAAAATGGCAGTGCTGCACAGCTGTACAGTGCTGCTGTTTTGAAACCCCAAGGCAGCACAGCTGTGCAGTGGCTGCCCCTTTGAAATGTTGCCTCCATACGTTGCAAAGGAGCAGTGGAGCCCGGGGTCAGCAAGGGACTCCCCAGCTGATCCTGGGCTCCACAAGGCACTTCTCTAGAACTGGGGCAGGTTCTGGAGAAATGTTGCGTGGAGCCTGGGGTCAGCTGGGGAGTCCCCCGCTAACCCCAGGCTCCACTGCTCCTTTGAAATGCACAAGAGCCCACACGGGGGACTCAGGTGCATTTCAAAGCAGCACCCGTGTGCAGCCCGAGTCAGCAGGACTTCTCGCTGGCCCCAGGCTGTACAGAGAATTTCGCATTCCTCCATTTCAAAGGAGGAATGTGGAACGTGCCTGTTGACTAGTCGATGGAAATTCTATCGACTAATCAATTAACCACATTTTAACTTCCTTAATCTAGAATTCTGATTTACTGCTTGAAAGAGCTGGCCTATGGGTAAACAAGAGGCCTCAAAGATAAACAATTCAACAATTCCAGGAAAACCTTGAGTGTAATCAATTTAAAAAACACTTGGTTGTGGCAAAAACAAGCCCATTAATCTTTTTAAAAATGAATTTACCAGATGAATGAACCATTGAAACCTGTATAATCAAACGGTATATTTTTGTTTCCACTTTTTTTTTTTCACAGTTGAAATAACACTGTTGCTGATATGATGCAAAGCATGGGCAGATGGGGAAAAACAACACTGAGTGTGGTGTTGGCTGCCTGCCATTGTCTGAATGTTACAGGATTAAAAACTTCACCAACAATTTAATTCTAATTGCCAAATAGAACATCACAACTATTCCAGTATGTTCCCTGGACATTTTGGTCTGCAGTGATTGCATCATCAATTAATTTATTTTTATAAACACACATCAGCTTTACTCTTTTCTTCTTGCAGAAGTACTAATTTACTTTATAAATCAATTATGAAATCCAAGATTTTTGGGTCATTCTAGATAAACGCATTGCCATAGGTAAGGAAGCATATTCTTATGGATAATGTTGCTTTTTATATTCTCGTGATCTTCAAGTCTTAAGTGTGTAAAATCTGGCTGTTTTTAACTAATAGCATATTAAAACCAATTAAAATGTTGACTTGAAGGCATTCTTGACATTTGCTTTCAATTGGCATGTGGGCAGATGCACATTTTGTCTAGCTCAAGATATATTTTTGTAGCCTTGTGTAGCAAGGATGAGTGTTCTAATACAGCATAGTCTTCTAAGACTGCTTGGTAGTTGCTTTCCCACTAATTTATTGCTGTAGAACTAGTATGATTTGCTGTGAATGAAAACCTCTGCAACAATTTACAAAATGGCTTTTCAGCAATACTGTCCTTTCATCAGAGGCCCTTCAGCTTGTGTTTCATGACAGGTGAATTGAAAAATCAATCGATTTAAAAATTATAATTGAAATTTGTGAGCTAACAAATATCTAGAATATTGGCATCATTTGTTTCTGTAGGAGTTCCTAATTTTAGAACTCGAGCATTATGAAGGTCTCACAATGTGATCACAAAATACTGAGCTTTGTGACATATGGTTTTACTGCTGTGTGTTAACTGTGAAATTATCAAAATGGAAAAGATTCTAATTAAAGCATGAGCTCAAATTATATAAATTGATTAGAGGATTTTGGAGTAAGTGGGGCAATTATGGAACATATCACTAGGGAATGTATAGTAGGGGTATTTTTTTATGTGTTTAAAATACATATGGTGTATGTGTATGTGGCTTTTTTGTTTGTTTGTTTAAAGTAAAACCTATTCTGTTCTTACTGACATACCATCTACTCTGGACTACTCTGTATAATTACTGATATACCATCTACTCTATATAATTCATTGAACTTTAACCTATATTGTCTAATTTCTAATGTGCGACATTGCTGAATGGTTTCCAAAGATGAGCACAGCTCATCTGTCTACTTTCTGAAAAGGATGAAACATTATGCACCACTGATTATTGTGTAAGCCCAGTTTACAGAAACAAAACTAGTAGATTTTTTCCCAAAGAAATATTCAGATCCCTATGTTTCTTAAAAAGTCACTGAATTTAACAAAACTCCACTTTAATGCCAAAAGACACGATAAGTTACTGCTGTGACAAACCTCATTTTGTAAAACAATGCTGTGGCTGGCTTAATTTTCCTCTAGTCAGCTTCCACTTCATTAGAATCCAGTTAGACATAGGATTTTGTCTAACGCTGTCTGAAGATGAGTGGCCTAACATTTGCTAAGTCTTCTCGCTTAGTCACTGACTCCCAGATGAGAGCCTGAAGAGATCTTACTCTCTTGTGGCACTATGATTAAAAAATAAATAAATCTCCCATTTGGGCAGAAGCATGTGACATGTTTCTAATGCAATTCATATAATCGTATTGCCTTCCTTTAGGCCATAGTTTCTTACTTTTGGAATGTGTAGCCATATCTAAATAGTCCCACAGCATTCAGAGCACTAGCTCTTTCTAAAAGAATCCTCTTCTGTCACTGAAAAACTACCTTCCTGAATGAATGAAAAGAGAGAGGGGGACATAATGTGAATAACCACCTAGATCTCTCCTACTTTAAATAGGGCATCCTCTAAAATACAGTACATCTAATGCCATTTCAATGGTAGTAATTTCACATTGCACTTTCTGTTCCCTACCACCTGTATTTCATTTTAAAGCCTCCTTGTTTTGTCCTTTTTCTTAATAATAACTTTTGGATTGTTCAGTATTTTTACTCCTTTCTCTTAATGTTAATGAATCTTTCCTATACTACTTGGTACTGTTTACACTGGTTTTACCAAGTTCAGTTTGGTTTTGTGTACATTTCTCCTGTGCCTGTATGCAGAAGTTCATTGTGGGTTATTTATATATTTGGGTCACTGGTTTACTTTAAAAAAGATGAAAAAATAATAGATATTACTAATATGGAGTCACTATTTATTAATTATGAGAAGAGCAAAATCAATTCAAAGTTAAGTTTCAGAAATTGCTCTTTTTCTTTTCTTTTAATGATGGAAATCTTGGTCAGTCTTTCTCAATTCTGTTCCACCAAACTAAAATTCTAGCTGTTATCTCTCTCTGGAGAAAGTAATGTTCAAAATATTTAAGTGGGGGAGGGAGGAAGGAATGTCTCCACATTTCTTTTCAATAATGTCATGTAATTCATAATACTATTTTGCAAGACAGCATGACCTTTATTCCCATTTATTCCCATTTCCCCTGCCATCACTCAAAGGAAATTCTACATCTGTATTGCTGCGTACTGTAACCTGTTCACATTTGTAACCTGTTCAGATTTGTAAATTATTTGCCCGATAGCATGTGATTGTGTAATGAAACCCTGCGTGATGTTAGCTGAATTTTGTAGAATAGCTTGGCCTTTTGTATTTGTACATAACTGTCGCACTGTGTAAGTATTTTTTTTTTTTTAGTTAAGTATATAGGTTTTAAATAGTGGAGATTGCAACTAGAAGATGCACCAAGTAATCTTTATTCTGTTTTTAAAAAGCATTGAGCAATTGGTAGCCAAATAATTAGGTTTGGGACACCACTCAGGGAATTACATAGCAGTGTCAGAAAGTAAGCTCCATGAAATTTTGCCCAGATTTGCGAAGGTATTTAGGCATGTAACTTCCATTGAAGTTAGGCACTTAAATGCCTCTGAGGATCTGGGCCTTTTGAGGCCTGAACGTTCACATCAGTGCGTGCTGCTCCAGGTGTCATTAGGCAGCCACTGCTGTAAAATCTTTATTTTCACGCATTACTTCCAAGCAACTGTACAGGCAGCTACAGAGATAAATCACTCTGAATTTGTTTTTTGGGGACTACTATTTTTGTGCTTAGTTTGCTTAATACTCTTATTAAACTGCAGAAAGAGAAATTAGGGTTTGAGGGGTAAAACTTATGTGATGAGCCAGTCCTTTGTCACAATAAGGGCTCTAGTCCTCGGCATTTGTTTCTCACAAAGCTAAAAGAACACTTGCTGGACTGACAGCCTTAAATGATGAACAACCACATCTCTTCAGAACTTGAAAACAAAATCTAGTACCTTTTTAAAGATCTTTGTTCTGGGAGACAAATAAGTTTGGAATAACAGATGTGCTATACCTCCGGATTTTGGGAATGAAGTGAATTTACCCCAGTCTGATCTTCCTTTGGATTTGAAGAGTCCCCATCAAAATGAAAGTTCAAACCAGGATTGTGGTCCTATTAGAATTCTGCTTAATTCATTGGGAACAACCAATGTCTATAGAGACCTTGCTTTGCTGCTGTTTTTTCAGTCTTCCAGCCCCTTGTAAGGCACGTCTACACTTCAGGGCAAAAGTTGAATTAAGGTACATAACTTCAGCTACATCAATTACGCAGCTGAAGTCAAAATAGCTTAATTTGGCTTTTGGTGTTGTCTACACAGCAGGAAGTCAAAGGAAAAACACTCTTCCTCTGACTTCCCTTACTCCTCATGAAATGAGGGTTACGTGAGTGGGAGTAAGGAGTCCTTGAGCTCGAAATTATTCCGAAATAATTCAGCTGTGTAGACTTACTCCAGTGAGAGACTCTTACATTCTCTAGGGATGTGAAAGGTTAACTGGTTTCCTGTGCACTGCCCATCTTTTATTTAAAATAAATAAATAAATAAAACATTTGCAGTCTCAAACCCTAAGTGCCTCATGGCATCTGTTCTGTTTCTTGTCTCAGGGCACCTCCCTGCAAAACCATAGTTCCTGTCAGACTCTTTGCCTGGACAGTACCAATTCTCTCCTTGCACCTCCCTCCTCATCAGATTTCTCTCTCTTTCTCTCTCTCTTCCTCCCTCCCCCAGCTTTACCTCCACCTCACTAGGTCCCAGTCTTCTTGCCCAGCCAGTCTCTTCCCCTTTCTTTGCCAAAATTCCCAGTCCTAGTTTCTTCTGGCTTAGATTCTCAGTCTGTTTAATTCTCTTGCCTTTCCTCTTCCCTCTGCTCCATCACTTATTCTCTCTGCATTGAGCTCACAGGCAAGACTGGCTCCCTACTCTGTTTTGGTACCTGGTTCTGATATGGCCTGCAGCAGCCCAGAACTGCAACTACAGGGAAAGGCCTTAGTCGGACACAGGCTAGAAGAGCATGCTGCCCAATGAGGATGCAATATTGGAGATTTTAGCTCTCGCAAGTCTCTTAGAAAGTCTCATCTAAGCTTTTGCAAACTGCTCTCTCTCCTTGCCTCCCCCCACCAGCTTATAACTTGTCCAAATGGCTTATAATAAGCCCCTCAAAGGTTTTCAGAGGTGGCAAAAGACACATCCTCAGCATACAGGCCATTCACTGCCAAATTTGAAGTTCTTGCTCTGAAGCATTAGGGCACTAGAGCCTCTCAAAGAAAAAACCCTCCAGAATTTAACCTTGGCAAAACATCTCTCTCTCTCCCCCCCCCCCCATGTTTTTGTACTTTGAAACAGCTGAATGGTCTTGCGGGGCTGGGGAGGGGGACGACAAACCAAACAAATACCCCTCTTCCCCAGCCTGAGGCAGGTACTTAGCAACTGAAAATTGTATTGTATAATGAGAAGGGTCATTCAACCTGAACAGGCAATACTAAACCCTCCTTTCCCCCTCATTGTAAATAAGCAGGCAGTTTTCTGCACAACACTCAATTACTGAAATGTGGGGTATATGAAGTTATTTTTAGGGGGAGAAAATAGAAATAATGTCGGTCTGCCACAGTTGAGATTTCTCTGGCATGTTTTTTTCCCTAGTAAACAATATTGTTTTTAGAATTATGCCTGGAATATAACTAGCAGTATATATAGTGTATATAAAAGGCTTAACTCAGTGCCCCATCTGTATATGCTACATGCGTCTGACGAACACCTACATTTTATTAATAAGTTGTCAATTCAGAGCAGCTTTAAGACTCTTTGATTATTTATACCAAATGGCTGAGAAATTGAGTCAGTAATTTGGAGGGACTTGTGTTTGGTAAAATAGTCTTTTTCTCCTTCTAGGCACATACGTTCTTACAACTGCTCTATTGCCTTTGTTGGAAAAAGAAGATGATCCCAGAGTTGTGAGTTTATAATGCTGCTTTCTAAATGGTTGTTTTTACTACACTCTCTTTGTGTTTTGTGGCAGTGTCTCTTTCCTCTTTGCTTGGGTGCATGATATTTGCAGTCCGGTACGACTTACTTCTCTGTTATGTGCCTAACACACTTAGACTCTAATAAATAGAAGTCATCCATTCAAAATCTGAATTCTATTCTGTTTTGCAACATCATTCTAAATGCTATAGGAGCTATGATGGTCAGTGAAGTAGATAAAGTATCTTATTCAGAGATTGCTATTTTCTTTAACATATCTCCTGCAGTCTAGTGAGACATCTATAACAAAACCATAGGATTAAAAGAGCCTTCTAGACTTTGATGCAGAAGGGGATCTTTTATTATGAAACATTGTTGTTTATACAAATAATTGAAAAACATTCTAATAAATTAACTGCCACCTATATTTTAAGGTTCACTGTCTTGTAACCTGCCAGGATTAGAAGATTCAGGGGGTAGCCGAGTTAGTCTGTTACAGGGAAAAAAAACAGCAAGCAAATGGTCTAGTAGCACTTTATAGACTAACAAAACATGTAGATGGTATCATGAGCTTTCGTGGGCATAGCCCACTTCGTCAGATGACCGGAGTTATGATTGGAGGATAAGGAAACTCGAAATAAATAGAAGGGGGGGGGGGGGGGGCGGAGATGTTCTGTTGCCTACCCCCTACCTCTATGCATAAAGTATCAGGAGAAAGGGTGCTAGGATTAGAAATGGACATGAGGCTTTTTAATGTGCTTGTGTCTAAATAAAAACAATTGATTGGCTTTTCCCTGTGTTGGTCCTCAATCAGTGAATTAAAAAGCCTATCCCTATTGTGTCCCTTGACTAGTGAGAAGATACAAGCATGATCAGGTCCCTAATGGGGTCAAGAGACTTTTGAGTGAGGATCTGCTCCATTTTTTACCTTTCTTTTGTCAGCTGTCCCTGTACTCTTTGGGACATAGGTGTGATGGCTCTCTTCAGCAAGCAGAGAGTGTAAAGAGAATAGAACAGAAGAATCTTGCATGCAGTTTGACTTCATTAGTGGGTTGTAATAATCCGAATGAACATGAGGGATTATGTATTTACCTTCACTTAATTTATTACAGATAACAGTCTCTTCAGGAGGGATGTTGGTTCAGAAATTAGACGTATCTGATTTGCAGTCTGGAAATGTAACATTCGATGGTACTATGGTCTATGCCCAAAACAAGGTATGGTATATGAACGATTAAGAATATGATGCAGCCTCCTTTAAAAAAGGCTGCAAAAAGGAAGTGCTATTGACACAGGATTGCTCTTTTCACTGCATCTAAACTACATCTGGCAACAGTTCTTATCAATATAGCTCATTTCCTGCTGAAACTGAAATTAATGTTGCATATCACCAGTAAATATTAGAGAAGCTTGAGGAGTGGCTAAATCTTGCACTGCAAGAGAGCAATACCAGTGTTTGATTTGACCCAACCCCAACAATTTTTTTAGAAGGGATGAGGCAGAAAATTAGCTTGGATTTGTCATTTTTTTTCTTTCCATTTTCTGTCCCTATATTTAGCCTGCAGTAAATAGAGTTGATGAAGGAAAGCTGCCTGAACTGGTTAGCTAAAAGCTTTGGTTTTTTTTATTAAAGGAAAGGTTCCTATTGCTTCATACGTGATTACTTTTACCACTCCATCTGGTCTCTGATAACGTTATCTTGAAGAGTTCTACATAGGTCAAAAACTGCTCTCTTTCACAGGGGAGGCAGGTTTGTATAATTTTTAGTGGTGCTCTGTTAGCCATGCTCCCTGACCCCAGTTAACCATGCTTCTGGAGGTAACATGCTCAGGGCAAGATGGACACATGACCAGAAGTAAAAGGTGTCATGTCACCCCTCTGGAAGGAATTTTCCCACCATCCTTCTACCAACAGGGATTAGTTTGGCCCCCACCAAACCCCCCTCATGCAGCCATCCTGCAATTGCATTAACTCAATATGTGTGACATTAACTCAGGGTGAGGGAGGCTTGGGGAAGTGTTCCCTCTAAGGCTATGTCTACACTCGCAGCTTCTTGTGCAAGTACAGCCATTCTTGCGCAAGAACTCACAGAGCATCCACAATGCCTGCCTGCTTTGCGCAAGGAAATTTACAGTGCGGCGTGGTAAGAGAGGGCGTCTTGTGCAACAGCTACGCTCTTTTCTAACAGGTGTAAGCTCTCTTACACAAGAGGGCAGTGTAGATGCTCGGCAGGGATTTCTTGTGCAAGAAACCCCTATGGCTAAAATGGCCATCGGAGCCTTCTTGCGCAAGAGAGCGTTGACACTGCCATGGATGCTCTTGTGCAAAAGTACAGCTCACACATGGCAGTGTGGACGTGTTCTTGCGCAAGACTTCTTGCATAAGAACCCTTGTGCAAGAAGCCCCCAGTGTAGACATAACCTAAGAGTTTCCTGCCATGAGCAGAATGAATTTTGTGTTGTGCACCAGTACTGAGTTCATGGGGCTTGTTTGGATATGCCATTGTGGCACCCAAGTTATTAATAAATATTTTATAAACCTTTACCTTTTCTCTCTGCTGCCATGTCTCCTCCCCTTGCTCCATCAGCTCCCCTGGTGCCTTCTGCCCCCAACTCCTCACCCTCCCCTGCTGTCCTGACTTATGCCCTTCTCACTGCCCTCAGCCCTCCTGTGACCTGCCCCCCGCCACCAGCCCTTCTATCCCCCCTGTGCCCACTCCTCCAGTAGCCCCGCTTTGCTCATGTGAGCTACCCCTCCTCATCCCCTCTTCTAACATCTCCCTCTACAAACCTGCCCTGCCTCTCTCCTCTGGTGCTGGTCCGTCCCCTGCAGGTGTCTGCCCTTCTGCTTCATCCCCAGAATCCCCTGGCACCTGCACCTTCCCTTACCCCTGCACCCTCCTGGTGCCTCCCCCTTCCCTTACTGCCCCTGCCCTCTTTGCCCCCTTTTTCCCTCATGCCCCTCTGTGCCCTCACATGACTTGCTCCATCCCCACCTTTCTCATGCCCACCCCTTATTTCAAGCCTTCTCCCAGCACCTCCCCCTCCTTCCCTGTAGACCCCAGTGTCCTTACCCTCTCCTCTCCCAGCATCACCCTGTCCCCCTCCCACTTACACCTCCGCTCCTGCCATTTTGTCTCTCCTCCAGGCTGTTCCTTGGTGCCTACCCCTTTCTTCCTCCTCCCCCTCCCCCTAGTTTTCCCCCTTCCCTGGTCTCCCCTACTTTCTGCCTTCCACTTTGCAGGGCAAGAGTCTGCGCTCTGGCCCCAGAAGTCCCCGGACTCCGAACGGGGAGCTAGGCCTTGTGGCGCAATGCTGCACTGAGCAGTTTTAAAGTCACGGCCTGTGACATCACATCATGCTCAGGTGTCTCCCCAGGTCAGGGAATGCCCCGCGTGGTGGCAGCAGCAGCCGGGCAGCGTGTGCTGGCAAGGGGGAGCCGACTGAATGCTGCGCATAGCAGGGACGGTCCAGGGCTGGGGGGGAACGCGCGGGGGAGCCGGCAGGGGCTGCGGCCCGTTCCAGGCAGGGCCGGAGGAGAGACCCAGCTCCAAATATTGCTGGAGCAGGGCCCCGGCTCTGAATATTGCTGGAGCATGGGTACCACGAGCCCATATAACTCGCTGCCCATGCTCTTTCACTAACAAAACTTAGTCTGATAAAAGATAGGACCTCACTCCCCTCATCTCTCTAACATTATCTAATGAATAGCTGCTTTATCCAGTTATTACAGGTTCCCAATATGAGTGGCACATGTTCTGTAATGCCTGTCACCTGATAATCACAGTGTTTTATGGGTGTATTCGAAGTATCTGTTACTGTCTACTGTGAGACAGGATAACAGACTAAATTAATCAGTGGTCTTTTCAGTATGTTTTCAGTATGGAATTTTTTGTTGTATCCTAGAGACATCAAGTAGTCTTGACAGAACAATGGGCTAAGGTGCACAAAAATATTCATTTCTCAGTCATGCATCCTGGCTGGGCAGATACACCAGGTACGGTCTGCTAAAGGCTTTTATCCCTTCCCTGTCTTGGTCTGACATTGAATTGCAATATGACATTATTGTAAATTTGCCTAACAGGTTCACCAATATCTTCAGTTTAAATTCTTGAAAGGTGGTAGTTTTAGAATCCTTTGCTGTCATGTTTTACAGGGAGCCTGAGGTCAGATGGAGCTGGGGATGCAGATCTGCAGTGTAGCCTGACTTGCTCCTGTAATTCTTCCTCTCCACCCCCACCCCCACACATGCTTCAGAATGTGGGCCCCCAGTGATATCCCTCTCCTTTCTGCTTTGAGCTTGGAAACCACCAGTCCCGATTGAGTGTGCTTGAGTATCTTCTATTGCTCTCCCATACCACCCTTGTAGTTCAGCCCCCCTCAGTAGATTTCAGCTTATTCTGTCTTGTAAAGCGGGTGGATACACAATAAAAGATTTCCAGCCTAGGTCAAAGGACACTGTCTAGTCACAAGTCTTTATTTTTACATTCTCTAGAACAGTGATTCCCAAACTCTTCAGCATCATGCCCACCCTTTCTGATTTTTGAAAAACCCTCACCCCCCCCCAAAAAAAAAAGCTTTGTGGGGGGAGGGAACTGAGCAGGGCAGCAAAACTTGATGGAGGGGTGGCTGGGTCGCCTTGTGCCCTCCCTGGAATTTCTTCACGGCCCCCCCCCCCCCCCCAGTTTGGGAACCCATGCTCTAGAATGTCACTTCTTAATAGGCTTCAGAATACCCCTTTATAAATCCAGGGGCTGGCTTTGCCTCATAGAGAACTTCCCCAACACCCATTGGCCTTGTGCAACTCTGGGTATCCCCCTGCAGTTTTCTGCTGGTCAAAAATATAGGCATCAACTTTCCTTTCCCAAAGTTTTACTTCACACTTACTGGCTACGTCTACACTGGCATGATTTTCCGAAAATGCTTATAACGGAAAAGTTTTCCGTTAAAAGCATTTTTGGAAAAGCACATCTAGATTGGCAGGATGCTTTTCCGCAAAAGCACTTTTTGCGGAAAAGCGTCTGTGGCCAATCTAGACGCGGTTTTCCGCAAAAAAGCCCCGATCACCATTTTCGCGATCGGGGCTTTTTTGCGGAAAACACTACTGTGCTGTCTACACTGGCCTTTTTGCGCAAAAGTCTTTCGGAAAAAGACTTTTGCCCGAACGGGAGCAGCATAGTATTTCCGCAAGAACACGGACGATCTTACATGAGATCGTCAGTGTTCTTGAGGAAATTCAAGCGGCCAGTGTAGACAGCTGGCAAGTTTTTCCGCAAAATCAAATGATTTTTGCGGAAAAACTTGCCAGTCTAGACACAGCCACTCAGTTTAAATGCATTGTGTGTAGCTTAGGGAATAGTAGCGATCTTCTTGTTTGTTTGTTTGTTTGGCTTTTTTTGGTCATGTGTTTGTAAAATAATTCAAAAGACTACACTGGTTAGGGTTGATCTCATTCCTAGCAGTTAGCTATTTTCATTGATTTTATACTAAATCACCAGATAATTTGCAAAACATGAGAAAACAAATGGTGTATTCACTTCAAACAACCGGGGAACTTCTCTCAGCCTTGTGACTGTCTTTGGACACTTTAATCCAAACAATGTGAAATCGCTGGTTCATCTTTTGACAACCTAACTTTGCACCAGGATCTGCCATCCCTGGGACAATAGCATCTTCTTGCCCTGATTTTAAAAGGGCACTGCTTTCACACTACCAAAAAACTAGTACTATTTTAAACTTTAAAAAACTCTTTAGCAAAAAGCCTTGATTGACACAACACCTTCACACTGTTCTTCACTGCAGCTGTGAGATCATCGATGCCAGAATTCTATGAAAGGATGAAGAACAAACTGCGCACAGAGGCTCAGGGAGCTGATACAGTAGTGTGGCTGGCAGTCTCGCCTGCAGCAGCTAAGCAAGCAAGTGGCCTGTTCTTCCAAGGTAAGGTGGAAGTTTCATACATGGAACAGGAGGGAAGATTGTTATTGTTGCACTGATTGTACAATTATTGTCTTTGCCAAAGGACAAGAGTGGTCAAACACCAGGTGTTAATATAGTTCCTGAAATTGTTTATAATGTGCGACTCCAATGGCTAAGCACGGTGTTGCATAACTAAAGGAACTGTTCAAACTGATGATATATTGCTAGCTTTGCCCTTTCAACCAGCTGGCATTGATTAGATGTGACGTCTGGGTTTAAGTTAGCTCTGCACATGACAAGGCAGAGACTAGGCAAAGCGAGCCTATAGTGACACCAGACAGACTGCTGCCTTCTGTACAGAGGACCGAGGAGTTGTATTCATTATGCGTGTCTACACAAGCCTGTTATTTTGAAATAACAGGCTTCTTATTCCAACTTCCGTAACCCTTATTTCATGAATAAGGGAAGTCGAAGGAAGAGTGTTCTTCAAGTTTGTGTAGACAGCTTCTGAAGCCTAGTTAAGCTACTTCGACTTCAGCTTTACAATTAACATAGCTCCTGTTTCTCCTGTTCTCATTAACAGTGCCCAGTGAAAGTGTGTGCTTGTTCTTTCTGAAGCTTCATGGAGGGAACTTGAAGTCAAATTGTTTATTACTGTGAACAGTGCAGACCAGCTGAGATGAGATTGAACTGCAGCTGGGTTGGTGATCGGGGTGGGGATTAATGCAGAGGAGGGTGGGAAAGGGCTTTAAATATTCTTTCTGCCACTCATACAGTGATTGCTCAAGCAGGTGCAGTTTTGTGCTGCCTCTACTCCAAAGGCAGTTCAGACCTAGCACGTGGGAGACAGGCCACAGTCTGGGCCCCTGTTCATAAAAAGCTCCATTCTCTCTCTAGGTAACTGAACCACCCTTAGTCAACTTTTTAATTAAAAAGTTGACTAACATCCCTCACTCACCCCTAAGAGCAGTAAACTACAGGCTTGAATCAGCTGTCCGTAAACCTGACTGGAATTTATTTTCAGATGAAATTGTTTGTGAGGCATGTTCAAACCTCTTACTGTAAAAAGCAGGGGTTTTGCCTTTTTTTCCATCCTTAAGTTTCTCTTCCTCCCTCTTATTTCTGTTCTGTCTGCTCTGACCACACTTCTTGCTACATTGTTGTCTCCTCTGGGTCACCACCCCATCCATGCCCAGTTCACTTTGAACAGGCAGCGGGACTGTAATCATGAGGTCGACCGGGGCTGTGTTCCTACAAGCTTTGGACTTGGCAAGGCTGTAGCTTTGGTGATGGGAGCAAAGAGTCTAGGGTTGGCCCCTAGTTACTTTGTTGCCTGTTTTGTCAGTTGGGGAACCCTGGGACTTAGTGGCTCCGTTCCTTTTGACTACTCTGAGGAAATCTCATTTTTAAATACTCTCTCTGCCCTTATCCTTTGGGGTCCCTCTTGAACAGTGCATTGTCATCCATTGCTGTCTTAGCAAATAGCTGTCAGGAAACTAACCCATAATAAAAGGAAATATGCCCAACTAAATTAACACACAGCTATTCTGCTTCTATTCCCCAGCTGTTTCTCTTTCACCTTCCTTATTCTGTTCAGTTTCGGTACAGAATATAAGCCCTAGTCACAGTTTTTTGCTGAGGAGGGAAGGGGGTTGGGAGTAGGCTGTCCAAGGCTTTGTGTATAGTACCACACTGTTGACATAACTTACACAACTTCAGCTACATGAATAACATAGCTGAAGTTGACTGACTTAGGTCTCCTTACCATGGCATCTTCACACTAGTAAGTCAACCACAGATGCTCTCTTATCAACTCCACCCACACATCTTGTTTTGGCAGAGTCAATGGAAGAGCACTCAGTTTACCTCATCTGTACTAAATGTGAGCCCTGGTGGCTCAGTTGCTGCCTGTCGATCCAGTGGGTAGTGAAGGCATGTCCCTAGGCTCAAATAATTCCTTCTCTTCTGCTAATGAGACTGCTTCTGACCTGCCACAGGCAGGAAACTTTCCTCCATAGCTTTCATAGAATAATAGGACTGGAAGGGACCTCGAGAGGTCATCGAGTCCAGCCCCCCGCCCTCAAGGCAGGACCAAGCTCCACCTACACCATCCCTGACAGATGTCTATCTAACCTGTTCTTAAATATCTCCAGAGAGGGAGATTCCACCACCTCCCTTGGCAATTTATTTCAATATTTGACCACCCTGACAGTTAGGAATTTTTTCCTAATGTCTAATCTAAACCTCCCCTGCTGCACTTTAAGCACATTACTCCTTGTCCTGTCCTCAGTAACCAAGAGGAACAAATTTTCTCCTTCCTCGTTGTGACACCCTTTTAGATATTTGAAAACCTCTATCATGTCCCCCCTTAATCTTCTTTTTTCCAAACTAAACAAGCCCAGTTCATGAAGCCTGGCTTCATAGGTCATGTTCTCTAAACCTTTAATCATTCTTGTCGCTCTTCTCTGTACCCTTTCCAATTTCTTCACATCTTTCTTGAAATGTGGCGCCCAGAACTGGAAACAGTACTCCAGCTGAGGCCTAACTAGTGCAGAGTAGAGCGGCAGAATGACTTCACGAGTTTTGCTTACAATACACCTGTTGATACAACCTAGAATCATATTTGCTTTTTTTTGCAACAGCATCACACTGTTGACTCATATTCAACTTGTGGTCCACTATGACCCCAAGATCCCTTTCCGCCATGCTCCTTCCTAGACAGTCGCTTCCCATCTTGTATGTATGGAACTGATTGTTCCTTCCTAAGTGGAGCACTTTGCATTTCTCTTTATTAAACCTGATCCTGTTTACCTCTGACCATTTCTCTAACTTGCTAAGGTCATTTTGAATTATGTCCCTATCCTCCAAAGAAGTTGCAACCCCACCCAGTTTGGTATCATCTGCAAACTTAATAAGCGTACTCTCTATCCCAATATCTACATCATTGATGAAGATATTGAACAGTACGGGTCCCAAAACAGACCCTTGAGGAACTCCACTTGTTATCCCTTTCCAGCAGGATTTAGCACCGTTAACAACAACTCTCTGACTATGGTTATCCAGCCAATTATGCACCCACCTTATCGTGGCCCTATCTAAGTTATATTTGCCTAGTTTATCAATAAGAATATCATGCGAGACCGTATCAAATGCCTTACTAAAGTCTAGGTATATGACATCCACCGCTTCTCCCTTATCCACAAGGCTCGTTATCCTATCAAAGAATGCTATCAGATTAGTTTGGCATGACTTGTTCTTCACAAACCCATACTGGGTATTCCCTATCACTTTATTACCTTCCAAGTGTTTGCATATGATTTCCTTAATTACCTGCTCCATTATCTTCCCTGGGACAGACGTTAAACTGACCGGTCTGTAGTTTCCTGGGTTGTTCTTATTCCCCTTTTTATAGATGGGCACAATATTTGCCCTTTTCCAGTTTTCTGGAATCTCCCCTGTCTGCCATGATTTTTCAAAAATCATAGCTAAAGGCTCAGATACCTCCTCTATCAGCTTCTTGAGTATCCTGGGATGCATTTCATCAGGACCTGGTGACTTGCTGACATCTAACTTTCCTAAGTGATTTTTAACTTCTTCTTTGTGTATCCTATCTTCTAAACTTACCCTCTCTCTGCTTGTATTCACTACGTTAGGCACACCTCCAGACTTCTCGGTGAAGACCGAAACAAAGAAGTCATTGAGCATCTCTGCCATTTCCAAGTTTCCTGTTACTGCTTCTCCCTCCTCTGATTTGGTAGACCTGGTCCCTCCTTTGACCTGGTAGATTACTACAGTTCCAAACTATCTACATAGACTAATTCTCCTAGTAATATTAATTGTTGCCTCAAAGTAAAGCAAGCACCTCTCTCATTGTTTGGGCTCCTGTGCACTGCTTAGTGAAAACAGATGTAATGCTGCATGTACAGTGAGTTATCCTAGAAACTGACAATTTTCACCTTCCTAGAAATTCTCCTCTGAAGATATGAGCCAGGCCCTCGTGCTTTCATGGAAATCTTCCAGTAGAGCTGATAGTAGTGTTTGAAACTGAACTCTTGTGCAAGGATGGGCTGGATGACAAACCAGACTAGGACTAGGGATGTCACTGGCTAACTGGTAAATATCACCCTTACTGGGTGATGCTTACCCATTAAGCTGTAGCCTGATTGGGCAGGGTCAGCCCTCCCTCCCCCCTTCCAGGATCTGGTTTATCCTGTTTAATCCATTAACAAGCATATATATAAACTTCCTGCTCTCTAAAACCACCTGCTTACAGCATGGCTTTTAGGCTCAACTAGTCACTTCAGACATCACTAAACATTCTAGCCATACTGCTGAAGAAGAAATACTCCAAGGCACAGTAGTGACCTAAAGTTGCTGTTTAAAAAAAGTTGTGAGACCACAGTCATTGAGTTAAGGCAGAGACCTAGATCTGCTCAGGAGCAGGTATGTAATTAATTACTATTCCTTGTGCTTTTCTGGTATATCTGTGGGAGAGACTGAATAAGAAATCTGAGGTTCATGTATCCAGGCAAGGAATGCCTTACTGTGCAAGTTTGGCTAAGCATTTTGACTGAGAACCAGTTTATTCTCTTGAGGAAAAGGTTGAGTGCTTAGCAAGCTAATTTTATAATGCTAAACTAAGGATAAAATTAGCCCTATTCCATCCTGTGGAATAGATGCACCATTGCAAATCTCCATTCTGAAAACCAAGCCAGGTGGTTCTGTGGTTTGAAACTAGGGATCTACATGTAGTCAACTACATGATTAACTGATAAAGGACTTATTGGTTAATCCTATTGACTACACACACTCCCTCCCCCTTGCTGCCTCTGATAGAGGCAGCAAGGGGAGGCTGGAGCTGGCAGTGCAGGGGGAGCCAGTTTTTATGATGTACGTCTATGCATGCTGGTCTCAGCAGAGCCTCCTGCCTTCCCCATCTCCCTCAGACAGAGGGGGGCAAGCAGGAGCCAGTATATGCAGAAAGTAGCTTTCATGCTGGCTCTCCAAACATGGCTCTGTTCCAGTGGAGCCACCTCCCCCAGCCTCTGATATAAAATGTGTAACCCCTGAAATTTAAAGCACAAATACCTGATATTTAACATCCTTATTTGAAACTAGACTGAACACCACCACTGCAAGTCATTGCACTGGTACAACTACGCTAATAACTAAAATCAGGGTTAATTCAAAGAGCAGGTTTGAATCTTATCTATAAAAATCAATCAGTCTCATGAGGACAGGCCTTTGAAATCCCTAATTTATAATGAGATTTGTTTAAATGATTTCATATTAAAATAATTCATTTACCAAAAGAACATTTAAATATTGCAGAAATCCACCAGCACAGATTAACCTTTTGGCCTCAGGATCATTCTGTGTACATGTAGATTGCTTTGGTGGTTCAGCTTGAGGAGTAGGATGCACCGGTACTGGGAGAGGTGGAAGACTTACTACATTTTTTTGCTTCTTTCAGATCGGCAACCTGTTGCTACCCACTTACCCTTTGCCAGAACGTATTCTTCACCAGAAGAGGAAGCAAGGCTAATAGAAGCCTTGGAAGAGCTGTCCCAGAGGTTTAAACCCACTTGATCACTCCACCTAACTGAACAGAAATAAAGCTTTGAATTAAAAAATTATCAATACTGTGTTACAAATATGAGGGGAAGAGGAACAAGTTTAGTACAAATGGCATACTTTAAAGGTGAACTAGGATTTCTCTTGTAACTGACAAGCTGTAATGTATGCTGCTGCAGTCTTGCACAAAATAACATAAGCCACTCATGGTTGACCTCCCCCCCCCCCCCCCCCCAAAGTCCTACTTCTGTCATGTCATACACTAGGGTCTATTTACCTAGCTTTAAGGTCTGTAAGGGAAATGGAGGTATTTCAGCATGAGGCTGCTCACATGTGCCTGTAATAAGCATTTTATAGCCTAGCACTATTGCTAAGTTAAAGTTCTATTTCCTAGTGACTGCCTCAAACTTGCATGGCTACAGTCTGTTAGGCAGGCTTAGTTAGACTTTACCTCTATTGTCCAGGTTTTGCTAGTGTCCATGTTTTCCCCTTGCTGTTCAACTCAGTTGTTGCATTATAGCAGTAAAGGATGGCTATGTAAGTGAAACAAAGGGCAGGAGTGTTAGGCACTAGACATGCTTTTTTCCAAGACCAGAAGGCTTAGACTAGCTGTCTGGGAAGGCTTGTATAGTCCTAAGTATTGGGAGTGATCTTCTATGCAAGAAGCTGATTTTCATTTTTGGAGGTTAACTAATACCTTTCTGTATATCCATGTAGCAAGTGCTCTTAAATAGCATTTGAGAGGTAAGAAACAGCTGCCCTGTATGGAGTGTCATTCTGTAAGACCTGTCTATATTAGTTTACATAAATTGGATAACACTTACTGGTTCAGTTAAACAGGTGAAAGGGCTTGAGACTGTATGTAAACCAATCACTGGTTACAGGACGAAGCAGACCACTATTTCTGTCAGGGGGCAGCTCTACAGCTGTTGTCAGATGCCTGTTGCTTGACTCAGGGTGGCTGTGTCTACACTGGCATGAATTTCCAGAAATGCTTAAAACGGAATACTATTCCATTTTCAGTTTTTCCGGAAAAGGAGCGTCTACACTGGCAGGCTGCTTTTCCGGAAAAACCCTTTTTCCGGAAAAGTGTCTGTGGCCAATGTAGCTGCGCTTTTCCAGAAAAGAGCCCCGATCGCCATTTTCACGATTGGGGCTTTTTTCCGGAAAAGACTACTGGGCTGTCTACACTGGCCCTTTTCCGGAACAGTGTTCCAGAATAAGGACTTATGCCCGAGCGGGAGCAGAATAGTTTTTCCGGAAAAGCAGCTGATTTTGTACAGTAGAGCATTGTTGCTTTTCTGGAAATTCAAGGGCCAGTGTAGACAGCTCGCAGCTTATTCTGGAAAAGCAGCTGATTTTCTGGAATAAGTGGCCCAGTGTAAGACACAGCCGGTATGTCTTTGCTTGCCATTATATTGGCACTGAGTGAGTGGGTTTGGTGAAAGGGCTCTCCTATCACAGTGTATACTCCACCTCCCTGAGAAGCATAAGGGAAATTGACAGATGCTCTCCAGTCTACCCAGCTCAGTGCAGCCATTGCAGTAAGTGGCTCTAAAAATGTTGACTTTACTCCAGCTTTAACACAGACATATACTAGTTTCTCCTTTCACTCTTTTGCCTATAAAGTTACAGCTGTTTTCAGGCATTGTCGTTACTAATGCTTTAATATTTGGCTCTGCTTTACTAAATCAATGCTCCACCCCTTGAGGCGGTAGTGGAACAGTATTTCCTCCTTATGTCCAGCATAAGTAAAGTACCATATAAGGGAACACACATCATAACAGCTATAGGCTGAGCTTATTGCATGCAACAGAACTACATGCATTCTACCCTTCCACCCTGTTTACAGGCACTAGCTGAAATCCTCCTAGTAAGGGTTCTAGATTCCCCATTTCACCTCTCCTGCGATACTAGCCTCTGAGTATATCCTCTCCCCATCTTGTGTGCTCTTACCTATGGGGTCCTCTTCAGTCTCCCACACACCAGGCTTGAACTTGTTCTTCCATTCCCAGAATCTCACACTGGCAGAGAGAAGATATTTGAGAGGAAAGAATGAAGCCTTCTCTCACCTTTTGCTGGCTGGGGGTACCTCTACAGTAGAGGACAAAAACAAGTCTTTTTTTGGGAGAGGGAAATACAAGCACTCCCTAAGTATCCAACACACAGAGCAATGACTTTTGTCATTCAAGCAATTAACACATCCATGCTCTATGGGGTGGATAAGCAGGAGTATAGTTATGCTGTGGAGAGTTAATGGGCACCATTCAGAGGGCAATGGCATCATGTCCCCCCTTCTCTCACTGCTCCGGTTGGCCCCAGAATTCATAGCCATTGGTGCCTAGACCATTTCCTGAAACTTTGGAAACACGGGGCTGCTATGTTCAGATGTGACTATGTTCAATACAGACAGAAATGCTGGCCAGCTTATCATGGGAGGAAAATAAGAGGTTACAGGGGGTTAAATTAATTTTATCTGTATATATTAAAAATTGATGTCACCGGTTTTTATTCATGACACTTGAAGTGTGACTACAGGGAACAAGTGATAATGAACTTTGTGGTTGCATTAAGCAGGCCAATACTTGTCTAGAACTATCCACTCTGCAAAAGCAGTAACCTAACAGTAGTAGTTTGATACTAAGCAATAAAGTCTTTGTCAGTAAACCTTTTATTGCAAACTCTTAAAACAAGTATTACTCCAACATACTTTATTAAAACTGTTTTAGTTTCTAATGTGTTTTCAGATAGCAAGAATAATACATTAAAGGCTTGTCTGCACTGAATGGCAAAGTGCTCTAGGAGCAAGCCAGTTATAGAACACTAATTGTTCAGGGTAAACACTGCTGGCATACTCTAAAATAGTGTTTAGTTTGTATTCGACTGCTCTGTAAATAATACCTCCCTCTAGAGCACTTTGTTGCCATGAAGACAAGACCATAATTTACAAGAGATCTACTATATATTTGTGCGAGTTTGTCTGTTTGTCCTAAATGGTAGAAGCTAGGACCACCAAATTCGATATACAGCTTCCTCTTATAAACATAAAGCAAGGTAAGGGTTGGGTGGTGCCAGGAAAGTGGGATTTGCCAGGAACGGAATTGCTTCTCAAAACCATACAGAAAAAGGAACAATCACCAAGCAGGTGAAAGGGGCTGGCTGGGGGTGCCCTAGTCCTGAGTCTCCCACCTCCCCAGAGACCCTTTATGGAGGATGGGCAGGGCTGAAAGCCCCCTCCCCCCAGATTCATATGGGGACACTGCTAGCTGTTCCTCTTGATCAAGGAGCAAGAGAAAAGTGCAGGTTGCTGCATTCCTCGCTGTGGCTGGGGAGTACAGGGGGCTGGGGAGTACAGGGAGCAGATGAGCTATAAGAACACTACAATGGCCCTACTGGGTCAGACCAACAGTCCATCCAGCCCAGCATCCTGTCTTCTGACAGAGGCAAACACCAGGGCTGCGTCTAGACTGGCAAGTTTTTCTGCAAAAGCAGTTGCTTTTGCACAAAAACTTGCTAGCTGTCTACACTGGCTACTTGATTTTGCACAAAAGCACTGACGTTCTACTGTCCGAAATCAGTGCTTCTTGCGCAAATGGTTTGACGTTCCCGTTCGGGCAAAAGCCCTTTTCCAGAAATGTTTTTGCGCAAGAGGGCCAGTGTAGACAGCTAAAAACTGTTTTGTGTAAAAAAGCCCCGATGGCGAAAATGGTGATCGGGGCTTTCTTGCGCAAAACCGCGTCTAGATTGGCATGGACGCTTTTCCACAAATTGCTTTTGCGGAAGAGCATCCATGCTAATCTAGATGCTCTTTTCCGCAAATGCTTTTAACGGAAAAACTTTTCTGTTAAAAGCATTTGCGGAAAGTCATGCCAGTCTGGATGTAGCCCTCATGCCCCAGAGGGAGAGATCACAACAGGTAATCCTCACATGATCCCTCCCATCACTCGCCTCCAGAGAAACAGAGCACTTGGTGCTCACTCCCTGATGGGGGAACAGCCCTTCTGTGAATCTCAGAGAAGGCAGGATTTCAGCTCTCTACATGCCCCCCTACACACACACAGTCCCCCTGCCCAAAGCCCTGCCTCCCTCCAATCCTGACTCCTGTACTTTCCCAATCCCCTGCCCAGAGCCCCTCCTTTAAGGACCCAAGCTACACTGGGTAAATGTCCTAGCCCAGGTCAAACCTCTTTGGTCCAGCAACATCAGTGGTCCAGCATGTTAGCCAGATGTCCATTTATCATGGGCATGGCCAAGTTTCCTGTAGTCCCATAAAGTTTGTTTACAGCCACCAGTCCAGGCTCTCAGGGTGCTGTGCTATGATTTAGCCCCTAATTTACCCCTAAATGTCTTCTGAAAGAGTCCAGTAAGCAGTGAAGTGTTGGTAATGCTGCTAGGCAATATTGACCTCCCGTAGTCTAGCAAATTCTCTGGTTCAGCGCTGGTCAGGTCTTGAGGGTGTATGCTTGCTGGGCTATACAAAAATTGAGACCATGCTGCAGCATAAAGGAAAAATAATTACATCTAGATTTTAACAGCTTAAGGAGACTTGCACATAGGTGTCCCAGCTGTGTGAAGTGCACATAGTTTAAAAAAAGGACTCTGACCTAAAGCCTTTTACATTTGTGTTTTAAAGTATCCACATTAGGACTGAAAATGGATTCATTTAAAGAAACTTGTGTTTCCAGTCTCTCTCTCTCTCCCCTCTCCCTCATATTTTTATATATATATATATATATATATATATGGAATACAGTCAAACAAAAACAAGATCTTAACTGTGGTAGCAGTATTTATAACAAGCTGCTAGCAAGATACAGGGTAGTAGATAAACAAGGCTATTACAGTGTTCAAGAGGAGACTGGTAAAGAATAATCTACAAAGCAATCTTATGAAAACTAAATAGACAATGTTTTGAGAATTGCATTTCCACTCACATACCAGTGACAGTGAAACAGTACAAGAGGGAGGCTTGCACAGACATTTATTTCCCAAATGTTCAGGTTTTACATTATTAATGTATTACATTGTTTGAACAGTTAAATAATTATTGAAAATATGGCAAGAAATGGAGGGAAAATTATAGACAAAGAGAAACCGTCACATTTAGCCCATGTTCATGGTATATTAATTACAACTTTTAAGTAAGTTTCTCATTACTGAATAATCGTATTAGTAAGCCAAATTCTGTGCTACTGGAATGTCCTACTACAAATATAAAAATATACTAACCCTTCCCTTCTGTTATACCCTGACTAACAGCAAATGGGAGTCAATATTCTTAGTGAACCAGATACTTTTGTCAATTTGCTGCGTTTGAACACTATGCTGCTCACCTACCATCTTTGTTCTGGTTGAAGGGGAAATTTAAAAAAAAAGATTCCAAAATGCACAGTAAACAACAAGAGACAACAGAGGAACTTTTATTTAACAATGGAGATGAAGTTACATGTACCAGGTAATGTGTTTCAATTTATTAAACTCTTGTCCAAACAGTGGAAACAGAAAGCATGTGCAATAACTACATTTCCTAATCCAGCAGGCCACAAAGCTTATTAGGCTGATGTTTGTGTTCTCTTCAGGGTTTCTTAGGCCTAGTCTACACTAACCCCAACAGTCTATCTAATCTACGGGACTTCAGCTACACAAATAGTGTAGCTGAAGTCAACGTACTTACCGCAGCATCTTGTGTGGGGTAAGTTTGGCAGGGGCTGCCCTCCTGTTGATGCTGGCTACTCTTCTCGTAATGGTAGAGTACCAGCGTTGATGGGTGTGTGCTTGGAGAGCAATTTATCGCATCTAAGCAGACACGATAAATCCACAGCTGCAGTGTCGCTCCCCAATGTAGTGGAGACAAGCCCTTTGCTCAAGTAAGTTTGCACATGTGCAGAAGTGAGTTTGGTATAAGCTACCTATGAAACTGCATAAAAGAATAAAAAGTGCACTTATGTACTTTGGTCCATATTCCATACTGGCATATTTAAATACCCCATCATAACTTTCCATTGATGGTCTGAAATTGGAAAGGAGGGTAACATGAGCAAAAACATGTTTGTGTAAAACTTAGTCACAGTGTAGGAAAAAAGCCAACCACATATTTTGTGAAGTACATTCGTGATCTACAATTAAATCCAGGGCATAAATTCAAAGCCAAATACATTGTTTCTCATAACATGGGCCTTATACTTCACTATTTGGTGCAATATTTGAACACCATTCTTCCCTTTAAAAACATTCCTTTTTCCTCACTGGGAGGTTGACTGAGGTATGTAATAATGAAGCAAGGGAGATGCTTTATTTTAAAATATAATGCACATTAGGTTATACATGTCATGTAAGCAAATACATTCCCTGTCATCTTAAATTCTAGTGGCAAGAGACACTAGAGAGAGACTATCCAACTAGACAGAGGACCAGAACTTTAAGCAGTGCACTTTCAATACTTTAAAAATAAAACCAAAACAACCAGACCCCAGGAAAGCAACAAACAGTTAGTGAACTGGTGAAATTATTTTTCCACGATATGTAACTCAGACTGAGTCTGTAATATCAACACAGACTTTCTCCCTCACCTCACCTTCTTTACTACAGACTAAAGCTTTGATGCTAGCTTCCTCAATTTACTGCAAACTTATTTTTAATGGGCTTATTTAAAAAAATCCTCATCAAGCCCTTATATTTTTCATGACTCTTAAGAACTCTTGATCAATACTTAAAACAGCTGTGCGTTCCTGTTTATGTAAATAGCTTTTTGCACAGGACAGAGTAACATCATTAATTCCCTTGGACTTTCTCATTATGACATGTTTTTGTTCAGATGGTATCCAGCCCCTTGTGGGCTCCAAAGACAGGTGTGCACCATCAGCACTACAATAGAACTGATTATGTAGTGTTACTCTAATGCCAAGAGTTACTAATAAGGTTCAGGTGATTTTTCAAGTTGACAGTGCCCCTGTCCTGATTTCTGCATGTGGAGAAAACTTGTTCCATAAGAATATGGCTAAATACAAATACCTGTAAGCAACAATTGTAAACAAAGTCTGCCTTCTAGCGCCAGAGCTCTGCTAGTAACTGTAGAGCACTATCACATTTGGTGCTCTTATTCTCAAAAGCAGGTGCAAAGCGCAGCCAGCAAGTCTGTGTGCACCACACATTTTTGTAGAATGTACCATTGAACTGGAAAACATTTTACAGTGCAGCTAAATTTCATTATAATTACCTGAAGGAAACAAAGTACCATCTATAGTTATGTGCCTGCTTCTGAAATACCAGTTTTCTATACTATTTCACAAGATTCTAAATTTAGATGAAAATTGGAGAGGCTTCTAAACCTGAGAGTATTTCCCGTTTTTCAACCACCTTGCTCTAACACTACTTTATAATTCCACTTTTGGCAGGTGAGGTTTATTTTGATGGATTTTCAAATATCTGACTTGGATGGACATCTGAGATTGACTAGGGAAAAGAATTTTGCAATGCATACAATGTTTTTAGAGACACTTTTATTCACATCCCAAAATCCTTTCCCCTAACCAGTCTCTGTTGTCTATCCAAGTGGGATACCCTTGTTCAGAGAAAGAACGTGCCATTCACAGACACATACATATATTAGGCTTTAGAAAAGATGTGAGGATATACCCGCCAAAGGTTGCAGTAGTAGAAAGCCAAGTATTCGGACTATAGTTCTATAGCATCCCAAGAAATTGGAAAACAAGCAGCAGCTGATCAGGAGACATTATAGGTCAGTCCAGAAGGTGGCACTTTTTCCTAATAGGATGAGTCCCAACCAGACTAGTTATGTTTTTGCAGAGCTTAGTGAAAAAGGGAATGCTGAACACTTTAGGTTCTGCAGAGTTCTTCTTCTGGGCTGAGGGTAGTGAAGTTTGGAAAAATTAAACCTTCATCAGCCCCCACATGCCTGTAACTATTGTTGGATTTTAAGGATTATCAAAAATTCTCTCCAAAGGAAAGAGTCTCAAAGGAATCCTAGAACATGTCTACACTACAAAGTTGACATCCAGCCACACCCGTAATTCGGTCAGTTGTGCATGTCCACACTGCACATTGTGCCGGTGGAATGCATTGATGCTGAGAACAGAGCAACAGGGGGTAGCTATTCTGCAGAACAACTAATTGCGGGTCAGCCGGGAGGTCGACTTGCAGCAATGCCGCCTGGGACCAAAACATTGCAGGGGGAATGGGAACATGGATTCGGTCTCCCATGATGCGGTTTCCTTCCTCCCTCCCGGTATTAACAGTAAATCACCCATGCTCTCTTGCATCTTTTTCAAAAGCCTGATTGAGCTGTGCATCTACCACAGCCCAAGAACCATGGACCCTACTCAGCTGTGCACTCTTGTTGAGCATTACAATCACCTCACACCTTACTCTGAAGTATTTCCAGACCCAAGCCATGATCTGCCACATTAATGTTATTCAAGCAGCCCTGCTGCAAGCCACAGCACAATTCCCAGTTGCTCTTGGCGGTCGCACAGCAGCTGAACTGGTGGGATCACATTGCTATGCAGCTATGGGATTACTAGCAGTGGCTGCAGACCTTTTGAATGCGGAAGACCACAGTTCAGGAACTTTGTGCAGCATTCCCCAGCTTTGAAGAGCAGCAAAACTAAAAGGAGACCTGCTCTGACAGTGGAGAAGCAAGTGGCAATGTCTCTTTGAAAGCTTGCAATGTCAGACTGCTAATGGTCAGGGGGAATCCACCCGGATTTGGTAAATCCACCGTGGGAGCGGCTGTGATCAAAATGTGCAGGGCCATTAACTGACTTCTGTTAAGAAGGGTAATAAGCCTGGCATAGTGGATAGCTTTGCCGCAGTGGGGGGTTCCTAGCTGTAGCAATAGAACACATACCTTGGCAGCAGACTGTTTCGCCAGAGAGTACACAAACCAGAAGGGATAATTTTCCATGGTGTTGCAAGCACTGGTGGATCACAAGAGGCAGTTCACCTCTACCAATGTGGGATGGCCAAGAAAGGTGCATGGACATACGCATCTTTAGGAACACAGCTCTGATCAGGAAGATGCAATCAGCGATTCTCTTTCAGATAACACAATAACCACTGCCAATGCTGAAATGCCAAGAGCGATCCTAGGAGACCCAGCCAAACCCTTTATTCCACAGCCACCTGGACAACAGTAAGGAGCAGTTCAATAATAGGCTGAACAAGTGCAGAATGATGTTAGAACGTGCCTTTGGACATTTCAAGTGTTACTGGTGAAGTCTGCTTTATTCCTGAAGGGAGGTTCCCAAGAGGATGGAGAGAGGCTGTTCTCAGTAGTGACAGATGGCAGAACAAGGAGCAATGGTCTCAAGTTGTGGTGGGAGAGGTCCAGGTTGGATATTAGGAAAGACTACTTCACTAGGAGGGTGGTGAAGCACTGGAATGGGTTACCTAGGGAAGTAGTGGAGTCTCCATCCCTAGAGGTGTTTAAGTCTTGGCTTGACAAAGCCCTGGCCGGGTTGATTTAGCTGGAATTGGTCCTGCCTAGAGCAGGGGGCTGGACTTGATGCCTTCTGAGGTCTCTTCCAGTTCTATGGTTCTATGATATTCTATGATTCTATGCTTACTAGGTTAGACATCGATGAAAGCAAAATCTCCATGATTATTGCTGCATGCGGTGGTTTCCATAATATTTGTGAGGCAAAGGGATAGGGCATGAAGGTGGATAGGTTGGCAGCTAATTGTCCTGGTATGTGACTGCTCAAAGTAAGAAGAGCCCAGCAAGGAGTTCAGTGTGTCTGTGAGGCTTTGAAAACCCATTTCAATCACAATATTGAGCATCATTTTTCTGCACTGTGCCTTCACATCCCATTTTCTCCCCACTGCAGCAGTTTCCTGTATCTTCCCCTTCCCACAAACTTCCATGATGGGAATAAAGAGTATTTCATTCTCAAATTGTTGACCTTTACTGCACAAACTGAAAGAACACGAAAATTGTGAGCTTCAGCAAATGGTGTGATAAAATTGAGTAGGAAGAAAAAAAGTCAGTTTTGTCTGTGAAAGCACACCAATCTTGCCCATCCCAGATCTTTGAATGGCCACCCTGTGTTCTTAGTACCCTCTTCTGATGTTGAAGGAATACTTTCAGCACTGTTTTCTTTTGAATTATTTTGCCACTAATTCTCTGTGCTCTGTCCCCAACAGGAAAAGATTTCAGTCTCACTGAACACGAATTTAATTTAAGAAAAAGTGTAACAATGCAACAAACAAAGAACTGCAAAAGACACTGAAGTGGCCACGCAGAATTAAAGGGAGAGCCACTGAATCTGGAAATTTAGAATTGTGGGTCTTTATTGGTCCAAAGCTGGAGGCAAAGTGTTTCCCTCAGATGTATGCAGAATTCCCACTGCTATTCATATGTAAGATCATGTGGAAAAAATCTAGCCCCATTTTTTCCATTAATACTACATGTAAGTGATTCTGTAATATACCTGTTCTCACAGTATTTTGCCAGACTTCTGGCTTACCCCAAACCAACAAACTCACACATAATAAAGTAATACTTGTCTCTCATGCCCAAATCTCTTCAAGTTCAGAGCAGTCAGCAACTCAGTCTTCCTAGAACTGTAGTTAAGGTTTGTTTGTTTTTAAAAACACACTGAAATGTGTATGCACAGCATATATTGAAAAGATGAGGAAGGCTTAATTGGAAAAAAAAACCCATCATTTGCTGATGCTGGTTAAAGGATCAAGATACTCACATGGAATAAATAAGTACACATTCATTGCTGAGTTAATTCTTACATACTACAAAATACATTTAAATATTAATTAATCTGGTCCCTTTTCCCAAGCTCTTGTTGTAAACAGTAAGGACATTCATGCACATCATTCTCAACTAACAGCAGCCCTAATGTTTAGGATTGATAATCTCAGTATTTTTACTTACACCTAAGTCTGATGAAATGAAGTAATCTGTTTATGAAACCATACAACAATTTCCTTTAATTTGCTTAACCTAGCGCTTTCTTTCTGCCACTAAACTGAGCTACATGGAGTCCTTTTCCAATAGTTTCAGAGGGGTAGCCAAGTTAGTCTGTAACAGGAAAAACTTAAAACAAAACAAATAGTCTGGTAGCACTTTAAAGACTAACAAAACATGTAGATGGGATCATGAGCTTTTGTGGGCACAGCCCATATCTTCAGATGACCGGAGTGTTAGAAGTACTTCTAACACTCCCATCATCTGAAGAAGTGGGCTGTGCCCACAAAAGCTCATGATGCCATCTACATGTTTTGTTAGTCTTTAAAGTGCTACCAGACCATTTGTTGTCCTTTTCCAATGTCTGACATTTTATCTTCTCAGCAGCAACCGACCCAATACTGAGGAAATATGTCCCCACTCCCTGGCCTAATACTGTATATATTTAAGCAACCCTGGCAGGGCTAAACTTCAACAGTTATCCCTTGGACACCACTTTAAGTATCACACCATCTGGTATTCAGGTCTACTCTTCTTTCTTGCTGTGAAAGCCACAGGATCACCAAGCCACAGGAACACTATCAGGTCACAGAAAAGAGACACACCCTTAATGGATCTTCTAGTCTCTTGTTGGCACTGCAATACAGTTTGTTAGCCCCTCTGTCAGTCCAGTATGAGATGGCCCATGCAACGAGTTTGTTTATTCTATCCTCAGGAGACTATTGCTGTTATCTAAAAAAACTGCTGCTAGTAGTCAGCATACATTTTTCCTTTCCCTAATTTTCTCTCATTTTTAGTTCCTACCTTAAAAAAATACCCTCTTCTCTTGCAACCCCAATCCTGAGTAACATCTTCCTTTAGTCATCAATTACCCAGCATGAACATATGCAGTTATAGTAATATCTTGCCTAAGATCAATTGCCAACACACTCATTTACTGTCAGTGCAGGGTACTATAATGGTGGGACTTATTTTCTGTAAGCATTGCAGTAATAATTGTTTTTTAAACCACACAGACTGCATAGACTTCCTAAAAGGGGGGGGGGGGGGGAATGAGCAAAGTGGATAGATGAAAATCTGTTACATTTTAAATCAAGAGTGGATGAAGGCAAGTGTTTTCTATAGTCTTTCAATGCAGTAGAAAAAAAAATCACAAATGAAATAAAATGCCACTGTAATCAACTACCCCAAGAAAGTGGAGGATTCTCACTTGTACTTCTTATGGTGTAATTTAACATCCTTGTTGAAATATGCCCTTTCATTACCTTCAGGTATAAGGAAAAAGGTTAAATTTATTAATTGCCTTGAGGGTCAGTGAGAATGGATCAGAGAACAAGAATTCTGGGATCCATGCTGATCAAAGGACTGAAAGAAACGGATACTCATCACAGAGATTGGACATTCTGCTTAACTCTCCCAGTGTCGAATCCTTGTACTTTTATGTGGGAGATAAAGGAGCTGCAGTTCGAACAAGACAGGTCTATTTTCTTTTCATGTACACAAGTCGTAGCTCCAATGAAAGCTATAAGATTACATCAAGTGGAGAACAGATCCCCTTTAGCTCACGTGTCCTCCAGTCAAGACAAATCTTTGTTACAAGACTGAACTCTGAATTGCCCAATACATCAAACATTTTTCTAGGCACAAGTAGAAGCAAAAATCTAAACCAACCTGTGGAATGGTTCTCTCAGGCTTCCAGCCACAGCATTTAAATTGTAATGATTAAGACGATGACGCCTATGCAAAGTGTAATGAAGTAAGTACAGTCAAACCCTTTTTCAGGCAACTGGGTGTGTGGGATGTTGGAGTCTGGTTCTCCATTTTAGGGGTCAAAACTCTGAGTTATTTTTTGCTTGCTAATGGATTTGTATTTACACAGCTTATGAGGAAAGGCTAATCCTCAGATGATACAAATTGTTAGCTTCTTTGACTTCAGTGGAAGTTCGATAATTTACCCCAAATGTTGGGCTACCCTCTTAGCATTTATCTTAGCTGTGAAGCTTAGATATGTCCAAAGATGCTCTAAGCAATGTCAACAAAACCATCACCACAAAAATTAAATCACTCTTGCAAGCCCATGCTACGCTCCTTGTGTCAGCAGTGCAAGTCCTCTCCATGAGAGTTTGTACCAATTAAACTGTCAATGTGGGGCATTGTGGGATGGCTTCTGATAAGGCAGCAACAGTCAATGTAAGCAATTCAATATCTACACTGACACCGCATCAATCTAACTAATTATGTTGACTGATGTACTACATCTCCTGTGGCAGTAGACTTAAGTCAGTGTAGTAGGCAAGTTACATAGGCGGGAGCTATATTTCAGTGTAGCGGTTTACAAAGTTAGGTTAACATACGCTGTTTTACGTCGACATAACTCTGCAGAGTACAAATTGTTTAGCCTAATATTTCACCCATATTACTATGTACTTGGTCAGAACAGCAGCAAAGTGGATCTTTTTTTAGAAAAGTAGTCCAGTCCTTCCAAGGTATTGTGGACTAGCATAATCTAGCAGCAACAAGCGTTTGGATATTGGCAAAAAACAAAATTATCTTGCCCAGCTTTTACAGCAGAAGAAATTTCAGTAATCCTAAAATATGGAACAGGTATAATGACCCACCTTTGAAAGGTTTTACAGTGGGAGGATAAAAACAGCAGCCAGCTACCATCAGAGAATGCAGGTTAGCTTGCAAAAGAACTAACATTTACACTGGAAACTATTTTTTTAGCTAAGCTTATCATCATGTTTGAAAATATACATGAGGGCTGCTTAGAGGAAAAGCAGATTATGAGCTGCATGCCCAATAAACCAAGAGTGGGTTATTTTAAACAGGAGAATGAGGACTGGTAACCTATAAATGTACATAAATACTGCAAAACAGAGAACTGTCAGGAAGATTTACCAGCCCTGGCATGTGCACACACCTACTCACTTACCCTTTATAATGACAACTGATGATAAAATATAATTAATTCTCCCCCCCCCCCCTTTTTTTTTTTTAATTTTTGCAGGCAAGGGGCAAGAGTAGGTGTTTCCAGGGCTCTAACAGCACACTTAGCACTATACAGTACTTGACAGCTGCAGACTACAATCTGCTTTACAAAGGTGGGTATGTATCATTATGCTCCATGAGGCACAGACAGGGGCAAGTCACTTCATCATGACCAAAAAGATTTTGCTTGTGCCACTGACTTGCTGATTATTAGTTGTGTATCCAAGTCCCCAAGTCACAGTGCCTAACTCAACAATAACTCCATATGAAAGGTCTTGCAGTACCTGCTACAGTCTTTCCACTTAGTTCCTTGCAAGTGCAGCCACAATAATTTATAAATGAAACGGTCAAATAATCCAGAAAGCATGGGCCTTCCTGATAGAACGCCCGTGAAAAGAGGGCAATTTTCCTGCCTATTAACCTCGACAATATCCCTTTATAAAGGTCATTTGTGCCAGTGTGATTTTTTTAAAATGACTTTTTATTATTAAAAAGAAACTACCGAATAGGACAATGGGTGTGAGTCAGCAATGTTTGTTTCAGGATGACATACACAATTAATAAAAACCACCAGCAATTTTAAAATAAATATGAGTAACTGGGTGGGGGAACAGCAATGGGAAAGTTAAAATTCTCTCCAGCAAGAGAGACAGATGTAAACACTGACATGATGCTTCATGAGGAAGAAACAGGCTTGTCTGGGCCCAACGAAGCCTGTTTAGACTCCTTTTTATAAAATTCCACAGTTCTAGAAGCTGCTGCTACTTTAATTTGAACAAGCCTGCGCAGCCTCAGAAAATAAACTGGTTTGGACACTTCTTGAAAATGCTCTGGGCTGGAAAACTGTGTCAGCTACTGTAAGATTAGTTGCTAAGCAACCCAGCCCCTTGATTTTGAAACCTGTGTGACATAGGAGAGGGCATAAGGAACTGAATTTCATATTATGCAACAATAAAAATACTATCTCAAGGTGATATTTGTTAGAAAAAGTAAATGGAAGAGCCCCCCCCCCCCTTTTTTTTGGAAGCATGCAATAGGGTCCAGAGATCTTTTATGGTGTAGTAAGCAAAGATGCAAGGTCTTGCTCAAAATGTCTCCACTGAAGAGGCCATCAGCAGCAGAAACATCACAAATAAATAGGTACTCTCTCTGGGGAACTCTGATTCCTTTGTACAGTACATTGAGATTGGACACTTTCTTACAAGTCCAGATTCAAAATAAAGAACCCTTCCACACAAAGCAACAAATATAGCAACATAATGAAGTATAAAAACTCAATTGCACACACAGATTTTTCCAGATACACTCACAATAACTGAACATAGCCAGATCGTACAAACCGTTAGTTAAAAAAATACCTTTTCTGATATTTTGAGAACAAGTTGAAATAGAGTCTTCGTGCAAATGTTCAACCATGATCTAGACGATGTCTTGAAAAATCATCACAGATGCATTAGCTCCTTCCTTATCTGCCATATACACACAGCGTTTTATCTTTGCAATATGCTTAGGTGTAGGCAATCCATTTCCTCAGCAGATAACGCCTTTTAAGTTCCACTGATGTATCAAGACACTACAGGTGTCATATCCCACAACTGTTAACAATAATAAGAATGAATGTAATAACATAGGGGAAAGTATTGTGATATTCTGATAAAGCAGAGGTTCTCAAAACAGAGTCATAATCCCGCAGGAGGTTGGCAAGATTATCATGAAGGGGAGGGGGCTGTCACAAGTTTCTTAGTTTCCAACCCAAACCCACTTCACCTCGAGCATTTATAATGGTGTTAAATATAAAGTGGTTTTAATCTGTAAGACAGCGTAGGGGGGGGGAAACTGAATTTGTACCATGTTTGTGTGTGTGTGTGTGCTATGAGAACTTTAAAGTGGATTTTTAAATGAGATTTGAGATATCTGCTTAAGAAAAAAATGCCACTTGTAATCTACAGAGATTACATATCACTTAATATATTTTTAGTTTTTCAGTCACATGCATATAGAAAATGTCTTCAATTCTTTAGCTGTTTTGATTATTTTATTTAAGAAATTACTGTTTTATTTCTTCCATTCCTGCCACATCAGAGCTCCATGTCTGAAGCTCAGTGAAGTGACTGCATTTTATTAACTTCTTGCTCATAGATGGCTCCTGTCCTGAATCAGGATTTGTCAGAATAAACTAGCATTTCAGATTAGTTTTGCAGACTTCTCTCTTACCAATTCCCTTGTTGGTACTAATACTACAATAGCTAGCACGTTTGAGTAATAGTGTCCTTGTTCATATGCAAAGGTGCAAAGGAGCTGACTGACTCAGGTGTAGAATTAGTCAGTGAAAAACAGTGTCCCAGCCAGCCTTGGATACCACACACAGAATGACCAATTTAATTTGAATTAGTCTTCTCATTTCCTGCCATGCTGGCAGCAAGACAAAGCCAGACGCTTATGAAAGACAACATGTTGCACCAAAACAACTTTCTGATTGACAGGGCGACTTTCAAGGGCATTTTTGTACCAACTCCCTAAATGAACAATTCCACTGTAGAGCACACCTGCTTACCAAAGGATAGAGCAGCTCCTAATGGAATTACACTGATGATCACCACTGGGTTATAAAAAAAAAAAAAAATCTCTGAATGGCTGTGAAAAATACCCAGTGAGAAACAGCAATGCATGATGAAAGCACAGAGATTCCCCAGACCATGGGAGCGGAAAGGGAGATTCAGACCTGAAAAGATGTGGCAGGAGGAAGGGACATAGACAAGGACTGAAAATGAACTAAAGCAGTCACCTTTCTCTTACCTTAATAACTTTGTCTGTCCCAGAAGTCAATAACCATCCCCTGGTTGCATCAAAGTGTACATGAACAATGTTGTGCTTACTGTCATGGAAAGTGGCTGTGGGAGCACGTCTAAGGAAAGATCAAATATCAAGAGTCAAGGAGACAGCAACTTTGGTGTTGCCCTGATCTAGTCAAAAAAGGAGGAAATGACAATTTGATCACTAATGTAAGGCTATGTCTTCACTAAATGGAAGAGCAATGCTGCCACGATTGATCTTCCAGAGTTTGATTTAGCAGGTCTAGTTAAGACTCACTAAGTAGAACTCAAAGGGAATCCCTGCAGTGGCCGGTAGTCTCCCATTGTGGGGACAGTGAGAAAACTCAAAACAAGGTGGAGCAACTCCAGCTATGTAATTAACATAGCTGGAGTTATGTATCTTGATTTAATGTTCCCTTTTACTGTAGATCTGGGCTAAGTAAGTGATTTCGGTCAGTGATTCAACTTAATTACTGAGCAAGAGAAGGCTCTGTCATCTCTCTGTGGCTATGTCTACATGGCACACATGCTGCAGTGAAAAGTAGGCTGCTCTCATGCAGTGTGATGCCACATGCTACAGTGAAAGGCTCTTGCCGAGGAGAGGCAGGGGGAAAAAGGCTCTAGAAGCTCCCTGCAACTGGAGTCTCTCTCAGCTGCCTCTCCTCAGCCAGATCATTTTCTTGCTGTGAGTTTCCCCTAGCGCTAAGGAAAGGCTCTAGCAGCAGGACACTATACTGCTATTTTTAGCGGTGTAGAGTGGGCAGACACTGCGTAGCCATATAGAGAACTGTGCTGGGTACATATCCATAGGGTTCAGGAGTCCTACTCATCAAAGCAGGGCCTCCCCATCTATACTGCTATTTATACCTGTGCGGCGTATGTACTATAAGGGGCGCTGTAAAGACTGTGCCATATAGACACACCCTCTGAAGGATGACCTGTAGCTCCTTGGAACCACAGGTTTTCCTTCAGAGATTGACTTTTCTATTTCCCAGGGAGTTACCGTGCAGGAAACTTTCAGATGCAATACTGAAAGCCTGAGTGTACCTGCTCTCGTGTGGACAACAGAGATACCGTGATACTTCTGTGATCAATATTGCATATCACTGTGCACTTCCTCAGGGCTATCTGAGCTTCAGTAAACCACAGTCAATAAATCTGGAAAAAAACCTTATGAAATAATCTAGCTCATCTCCATGTCCAGGCAAAATGGCCCCCAAAGGCACTTACCTAAGGAGATTATTCCACAGACTAATCACAATAGATTCTATTTACAGGAATTTTTTCTTTTAAGTTAGCCTAAAAATGTTCACTTTAATTCCATCCCACTGCTCCTACTTATGCCTTGTTTTACCACACTAAATGCAACAAATACCATTAAGCAGAGATATAAAATCTCATTGAATTGGCTAACCAGTTAACCGATTAAAGGGGGGGGGGTGAGTGTGAGGGGCACTCCAGGCTGGCTAGAGCCGCCCCCTGCCCACCACTGGGCTGGGACACTCCCCACCTCCCACCCCACTGTCCGCAGCAGGCCCCACAGGGCTGGAGCACCCCCCATCCTGGCAGGCAGAAAGCTGCTCTAACCCCCAGCGGTTAACCAGTTAAACCTCCACATCACTATCAACAAATTAATTTCCCATAACTAACTGTTATGTAGTAAGTAAAAAATATTTAAACAGTAACCAGAACTCTAATAGCCTCTGCCTTTGGTATACTTATAGACTGCTGTTTTTCCCATAGCCACTTAGCTGTCACTCAAGCAAATGGGACTGGCACTGGTTGAAGAGAAAGCCAGTGACCTCGGTGGAGCAGCATGGTGCTATGACAGAAGTTCATCTTGCTGTCCCTGGGTCTAAGGCCCCAGGCTGAAGCAGGACAGGCTGAAACTCCATCATCTCACAAGAGACAGCCCAGTATTCTGTAATGGACATCTCTGTTAACCTTGCAATGACATGTTAAGGTGGGAAGTGAAGTCCATTCATGATGGCCAACTTTGTATGTCCGTGGGAAAACAGGGTGGGGGAAGTAGTTCAGACTCACTCTTCACAGGGAGATTTGTGGCAAGGCAAAACATGAAAAACCGCTTCTCTTTTATATTCAGCAAGAGCATATTAGGAAATAAACATGTAGGAAGAAACAACGGCTCTTTAAAATCCGTGGCTGGAGAATTCTACTTTGCACCACCTCTTTAAAAAGGTTTCTTCATATTCCGGTTTTTGTTAATTATGTCCAACTACGTCCTACAGTCTTGGCAAAAACCAGTTTTAGCTTCAAGTAAAATTAATCCTTTATTTTGCATAAAAATTCCCATATTACCTCCCCACTCCACCCCCTTCCCACACACCCACCCTAGTTAATTAAATGAATTCCTCTGGCCACCAGAACAATTCTGTTGCTTTTTCCTAAGCTCCCTACAAACTTTCTAGTATTGAGGAACCCAGAAATGAACACAGGAACAGAGGCACAAGAATGCTAAAGTTATAAAGGAGGAGAATAATTTCCTGCGCTACACAGAGCTATGGAGGTTGATGGCCTGCCCTGTTAATGGAGAAAGCACTTTAAGATAGCTCTATGATACTCCCATCCAGCTGGCCAAGAGCTGAGTGTCTCAGAATACTGGAAGAGTTCTGTATCTGAGGTAACAAGGTTCGTCATTTATACTTACTCCTCATCTGTAATTGATTCATGACAGCTATCGCAGACTCTCACTTCAAACTCAAATCCCATCAGTGGTATGGAGGAGCGCTTAGAGCTGCATTTGCCACACACTGCTTTTCCACACTTCCGGCAGTGATGCTGACAGAGGCAAGCCAAAAAGGATTGGTCAGAATAGAAAAAACAAAGAATAGTGGTGATTTCTTCTCATCGTCACCTATTCTCCTAAGCAGAACTCACCTTGGGACACAGCAAATTCTTTGAACCCCCAATTCAGGGCAAAAGGAAAAAAAAAGCTGAATAACCGGGGGGGAGGGGGGGAGGGGAGGAGAAAGAGGGGACCTAGTCTCAATTCTGCATTTCATTACGTTTCATTAACAACCCCATCTAGCTGAGCATCTGGAGTAAGCCAGCCACCAATGACCAAATGGAGATAATGTAGCCTAGTGGGTAGAGCGCTGGACTAGGACTTGAGAGCTGGGTTCTGTTCCTGGCTCTGCTTTTGGGTAACCTAGGTGAAATCACGTTCTCTATACCCATTTCACAGATAAGGGAAGCGAGGCACAGAGACTCTGACCTCCTTTGTAGAGCACTTTGAGAGACACGGATGAGAAGAGCTACCTAAGAGCTAGTTGCATTATTATGTGGTGAATTTAGATCATAGCTATTTTGCGTAACAATTACCAGTCTATAACTAGCTAAAATAAAGAGCTTTGGAAACTTTTTATCAGCCTGGTGCTTTGATCAAGCAAAAATGCTATTTGACTGGATATTCTCTTTTGTGCATGTGTGTACTGAGGATAGCGTGTGGTAAATCAATGCATGCAACCTACATTCGTGGTACAAGAAACAACTACAGTATCAGTGGGAGAACTGCTCTCTTTTTAATTAGTATTCTGCCGTTACATTCAGGACACTGGGGCAATACCTCTCCTTCCTCAAATATGATCTCTGATATGAATACACATATAAACCTACATCCCTGAAGCAGGGCTGGCTTGAGCCATTCCTGCGACCTGGGCAGCGGGTGCGTGACGCATGTATGGCTCCGTCCCCAGGCGCACGGCACGCTGCGCACCTTATAGCTACAACCGGGTGCGCGGCACCTGATGGCAGCAATAAGGGGCGCCACGCAGCCCCCATAGGTTGGCACGCCGGGCACCTGCCTGGCTAGCCCCCCCCCTTAATCCAGCCCTGCCCTGACAGGCAACTGAACATGTTTCCTTTTGCTACTTTTTCAGTCTTAATCAAGACAACGTCTAGGCTACACCTCCAGGGAATGCGTCTGCTCTTCTGACAATTTTTGCAGAAGACGCACTCTTTTCTGAAGCCCCATCTTCCTCGTACCATGAGGAAGAAGGGCTCTTCCAAAAGAGGAGGCTTTTCCGAAATTTGGCCCAGTGTAGACAGGACAAATTTCAGAACAGCCTCTTCTGACAAAACTATCAGAAAAAGATACGCAAATTGCAGAACGCAGTTTGCACACCTTTTTCCAATAAAAAGCGGCAGGGTAGACATAGCCCATGGGAGCAGCAATACTTCAAACAAAGCAAACCACAGTAGGCTCACGCACCGTGAGCTGGGCTCTAGGACGGTGTATTAGGATTACATGAGACAGCAACTTACAAAACCAGCAGGGAAGAGCAATACGGGAATTCGGCTGCACTGGTTACTGCTGGAGGGCCAGATAACAGTTTATTGTTAACTGAGTGCCTGACATTACCCAACTAAAGTCAGTCACGTGGGCATATTCTCCTCAGCTTTTTACAATCCTTATTCTTAAAAACAGGCCTTTGTTATTATGACAATTGCTACCTAACCCTGTCCATTTTATCACACCACAAACTGTATGCCAGTATTACTAATAACTGGGCAATTGGAATAACAATATGGACATGGAAAGCAATAACTTAACGTAGACTACTGGTTCCATTAGAATCTTCAGAAGTGAGCTTCGGGCCACATTTGTGGTTTGTACAGAGTACTCCTGCTGAAATTAAATGAGATTCATGTGGCTAAGGCCACATGCATCTCCAGTTTTATGCAAGCCAATGTACAGTGCGTAGTTTATACAGAAATGGATTATAAAAAGTGCTTCTGTTTGTGAGGGCCAAGACATTTACCCATCCTCAGGCCTTTGCCTGCCTATACCCACCCATCTTGGCATGAGGGGTAGCCAAATGCCTTTAATCACCTAACAGGCAACAGAAAGATTTAACAAGTTCTTATACATTTGAAAAATGTTAAAATATTTCATAGAACTATGAGATATCCTGTTCTCATTAAATTACTCCATCAATACAAAACAGAACAAACCTGTCTAAGGCCTATTTTCTTACAGTCCCACATCTGTTTAAAATTCCAAAAGAAAGGCTGGTCACATTTTTGACAGGAGTCACTGTCCAACCACTCTGGTGTCTGTAACACATAAAAAAGTTATGATTTAAAAAGAAAAAAAAAAGGCAGAAAAGCTTCCATTCCAGTACAAATCCAACAGCAAAACAAGCAGCGTGGCTTTTGCTTCAATAATAAAACAGAGTTGAGACAAACTTTTCCAGAAAAACACTTCTTCAGCTAAAGGTAGTTTAAAACAGAGGTTCCCAATCCCTGGTCTGCGGACCCGTGCTAGACCACAAACCACTAGCTTCAGGGCCACAGCAGCTGCTGGAGCTGAAGCTGGGCCCTTCACAGCAGCTCTGGGCTGAGGTACACCCTGGCACTCTGAGCCATGCACAACAGTCAGCTTCAACTCCAGCAGCTTAAAAAAAAATCAAGGTGTTTCCTGGGATTTATTTTGCTGTGTTCTGAAAGTTCACATGGGAGGAAGATTTCTCACCCTACTCATAATGCAAGATTCTACTGTGAAAGGAAGGACATTTGCTGGAAACATAGAAGCATAAAATTAGATGCTTGAAATGAATGGTGCATTTTGGAGCAATGCTGAGCACTTGCAACTGGCTCCAATGAGAGCTTCAGATACTCGGCACATCTGAGACTCAGGCCAAGGCTCCTGCAACCTCGCCTGGACCCACTTGTCGGTGCTCAGCACCACTTAGAACCAGGTAATTCATGTTGCTAGCCTTTATTTGTAGTAAAAAAACCCACTGTTTTCTAATACAGTTTGATTTATTGCCATGCCCTTCATACTTTGAGTGAAGTGGGTAAGTGTCACTCCTGGGTGAATTCTGCATCACTGAACAACGCAAGAATTTTGCAGACATTCAAGCTGTATGAAGGAACTGGAGGGTTCCCAGTAGCTGCAGTTCCCGCTATGCTCTGAAGGAAGGAGCAGGAGTTCAGGAAACTGTGCAAGCCTGGGAGCCAGCATCAGGCTGTTTCTCCCTCTTGATCCTTGGGCTCTAGGAAGATAGAGAATGAGGGTATCTGGGCCAGAGGACCCCACAGCTAGGCTCTGAGAGATTGGGAGTCAGTGTGTCTGGGCTGGGGAAGCACCCCGATTGGGCTCTGCTGGAGATGGGGTGTGGGTGTCTGGCTCCCATGTTGGGCTCTAGGAGGAGGGGACAGAAAAAAAAACAAACAAACAAAAAAAAAAAACAGAAATGGGTTGTTATGGGGGTTTCTTGAATTGTCTGCTCCCCAGGAAATTTTCGTCTGTCTATGTTGTTACCAACATACCTGCTGACATGTATTTTGAAATAAATTGGTGTGATTATACAGTGCAATTTGACAAATAAAATGTGCAGATATTTTCATTTTTTTGCTGCAGCATTCCCTCAGGGTCAAGAAAGAAGAAGCCTCAACAAAGGCTATCAATGCCTACATGCCTCGTCACTCCAACCCAAGCACCAATAGAAGGATGCTGGACAACTCAAGCCTCTACTGGGAAGGAAAACGGATTATTCCCTTGGCCCTGTTTTGCTATCATGACCCTGCTGGCATGAAACAGGGAAACAACTCAGTGATAGCAGCTGTATTGGCAGCGGTCTGAGCTACCACCTCCTTGCCACTTGTTGGGAAGCAGGGACACTCCTCTTTAATATGCTAAACATTCCTCCCCCTTGTGTTAATATTCTAAATACTCTTCCCCCTTGTGTTTCCCTCCTTCTAGCTTTTATCTTTTTCCTGCATTTTCCTTCCTCTAGCCTTTGTCTTTCGCCTGCCTTACCACAAATCACACTCCTCTTTGAATCAGCTGCTGCACTCTCTCAACCACCTTCGCCCCCATCTTTTGCAAGGTTGCTCTAATATAAATGCACCTTAATCCACATCCAGTTCTCACTATGGGGCACAGAAGGGGATTCTTTAGAAGACTGCCTCATTAAGTACACACCCAAGTTACAGGAATGGCTTCAGAAGACACACTAGCTGCTTACAGGTATCGAATATTAAGGAATGAAATGTACAACACTGTAATTAATTAGGTGTAGATGACGATGGAGTTTAGCAAAAGCAAAAAGCAACGTAAGGCTGATGAAATCTTTAAACGCAAACCTCCACTCCAGCCCCCTACAATGGAAGGAGTCTTAAAGGAACTGAACCTCAGCCTTCTTTGTTAGGTTATCTCAGACGTGCAGGTGCTTTAGAGGTAGTCCTCAGTTCGCACTATTTTTCTAAAAGTAACCAAGTCTTTAATTAGATGTGAGTGCCGAGAAAACAAGGCTTTCATCTCTTAAGCACTGAAATCCTACATTTGAAAATGTCACTTTTACTTGTGACAGTAATGGCTCACTGGTAAAATGGAAACAACTTCTATCTTCTTTCAAGTGTTCCTTTCTTATGGTCTTTTAAGATTGAGAGAGAAAATAATTTTAAAAGGATTAAAATATAAAATGGCTCAATGCTTTCCTCATGCAATTCCACAGTAGAAACGGCAATATTGAAGTGAATACTACACACATATTAAATGGAAAAATCTGATCAGTGAAAAATGCCACCAGGCAATAACCAGAACATTTTCAAGGACAAATCGAAGTCTGCAATGAATAAGTAAGTTCATTACTGCTTGAGTTTAATCAGTTACAAGGAAGTGAAAAGCTTGAGCTCAGAGAGCGCAAGCCCTGCATGTGCTTGTCTACACCTAAGGTTCAGCTCTGGTTCAGCTACAGAGACTACAAAACTGAGGCTACTCCAAACATGCGAGAGGCACAGAGGTCATTTTTACTACTGTTTTTGTTATTAGCCATAGCAAGCAATACCTTATGAGTGTGCAAGTAGGATTCTGTTCTGTCATGTACAAAGTAATTGTTCATTAACTGCTAATCTGTTACATTTGTCCTAACTATTAGCAGTAGTGGCATTACAGTTGTAACCCAGGGCCTATTCGGGCCTTCTCTACACTGGCACATTTTGTCACCAAGATCTGCCTTTTGCCAACAAAACTGAAAGCGACCACACGACAATGTGACTTTTGTCCAGAAAAAACACCCAGTTTTGGCGAAAAAAAACTTCCACCTCTGCGAGAGACTTTTTTCTTCCCCCCTCCCTTTATTGTCAACAAAGAGCCAGCGTGGACTCTGTCTTGTTGAGAAAACCAGCTTCCACCAGTAACCCAAAATACCTGCCCTGATGGCTGTGCTCAGTATTTTGTGATCTCTCCTGCCCTACAGGCACACACTCCTCCCCTTTCACAGCTCTGGGAAGTATCTGACATCTGAACGAGCTGCTCGGTTTGGAGGAACAAAGAACAAATCTTTGGAATGCTCCTGTTCTGCCTGCTAGAAACACAGCAGCACACAGACTGCTGCTACAAGGGGAGGGCTAGAGAGACTGCAGTGCTGCTTTGACATTCCTTTGCATGGAGAACTCAGAGCTACGAAGGAATCCCAAGACGCGCAGGAATCAAATCTGCCTTCCCACAACACTACACTGAGGGATGCTTACCGACAACAATTTATCTGTCGACAGGGTGCTAGCAATGTGGCCATGAAACATCAACAGTAGGAGGCAGAGAAACTGGTTTGAGTGGTTTTCACTTTTGTTAATAGCACTTCAGTGGCCAAACATTCCTAATGTGGACAGCCTTAGCAATTTTTGGTAAGAATAGGAAGGGAGAAAAAAAAAAAGCGGATCAAATGGCAATCTGAGTTTCCAGATTTTTTTTTTTTTTTAAAAAGCAAACATCCATCTTTTACATGGTAGATTGACATCCTTGAAAACTGAGATTTAAGTCAGTGTTTCCTCCTTGCCATCATTGCTAAATATTAAATTAGGCCATTGGTATAAACCAATTTCCTCTTAAGTTTTGTACAGATGTCACTGATTGAAACGTGAACAATCATTCTGATATGTAAGAGAACAGAAATCTTATTTGCACACTCATAACTGTATCCTATGGAGTTACTGAAAAACACAGGCGGAACATACTGTGATGCCCTCTTCAGAGTCACTTTTCAGAGCACAAACTATTTAGCAATGTGTATAAAACACAAACTCCCTGCCACATAAGTACCCTGTACCACAAGATCTCTCTCTCACACACACACACACACACACACACACACACACACACACACACACCTTCACAGGTGTAACTAGAGCATTCCTAACACACTAGTTTTATTTTCTAACCTTTAAAACGTTACTGATCAGACTCAAATTACACACTTTAGAAAAGCCCCAGATGTTTAAAGGATGAACAAGAGATAGCTACCTCCTGTCTCTCAACATCCATATTCCAGACAACAATTCCACCATCTGCACCACAGGAGATGAGCTGTCTTGTGTGGTGAGCATAGGAGAGACACTGAACTTTATCACTACAAAAGAAACATACAGCATCAGTTAGTAACAAACCATTTAGAATTAGTCAAAGGTTTAGAGATATATATGTCCCAAGGCAAAGTAACTGGTTTGTCATATTTTTCTCTCTCAGCTCATTCATATGTATAAAGTTCCATAATCCTACAATTCCAATTAGTAGATTACATATTATGTACTGTACCATGTGCTATGAATTTGGTCCCCATTGGGTATCATACCACTTAAATTAGTTTCCAGACCTAACTACTGCTTGCCTAGTTAATTAGGTTGGAGACCTAGCTTTCTTGAAAGCCACGGTTGCATTGTAATTGAATGACCTCTAAAAACATAGTCCCAAATATCTGTAAGCTCTCACTCCAAGAACAAATCTATCAGTTATTGGTTAATTTGTTAAATCTCTGTGCCTGGGAATGAAGCAATGAAAAACCCAATGTTATCTGGCAGCTTGAAGAGAAAAATACTTAAGCTGCTGCTGTGAGTCTTCGAATTTAACACTAACAAATGGGAAGAATTTCAAATAGAATATAGAACTGATAAGGCTGCCCCAGACCATCTTAACATTTTAAGATTAAAGGTTTTTAGAAAAATGGACACTTCCTCCTTTTATTATTCTTTGTTAAGCACAAAAGGAATGTGCTCAGCTCTACACAAGAGAAATATCAAGGGGAAGGAATTACTTGAGCTTACTTTGTTTTCTTGCACTGGTCTTCGGGGGTGGGAGGGGAGAGAGAAGAGGCTCTAGAAAAAATGGATCTTCAAAAACAGGGGTGGTTTAGCACTCAGATTAGGTCAGGACTTCACCCCAGTCTTTGACTAGAAATGTTAGCATATACATGACTAAATGATAAGTGGATGTTAATGGTGTCAGTTGCATTCAGCCTCCTGGGGAGGCTGCTTCACTGCAGCAGGGCAGCAAAGCCACCTCCGCTGGAGCTGGGTGGACCAGGCCTGGTGGCCCGGTTCCTGGGGTGGCTTCACTGTGGGCTCTGCAGTATAAAGTAAGAATGTTGAAGACTAGCTACTAGTCAAGTCCCTCAGATCGAGACAGCGAGGGGCGGGGGGAGAAGGGGAGAGAAGAGAACTTCAAAAGGCGGCGCTGCATAGTTGAGCCCAGCTCAGCTGTGCGGCAGTGCCCCTTTGAAACACCAAGGTGGCGTTTCAAAGCAGCAGTGCTGCCTGGAGCCTGGGATCAGCTGGGGACTCCCCAGCTGATCCCAGGTTCTGAAGAAATGCTGCACAGATCCCGGGATCAGCTGGGGAGTCCCCAGCTGACCCCGAGCTCCACAAGTGCGCTTCTGCTTTGAAATGTGCAAGAGCTTGCACATTTCAAAGCTGGCACGCCTGCATGCAGCCCGGAGTCATCGGGACTGCCCGCTGGTCCTGGACTGCCCATGGTTTTCCACATTCCTCCTCTGAAATGTACAAGAGCGCCAGCAAGGGCTCATGTACATTTTAAAGGAGGAATGCGGAAATGCCTATCGACTACTCGACTCATAAATTAACCGCAATTTAACATCCTTAGTATAAAGTAAAGCCAGCAGTGCATTCAATCGCTGAGATTTTCAGCAGTTACACTTTCTCTATGACATGATTTTTAACATCCCTAACTTTGGCACCAGCACTGCGTGACACCAAGCCAGGCTCATATTCAGAAGTGCTTTAATACTGGTCCATTACCTTGTATACAGATGTTTCTCTCTGTAGCAATGCTGTTAGAAAGCAATTTAGAACAGCTCCAGACTATTGTGTGTCTATGGTTTGCCAACTCCAAAGGCAGGACACTGTGGAAATGTTATCATTACTGTGGTTCTACCTAATTTAATGCATTATATCACTGAACCAGCACGTTCTCCAATATCAACATAATGCAAATAAGATCCAGAGGTTTGCCTGCACGGTAGATGCTCTGATGGTACAGCAGTGAGTGTCAGCAGGGCATGCAGCAGTAGGTTTTAATATAAATAGGCATAAAGATTGACTATCAGTTAGGAAGTCCCAAGCATGCACAGCTGAAGTGGTACAGAACCATGAAATCAAGGAAGACCAAACAGTCAAACAGAAGGTCCCTCTGAACTGTCAGTATGCACGGTCACAGTAATTCAGTGACTGGAAAAACATTCATTAGTCTTTATTAATGGTCTAACACCAACTCATTCCTTCCTCTATAGGCCTCTTCAGTACAGTACTTCCCTTTACAACAGCAGACATCTGTTCTGCCTTGCTCAGTTGCTGATATTTATGAACATACATTTAACATGCTGAAAAAGGTTGGCTAATTAGAGTACTTCAGTACAGCCTGGGTTCTACATCTATTCACATTTAAAATATACTTAGTGTGGAGTTAAAGTGTCTGGTACACTGTGCTCCCTGAAAGGGGGAAAAGAAAAATTCTGATGCCAAAAAAAGGAGATTGAACCCTATGAGGGAAAACCACCTTCAGTAATACTCAAGATACAGGGAGTCCCACATACATCCCATGCAGATATTAGAATATAACCCTTTGGTTCAGCTTCCAAGTGTGACTGCTGCTTTTAGTTTTTCTCCCCTGAACACAGGAGAAGGAAAAACTCTTCAAACGTACTTGTGTCCTTGTAATTCAATGGCTGTTCCTTTTCTTCCTCCTATGTCCCACATAATAATAGAATGATCTGAACTGCCTGAGAACAAAACTCGCTGCGCTGGGTCCCAACAAAGAGCAGTGACACCACCTAAAAACAGAAGAACAACATTATAGTTCTTTTATTACCACTAAAAGGGCAAAGGGAAGAACGTAATAAAATCATTGAGACTCATCTCTTTTAAAAAAAAAAAAAAAAAAAAAAAGTGAGACTTTAGTTTAAACGCACCCAACACACCCTGCATGTGCACTGCCCACAATGCTGACTTTCTGGCTGGCACAGAATGAGCCTCACTGAAAAAATCTCAGAAACCAGAGCCAATTTCAAATCCTGACTTTCTGTTGGCACAGAGTCTAATCCCAGCTCTCTAGCTCATGAGACTGAGCCCAGAGAATGGTGAACATATCTCGGAATAGGAAGTCACCTCAGGAGTAGTCAAATTGCTGTTATGTAGCCACCCAGCTCCACATCCTAGAGGTAGAGTTTGTGACGGATCGCGGAGACATCAGGGAATAACGAGAAGTGATGTCACCATAAAAATTGCAGCATGCGGATTGAGCAGCCTTGCCTCAAAGGGCTAGTATGTCAGTGGGTTGTCAAAACACTTTCCACACTCAGCATCAGATGACTGGTTTGACTTAGAGCGGTAGGATAACGTGGAGGTCCACTGAGGCCAGTGAATTGCCACAGGGGAAAAAGAAATTGATCAATAAAGAATGAGCCATCATTCTCCCCCTCCATAAGCACAGGTTGTAATGGTGGACTCACACACCAACCATAAGGTAATGCTTTAAAGTATATTTATTGTAAGATAGCTCCAGCTGCGAAGTGACCCGTCAGCTCCTGCAATGGGTATGCACTTTTAAACTTCAACTCCTTACATGCTTTTTGTTATATCCTGGAAATGCAGCACAGAGTATGGCCTACCCTGAGCAGTTCAACTGACTACAAATATGGCTACTAGATGCACATGTCAGATGCAGGATTGGGGTCTTATCTACCTGGGCATTAGTTGTAGCACTTTCCTACCCAAGTAATGTAATTAAAGTGCAGAACATTCATCATTTAAATCTGGCTCCCCTCCTGTGTATAATGAGACCAAATTACCCCCTTCCCCTTGCTGACAGTTCAAGCTCAACTACTGTGCCCCCGAAAATACAGACATTTCAAATCACCACAGCTACTTTAAAATTTTAAAGCATCATCCCATGGTAACGCAGAGGCTATATGAAGAACAAGAGGGGATTATTTAACCTTAAACTTTACCTGTATGTCCCTTAAACGTGGTGACAAGGCTGCAGTTCTCTTGCTCTAGTTTGAGAATGGTTACCTGCCCTGAATGGTCACCTATAAACACATGTCGGGTCTCAACATCAAATCTGATTGACAGCATTGAGGAATTTTCTGGAAAGGCTCAACAGATGCTCTGAACTACGGGGATGTTTATAAGAACATGTGACATTTTTATGAACAGTTACACAGCAGTTCATATTTAAACAAAAAGCGGAGTAATTATTGTATTGCACTGCAGTCCCGGTTGCAGCAACTACTATTATGCATTTATGACATTCCCCTCACAGTAACACCGTGCTCTCTGTGATTAAAGATGCATGACTCCTCCCACCTTTTAAAATAGTTTCTAGTACGTGGCTGTTAGTGTCTCATGACATATTTGGAGGAAATGCCAGTTTGAATAGGTGCTTCCTGAAGTGTGGTCCAAATATGCTGAGATTACAACCAATTACTGGAATAATCAATTCTGACAGGTTATAGCTCTTCCATCTAATTTTAGTTGCACCTTATATATTTGAGGAATGGGATACTGGCACTGAGGCTGCATTGCACTAAAGTCTTCTGTAATCAAAGGGAACCTTCACATGGCAAACACATTACAATGAGTCTCAGAGCTGGGTACGGACCTGGGCTCGTGCTATGGTGCTAAACTTGGCTGCATACACCTTTCTGCTAGGGTTCTGCGGTGTGGTTGTGAAGAATGGGGGAGAAGAGGGATATATGGATTTCAGAGTTAAACCTCAACCTGAGCATGACCATGTCTGCATGGCTATTTTAGCACACCACAGAGCAAGCCTTACACACCTGAGTCTATAGAGCCATGGTCTGAAACGGTGTCTGTGTGTTAAACAACGTAGACATAACCGAAGAACTATGGACTCTGAACTCAAGAAGCACTGCAGGGAACACAGTCAGAAATTAACAAGGTAATAAGGTTGTTAGCACTGCCACTCTATTACTTGATTTGTTTGGGTTAACAGAAACACAGGAGCTGCCATTCTGACATGATGTAAAGGTCCGGTTCAAATGGTCACCATGTGGTAGAGAAAGAATCCTGAAACCCTCAAGGGAACTAGGCAGTGGAAAGGACAACAGGATCCTGTGTTACTCAATACTTTATACTAACCATGGTAAATATTTTAGAAGTAGAAGTTATTCACTATTTACACTAGCGGCGAGGAGTCCTGTGGCACTTTTGCAGATTCAGACTAACACGGCTACCCCTCTGATACTACTTACACTGTTTACACTTGTTTTCACACTTCACTCAGCCTGGACAGGGTGCACAAGCTTGTCAATTTTCACTTGTTTGTACAGAAGTTGGTTTCCTGCCGATTCGATCTTTAGGTTATGATGAACTAGTAAAATGGAAATTGATTGTGCTGCAGAAACTTTAACAACTCATTGAATTCTCCATTGTCTTAATTTTTAGGAAAGATTATTTTTAAACTCACAATTTATCACAGATCAAACAAGAGTCGAAATTTCTTGCGTGAAGCATCTAGGGGCAGATCTTGGAAAATGAACCTGTTTGAGTAACATTTTAGGAATAATTTACACTCCAGCTGAGCCCATATTTCACAAGTACAAGGTAGAGGATATGAACTACTAAATATTTGAAAGAGTTTGTTTGTTTATTCAAGAGCCCCTCCAAATTGGAAAGAACGAGGACCAGCAAAGTCAGGATAAAGCTTCTTCTTATCATAACCTAAATCAAGGCAAGGTTTTGGTTATACCAGGAAAATGGGGCTACAGCAACACTGTCACTTTTTTGAGGAAGAGAATATACAAATCATGCTCGCATTTGCATATCTTCTTCTGATTCTTTTTGTGGAAGAGGTTTTGCCTATAAAAAGTCCCATGTAGATGAGGCTATTTATCTGAAAAAAACCCTCTTTCACAAGATCCTGTAAACCTCGATTTTTGAAGAATAAGGGATCTTGTGAAAGAGGAGTTTTTTTTCCCCGACAAATGACCCCGTCTACATGGGGCTTATTGGCAATACCTCTTCCGCAAAAAGAATAGGAAGAAGATATGCAAATGTGAGCACGATTTGCATATCCTCTTCCTCAAAAAAATGGTAGTGTAGCCTGGGATATTGTTGGGATGGGACTGAATCTCAAAACCATACAGAAAAGAGACAGAATCAGCGGGCAGGTGAAAGGGACTGGCTGGGGGCATGCTCCCCAACCCCCGCTGGGATTGGGGACTGCCTTAGCCTCTAGCCTCCCCCCCAAAAGTGCTTTTTTCCTGGGGAGTTGGGGGAGAGGGAACAGATTTGTATGGAGGAATATTGCTGGCTGTTCCTCTTCACCAAGGAGCAAGAGGAAGTGCATCATTTGCTGCATCTCCCACTCTAGCTCAGGGAATGTTGGGGGGCAGATGAACCTGGACCTGGCCCAGACAGGGGACAAGCACTGCAGCAGCCATGAAGAGGAGCTTCTCACCTGACCCCATGCTGCTGTGGTGAAAGAGGGCTGGGTTTGTCCTCTCTCCCTGGGGCAGCCTGCAAACTGCACACTCATCCTCAGCCCCACTCCAGAGCAATGATTTAAATAAAGCACGTGCATTTTCATTTTATTTTTAAAAAACTGAGTTAAGGACCTGAGCATCACTAAGTAAATCATCTAGTTATTTCATATTAAGTCATTTAATTTTTGCCTAGTGCATGAGCACACTAACTTAATCACTAACCTAGTTAGCTGCTATTAGAATTCCCCCAAAAGAAGCATTTTTTTAAATGAAGGTCCCATTTAAGGTCCCATTTTTTTAAATGAAGGTCAATCTCTCTTACAGTAAGACCACAATCAGATGCAGCTTTTAAGAATGGACAGGTCACTGAGTTTACAAAAGTGTTTAAATCTAAATATACCTCAATGTATAAAAAGGAGAAATCTATGAGGCTCCAGCCAAGCCGTGGTGGGCAGCGGGAGCTACTCCAGCCTAGCCAGGTTTTAATACAGAAGGGTAAAATGACAAAGGCTTGAAAAAGCCTGTTTTAAACAAAGAAGTGCCAAAGAAAAGAAAGTGAAAAGCTGAGATATCAACAAAGGATACTGCAGGCCACAGGCCCCCGCGCTGGTGCGGTACCCTCCGAGTCGCTGCCCACTCTCCGAGCAGTGCCATGTGAAGTGCTTGTCCTGTCCTGTGCTCAATACCCACTCCATCTCCAGCACAAACAGAATCATCATAACTCTGCCTTGGTGAGCTGGAAATCAAGCAGAAAATGCACACACACACAATAAAGAAAAGCGATAGAAATGTAACCATCTTGTTAGTCTTTAAAGTGCTACATAGTCCTGTTTTTTGTTTCAATAAAGAAGAGGTCACTCATTTGCTATAAAAAAAAAATCCACAACCATTAATCCCTTCGTACCAAACAGCTTCTAATGTCCAATTCTGCAAGACTTTATCCCCGCCCATAATCCCAACTAAAGTTCTAATAGGTTTGGTCATGTGACTGACTACATGCATCCAATCTTGGAAGCCTTTTGTCCACATGATACAGGAGAACCTCAAGGTTTCAAACGCCGCAGTTACAAACTGACCAATCACATGCACCTCCTTTGTAATCAGAAGTATGCAACCAAGCACCAGCAGAGAAACACAAATAGAGTACGGTGTTAAATATAAACCACTAAAAAAAAAAAAAAAAAAAAAAAAAAAAAAAAAAAAGAGGGGTGGGGTTGGGGGGTGGGGAGAGGGACAGTAATTTCTTCATAGTAGTTCCAAAGCGGCATTAAGTCCATGTTCAATTGTAAACAGTGTAACAGTTTGTTCAGAGTTAACTCTATTCCAGAAGCATTCATAGCTCTGAAATTCTACTAAGATATACTTTTGCTTACACTTGCATTTTTCAGAAAAATGCCCATCACTGCAATATCAGCACTGGTAATGTTAGTATTACCTTTCACAGGATAAACGAGGTCTTGTGCATAAGGGGGAAGTGTTAGATGCGATCTACCTAAACTCTAATAAAGTATTTGATACAGTCTCGCATGATAATAAATTAGAGAAACACAACATAGATGAGGCTATTATAAAGGTGGGTGTACAACTGGCTGGATAACCATTCTCAGAGTAGTTATTAATGGTTCACAGTCATGCTGGCAGGACATAAATGGTGTTCCGCAGGGATCAGTTCTGGGTCCAGTTCTGACGCAGATACTGAACAAAAATTTAGTACAGTATATTTTAGTATAGATTTGGCATACAGAGTACTCTTTTTAAGTCTGCATATGATGCTAAGCTGGGAGGGGTTGCAAGTGATCTGGACAAACTGGAGAAATGGTCTGAGGTAAACAGGATAAGGTCAAGAAGGACAAATGCAAAGTACTCCACTTCGGGAGGAATGATCAGATTCACACATACAGAATAGAATGGGAAGTGACTATCTAGGAAGGAGTACTGCAGGAAGGGATGTAGGGGTCATAGTGGGCCACAAACTAAATAGGAATCAGCAGTGTGACACTGTTGGGGGGAAAAAAACCACCCCAAATATTCTGGCATGCATTAGCAGGAGTGTTAGAAAGACACAAGATGTAATTCTTCCCCTCTATTTTGTACTGATTAGACCTCAACTGGGGTACTGTGTCTAGTTCTGGGCACCACATTTCAGGAAAGAGGTGAAGAAACTGGAGAAGGTCCAGAGATGAGCAACAAAAATACTTACAGGTCTAGAAAACATGACCTATGAGGGAAGACTGAAAAAAGCGGCTGTTTGGAAAAGAGAAAGACTGAGAGGGGCTATGATAGCAGCTTTCAAGTGTTACAAGGAAGAAGAAGAAAAATTATTCTCCTTAATCTCTGATAGAATAAGAAGCAATGGGCTTAAATTGCAGCAGAGGAAGTTTAGGTTGGACTTTAGGAAAGACCTCCTAAATATCTGGGGGCTTAAGCACTGGAATAAATTGCCTAGGGAGGTTGTGGAATCTCCATCATTGGAGATATTTAAGAGCAGGTTAGACATCTATCAGGGATGATCTAGATGGTGTTTGGTTCTGCCATGAAGGCAGGGACTGGGCTCAATGACCTCTCGAGGCCCCTTTCAGATCTAGCATTCTATGGGCAGGGCTCAAGGCTGTGATTTTTAGATCTAATGAGCAGGTTGGTACAAATATCATGCCCTGTCTACATTTCCACTCCCACAATTACTGTTATTAGTAGGTCAAACTGCAGTCAGATTTCCTGCAGAGTTAGCATAAACTGTCTTAAACCTGAGTTTTAGCACTGAACACACATTGTTGGAGACTTAAATCACAGATAATGTATCAGAGTCCGATTGTTTCAGCGCATCTCCTTGAGTGAATGGAAAATTATGAGCAATCTCCAGATGCACATGCACATTGGACAGACATGGCTGCATGGTTTTGCCAGAGTCTGCTTTGTTTGATGACACCTCTCTTCGGCTTTTTCTGGTCTGCTATTCTCGATGGCTTTATTGAGGACCAATGATCTATTGACAGCAGCAGTTTCTACTGAATTTAGGCTGACCTGGTCTGCCTTTAGATGAGCTTTGAGCCTGTGTTTATATTGCTTTCGTCAGTCTCCTAGCACAAGCTGTCCCATTTTCAAATGTCTACAAAACATGGCTTTGGGGAGTTTGTATCGTCTGAATATGCAAGGTTACCAATCCAGCCAAGTTGCCCCGCTATGATCGCAAACTCAAAGGTAGTAATGCAGGGGCTGGTCCAGGACGCCAATGTTTGGTAATCTGTCCAATCATTTGATGTTGTATGTGTGTATTGCACACAGATAACTTATTGGAAACAGGATGATGAAAAAATGCTATATAAAGATCACACCTGGTCAATATCAATAAAACATCTGAACAAATAGACTTCTACTTCTACATAAATAAAATCTACGAAGAGCTTTTAACCTAAGAAATGGAGCCCTATCTTCCACTAGCTCTTTGAGTCAGTAGCCTCTAGGCTGAACTGTGAAGTTCTGATTGAATGGTTTTAAATAAAGGGGTTTGAAAAATAGCTTCCAGAATTATTCCCAGCTGCTTCATAACAGTAAATGCTATATTCTGCAATACACAAACCTACTGTTTTATTATAGTTCTGGGACCTTGAGACATATGTTATGCAAAGTAGACTGCTTTCATCGGTTTATGTGAAACCCAACACTGGAAAGAGATCTAATACCTTTGCAGCAGTATTCTGATATTTTTTTAAAAAACAAAATTACTCAGAACACAATGCTAAAATGAAGACTGGTATATTTTTGTTGCTGCATTGGCCATACAAATATATGTATACTGTCTATTGAATCTTATAGAGGAATTAGTTCTAATTAATGGTGTAAAATTTGCATACACATCTGTTAGAGCCCCCGCTTTTCAGGATCAGTTTCTTCATGCCCTGGTAACTCAACACATACACGTGGCTCTCACAGTGGCATCCAAACTTCATGAATATGTCCACTGATGTTATTCTGAAATAACAAAGAGTGTCTACGCTGAAAGCCATTATTTTGAAATAATGGTAAGATGAAGGACTTCTTACTCCAACTCCTGCAATCCTCATTTTATGAGGAGTAAGGGAAGTTGAAAGGGTTCTAAAAGAACTCAAATGGGAAATTGCTGAGCTATTATCTGTGGTTTGTAACCTATCCTTTAAATCGGCTTCCGTACCTAATGACTGGAAGGTAGCTAACGTGACACCAATATTTAAAAAGGGCCCTAGAGGTGATACTGGCAATTACAGACCGGTAAGTCTAACTTCAGTACCGGGCAAATTAGTCAAAACAATAGTAAAGAATAAAATTGTCAGGCACATAGAAGAACATCATTTGTTGGACAAAAGTCAACATGGTTTCTGTAAAGGTAAATCATGTCTTACTAATCTATTAGCATTCTTTGAAGGTGTTAAACATGCAGTCAAGGGGGATCCAGTAAATATAGTATACTTAGATTTTCAGAAAGCCCTTGACAAGATCCCTCACCAAAGGCTCTTGTGTAAATTACATTGTCATGGGATAAGAGGGAAGGTCCTTTCATGGATTGACAACTGGTTAAAAGACAGGAAACAAAGGTCTGGTAAATTTTCAGAATGGAGAGGGGTAACTAGTGGTGTCCCAAGGGTCAGTCCTGGGACCAATCCTGTTCAACTTACTCATAAATGATCTGGAGAAAGGGGTAAGCAGTGAAGTGGTAAAGTTTGCAGATGATACTAAACTGTTTAAGACCATCTGCTTCTGTCTTGACTGTGAAGAACTTCAAAAAGATCTCACCAAACAGTGATTGGGCAACAAAATGGCAACTGAAATGTAATGTGGATAAGTGTAAAGTAATGCACGTTGGAAAAAATAACCCCAACTATAGGTACAGTAGGATGGGGGCTAATTTGGCTACGACAAATCAGGAAAGAGATCTTGGAGTTATCGTGGATAGTTCTCTGAAAACTTCCACACAGTGTGCAGCGGTGGTCAAAGAGGCAAACAGGATGTTAGGAATTATTAAGAAAGGGATAGAAAATAAGACACAGAATATCTTACTGCTCCTGTATAAAACTATGGTATGCCCACATCTTGAATACTGTGTACAGATGTGGTCTCCTCACCTCAAAAAAGATATTTTGGCCTTAGAAAGGGTTCAGAAAAGGGCAACTAAAATGATTAGGGGTTTGGAACGGGTCCCATATGAGGAGAGGTTAAAGCGACTGGGACTTTTCAGTTTAGAAAAGAGGAGACTGAGAGGGGATATGATAGAGGTATATAAAATCATGAGTGTTATGGAGAGGGTGAATAAAGAGAAGTTATTTATTAGTCCCCATAACAGAAAAACTAGAGGACACCAAATGAAGTTAATGGGTAACAGGTTTAAAACTAATAAAAGAAAGTTCTTTTTCACACAGCATGTAGTCAACCTGTGGAACTCCTTGCCAGAGGAGGCTGTGAAGTCTAAGACTAAAACAGAGTTTAAAGAGAAGCTAGATAATTTCATGGAGGTCAGGTCCATAAAAGGCCAGGGGATAGAAATGGTGTCCCTAGCCAGGGGATAGAAATGGTGTCCCTAGCCTCTGTTTGTCAGAGGCTGGAGAAGGATAGCAGGAGACAAATTGCTTGATCATTGTCTTCGGTCCACCTGGTGCTGGCCACTGTCGGCAGACAGGCTACTGGGCTAGATGGATCTTTGGTCTGACCCAGTACGGCCATTCTAATGTTCTTATGTTCTAAAGAAGGGTGTTCTTCCTTCAACTTCCTGCTGTGGAGGTAGTGCCAAAAGCTGAATTAAGCCATTTCAATTTGAGCTATATTAATTGTGTAGCTTAAGTTGCATAGCTTAATTCAACTTTTGCCCTGCTGTATAGATGTGTCCCTACAGTAAACAAGCCAGTTTACTAGACTAAAATTTAAGTTGTGCCAGGTACATATCTCATCCAGCTGCATATGTGCTAATCTGCAAAACAGGTTGCAACACTCCTGTTCCTACACACCTCCAAGCTAGGGATGTAAGATCCCATTTAATTGGTTAACCAGTTCACCCTCTCTTTAATATGTTAATCAGTTAAACAATATGGTGGGCGGGGAGGCCACTAGAGTCTAGCTGCTCCAGATGATGGGACAGCCCCGTCCATAGCAGCCCCCCATGGGGCCAGAGTAGCTCTCTGCCAACAGCAGACTGGGAGCTGCTCCCCACACCAGTTAATCTTAATCAGTAAGCTTCACTCATTAAGGGGTGAGGCCTGGTTAATTGGTTAAACGTTCACATCCCTACTCCAAACCCTGTTTTATAACCATGGAAGTGGGATTGACAGCACACAAAACTACTGATTATTTTAAAGCCAATCTGTGCTGTACTTAATTGGTCAGAAGCACTATATAGCCAAAATGTAGCTTCTTACCGTTTGCATAAGTATAATGAAGGCAACAAGTCCTATATATTTGTGTATAAGTTCTGCATGCTTTCGTTGCACCCTGCTAGCCACCCTTTATGGTTAGCGAGAAGGAATGGCTTCAGCTGTTGGTAGATATGTATCAGGTAAGCTGATACGTGCACATCCTGATGTTAAGGCAGGAAGAGAGACGATAGCTTTTTATAGCCATTTCTTTTATCTTAGGACTTTTTTTCGTTTTACAGTGTTTGCTATAAAGTTTTACTACTTGATTGTATTACAAATTAAGTTGTGCGTCCAAATTAAGTCGTGCGTCTTTGTCTGCAATACAAATTAAGTTGTGTAAGGTGGTTTTTTTGGTAATTTCTTTAGTAACGCTATAATCCTGTCTAAAATGTAATCTTGTCTGAAATTCTCTGTAAAATTGTTTGGTGAGAGTGAAGGATGTGTGCACAGTGGATAAGGTAAGTGTGAAAGCCATCACAAATGTCCAGATGGTCAAGAAGGAATGAGAGAATTGTAGGTACCAGGGTTTTGCTAAACAAGCAAGCAGATCCATGTCCCTAAAGCGTAAGTATATACCCCTGAAGGCAAGGTAACAGATAATAGGGATGTAAAATCCCATTTAATTGGTTAACTGGTTAAACATTAAGTACAACTGGTTAACTGATTAACGGGTGCTACTTCAGCCTGGCTGCTTCTGGCCCCATGTGGGGCTGCTGACTCCTAGCTCCCATGGCAGGGCTGCAAGGGGGGGGGGGGTACTTCTCAGGTACCTGTTAACTGTTATCCAGTAAGCACCTAATAGAGAAAGGTAAAACCAGATGTGGGAGAACCGTCAAAATGCTGATGAAGCATAATGACAGGAAACACCTCTTCCCCCACAGGTGATAGCCTTGCAGCATCAGATCATGACCAACAGAGCCCAGCTCCTCATTCCTGTTCAACCTAACTAGCCTTTAGACCAGGCATGTCCAAAGTCCGGCCCGCGGGCCAAATGCGGCCCGCGGTCGGATTTAATACGGCCCCCCACTTCTCCCGGCTCCCCGGTGCTTTTTTTAACTGGCGCGCTCAGCGCGCCGCTTCGGGCCGCCGCCGCGGTCCCAAACCCTGCCCCTGCACTCCGCTTTGGGGCTGAGAGTGCAGGGACAGCCCCCGCTTCCTCCCCCTCTCCTGGCTCCCCGGCGCTCCTCTGGCGCCGCTTCCGGCCGCGCCGCCGCCGTCCATGGCGGCCGCTGCGGTCCTAAAGTCCTCCATGTAGGGCACGTCTGCAGCCCCACTCCCCCGCTTGGCTACGGGTTCGCCCTGCCCCCGGGCCGCCGTGAGGCCAGCGTGCCCTGCGCTCTCCACCCGCCTCTGACCCTGCAAGCCCTCTACCTTGGGGCTGAGAGTGCAGGAACGGACTCCGCAGCTGCTGAGATCAGGGACGGACTCCGCAGCTGCTCAAGCTCAGTATCTGTGATTGGCCCTGCACACTGTCAGCTTCCTGGCGGGCTCAGGCACGTGGAGCTGCGAACATTAGAGACTTCGCCACAAACGGGGTCAGGCACGTGGCGCTCATCATTAGAGACTTCGCCACAAACAGCCACAAAGGCAAGAGAATTCTTGTTGGGCAGTGTATTAGTGCAGTGTATTACTTGGGCAGTGTATTAAACCTCTGGCACTGCGCTCACATGATCCCTTCCCCTTCTGGTCAATTTAAAAAAATGGCGACTGTAAATAAGAGAAGGAAAGTTGACAGTGAGGGCCGCCGCTTCCAGGACAGGTGGAAAGTGGACTATTTCTTCGCTGAAATAGAGAATCACTGTGTTTGTCTGATATGCCAAGAGACTGTGGCTGTTTATAAGGAATTTAATGTCAAGAGACACTACCAGTCGAGACATAGCACATACGACAAGCTTACAGGGCACGACCGCAGTGAAAAGTTGAAGCAACTTGAAGCTGTTTTAATGTCACAACAGAAATTTTTCATAAGAGCCCGTGAGTCAAATGAAAATGCCACAAGGGCGAGCTATGAGGTGGCAACGTTAATTGCTAAAAATTGCAAATCTTTTGCTGAGGGTGACTTTATCAAAGAATGCGTTATGAAAATGGTTGAGAATATCTGTCCCGAGAAGAAGCAAGAGTTTGCCAACATTTGCCTGGCTCGTAACACTGTAGCACGGAGAATTGAAGAGATTTCATCAGATGTTAAGAGACAGTTGACATCCAAAGGAGTGGATTTTGACTTCTTTTCAATAGCCTGTGATGAAAGCACGGACCTATCTGACACAGCTCAGTTGCTGATTTTTATGAGAGGGGTGGACGATGAAATGAATGTGACTGAAGAGCTACTTGACCTCCAGAGCCTTATGGACCAAACAAGAGGAAAAGATTTATTTGTTTCTGTTAGTTCCGCCATAGATGACATTAAACTGCCTTGGAACAAAGTTACTGGGATTATTACTGATGGGGCACCTGCCATGGTTGGTGAACGAAGTGGATTATCAACCCTAATCTGTAACAAGGTGATCGAAGAAGGAGGCAAAGCTATTAAACTCCATTGTATCATTCATCAACAAGTTCTCTGTGCTAAACATCTCAAATATGATCATGTTATGAAACTGGTGCTAAAGACTATTAATTTTATTCGCTCTAAAGCCCTGTGCCACCGCCAGTTTAAACAGTTTCTACTGGACATCCAGGCTGAATACGAAGATGTTTTATATCACAACGATGTAAGATGGCTCAGTCGGGGGTCTGCACTGCAGCGTTTCTACTCTCTCAGAAAGGAAATCGGAGAATTCTTGGAAACAAAGGGACAACCAATGCGAGAACTATCTGATCCTATTTGGCTGGCTGATTTGGGGTTTCTAGTTGACATAACAAAGCATCTGAATGTACTGAACACGAGTCTTCAGGGGAAAGATGCAGCAGTGAACCAGCTTTATTCACACCTCAAAGCCTTTGGGACAAAGCTGCAACTTTTCATAAGGCAGTTGTCACAAACACAGCCCAATACCATACATTTTTCAGCGTTGCAGGAAATAATGAACAGTTTTCCACAGGACAATATCAGTGCGCAAACGAGCAGGTATGCAGCAGACATTGCATCTCTGGCTGGGGAGTTTAAACGGCGCTTTCAGGACTTTGCAGCTATTGAAAAGGAGATCAGCCTTTTCTCCTCTCCATTCTCTGTTGACCCCGAGGATGCTCCAGATCAGCTGCAGCTCGAGCTCATTGAGCTGCATTGTGACAGCGAGTTACGCAGTCGTCACCAACAGCTCTCTCTTGTGAACTTTTACCGCCAACTGGATAAGAGACGGTTTCAAGAGATTCGAACATTGGCTAAGAAAATGCTGAGCTTGTTTGGCTCAACATATATGTGTGAGAAGACATTCTCTGCTATGAACTTTAACAAGAACCGCGTGAGGACAAGACTAAGTGACTCTCACCTGCGTGACATTTTGCGCATCAAAACCACTGCCTTTGAACCAGACCTAGCCTATGTACTGCAGTCCAGATCTCAGTTTCACCCTTCACATTAGTGTAGGCAAGTTTTTTTTCAACTGAGATGAATACATTGTAAAATCTCAGTTAATGTCAGTTGGTCTAAATCAGTTATAAATATATTTGGACACAACATGTATAGTTGGTGTTATGTCGTTTGCCGTTTGCAATAAACTTTGCATAAAATAGTTAATTTGCATTTAATTTTAATGGTTCAAAGAATGTCAGGCAAAATGGTCGGCCCTCACGCATGTTCACTTCATCAAATCTGGCCCTCTTTGAAAAAAGTTTGGACACCCCTGCTTTAGACAGACTCAAGGCACTACAGACTGGTAACTATAAAAGACCATCTGCAGGACGTATGTGTGAGCATGTATGCATATGAATACTCTGCTTTTCAGGATATATTTCCAATAAACATAGTTATTGCCTTTTCCCCTGAAAAAGGTCCTATGTGCTTCTTATAAGCATAACAGCCAGCTTTTATCTAGGATCTCATTGAACTACAGAGAGTGGTCCCCCTCTGGTAAGCCTGCTGCAATGGGTGGGGTGAAAATCAGAGTCATTCATTGGTTACCCTGCATCATATTGCAGAATTCTCAAGCATTGGCAGTACTCAAATACTAATTCAGCAACAGCAAGAAATCTGTGTGTACATATTAAACACACCTACAAGCATTGAGAAAAGTGGTAGGGTAAAAAGACAAGGAAAGTTTTAGTCCATTTTTCATTCCTCCCACTAATGAAGTTCATTTAGGCTCTGATCCTGCAGCCTCCAATGCATGCATGTAAAACTCAATGAGACTTCCCCCGCCCCTCCCCCCCCCCCCCGAATCTACTAAGACGTGTGTAAGAGGATCAGGGCCTTCCAGCACATCAGTCAGAAACTCTGACATAATAAAGGGTTTTTTTGTTTTTGTATATTTAAAACCAATCTAGAGTTTTAAGATATGCACGTACATTTTACTTTAAGTCTATTTCTGGAGAGTACATATTAACACAAACTTACTTATTGTTTCTTGCTTGATGTTATAACATACCAGGCAGCTTAAGTGAAAGTGATCTAAAGTAAGACTTTTAAAAGCAAAAATGTGTTTCATTTTCATTCGTGAAGATCAAGATTCTTTAAGTTTTCAAGGGTATGACCCCCAGGCATCATCTCTTGAAAGTACAGTGGTCACATTTTGAACCTCAGCATAGAACTTTTGAAATAATTCACATTCATCTTTTGAACATCAATCAGTGCTCAAGGTTTCTATGTGGAAACACCATACTTATACCATTCAGTATAGTGTATCTCTCTTCCTTTCAGGCATGTAGATTACAAAGGGGGAGGGGGGGAGAAGGACTACACAATAGTCATCAGTTGAAACTGAATTTATGATGAATACTGGTATGAACACCTTTGTGATCTCACAAGCAAAAGTAGGGACAGCTAGGTCTTTTAGAAGAGCTCAGTGAACATTAGAATGTTATTAGGTGGAAGGTATGAATTAGTATTTAATCTTGTAGTAATATATCTAATTTGAAATGTAATGAGAGTCTGGTCTCTTTAAATAGATGTGGGCATTTAAGATAAAAGGGGACAGGATTTTTATATCTTCATTAGATATGCTGGGCTGCCAAAGATTCAAATAGAAAGACCAGATTTTAAGGAATTTACCCAGAAAAAACACATTATGACTCAAACATTTTAAACAACTCATTGCTTTTTCAGTCTTGTAATCTCGCAATAACACAGTATAGTATTAATGAAATGACAAATTAAATTTTTATATTAGTAAATTAATTATGGGAAATACTACTTTACTCCTTCTACTGCAAAAGAGAAAAATTGTGGGGGTTTTTCAGACCCAATCAATGATATTAAAACAAATGCAAATATATAACTCTGCTAACACAGATTAAATTTCTCACCCTGGTAACTTTTGACTGGTGTCATCTTGTTGTAATCTTCTGATAAAATAAACTCCTGTAAAAATAAAAACAATGTTTAGAGTGAAATATTTACAAATAAGTCGGTGCTCTATTTGAATGTACTGTACAGAAAATGTAAAATTTCTCCCATGTTAAAATCAAACACTGGCTAGAATTTTATTCTCCAATACAAATAAAGAGTTTCCTTTTAAATAAATGACTAGTAAACTCCTCTCCTACCAGAGTGCTTCACCTTAGCAATCTGCCCAACAAATGATTTCACAATAATGACTGAACAAAACGGAGATGGAAAAAGCAGCAACCAACAAATTTAGAGCGAACTGTGCCACATTAATCACTTAGCTATTAGCTGAAACAAAAAACAGGACTATGTAGCACTTTAAAGACTAACAAGATCGTTTATTAGGTGATGAGCTTTCGTGGGCCAGATCCACTTCCTCAGATCAAATAGGAAGTGGGTCTGGCCCACGAAAGCTCATCACCTAATAAACTATCTTGTTAGTCCTGTTTTTTGTTTCAGCTACACCAGACTAACAGGGCTACATTTCTATCATTTAGCTATTAGCCAAACACAAGCCACACAATGGGAGACCTGAGCTCAAATGCATCTCAAGTACTTTAGTTTCTTAAGCCAGCTGGGGCTTCAATTCAATGTGTGTGTGTGTCTGTGTACTACTGCCCTCTCCTGGTTAAAAACAAATCAGAGCCCGAGTACCTGACATTCAATTTAGAAGCACAAAAGCATCCTATCCAACCCCTTAACAATGCAGAATTATTCCTCATTGTGTTCCATCGAGCTTTAAATCTCAACAAATTTGCGTTTTGGGAAGTTTTCATAGATATCTAGGCCATGTTTCCTATTGCTTTATTTCAGTCCATGGTGAATCTATGCCCTTTATAATCACACAATCCTAAAAACACAATATTTCTCCTTCTCTAGTGTTGATGTGAGCCTGGTGAACAGCTATAGCAATGTGTGGGATGCTATGAATTATTGCAAGCTCTCTCAATGGGAAAAGAGGTGTGGTTTGGATTCTTGGTCTCAAGCACTTGTTTTTGTCACTTACAGAAACATTCATATCAGAGGAGGTTGTCAGCCTCCCAGTGCTGCTTAGGTTTGTGCTCATTTTGAAAAAGCAGCAGTTATTTTCATAGTTATTAAACTATTAATGTATCAGCACACAAGACGACACATGGGACCACTTCCAGACTTTGGAACACAGAACCACAAACATCATAATACAAGTTAGTTTTTACTGCGAGTAGAGGCATCCTTCATCTGTCTGACTTTTGAGAAACAACAGATCAAAACACCTGAAATTAACTGGCCCCAATGAAAAGAATTTGATAGAAGTCTGGTGATACTAGATTGCAATGACCAAATACCTAGATCTCAGATTTTGTGCTCTATGGTAGGATTGCATAAATTCATTCTCAAATTCATAGTGGGCACAGACACTAGAAAATACTTATAATGGACTAAACAAAAAAATAAGCGAAGGTGACACATTTAAGTAGTATGGCATAACGTTGGGGCGAGAGCTCAACGAGTCCTTTCATGGGGAAATAGGTGCATGGAATCGGTACAGGCTGACTTGACACTCTGGAGTAAATAAGAGAAAAACTGAAAGTGCACAAGATAGTAAGTGTTGAGAGACTTCACAAGATGAAAAGAGCAACAGTGACACTGGTGGGGGGGGAAATCACAAAGGTTGCACAGAATAAGAAGGGAAGGAATGAAATCAAGTAAAAATGTTCAAAATAAAGTTTTAAAAGCCACAATAAAAGTATGTGGGTAATGAAAGGCAGAGAAGTACTATAATTGATTTATAAAGCAAAGTGCATTGTATATAAAATAGGAAAAGCCATTTTTTGACTAGAGACTTGGTAGTTATTTTAAAAAGACAATGTTTCTCTATAGCTCCATCTTTAGGGGAATAACCAGCGTATGCTCAGATCTTACTGTGAAGTAACTATAGGTCCGTACCTTTTCCCACTCCATGCATCTGATAAAGTGGTTTTGACCCATGAAAGCTTATGCCCAAATAAATCTCTTAGCCTTTAAGGTGCCACAGGACTTCTCATTGTTTTTGTAGGCCTACATGTTAATTCTTTAAAATTGTGGCCACTTTAATCCAAAAATCAGCCTACAATAAAATTACTCTGACATCTGCACATTTTACAGTAACAGAACACTCTCTCTAAAAAGAGGCCATTATACCAAGACAGTGGATACGACCCACTAAAATTGAGGTCAGACTAATGAATATCAGCCTGTCAGTCAAAGGTTAGGAACACTGGACTGTGAAATCAAATGTGACTTGTTTGTCTTACCAGTTCATGCAGCAACAGAGTACAAAAGCAAGTGTCTGATGTTTGTAAGTTTCCTTGGCAAGTTAATTATAATTGTGTTCTCTTGAATTGCCCTACTTCATCCTGCTGTTCTCTTATTCTAAATCATTTCATATTAGCCATCCCCTGGCACCAACAAACTACAATAGAGCTCAGTTTTAACAGGGGTAACAAATCTATTAAGCAAGCTGAATTTCTAGTCCAAGGTCACTCTGACACCTTCACTCTCAGAGCAGGAAGAAACTGCTCCACCACTGAGGGTAGGTTTTAATTAGTTACTGCCTTAAAGATCCCAGCAATTCAACCACAGCATCAAGTGCTTTACATTAACGTTTAGACCAAGATTCCTTGATGTGAAGTATTATTTAACTTTCCTGATGTTACCTGAAAAAAATAACTTCGTTTTACTTGTTACAATGTGTAACAGTTAAACATTCCTACCTTATTAACCTTTAAGACCCCATATGACACTGCAGTGATGCATGGATTCTAGAACCAGAAGTAGCTACATTAGTGTGGCAACTATGACTCCAGTCACCTACCCAACAGTAACCATCAACAACTCATGAACTTGTCTCAACACTGTCTTCACCCATATTAAATAAACCTGAGCCATTTTTCTAGAAGAAAGTAAGATACTATAAATACAGTGGACACTCCTAGCTAGTTCTAATTTTACCTTGATAATTATGTAACCATCTCGTTAATCACTAGTCTTCAACGACAGACTTTTCAAGTGCTTTTGTAACAGACTATCACACCTTATTGAATAGGGAATACTAAGGTTGCTGTCTAGCAAAGGTGAAATTGGAGTAAGAATTATGAATGCATCATAGTTATGATTTAATACTAGCAAACATCTAACCAGTGTGTAACAGAGATATAAAACTGATAAACTATCTATATACACAAATGTCAACCCCTTTTACCTTTCTTTAAAAAAAGGAGATGGAATGTATAAGGAAGAATGTTCCATTAACCTGAACACAATCCATATTTTCATCTGCATGCCCCCCCCCCCACCCCCAATCTTTTCTTCCTTTCCACAGCTACATCTCATGCTTGCTTTGTATTCTCTCCTTTTTATACATTCTTGGCTGTTTCCCCCAACATTTTTTATAATTTTTCTGATTCCCCTTCTCCCTTTTAACCATTGTTTTCTTTTACTGGGTTCTCATTCCCCCGTCCTTGTCAAAAATGATTGAACTGGTTGCTCCAGGGCACAGGTATTTTAATATAACGATACTATGCTCAGGAAGTTCACACCTTCTGCACCTATGTGTTTTGTTTAGTTTCCACTTTGATAACCCTGGATCATGGAATATGGTTCCACTGTGAAAGCAACTTCTTTCCAGTTCTTATTAGGCAACTTTTTGGCTCTATCCATTACAAATGCAGAGGTCACCCACAAAGATCAGAACACATCTGTTACAAACTGGAAAGGCTATTTCCACAGTACTTTTTCCCAGGAATTGAAATTAGGAGGAGTTTTGGATTTACGGGGGGGGGGAGGATTGGAAAGTGACTACATTGGTAAGATTGCTGAATTAGCAGACCACTCGGGGCGTATGTGTGTAGGCTGGGAGATGCATTTGGATTGAACTGATCACTACTTAAATTGGAGGTGGACACCTCTGGCAAAGACGGATCCTAAGATAGCTGCCAGCTGCTCTTCTGCGGCTAGCAATAATGGGTTGTAAACAAAAGGTTTTTTTTTTTTTAATTAAACTACTTAGTACTTTTCATAGTATAAAAACTGCCAGGATGTCCAAGAAGATTCCGAGGTAGACTTTTGATTCTGAATGCCCAAACTGATTAAACACACTGCCTATCAAGATGGAAATTGCTATCGGAATCAAATTTTTGGTTGGCAAGGTAGTATGGGCTCTTCAGAAGTCTGTTAAGACTCTACTTATTTACATTTTAGCTACAATGATCAAGCCTCAGTCTGATTTGTTTCTAGATATAGACTGAACCTCTCTAGTCCAGCATCCTCAGGACCTGACTGGTGTCAAACGGGAGAATTTGTTGGACCACAAGATTTCAATAGTGTCTAGCAACATTACCAACACTTCCACTGCTTACTGGGCTCTTAGAAAAAATAAAAGGAAAAACTATGTAGCACTTTAAAGACTAACAAGATGGTTTAATAGATGATGAGCTTTCATGGGCCAAACCCACTTCCTCAGATCATATTCTGGAAGAGAATTGGCATGACCATATATATATCAAAAGAATACAAATGAAAAAAAGTTATGATCTGAGGAAGTGGGTCTGGCCCACGAAAGCTCATCATCTATTAAACCATCTTGTTAGTCTTTAAAGTGCTACATAGTTTTTCCTTTTGTTTTAGCAAAATCAGACTAACACGACTACCTCTCTATTACTATTGGGCTCTTAGAAGACATTTAGGGGTACATTAGAGCCAAACAACAGTCCAGAACATTGGGAACCAGGACTGGTGGCTGTAAACAAATTTTATGGGTCCACGGAAAATACGGCCACACCCATGGTAAGTGGACATCCAGCTAACTAAAATCATGCCAGACCCCAGATGTTGCCAGACCATAAAGTGCCAGAAGTTCAACCACTACATTTAGTCAGTGACCGAATGATAAAAATGTAGGGCTGGAAGTGACCTTGAGAAGTCATGAGGTCCAACCCCCTGCACTGAGGAAAGACCATGGAACCCTAGACCATAGGTTCCCAAACTGAGGGCGCGCCCACGGGGGGTGTGAAGAAATTCCAAGGGGGGGGCGCAAGGCGACCCACCCCCTCCCCCATTAATTTGCGCCCCCCCCCCATCCTCCCAAGAAAGCACCCAGTCCCTCCGGTTAAATATAAATAAATATATATATATTCATTCAGAAGATACCATGTGACACGTCCGATATTTTCCTTTTTTCCTTGCTTGGGCATCTGCTGGCAGCTTGGGCTGGTGGAGATTGGGGGGGGGGGGGGTGGGGAGGATGGAGAGTCCCAGGACAGATTTTAAAATGGCCACCTTAAAAGGGCAATGCCTGCTCTGCTCTTAAAAGGGCAATTTTTTTTGGTAAACAACTTTTCCCCTGGAGCACCGGCACTTTTTTTTTTTTTTTTTAAAATAAACACTGGTCCCGAGAATTAAAGGGGATGACTGTTTTTCGGCCCTGGTCAGTTGTGTGTGTGTGTGTGTGTGTGTGTGTGTGTGTGTGTGTGTGTGTGTGTGTGTGTGTGTTTGTTTTTGCTCAACAAGTTTTACTGCTTTTTCTTGGGGGGGGGGGGGAAGAGAATGAGGGTCTCTCAAAAATCGAAAAGGGGGTGTGATGCCAAAAAGTTTGGGAACCACTGCCCTAGACAATCCCTGATAAGAAGTTTACCCAACATGTTTTTAAAAGCTTCTAATGATGGAGAGCTACAACCTCCCTTGGGAGCCTATTCCAGTGTTGGATTCACCACAAAAGCCTTTACGAACAGGCGAGGTGAATCTCGAGTAAGCAAGAATGTCTTATTTGGGGATAAAGATTGCTGTGTATAGACCTCCAGATAATAATTGAGACAGACAAATATTCTCCCTCAAAAAAAATTCAAGTAACATCCTTTGGGAATTTCATTTTAATCTTTTCCCACCTGAAAATATTAAATTTGGCCACACAGGCATTCTTCCAGTACTCTCTTGACAACTATTGAGCAGACTAAGTCTACTATCTTTGCACACTATTTACGTTAACTGCTAACACAGTGCTCAGCCTTGTAGATGAGGCAGAAAAAAAATGCCTTTGGCCGAAGGATTTTACAATCCTTCTGGACCAGATTACATAGTTTGAATACTAAGAAATCCAAAGATAGATACAATCTTGGGTTCTTATGTGAAAGGGTGGCTGACAAATCCTTATTGGAGTGCGTTAGTGAGTACATACCCCAGAAGAGAACAGATTAGCTTCAGGATCAGAAAAAAAAGGCTCTTTAAAAGATAATTGCAGTTACATAGTCAACAGTAAGGTTTTGTTTATTTCCCAAGAGGCATTTAAAAAAAGTTTGATCATCTTTCATAACCTGGGAAATATTACTCAGGATTAAAGCTATTAAGGATTAAAATATTTAAAAAAAAAGTGCAGAAAAAGTTGGGACCACTGCATGGAGTTTGGATTTCAAGTAAGATTTTCATTGTGGGCTTAAACCAGTCTCCTCTATCTAGCTTGCAGAGCAGACTTCACAGGGCATACCCTAGAAGCAAAACAAAGTTGAGCTCTTCAAGTTCTGAAGCAACTCATTCTGTACAGAATATGAATCAGATCAAGAGGCTAGGAGGATGACGTAAACTTTCATTTAATCTTCTTATCTCTAGGGAAAAGACAGTCTAATGGCCACAATCTGGGTGAGCAGGCCAACCTCAGTTACAGACATTGTATATGACAGACTAAATTCTAGCACTTGCTCTTGCTAGATGAGAAAAATCAATTTTTCCTGATAGTGAAGTGTCATTGCTCTGAATGGGGTGTTTGATGGGATGGATCTTTTTCTTGAGACCCAACTCAATGGGTTTGGCACCCAGTTTGCATCAAGCTGGAGTGGAAGTCTACCACACGTTAGCGTGCCATGCATTAGGTGCTCATGAAGACAAGTTCTGGGATGTGCAAAAATTTTGCTTACAACAACAGAAGAATAGTGATAGTGTATAAATGTCCTTACAATTAATGGAGGCAGAGCTTTTAAGATACCTTCATAGAAAGGGAGGTTTCTTCTTCACAGCCACTTGAGTGGGACACTGACATCTTCTACAAAGCTTATTTTTTCTTCATGTTGGAACAGAGTTTGATTTTGAGGAAAGAGTCCCTTGGCTTCTAAGGGACCTGAAAAAGCCCTGAAGATTTGGAGTAAGCAATGGAACAAGAGGGACTCTTGAAAGACAGCTTCCCAAACTTCAGGCCAGGTTTAGGGGAAGGTGTTGCAGAGTGGGAGCACAAGAAAAAAAACCCCAACAACATGATTTTGTTTTAAGTGCCACCATTTCCTAGGGACATATGAAATCTGGCAGTGGAGATTAAAATCAATCATTGTAAGGCACACTCGGTCATCTTGTCTGCATGTTCTGCTTATAAATTTAAGCTTCCAAGCTGACAAGTTATAACGGTTGAGAATAATCACTTCTGACACTTCTAGGAGCAAAAGGAGAGAAGTTCATCATCCACTCGATTTTACTCAGTGACAAATGGATGAACTGTTCTAATTAACTTTTAGTTAGAGGTTAAGCTAAATTGAAACAACAGTAATTCATCTCAGCCACCAGCTCTCTCCCCCCAGCTCTGGTGGAACATATGTCTCTCTACTGATTGTCAGCCTCTTTAGATACAAACATCCTGCTTCTTACAATACTAAAACTCCATTCACCAAAATGCCAGACATATTACTAGAATCAGTCTTATTTTACAAGTGCATGTAGAGAGAGTATTTCAAACACATTTCTTCCTTGTCCTGTGCTGATGCATTTGAAATAACCAACTTTTCACTCTAAGCTTTGACTCTCTTGGAATATTTCCAAAAATTTTGTTCTGTATCTTCAAGTATTTTAGAGAATAACTGCAGCTTTCTGAACTATTAGTAATCAGATATTCCTTTGATTCAGAAGTTGGAGGAATATAACAAAACATCTGTATGCTAAAACATCTGTATGCTGTGTGATTTTTCCTGTTCCATGCTGATACTTTCAGAGCATTTAAAGGGCTAAACAAGGGAAAACAGCCTGGTAGGACAGAATCTGTATGCCGATGTAGCCCTATACCAGGGGTCTCCAAACTACGGCCCGCGGGCCGGATGCGGCCCGCGAGGCCCTCTCATCCGGCCCGTGGAGACCTTTTTGTCTACGGAAAAAAAATTACGGAAATTTACGTGTATCCTGCCAAGATCAGCCGCCGCTTACGTGGATGTTATGTTTTTACCGAATTAAAATAGAGGCACGCAGTAGTGCGTTATGTTTTCCAACCGATCATTACATTGCAAAACCTTATTCGCTGCTTACTTTTTAGTAGTGTATCAATGTGTTATTAAATAATAACTGAATAAAATAATATTAAATAAATAATTAAAAACAACATCCATATTTTGATTGTTTTTTATTTGGACCTCAAGTGTGTAGTCGGCCCCCGAACTGCTGTTTGATAGTTAATGCGGCCCTCGGGCTGAAAAGTTTGGAGACCCCTGCCCTATACCAACAAATCTAACAACATGCAACCAGCATCTTTTTCCTCAATTTACTTTCTTCAGAATAAATAACGTGCCCTCAGAGAGGATCCAAGTCTCTTGTCAACTATTTAGAATTACAAACTCAAGACACGGTTCAATCAGTTTTCCCTTTCCCATAAGCAAGAGCAAAAAATACCAACACTCTATATCCTGACTAGTACAGGCCGTCCTTGCTCTAAGTCCAAGATATGTTCCAAAAAACTCAGACTTACAGCAAAACAACTTAAAGTGGGGATTTGTTTCCATGCAGCTGGCTTTCATTTGCACAAATTGGGTTTTTTTTGTGTGTGACTTAAGAGTGGGGAATGGGAGGACTTTTAGTGCATTAGTTACCACAAGCATCAACGACTTTAGAGCACAACGGATGTATACCAGGGCAATTTATAGCGGGGGGACACCCTTTATCTCAATCCTGTCTCTCTCCTCAAAGGACAGGCAAAACAAGTGCAGTGTGTGCTGAAAGACAACAAAGGCAGAAATCACACTAGAGGGAAGGCTTCCCTCAAGCCCTTATAGCTCCCACTTATGTATTATATCAATGAGGATTTTAACACCTGCAGCTGTAGCAAAATAAAAAAGGGAGACAAAATTTCAGACAGGATGTTCCCAGTTCATTTCAGGCAGGCTTTAGAAGTCAAAGCCAGCACCTTAAAACCTATCAGAGAGCTCACAGGTAAGCAGGGCAAAGCCCAGGGAGCCCCCCATGTGCTCTCTGTAGGACACTGTGCTTGTCCTCTGAACACAGCTCTCTGTCAGCCCCCCAAGTAAGAATTTACATAATAATTACAGGGCCCCCCTGAGCTACATGGCAGATCTCTGCTTCAGTGTTCTGCTCTTTTACATACACGGGGATATCTCGGAAGTTACTGAAAGGAGAATGGGTCCATTCACACCGCTATAAATCAGAATGGATTCCATAGAAGGAAGTTGTTCCTCATAGGGAAAATTACACCCGAGTCACATTGTGTTAACAAGAGAATAACCAAAACCAGTCTTTGTGTACAGTGCTCTGGAACAGCGCTATAAATTGTGTATAAAGAGCTAAAATGTATGTACTTTCAGTTCCACACATCATATGGATCTGGAAGTAACACTATGTTTATTTGTTGTGTTCAGAAACCAGCTTAGCACCCAGGAGGTTAAGTAGCAAGTAAATGACTAATTGTGTACTTGATACAATTTGATACAGAGGCAGCATGGGAGGGGAGGGGAGGAAAGGAGGGAGAATGTAAGTAGTTGACAATCAGCTACTTTTTTTACATCCCTACTTAGCACAGGCGATTAATAATTTGATCAAAGTTGGCAAATTAAGAACTTGTTTCTGGACAAGTAAACCCATACAATTTGTTTAGTTGCCTAATTCCTCTAAACCCAGCTCAAGTTTAGATAGCAGTTTGAAATTTGTTATGGTTGACTGTTTTCAGCAATTAAGCTGTCAGTTTCATTAATAGCTAGGGTCAATGTTAATCTCCGTCATTTAGCCAATGCTAATTGAAATTCCTCATCACAATAATGTATACATACTTCTCAAAAGGGAAGTATTTCAACGGGAAATCTTATTTACATGTACTTACTGAGATTGAACCATTGTCTAGACCTACGGACAGCCTTCTTGTTTCCGGGTTAAAAGACATGCATGAACATGGAGCTGAAAAAAATGAACATGTTGATGAAGTTAACAAAACCATGATTCTCATTGATCTTGAATCTCTGGAACACCTATCTAGCTAACACACTTATGGTGCTATTCTTTATTTTACTTAAGACAGAAAAGCATAAATATACTCTTCCTGTAATGCTATTCATTAAACCCTGTTACATCAGGAAATAAATGAGAAGCTATACAACTATTCCTTACTTCACGATTCCCCCTCCCCACACCATGAAGATATTAAAACAGAAAAATGTTATACGAAAGCAGTTGTCTTTAATATTATTTGAGAGGTTTTTAACACCACATTTCAGTTTTAAAGGTCTGAATTTAACAGAATGGCTGAAGTTAATTTTCTACATTTTCTGATCTTCAGCTATAAAGTAATATAATAGCATTTCTCAGGTTTACATCCCATCATTTAAAATTCCTGAATGGACTAAACTCCTATGGACTGAAATGTCACGGAGTTGCAACAAAACTAAAGATAGACAAGTGTAGTTACATTATGGACTATCACTTCTATTAGAATTAGATTATTTTGAAACCAATGACTAAAAGCATGATCAAAATAATAATATAAAACCCTAGAATGCATTACCCTATGCAATTACCACACTACAAATGCTTTCTGTCTATAATCTCGCAGCTTACTTTTTAATAATTCCTTATGCTGCTTGAGAATCTGGTGATGTTAACATGTTGGTGTAGACAATCAAAATTTTCTACTAAGAATTAGAGTAATGTTTGCTCACTGTTAATAGATAGTCTTTTTAATCCAATCGAGGTGTGCAGTGATTGTTTTGTTTGTTTGCCTCTTAATACTGCAGCTGGTGGCCGTAAGTCTCAAGTTTCTGCAGGACAGGTTCAAGATTACAACTGACAATCTTAGCAGAGGGACTAAGAATTACTGCTCCCTCTGATTTTTATTATTCTTGTGATCAACATGGAATTAATGTCCTAAAGATTTTTAGTTTTGCTATACACTGGATTATTATATTTTGTTTCTTGTAAACCCTCCCCTTCCCACCACAGCCATCCCCAGCCAGGTATGTGCACTTGCTTTTATAAATAGTGAATACCTTACATATTTTCAACTTGTTTTCTCAATTGCTTTAAACAAACATTCTAGATTGGTATCAAAACATTCATCAGTTCACTGGATCTGACATGTTCTTTAGATTGTGGTATAATCAGATGAAGGAAAGACAGTACAAAACAGTTTTTGTTGGACATTTAACCGAAACTGCACCACTACATGAGTTTATGAGTTTATTAATTTATTTATCAAAGGGAGAATTCAGAATAATTTATGACAAATCTCCAAGTGCACAACAGACAATCAAATAGATCAAGAGTGGCTCTGCTGTTTTTTCTCTATTTTTGAATGGTTTAATTTGATGTTCAATGAACAGGGGAAAAAAGGCTTCAGTTAAAAAAAGGAAGATGTCACGGTAAAAAAGTACTTTGTTGATGATACTAGCTCCATCAGAGATCACCAATTTCACTTTAATAAATAGAAAAGTTTACTTTTCACCATTTTGCCATTTATTCTGTGGATTTAAAGCAATTTCAGAGCAGTGAAACTTATCTGGTCAGTCTGACCTTCTGGTAAGAGGTCATTTCCATGACTGGTGCATAGGCACAATGCTGTTATGCCTGGGTTTCTAACACTGCAGGGCAGTGTAAAGAAAATGCTTACTCTTAAAAAAAAATTATGGAAAACATTTGTATTTTTATATCATACCAGGTAACAAATGCCACCCACACCCTACATTTTAAGGTCCAGCACTAGATAGTGACTAACCTAAAGAACCTTTACTACAATTGCAAATACCATTAACAGTTCACAGAAAATCAGTCAAGTGCTGGGGTCCTACAAGATACTTATTTTTCAAATTGTGTTTCTTTCCTAATACACACTTGACTAAATAATGTGTCAGTAATGCAGCTGGTGCCCTCTTTCCCCCACCCCAATTAAAAAAAAGCTTTTGGATAAGTTATTCAAAAGCACTGAAACAACATAAGACTTGGTATAACTACTTCTCAGGGTTTGGTTTTGTTTTTTTTTTAAAACTACACTTATACTGCTACCACCCTAGAGTAAATGCAGTTATATCTGTTTACAAAGATACTGTAACAACTTACTGCCTTACCCACATAAAGCACTTATTTTATTGGTTTATTTATGTTAATCACAGATGACTGAGCGGCTTCAACTGTACTAGTAGAAAGTGCTACTGCTTGTCTACAGACAAGCCCTTAAGTGCTTGCTTCCCAGGGAAACTGTCTGAGTCTCACTGACATAAATGCTCTGAAAATAGTACTTAAACTGGCAAAATATTTATAGGCTAGTGAAATTTTTACCCACAGGACCAGTCATTTTCTTTAAGCCATCTCCTTTAATCTGATTAAGGAATGATCCATTAACCTTTCTGCCACCGTAGAAAATACACCATTTACTTATAAATATGATATAAGTGACTCACACTTAGTGTGCTCATTTTCACCTTCTTAAACTATAAATTAAGAACATAAGAATGGCCATGCTGCAGTGCTTCCCAAATGGTGTTCCGCAAAAACAAAAGGGTTCCATGAGAAAATTCCACTACAACATTTTATAATTTTAAAAAATTAATTAATATTTAAGCAATTATGATTTTAATTAAAACAATTTTCATTTGTGTTTGCCACGTTAAGTGTCCCTGTGTAATGCCAGCTTAGCCAGAGAGCAGGGACAATGATGTCACTACTCAGCACTGATGTCCATATATTACTGTTATTAGGGGTCCCGCAAAATTCTTTCGAATTTAAAAGGGTTCAGTGGCCAAATAAAATTGAAAAATACTGCCAGACTGAGTCAGACCAAAGGTCCATCCATCCCAGTATCCTATCTGCTGACAGTGGCCAATACCAGATGCCCCAGAGGGAGGGATCACAACAAGTAATCCTCATGTGATCCCTCCCTTGTCTCCCACTTCCAGAGAAACAGAGGCTAGGGACACCATTCCTACCCATCCGGGCTAATAGCCATTAATGGACCTAACCTCCATGAATCTATCTAGCTCTTTTTTGAACCCTGTTAAAGTTCCAGCCTTCACCACATCCTCTGGCAAGGAGTTCCACAGGTTAACTGTGCTGTGTGAAGAAAAGCTTCCTTTTGTTTGTTTTAAACCTGCTATCTATTAATTTTATTTGATGACCCCTAGTTCTTATGCTATGGGAATGAACAAATTATGTGTTCTATATTCCACTTATGATATATTCTCTGTTACTAATCCCTAATAATCCTTTGAGATGAGATATAACCAATACTGATTTTATTTAAAGCTAACATCCTCCTTGTACCTCCTTGTACCTTGTACCTCCTTGTACCCAATGGAAACTCCACTCTCTTTCATTAAAGTAAGTGCTCTATCCCATTCCGCACTCTTAACATTTCTCTTCACTACACTGTTTCCTTTTCATAATTTTAAGACCACTTGTATGAAAAAGTAAAACTGAACAGTGCTCAAATGTTTAGGACTAAAAGTCTTCATGAATGTGTAGGAGGAGGATCAGCTGCCTTTACAATGGACCTCTGAAAGATAGCTAAAGAATGCTGCTGCTAAGACATGTAGTGAACATGACAACTATATTGTTTTTCACTTCTCCCCAGTTAGCCATACACATCAGCAGTGCCCCCTTAAAAGTTTGTGAGTTTTCACTGTCTATTTCCTCAGATGTAATCATCTATCAAGCTTGAGAAGGGTGCCATTCCAAAAGCTAGGCTCATCAACAGCTCTTTATTTGGCTCCATGTTACCAGACATCCATCATCTGATGATTGAGAGCAATGTCTCTGATAGGCAATTTGTCCATTCAAAGAAACTTCACACAGCAAAGTTAGGAAAGCATGCCCCCGTTAAACAATTCAAAAATTTCATTCCAATGCTCTCCCGCATTTTGTTTTCATTCCACGTCTGAGCTCTATTTTGCTTTCAATGCATCTTCTGATATCTGATTTCATATTCTGATAGTTTCAATATGTATTAATGACTTTCTGTTGGCCTTGTACAAAAGTAACTCAAACAGCTGACATCTGGCTTAGTCCTGTAGTTCACCCTCCTTTCCCCTTTTCCTCACATTGCCACTCCCAGCATATTAACAAGCAACAGGCACCAATAAGAATCCCGTATGTCTGTGTTTGGAGTAGTGATGCCAGTGGGATGGCTATGCTTGGGAGCTGGAATTTCAGCACATTCTGGTAGCAAAGGGTATGTCTACACTACAGTGTTATTTTGAAAGACCTTATTTCAAAATAGTTAATTTGAAATAGCTTGTTTTGAAGTAACACATCTACACACAAAATGCATTTCAAAATAGCATTTTGCTATTTCGAAATAGCATGTCCACACTGAGTGGACACTGAATTGCATTGAAGGCCGGCCGGAACTAGGTCCAGCAGGTCATCAGGTCAGGAGTTTATTTGTGTGGCTGCTGCCTGAGGCTATCTGAGGCTTGTGCTAAAAGGGACCCCCACCCCGAGCAGCCAGTCCTCAATTTTCCCTGCTTGCTTGCCTACCTCGATGAGGGACAGCAAAGCATTTGTATCTCTGCGTGCTCTGGTTGCCCTCACTCGGGACACCACAGCACTCTGCGACATGGAGCCGGAGCTGCCTCTGGGCACTCTGGTGCTTCTCGTGTTGATGAGAGCCTGGCTGAACTTTCTGCAAACTGTCATCCAGGAGGTCCATCGGGGGCCTGTCAGTATCCAGGAGGCCCTGCGGGAGAGCTTCCACCCTAAGGAGCTCTAAGAGCCTCCCTGGTCTGCTCCACTGGGGTCTTGTGCTTCATTCCTCCTCCACATCGTTCCACTTACCCTCCCAGCCCCCCTTCCTGATGTCAAATAAAATACATGTATTTTCATGAACACAAACTCTCTTTATTTAACAAAACTGGGGGGGGGGGGGGAATGAAACTGGTGAGACTGGAGAAAGGAGGTGGGAGAGAGAAGGAAAGAGGGTGGAAAAGGGGAGGGGGAAACCTGGGAGGAGGGAGGAGGAAGGGGGAAGCAAGGGGAAGAAGGGGGAGAGGAAGCTCAAGGCTCAGGGTTGGGGGTCTTGCCGGACCAACTTGATTTTCATGAGAACCTGCTCCTGGGTTCGCATGTGGCCTTTGGTGGCCAGGCTGGCAGCTATCCTGCCATAGAATGCCACGTTCCTCCGTCTAGTGCAGAGATCATGGACCTTGGGAGCATCCCCCCAAACCTAAGTAAGGTCCACCCTGATCTCCATCCTGAACCAGGCTTCTCCAGGCCCTGGTAGGCTCCTGGGAACTGGGAGACTGCACCTGGGGAGCGGTGGAGGGCTGGCTGCCAGTGGCTTGCTGGCTCACGTTTTGGGGCCATTGGGTCAGGGGCAGTGACTGCTGGCTCTGGGCTGGCAGGCTTGGAGTTGGCACAGGCACTGTGGCCAGAGTCAATCCCTTTAAGGGCTCTGGGGAGGGATAGGAGTGTTCTTGTTTGAGGCTGGAGGCCCCCTATTTCGAAATAAGTGTCTACACAGCACTTATTTCGAATTAGCTATTTCGAATTTGGCATTATTCCTCGTAGAATAAGGTTTACCAAATTTGAAATAAGTGCTCCACTATTACAAATTTATTTCGAAATAGTGGTTTGGCTGTGTAGATGCCAGTAAAGTTAATTCAAAATAACGGCTGCTATTTTGAATGAACTTTGATGTGTAGACATACCCAAAGAGACATCTTTTCCACCACTTGTACCCCTAACAAGTCTTTTTAGATACTTGCTGCTGTAATGCTGCTTTCTCCTGGCTAGAGAAGTGAAGGGCAACTGTATTGAAGAAAACAGCAATGCCACTCCATGCTCAGGCAGCAAGGTCACTCCTGGTGTAAGAGATGCATGGGCATTGGGAGTTATCACTTGTGTCCTATCCAATAGCTTTCAGACTCAGGATATAGAAAAGACACAACGTGTATCAATTCAGCAGCCAATATCCCAGAACCGTAAGGTTCACAGGAATGGAGAACCGCTTTTGGGTTGGGGGCTGCTGACCCACAGAAGAAAAAAAAAAGAAAAGTCAGTTGGGGAAAAAAACCCAAACCAACCGTCACTGACATGGCCCCTGACTGAGAAGGAGAAACACACTTCCCACATTCTCCTCGCACCCCAAAGCTTGGCAGGCTCAGGCTAGAAGATTATGTGATCCAGCATTAGGGATATTAAATATCAGATAATTGAATAGTTGATTAACCTCATGAATTATCGGTTACTCAGGCAGGTCAGCAGCCAATGTGCTCTGGCGCTACTCCCAAGGAGCCTCCTGCCACTCCACGCTGCTGCCTCTGTATCAGAGACAGCAGCACAAAGGTGCCAGGTGGGAGCTGGTCCACGAGGGGAGCCAGTTTAAAAACCAGTTCCCCATGTGGACTGACTGCCTGTTGCCCTGTGCTACTGCCTCTGATACAGCCCAATGCAAACCAGAACCAAGTCAGGCTGCACTTTAAATGCAGAGCTGCAGCGGGGGGTAGGTCCCAACCCAGCGCAAGCCAGGACTAAGCGAGGCTGCTGGCCAGCCTGCTAAAAAAAGGGAATGCATGTAGTCTACAGCATTAATCTATAAGCTTTTGACAATTGGTTAATCAACTACACTATTACATCCCTATCCAGCACCATGGGAGCATGTTTGGGGAGAGAGACTAGCGCACCAATGCTGACTCTCTCATTGTGGGGGAGCCTGAAGCTCTGGATCCACACCCAGGGGCCACACCCAGCCTTAGGTTCCCCACTTCTGATAATATTTGTATGCACTTAAAAGTATGTGAGAGTATAAAGATGAGAATTGTCTTGATGTGTAAACTTGACGAAAACTAATGAAGGACTGCACCTGAGTATCACACTGTGTGCATGTTACGTTTACTCATCTCATGAGATTGGAGTATTGGAAATGTACAAGACTGCCAACTTCAAAAGATGCATTGTAGTTGACAATGGAAATTCACAGACTGCATTTAATCATCAAAGGAAGAACCCATGCTGTGAATGAAAGCATCTGCCAGAGTGCAGGATCTATTCTAATAATATATTTCCAGGGAAGGCAATCGAACATTTATCTTTGAAAGGTTTTCTTTGCTAATAAGGTGGAATACTGAACAAGTGAACAGGAATCCAAAGAATTACTCTGAGTAACCCTGAAGAACTTTTGGTAATTTAACTAATTACTAAAACATTAGGAGTTGTAGATTTATAACCTTTGACTCAGCTCTTAAATGTATTTTACCTACTTTAACCTCTCAATAACTCATTTCCTTTTCTTAATTAATAAATCTTTACTTTATTAGAGAAATTGGCTGCCAGAATGGTTTTTGTTGTGATGTAGAGAATATCCATTGACCCATAGTAAGCGAGGGACCCTTTGAGGTTGGGAGTAACTTAATGAGATATGATATTTGATATAGTGACCAATATAACAAAGGCCAGCTGATCATGGAGTGAACATTTGTTACTAGTTTGGCAAAATCTAATTGGTAGACTATACAACCAGTTTTGTGAGTATGATGTGACAGTCTGACCTGAAAGTGGCAACTGTGAGCCATTTCAGACAATGTGACAAGTGATGTAGGCAGCACAATTCAGATGCTACTGGTCCATTGGGCTTAAAGATCAGAAGGCAGAAAGAAATCTGAAGTTTCCCTGCCCAGAACTGATGTGAGAGAACTAATATTTTCTCAGGACACCTGACATTTGCAGCGACACAAAACCCAAACCCAAACCCATTAGGAATAGAGGATTTGAGATGAGAGCAAAAATCTTAAACACAAGTGTATAAAAATATCAAAGAGAGATGAATGCTATACTGCTAGGGCATCTGTTGCAGCACTGCATTAGCTAAGGGAACACAACTGTTCAGGAGAGATTAAACAGAAGTGCAGCTACTGGAAGTCACAGCTTCACTGGCTTCATTGGAGCTTCGTAGCTGTACCCCAGCAGAGGATGTGCCCAGTATTTTTTTGAGCAATATACTGAACACACACACACACACACACACACCCACAAGCTCACTCCTGGACACTAAATGGGATTAAGAAGAAACAGCCTGCCAGGGACACCTGCAAACCAAGGTGAAAGTAACCCATGCACTGCTCCAGAGTGCACCAGCTACGAGACTGCCAGCTGGGCGTGGGGCTCTGGATGTTCCAGCACTGGGGACCCAGCAGACTGTGAAGTGTGGAGACCACACACTTCCAGCCCTCAGGTTCCCCCACACTCTACAACCCCCAGTCCTGAGCCTCCATCCCACTCCAATCAACTGCACTCTTCTCACCCCTGCTCTCAGCCCCCCTCACACCCTGCAATCCTTTGCCCTGACTCCTGAACTAGGGATGTTAAATAGCATTTAATCAGATAATCGAGTAATCGATAATTTCCATCAACTACTTGATTTGTCGATAAGTGGGGAACTGCAGAGCCACAGCAGGATTAGCTCCCAGCCCTTAGCTGCCAGGCTCTTAATACATTTAAAAGGCAGATGGTAGTGGGGGACTGGGTGCAAGCTGGGACTCGGTTGATTCCTGGCTCACAACCAGTCCCCTGCTATGCCTCTTCCTCCATTGCCTCCACCCCATCCCCCCTCTCCCTTAGAGATGGTGGTGCTGGGGAGAACTGGCTTTTAAGCCAGGTGAGAAGGGTTGCAATACAACAATATCAATAAGAAATTTAAGTTACTTTCTCCTCTGGAATCCTTCTCAAATAGGATAATTGGGCTGTTTCCCCTGCTGAGCATGTATTTGATATGTATGTTCAAAATGCTGCAGGATGTTCAAAACCCATCAATACAACTATGCTTTGCTAAGGTCCCAAGCTTACAAGCAATCGCTGTGGCATTAAATACTGAGTAGGTACAGAACATTTCCCAGTAAGGAGATGGGCCTGTCAATAAGCAAGTCTTAAAATGTACACTGAAACAGAGAAACCTTTGTTTTTAACGTACAAAATATTCTCATGCTGGGAAAGTAAGCCTCAGGAAGGAAAGGACAGGTGAGAGGAGTGTTGTGTGATAGTAACTCCAATTCACAGAGTACCACTGATTTTCAGTACACTATAAGCAGGTTGGATTGTCAATAGAATTCACACACACAGCTCAGACTTAACCCTCTCACACTTCCTGATTTTCTGTATTGGTAACACATAAGCAGAATGCAAAACGGCCTTGGCCTAAGCTTTCTCCCTAAAATATCTGCGCAGAAACTACCCTCTCAAAAAAAAATATAAAATTACTCCCCACATATGTTTACATCTGTATGAACAGACTTAAGGAGCCATTTCTGCTAAGGAGTCTGCATCCTGTCAGGGGTTAAACATGCTGCATCAAGAAAGAATTCCTTCTAGCCGATTACATAAGAATGGCCATACAGGGTCAGACCAAAGATCCACTATCCCGTCCTACAACAGTGGCTAATGCCAGGTGCCCCTAAGGCCGTGGTCACCAACAGATCGATCGCGAGCTACTGGTAGCTCGCGAGGCGTCCTGTCTGCCCTGCCCCCCATTTCCCTTCCACCCCCGAGAAGCCCCACTACTTACATCAAGGAGGGATGAGTCAGCCCCGCGGGAGGCACGCAGGGGGTTTCGCAGCGCGCGCGCGCGTGGGGGGGAAGGTTGGCCCCGGGGCAGGCTTGCACGCGAGGCTTCCCTGTGCGGGGGGAGGGGGGGGGTGCCGGGACAAGCGCACACAGGGTTTCTCTGTAATGACCGTGCATAGCACCCATTGGGTTTATCATTCATAAACTTCCCTCTACAACTAATGCAACACTTCTCAACAAGATAGACTTGCCACACTGGAGAAGACCACTGGCCCAGACGTTTAGTATCCTGCAGTAGGCAATACCAGATTTTTGCCTGGTAAGAATTTTAAAGGTTATCTGAAAGGTCCTTACTGGACCTTCCTTAGCCTTGACTGACCCCGCCCTCCCTTTAATGACAGAGTTTTATACTGGATTGAATTTTGTTGATTTGCATCACATTCATATATAAATCACCTGACAGAGTGATTCTAGGTTCTTCTTGCAGCACTGTAATCTCCCCTCTCTGGTACTCTCAATGGCATTCAGAACTTTGTGCACCATCCTCCACTCTCTTGCACACAGATCTTCCCCTCTACTCATAACTTCTCCCACATCCTTCACTCACCTCCAGTTGTCTTTACCACTTCCATGCCTGGATATTGCACCCTCAATTTGCCCCTCTCTTCTAATGGAGCCAAATTCCATCAGCTTCCCCCATTGACTCAGTTCACAAACTTAGTGTCTCTCATCCCTTTTCTCTTCCTTCCATTACCCGTATCCAAGGATATGCTGAGATCTCTTTTCTGATCTTCCTCTACATCAGCATTTACGGAACCCACACTACTGCTTAATTCTGACAAATGATATAGCCATCTCCCCCCTCCCTTTGTTTTTATAACATTTTCCTTTCTGGTTTCTCTGAACTTCCCCCTTCCTGCCCCTCCAAGAAGCTGTTAAAAAATAAGCATTTTTCCCCACTACTCTGATCAGGTCACTGCCTTTTTCATACCATATTACTTCATTTTTCTGATTTCCTCTTAATTTCAAGGCTTTAGATAACTCTGCTCCTGCCTATAACTTTCTGTTCACTTCCTCCTGCTTTCTATTCTTTATTTAGCTCATTGACGGTAGACAAATGTGCTTGACATCTGCAGATGCAACTCCTGTGAGAGAGGTCACATCACTTTCCCAGTTCTTTATGCTATCAGAACCCACATGCCAGAAGATTAAGCTAATCTCAAATTGCCTTCCAATCCAAAACTAATGCATCCCCTTTCCTACTCTCCTTTTTGTTTCTTCATTGATACTACCTCTTTGGGAATGTCCTCCTGCTTCTCACGTAGTGGACAACCCTCATCTTCCAGAACATCTCTCAATAAAAGACATTTCACTTGATCTGCGGCACTCCCATGTGCCACCTGCAACTCATACACATGTATCTGAACTAGACTGTCATCTGTTCAGGGCACAGACATAGTGTTTTTTTACTTTTTAGAAAAGAAATTGTTACTACTAGGACTTGATCTAGTAACAGAAACAAAGGAGAAATTTTACAAATTGTCAAATAATTAACATTTAGAAAGATAGAGGATTTGGTAACAGTTCACAACTTGGTAAATAAGCTTCAGAGAATCCTGACATTCAGCTCAGGCATAGTATCTAGCACACATGGTGAGTTCTCCAAAAGGTCACAAGCTCAGAGGTACATGTCCAGGCCCAAAGAAGTCAGTTGGCGAATACACAGTAAACAAAGAACATCCAAAACTACTTACATGGCATTGCATGGTATATGCTAGGCCAGTATTGTCCACTCTCTCTCTTCAGCCACACACGGACAGTTCTGTAGAGGGAAAGTAAGTCATTCATATTAATTTTCAAGTGAGCGCTAAAGAAAGTTACTAGATAAATAGCCTTTAAAATTAGAATGTTTTGTCCAGAAAATACAAGAATCTCTCTGACTTCCTACTAGCCTGCCTCAATCACTAGCAGTACCTAAGGAGAAGGTTCAATTTAATTGTCTATGACCATCCCAATCCGTGGCATATATGCTGAATGCCACAACAGAATCTATTGGTATCTGTGGTAGAATTTTTGATGTTGAATTTTTCCCACTGAAAAATAGAGTAAGGCCACTGACACATTTCATATAATAGCTAGTAATGACAACTAATTACTAGCAACATGAACTGCATTCTAACCAAATGGGCTCCCCCAAAAAAAAAGAGGCCAAAGAAAGACCAATCTCCCTCCAGCTCATAGATAAGGCATGGGACTGGGTGGCTGAGATGGAAAAGACTACAGTGCTGCTGCTGTACCCTTGTGGTAGAAAAAAGCAGAATTCAGTCCATACTACTGCCAATGTCACCTCTTTCCATCTGTAAAATTAATTTGAAGAGCATATTTAGCAAAGCAGAACATGTTGTACGGAGGTGGAAGTTACATGGATCATAGTCCAATATTATTTGAATTTGTATCCAATTATTTCTTATTCATCCTTTAGATACTTAGACATTTTGTAGTATGCAAACAGAATTTCAGAATTTCTTGTTCAAAGGTTGGAAATGCTTCACAGTGTTCTTGTGCACCTTGGATTCATAAAAGTCAGATAATTCATAGAGCTACGGACTTGAGTCTTTATAGAAATATACTTCTTTCATGGTTTAATAAAACACACTCCTTATGTAGCTCTTGGGAATATATGCTACTCAAAACCCAAGGTGATTTGTCAGTGTCAACACTAGGAGACTCAGTTCACACTATTCAAAAAGAAAGAGTTAGTTACAATCACCTTTTTAGGTTTAATTGCCATTTACAGACAAGCAAGTGAAAGGTTCAATACCCCTCAGCAGATTTTAAGGAAAACACGTCAACTGTGTTTTGAGACTGCAGTCTATCATGCATGCCAAAAGTCACAATTTCCTTGTACTCCTCCACCCCTCTACCATAGCCATCTGTTGTCTCCTGTCTCAATTCCATTCTCTCCACTGCAAAAGCAGATCCCATTTTGATGCTGGGTGAGCTCAGCGCACAGTTCTGGGAACATGGCCTTCTGCATCCAAAAGTTATGCAGCCACTGCTGGCCATCCCACGTTTGCCTCACAATCTGCTCTCACCATTCAATACCTGCTCCATGGGCACAGAATTGCCAGTAACCAATTGCAGAACTGGCCAAGTTTCATTCAGTATCCGCAACATCCGCTTCCCCTTAGTACTTTCATTTGTAGCGTCGCACAGGCAGCTACACTGTGGTTTCATAAACACAAAACAAAATCAGTCACCCAGCTTCTGAAGCAGCCACAAGAGCTCAACCAATCACCTTGGCAGGCATGTTTGCCAGTGAGGTGGAGAGACTGAAAACTGGCATAAGAAAACAGATTGATCAGAGGGGATTGTGGGACCTTGACCCCAAATTCCCTTAACTCCTTGAGAGCACTAGTCCGCCCCTCCCCCCAAGTATGACCAAGCATTCCTGAAAACATTCCCACAAAGCAATGCGCCAGATGGTGGTGATGGGGATAATGAGGCGCCTTTTCACGGTGCTGTGTGGCTGCCATTGAGACAACCTGGCATCATGGGGACTCACTGCAACAGCAAAGGCAGCCAAACGTGAACACACCTCCAGCGAAATAGCTGTGCCAGCTGCTACATGCTGGCAAAACTGCTGCTGGTAAAACTTAGTAGCACTGACATGGTCTTAGATTTAAGCTCCTTGTGGCAGAGAACTCCGTTCTCCTGTGTTATTACAGTGTCTAGCACAATGGGGTCCTGATCCATGGCTAGGGTTCCTCAGCATTATGGTAATACAAATTATTAACATTAAATGAAAAATGTTAATAGCGCTGCTAACATAATATTCAGTATACTTAAATGGGAACAAACCACCAAGTAGCAGCTATTAACAGCACCAGTACAGAAACCCAACGGGTACGCTAAGACAGTGTAAATTTAGACAATGACAAATAAGGTCAGTATGCCAGCATGCTGGCATCCCCCACAAAAATTAATCTGTAATTTGGTTGGTTAGTTTAATAAAATTCTTAGGTCTAATAAATGGTTCACCAAGTAGTCACAGGGGGTATATCTACACTATGGGTTAAGGTCAAATTAAGATACGCAACTTCAGCTATGTCAATTGTGTAGCTGATAGGGTTGCTAGATGGTTTCAAAAATACCGGACACACTTGGCATTACATCATAATCTACAAAATACTGGACATTTATATTTTCTCCATTTGTTTTCCGAGCAGAAAGCTCAAATACTGGAATGTCTGGTTCAAAACCAGACACCTGGCAACCCTAGTAGCTGAAGTCAAAAGTACCTTGATTCGACTTTTGGCAGGGTCCACACTGCAAGAAGTCAAAGGGAGCACGTTCCCCCTTTGACTTGCCTTACTCCTCGTAGAAGCAGGACTACCAGCATTGACTGGAGAACCCCGTCAGTTCGAATTAGCAGGTCTTCACTAGACCACTAATTTGAACCCTAGAAGACTGACAGCAGCAGCTTTGATCTTCTCTGGGTAGACATACCCAGGGTGATCCCCTAGCACTCTCTCGGTACTGAGGTGAGCGAACTCCAATTCCCCCTGTCCTTTGGAGTTGGGAAGCAAACCTGTTCCGCTGTCACAAGTACTTCTGCCCTTTAAGCATACTGCTCTCTCTTATTTAACAAACCAACTTTTTACTTTTCTCCAGGAGAGAGTTAAAGCAAAGCTTCCAAGTGAGCTCAGAGATGCAGTGGTTTCCCCTCTTCTGAACAAGGTGAATGTAAAACACAAACAGGCAGTGAATGCTGTTGTTTTTCCTTTCCCCTCCTCTACAGAGCAGAGAAGACTTTAACAAAGGCAGCAAACAGACCAGCATCACAACTCAGACTAACAGTAGTCTTCAGTCTTCACTTAACACTGATCTTAGTAGTAATGTTAGCTCTGAGGTGCAGAGTTTTTGTAATATAGCATTTAAGCTGCTAAACTACTCCCAGACCCAAGAACTTCCAATTTTGATTCTCCAGACTTCTTTCCCAGAAGGCCAGTAAACTATCTGTTTCTGGGTCCTGCAAAATAATCCATGATCTCCTCACAAAATCTGACCTGCAACACTGTAATCCATTCAATCTGCCAACCCCTGCATCATACTAGTATGGCCTATTGTTGTTAAATTTCCAATGTTGTATGCTTCTTTGGAACCAGAACATCACACACTTTGCTGTACTATTACCACAGTATGGGAACAAAGCCTTTACCAGCCTGCAGCAATAGAAAGACAAGCAGCAGTCTAGACTAAACCTGCCAAAAAATACCTCATCTGCAAATTCATTAACTGCCAGCAACTAGGTGGCTATGTTCAGATGAATTTTTTAACCTAATTTTCTTTGAGTTTATCATCTCCCAAAATATTTTAATTTTTTGGCTAGTCCCCAAAATATCCAGAATTACCATTGTTAGCACTGCTACCCTAGCTGAAGACTGTCATACTCTATTCCACGAAGATTTTAAAATGGAAAGTTCTATAGAAAATTTTAGAATATACAGTACTAGATTATTAGAATAGATGGATTATTTGAATGGTGTGCTCCAAACTTCCTCTCTCAACCTCCAGCATCAAATCAGGCAGCAGAAAACTAAGTTCACATTTAATCTTATTTTTTCTTTACATCTTAAGTTTGTATTGTGAAAATAATTATATTAGTTTTTAGAGACCTACTGAATAATGATAAATCCTTGTTTATAGTTTAATATCCTTTGAACCGAAGAACGCACTCAGTCCATCTGAGACCATCAGAAAACAATGCAATGAACTCTCACATCTTCAAGGCTGCATTACTTTCCTGAAAGGCTACATTTTCTTTGATGAATACAGTCCTGAAGAGTCCAGGATCCTTATTAAGAACTTCGGTAATAACCATCTCTATTAGATGGTTTATCCACATTATTTTTATTTATAGTGATGCTGGCCATTTCTGAATAGAACAGAAATTGAGCAGGGCCCTTAATCTTTCCATAGACATTTAATTTGCTTACAAAATTCAGGAAGCAGAATAAACATTTAACATCAGGAACTTAAGGGCATGGAAGAAGCCAACTATCCTCTGTACAGTGACTCTTTTTCAGCCTACATTCTGCACATTTTTCTACATCTCTTGGTACAATATGGTTGGCCAGAAATTCAACCCAGAATTTTTAAAACCTCATAAGCGAAGTACAAATAAAAGTAGTTTAAATGGATTTATTATGGTAATAAAGCATAGAGTATCTCTTCTGGTAGCTTAGTTACTGAAGTGTAACACAGCACCCACCCACATGAAAATCCATTCTTCAGCTGCTCTACAATGCAAGTCACATTACCATGGAAATGAACTGTCCCTTTGAAAGAGAAGTCATATTTTGTGCCCAGTTAAGCAACTTAAACTTTTTTCTGGGCGTGCTCCATGAATCAATGGACACTTCTCTCGTTCTTTCACAACAGATCTTTGTGCAGTCTAGAGACAGAAAAACTGCATCAAGTGAACAATTATGCCACCCAAGGAGTGACACTGCACTTTCTGTATCCCTTTAGTACATAATCTTATTACTTCTTTATTTTATTGCCACTTTTTAAATACAAAATTGTTCCAGTTTCTACTTTCTTCTTCTACTTCTAGTTTCTTCAAGGAGTGTGTGTGTTCATGCATGCAAGTCCAACTATTCTGTTTGACAAACTACTACATAATGTTACTCAATAAGCTACACTTAATACTTTTGGACCATTGACAAAAACACTTTTCCCAGATGTTAGATTGGGGTGGGCAAGATTCAGCTAATCACGCTTTTTAATCCATGGTGCACCCCACCAGGACCCTTTGGCATGTAGTAGCTCGACACTGCTCAAAGCAGTTGGCTGTTCCACGTGACTCTCTGCACTACTTGCTGGGGGTGGAGGCAGCTTCGTGAACTACTCCCCCATCCCCACCACAATCTCTCAGATCCTATTGGCCAGAAACCAACAAAGCCTCTCCCTTGCCTCCTTGGTGTGTGATACAGAGAGCCACATGGAACAGCCAGCTGTGTTGAGCCTTGGGCTGCTGAGACAGAGCCTGCCTGAGGGTCCTCCTGGGCTGCTGGCTAGGAGCTGCCTAGTAAGTGCCTCTGGCTTGATCCTGCCTTTGGCACCCCACCCCTTCCTGCACCACAACTCCCTGCCCCAGGTTACTACCCAAACCCTCTGCATCTCCATTCACAACTCTCAGATCCTGCACATCCTCCTGTGCTCCTCCCGAGGCCAGAATCCTTTCCTGAACCCATACCCTGCACTTCAGTCCTCTACTCCAAGCTCCATTCTGCATCCAACTTCTGTCCCATACCCCACACCGCTTCCAGAGTAGAGCATAGCCCTGGACCATTTACCAAAATCTTGGAGTCAGCCCCACCATCAAAAAATCATTGCCCACCCCTGTGTTAGATCCTAATTTGTGGGGGGGGGGGGGAGGGGAGGGTTGTAAATTTAAGGGACTAAAAGCAATGTCTGGAACCTGGCGCAAACAGGCAAAAAGCAAAATTCTTTAGTTATCTTTATCAGGGCACCTCTATTTTGACCTGCAAGATCTTGCCAGTTCAATGAATGGTAGGTAGGTAAGCAGGCTGTGTATCCATCCTCAGATATGCAAAGCCCTGCCTATAGGTGACTGAGTTATCCTCAAGATCCAGCAAAATGGGAAATACTATTCTCAAATGTGTGAGTAGGTTAGATAAATGTCTATCAGAGATGGTCTAGTAGACAGTATTTGGTTCTGCCATGAGGGCAGGGGACTGGACTCAGTGACCTCTCGAGGTCCCTTCCAATCCTACTATTCTATGATTTTCTAGATGCTCTTGCATAGAAAATTTTTGTTTTCTATATGTCAATCAGAATTTCGCTGTAACCAACTCTATTTATCTTAGATATCAGTATCAGGAAATTTACAGATATTAGTGCTCGGAATGCATTGCTACAGAGTCAGATTCTGTAACTACATGGTAGATAAGAGCTTACCAAGTTTTATTATTGCTAACTATGTATAACACTTTCTAAAAGAGGGCCTATGTCTTGCCAAATTTGTTCATGATCCACAAGCCAAGGAAGAGTTCATTTCATTCACTTCAGACCAATTCCACATAATAAATAATAAGTTTTTTTTTTTAAACTTAACACTCAAAACACTCTGCAAAGTTTGATCACTCTTCCTATGCCTTCTATTTCAGCTTTTTGGACAGAAGGTATTGAACATTGCTAGTCATAGGTTTACCAGAAGATAAATGTGTGAATCCTCCTTTAAAAAAATATATATTTATACACACACACACACACGATAAACTTGTCAGCCATTCTTTATACACTCATCTTATGTTGGCAAAAGTTTCAAAGAAACCACTGGGGAAAGAATTATGGATGACTGCAATAATATCTGTCAGGCTCCTGCAGCAGAAAGTAATGTTCTATCTGCTTTACTTACAGTATCCTCCCTAGAAAAAGGATATTGCATAAATGGATTAGATAAATTCTTGTTTCATCAAATATTTTAGCAACTAAAATGGAAAAAATTGAGAAAAAAAATTACCCATAAAAGAATTATATGAATCTCAACCCTCTCTCCTGAGAAATATGGACTGAAGTGTTTCAGTGGCTTCTGCAAAGATTTAACCCAACAACAGGGAGGGGACTCACTGAGGAATAAATATAAGTAATTAATGTACATATATTTCTGTTCGAGGGTTATTGGTCCTCACATTCAAATATGCAACTTCTAAATTTTAGTAGCACCCACAGGCTCCTGTCAGTATTAAAAATCCCATTGTGCTGGATGTTTTATTAACACAGCATCTGCCCTAGAAAGTTTATACTGCAGTTTAAAACTAGGAGAAAACAGAGGAATGAGGAAAAGGAGTATGAGGGCAACTACCCAGGATTCTATATTGTAGGTAGGTAAACAACCCACAAAGGTTCTAAACCACAGAGCCACCCACCACCACTTCCAGTCACTACGTAATTATGAGTAACCCCTACTTGCCCTCTACCAATGGATTGATGACTAAAGTTCTGTGGAGAGGAGACTTGAAATATTTCCTCAAACAGCTGCAGGAATATCAGAGCTCCTATTTTATTGCAAAAAACACCCTTAAAACACAACACTGGTCCTGTAGCACCTTACAGACTAACCAAAAAAATATATAGATAGTATCATGAGCTTTTGTGGGCACAACCCACTTATTCAGGCGATGAAAGCGCGTGATATTATCTATCTACTTTTTGTACAGTCTCTATAAGGTACTAAAGGACCATTGTTGTTTAAGTTTGTTTAGTTACAAACTAACACAGCCACCCCACAAGCTATTTTGTTGCAAGACAGCTTTGTAAATATAAAGGATATCTAAACTTTACAAAATTGCTTATTCTGTCAACTGCAGTGCGTGTCATTTTTTCCCTTTTGTTAAACTGTTGTAGTGACAAACTGACTGCAATTGATTGTAGTCTATCCATTCAAATCTCCCCCCTAATCCCAACAAGTCTTTGGTTGGATTTTTGCCATCTTTGGAGGAGATTTTAAGCCTTAAGTAAAAAGCTTCTTATCCTTTAACAGTGCTCCAGAGAGCTGTTTCTTTGAGAAACTTGTTACCATTCCTAAATGCAGGAATCATATGGAAATTCTAGAAACCATCAAATATCTTTCAGATTCTCTGTCTCAGAGAATGCCTTCCTAGATCACAAAATTGTCACAAAGTTTATTACATTAAAAAAATCAATATGGACAAAGCAGTTGCTAAAAGACTACTGAGATTAGGAAAGAGAAGGCAGACTAACACCTGATGATAAACATGAGGAAGGGCTGGATAGGAGAGTAGGAAGAATTCAGAGAAAAAGAATGAGCCAGGAAATAGCTCTACACCAAGAATCATTCACATGCTGAAAGAGGAATGTGTTTGATTAATTACCACTGCATCAGATTTGTAATAGGGATGTTAAGAGGCCAGTAAACAATCTCTGTCAGCTACACAATTAGCTATCAACTACATGGATTAGTTGATAAGGGAGGAAGCCTCTGGAGTTACCCCTCCTCCCCCTCTCTCCCCCACAGGTCTGCAGTTTGAATATAGTAAGAGCTGGGGTTCCTGATACATGTAAACTGCAGAGTAGCAGCAGGGATAGATCCCGGACCTGGTGTGAGTCGGGAATGAGCCGGGCTTGCTTGTCCACAGATGGTTGGTTCCACCAGGGAGCTAGGATCCCATGTAGACAGGAGCTACTCTGGCAGCAGCCTGTGAACAGGAGCAGCTGTCATAACAGCCCCTGTCTGTGGTCGGCTACGAACAGGGGCTGATGCCAGAGCAGCCTCTGTTCGTGGCCAGCCTCTCCTACCCCCACACCCAGCAATGCAAGGACAATGCTGGGGGGAACTGACCTAAGCCAGATTCCCCCAGCACCAACTCCTGTTTCCCCCTTGGGGAGGGGAAATATGAGTAGTTGACTCAACTACCTGATAATCCAGTGTCTCCCAATTGGTGCTCCGGGAAACCCTGGGGTTCTGCAAAGCAAAACTAGGGGTTCCGTGAGGAGCCAGCACTCCCCTGCCCCCTCTGAAAGAGAGAGAGAACCGGCTAGCCAGCAGAGGCATGGCCAGCGAGTTGTATGGGCTCGTGGCGTCCATGCTCCACCAATATTTGAAACTGGAGCGGGCCATGGCTCCCCGTGCATCCTCCTACCCGGGCCCCAGCGCGTCTCTCCCCTGGCCTCAGCCCCATCCTGTCCCTGCCATGCGCAACCTTCACTGAGCTCCCCCTTGCTCGCTGCTGCTGCTCTGCGTGGCATGCTCAAACCGGTAGGCGGGGAGACCCCAGGGCTTGATGTAATGTCACGGCCCAGGATTTTAAAACTGCTGGATGCTGCATTGCGCCGCGCGGCTGAGTTGCGGGTCCGGAGCGCAGACTCCAGCCCCGCAAAGTGGAAGGCAGAAGGTAGGGGAAGGGGAAGGGCTGGGAGAGGAAGGGGCTTGTGCAGAGGGGGAGGGGAGAGGGGAAGACACCAAAAGGACAGGGTAGAGAAGAGACAAATGCCAGGGGGTCAAGTGCAGACAATGAGGAAAAAGGCAGGAGGGGAGGTGTCAGTGGGAGGGGGACAGGGTAATGCTGGAAGGGGAGAGGGTAAGGGTATTGGGGATTTGAGGGGGAGGGAGAGGTGCTGGGAGAAGGCTTGAAAGAAGGGGTGGGCATGAGGAAAGCAGGGATGGAGCAAGTCATATGTGAGGGCACAGAGGGGCATGAGGGGAATGGGGGCAGAGGGTGGTGAGCATCAGAGAGAAAGAGGGCAAAGGGGGTAGGAACAGTGAGGGACGGGGGAGGCACCAGGAGGGTGCAGGGGTAAGGGAAGGTGCAGGTGCCAAGGGATTCTGGGGGTTAAGCAGAAGGGCAGACACCTGGCAGGGGAGGGACCAGCACCAGAGGAGAGAGGCAGGGCAGGTGTGTAGAGGGAGGTGTTAGAAGAGGGGATGAGGAGGGGTAGCTCACATGATTAGAGTGGGGCTACTGGAGGAGTGGGCACAGGGGGGAGAGAAGGGCTGATGTAGGGGGGGCAGGTTGCAGGAGGGCTGAGGACAGTGATAAAGGCAGGAGTCAGGACAGCAGAGGAGAGTGAGGAGTTGGGAGGCAGCAGACACCAGGGGAGCTGATGGAACAAGGGGAGGAAACATGGCAGCAGAGAAAAGGTAAAGGTTTAAAAATATTTATTAATAACTTGGGTGCCACAGTGGCAGATCCAAACAAGCCCCATAAACTCAGTACTGGTGCACAACACAAAATTCATTTTCCTCATGCGAGGAAACTCTTAGGCTATGTCTACACTGGCCGTTTCTTGTGCAAGATCATCTTGCGCAAGAGTTCTTGTGCAAGAACACGTCCATATTGTCATGTGCGAGCTGTGCTTTTTCACAAGAGCATCTATGGCAGTGTGGATGCTCTCTTGCACAAGATGGTTCTGATGGCCATTTTTGCCATAGGAGTTTCTTGCGCAAGAAATTCAGGTTGCCTGTCCACACTGGCCTCTTTCACAAGAACAGTTGTGCAAAAGGGCTTATTCCTGAGCGGGAGCATCCTAGTTCTTGCGCAAGAAGCCCTGATTTCATACATGAAAACGTCAGTGTACTTGCACAAGAACACACGGCCAATGTAGACAGGAAGCAAGTTTTTGCGCAAGAGCGGCCGCTTTGGTGCAAGATCACACCAGTGTAGACACAGCCAAAGAAAGGGAGAGAGGGAGGCAGGGGCAGGCAATCAGCAGTGGCTCAGCATGACTGCATGGTGAGGGGGAAGGTGCAGGGAAATTGAGCTCAGCTGGGTTGCAGAGTGGGGAGGTCCGGGGAGCTGAGCTGAGGGTGTGCGTGTGTGCGGCTTAGTTTGGCTGCAGGAGGAGGGAGATGCCAGGAACCGGGGCTAGACTCAAGGGGGAGGGAGGGACAGGGAATCAGCGCTTGGCTCAGCAGTTTTGCGGGGCTTAGAGGAGGTGCAGGGAAACGGGGCTTAGCTGTGCTGTGGGGGAGGCATACAGGGAACCAGTGCAGGGCTCAGCTGGGATGAGGTGGATGCAGGAGGGCATACAGAACAGACGGGCAGCTCAGCTGGGCTGTGAGGGGCTGCAGGGAACTGGTGCGGCACTCCCTTGGATTGTGGGGGATGGTTTGGGGGGAGGTGCAGGGACTCAGCAGGGGTGGGCAGCTCAGTTGGCTTGGAGGGGATAGAGGTGCAAAGAAGCCTAGGGAAGGGTAGGGGAGGAACCAGGAGCCCTGAAATGACCTTCCCCTGGTCCAAAAATCCCCCTTCTGGGACAAGTCAAGTCCAGAGGGTGCCAGATCAGGGAGGTCCAACTCCTACCCAAGTCCCCTCCTTGCACCCTCCCTCGTAGCCAGACACCCTACCTCCAATCTGCTCCTGCTCCCTCCCCCTGGCCAGACACCCTACATCAAGCCTGCTTCTGCACTCTACCTCCCACCCAGACCTTGCCCCCTTTCGCCCCCCACCTCCTTCCCAGATCCTGCACCCCATCTCTATCCCGCTCCTTGGCAGCCCTTCCATCCACCCTAGCACCACCCTGTCCCTGGCCCCAGCACCCTGCCTCACACCCCAGGACTCAGCACCACCCTGGCCCTAGTACCCTGCCATCCACGCTAGCACCCAGCAGCACCCTGTTCTTTGTCCCAGCATCCTGCCAGTCACCCTAGTGTCCAGCAGGACCATGTCCCTGACTCCAGCACCCCGCCACCTGAGCCAGCATCCTTCCATCCAGCAGCACTCTCTCTCCAGCCTCAGCACCCACTTTCACTCTGTCCCCTGACCCCACCAGCACATTTGGGACATTACTGAGGCTTGGGGGTTTTTGGAGGGGTTTTTTTTGCATCTCACATGTGTGACCCCAACTGACTCTCCTGTGGGTCAGTGACCTTTGACTCAAAACAGGTTCCTTACCCCTCTCATAAATAAAGACAATGCTAAAACCTTTTGAGTTTGACATATTTTATTTAAAAATGAAGCTTGGCCAACAAGCCCCCAATTGGGGCCAAACCCCCATCTCACTGCAGCATCATAACACTCCTGCACCACCTGACCCCAAATCTGAGCCCATCATACACTGGAACCCCCTGTCCTGAGCCTCTTACGTTCCCAAACTCCTGTATCCCCACATCCTCAGTCTTCTGCCACAACACTCCTGCACCATCCACACTCTGCAAATCTGTGTCCTGAGCCAGTCATACGCAACCTTCTTCCTGGGTCCCTCACATAACCAGCACAAACTCCTGCACCCTCACATCCACAAGCCCATGGCTTGCTCAGCACCCCAACCTTCCACCTGAACCCAACACTCCCGAGCCTGGAGCCCCCTCCCTGAGCCAACATCCCCTTTTCCTGCATCCAAATTCCCTCCCAGAGCTTGTACTTCTCACCCCTTCCCACACCCAAATCCCTCATTCCCACCCCACACCTCCTGTCTCAACCAAGTGAGAGTGTATAAGGCCGGGGATGGCAAGTGATGGAGAGGAGGGGAACAGAGCAGATGAGGCCTCAAGGAAGGGGAGTGGGGTGGGGTCTTGGGGAAGGAATGTGATTTTCATGCATTGGTGGGTCCCTCCCCCCCCCTTTTTTGGATTTTTTTTGTCTTGACAAACTTAGGGGTTCCTTGAAATTCTGAAAAGGGTTCCTCAGCCAAATAAAATTGGGAAACACTGTGATAAGCCTAGGCATATCGCTTAGCTGACTACTCACATACATCCCTAATCTGTGAAGTTCCCTATTACAGAAGGAAAAGTTCATTGCTGAATGTCAATTTCAATGTTAGGTGCTGTTTCTCAGCTAGAGAAACATCCTTTTCCAAAGGAAACCCACTATCATTTGATCTCTCTTGAGGAAAAAAAATAACATTTTTGTTCATAAGCAATCCTTTCAGAACATCTGAAATGCCAACGCATTAGAGTACACAGAAGTCAAGTAGAGTGCATTCCTTGATGCATGAGACCTAGTCTATTTTAACACAAGTTAGAGGGAACAATGCTGTAGCACAGTATTTCTAAAAATGGGCTGCAGGTCTGCACGCATAAGCCGATGATGGGCCCATGCTACTTTATCTAAAGCAGGGGTTCCCAAACTTTTTGACACGGGGACCAGTAAATCCATTCACGAACTTTTGGAGGACCAGTAATACTCATTTGCATATTCATTAATCAAATGATGAATATTCAAATAAGTTGTTTCTGGTCCTCCCAAATCTCCCAGTGCCAGCTTTAGCAAAGCTTTTGATATGGTCCACCCACAATATTCTTGCCAGCAAGTTAAGGAATATGGATTGGATAAATGGGCTGTAAGACAGACAGAAAGCTGGTTAGACCAGGGTTTCCCAAACTTTTTACTTTAATTGGAATCCTTTTTTTTTTTTTTTTTTCCAGTTCTGCTTTTTGCAGCCCAAAAATATAAACACATGAAAAACAAACTGAGAAAATACCAGACATATAAGATGTCTGGTATTTTCTCAGTAGGTAAGTTGTATTATTACTAGATGTATCAGTTTGTAGTTTTGAACTGCCTGGCTGGTAAATGTGCTCAGGCTGCATGAGTGTGTCTACCAGCTAGATAGTTCGCAACTACTCAAGGGGGGGTGGTGAGGGAGGACAGTAGAATCCCTGTGCCGGACTAACTCGTGTTTTGTGGGTGGGGGGGGAGAGGGGCGAACGGGGTCGGTTCAGTTCCACTCCCTGCAGGCCGATTCATTCCTCCCCCCTGCTCCCCTTGCTGCGCCTCTGGCCAGCCCCACTTTCCCCAACCCCCTCCCGGGCAGCCAGTTCTCCCCCACTTCTCCTCTCAATCTCCCTTGGCCAGCCCCGCTGCCTGCGTCCAGCCCTCCTTCCAGCGGCCGCTTCTCCCATCCTGCCCATATCTTCCCCGGCCAGCTCCCTGCCCCCAACCTCACACCCCCTGATTCCCCCATCCAGTTCTGCTTCCAGTGGCCAGCTCTCCCCTCCTCCTCACCCCAGAATCCCCTGGCACCTGCACCTTCCCTTAGCCCTGCACCCTCCTGGTGCCTCCTGTGAAAGTAGAAAGAATTATACTGTAAGAGAAATATGAATTGTGCTGTAATAATTGAATAAGTTGAAGGAATACTGTTGGTCTTTTAAGAGGAAGAAGAAAAGTATGTTCATGTTGATTGTAGGTATGGAGATCAGCATGCTAGCCAGGTGGGCCTGAGTTAACAGGAAAAAGACATTAGGTGTTAGGGAGATATGGACAGGAGATTGCTGTGTGCTTGATGTTGAAAAGAAGATACTTGACTAGTCTCACACTAATCATGTGAAGTTTTGCCCCTCTTTAATCCTGTTAACTAGGCTTTCTTTTGACTGTATAAATCAAGGGGTTTGAACCTTGTATGGTGCTCACATTTTCTGGGTGCATTTAGCAGAGCTCTGCTAATAAACAGAGCGGTCTGACAAATCTGTGAGTCCTGTCTGACTTTGACACTCCCTTTGCCCTCTTTTTCCCCTAATACCCACCCCCTCACCAGTCTCTGCCCCATTCCCCTCCTGCCCCTCTGTGCCCTCACACACAATTTGCTCCATCCTGACCTTCCTCATGCCCACCCCTTCTTTCAAGCCTTTTCCCAGCACCTCCCACTCCAGCCCCCAATGCCCTTCCCCTCTCCTCTCCTAGCATCACCCTGTCCCCCCCTCCCACTGACACCTCCCCTCCTGCCCTTTCCCTCATGGTCTGCATTTGGCCCCCTGGCATTTGTCTCTCTCTCCTGCACCCCTGTCCCTTGGTGCCTTTCCCTCCCCCGCCCAAGCCCCTTCTCCTCCTCCCTCCCCCCGCCTCCGCCGCCACACGAGCAGGTTCCCTACCTTCTTCCACGCTGCGGGGCTGGAGTCCACACTCAGGCCCCGGAGGCCGAACCCGGAGCCAGCCAGGCCCTGCAACGTGCCTCCCGTGGGTTTCAAAACCCCGGGCCGTGACGTCATGTCACGCCCGGGCGTTCTCCCCGCCCACGTGCAACGCCGCGCATGGGCGGCAGGTGGCGAGGAGGAGCTGCACGCGGCAGGGATGTCCGGGGCCGAGGGGAACGCTCAGGGGAGGGGGAGTCCTGGGCCCGCTCCAGGCAGAGCCGGGGAGAGACCCAGCTCCACATAGTGGTGGAGCAGGGCCCCGGCTCTTAACTCGCCGGCACTTCCGGGTTCAGGGGCGTGGGGTTCAATTCAACTGAATGGGTCGAATCGGCCTAAAGGCCGGCAGCCACCAGGCACAGTGAGGCCCGGCATTTCTTTTCTGAGGCCTGGTATCAGGCTGCAGACCATAGTTTGGGAAACGCTGATCTAAAGCATCCATAGCACGGAACCGCACAGCTGCCACTGGCTGTGGTTCACCGTTTGTGGAAGGAGACAAGAAGGGAGACTGGAACAGAGGGCATACGTGAGGAAAATAACAATGTTGTATCAGCAGTTTGTGTGGTTCTAAAATAACCTGGATCAGCATAGTAAGTGGTCTTCTGTGGTGGTGTGCTAGACATAGGTCTGGCTTTGGTCCTAAAAAGTCTATTTCATAAAAGAAATTAACGTTAAGGACAACAGTTGCCTCTGCCTTTTTCTGGTCAGCGTACCCCTTCAAACACGGGTGTCTTTAATACTAATTATTAGAGTGTGGAACTTCAGATGGATAGAACCTGCATAGCTGTTCCTGAAACATCACTCTCCAGAAGCAGTTTGTACAGGAGACGGTCAGCCTCAGAAAGCTTGACTGTCGCATTCCAGCAAGTGTTTTTTTGTTTAGGAGATGACCCTTTCTCCTGCAACATATCCTGTAGATCCAGCTGGCAGCAAAAAGGCCTGAGATTGCTGGTGAGTCAGCTAAGGACAATGGCACCATCTTTGTCTTAGGCCTGTGGTGTCCAATCAGCTCTGAAGCAGTAGCTACTTTAGTGGCTACTGCTATAGGAAATTAGCCACACTCAACCAGCCAAATAGTCACGTGGCTAGCAGCTACAATGTTGGACACTGGTCTTAGGCTGTGCCTTCCAGTGGCACAGAAAGAAAAAAAAGAAACCTGGATAAAAATGGAAGCTCTTGTGTAAATGTGTTTTATCAAAAGCAGTCAAAAATTTTAATAGCTGGAGCTAGCAACTTATGTATCAGAAGCATGATTAGCACCTCAAGAATAAGAAGATAGTCTCTTTGCCCTAAGGATTTTAACCAAGGCCCTCCAAGTCTGCCACATATACACACACACTTTGTTTTACACATAAGTAGCCCCAACTGAAGTCACTGACCAACATGATTTAACAGAAGGAGAAACAAAAGGGGATGGGACCCAATATGTCAAGTTACACAGACTAAGACAGGAGTGGGCAATAATTTTTGCTGGGGGGACCACTCCAAGATTTTGGTAAGTGGTCAAGGGTCGCTCTTTTCTATGGTTGGAGGATCTGGGTGCAGAAGGGAGCTTGCGGTAGGGGACTGAGGTACCGGGGATGTTATGGGGACGGAGATGGAGTTTGGGTGAAGGAGGCAGTTTGCAGCGTGCAATGCTTCTCCCTCAGCCCCCCCAGTGCAGAGACACAGATGGAACAGCCAGCCGCTCTGAGGCCTGGGGCTGCTCCCTGTCTGTGGATCCAGTAGGGTGGACTGAAAGGCTTGGCAGGCTGTATCCAGCTCCTAGTCTGTATCTTTGCCCATCCTTGAACTAAGGTCATCTGCTCATCTGAAGAAGTGGGTTTTGCCTACAAAAGCTCATGATACTATCCATATATTATTAGTCTAAGGTGCCCCAGGACTACTTGTTTTTAAAGTTACAGACTAACACAGCTACCCCTCTGAGACTAAGGTCAAGGAGATTAATTCTGTTTGCACAGTAGGCACTTTGCTACTTCCTTCATTTTTATTCTGCTTAATCTATTTTAAATTGGGCATGGTGTGGTGGGAGGGATGAATGTCAATGCTGTATGGACAGTGAGTTTTACTAACTTTACCACAGCATTCCTGTTTTGGAATGTGTTTAGCACATGGAATATCACATACTAAATATGCTGTGAATAATGTGAAAAATAATATGCTGTAAATACTTCAGCATCTGACACTTTGTGGCTACCACTTTGCAGGGCTTTACGTGTAGCAGCTCAAAATCTAGACCTCACACTTGTGCTCTAAGGTAGGTTAACAAGTTACTTTGTCCACTCTTAAGATGAGGACTGAGAATTCTAGTTTTTAAGTCATGTTGAACTACTTCATATAATTTGAAGTTTTCATATTAGTTTTACTAATACAAACATTCTAAATGTAAACAGGACATTCACCAAGCAGACACTGTAAAAGCAACATGCTGTTCTGTCATTTTTTGTTGTGCTCAAATTCTATTTTTGAAGCAGCTGCAAGTTCACATTCAGCTTACACAACACTAACTCAAGTCTTGCTGTGTAAGATATTTTCTCATCCAATTTATGCTGCTGTACACTAAAATGTAACTGCAGATTGCACAACAGCCAAACAAGACTTGGAAAAGTTTCAGTATCTAGAACCAGGAAGTTTGATAATTTTCTACTGCCAAGCATGGCCATCTCCTCCCTGTATTAATTTTAAAAAAATAGACATTCCTATATTTAAGTAATAAATCTTTATGTAGAAAAGAAACAGCTTTTGAAACAAACATCCATAGTAAAAGCGGCCAACACACAAAAATAATGACTTGACCCACAATGTATGTTATACATCAGCTCAGAAAAATTGCACATTCCTCCACAACAGCTATGCCAGTTTTTAAATTGCATAGAACAATCTCAGTTTCTCTGGTTATTTTTCTGGGGATGCAGAACAGAAGAAGATTTTCTGGGATGATCACTAGAACAAAAAGGAGGACTTCTATTTGAAGTGCATGTCTGGTACACTTGTTACTTAGACACAGAATCAATAGTTGGGAACTTCCAATTTTTTAAATCAGGCTGTAATACAGTCCCTCCCATAGAATCTGAAGCACATTATAAAACACCTGCGTCCATGTCCTAATCTGGAGAGCAGACAAAATAAATTGTTAACCTATTCATTTAGAAAAATAAATAAGCTATTTATTTAGAAACTGGACCTTTCGTAACTCCATTCATCTGAAGAAGTGGGTTGTGCCCATGAGAGCTCATAATACCATCTTCATGTTTTTTTAATCTCTAAAGTGCTGGTAAACTATTCATTACTTTAAGTTTTTCTTGTTAACCTACCTTAGAGCACAAGAGTGAGGTCTAGATTTTGAGCCACTACTTGTAAAGCCCTGCAAAGTGGTGGCCACAAAAAGTTTCAGAGGCTGGTATTACCCTGGTATTCCATGTGCTAAACACATTCCAAAACAGGAAGGCTGTGGTAAAGTTAGTTTTGCCTTCAAATGGAGAGGCAAACAAAATACATCCTGTATCTCCTTCATACTTTGTTTTTTAGTTAAAAGTGCAAAGCTTTGCAATAGTTTCAGTGAGGCGTCTGTATTTATCTTCTTTATCACATTTCTAGGAAACAGGAAGGTTACAAAAGGATTCACAACAAGTTGTTTTTCCAAGCTCAATTTCCTTAAAATGACTATAGGATATCCCAAACAAACATTATTGACCACTGTATTCTGCGTTCTGCAGTACAGCTTATCACAAAATACTATTTTTACTTGTCCAGCAAACACAAGAGATACGCTCCCTCAATTCAGTTATTTATTAAACAATGTGCTTCTGGCTAGACAAAAAAGGATGAAATATTGATTTTTCCACTCAAGTTTCTCCACTGAAACAATCAACTGGTGCCAAAAAATTTTATTTAAATGAGAAAGAACAATGATCATGATTTACATTTGTCTATTACATTGGCAACCAGACACTGCCTATCAAGGCTGGAGATCACCACATATCATCCAGATACATTCAAAAAGCAGCCTCTGATCAAAAGACAGCATGGGTCAAACACTTTTTTTTTTTTTTTTTTTAAGAACTATATAATATTTCATTGTAACTGTTAACTTTTGCAAGAAGAGAAAGTTGTCCATATTTTTCCTACTACTATTATTTGTGCTAGGTTTGAGATTTCCAGCTCAACTCATTATTATGCAGGTGGGGGGAGAAGGAGAAACAGTGGCAGAGAACTGATTGCACTTGACCAGTTCTGATACTGTGTAGCAAAGTGGGGAATGGAAGGAAAATTAAATATATTGGTATTAAGATGTACACAATTTTAGACTCCATGACAGTGTGCATCTGCCCCCTCACTTATTTCTCAGCTAGAAGATGCTCTAGAGATTGTGTCATTATAAAGATCCACCAAGTCAAGTGATGTGCCTGGAATGCTTCACAAATAGGAGTCTTGTCTTCTGGTCATGACCAATGCTGTGTTATAGCTAGTCACATCATACCCTATAACCTCCCTTTGCTTATTAAACTATATCATGATATTAAAAAGAGCTAGATAAGTTCATGGAGGGTAGATCCATCAATGGCTATTAGCCAGGATAAGCAGGGATGATGTCCCTTGCCTCTGGTCATCAGAACCTGGGAATGGTTGACAGGATGGATTCACTTGTTTACCTGTTCTGTTCATTCCCTCTGAGGCACCTGGCATTGGCCATAGTCAGAAGACAGGATACTGGGCTAGATGGACCTTTGGTCTGACCCAATATGACCGTTCTTATGTAATGAAAAGACATGCCAGATGGAGGCCAATATTTTAAGATGGAAAGGCAAATGCTAGTTACTATCAGATGTACTTATTCTGAGATTGAAGTTATACCTGTGCTAGTCAGGCTATCACAATCAATGGTCTGGCAGTCTCTATTATAATTTCTAGGATGTGACAACTGGGAAGTCAAAGACTGGTCTGTACTATGGATGTTAAAAAGCAGCTAATTAGGTAACCGTGTAACCATTAAATATCTTAGCGCTTACACACTGTGGGCTCTGCAGTATAAAGCTTAGACTGCACAACGCACAGCATAGCCAGCTCCCTGGGAGTGGGGCCTGCAATCAGTGCACACATGGAGCCAGCTCCTGCCTGCAGTCCCACTCCCGGGGAACCAGCTGCCGCCCCGCACTGCTACCTCTGTATCTGAGGGAGTCAGTGTGCACTAGCAGAAAGCTTCTAACCCAGCTCCCACCTGCTGTCCTGCTCCTGAGGAGCCACCTTCTGTCCCGTATGGCTGCCTCTGATGCAGAGGTAGCTACGCAGGGCAGCAGCCGGCTCCCCAGGAGCTGGCTTTTAAGCCAATTTTTGGTTTAGACACAATGATGAAGATACACACCATGCTGGAAGAGATGTGGGAGCAGAGGCACAAAGTTAGCAAGTTAAGGAAACTAAGAAACTTATAAAATCCCATTTAATACGTTAACCAGTTAGCTGCTCCAACCCCATGCATGGGAGCTCGGGGGGGGGGGGGGGGGGAGCTGGAGCAGCCCTCTGTCTGCAGCAGGCCATGGGCAGCTTTGGGTAATGGTTAACCGTTACCTGGTAACCATCACCCGTTAATGTTTGCATCGCCATAAGAGATTGGATCTCAAAGGCAAACGTACCTTCAGATCAGTGCAGCAGCACAACTTCACAGGTGATTAATCAGCTCTGCCCAGTCAGTCAGCAGTTTGCCCTTAGCCTCTGACTGGGTGGGGCTGATTCATCACCTGTGACACTCTGCTGCCCCACAGCTTAGAGGGAACACTGCTTCAGATCCCACAGTTTTCTAGATTTTCCTCTCAGAACACTAGGAATCACATTACACACTCACTCACTGGGCTACAACCATGGGAAACATCCCTTCTCAGTCCCTACTCTCTGTTCATGAGCACAAAAGATTTGCAATATCATAGCTAAGAGTTATTATACAGAGTATTACACCATCTCACACGACTTCTTGAAAGTGGCTGATGAAGGGACTCTTATATGTTAAATCTGGCATCTACTTTATTATGAATATTTTTGAATAGCTTAGAGTGATGAGTATTTTAGAAAGGATCACTGTCTTTATAAGGTCTTGCAATGCAAAACAAAAATGAGGAACATGCATGTTTTGTAAAATTCTGAAATATATGTGGTAAGTAAACATCTATGTATACACAAGTTACAAAGATTTTTTTTTTTTTAAATCAAAGCAAAAATGGTTTGTGTATTTCCACAGCTTTGAAAAGAGGGGTCATAGGAAAAAAAATGCTAAGAGACTAAATACCTCTGTAGGTCAGGATAAAAGCCTGTTAATCTATTCACTTATATTAAAAAGATAAACAGTTTACTTCTCTTGCTTTAGATACCAAAGAATATAGAGTATTTAATGCAATATATTACTGTAACTAATCTACTATATATTTTGGAAAGTTTGTCTGTTTATCTGTGATCAATAATTCCTCCTGCACAGTAAGAGCTAGGATCACCAAATTTGGTATGCCATTTCCTCTTATCCGAACTTAAAGCAAGTTAAGCGTTTGGTTGTGCCAGGAACGTGGGAAATTCCTGGAATGGGATTGCTTCTCATAAAACCAAACAGAAAAAAAAAAGAATAATCAAATCAACATTGACATAGCTGAGCAAATGTTGAAAGAGACTGAGCCAGAAAAATAGGACGAACCTGAAATAGGTTTGCTTCTCAATAAACCTTACAGAGAAGAGTTAATGGAGCAATACTCCAAATTTCTCTGTTTTTTGAAATACACTTGATGGAATTCCCATTTTTTTTAAAAGAGTACTAAAAAATTAAACAGATACATTTTAAACAATCTTTTTCTATTAAAACTAGTTTAATAAAATAACACTTTTAAAAAAATATAAATCATTTAAATAAAGCATGTACATGTTCCTTTAATTTTTTTGGGGGGGGGGGGCAACAAAATTGAGTTAAAGACCAAGCAAAGCCATGTAAATTTGCTAGTGATCTATATCTTCTGATTGTTTTGTAGGTTCAGGAAAAATAGAATTGCATCTCTTAATACAGTTAGACACTAGAGAAGGCTACTCAAAGATGTTATACGAGGGCTTTGTTGGGGTTGGACTCTTACATAAACAACTGTGTGAAAAAAGTAATTTTTTATACTTCTGAAGGCCATCTACTCTTCTTCCACAAAAGTCTTGCAAACACTTATTATGCTAATAAGAGAACCCTGAAATGGTTTTCTTTCATTTTAGTGTTTGTAGATTATGCTGTGCACCATCCACACCTGTTTGGGAATATTATAAATGATAGTTACAACCCAGTTTAAGATTATGGCTGGCAGCGTACATGTCTGTGATGGTTTGGTTCACAGAGATCCCCTTGAGAATGTCACTTGACGGGCTGATCATACCACTGAGCCCATTTACCTGCTCTCTGGGGTGCTCCACCACCCTGTCCCGCTGAGCCAGAAGCTCCGATTTTCCCCAGCAAAGCACAAAATTATAGTTACAGCCCACAACATCATAAGAGACACTGAGAACAGCTCAGCTTGTAGAAGGCTCAGTCAATGGGACTTGACACAGCACCCTGCACACAACTCCAAGAGGATCAAAATCCAGATAAATCCATCCTATGAAAAAGTTACACAAAGGAAGTTCCTGAAGCTCACCCCCTTTACCAATGAAAGAAAAATATGCACAGCTATTGTTCCTCTTCCAGGTAACAGTTGTATACGCCGGTTTTAATATAAACAAGAGTGACTTTATTATGTATAAAGAAGTAGGAATTAAGTGGTTGGAAGTGATAACAGACAGATCAAAGTAACTTAGTCAGCTAAAAGAAAACAAAGCACACCCTTTTTCAAGCCAGAGCTGTTTTCTGATCTGGCTCCAGTAGCTCATCCCCACCCTTGTCGTTAGAATTCTTTTGTTCCTAGGTCTTCTCACATATTCTGCCAAGGTTGGGAGCAGTCTGTCAAGCCAGCTGAAAACAATCATTTGCTTCCAGTCCCTTATATAGAAATTCTCCAGGGCAGGAATCCTTTGTTCAATTCTCCCCACCCCTGTGGAAAAGTACAAAATTCAGGATGGAGTCCAACACCAGGTGGCATAGTCACATGTCTTTGTAGGACCATGCATAGTTCAGGCTTACATGAAAAACAAGACTATTGTCTGGAGCCACAGGCCATCAAGTTCCTTAAGTTCCACCAATAGTTTTCACTAGCTCACCTAGATTGATGAAAAGATTTATACTATACATTTCAAACTTAAAATAAAACATGATACATGCATACAGAATATACACATTCAGGGGATTACAAGCTCTTGAATGCTAGGTCAGAGGCCCTATTTTGGACTAGAGCATCTTTGAGTTATGCATATTGATATTCAAATCATATTATGGGGGTGCAGCCTCACAATGTCTTTTCAGGATAGACTACCATTTTGTAACCTTCCAGTTTTCTAGAACTTTGATATGGAAAATATAGAAGCCTCACTGAAACTATTGCAAAGCTCTTTCCCTCTCCATTTATTTGTTCCTGAGGGACAACAGAGTCAGGTCATCAGGTCACTCTGTGACCCACCTGCCTCCTCCCATCCTCCCCTTTCCCTAGTGCTAGGGAGTTGGGGCTGCCAAATAGCAGCCTCCCTCCTTCTTGGTGCTTGGGGGAAATCCAGGGCTGGCAAGGCCTCAGCCCCCTTTGCCCTTTGGGGGGGGGGGGAGGGGGAAGAGCACAGGGTTTGACGAGGCCTCAGCCTGGCTCTCCCTCCTTCCCCGCCCCCAACTCCCCAGCAAATGGGGGGGGATTCTGGCTGGCACGGCCTCAGTCCTCCTCAGCGGCGGTGGAGAGTGAGAAGACGGCCAGGGCTGGTGTGGCTGAGGTGTGGGGGAGAGGGTGAGGGTAGAGTCGGGGCTGGCATGGCCTCAGACCTGCCAGCCAGCCAGGTTGGGGAACGGGAAAGAGCTGGCCCTTGAGGGGCAGAGGATAAACCAGGGTTGCCACGCCTTGGCCTGGCCCTCTCCAGCAGCTGGTTGGAGAGCCAGGGATGCCTAGGGGGGGCGGGGGGGTTGGTGAGCATAGCGAGCAAGAGGCACAGCACCTTAGTACAAAAAAAAAGTATGAGATCAACTTAGGATGTATTCGTTGCCAGTTGCTTAACACATTTGACTGTTCGGTAGCCGCACCACACTCTTTTAAGTCTCCGTTCTTCTAGTTAAAAGTGCTTGTCTCCTTAACTAGGGCACCAGGGCTTTCTCGTGGACAGTCCCATATCTAGTCACTCAACTTGGCCATTCAATGTGAGCAATGAATAAGCTGGAGTGGAAAGGATTCCTTTGGCTTTACCGCTGACTTTCATTTCAAGGAGATTGATTTGACATGACTCAGCCTTGTCTTCATCATCTGTGCTTAACAGATGATTAACAAACCTCCACTGCTCTTGTACTAACCCCTCTCCCTAAAGGAAACAAAACACATCGGAAAGGCTCAGAAAAATCCCATTCACTTGAGGCAAGTAGCAATTTTGCCCTGGTAAAGAGGCTGAGTCAGGCTGGGGAGCAACCAGCATCCTCTCTGAAGGTCGCAGACCAAATAACAAAGCTCCTTTAAATAAAACAGCAAAAGATGGCTCAAACCAAAGCATTCTCTGAGCAGCTAGCGCTTCAACAAAAACTTCACTGAAGCCCTGCCACCACTACACTGCAGTCCTGCCACCACTCACGTGGCAGTAAGAGAAATGAAACCTGAGCCCAGAATTAGTTCAATTGAGATGACCGAAAGGCAGACCCATGACTCATCTAGTTTACTTCCTCATCATTAGCAGGCATGTGAGGAATTTTCTTGCTCCTCTCCACCTCCCACCCCGGGAAAAAAAAAAAAAAAAAAAAAAAAAGTCTCCTCAATCCTAATAGGAAAAACTCAAACTTCAGATCTTAAGTTATCTATCTCATACAAAACAATTTACCACAATTCTGGATTTTCTTCTTGTACGTGTCAAATCCCTCTTTGAATCTAGTTACATTCTTCCCCTAAACAAAATCCCACAATACCATGGCATTCACTGCTATGTGAAAAAGCCCATTATCAAGAACAATTAAAAGAAGGCTATGACATAGGGAGAACAAAAGCTTCCCCAACCACCTTCTCTACACAATTCACTATTTTGTACATGTTTATATCACTTCCATTCTCAACTCTCTCTCCTCTAATTTGTACACAATCCCAATCTTTCCAATCTCTCTTCATTGGAAAGTCTTTCCCATGCCACTAGTGATTCTCATTTTATGTTCCTGACACCCCTCTCATTCTTCAGTATCCTTTCAGAAATGGCTTGATCCATACGGAACACAGTACGCCATGGGAGGGCAAACACTTCTTTATGTAATATTTGTATTTTATTCTCCACTCTACTGCTTATTCATCTTAAGATTGTTTTCTTATTGTGATCACAGCTCCACAATGATGAGCCCATAATTCCTTTTCCAAGTTGATGGAAGTTATTTAGAATTCTGGAAGGTATATGAGCAAATCAACTTTCCCCCCTCCAGTATGCATTACTTTCCTGAGTTTAATCTGCTGAAGTGTTGTCCATTAACCTACCTTGATTAGGTCTTTCTACACCTCCTCAATCATCTCTAGATTTGATTAATTTACATTATCTTAGCCTCTGATTGGGACAAAAGAAAGGCCCAGAATTTACCAGCAGAAGAGAAGTTTCACTAATTATAGATAAAATGGAAACCCCAGAATTCATGTACTGGAGGTGTCCAGAAAAACAAAAACACACCACAATCACAAGAAAAATAGAAATGCAACAGAAGTGATTATGCACCAGCATTATAATAAAACCTGCACTACCTATCAGACTTTCCCCAGACCTGATAAATAGGAAAAATCCAAGTTTAACATGCAATTGTAGACAAATACAAAATTAACCTTTCCTCACATACCATAGTAGGAAGTTATTTCAAGTGTTCTAACCACTTGGTGGTATATTAGAATATTGTGATGGTCTCTAGGAAACATTCCTTTGACTGGAAACCAGATGTTATTCCCCCATCAAATCAACCAACTATGTAGCAATAGCTAGTTCTGCAGTGGTTGTTTTTTCTACCTGATATGTTGCATGTAAGAGATACTTTGTGATTAGACAAGGGTTTAAGGTCATGGTGAATCCATTATACCTTATTAAAGCTTCTCAGTGTTGTATTTCCGTCTCATTTGTCCACCTTTCCGTTTGGAGTTTCGTTGAAGAGGAGGTGAATAAACAGCCTCCAATTTTTTTTTTTAATTCTCTGTTCTCAAAGATCTGAAGTTTCAGTTCACTGGAGATGGATGGCCAACTCTCTCTTTCAACCTGCAAGGAGCAGTTTCTTTGAGGACTTTAGTGAGAACCAACTCCTTGCGAAATGCAGACATCACCACTTGACTATCAGAACAAGTTGTGCTTGCATGTTTAATATTACATGGCAATTACAAAGGCACATAAAAAAAACCCAATAAAATTAATTATGCTACTTGGCTGGCAAGTTTTACGTTACTTTCATTTTTAAAGTCCAGAAGGAGACACTTGTGATAAACTAGTCTGAGCTGCTGTATAAAGGAGGCCATAGAACTCCCTCAAAATAAAATCCCAGTTATCTTGGCTTGTTTTACTAATCTAATCTACAGATTTAAGAGCATAGGAATGGCCATATTGGGTCAGACCAATGGTCCATCTCTCCTTCAATGAAGAGAATAGAGCAATTATTGAGTGATCTATCCAGTTCTAGCTTCTGGCAGGCAGAGATTTCCAGATACCTGGTGCATGGTTCTGTCTTCATGATCATCTTGGTTAATACCTATTAATGGACCTATCCTCCTACTGTAAGGTTAGAGGCAGATAAATAGGCTGTTATCCTGTCCTACAGAGATGCTCAGCCTCTTGTTACATTTTCCCCCCATAACACCTCATTTCAAAGCCATAGAAACTCACAAACAAATTTTCCCTTTGATTTTATCTAACATCATTTTTTAATCCAGTTATATTTTTGGCCTTAACATCACCCACCAACAAGGAGTTCCACAGCTTGATTGTGCACTGGGAGAAGAAATACTTCCTTTTATTTCAGGGGAGGGGAACCTAAGACCTGGGGGCCGGATGCAGCCCCCCGGTTTGCCTGGATCTGGCCCCTGAGGCTCAGAGCTCCACCCAACATCGGAGAGCCTGTGCTAGTGCTCCATCCCACCACGGGGCTGAAGTACACACAATTTTCTAGCCTGATATGTGAAGCGGTATGTAGGAAGTGTCTTTCACCAGTCAGGGGCCGCATCAGTGAAGATTTATTTGGCTGGATTTTTTTACTTCCCACTTGTGTGGAGTCCCCTTCCCCCGACATTTTTCAACAGCCCCTGACCCCCAAAAAGTTTAGACACCTTCCCCCCCCCCTTTCATTTGATTTAAACCTGTTGCCTATTAATTTCATTGGGAAACCTCTGCTTCTAGTGTAGTGAAGGGGCAAGTAACTCTTCCTTATTCACTTTCTCCAAGCCATTTGTGATGTTATAGATCTTTATCATATCCCCTCTTAATAGGGTGACCATCCGTCCTGTTTTTACCAGGACAGTCCCGTACTTAAGGGCTGTTCCTGGTGTCTTGTTTTTGTTTTTGTTTTTTAAATGGACACATTGTCCCGTATTTCTCCTGAGCAGGGGGTGGGAGGAGCCATCAGCACTCCCAGCTTCAGTCACTGAAGCCCCGAGCACCAGCAGCTCCCTCCTCCCCACACCATGGGGCTAGAGCCCTGAGCACCAGTGGCTCCTCCCCTCCCCCTGAACCCCAGTGGCTTCCTCCCCCCCACCTCCACTGCAGGGCTGAAGTCCCGAACACTGCCCCCTCCCTCCTTGCGCTACAGGGCTGAAGCCCCAAGTACCAGCAGTTCCCCTACCCTTAGTATCCCGTATCTGGCATGGGGAAATATGGTCACCCTGCCTCTTAGTTATCCTCTTTTCTAAGCTGATCAGTTGGTCTTTTTATGCTCTCCTCACCTGAAAGATGTTCCATAATCCCAATAATTTTCATTGTGCATCTCTGTACTTTTTCCATTTCATATACACAAACACACACACACAGGGCTTGACAAATTAGTCAATCTACTCTCCTGGGGTGAGAAGATTTTAAGACGGCACGGCGCCGCAGCATGATCTGCGCATGTGCAGTGTGGTCTGTGCATGCGAAGTGTGCCAAACTGCGCGGCTGGTAAGAGGGGCTCGCCACCGCTTGTCAAGCTCTGTATATTTCTTTTTCAGATGGAATGACCAGAACTGCATGCACTATTCAAGGTATGGGCATACTATGGATTTATATGGGAACATGATATTTTGCTTTATGTTCTCTCTTCCCTAATGATTCCTAGAATTCTGTAAGCTTTGATTACTTCTGCACATTGAGCAGATATTTTTGGAGAACAATCCACAAGAAAGATCTTGGAATCATTAAGTGCTAACAGCTAATGTAGACCCAATCATTTTATATGTATAATTGGTTTCAGTGCTTTCTGTATGTTTAAAAAAAAAAAAAAAAAAGTGCAGGTACTCCAGGGGAAAAGTTGTTCAGCTATGACCGGAAGTGTACCAGGCAGTACTATCACCAAAAAAAAAAAAAAAACCACTGGTTGGGATTATGTTTTTCAGCTTTACTTTGCACTTGTCAACAATTAATTTTATTTGCCCATTTTTGTGTCTTGTCATTCACTTTTTTGAGATCCCTTTATATCAGAGGCTGTGTCTACACTACAAGGTTATTTCAAAATATTAACTCCTGAAACAGCTATTTTGAAATAAGCTTAAATCTCTTCACAAGTCAGGAGTTACTTTGAGAAAACACAAGCCCATTATTTTGAAACAACTGCTTGGTAATGTGGATGCTCGCCTTGTTTTTTTGAAATAAATCCCCAGTGTACACATGCCCAGAGGAGCACAAGGGGAGGAGGGGGAATGCACGTAGTTGATCAAATTAAATGATAAAGCTAGTCTTATAGGTTAATCATGTACTCCACTACACATTGTGTCAAGTATCAGAGGGGTAGCCGTGTTAGTCTGAATCTGCAAAAGCGGCGAGGAGTCCTGTGGCACCTTATAGACTAACTGAAGTGTAGGAGCATAAGCTTTCATGGGCAAAGACCCACTTCATCACATGCATCTGACGAAGTGGGTCTCTGCCCACGAAAGCTTATGCTCCTACACTTCAGTTAGTCTATAAGGTGCCACAGGACTCCTCGCCGCTCACTACACATTGACATCCCTAGTACAAGTCCTTGTGGAAACCCTGCATTGTGAAAATGGACCATTTGCTCCTTATCTTTTCCCCCCTGCTTTTTGACCAATTACCTATCTACAAGAGGACCTTCCTTCTTATCCCAAACTGCTTAAATTTGCTTAATAGTTTTTGGAATGCAACCCTGTGGAAGGCTTTCTACCAACTAGAAAACTCTTGCCCAAAAGCCTGTTGATTTCCTCAGAGAATTATATCACATTGGTGAAGCATGATTTCCCTTTACAAAACCAGTGTTGACTCTTTCCCAACGTATTATGTTCATGTCTGAGAATTATATTCTGTACTATAGTTTCAAGCATTCAATTTGCCTGGTACTGAAGTTAGGCTTATCAACCTGTAATTGCCTCTTTAAAAACAAAAGAGAACAGAAAAACTGCCTCACATAAGCTACCCTGCAGCCATTTAGCAAAAAGACCAATTTAGGCAATACGTTACATACCGAATCTAGCGGTTTGGCACTTTCATATATGAGTTCCTTCAAATTCCTTACATCTTGATTTAAATGATCAGTGATTGCTTGGTTAATTACTCTCTCCTTATTTTCATTATGTATTTGTCTAACTTCAACTTCTAGTCACTGGAATATGTTATACCTTTCTTGGCTCGACTGAAGAGTCTATTATTATATAAGGAACAAATATTTAGGTACTTACAGGGATAATCAGGTCACCTCTTAATCGCTTTATCTTAACAAAGAGGAGGTTAAGCTCTGAGTCTGCAAAGATAAAGCATGTTCTCTAATCCTTTAGTCATTCTCATGGCTTTTCTCTGAGCCTTCTCCAATTCATCAACATCTTCAATTATGGACAGCAGAACTGGATGCAATATTCCAACAGCAATTGCACCAGTGCCAAATAGAGATAATTCAACTTCTCTACTCTTACTCAACACTCTCTTGTTTCTGCCTCCAAAGGATCCCATTTGCCCTTTTGGTCACAATATCCCACTGATCAGTGGGACACATATTTGTGGTGAATAATCTGCTGACCAATCTTTAAGAATCACTGCTTCTCAGGATAGAGTCTCCCACTCTGTAAGTATGACCTACATGCATGCATTTAGATGTATTAAAAACGCATTGGTTTTTTGCACCTCACTTACCAAGTGATCTTAGTACTGTAAACTTCTGATAATCCGGCACCTTTAGGACCCAGGGGTGCTGGATTATCAGATATGCCGGACTATCGGAAGGAGGGGCTATGAGGAATCTGGGGTGGGGTGGGGAGATGCAACCCCAGACCTCTCATAACCCCCTTCTGATAGTCCAGCTCTGCCCCAGGCATCCCCAATTCAGCCGCTGCTGAAGCCTGGGGCAGAGCAGCTGGGGTGCTGCCAGGTTGGTCCGGTAGTGCCGCCCTTCAGCGCTGTGAGACCAACCCAGCAGCACCCCAGCTGCTCTGCCCCACGCATCCCCAAGTCAGCCACTGCTGAAACTGATCAGTGGCTGACTCCCGAAAGCCAGGGGCAGAGCTGCTCTGCCCCGGGCTTCCTGGAATCAGCCGCTGATCAGTTTCAGCAGTGGCTGAATCGGGGACGCCTGGGGCAGAGCAACTGGGTTGGTCCCGTAGCCCCGAGGGTCAGCACTACAGGACCAACCCAGCAGCACCCCAGCTGCTCTGCCCCCAGCTTTCCCGATTCAGCTGCTGGCCAGTTTCAGCAGCAGCTGAATTGGGGAAGCCGGGCGCAGAGCAGCTCCAATTGTCCGGCAGCCAGAGCACTTCCAGGTTCCTGATGGTGCCGGACCATCAGGAGTGCTGGAGCATTGGATGCCGGACCAATGGAATTTTACTGTAATACACTTTTGAACTATCTTAAACAAGTCTTCAATCCACATTTACTTCCTTGCAAGCAATTGTCCTAACAGTCTCTTTTTCTTGTTTAACCTAGCTATGGCTATTTTTAGGCCTTGCCTCCACTATGCAGTGGATTGATGCTGCAGTGATTGATCCACTAGTAGTCTATCATATCTGCTTGGATTTTTCACATCTCTGGTACTTCATCAGGACAAAAGGACTGGCTGGAGTTGATGGGAGAGCAGTCCCCACCAGCCATAACCTGTGGAAGACACCATGGTATGCTGACCTCAGCTACACTATTTGAATAGCTGAAGTTGAGTGGGGTATATCAACAGGAAGGTTTAGTGCAGACAAGGCCTTAGTTTTCGTATTTCAGATAGATCCAAAGCCAGAAATTCAAGCTGAGACACTTTTAAAATGATTGTTTTTAATATTTCTGTTTTAGCTTGATTATTTTTCCATATTAGGGCAATTCATACTAGAATGGAGTAAGATGGTATCAATAACCCAAGAGACCTACCATGTAAGCAAGCTGGATTGTACCCAGCTAGTTCTGGACAAACAGGTTAACTCAGAACCAATATATTAAAAGAATATATAAAGACGATGAATGAGTATTACAATAAATGCCTTGTAGAATTTGTATGAAGTGCTGGCATTTGATGAATTCCGTTTTATGCCTTGTACTACACAGTTGGCTTGAACTATTGCCTCAGTGTATTAAGCAAAGATGCAAAGTACATTATCCATTATACAATTCTTTGAGATGCACATTGGCTGATGTGTAAATATACCAAGTCATCTGTAATTGTAATCAGGTTGCTATTATACCTCTTATTTCTTAGCCAAGATACAATTTTCCCTACATGACATTTTAATGTCTCCAAAACGTCTGATGAAAAAAAGACCAACAAACAGGATGACTTCAATTATTTTATTATAAAGGCTGAGAACACAAGGTTACTCAAGGAGCTACTTGGAGGATCTTTGTCAGAGTTGAGACCTTCTGTTCACAATGGATTGTGTGAAGTGGGAGTGATGCATTTTGCAAAGTTTAAATATAGGACTGTATTACTTGATAGAGGCTTGCAACCTTCATTCATTCATTCTACACTCATTGTGGGCAGTGACTGAATGGGGAGCGGGAGAAGAGCTTTCTTCTACCTATGCAATCATCTTGCTACTTCACAGTCTGTTGAAACGATAGGTTGGCAGTAGTTACTAGAGGCAGATTGTAATTAAAATGCTGAGCCCAGCTGGCATCAGATTTTAAACACTAATTCAAGTACAGCACAGTTAGGAAGCACCTTCTAGAGTAGAAATTCCTTGTCCATAAAAACAGCTCATAGTATCTGTTGAGAATGGGAGGACATGAAATGTGGGGAAAGGAGGTTGGATATAAGGGGTGTTCTTTATATTTCAACTGGCTCTTGAATTAATCCGTTGGGAAAAACTGAATTGAAGTCTTCATGGCTTGTGGCATTTGACACAGAACAACAGGGTTGCTTCTTATACAGTAGACTTCCGATAATCCAGCACCTTTGGGACCTAGGTGGTGCTGGATTATCGGATATGACGGAGTATCGGGAGGTACTCTGGCAGGGGGCTGTGACGGGTTTGCTGGGACCTGCACTGTGTCCAGGGGGTGGGCAGGGAACGGTGCAGCAAGGGGCAAACCCTCCGCCGTTTTACAGGAAGGCGGGGGAAGCCCCATGATGCTGAGAGTTTCCGGGAGGGAAGCGGGCTCCCCACCTCCCAGACTGCAGTAGTTATCACCAAGCAGGGGGGTGAGGGACGGCGTTGCAGGACCAACCCAGCAGCACCCAGCTGCTCTGCTCCACCGCTTGTCAGTTTCAGCAGCGGCAGACTTGGGGAAGTGGCAGAGTAGAGCAGCTGGGGTGCTGCCAGGTGGGTCCCACAGTGCCGCCCCTAACCCCGCTGCTCAGCACCCGGCAGCACCTCAGCTGCTCTGCTCTGCCACTTCCCCAAGTCCACTGCTGCCGCTGCTGAAACTGACAAGCGGCGGAGCAGAGCAGCTGGGGTGCTGCCGGGTTGGTACCGCCAGCAGCTCCAATTGTCCGGCTGGCCAGAGCACTTCTGGGTTCCAGTTGGTGCTGGACTATCGGAAGTGCCGGACCACTGGATGCCGGACAATTGGAGTTTTACTGTACAAGTTTTTGGAGGGTGGCAGGGGAAAAGGGGGAAGTGCATGAGGAGAGACATAGATCACCCTGCCAATAGTGACAGCTAAGTCACTAAAGAAAAGAAGGTATACCAAATTTGGTCCAATTACCAGGGTCAAGAGATTAGCTTCCCACAGATTAGAAGCCCCAGTTTATTTTAATATAACTTTATAACAGAAAATTTACCCAGTGTTGTTTGGGTCCTTAACTTAAACATTTTGTTTTTCCTTCATTTAAATCATTGCTCTGGGGTGGAACTGGGGATGAGGGGTTGAGTTTGCAGGCTGCCCCAGGGAGAGAGGACAATCCCAGCCCTCTCCTCACTGCAGCAGCTTGGGGCCAGGAGACAAGCACCTGTCCATGGCTGCTGCAGCTCCAGCAGGCACAGCCAAGGGGGGGGGGGGGTGCATGTCTCACACAAACTCTCTGAAATATGTAGTATATAGCTGTCCTTTCTACACGCCTGTCCCCTGCTAGCCCAATGGGGTTATAGCTGTTCCAGTTCTTATCTCTGGCCCCTTGCTGCCCCCTTGTGGTCATTCTACATTATAATTCCCTCCTACTAGAAACCTCCCTTTTCGTTTTATGAGAAGATCGAATTCCAGGCACATGCCATTATACTGACACAATCAAACCCTGACCTTACTTTAAGTTATGAGAAGAGAAAACTGCGTATCTAGCTCTTACCGTTTAGGAAGAGTTCATAAACAAATGGATAGATAGAGGCACATTTCTAAAATATACAGTAAGATTATGCTTTGTTATTTATTTCCATTTTTACATTTTTCTGCATTAGAGTTTTAGGCATAAAAATTTTTACTGAAGCACTCCAGAGAGAAAGACTAGAATCAAGTCTTTTCCAACTCTAATGAGCAAATTACATCTAGCTATACAAGTAAATGTGAAATACATTGTTGGGCACATGCACTTGATAGTTCTTTTATTAAAAAAAAAGTCTGTATTCGTTAAAGCAGACAATCAGTGCAGCAAGTTTGTTACTAAAGGTAAAAAAAGTTCCATTTGACTGGGGGGGGGGGACGGGACTGAATTATCATCCTAAATGCTAAAGGGAAAAAATGACTTATTTCAGTCTCTACACAAGAATCCTCATGATTGCTATTGTAGAAGACAAATGTGAGCCAGCTATAGTGCCTGAGAATATACTGACCCAACCATTCCACAAATGGATCCTCAAGGGCTTATCCAGGGAGCAGTAAATGCATCCTTAATTCATGCAATCGCTGAACAAAAAGCTGAACATGCTGCTACAGCACTGTAGTGTCAGTGCTTTTTCTGTCAATATTACACCACCTTTCTGAGAGGCAGTGGCTAGGGCAACCAAAATATTCTTTCCTTAACCTAGCCGCATTTACACCAGGGGTTAGGTCAACATTAAATCAGCCTAGCTATTTCTCAATTTGATTTGTTGTGCCACAAGCACTTTTTATTTTGTAGGAGGAGCATAGGCTGAGGGACTACTGAGAGATTTAAGCTGTATGGAATGTTTTGAAGGAAAAAACACTTTCATGGAAGGGCATCAAGTGCTTGATCTATGGCGCTATAACTGTGTCTCAAACAACAAAGCCTTTAATGAAAAATCACTGAATACTGGGAATCTCGATCCTAATTGGCTGACTAGTTCTTATGTCTTAGATAGGAGTTAGTAACATAAAAAAAATCATACCACAGTGGGCTCCCACAGTAGAACACACAATCTGTAAGTCTCCTGGTAGCCACAGAACCTCTCTCCATTGCTGCTTCTAATAGTCCTCCCTTGACCCCCCCCCCCCCTGCACTTTAATATGCATATGTCTGCTGCGGCTGACTGACGACATACCTCCAATTCCAAATGAGGTGCATGTGACTGACAGATCAGTTTGTAACAACAGGGTTTGTAACCCAGAGATTCTCCTGTATCATATAGCCACAGTGCTTGCAAGAGTGGACCCCCTACCTATGCAGTCAATCACATAACCAATCCCATTAGGAGATCAGTTGTGATTACAGGTATTGGATTCTAGAAATGGTTTGGTGGGAAGGGATTAATGTTTGTGTGGGGAGCGGTGCGCAGGAGGAAGGGGGGTGGATAGCAAATGAGTGACCTCTTCATTATTTTGTGTGCACATTTTCTGCTTGATTTCCAGCTCACCAAGGCAGGGTTATGAGGATTCTGTTTGTGCTGGAGATGGAGTGGGTATTGAGCACAGGGCAGAACAAGCACTTCACATAGCACTGCTCGGAGAGTGGGCAGCGGCTCGGAGGGTACCGCACCAGCGCAGAGGCAGTATCCTTTGTTGACATCTCAGCTTTTCACTTTCTTTTGTCTTTGACACTTCTTTGTTTAAAATAGGCTTTTTCAGGCCTTTGTCATTTTACCCTTCTGTATTCAAAACCTAACAAGGAAATAATTTCAGTTGTTGAAAATGGTGTTAGCCCTCATAGCTTTGTCCTCTTTATGCACTAAGGTACATTTAGATTTTAAAATGTTGGAAAAAACTGAGTGTCCTATCCATTCTGAAAAGCTGCATCCAATTGTGGTCTTATTGTAAGACAAAGATTGATGGGATTGGAGGTAATTATAATAGCAGCAGACTAGCTTAGTGACTGAGTTAGTGTACACACACACACCAAAAATTAGATAACTTAACATGAAATAACTATAAGGTTTACCTGGTGTTGCCTGGGTCAATTAATTTTTGGTTTTTTTTTTTTTGGCAAACTAGAATGAAAGTGTACATACTTTATTTAAATCATTGCTCTGGGGTGGGGCTGGGGACAAGGGGTACAATATGCAGTTTGCCCCAACGAGAGAGGACTACCCCAGTCCTCTCAACATAGCAGCTTGGGGCCATGTGAGAAGCACCTGTCCATGGCCACTGCAGCTCCAGCAGGCACAGCAAAGGGAGAGGTGCATGTCCCCCAGCTGGGGCAGATCCAGATTAATCTGCCCCCTGCATTTCCTGAGCCAGACTGAGGAATGAAACAAACTATGTGCACTTTCCCCTCGCTCTGAGAAAGGAGCAGCTAGCAATGTCCCCGTAAGAATCTGCGGATGGAGGCTCTCCCCCCACCCTCTCAAAAGGGCACCTGGTAGGTGGGAGGCAAGATCGGGACAGAAGCAGTCCTGGATGCAGGGCAGGGACTAGGGGAGATGTACCCAGCCCCTTTCACCTGATAAAACCATACAGAAGAGAGGCAGAATGGTTAAGAGATGCAACCCCATTCCAGGTACATCCCAATGTGCCGGCACAACCAGACCCTTGCCTTGCTTTAGTTATGATAAGAGGAAGCTGTCTACCAAATTTGATGTTCCTATCTCTTTCTGATTAGGAGGAGTTCTTGGACACAGACACTCTCTCAAATATATAGTAGATAATAAGGTTGGTAGAAAAAAAGATTCCAAGTTGTCTTAAATCTTTTACACAGGCAACAAAAGTTATGGACTAAACAGAGATATTGTATTGATGGTTTATTTCAACACCTGGATCCTATTAACTCTTTCTTTTCATCCTATGACAGCAGACCTGACAATGGACTACTCCACTTTGAATGGTCCCTGTCAGTGCTGTTCCCCACTCTGGCATCCCGAGTGCAGAAGGTGAGCACCGGCAAATGTGCTTAAAAACCTTGCCTCTACACACACTGGTTTCCAAAACTTCCCAGAATCAAAGATTCCCTGGCTCAGAGAAACAAACAAACAAGCTACCACCATCAAGTGATTTTTTATCCCTAAAACCAGGGGTGAACACTTGAACCCACCCCCAGAGTGGCCCCAAAAATGCTTGAGAGAAAAAAGAGAAAAACAAGCTGCAGTCTCTGGTAGCTGACCCCTTAGTCCAGTGGTTCCCAAACTTTTAAACATCACGCCCCCTTTTTGATTTCTGAGAAACCCTCACGCCTCACCCCCATAGCAGCAAAACCTGTTGAGCCAAAAAAGGAACTGACCGGGGCCAAAAAAACAAATTAGCAGCAAAACTTAGGGGGGGTTTGTGTGTCTGTATGTCCATCTGTCTTGTAAGTCTGTTTGTTCAATAATTCTTCCTAAACTGTAAGAGCTAGGACCACTAAATTTGATATGCAGTTCCTCTTACCATAAAAGAAGGTAAAGGCTTGGTTGTGCCAGGACAATGGGATATGCCTGGAATTTGACTGTTTCTCATAAAAAGGAAAGGGTGGGGGTCTGCTAGTAGGGACAGTTATTCTGTATAATGACCACAGAGGAGACGGAGCAAGGGGCCAGAGATGGGGGCCAGGACAGCTATAGCTCCATTTAGGCAGCGGAGGGCAGGGGTGGAGAAAGTGACAACTACCTACTATATATTTCAGAGAGACAGAGACAGAGCGTGTCTGTGTGTGTCCCTCCCCCTGCCAGGGGTCATGCACCTCTCTCCGAGCATCGCCCACTGCAGCATCAACCGTGGACAGGCACTTCTCATCTGGCCCCAAGCTGCTGTTACGTGCTGTTACGGGAGAGAGGGCTAGGGTTGTCCTCTTTCCACGGGGCAGCCCATATAGTAAGCTCCTCATCCTCAGCCCCACCCCAGAGCAATGAGTTAAGTGAACAAAAGACAAAAATTATTTCAGTTAGGGACCTGAGCAATAACAGGTAAATCCTCTATGAAGTACATTTTCACATTATTTCTGGACAACTGGCATCCCTACAGGAATTATGGTTTTGTGCTGCATTTGGCCATGTTTGTTGTTCTGTCTCAATCATTGCGCCGGTTAAACTTTTGCTTTCCTTAGATTTGATGCAGTGGAGACAAAGCATAATTTTCATTTGTGCAAGGAGTAAGGCAGAAGGATGACCCTATATTACAGAATGAAAAACAGGTGGGTGGGGGGGGGGGGGGGACACGTTACAAAGCTATGGTAGAAACGAGTCTTCTCAATACTTTAAAATACACACAACTCTCAAGATATTCCTTGTCACTGTTCCAAATTTCCTAGTATCTATTCTAAGAAAGGACAGTCATATTACTCTGACTGCTCTAGGTTCTTGGCTCAAATTATTCCGCAGTTAAACCAGGGATGATTTTGGCTGGGTGACGTCTTTCTGTAGCATTTCATTGTTTTCAATAATTAAGACCTTACTTTTGAACAAGGGCTTTGCGTACATGGGGCTAAGTAGTCACTCGGGATGTGTCTTCTATGCTGCACACAGTACAGCATGGCCACTGCAGCACTATGACACAAGCAGCATAGTTATACTTTATCATCGGGGGAGAATTCTCCCAGAGATTTTAAAAAGCCACCCCGAATGAGGTTGGGGGGTGGGGGGGAGATAGCTTTATCACTGAGGAATGCAGCTATACTAGCATGTCTATACTAGTGCGTTAGAGCTAAAATCTTTATCCCTCACAGGGATGTTTTTTCACACCCTGCATGACTAAAGTTTTAGCACTGAAAGTGTAGACACAGCCACAGTGTACAACAAAAATACACTGATAAAAATCTCACTAATCACTAGAAGCAGACTTAGGCTAATGTTTAGCACTTTTACACTTCTGCCTCAGCCAGAAGTGGGAGGTGGAGTTGGCAATCTTGATACAGAAACCAATGAAAACCAATTTTTACTTGTGTACAGCTGAAGTTTAAAAGCAAGTCACTTCAGAAAGAACACGTCTGAGCAGGCTCACAATTAAGTCAATAGCAAAACCCCAAACAGCTGAACCAAGACCAGACTTTTCATAACAAACAAGCATTAAACAAAATTGTAACAAGCCAGAAAACCAAGTTACTTACACTTCTTTTCCCCTCCCAGTCAGTCTTATTCAAAGAAAAGTATCCCCAAACCCTTTCAGTTCATCCTTCTTGCACATATAGCTAACTATGTATACTCAGACTGGTAAAAAAGAATGTAAGCCTGAAATAAAACACAATAAGAGAAAAAACAAAAACAATTATGTGGCAGAGCTTGTATGAATAAGAAACAGATGCTAAAACATAGAACCATCATGAAAAGAAGGCATGTGAGATTAAAGTGACATTCCTTTTGTAGAGGGATGATCACTAATTACCACATACCCCTAAGAAAACAGAAGTTACCAGCACATATCAGATTCTATATAGTCCAGATAGGCATAATAAGACTAGCAAAATAAATACAGGATAAACTATTGTTGATGTGGAATGTTATACACATTACAAACAAAAGCAGCTTATTCAGTATTGATTGTACCAGTCCCATTACACCTGTCCAGACTACATGGAGTCCGAAATGTAATAACTTCTGGGTTTTTAGGAGCAGATGGTAACTGATGTTAATCATCCTGCCACAAATACAACACACACATTATACTGACAAGCATACTTAATTCTATAACCTTTAAGATTAGCTGTATTCCTCAGAAAAGTCAATGAAGTAACTGCAGAAGGCCACTGAAGAATTGTATGGACAAGTAAGAAAGCAGAATTGGATGGATTCAGTTTTGCTGCTGACATTGTCCTGCTCAGTTCAAATGGAAAGAAAGACCCTGTTTTTGGTAAATACCACAAATCAAGTTGATTTGTTCATCAACAAGGGGAAGACAAAATGGTTATCAATATTCCAAAAGTAATCATTAGAGTAGATGAAGAAACACACTAAAAGAAGTCAGTCATTTTACCTACCAAGGAATGAGATGTGCAATGATAGGGACACACTGCAAGATATCAAACAATATATATAAAAAGCAATAAACAACTTTCTTATTCTGATGCAGAGTTATGGAAATCTACAACAGAAACTGATCAAGATATCAACTTGTTTCGAAGTAAATGCCTAGTCTTCCAGTGTCTACTGGAAAAAAAGTTTCTTGAAACATTAGACATTCTTTCAATTAAAGCAGAAAATGAATATAAGCATCCAATATGGTAAAATGAAGACAATGAACACATTTAAACTGCTTTAAGGATGCTCCCAACATGATTTCCAAACCAAGTGGTAATGAGGACACCACCTGAAAAAAAGGTCTTCTAGAAACATTAAGCAGAACAATAGAGGGAAAACTTTAAATCCATCAGCATGACACACCAGGTGGACTCACCAGCAGAAAACTAAAATAATGGCGGAAACTGATAGTGGAGGAAGATAAAGGAAGGTGGTTTACTTGGGGCTTTTCAGGTATAAGTTTGAGCTGACTCTACTTCCATTTTTCAGTTCCTCTGTAATAATGCCAAGAACACAAGTTTCTTTATCTTGTATCCGTCTGTCATAGGATAACCATCTTGGACAACCTTTTGTTCCCCTTCTCACAATTCAAGAATAGTTCTTGAACCATGAGACTGAATTAATGTCACATCACGTCATGGAGGAATTCATAATAAATTGAAAACTTAAAATAAACATTCAAGCTCCACTGCCTTGTGAGACTGCAGGTCTTCATTCACCCCAGTTGCCCCTCAGACTAGTGAGTTCTCAGACTCACACCCAGAGTCCCCACTGAAATTTTCAAACCACCAACGCAATAATGCAAAAAATGTCCATCTTCCCTGGGCATAATAAAAGTCTCTCAACCTTCTTGGGTCTTTCCAAGGTCCTTGACCCTTGTATAGGACAGTGGCCACAGGCATACCTTTGGCCTTTGCTCTTGCTCCCAAATCTTGTCCTCCCACTACCCAGCCCTTCTGGCTTCAAGCCTATGATCCTGTTCCCACAGGAGGACCTGCAGAACTTTCTGCTCTCTGCAGCAGGCAGCGTCGGTTCCTTGCAATCCTTTCCTGAGTGACTTTAGGCCTGACTGACGTAGTCTCCTCAGTCTGGGATACTGGTCCCCTCTCAAACCCACTATGGGTCAGCTGCTCCATCGCTGGCACACTTGCTTCTGCCTCTTATGGAGACAGTGCAACCTTGTGATGCAATCTATCTATGGTGGTGTATAAAATATAGAAACCGCATGCCCAGCTAACACAGGTATAAAGAGCAGCACAGACAGACAGTGAGGCACACCTTAGGCAAGTACAGTACAGCAGAGTGTCCTACATGCCTGAACCCTCAACTGCATCTACAGCCATTTTTAGGGATATGGTGTCCCAGTGCTTCTCACTGCTATTGTGCTCTGACAGGTGGAGACAGTTTCTTCACCACACTGAAAGGCTTTGGCAGTGAAGAACCCCCATGGATAGGGCCTCCTGCCACCCTGCACTGCTACCTCTAAATCAAAGGCAGCAGTGTGGAACAACAGGTGGCCAGTCTGCAAAGGGATCTGGTTCTCTCAAGTGACTCCCCTCAGACTGGCTCCTGTCTACCACCCCACGCTGCTGCCTCAGATACAGAAATAGCAGCGTGAGGTAACAGGGCCTCCTCAGAAGTGGGGCCGGTAGTGCACTGGCTGCCAGCCCCACCCCGGGGGACTATCGAAAAGTCATGTAACCACAAAGTTTTGATGTGTTTACACGACTGTTCAATAACCTGATATCTAACATGCCTAGAAGTCACTAGTGGGTTTCATGGAGCTTCTAGAATTCTCCCACATTGGGGAAGAAAGACAGTTTGTATTGGATGTTAAGAATTTCTTTCCCTCATTTTTTAAGGTTGCATTGTTTCAGGGGTTTTGTAAGTCGGTTAGTGTTTTAGGGAGAAAAAGAAGTGTTATTTTTATGGTTGAAAAGCCTTTTTGAAGAGGGAGATTTTGTAGAATCTCTCTCAGATAGTCTCTAGCTTCACTTGATCTTCAAGAGTTTGTTCTATAGCCAAATCACCTTGACCGCATGTTCTTTACCTTCAGCAACTCATCCTGGAAATTTACAGTCTACTTTGTCTCAGATTGGCAGAGGCCCTGGAGGTTTTTCACCTTCCTCTGTAGCATAGGGTACAGATCACAGCTAGAGGATTCTCTGCATCTTGGGGTCTTCAAAGTATTTGAAGGCTTCAATATCTGAGATATAGGTGAGAGGATTATTCTGGGAGGGGTGGGTGAGATTCTGTGGCCTGCACTGTGCAGGGGGTCAGACTAGATGAACATAATGGTCCCTTCTGACCTTAAAGTCTATGAGTCTATAAGTATACAGCTCTCTTTGTTACTCACAGATTAATATTCAACATTTAATGTAGCTGGGTATCGATCCATTAATTGCTTTGAAAAGTCAGACCAAAGCCTTAAACTAGCATCAGAAGCAGGTGGGTAGCCAGTGGAAGGACTTGAGCACAGGTAAGCAGTGCTAATGATGGCTTAAAACAGAGAAAGAGAAAGACAGGAACATCCTATAACAGCTGGAGTAGGTGTCTGGTTTTATCTGAAGGTCAGTGTGAAAACCAGTTACGATAATCCTGCCTGGAAATGACAAATGTATGGATCGCTGTGGCTAAGTCTTTGTCCCAGAGGATGGCATCTAGTTTCTTAATCTGGAAGTGAAAGAAAGGATTTTGGGAAACTGATGCTACCTAGTCACTCAAGCTTAGTGAGGAGTCAGGTAGTACCATGAAGCTTTGCACATTGGCAAATGAATTGCAAGTTGTGTGCCTTCCAAAGAAGATGGAAACAGGGTCTGTTAGTTCTTCAAAGCAACAGCTTAGTTGTTCTCCATTTAAGAAATGATGTTTTTGTTGGCGTAGAGATAGTGGTTACATCAGCAGAAAACAATTGTATATCTATATCACCTAGAAACAGTGTCAACATATTATTGGGAGATGAACCATTGGCTTCTCTCCAGAGAAGATCCCTGTGGGATCCCACAAGTAAAGGCCTTTCAAGAGGAGGAGAAGCTGCCCGTCACCAATCCCTGAGCTCTGCTGTTGGGGAATGTGGAGTCACTTGTGCTAGACTACGTCCTCCTGCTGTGTCAGGTAAAGCTTATGAGTAATACTATGTGATTTATACTGACAGAAGGGCTGCAAAGGTCCAGAAGCACAACCGTGAAGTTATGGCCATGGAAACAGGCAAGAACACCTTGGTGTTGTAGACCCTCTAGACATGTATCTGTGAGGAAGTCTGATCCCTCAAGCCCCAGAATGTTGGCTGCCATGTGATGAAGCTTGGTGTACTTGCTCAATTATTTTGCCTAGGAATAGGATGTTTCCAATACGAGAGTAGCTGGACAGGGCTTTGGGGCATTTTTTTTCCAGGACTGAATGATCGATGGCTTTTTTAAATAGACGTTTGCTTCTCTGAAGGAGGCATTAACTGCTTAAATTAGTAATAGGCATAGTACTCAGCTGGCTTTCACCAGCTAGGAGGTGCATGGACTCATGCACAATAACCTTCATCTAAAATTATTAGTCTCTAGTCTTTTACCCACTACAAAATTTCTTCTTTCTATATAATGTCATGCAAGCAATCAGGAAATCTTTACATTTAGAGTATTAATGTGTGGTTTAAAGAACTGAAGATGTTTATCTCTACATATTAATCCAAGCAAGTTAACACACTATTTATATTATTTCATTGTGCAATTGTGTTCTACCCTCCCCAAAACAGACTACTTTTGACCTCTGTTTCACTTAAGATTTTTTTTCAAGTACTCAAATAGTTTACTCAAGAGTTTTAAGGAACACAATCAGACATAAATTGACCTAATATTTGGATCTATAAAAAGCTTTTATGAAACCCAATAACAAGTGAAATGTTTCCCTACTGGTACATGTTAACGACAGTCCAAGGAAGAAATTCTTTAAGTTACACAAATACTGCGCAAATATTTTTTTCTAAGCCCAATGATGCAATACTGTGTTATGCAAAAAGAATCAGAAAGTTAGTCTGACTAGGCTGTGTCAACATGGACTTATTGCTAAAATCTGTGTAGTGTAGACATAGCCTAAGCTTTTACAAAGAAAAGCAGCATTTATTTTAGGTGACAGCAAAAGGGGAATACGAATGAAGTTAATTTGAGAAGCAGTCCTTTTTAAAAATAGCTGACTTTTGTAGTTTTAGCCTCTTTATGCTGTACTCTGGTTTACAGCTTTTGGAATATGGAACATGGTGAAAGTTTCCAGGAGATTTCCTGACAACTGGGGGACCACATACTCATCCAAAAAGTCAAGTGACCACAGAACACTCAAGTAAAGAACTCACCTCAAGAGGAAGAAATGCAGGGGGGGGGGGGGCCTCAAACCAGGTTCTCTGGGAAATAGGATACACGCATATTCAAGTTAATGCTCTGCAATATTTTCCCCTCCCATCCAGCTCCTATGGATAATGGAGAGTAGCATGCATCTGTATCTCTGCAGGTACCATCAGAGTGACCTCGCCATTATTGGCTGATCAGACTCAATGTGCTCAACCATTTTAAAAAAATAGGTCAACGTGTCAAGCTGCCAGAAATGTGAACAAATTAACCCAGTCTTTAATTGCTTCCACTTTTTGCTTAAAATAATCAAAACCAAACTGAATTAGAACATGAAGCTGATAGGTTACATTAAATAGTCAGACAAACTGAGCTAAAATCCCTGCAGAAATCCAGTAAGATTATTTACAGGCTGGGAGCATCATCTTAGAGCAGGATAGATAAATCAGTTCCCATTAATTTACTGAGTGTTCTATTAAATGAGAGAGAAAGAGAAAGAGAGAGAGAGAAGAGAAAGGATTTATTGTGTATGAAGTCAGATTCACTTCCCTGTACTTAAGGGCTGTACTTTACAGTCCCTAGGTTATGCAACTGTTTCTCCTTATAGAATCATATTGCTACAATTACAGTGGCCTCCCTCCACCATGGGAGTGGATTGCTTAATCATAGAGCTATCCCATCTTTCTGTCACATGGCAGAATCATCTAGCAAGAGTGAAGAATATTGATTCTTACCTAATAGCAGCAAAAGCTGTTTCAGCAAAAGAAATATTACTCCTAATTCCTAAAGCAAGGGAACCACAGAAACTTGGGAATTACTAGACAAATTCTTGCTCTTCAAGGAGAGAGACCTTGAATCAGCGAGTCTAATAGTCTTCTTTGTAGCTACAGAAACATATAGAATATTTGAGCACAATGGGAAATGTATACAGGCACAATTCATAATTTCTAAATTCCATTTTAGATGTTGTAAAAGGCTAGTTTTCAGCATAGAGCCCCTTTTTGATAGTAAAGAATAAGAGGCAAGGTATCCTTGTTGCAGCATTGGAAAAGGTAATTCTTAATGATCAGATAGATTTATTATACCCCTAACCTGTAACAGTACTAACAGCAATGCCCCTCTGCCATATACATTTGCCAAACCAGACAGTCTCTATGCAAAAGAATAAATGGATACAAATCAGACATCAAGATCAGTAACATACAAAAAATGGTAGAATGTTTCAATCTCTTTGTAATCTCAGTAACAGAATTAAGAGAGGGATGTTAAGAAGTGGGTATTTAACTAATTGTGATTTCGATAGAATGTTTATCAATAGGGAAAGGCACTCAATCCCAGCTCACGCCAGGTCTGGGAGCTGCCCATGTTGTAGCTCTGCAGTTTAAAAGTAGTAAGAGTCAGGCGGACACAGATGGAGCTGCTGCTGGAACATCTTCTGCTTGTGGCCAGCATGGGCCCATTGTGGGCAGAAGCTGGTTCACAGCAGTCTCCTCGGCCCTCCCCCCATGCTGCTGCCTCTGATAGAGTAGTTAAGCCTAGTTGCATCATCAGGTAGTTAATTACTCACTTTTAAACCAGGGATTTAAGCTGCCATCCTCAACAAGAACACTTCAAAAACAGACTTTAAGAGAAACCACAGAGCTGCAATTCATTTGCAAACTTGACATTATTAATATGGGTTTGAATAGAGATTAGAAATGACTGGCTCACTACAAAAACAATTTTCTCTCTTGGTATTGACATCTCGTCAACTGTTTGGAGTGGGTCAGATTCATCCTGACTGAATTGGGCTAGTTAGTACTAGTCCTCCACTTGATAAGTTAACTCCCTTCTTTTTATGTGCTAGTATATTAATGCCTGCTTCTGTAATTTCCACCTCAACACAGCCAACAAAGCGGGTCTTTGCCCACAAAAGATCGTGCTCAAATAAATCTTAGTCTTTAAAGTGCCACAGAATCCTCATTGTTTGTGCAGATACATACTACTACAGCTACCCCCTGATACTTTTCACCATGTTCTAATTTATCAATAAGCTTAAAAATCCCAAACGAAACAATTATGTCCATAACAATAAGTATCTCATTAACTCACACCTGTAACTGTAACCCTAATTTCTCCATAGTCCCTTCTCACATCCAGGGATGACTTATACATTGTTTCCCATTTTCATACAAACATTTAAATGGAGGGCTGGAAAAGACCAATGAAGTCATCAGCACAAGGGACTGGATCCGAGTAGGACCATGCAAATCTAGACTTTCCTTGACTTGTCTAACTTGTTCTTAAAAAACCTCTACTGATGCAGATTGCACAGCCTATCCCAGAGTTTAATTATCCTTTTAGCTAGAAGGCATCTTATAGCATGTATTTGAACATTATTGCTGCCAGCTATGCCACTTGCTTCTTACCACATTCCACTGTGCATGCAGAACAACTGATAACCATCCTTTTTGTACTAAGGATGTAGAAATGTAGTTGATTAATCAATAAGCAAAAACTTACAGGTTAATGCTATAGACTACATGAATTTCCATCCCCCACCCTTGCCAGTACATTTTTTAGCAGGCTGGCCAGCAGCCTGGCGCAGTCCTGGCTTGTGATGGGTCCGGGATCTACCTCTGTTGCAGTTCTGCATTTAAATTGTATTCGCAGCCAGGCAGCCCAGCTCAGTTCCGGCTTGCGCCGAGTCTGGGAGCTCAAACCGCCCCCTGAAAAGGGGCTGTTGACAACCTGCACTGCTGCCTCTTTATTAGAAGCAGCAGCAGTACAGGGTGACAGACAGCCAGTCCACAAGGGGAGCTGGTTTTTAAACTGGCTCCCCTCGCAGAAAGTGTTCCCTCTGAGAAGCGCGGCAGCAGAGCTTCACAGGTGATTAATTAGCCCCACTCAGAGGCTCAGAGCTGACACAGAGGCAGCTGTGCGGAGTGACAGGGGGCTCCTTAGGAGCAAAGCCAGAGTGCACTGGCTGCCGGCCCTGCCCCAGCTGCTGGCCCTGTCCCTGGGAACTTTAGAATCGTCGACTAACAGATAAGAATTCATGCAGTTACTCGACTATTCAATTAACCGATATTTAACATCCCTATTTTGTACAAGCCCTTATGTATTCGAAGATTATCAGGTCCTTCCTCAGTTTTCTTTTCTCAATATTAAACACGTCCCATTTGTTAACATTTCCTCATAGGTCACATTTCTTGAATATTTGTTGCTTTTCTCTGGACTCTTCCTATTTGTCCACAACTATGGCACTGTTTAAAGTAGTATCCACAGCTATGGTACTGTTTAAGTAACAACTACTTCTGCAGTCAACTATGTTTGAGAATGCATACGAAGTTTTCTAGGGTAGACATTCCACATTCAAACACCCATTGCCAACACACTCAGATCTTGCACTGATGACACAGTCCCTCAACTTCTACAGTGAACCCATGATCAACTATCTTGAGACTAACACCCCCACTGTACTCATGGATTCAGGAACTAAGCTACACAGTATCGCACTCCACCACATCCTCTCTTTGGGGTGCTGCATTCAGATCACAGAATTTTCACCTCTTCCTAAAAATACTTCCTAGGTAGGATTTAAAATAAAAATTGACTAGTTGGTGGAATTTCCATTGACTAGTCAATAAGCAAGGGAAACTGTGGAGCTGCAGCGGGGTTAGCTCCCGGCCCCAGAAGCTAACCCCGCTGTGCCTCTGCCTTTCAAATGTATTACCTGCAGGCTCTTACTACATTTAAAAGGCTGAAGTGCAGCAGGGGAGATCAAAGCAAGCTGGGAATAAGTTGTCCCGGCTCGCACCTGGTCCCAGCACCTGGATGGTGCTCAAGGGAACTGGCTTTTAAGTCCATCAGAGGCAGCAAGGAGGGGAAAGCAATTAGTCGAGTCACTACTCAACTGTCCGATAAGCTTATGCTTACCCTATTGATGACTAGTTGGTTACGTCCCTACAAGGAACTAGAGTTTCTTCTGAGTATTTAATAGCTGAATGGCCCAATTTCTATACCTTACAGCAGTGGTGTAAAAAGGTTGGAGACCAAAGATCCCTTTTTAAATCTCCGAACAGGCGAAAATCTTCCGCCCCGCCCCTTTCTTGAAGCCCTGCCCCTTTCTATTCTCCTCCTGTCCATCATTTGCTACCCCCAGCCCTTACTTACACACTCTGAAAAACAGTTTATTTTTAAATTATGCAATGTATAAAATTAAAATCAGGTGTTTATAGTTATGAAATAAATGGTCTGTTTCTTATTCATGCTATTTAAATCTAAAATGAAGCATTTATAATTATACATTTTGTGGGGACAGTTCTGCGGCTGCGGGCAGGGGAGAGGGAACAGGGTGCTGCAGCAGGGGACAGTGCGCCAGTGGGGACAGGTTTCTGCAGCTGGGGACAGGGCAGTGGGGACAGACTTCTGTGGCTGGGGACACGGGAGTGGGAATAGAATTCAGGGAGTGGAGACAGAGTTCTGTAGCTAGGGAGTGGGGTGCCAGTGGAGGCAGAGAGTCCCCTGTATCTGCCTCCTCCCAGGATTCCCCCACCCCCAGAGGGAAACCAGCGCACGCCTGCCCCGGGGCCAACCCCTCCCCCCCCGGCACAGGGAAACCCCACACGCGCGCCTCCCCTGGGGCTGACTCACCCCTCCCATGCGGTGCAGGGAGCCGATGCTCCCTCCCGCAGTACACCCAGCAGAGCTGCTAGCACTACTTCCGGAAGCACCGGAAGTGGCGCTAAGATGCGAGACTTCTGTCCATCCCCGGAAAGCCTACACTACCTCCATTTTCACTGGAGGTAGGTAGTAGGGCTTCTCGGGGGTGGGAGGGAAATGGGGGTGGTGCGGACAGGACGACTCACGATCGACTGGTTGAGGCCTCATGATTGACCAGTTGATCACGATCGACCTGTTGGTGACCACGGCCTTACAGTGTATTTCACAAGAGAGTTAAGAACTACCCTGAAAAGTGTGCTTTCCCTACAACCATATTGAGCAATACAACTAACATGTAAAAATCTAAAATTCCTTCTATAGCTCAAAACCCTTAGTCAGTGATTCTGTTGGAGAATTTGTATGGCAAACATGCCCAGAAGACAATCTACAGATAGATGTGCTAAGACAAACTATGCCAACCTAAATTTTAAAACCTCAAATTGCACTTCTGATGCTGTTGTGCAAGTTAATTTTACAGTTCATTGGATGTGGAATGAATAAAGAGGACAATATGAACTCAGAATGCAAACTCTCAGGGATCTTCACCTATTTAAACTATGGGATAGAAATTCAAAATCAATTAAAGCATTAAAAACAGCTTTTAAAAATTGTTTTGTTAAATAAAATGGCTAGATATAAGAAATCCATTTATTATAAATGGTTCCAAAACATCTTCTGCATTTAAAACGAATGGATTTATTCAACAACCACAAAAGTTGTGCTTAGAAAATTCAACTGATTTCTGAAGAGCATAGTGATCAAAAACACATCAGAACTAGCAAATCTCATCCTCTCAGCTGTTTTTATTCATAAACTGGAAAAGGAGAACACACTTTTCTGCTTTTTCAACCCTCATTGGTTTCTTAACTTTGAACTATTAACTAGATGAACCCACAAAAAAGAAAACTAAAAAGAAAATATTCTCTCACCTACAGAAAAGACTACTGCTGTCAAAAGCTGGATTAGCACCTCATCAAACTGTAGGTCCAAGTGCTTACCATGAGCTCAGTGATCTGACTTTCTTTAAAATATGGCATCCAACATGTACTGCTTAATATTTTTTATAATTATTTTAATAGATATTAAGTTTAGGCCAGAATATTAGCTGTCAATTTAAATGGGTTGTTAAAAAAATTAAAAAAGGGGAAAGGGGAAAAAAATTTTATTGTTTAAAAAAGTTAAATACTATCCACTTTGATTTCCTGTCAAGTCAATGGGATGTCGGAATGCTAAGCACCTGTAAGAATTTGGCCAATATGCGTGCAGTGGAAATGTAAGACAAATAAACTCCAAAAAGTTGTCTTAAGTGTAAAAGCTTTGGCACACTTTCAAAACAAAGTCACACATGATACACAATTCTATGTATTGCCATTCAAGTGCTACCAGTCAGCTCCAGTAGTTTGTTAGTAGGCAGGGCAGTAGGGAGGAAATCTTATAATCTTGTTCTCAGAACTTTATCAGATTTAAACTTTCTCAGATAAGTTTTAGCTTTCACCAGCCTGAACACATATACTCACTTCTACAGCAATGAGTCCAAATAAAATGTTAAACAATTATTTGTTCCTATGTCAATCCATATAATATATTGTACCATTGCTCAATATCCTATGCCATGATAAGCATCAACTCAAACATTTCAGGGGCTATGCTAAACCTAAATATCTTTTAGAGTGTCTAATCTCCATACTTCCACTTTATGATCAGAATTCAGAAACCAGTTTTGCAGAGTACAGAGGTCATCAGATTACAAGTTTTTCCAAAATAAAACCAAAAATTTCAAGAACTTTAAAGATAAACTTTAAGAATGTTGTTGTTACACAAAGTACATGCTGTTCAGGTTCTCATATTGCATCATTCATGATGGTATTGTTAGTTATTGTTTAAAATGATCCTTAGAAGTTTACAAAGCAGTGAACCAACGCAGGAGTCTGGGCATTGCACACAATACAGAAAGACATCAAAACCCCTGTTGTAAATAGTTTATGAAATGAAGAGCCAGATGATGCAAAATACACACCCACCTTAAAGCCAAACTTTAACACTGTGGAGGTTAGGAATAATCAAAGAGCTACTTGACTACTTGCTAGCCTTCATGAAAAAATTCCTAATTCCAAATATTGGATACAAGTCCTTCCAAGATTGAAGCTGATTAATAAATTCTAGAGTTTCCCACATACAACTGATATATGTAATTAGAGCCCTATAGAGATAAAAAAAATTCTATCCACATTCAATCTGCAATCCACAAACATGGTCCATTGATGTCCATAACTACAGATATAAGTCAGATATCCTCAAATATGCAGAGCTCTATACATAACAGGTCCCACCTCAGCCAAAACAATACCTTCCTTCTATAAGTTAGGAAACAGGCATGAACTCTCCTCATTGATTACAAGGAAGTTTTTTATAATTTCCAACTATCGCTAAAAGCAATTACATAACTGAAGAGTGTAAGCCGCTAGGGATGTTAGCATAGTCACTTAAACCAGGGGTAGGAAATTTCAGGCTGGGGGGCCGCATCTGGCCTCCGACTTGCCTGAATCTGGCTCCCAAGGCTTAGGGATCCCCACTGCACTGGGGAGTCCATGCTGGCACTCCAGCTAGGGATGTTAAATTTAGATTAATCAGCTAATTGAATAGTTGATGCAATTTGCATAACTATTCGATTAGTCAATAAGGGCACCTCCGTCTCTGAAGTGTAGCAACAGTCCTGGGTTCCTTGGAAATGCTGCCCAGAGCCTGGGGTCAGCTGGGGAGTCTTGAGCTGACCCCGGCTCCACGTGGCATTTCAAAGCAGTAGCGCCACATGGAGCCCGGGGTCAGCAGGGCAGGCACTGCCGCTTCGAAATGCACAAGAGCCCTCACTGGGGACTCTTGTACATTTCAAAGCTGGCACACCGCATGCAGTCTGGGGCCAGCGAAAAGTCCCACTGACTCTGGGCTCCACGTGGATGCCTGTCGACCAGTCGATGGAAATTCCATCGACTACTCAACTAGTAAATTAACTGGTATTTAACATCCTTACTAGCGTGTCAACTATCCAATAAGCATTTGCTTATCAATAGTCGACTAGTCTTTCACAACCCTATTATAAAGTAAACAATTAGCTACTAATATCCCTACTTCAGCTATTAACCCAGAAATTAACATCCACGTGCATAAATCCATTTTTACCTAAAATAATGAATTAAATAAGGTTAATAAAAGAAACCATCAACTAGCAGGGTGAAGAGGTTTCCAGAATGCCCAAGCAAAGTGCCTCTAGCTTTGCTAGATCCCCCAACAGCACTTCAAACATCTAACAGTAAATAGCAAAAGAAACACTTAACTAGTTTTACCATCAGGCAGATTAATCATCATACCAGGAGATTCTGAAGTACCGTGTTCCTTAGTGATACTCTCCAGATTTTCACTCCATTGAGAGAGTCTCTATTCAAATAAGCTTGTAGTGGAGTGCAGAAACATTGACTTACAGTGCAATACATGCTATTATTCTGGCACCTCAAAATTAGAGGATTTTGTACCTTGTCAAAAGTAGTGCAATAAACAATTCTTTCTCTAAGGGGAAAAACAACAAGTACATTCATTCTATTGACGTAAACAATGTAAGAAAACACTTCTCAAACACCTCAAAACATCAAGTACATCAATCCAGCTCCTCACTATGAACCAACTCCCATTACACTCATGCTTTACTCAGTGTCTCACATAGCAAAATTTGGTCATAATCACTTTTAAAAAATAGATTTCACATTTTCAGTTACTATCAATTCCACTGTATATCTCTGCATCTTAGAAGCATAAGTGTGTTCTTTCCATAATATACACTACGATTTATTGGCACCCACTGCACAGATTAACTTAAATGAGATTTTGCATAGTTCACTCATCAGAGGGCTAACCAGAAATTAACTTACAGTAGGACTTAGATTTTTTCCGGTACACTGAAAAAAAAGGGGATACATTTCTTTAAACATCCTGTTAGGGGCAAATAAGTCAGTCACTTTTGCTTGAATGATGATAAAACTACATTATAGAATGATTATATTATGGATTCCAGTTAGGATCCTAGGGCAATTTTTATTAGAAGTGAAAGCATTCCTATAGAGTTCACAGAATGAAACCACTCTAGATGTAAGGGGAAATGCCAATAAATTAAATAAAATTTGAACTGTTTCAGAAAAGAAAAAAGCATCATTGGATGACTTTTATATTGTGGAGTAAAACTACTAAAAATTATAAAAGAAACAAGACACTTTACCAGATTTACAATACTAGATACTCGACTGTTCTCGTATACTTAGATATGTTATTAAAGAAAACTAGACTGAAATGTTTTGTTAGGTAAAAACTAAAAGTAGTGTTTTAGTTAGCAACACTGGCATCTTCTGTCCAGTGTAAAATAGACCTCACATGGATTTGTCAAAAGCTGTATGTGATTAATCAGTGTATTTAATATGGAATTTTTCAAACCAGTTTAAAGAGTAATATAAACTGCTTATATCGAAGGCCAAAGGGTGGTTGATTCCCCAATCTAGCAGTTTTACTTAACTGAAAATAAGACTAAAATGCACAAACGGTTATTGAGTGCTACAATTTGTTGCTCACTGTTACCAACTTTGAGTTTGACATTTCTAAATGCTGGTTTTTGAAGTGACAATATTAACAGAAATTGAATGAGACTACAGTAGTTTGAGTGACAAATTGCTACAAACATTTAACAGCTCCTTCTTAGCAAGTTACATCAAACACAGGCAAGGTCTGTTGTTTTAAAAGCCTCCTAAAAAAAAAGTACAACTTTGGCCTGAAAAAAAACCCAGCTTGGGCTTCTGTAAATATTACTGACATGATTTCTCAAGGTGCATCATTTGTGAAATCCTCCAGGTCATTTTATGATAAAGGGTCATACCTTGAAGTGCATACCACTTCTGGACTACGGTAACACGGGCGTGTTATGAGGGAAAACTCACTTTAGTTTTCAGGACAGATCCTTTTAACATGTGTGAGCACAAAACCCTTAAAGTACCTGATACAAAAGTTAAGATACGGGATGGGTTGTGACTAGGCATCAGCCACAAGGGAGCCTGGCTTCTGTCTGCGTAGCCTGACTCATGCAAGCACAGATGCAACGGGGAGAACACGACACGGCGAGCTCCGCTGCAGAGCGAGCGCTGTGCCCTGCACACCGAATAGGCCTGATCAATATTTCATCTGCGCAGCGTGTGCTCTGCCCCAGCCGCACGTCCGTGCCTCCTCGTGCAAGACACGGACCAGCCCGGCACGGAGGGGAAGGGAGGGGAGCGCCCTGCTAGCCCCAGGGCAGGATCGATGCACGCGGGGCAATCCCCGCCCCAGCATTAGCGCACAGCAGACCAGTGCAGCCAGCCCGCAACACGCCCGCAGCATCCCCGCCGAGCCACGCACGCTCCCTAGCGACTCCCGGCACCGAGGGGCCCGCCTCCCCCGGCCAGTACCTGTCCTCGGAGACGCTGATGACCCCGTCCTCCTTGGGCACGATCGCGGCCATGCTCACCACATCCTGGGAGCCCTCCACCTTGCTGAGCAGCACGGGCTTGCGGGTCAGCGCCTGGGGCTGGATCTCAGCGGCCATGGGCAGCGCCGGCTGCCTGCAGCGAGCGAGCGAGGGAGGGAGGCGGTGCCGGCCTGCAGCAAGAGCAGGGGGAGGGGCTCTGCGGCTCGCGCCCCGTGGAATCCCACAGAACCAGGAACCAAAACAGCAGCTGGCGCGGCAGCCCCGCCCCTGCAACGACACCAGCCCCGCCCCGCCGGGCCAATGTGCCAGCGGCACTTCCGAGAGCCCCGCCCCCTCCCTCCGCGCGGCAAGCCGGCAAGGCCGCTGCGCATGCTCACAAGTCGGGAACGGGGGGCGGGGCTGGGAGAGCAAGCGGGTTGTCTTGGGCGCCTGCGCAGGACGGTCGAGGTGGCCGGCACCTCTGCGTGTCCCGACGGCTTTTTTTGCGGCTGCGCAGTGAGATGGGGCAGTAAAGGTGCCGCTATGCCCGCAGTCTGCCAGCCACGGCTCCCGGGCGGCGCGGGGCTGAACCATCCGGATGTGCGGGAGAGGGGAGCCCAGGGCATGTTCCACGGCCGCCGCGCCCCTTGTCTCCGCCTCTGGGGCTGGGTGGAGCCGCTGTTCCAGCGCCGCAGCAGCTGCCTTGGGCGTGGGGGTGTTGCCGCCCCCCCCCCCTCCCTCCATTGGCGCGCCCCGCGCGGGGAGCAGGGAGCTCGGGGGTTCTTCTGACACCGCAACCACCAGCGTCACTCACACGAACTAGCTGTTTGTAACGCATAACCCATTAGCAGGAGCTTCAGGGGGTAGCCGGGTTAGTCTGTACAGAAAAAAGCAACCCACGACCTGGTAGCACTTTATAGAGGTTCTCACCGGACTCGTTCAAAATTGTCAGGCCCGTTCCTAATGCCTGGGGCTTGTTGGCAAGTTGGATCTCCCGTTAAAAGGCGAATTCCTCTGAAAATTACACAAAAAAGAAAAGTGTTTCCCCAGTTAGGGTCTGAGCATCAAAGTAGGTCAGGAGGATAATAAGGCAAGAAGAGAGGATAAATAGGAGAGGAGAAAGCTGCAGAACCCAAATTCTGCCCATACACAGTTGCAAAAATATTGGTAACAATATGCAATAATGGCAAAAGAATGATAAAGTGTTACTGTTCTCCAACCACAAACAAAGAACTTTCTGAATAAATGATCTTGAAGATTATACACAGCAGCCTACTGAGTTTGGAAGCTGCTGAAGAGGCCTTTTAATTTTATACGGCGTCTCACATCAATTAGGATCAAAAGTTATCGCCCGTAACAACAGCTGGGGTTGTCTAATATTTCTCATAGTTTGTCAGGATTGGTTTCCCAATGCAGGAAAGCACTTATGCACATACTTTAAGAATGTACTTTAGCACTCTTCATGAATAGAGATGCATTCCTAAAGTGGGGCCTGGGTTGTCTGGTTTAAACTGGGCCTACATTTTACATGAGTAAAAGCAATCTTGAGACCTTTTACCTTTGGCATCGTTTTTCCTCAAAGCTGACAAACTGTAGCTTGTTGTAGCAACCAATAGGGAAACTAGATAGACATGTCCCTTTTCTTCAGAGAGATGCCAAAGGTAAAAGATGTTACTCTTTTCTAGTGCTATTAGCTAATTTAACAGGTATGAGATGCTTGCTGAGATATTTTTTGTGCAAATCTGCAAGTGTTTGTAGAGTAATATGCACTTCTGTAAGGAACAGGGAGGACAAAGACTAGAGGGAGATGTTTCCAGGGACTCTGTGTTTGTATTAATTTTTCCTTTCTTATTTTATGCTTGAAAGTGTAAGTTTGAAATAATGATTAGCAGATTTAAAAAAAAATTGGTTTGATAGCTCTCTAAACTGTCAGTCCATATTAAATGGACATTTATATTAAAATTATTTGTGTATTATTACTTTTCTGCATCACACAAACTTGTCTTAGCCACAGTTCTTTACTACCAAAGTGTTTTTCAGACTTAAGACACAACTGTGGCTGTAAATCTGTGTAACATATCAGAGCAGAACAGTCAATGGGCCATCCTGGTTGCACAAATCGCACCCATGCAGAGGTGGTCCACCTGACATTTGGGCAGTGCTGCACCAGTGCTGGCTGGTCCCCAGCAAGCTGCCAACTGTGCTGCCAGGCGTACTTTTCTGACATGGCTAGAGCTTCCACTTCTGAGCTGTCTAATTGCGCAAACCCAAAGGCCCTTGTCTTGCCTCTTCCCTGGGGCCACATCCTTGTGCAATCCCTTCACCAAGGCTCCACCCCAGATCACTCTATCCCTTCTCCCTCTGTCACACTCTCTCTTCCACCTTCACTCACTTTCAATAGGCTGGGACAGGGGTTAGGATGCAGGAGGACATATGAGGTGCAGGAGAGGATTAGGGGGTCAGCACTTACATCAGGCAGCTCCCAAAAGTGACTGGCACACTCCTCTCACAGTGGTTGCTAGGTAGGGGCTTTCTGTGTGCTGTTGTTCACAGGCACCATTCACGCAACTTCAATTGACCACAATTCCCGGAAGCCTGCCTGAGTTCTGCTGTACTGCCAGGGGCCCCTTTAAATCATCTGGGCCGCTGGGTAGCTGTCCAGCCCCATTGCAGGGCCAGATGTAGGTTCATCCATAGTTACCACCAGATAGCAGTTTTCCTTATGACTAGTGTGCCTCTATCTCATAAGCAGAAGAGTGGGGAGAAATATTGGATCTAAATCTGAGCACCACTGGTGGCATATTTGCTTAATATTTCATGTGCATATTCCTAAAAAGCATGTGCACTTGGAAAAAAAATGTATGCCTCTCTTTGCAAGCACTGAAACTTCAGTATTCTTTTTGCATCTGATCTCCGAAAGCACAAATGGAGAGAAATGAAACTGTAGTTTTATCCAAGGGTTTTGTTGTTGTTAATGTAAATTATGAAATAGCAGGAAGCCCAGTTAGCATGATATTCTTGGAAGGAACAGAGAGAGAGTGGGAGAGAGAAAGATAGAGAAATAATTTCTTCATTGGTCCTTACTATTCAAAATCCCATGAAAAAATCGTCCATATAGTACAGATTGCCTCTGAAAAATTAATCCTTTTTATCACGTCAGTATAACTTGTGTTAATCAATGAGAGACAAGATGGGAGAGGTAATCAAAGGTTTTCTGATATACTGTCCTGGTGTGTGTACTAGGAGATTGGCTCAACTACTTGTAACCATCTTGACCTTAAGGCCACCATTGATTCCCTGAGTTGTGCTGACATCATCAAATATGTGAATCCAGAAACACTACTGTCATCAACAATCAAGTTCATTTCATTCCCACTAGAGTGAAAAGGAGTAAACAGAAGTACATCAAAAAGGAAAGACCACGGAGGGACTTTTCTGTTTACTAACTAATACAGCAAAATTTAAAATAAAACTAAGATCTTTGCTGACTAAAATATCCAATCAAAGATATTCCTCATCTGCAATCCTGTTTGGCAATCCAGAGTTACAGCAGAGAGAAATTCCCCACCTACTACTGCTATCATTTTGCTTACAAACTTGCTCTCTGGGTCCATCTTCTGGCTTCTTGAACAATAGAGTGGAGTGAGAATCTGGAGTTTTAAAAGTAGATGTCATCAGCAGGTAATCACAGACTAAGTCAGATGCATCTACACTGCACCATAGTTCGAAATAAGATACAATTTGCGTATCTTATTTGATCTTATCTCAAAATAGCTTATTTCGTAATTTGTCGCTGTCTACAAAGCACCAGATTTTGAAAGAACCCACTGTTCAAAAATGTTCCTTACTCCTTGTGGAATGAGGTTTACAGGGACATTGGAATAGTGAGCCAGTTATATTTCAAAGTAACGGACTTGCTGTGAAGATGTGGGCAGGGCCGGCCCAAGCCATTTGTGTGCCCCAGGCCCTGGGAGTGTGGCGCCGCCCCCAGGAGTGCGATGCATGCGTGGCCCGACCCTTGGGCACCTGGTGCATGCGTGGCACCACCCCAGGCGCATGGGGTATGTGCGGTGCCGCCCCCACCCAGCCCAGTAGCCCCACGTGGCGCCCCCTACAATGGGGCGCCCCAAGCGGTAGCCCAGTCAGCCTGTAGCTTGGGCCGGCTCTGGATGCAGGATAGCTATTTTGGGATTCTCCAGTATCCCGAAATAGTGTTGCAGTGTAGACATAGCCTCAGTGTTTCTCAACCAGAGTCACATGTATCTCTGAGGGGTGCAAAGAGGTCTTCCAGGGGCTACATCAACTCATCAAGATATTTGCCTCATTTTACTTCAGGCTACATAAAAAGCACCAGTAAAGTCTGTACAAACTAAAATTTCATACAGACAAAACAAGAAAATACGTATTTTTTCAGTAATAGTGTACTGTAACATCTTCTATCTTTATGTCTGATTTTGTAATCAAGTAGTTTCTAGTGAGGTAAAATGTACGCCAAGGGCCGCAACTTAAGTGTGGTTGCATATATGTACAAGTATATACACAAATATATGCAAATAGCTTATTTCACACTGACGGGCATGAATACAAAGATTAAGGCAAGATTATACAACACGCAGGCCACATTTAAGTCAGTTCTGTTGATATCAATAAAATACAATATTTATCCAATTTCCACCCATATGGCAGCACTTTTAATGAGCAATGACAGTCCAGGAATTTTACTACTAAAATGCTTATCAACAGAAGGCCATTCTATTGACTACTTTTTTTGTTTTGGCCTCACAATTTTAACAAATTAATCAAAAACTACTTCTTATTAAAAATAAAATTGTATACCAGTGTCTTGGGTGTTTAGCTTGAAGCTTCAGATTGTGCATTTCTTGGAGGGATTTTACTGTAAAAAGAAAAGTTTCCAAGCCAGAGCACTCCAACCTGCGGCAGGCGGGAGCTGGGCAAAAAAGGCCGGACACGAGAGGCAAAAAAGGAAATGTGCCCGGGAGCCGCATCCTGGGTCCGCATGTGGGAATTGTTGCTCCATGCAGGACGGAGGCAGGGCTACCTGGCCGTGGTGCCGGACGCAAACATGGCCAGTGTGAGCAAGTCAGCACCTCTCAGACTCTGCCCACAAGGCTAAGCAGCTGGCACTTCCCACAATGCCCCAGCACTCCTGGCACCTCCTCCCTGAGGGCTACAAATACCCTGTATCCATCTGTTCCAGCCAGCCCGTTTGCTTGAGTCTGTCAGTGTTCACCCTGCCTGGGAGACGCTTTGTCATTGTGGAGTGTGTTCCCAGTGGAGGCCATGTTTAAAGGATCCCACCCATGAGTTGCATGTTAGGCCCCGCATAAGCCCAAACCACACCGCGGGCTGCAAACAAACGGGCCGCGTGTTAAGTAGCCCGGATGTAGGGTATGCAAGACAAATCAGATTCCCTAAAGGGATACAGTAGATTGGAAAGATTGAGAGCCACTGGCTGCAATGAAAGTTCAAGCGGACAGAAGACAATTAGAGAAATGGCATAGAAAGGTGAAAATGGAGTGGTCTAAGATGGAAGGAGCTGGATGGAGTCCCCAGTCCTTCTGTGATCATTTTAGTTAACTATAGCTGCAGACCTTCTACTTAAATTTGTGGAGGCATCCCTCTCCCACAGAAAATGGTCATTTAAAAAAGTGCTCAACAATGAAGGTTTCTATTAATTACAATAAATATTTAGCATCCTGAGACTAGTCTCTTAACAAATTAGGACTGTTTTATTACTGGTCAGTTTTTGGGTCACAAGCTCATCTGAAGAAGTGGGTTGCCCATGAAAGCTCATTATACTATATATATTTTGTTAGTTTCTAAGGTACCACAGAGCTACTTGTTTTTAAAGTTACAGACTAACACAACTAACCCACTGAAATTTCTTAACAAGTGCACCTTTAAGCTGTTATGTAATCTGATCCAGGTCCCTCTCACTGTACAAGAAGGTGACTAGTGTGGCAGAGAAATTGTACTTTGCTTGAGTACTTAGTTGACATGAAGCTGGATTTCAATATTTTGTAGCCTCTCCAGCTCAATCACCCATATGTCAAACAACTCTCACTTTAGACCTGGCAAACTTGTCTTACAGGAAACTTATTCATAAAGAGTAACATGTAAGGCATCTACAGAAAAATTCTAACTTGTCAAGACAGAACCATTGTGAGATGTATATAAGGATAATATTTAAGGAATAATGTATTTATATTGAAAGCATACTTTATAAACTTAGAGTAGACATCAGTCTCCAGCAGGTAAGATCATAAGAACAGTCATTCTGGGTCAGACCAATTGCCCATCCAGCCCAATATCCTGTCTTTAACCAGAGCTTCAGGGGGAGTATTCAGTACAGGGCAAACAGTAGAACAGGGAGCAATCCATCTCTGTATTCCCCTCCTATCTTCCGGCAGTCAGAGGTTTAGCGTAGCCTCAAGCCTAAAGATACATTCCTGATTATTCTGGATAACAGCAATTCATGGAGCTATCCTCCATGGACTTTTTTTTTTTTTTTTTTTTTTTGGTAACCCAGTTACATTTTTGGCCAACGCAATATTTTATGGAATAAATTCCATAGGTTAATTTGTTTTGTGTGAAAAAATACTTCCTCTTGTTTGTATTAAGCCTATTGACTGTTAATTTAATTGGATGTCTCCTAGTTCTTGTATTGCAGTAACACTTGCAACACTTGTATTGTTAGTAACACTTCTGTGTTCATTTTTTCCTCACCACTTACGATTGTATCCTCTCTTATATTTCCCTTTAATTGCCTCTTTTCTAAATTGAACAGCTCTTACCTTTTGTCTCTCCTTATATGGAAGTAATTCCATAATCTTGATCATCTTTGCTGCACTTCTGTGAATTTTTTCCAGTTCCACTATCTCTTTTTTGTGATGGGGTGAGAAGAACTGGACAGAGTATTCTAGATGTGGGTGAACCATGGATTCATATAGTGGCATATTTGCTGTCTTATTTTCTATCACTTTCTTAAGAGTTTCTAATATTCGGTTAGCCTTTTTGACCACTGCTGAGCACTTAGCTGAAGTTTTCAGAGAACTGTCCTCAGTGACTCCAAGATCTCCCTTGACTGATAACAGCAGATTTAGAACCCATCATTACATGTGGTTTGTTAAGATTACTTTTTCCAACATGCATTTCTTTGCACGTATCAAGGTTGTATTTCATCTGGGGTTGATTCTTCCCCCAATAAAATGTGTTTATGTATGTGCCTGATAATTCTGTACTATGCTATAATTTTTACCAATTTGTCCAGTACTGAAGTTAGGTTAATTGGCCTGCAAGAGACAGCATTGCATTTGGAGTCCTTCTGAAAAACTGTCATTACATTAATTATCTTCCAGTCATTTGGTACAGAGGTTTGTATCAGCATTAAGAAAATAATATTAGTGCTGACCCATGCAATCAAGAGGAAGTTGTTACCCTTTGCTAGTTAGTGAGGTAATGGCAATGTTCTATTGCCTACCCCTGCTACATCCCCAAACAGGCAGTGGAAGACAATTAGAAATAACAATAAACAATTAAAATCACTTGCAGGCCAAAAATAAACTCTGAATCAAACCAGCAGTTCACCTGCCTATGAATAGAAAGAAAGGACTATTTTTTGGCATAACAGAATTTAGAAAAAGGGATTTCACTGAGGAAAAACCTTGGCAGAGGGAGGTGCTTTCATGGATATTTCAATCCTGATTCCTGAGAAACCATCCAGCTCTGCAATCAACTGAACTTTCAGGAAAATCTTCTTTATTAGAAAGGAAAGGTAACTATAAGTGTAGACCCCAGTTTACTCTTTATGATTGTACTGTATCATATAACAACATCTTGTTTCCAATACAGGCAGTCCCCGGGTTACGTACAAGATAGGGACTGTAGGTTTGTTCTTAAGTTGAATCTGTATGTAAGTCGGAATTGGCATCCAGATTCAGCCGCTGAATCTGGACACCAGTTCTGACTTACATACAGATTCAATTAAGAACCCCAGGCGTCCCCAAGTCAGCTGCTGCTGAAACTGATCAGCAGCTGATTCCAGGAAGCCTGGGGCAGAGCAACTCTGCCTCGGGCTTCCTGTAGTCAGCCGCTGGTCAGTTTCAGCAGCGGCTAACTTGGGGACGCCTGGGGTAGAGCAGCTCGGGTGCTGCTGGGTTAGTCCAGTAGCGCGGCTGCTCCTCAGCGCTACTGGACCAACCCAGCAGCACCCCAGCTGCTCTGCCCCAGGCGTCCTGATTCAGCCACTGCTGAAACTGATCAGCAGCGGCTGAATCAGGACTCCTGGGGCTGAGCAGCTGGGGTGCTGCCGGGTTGGTCCAGTAGCGCCAAGGAGTGGTGCTGCGGGACCAACCGGCAGCGCCCCACCTGCTCTACCACAGGCCCCGGGCTTTGCTCCACATCTCCCTGGTCTGCTGGGGGGGGCACTAGCTGCGTCCCCCCCCAGCAGACCAGGGAGACGCGGAGCAAAGCGGCGGAGGACCCGGGCTGGACCGCGGCGCTTCCAGATCAGCGCCGCGGTCTGGCCCGGGTCCTCTGCGGCTTTGCTCCGCGTCTCCCTGGTCTGCAGACCAGGGAGACGTTGAGCCAAGCGGCGCAGGACCCAGGGCCCGACTCACGGCGCTTCCAGCTGATCTGGAAGCGGCCGCGGGTCCGGCCCCGGGTCCTCCGCCGCTTGGCTCCCCGTCTGCCTGGTCTGCTGGCTCCCGCAGCAGACCAGGGAGATGGGGAGCAGCTTTTCTCGCCCCGGAGGAGGCGGGCGGCGGGACCAGGCATCCCGCCGCTCGAGTCCTCCGGGGCGAGAAAATCCCCGTTCGTAACTGCGGATCCGACATAAGTTGGAGCCGCGTAACTTGGGGACTACCTGTACTCTCTCGTTCCTAGTTTAATATTTATTATGCCTTACATTTTTTGTTTGCTTTATTATAAATGCTTACAAGTGCTGTGTGGCTTACAGGAGAAGTAGTTTAAGGCATAGGCACCAATTCTGTGGAGACACCAGGGCTGGAATACCCAAGATAGGCGAACCAATGGGAGCAGGGAGGAAGGGGGCAATTGCCCAGGGGCCAGGGTGACTAAAATCCCCACCAGGCCCTGTTAAACCTGTGGGGCATGCTGCAGGAATGGATACATGAGTTGAGGTTGGAACCTCCATTTGAGGGAGGCTAGCCCCGCTCCTCTCTTTCCACCTGCACCGTTCCCCCTTGACTGGCACCATGAGACTCTCCCACCCTTGGCCAGAGCCATGACCTCTGATTCCCCCCTTGCCCTAGCCAGAGGAAACTCCTGGGCTGCTTGCAGGGCCTCCTCCCTGCCTGGAAGAGCCCCAGGCCAACTGTAGCCATGCCTACCTCCCTTCTGTGAATAGCCGGATTTCACAGAGACATGATTCAAAGGGATTTGAGAATTGCGGTGTGCCTATTGTTAACTTGCAAGGTAAAGGAAGGGCTGGCATAAGCCCAGAACTGTGTGTTTGAGTAGCGAAGGGCTAGCAGTGTCAGGGAGCTGACACCTAACTACCACAAAAAGACTTCCTTTTGCTGGAAGTAAAGGAGTAGCAAAGTGACTCAGTCCTGAGTGACCCAAGAACCATCAGACCATGCTAAACCAAAAGGAATTGTATACACAAAACCATAACAACACAAAAGTAAAAACACTTAGCATCAAGCAAAGCCACAAATGACCATTCAATACCCATCAATTTCAGAAGCCTCTTCTGATCTCTTCAATGTCCCCCAACTACTGCATTTTCACAAACTCAATATAAATCATACATTGTATGGTAGGAAACAAATCTCTGAATCAAACATCACCAACTGAGCAACTGCAAATGTGTGTGGTTGAAATGTCCTCCCATGCACCACACTTGTTTTCTTTAGAGGTGGTAGTCTTGATAAATTTACTGCAATTTTTTAAATAAAATGCTTTTCATTTAAGATGATATCAACACTAATATTTTAAAAATGAAAGTTAATGATTCTTCAAAAAACTAAAGCAAATCAGGGGGAAAAGAATATACCACTGTATATAAAACATGGGCAGGTAAGACCAAACCACTTCATAGTTTATGGAGCACTAACTTGTCTGAACTTGTTTTTAAAAACGGATTTCTAGAAAACAAATTTCATAAGAAAATGCACCCTCACATTCAGCCATTCTTTCCTCTATTTTGTGATTTTTGTTTTGTTTTGCTGGCTTTAGCATTCTAGTAGGGAATAATATTGCTTGATATGTAGCTTTCTAAAAATAAACCTTCACATGCTCTTAATGAGATGTAAGCCTCAGTTTTCACCCATATTCCACTATTTTTTATAAATTTGGAAAATACTAAACTTCTGTAATATATGTAGAAACTGATGCACAGCTGGAGTCTCCTGAGTTATGAATTATGAAAAAATATTTAAAAGGATACTTGTCTTCCATGTCAGCATACAGCACCTCATCTAAAACAAAGACATTAATGTTTAGCTACCATGCAAGTGTTGTTGTCTCTTAGACTGTGAGAACAAAAAAGAGAGATGCTGTGTCAGTGTGTAGGCTGCAAATGAGAAATCCTAGCTCACATATTTTGCTCCATAAGCAGTTCTTGCATGGAATGCAGTCTTATTCCTGTTTTCTCTGTCCTCACTGACATCTCCATATATTTTCTCAAATTTTGGGCCTCTAACCTTGTTTACTATAGAAATTTTTGTTAGTAATTCCATTATATTTTTAGTGGGTCTCTCCACCAATTATTCTTCTCTGCTCTTTACTCTTGAACTTTTCCAGGCCTGCTATAAAGACATGACAAATGTTGATTTTTTCTTTACATCTTCCTTTTCTATTTGCTCCTGAAGATTAGGATATCATTAATAAGTGCATCAGTGTATCTTCTGTTTGGAAAGCAAAGCAGGGAAATGCATGCAAAATCTACTTGAAAAAATAAATTAATTTCCTGCACACACAGCACTGAGTATATGAAGGTTTTGAAGTGCTAGGCACCTGATCTAACTATAACAATTAAAAACAATATTCCTCCAAGGAGCATCAAAGGACCTTTACACAATGGCTTTTGTCTGCACATTAGATTTCTGTTCTTGAAAATTTTCACTTTTGCTATTACTCATATGGTCCACCAGTGGGAGCTCGTAGTTTGACATGGTCCTGGCAGCCACTGGAGTTTCAACTACCAAGTTATTTAGATTTGCTGTGAGCTGTGTTAAACAAGATTATGATTAAAATACTGGTCTTCATTAATGCTAACACTCCCACTGCTCCTAGCTCACTTGGGGACATGTCTACACTAGGAAATTATTTTGAAATAACTTATCCAACTCCTGAAATAACTATTTTGAAATAAGCATATTCCCCAAAGAAAGCAGGAGTACAGATTTCAAAAATAATCAGCCCATTATTTCAAAATAACAGTCTTGGTAGTGTGGATGCTCCACTAATTATTTTTTTTTTAAAAGTGGATTATTTTGAAATAACTCCAAGTGTAGACCAGGGCTTGATGAGGTACATCAATGGTAAGAAAAAAGTCTAGTGCAGGCACAACTTAGCAATAACCATACTAAAATTTTGATTGTAACACAATTGTATCGTAATTTCTGTTACCAGTGTCGACAGGGATTCCTGTCTGCAAATGTTAGCCAAACCACCCTGAAGATTAATGCAAGCGTACAGAAAGCTTTATACCACACAAATACAATTGCCTGTCTACCTGAATGTGTAAGAAAGATGGTAGATCCTCAGTAAGACTAATTTGATCATATAGGAATGTGGCAGGCAATCAATTCCAACTGCTTATGGTTCCTCAATCAGAGTATTGTCCTCTTTTCTGTGGGAAAGGATTCCTTCAAAGAAAGCATGGAAAGGAAGCTTGAGAGTAAAGAGTAAAAGATTTAATATGCATGGGAGGCTTAGGACTTTGTGACACAGATTTATTCTGGATGTCAGAATGATGCTGGATCATCCAATCAAGCTCTTCCACACTTTATTCCCTTGAAGTCTCCTTCTCTTTTAACGATGAGTCAGCATTCCAGTCCCTCAATCAAATGAATCTATAATCAAATGTGAAAGTATCCAAATACCTAGCTAATAGGTAGCAGTGTGACAGTGCCCAGTTAACACAGACTCTCTTAAGCAGCTTAGTCGCCTGCAGTTTAGGTTGTTTGGTGCCAAAACAGCCTCCCTTCTTCAGGCTTGATATAAACATAGGGGAAAGGCAGACATTTCCTATACAGAGCCCTGAGTCATAACAGAGACAAAAGGATGCTTTAAAAGGTCCTTTTTGAGCCCAAGCACTGCTCTGAGGTCAAAGCAACTCTCCTTCTTGATTGGAAAAGTTTTCCACAGCTGCATGGAGTTAAGCAGTGCAGCAGACTTCAAAGCAGCAAGATGCTTTATGAGAGATTTCTAGCATCTCTCTTGGCTGAAAGGGTGCAGATGTAGGGGCAAGAACCCTTACCATGTAAAACCCCTCCTGGCCTCCAAGATGGGAGCAGGAAATGAGTTTTCCATCCACCAATTCTCTCTTCTGTCAGTAGCCACAGAAGAGGGAGAGGGTATGTCTACACAGCAAAGCTATTTCGAAATAACAGCCCTTATTTTGAAATAACTTTCCTAGGGTATGTCTACACTACAGCGCTAATTCGAACTATCTTAGTTCGAATTAGTTAATTTGAACTAAGCTAATTCGAACTAACGCAGCTAGAACTAAAAACTAGTTCGAATTAGCGTTTTGCTAATTCGAACTAGCGCGTCCACATTAAGTGGACCCTGAAGCGGGGTTAAGGATGGCCGGAAGCAGTGCCGGCAGGGCATCAGAGAAGGACTTAGAGCGTGGAGATGCTTTCTCAGGCTAGCCGAGGGCTGTGCTTAAAGGGTCCCGACCCCCACCCCGGACAGACAGTTCTCAGGGGTGCCCCTCTTGCAAAGCAGTCCTGGCTTGGAGTGCCCGGAGTACCCACACTGGGCACATCACAGCACTCGGCCATCAGCCCGGCTGCACTTGCCGCAGGCTGCCATCTGGGGAGAGGGGGCAATTGGGGGGCTGCAGGAGAGCTTCCACCCCCAGAAGCCCGCAGAGCCAGCCCAGTCCTCCCCATCGGGGGCTCGTGCCCCATTCCTCCCTCACCTCCTTCCACTTACCCTTTCCTAGCCCCTCTTCTTGAAGTACAAAATAAAGATAACGTGTCTTCCAAAATGGAATCTGTCTTTATTGAACAAAACTGGGGGAGACTGGGAAAAGGAGGTGGGAGAGGGGAAGAGAGAGGCTGGGAGAGGGGAGGGCAACTAAAATGATCAGGGGTTGGGAACAGGTCCCATATGAAGAGAGGCTAAAGAGACTGGGACTTTTCAGCTTAGAAAAGAGGAGACGGAGGGGGGACAGGATAGAGGTATGGTGAATGCTGTGGCCCTAGTTCTAACTCTGTCAGCAGAATCCAAGGCAACCTGCAAGGATGTCTTGGACACCATCTTTCCTCCTCCAGAAGAGCTGAGAACTCCATGTGAGTCCTGTAGGAGCAACTCCCAGAATGTACAAAAGCGACGAGGAGTCCTGTGGCACCTTATAGACTAACTGAAGTGTAGGAGCATAAGCTTTCGTGGGCAAAGACCCACTTCGTCAGATGCATGTCCCAGAATGTAGCCACTGTGCTCCAAAAATTAAATGTGTATCAGCTAAGCACAGCCTGTTGACTGGCCACACGCAACTGCAGCCCCTCCCGCCACATGGCATAAACTTTACAGCCAATTAGATCCGATGTTTTGGCCTCTCACCCTTAGATGCAGGCCTCAGCTGATCTCGGAGTTCCTTGTGGTTTGTCACATCCACAATGAACGTGCCTGGTTGCAGGTGAGTAAAAAGGTGCTCATAGCCCTTTCTTCGGGACAAAATATATCCTTACAGGCCCATTTGTAGTAGGAGGCATGGAGGTTAACATATGCCAAAGCATCCTGGTGTTAGCCTGAATTGTTTTAATAAGAGACAGACCCACTCTAGATGGATCTTCAGCAATGAGAATATCCACCACGGGGACCGACTTCTCCACCACCTCCTCCACCTGAAAGTCTAACTTCTGCCCCACACATGAGGAGATGTTGGTGGGCTTTGGTATCCAGGTTGAACAGCATGATCATGGAGGTGCTTGCCACTGCCTCATCAGGGAATGAAGATGAGGAGGACTCGGTATTGGGACAGCATTCCTCAACGTCCTTATGGAGCAGCTCAGTGGTTGGTTCCACTTGCATAAAGGATTAAGGAAAAATAGTGGTCTGAGATGCAGGCTCAGTATGGGCCACAGTCGAAGCTGGTTCTTCATTTTGGTGTTGCTCTTCTTCATACTCAACATCAGTACTAGTGACGGCATCATGGTGGCTGAAGGAGGGTCTCACGATTCTGACACCACCAACACAGTTCTTGAGCCAGCCCCATGGAACTGGGGGTAGGACCAGGGGGTCCAGCAGGGACAATTCAGTGGATCCTGCTATTGAGAGGGTCAGGAAACTGGTAGTGCCAGTACCTCTTATGGTCTGTGGTGCCTAGAATGGTGCCAAGACCAGGATCATACCAGCTATGAGAGGATGCCAAAGATTTTTCCCTGGAGTCCGAGGAGTACTCTGTGCTGGATCATGGGGGTGCCAAGCCTGATGGTAATGGGGAGCAATACCATGGTGAGGTGGAGTCACGGCGCAGCATTAGGGTATGTCTACACTACAGCGCTAATTCGAACTAACTTAGTTCGAATTAGTTAATTCGAATTAGCACATCCAGACTTAAAAACTAGTTCGAATTAGCGTTTTGCTAATTCAAACTAGCATGTCCCCACTGAGTGGACCCTGAACCGAGGTTAAGGATGGCCGGAAGCAGTGCCGGCAGGGCATCAGGTTAGGACTTAGAGCATGGAGCTGCTGTCTCAGGCTAGCCGAGGGCTGCGCTTAAAGAGACCCGACCCCCACCCCGGACAGACAGTTCTCAGAGGTTCCCCGCTTACAAAGCAGTCCACGGCAGGAGCCCACACTCGGCACATCACAGCACTCGGCTATCAGCCTGGCTGCACTTGCTGCAGGCTGCCATCTGGGGGGGGTCAATCAGGGGGCTGCAGGAGAGCTTCCACCCCGAGGAGCCCACAGAGCCACCCCAGTCCTCACCAGTGGGGGCTCGTACCCCATTCCTCCCTCACCTCCTTCCACTTACTCCTCCCTAGCCCCCCTTCCTGATGTACAAAATAAAGGACACGTGTGTTCAAAAATAGAAACTCTCTTTATTGAACAGAACTCGGGGAAACTGGGAAAAGGAGGTGGGAGAGGGGAAGAGAGAGCGTGGGGGAGGGGAGGCTAACTAAAATGATCAGGGGTCTGGAACAGGTCCCATATGATGAGGCTAAAGAGACTGGGACTTTTCAGCTTAGAAAAGAGGAGATGGAGGGGGGATATGATAGAGGTCTATAAAAGCATGAGTGGTGTGGAGAGGGTGCATAAAGAAAAGTTCTTCATTAGTTCCCATAATAGAAGGACTAGAGGACACCAAAGGAAAGGAATGGGTAGCAGGCTTCAAACGAATAACAGAAAGTTCTTCTTCACAAAGCAAATAGTCAATCTGTGGAACTCCTTGCTGCAGGAGGCTGTGAAGGCTAGAACTATAAAAGAGTTTAAAGAGAAATTAGATAAATTCATGGAGGTTGGGTCCATGGAGTGCTATTATCCAGGGGGTAGAAATGGTGTCCCTGGCCTCTGTTTGTGGAAGGCTGGAGATGGATGGCACAAGACAAATGGCTTGGTCATTGTCTTCGGTCCATCCCCTCCAGGGTACCTAGTGTTGGCCACTGTCGGCAGACAGGCTACTGGGCTAGATGGACCTTTGGTCTGACCCAGTACGGCCATTCTAAGCTCAGGGCTCAGGGTCGGGGGGTCTCACTAGACCACCCTGATTTTCATGCAAACCTGGGTGGCCAGGCTGGCAGCTATCCTGCCCTAGACAGCCACTTTCCTGTGCCTAGTGCAGAGGTCGTGGATGAGGTCCACGATCTCCGCACTAGACCAGGCGGGTGCCTGCCTCTTGCGGATCTGGGCAGGCTCCCGGGAGCTGCCAGCCTGGTCCCGGGAAGAGGCGGAGGGCTGGGTGGCAGCGGGTGTCTGGCTTGTGCCGTGCCAGGTGCAGGGTCTGCTGGCTCGGTGCTGGCAGGCTTGCACCTGGCATAGGTACTGTAGCCAGACCGTGCCCCTTTAAGGACTCCGGGGCCCGGAGGGGGGCAGAACAGTTTCCCTGGTGTTGGTCAGAGTGGCCATCAGGGAAAGCTGGGGAGGGCTAGCCTCCCACTAGTTCGAATTAAGTGGCTACACAGCCCTTAATTCGAACTACTTAATTCGAACTAGGCGTTAGTCCTCATACAATGAGGTTTACCTAGTTCGAATTAAGCGCTCCGCTAGTTCGAATGAAGTTCAAACTAGCGGTTTGCTAGTGTAGCGCCTATCAAACGTCTGACAGGGTACGTCTAGACTACATGCCTCTGGCAACAGAGGCATGTAGATTAGGCTACCCGACAGAGTAAAATCAAGCGGCGATTTAAATAATCGCCGCTTCATTCAAATTTACATGGCTGCCGCGTTGAGCTGACAAACAGCTGATCAGCTGTTTGTCGGCTCAGCGCGATAGTCTGGACGCTCCCCTGCCGACATCAATGGGAGTTGTCGACAACCCAGGTATGCCTCATCCCAGGAGGCATACCTGGGTTGTCGACAACTCCCTTTGATGTCGGCAGGGGAGCGTCCAGACTATCGCGCTGAGCCGACAAACAGCTGATCAGCTGTTTGTCGGCTCAACGCGGCAGCCATGTAAATTTAAATGAAGCGGCGATTATTTAAATCGCCGCTTCATTTTACTCTGTCGGGTAGCCTAATCTACATGCCCCTGTTGCCAGAGGCATGTAGTCTAGATGTACCCTTAGTTCGAATTAACTTTGTAGTGTAGACATACCCTTACAGACTTGTCCCTAGGTTGAGCCATTGGTGCAACAAACACTGTAGCAAGTAGTGTTGGCATCGGCACTGCCAGCGAGCAAGAGGGTAGAGTGCTTGAGGTAGCCCATGAGTCAATGCCTTAACGGTGTCTGGTTGTGCCAGGGACTGTGCTTTTAAGTCTATAGGATCCCTTGTAGCCTCAAATGTGACAGATGTAGAAGGGAGATTGAGGTCTTCTTTCAATTGCTCTTTAACTCAGGAGACCAGGAAAACCAAGTTCAATGACAGAGACAGAGCAGATGGTGCCAGGAACTGCCATATAGACTGTGGGTGCCCCTGCACCAGGCACCCCACTGGAGTCCTTTCACAGTGCTCTAGCAGGTGACCAGCCCCTATCCATCTTTTTCCTCTTCAGCGGCACCGGAGTTTGAGAGTGGTGCTAGACACTTGACCCTATATGGTGAGCAGGGGAGTGGTGCCCATGGGCAGAGTGTTCCTTCGGCACCAAGGTACCATGTATTCAAGCTGGAGCTCTACGCAACATTGGTGCCGAGGCTGACTCCAGCGCTGGTTGAGGTCAGAGCGCTGTTTCCATCAAGAGGAGCTTGAGACAGTGATCCTACTCCTTAGTTAGAGGGCAGCTGCTGCAACAAATAGGGTACTTGTCAGTTTGATGTCCTTCACCTAAACACTTAAGACATTCAGCATGAGGGTCACCCCTGGGCATGTTTGCTGCAGCTCTTCCATGTGAATGCAGCATACTCCGATAAGAGGAATGAAGTTGGGGGGGACCCAGAGCAAGTAACTGCTATACAAATATAACTAACTAAAACTAAGATGCCGAGATGCCTGTGAAGCAAGAGACCAGAGCTGCTCCAGCAACCATTATGGGGAGTAAAAAGGAACTGAGAGAGGGGGTTGGCAATGTTTTATATGCACCAACATGGTGGTGCCACTCCAGGGGGCTCCCTGGTCAACTTGACAGATACCGCGAAGGTAAAAGCTTTCCAGCAACCATACGCGTGGTGCAGGCATATACCTGTTGGAATGCACATGAGCAATCACTTGAAGAAGAATGAAAACTACTACATGGGAAGGGGTTGAAAGGGATATTTCTTGCATGCTGTGAGGCCCACATCGAAGAGTGGAGAGGAGTGATTGGAGCAGCTCCATCTTCACAAGAAGACGAGACCAGGCCCATGTACCTTCCAGCTTGTGAGTTGAGAGTCTCAACTCTAGCTTTTAAATTAATCTTTTCTTCCATCCAAATTCTTTTTTATTTGCTCCAGATTTTTTCACTCGTCTCCTTTCTTCTTTTGCCAGGAAAAAAAAAACACATATACAAAACATGAGGACCAATGCCTGGTTTCCATGCTTATAAGACAATACATCTGGGGAGTGGGAGGACGTGGATGAGTCTGACTACATATAATCACCCTGAGGGAAACTTTTATGCCCATTGCACTTTTGCATCTTGGTAAGTGGACACATACCACAATAAGTCTAATTTATTATAGAAGAAGAGATAAAAATTCCCAGACCATCTATTTAGGAGCAAGAAACCCAAGGTCATTAACTATCCAGACATCTATTGGATAACAGTAACAAATACTATTTGCTAAACATGTATCATTAAATGGTTCTTAAGTTATGCAGAGAACAATTTCACAAATCCAGAAAACAAAATTCAAACAGATAAATTGGCAGTAAAGAGGAACTGACCACAACATGAGAGTTATATGAAAGTTTAGTACGAGTGACAATGGACTACCTGAATGCTATATGCAAACAGACTTGAATACTTTATTACAGCAGACTTTTCTATATTAATATTAGAAATACTGTGGTTATATTAAATGGACACAAGCAAAAACTATACTTTTAATGGCAAGTACTATAAAATACACTAATATAAGTGTGATATACTTCAATAAGCAATTGTTGGGAAATTAAGAAACAATGAGCAGATGCAGCAATGGAAAGAATATGACCAAATGTGGAAAAGGCCCTGTGCATTCAAAAGAACAAATAGTTTTAGCCCAAGAGACTATAGTTCCTCTACAAAGAAAAACAAATGAACCTATGGAACATCCCAACTCTGATTGCTTGTAAATTGTTATACTTGCTTGGCAGAGGGATGTGACTAAGTCCTACCTCTGTTGTACTGGGCCTTGATTAGGCTGAATGGTTGTCACTTGACTCTGATGTGACAGCTGAGAGCGGAACACAGTTCATTCTTTGAATACAGTAATTCTTCATTTAACACATGCCTGCTTAACACGATTTCACGATAGCACGATTTTTTTTAGGGAACATTTTTTGAATTACATGACTGTCCCTGGAATAACACGATTTCCCCAGCCAGCCGTTCGCCGGCGGCTGTGTGGGGCTTCCCCTGCCTCCCTGCAAAGCGGCAGAGGGATCGTTGCTCGCTGCGCCATTCCCTGGTGACCTCCCCTTGCCAGACGCAGTGCAGGTCCTGGCAGACCCATCACAGGGGCATACTCCCAACCATAATGTTTTGTTCAGTTATGGACATTTTGGAGTTAGGAACAATCTGCATTCTGAAGGTGTTTGTAACTCTGAGGTTCTACTTTGTATTTTACATAGTTGAGAGTGAAATGGGTTTAACAGCTGAAGGCCTGATTCTGCCATCTTCATGATGAGTAGTACCTTATTCAAGGAGTAGTTTCTTTTTGCATTAATGTTAAAAGTATTCCTCACATGTAGTGTGCCAATATCAGACCCTAAAAATACAAAATATGAATTTAGCTTAAAGTAGGGAAGGAGCAGAAAAATCGAATGGAAATTATTTCATTAATCACAGAATACAGTTATGAAATATACAGAACCAAAAGTGGAAAAGTATATATTTGCAATGTTTATTAGCCAGGACATGGATTGTGGGATGTGCTAATTTGCTCTCCTGAACTTTAAATTTTGGATTTATGCTTGGAAAGTAACAATGTGTTGCCTTTGAGAGAATGGTTTATGAACAGGTAAAGATCAGAACCAGTTCTGTAACAATCAAGCCTCTCCAACTGCAGCATCATGAAATTAAAAGCAGTTTCTAACAACTGAAGAACTCATGGCTAAATAAATGTCAGGCCATTATTATGTATAGGTATACAGTAATAAGAAAACATTCTGACATAGGAAAGTTAGAAAGTAGTAGTGTGTTCCAGCAGATTGGACTTTGTAGTTTCTACTAAAGCTGAATGGAAAATGAATTTTCTTGACTCATGAAAAATTGAGATTTTGTTCCAAATTGTCACAAAGTTAAAATTTTTAAAAATTCTGTGAAATAAAATTCCTATTTGTTTTGGTAAACTCAAACATTTCATTTTGTTTCATTCCTTTACTTTTAATATTTTAAGGATATATTTTTTTAAAGTCAAATTGTTTTAAACTGAAATATTTCATTCAAAAAACTAAAAATTTGACATTTTCAAAATTTAATTTTTGTAATTACTTCACCTCCCTGGGAAGTGCTTGCTTTTCTTAGATGAATCTCTGATAGCTGTAATCAGTTTATGCTCCAAATTGGCTGTGACTGAAACCAATGTCCCTAAACCAGTTGGCTGACTACTTAGTTCTGCAAGCCAGTATTTGGCATCCATGTTAATGGCATGTGTCTTTGGTTCCACAATAGGGTTGTTATGCTAGGAAATGTGTGAGAAGGTCCACCAATCCAGGAAGGACATGATTTCCTGAGCTACTGAAACTGCAATGCAGACAGGAAAGAATGCTTGCAAGAAAAGACACTAGAAACTTCTGGAGCAGAAACAGATGATATTGCACAGGTCAGCAGATCTTTGCAAGAAACTAGCATGTTATAGAACAGGGCAACTCAACACATGTTTGTCTGCGGCCCATGGGTGGGAGCCAAAACAAAAGAGTAGTCAATATAATGGTCTTCTGTTGACAGGAGTTTTAGTAGTTAAATTCCTGGACTGTCATTGCTCATTAAAAGTGCTGTCATATGGGTGGAAATCAGATAGGGTATGTCTACACTACAGCGCTAATTCGAACTAACTTAGTTGGAATTAGTTAATACGAAATAAGCTAATTCGAACTAGCGCATCCAGACTTAAAAAGCTAGTTTGAATTAGCGTTTTGCTAATTCAAACTAGCATGTCCACACAGAGTGGACCCTGAACCGGGGTTAAGGATGGCCGGAAGCAGTGCCGGCAGGGCATCAGATGAGGACTTAGAGCGTGGAGCTGCTGTCTCAGGCTAGCTGAGGGCTGTGCTTAAAAGGTTCCGACCCCCACCCTGGACAGACAGTTCTCAGGGGGTTCCCCACTTGCAAAGCAGTCCTGGCTTGGAGTGCCCTGAGTGCCCACACTCGGCACATCACAGCACTCGGCCATCATCCCGGCTGCACTTGCCACAGGCTGCCATCTGGGGAGAGGGGTCAATTGGGGGGCTGCAGGAGAGTTTCCACCCCGATGAGCCCGCAGAGCCACCCCAGTCCTCACCACTGGGGGCTCGTACCCCATTCCTCCCTCACCTCCTTCCACTTACCCCTCCCTATCCCCCCTTCCTGATGTACAAAATAAAGGACACGTGTGTTCAAAAATAGAAACTCTCTTTATTGAACAAAACTTGGGGAGACTGGGAAAAGGAGGTGGGAGAGGGGAAGAGACAGGGTGGGAGAAGGGAGGGCAACTAAAATGATCAGGGGTTTGAAACAGGTCCCATATGAAGAGAGGCTAAAGAGACTAGGACTTTTCAGCTTAGAAAAGAGGAGATGGAGGGGGGATATGATAGAGATCTATAAAAGCATGAGTGGGGTGGAGAGGGTGCATAAAGAAAAGTTCTTCATTAGTTCCCATAATAGAAGGACTAGAGGACACCAAAGGAAAGGAATGGGTAGCAGGCTTCAAACAAATAACAGAAAGTTCATCTTCACAAAGCAAATAGTCAACCTGTGGAACTCCTTGCTGCAGGAGGCTGTGAAGGCTACAACTAGAACAGAGTTTACAGAGAAGTGAGATAAAGTCATGGAGGTTGGGTCCCTGGAGTGGTATTAGCCAGGGGGTAGGAATGGTGTCCCTGGCCTCTGTTTGTGGAAGGCTGGAGATGGATGGCACGAGACAAATGGCTTGGTCATTGTCCTCCGTCCATCCCCTCCAGGGTCCCCAGTGTTGGCCGCTGTCGCCAGACAGGCCACTGGGCTAGATGGACCTTTGGTCTGACCCAGTACGGCCATTCTAAGCTCAGGGCTCAGGGTCGGGGGTCTCAGTGGACCACCTGGATTTTCATGCAGACCTGCTCCTGGGTGGCCAGGCTGGCAGTTATCCTGCTTTAGACGGCCACTTTCCTGTGCCTAGTGCGGAAGTCGTGGACGAGGTCCACGATGTCTGCACTAGACCAGGCGGGCGCCCGTCTCTTGTGGTCCTGGGCAGGCTCCCGGGAGCTGCCAGCCTGGTCCCGGGAAGAGGCGGAGGGCTGGGTGGCAACGGGTGGCTGGCTCGAGCCGTGCCAGGTGCAGGTGTCTGCTGGCTGGGTGCTGGCAGGCTTGCACCTGGCACGGGCACCGTAGCCAGCCCGTGCCCCTTTAAGGGCTCCGGGGCCGGGAGGGGGGCAGTAGAGTTTCTCTGGTGTTGGCCAGAGTGGCCACCAGGGAAAGCTGGGGAGGGCTAGCCTCCCACTAGTTCGAATTAAGTGGCTACACAGCCCTTAATTCGAACTAGTTAGTTCGAACTAGGCTTAGTCCTCGTGGAATGAGGTTTACCTAGTTCGAACTAAGCGCTCCGCTAGTTTGAATTAAGTTCGAACTAGCGGAGCGCTAGTGTAGCGACTATCAAAGTTAATTCGAACTAACGGCTGTTAGTTTGAATTAACTTTGTAGTGTAGACATACCCATAAATATTGCATTTTGTTAATATCAGCAGAACTAACTTAAATGGGGCCTGTGTGTTTTGTAGTCTTGCCTTAATCTTTGTATTCATGCCCATCAGTGTGAAAGAAGCTATTTGCATATATATATAAAATCACACTTAAGTTGCAGCCCTCGGTATGTGCTGTGAGTATTATTGTGGTTCCTGGGGCTTCCAAAGTTGAATAGCCCTGCCATAGAAGTTTCTCTTGGGAAAGATATAATTGGCTTCCCCACACCCCTGATGATTGTTAAAACCATGTTGCTGGAGAAATGTTACACATTTCCTAGCATAACAACCCTATTGTGGAACCAAATACACATACTATTAACATGGATGCCAGATATTGGCTTGCAGAATGTGACATGCCTGAATAGGTATGTTGCATAGAAAGAAATGTACACATGTTCTCTTCTCTTTTTGGAGCAGCTATCAGGATCACTATCATGTCAGTGAATACACTGGGTAAAACAGAAAGGCAAAATGGTAGTACTCTGAACTGACGGCAGTTTGCACTAAAGCAGAAAAAGAAGGGTTTTCTATAGGAAGACAGAATTCAGATTTGGAGATATTTCTCACAGGTCTATGGAGTTACCCTAAGATATGGCCAACAGAATAGTCTTCAGAGATTTTATCATGAAGAGTGATTGTCTCACTGGATTTCTTCAGCAGCTCAGGTCTAGAATACTATGTCCTCCAGAGCTTTTGGAGATTAGGTAGAAAGCAGATGAAGATTACCAGATACTATTCTTCATCTGGGACCGGCTCTGTTTCCCTAAACAGAACCCCAACACGGTATCTATAGACTCCTCCACCTCCTTTTCTGGGAGGTCCAAGTTCACAGTCACCTGTTTCAAAAAGTCTCAGTGTGCTCTATTGTCAGCCTGTGGGATCACTGGAGGAGGAGGTGCCACTATGGCCTAATCTGGTGTTGAGGATGAAGAGGTCTGGGTGGATTGTTCCATCTCAGGCAGTGGAGGCTGATCCTTTCTGTCTCCCTCACTGTTGGGATGCCTGGCCTAAAAGACTCCAGTGCAGGAGGAGTGGCTAGCAGATGGCCCCAACTGAGCCTTGGCCACTCCAATCACTGAGCATGTAACTTATGGCTGCATGGGAAAATGCCACAGAGTCCAGGTGCACCATTGCAAAAGTGTAGGCTACAAGGCCATCTGTGGTGCCAAAGTGGGCAGTACAGGGTGCAGTGCCAATGACTGTGCCAGTGGGTAGAAGGAGTATTCTGAAGGGTGCTGGCTGATCTAACACTGGCCAAGGCCAAGGATGGAGAGACTGGGTACTGTGGCCTCTCAGGTGCCAGGAGCTGCCAATTGAGGGCAACTTCGGAAACCATGGAGAGCATCCATGGCAGTGGGCTGAGAATCAACAACAGTCTTTAGACCTACTCCAAGGCAATGGGGACTGGCAGCAGGGAGACTATAACCAGTGCTGGGAGAAGGATTAGGACTTGGACACCCTGCGCTTGCGTCCTGAATAACGCAATGCCAGTAGGTAGTAGCAGTGTGGGGAATGGTGCTGTCCATATAGGGATACATTTAGGGATCTGCATGCTGTCCCTATGGGAGCTTGAGTATGGTGAGCGACTGGCTCTAACGTGCCTTGGCTGATGGAAGGGAGCGTGCATGCCTCCAGAGGTCTATGCCCATTCTTTGGTGACGCTTGGACTACAGTGTCCGACCCCCGTCTCTTTCTCACAAACCATGCAGGGCTGTGGTGGACTCTTCTAACTGACCTTGCAGGAGAGCAGAAATGCTGTGTACTTGGTGACTGAGGCACTAAAGGGAAGTTACTCACTTTGGTGCAGTAATGACACTTCTTAGAGATGTGTGTCCCCGTGGGTGCCCCACTGTAGGTGTCGGGCTCATCCCAGAACCGCAGGTTGGAGAGTTGTAAGCAGTAGTCTGCCGGACCACTCGTGTGCATCTTGAATCTTGTGTCTTTCGTGCCATTTCTAATCACACATGGTCCAGCTCCCGCCAATTCCTCCTAACCGCCAAGTATCTGAAAGACAGAAGAACTCTGAAGCGGGGAGGAGGGTGGGTCGTGGAGCACCCATGGGGACACACATCTCAAAAAAGTGTCATTACTGCACCAAAGTGAGTAACTTCCCTTTCTTCTTTGAGCTGTGTCCCGTCCCCATGGGTGCTCCACTATAGGTGACTTCACAGCAGTACCCCGATGTAAGGAGGCGGGATTCAGAGTTAGGATATACCAGCGGTAGAAAGTACCACTGAGGCCACTGCTGAGTCATGGATGTGAATGTTAGATAGGGCATAATGCTTTGCGAAAGAGTAGCCAGAGAACCACATGGCTGCATGGCAGATGTCTGCAAGGGAAACTCCCTTTAAAAAATCTGTAGTAGAGTGAGCTCTGATGTTGTGAGGGAGACGTCTGCCCTGTAGAGAATAGCAACACCTTATGCAATCGACTGATCTTCAATATGCATTGTACTAAGATCAGCTGGCCCTTGGAACGATCAGCTGTGGAGAGAAACAGGCATTGAGATGACCAGAAAGGTCACGTCCTGTCAATATAGAACCCCAAAGTCTGGCAAACGTCTAATGTGTGAAACCGGGCACGCTCATGAGTGGAGTGTGGTTTAGGAAATTTTTTTGGAAGAACTATCGGTTCATTTATGTGGAATTCTGAGTTTATCTTAGGTAAAAAGGTGGGCTGGGGGCAGAGAATGACCCCCTGTTATGTGAACATCGTGTAGAGTGGTGCTGCCAAGAGGGCTGCCAGTTCGCTCACTCTGCAGGCTGAAGTTATCGCTAACAGTAGTATTGTCTTCATAGGGTTGGCAAGTTGCATGTGGCCAAAGACTCAAAGGGAGATTTCATCAGTGCGTCCAAAAACAGTTCTAAGTCCCATGGTTTGGGAGGTTGTCTGCGATGTGGAAACAGGATTGTTGAGCCCTTCATGAATCTTTTAGTAATTGGATGGGCAAAGATTGAGTACCTGTCGATGGGAGGTTGAAAAGCTGTGATCGCGGCTAGATGGACCTTAATTGAAGAGAGTGCAAGACCCGTGCTCTTGAGATGAAGTGCGTAGTCTAGGATCTGGTGTAATGGGATGGATACTGGGTCTAGGTTGCTGTTAGAGCACCATGAATGGAAACAACGCCACTTCTGAAGATAAGTTGACCTAGTCGAAGAGTGCCTGCTATATATGAGAATATGCTTTACCTCCTAGGAACAGAACATCTCCGCTTATTGGAACCAACTAGGAACCATGCTGTGGGGTGGAGGCAGTTGGGCTGAGGGTGTATCAAGGCTCCCTGGTTCTGAGTGAGTAGATTGAACTGGTTGGGAAGGTGAAATGGGGGGTATAGGGATAGTTGAAACAGGTATGCGAGTCACAGTTGTCGTGGCCAGAATGGTGCTACCAGTATTACCGTGGCCTTGTCCCTGGCTACTTTCTCCAGAACTCTGGGAAGTACAGGAGTTGGAGGAAAAGTGTACAGGAGGTGCTGGTTCCAATTGATTAGGAGGGCATCTCCTAGGGATGACGGTCCTATGCCTGCTCTGGAGCAATACTATCTGCACTTCGCATTGAGATATGTAGCAAAAAGGTCTATAATAGGGGGGTTCCCCATCATTTGAATATGAGTCATATTATGTTGTGATGTAGCTCCTACTCATGTTGCTCCACGAAGTGCCTGCTGAGGGAATCCGCTCTAATATTTTCCCTTCCTGGGAGATACTTGGCTGTTACTAGAATGTTGTGGTGTATGCACCAGTTCCACAGCCGGATTGATTCTGAGCATACGGAGTGGGATCGTGCTCCCCCGTCTGTTTATATAGAATGCCACAGTGGTGTTGTCAGTGAGTATTCGTACCGTGTGTCTCTTGATCAAGGTATAGAAGTGTTTGCAGGCATTGAGCACTGCTCTGAGTTCTAGTAAATGGATGTGTTGGAGAGTTTCTACTGCGGACCATTTTCCCTGGGTGTGGTGGTTCCCTAGGTGTGAGCCCCATCCTGATAGGGATGTGTCTGTCGTGATTTCTAGGGTGGGCTGAGGTCTGTGGGAACCCCCACTAATGTTGCTGGGAATCGTCCGCCATTTGAGTGATCATACGATGTTGCGTGGTATGGACACCATCTTGTGTATGTCGTGCTTGCCAGGTATGTATACTGTGGCTATCCAATGTTGTAGCCAGCATAGATGTAGTCTGGTGTGGGGCACTACGTATGTGGTAGCTGCCATGTGTCCCATCAGTTGTAAATATGTAAGGAGGGATGCTCTGGGTGTCATGGAAAGGACCTGTATGAGGTCTTGGATGGTCTGGAACCTGGCACAGGGCGAGTAAGCCCTGGCAGTGGCTGAGTCTAGGTGTGCACCTATAAACTCTAGAGACTGCTATGGTGTGATTGCTGATTATGAGTCCTAGAGTTTAAAATATGTCTGTGGTTATATTGATGGCCCACAGGGCATCGTCAAAGGAAGATACTTTGATGAGGCAATCGTCGAAGTAGGGAAATATCATTATTCCTCTGCTTCTGAGGTATGCTGCCACGACAGCGAGCGTCTTTGAGAAGACTCTGGGTGCCAAGGAAAGGCTGAACGGGAGGGGCCTTTGTATTGGAAATGATTGGAGCCTACTACAAACCGAAGGAAGTTCCTGTGCGCAGGGTGAATTGTTATATGGAAGTAGGCATCCTTCAAGTCGAGGGATACAAACCAATCCCCTTTTTTGAGTGCTGCGATGATAGCAGCCAGTGTCACCATCTTGAATTTTTGCTTTCGAACATAATGGTTGAGCCTTTGTAGATCCAAGATCGGCCTCCATCCATCTGACTTTTTGTGGGTCAGAAAATACCGAGAGTAAAACCCCTGCCCTTGAACTGTTCTGGTACTCTCTACCATGTCTATGGTAAAGAGGTGGAAGACCTCTTGTTGTAGGAGGGTCTTGTGACAGGGGTCCCTGAAGAGGGACGGGGACGGGGTGAGGAAGCGAATTGAAGGGAGTGATGTAACCTTTTGCTACCAATACCAAGACCCATCTGTCAGTGGTGATAGAGGCCCATTGATGACTGAATGGCCTCAAGCGATGGTGAAAAGTTTCGCCCGTGGTGTATTGATGGGTGAGTATGGGGATGGTATACAGGCCCTCAACAACTGTGTCAAACCTGCTGGCAGTTGTTCAGCTGATTGGAAGATCTAGTGTTTGTGGGCGTTGCCTCTGGGAGCGTTGCCTGGGACGTTGCTGCTCTTGTTGCCTGTATTGTGGTGCACTGTATTGGAAAGGCCTCTGGCTGTGGTAAGGCGTGTAGTGCTTCTGGCAGTACGGGGGCGTGTACATGCCTAATGTCCTTAAGGTGGTTCTGGTATATTTTCCAGAATGAAACACCTGGTCTGTCTTGTCTGCAAAGAGGCTTTTCCTGTTGAAGGGTAAGTCCTCAACTTTTGGATGGAGTTCTTTAGGTATTGCTGCTAGTTGTAGCCATGATGCTCGACACATTACGATTAAGGTGGCAGTGGCCCGAGATGCGTGTCTGCGATATCGAGCACAATCTGAAGCACTGTTTTAGAGGCAGTGTAGCCCTCTTGCACCACTGCTTTAAGTATCTGACACTTAGTGTCCGGCAGATGTTCTAAAAGAGGCACCAGCTTTGAATAATTGTCAAAATTATGATTTGTCAATAAGGCAGAGTAGTTGGCCATGTGGAGTGCTAATGTGGCCAATGAATATACCTTGCATCCAATTAGATCTAAACATTTATTGTCCCTGCCTGCGATTGTGTTCTTGTATTGGGGTGCCTTGGCCCTCTGTTGAGCAGCATGTGACAGATGTCACATGCTACAGATAGTTTAGGAAAAAAATGATTTATAAGAAATATTACTAGAAATACATACATTGTATATATATATTATGACAAAGTGGCCAATATGGGTTCTGTGCTTTTCCTGGCAAGAGAGCGGGGGCTAAGACATCACCCCTGTCCCCTGCTCTTGGGGCCTCACTAGTGGCCCAAGAAGGTGGCAGAGAACAGAAACAGAGAAGGGGTCTTGGTTTGCTCTTCACTCTGAGCCCCACCTCTGCTCATCCCCTCTGGATTTCTTACCCTCTTCCTCCTTGGGTAGGATTACCCCTAGTCCTTGATGCTGGTGGAAGGAGTCTCCCTGCTCCAGTTATCTGGTCTTTCAATTCTTAGTAACACACCTCTAAACTCCAGCCCTCCTTCCTCACTCCACCCTGTCTACCTGAAGTGTAGTGATAGAAATGTAGCCGGGTTAGTCTGGTGTAGCTGAAACAAAATACAGGACTATGTAGCACTTTAAAGACTAACAAGATGGTTTATTAGATGATGAGCTTTCGTGGGCCAGACCCACTTCCTCAGATCAAATAATATTATTAATTAATTATTTGATCTGAGGAAGTGGGTCTGGCCCACGAAAGCTCATCATCTAATAAACCATCTTGTTAGTCTTTAAAGTGCTACATAGTCCTGTATTTTGTTTTACCTGAAGTGTGTGTGTGGGGGGTGGAGGGGGTTTAAGTTCCTGGCAGGGCCTCAATTGGCTACTGGTGCTCCAATTAACCTGTAGTAACCTTCCCTAGTCTGCAGGGAATCATGCCTTAATTAGCCTAAGGTATCTCTTTCTCCCTTCTACCACTCTCCCACTGCTCCCTGGCCCTGCTGTACCACAGCATAGATATATACACAAACAGAGAGAGAGAGAGAGAGAAAGAGTCCACATAGGAGCAAGGCTCTGAAGAGCTAGAATAACTACCAAAAGTGTGTAAATTGGGATTACTGTATTTAGAGTGGTCTAAAAGAATATACTGTAGTTAGGAGGAGCTGGATAAAATGAAGCAAAGGAAAATGTAAGCATAATCCACTCCACTGTGAGAATTATGGAAATTTCATCTTTTGTTATTAATTAACCAAAATCCTGAAAAATATTCTATATGGAAAAGGAAAGAAACAAAATCAACTTGCCTTATTTCCATCTCTAATTGCTTTGGTCTATGTAGTCTCTTTCGTAGCAGAACTTCTATTCAAGATGGTAATAGATCACAAAATTGTAATGAGAACATACTGCAATTTCATAACAGGATCTATCAAATAAGAGAAACAGGATTGATTGTAAAGTAAAATTTATTCAACAAGAAACCAGATACCAAAAATACCATTTTCAAGTTAACATAGTAAAAAAGACTGTAGAGAATCAGTGTACAAAGATACATTTTTGAAATAAAGTTATCTCTAGATTTGCTAGGTGGTTGTTTTTTTTGTTGTTTTTTTTAAATTGTCATACCTCTTTTTAAATTTCCATAACTCCCGCAATGGAGTGGATTCTATATTATGCTTCCATTTTCCTTTGCTTCATTCCTCTGTTTAACCACAATCAAACACCACATTTCAGAAAACAAATTACATAGCTTCAGATACTATAGCTGCTGCTCTATTTCCCAGACAAATGTTGTGATTAAGACTTCTTTCCTCCCTGGCTGTTATGTGAAAGAGTCACAGAAACAACTAGGGAAAATAGCTCACGATATAGTGATAATGGTGATCCTCATTATATGCAAAATGTTGTCAAAAATATAAAGTTAACAAACAGAAAAATAAACCTGAATTTCTTTTTCTAGTTTTTCCAGGTATAAAGTAAGTGTTACTTGTCATAATATGTGCGACATTCTCTAGGTACAAGGAGGACTGTTGAGCAGCTATGTCCCCTTATTCTTTAATCTAGGGTATCTTTTACACTTTCAAAGCCTCCCCTCCCTGGTTCTCCTCATATACAGACGTTAACATGTAATTTGCTCCCAGCTACACAGTATTGAGTTCTACTAGTTATCCACTCATGAATTGCTTCCTGGGCAACATCAGCAAATTTTTAATTCAGCCTTGTTCCCCAGAAATGTGTATCTGAATTGCTCAGTACCCTTCTGAACAATACAAGCTCATAGAAAGTCTGTCATTTCATCAAAGGAAAATGTCTATGCACCAGCCTTGTTATCTCAAGGAGAAGTTTCCAAATATTTCAATCCAAGCACACACTGGTATAGATAAAATAATAAAACAAATGTATTATGTACAGAAAGTAAAACTTTAAGTGATTACAAATAATAAGGCATAAATGTAAAAATTAGTTACAAAGAAAATAAAAGATGAACATGCAAGGTAATACCTAAGGGTACGTCTACACTACAGCGCTAATTCGAACTAACTTAGTTCGAATTAGTTAATTCGAACTAAGCTAATTCAAACTAACGCGTCTAGAACTAAAAACTAGTTCGAATTAGCGATTTGCTAATTCGAACTAGCAAGTCCACATTGAGTGGACCCTGAACAGGGCTTAAGGATGGCCAGAAGCAGTGCCGGAAGGGCATCAGAGGAGGACTTAGAGCGTGGAGATGTTGTCTCAGGCTAGCCGAGGGCTGCGCTTAAAGGGTCCCAACCCCCACCCCGGAGAGACAGTTCTAAGGGGTGCCCCGCTTGCAAAGCAGTCCTGGCTTGGATTGCCCGGAGTACCCACACTGGGCACATCACAGCACTCGGCCATCAAACTGGCTGCACTTGCCGCAGGCTGCCTTCTGGGGAGAGGGGGCAATTGGGGGGCTGCAGGAGAGCTTCCACACCCAGAAGCCCGCAGAGCCAGCCCAGTCCTCCCCATCGGGGGCTCGTACCCCATTCCTCCCTCACCTCCTTCCACTTACCCTTCCCTAGACCCCCTTCTTATTGATGTACAAAATAAAGATAACGTTTCTTCCAACATTGACTCTGTCTTTATTGAACAAAACTGGGGGAGACTGGGAAAAGGAGGTGGGAGAGGGGAAGAGAAAGGCTGGGAGAGGGGAGGGCAACTAACATGATCAGGGGTTGGGAACAGGTCCCAGATGAAGAGAGGCTACAGAGACTGGGACTGTTCATCTTAGAAAAGAGGAGATGGAGTGGGGACAGTATAGAGGTCTCTAAAAGCAGGGGTTGGGTGGAGAGGGTGCACACAGAAAAGTTCTTCATGAGTTCCCATAAAGAAGGACTAGAGGACACCAAAGGAAAGGAATCGGTAGCAGGCTTCAAACTAGTAAGAGAAAGTTGTTCTTCACAAAGCAAATAGTCAACCAGTGGAACTTCTTGCTGCAGGAGGCTGTGAAGGCTACAACTAGAACAGAGTTTAAAGGGAAGTGAGATCAAGTCATGGGGGTTGGGTCCATGGAGTAGTCTTAGCCGGGGGGTAGGAGTGGTGTCCCTGCCCAAAGTTTGTGGAAGGCTGGAGACGGATGGCACGAGACAAATGGCTTGGTCACTGTCTTCGGTCCATCCCCTCCAGGGTCCCTAGGGTTGGCCGCTGTCGGCAGACAGGCTACTGGGCTAGATGGACCTTTGGTCTGACCCAGTACGGCCATTGTAAGCTCAGGGCTCAGGGTCGGGGGTCTCAGTGGACCCCCTTGATTTTCATGCACACCTGCTCCTGGGTGGCCAGGCTGGCAGCTCTCCTGCCCTAGATGGCCACTTTCCTGTGCCTAGTGCGGAGATCGTGGACGAGGTCCACGATGTCCGCACTAGCCCAGGAAGGTGCCCGCCTCTTGCGGTCCAGGGCAAGCTCCCGGGAGCTGCCAGCCTGGTCCCGGGAAGAGGGGGTGGGCTGGGGGGCATCAGGTGGGTGGCTCTGTGCCGTGCCAGGTGCAGGGTCTGCTGGCTGGGTGCTGGCAGGCTTGCACCTGGCACGGGCACCGTAGCCAGCCCGTGCCCCTTTAAGGGCTCCGGGGCCGGGAGGGGGGCATAGAGTTTCCCTGGTGTCGGCCAGAGTGGCCACCAGGGAAAGCTGGGGAGGGCTAGCCTCCCACTAGTTCGAATTAAGGGGCTACACACCCCTTAATTCGAACTAGTAACTTCGAACTAGGCTTAATCCTCGTAAAATGAGGTTTTCCTAGTTCCAACTAAGCACTCCGCTAGTTCGAATTAAATTCGAACTAGCGGAGCGCTAGTGTAGCGGCTATGAATGTTAGTTCGAACTAACGTCCATTAGTTCGAACTAACATTGTAGTGTAGACTTACCCTAACTTACCAAACTAAATAAATTTAAAACAAAAGAGTCTGTTTCACCATAAGCTGCTGTAAATTTCACAGGCTGAGTCTCTTTCTAGTCTTGGATACCTCCTCCAGTTCAGAGTCCTTCAGGTGATCATTGATGTCATGAACAGAGAGATGAAAGAAAGAGAGGTAAGATGAAGGCCACAGTTTCCCATTTTAATACTCCTCTCACCTCTTTGAGGATTATCCCCAGCTGGGGTGGAGGTAACAAGCAGTTTCTTGTGTACATGAGGTTTGGATTATCTCTGTATTTACTTGTATATTTCTTGTTTATGCCTTCCTTCCTGCTGGAGAATGGCTTAAGCAGTTGTTAGTCTTTAATACCTGACTGGGTATTAGTCTGTTTTATGTTATTTCTGAAGCATTCCCCAGAATTATCACATATTTTAGTATGAATGAGGGGTACAGGGTGTCAAAGTAGGAAAATATTTTTCGGACAGAAATGTGAGTTTTATATTGAGGCTGCCCCTTTATATTTCAAGTAAAACAAGTGATGATCATACTAGTTAATTTAAACTGTATATTAGATATAAATATGCCTATTGTGTAAAAAAGCTGAGAAGCCAAAAATGGCTGTATCTGTTTCGGTGATAATCTAAAGGTAATCCATTCCTCAGGTATATGTGCTGTGATATCAGCATTTGAAATTAATTGCACAGAAAGCAGTTGGTATACCCATTCCCTGCCTACAGGCACAGTTTTACTTCTACATTTGGAGGACGGATGGGTGCAGGGGGGGCTTAACTCTATTCATAACAGATACAGGTCTAACTCCTGTATTTACTGATTACTAGGAATACGGTACTGAAATTACAGTGTACCTAAATCACAACTAAATTAAATATTTAATCACCCTTAATTTTTTGTTTTAATATAATTGTCATCTTTACCAGCTACCCCTTAAAAATCAACATTAGCATACAAACAATAAGCAAAATTGAGCACTTTTATGTAACTATGAATCAGACTCTCTGACTTTAGAGATATATAAGTATTGTCTTAACATAGAAACAATATATTTATCTTTTAGAGCTACAGTTATAATGTCTTACTATAGAAATACTGTATTTACCTGAATGTAGATACAATCATCTTTCCCTTTGGGTAGTGTAAATGTCCACAATATTTTCTGCAATCAGCTTTGCAGTTAAATCAGCTTCTATGTGTAGAAGAGCCCAGGAAGAAAATCCTTCTTCTCCCATGATTAAACACAATGGCTGCGTCTAGACTGGCAATTTTTCCGCAAAAGCAGCTGCTTTTGTGGAAAAACTTGCCAGTTGTCTACACTGGCCGCTTGAATTTCCGCAAGAACACTGACTATCTCATGTAAGATTGTTAGTGTTCTTGTGGAAATACTATGCTGCTCCCGTTCGGGCAAAAGCCCTCTTGTGCAAATGCTTTTGTGCAAGAGGGCCAATGTAGAATACATGGTATTGTTTTGTGCAAAAAAGCCCTGATCGCGAAAATGACGATCGGGGCTTTCTTGCGCAAAACTGCATCTAGATTGGCACGGTCGCTTTTCCACAAAAAGTGCTTTTGCAGAAAAGCGTCTGTGCCAATCTAGACGCTCTTTTCTGCAAATGCTTTTAACATAAAAACTTTTCCGTTAAAAGCATTTGCGGAAAATTATGCCAGTCTAGATGTAGCCAACCAGTTTCTAATCTGTCCCAACGTGGCCATCCTGGCTGGCGATGTGAAAGCTAACTGAGTGAATTTGTAATCATTTTGGGTATGTCTACACTACAAAGTTAATTCGAACTAACAGACGTTAGTTCGAATTAACTTTGATAGGCACTACACTAGCGCTCCGCTAGTTCAAACTTAATTCGAACTAGCGGAGCGCTTTGTTCGAACTAGGTAAACCTCATTGTACGAGGACTAAGCCTAGTTCGAACTTACTAGTTCGAATTAAGGGGTGTGTAGCCCCTTAATTCGAACTAGTGGGAGGCTAGCCCTCCCCAGCTTTCCCTGGTGGCCACTCTGGCCAACACCAGGGAAACTCTATTGCCTCCCTCCCAGCCCCGGACCCCTTAAAGGGGCACAGGCTGGCTACGATGCCCGTGCCAGGTGCAAGCCTGCCAGCACCCAGCCAGCAGACCCTGCACCTGGCACGGCTCGAGCCAGCCACCCGATGCCCCCCAGCCCTCCGACTCTTCCCGGGACCAGGCTGGCAGCTACCGGGAGCTTGCCCAGGACCGCAAGAGGCGGGCACCCGCCTGGTCCAGTGCAGACATCGTGGACCTCATCCACGACTTCCGCACTAGGCACAGGAAAGTGGCCGTCTAGGGCAGGAGAGCTGCCAGCCTGGCCACCCAGGAGCAGGTTTGCATGAAAATCAAGGGGGTCCACTGAGACCCCCGACCCTGAGCCCTGAGCTTACAATGGCCGTACTGGGTCAGATCAAAGGTCCATCTAGCCCAGTAACCTGTCTGCTGACAGCGGCCAACCCTAGGGATGCTGGAGGGGATGGACCAAAGACAGTGACCAAGCCGTTTGTCTCATGCCATCCCTCTCCAGCCTTCCACAAACTTCGGGCAGGGACACCACTCCTACCCCCTGGCTAATACCACTCCATGGACCCAACTTCCATGAATTGATCTCACTTCTCTTTAAACTCAGTTCTAGTTCTAGCCTTCACAGCCTCCTGCAGCAAGAAGTTCCACTGGTTGACTATTTGCTTTGTGAAGAAGAACTTTCTGTTATTACTTTGAAGCCTGCTACCCATTCCTTTCCTTTGGTGTCCTCTAGTCCTTCTATTATGGGAACTAATGAAGAACTTTTCTGTATGCACCCTCTCCACCCAGCTCATGCTTTTATAGACCTCTATCATATCCCCCCTCCATCTCCTCTTTTCTAAGCTGAAAGTCCCAGTCACTTTAGCCACTCTTCATATGGGACCTGTTCCAAACCCCTCATCATTGTAGTTGCCTTCCCCTCTTCCACCCTCTCTCTTCCCCTCTCCCACCTCCTTTTCCCAGTCTCCCCCAGTTTTGTTCAATAAAGAGAGATTCTATTTTTGACCACACGTGTCCTTTATTTTGCACATCAGGAAGGGGGGCTAGAGAGGAGTAAGTGGAAGGAGGTGAGGGAGAAATGGGGTACAAGCCCCCGATGGGGAGGACTGGGCTGGCTCTGTGGGCTTCTGGGGGTGGAACCTCTCCTGCAGCCCCCCAATTGCCTCCTCTCTCCAGATGGCAGCCTGCGGCAAGAGCAGCTGGTCTGATGGCCGAGTGCTGTGATGTGCCCAGTGTGGGTACTCCAGGCAATCCAAGCCAGGACTGCTTTGCAAGCGGGGCACCCTTGAGAACTGTCTGTCCAGGGTGGGGATCGGGTCCCTTTAAGCACAGCCCTCGGCTAGCCTGAGACAGCATCTCCACGCTCTAAGTCCTCCTCTGATGCCCTGCTGGCACTGCTTCCGGCCATCCTTAACCCCGGTTCAGGGTCCACTCTGTGTGGACATGCTAGTTTGAATTAGCAAAATGCTAATTTGAACTAGTTTTTTAGTCTGGATGTGTTAGTTTGAATTAGTGCTGTAGTGTAGACATACCCTTTGGTACATAATCAGAGATGTTTATAAATTATAGGAGATTACCAAGCTCCTAGAATGGGAAGGGACCTTGAAAGGTCATCAAGTCCAGTCCCCTACCTTTACAACAGGACCAAGTACCACCCCTGACAAATTTTTGCCCCCAATGGCTTTTGCAAGGATTGAACTCACAACACTGGGCCAATAGTCAAACCACAGTAATAGGCCAATAGTCAAACCACTGAGCTATCCCTCCCCACTTCTTTTTGAAGTCTTTGTAAGGTAACAGAAGATTCCATGCTGATACAAATGTCCATTTCTCCAACTGTAAGGTGAGTATTTATGTTGAGTAGGTCTGCATATTTATACAAGAGTGGATGAATGCAATTTTTGTCACTCCACAAGGGTGAGTCACATGCTTCAGCAATTTCCATCAATTCTTTTGAGAGTCATCTCTCTAACTCTGCTGTTAGGCCATCCAAAACATGAAGATCCAACAGCTTATGCCACCTGTACTGGGTTTCTTTTTCTTTTTCAGATGCAGTTACAGTCTTGGGTATTTCACATACATTTTTGCCACTTTTACACACTCTCTTTGACCCAAAGTTATTGGGACAATGGCGTCTATAAGAGATGTCAAGGGTTTTACTACTTTTTTTTTCTTTTTGGTGAGTGAAAAGAGTGTCTTCATCTGGCACTGCAATATTATGGTCTTAACAGAATTCTGTACAGTCTTTCCAGATTTCATTCCAGCCTTCTTCACTTCTGTGTTTCTCAAAGTATACTTTTATTTTCTCTATGAGAAAGCTTTTGAAAGTGTGGTTTTGATGCCTTGAAGTCCTTTGTGAGCAACATGAACAACTTTCATAAAATGTTGTAAGATAATCAAGCATGTAGTGAATGAAATGTCTAAAGCGTATCACTGCGCTGCACAATATCTTACTGCCTGAGACCCAAAGCTGTCTGCATGTCAAGAAACATGTGATGATTAGTGAGCTCTGCAAAGATCAAATACCGTTTCTCATGTATAGTCAGGAAACCCACATCACAACAAATTACAGCATTCCATGAGGATGAGGATGAATTTGTGTGCCATGCAATATATATATATTTATATACACACTGTAAACAGAGGGTCTATTTTCACTGAACAGAGCAATGTGTCCTGACATCATAGAAATACGTACCACCCTAATATTTCACAACTATTGGCACATTTTGCAAGCCACATGTCTTCAAAGCTGTTTTTATGTCAGTATAAATGCCATTTGCATTTCAAGAAGACAAGCAATTGATGAAGCTCACAAATCTTTCTTTATCTCTAGGTTTTCTGAATGTCTCATATGAATTGAAAGTTGCTGTGTTTTAAATGATCTAGCCTCATCTACAGTTACAGAAAAAAAAAGTCTTTTTCACTGCCTATACAATTTCTTTGCAAACCAGATCTGCACGCATTTGTAATATTTTGTTTTGAAATTCAGGGCTTGTTAAAAAACTTGCCTGCATTTTCTTCAAAGTTTTGTCATACTTTCAAAAAAAATCATAATAATGGAAGTTTCCTTTCAATTTAGATTTGTTTCCCTCATTATGCCTTTGAAATGGTAAACTAAGTTTTGAAAATAATTTGTCAATGTCACAAATGTTAATAAGGTAATTCCAATTTCTCTCAGTGGTACTTTTATGACTTGCTGAAATCTTCACTGCTACCAATCCACTTTATTTTCTATGTTTAAAGCATAGTCACTTTTCAATACATTTCACATGAACCTAGAGAACAGTGTACTTACACAATTTTTCAGAGAGTCTCATCTAATCCTGCACTCCATTTTTTATAAATGTGCCATCCAGATAGACTGTTTCAGAGTGGAAGTGATGGTGGGCAAAGCAGAATACAGTATCTTGTTGAACAGAATGAAATTTGTGGTAATGGACACCTAGAAAAGAAGGGTTGTGTTTTCCAAACATTCTCCTTGGACAATCAAGCAGATGTGGTTGATTAGTCCAGCTGCTTTCTTCTCCAAGGTCTGTAGGAACAGTTACACTTCTCATATAATCATCAGCTTTATCTGTGCTGAGAGAACCTGTACTCACTACACCAAAAAATTCAAGATCCTTTTGTTCTACCTGCAATGATAAGATGTCCAGACCCAAGGCAGGCAGTGACAGGGCCTGGTCTGAAGACACTGTAAAATTCTTCAGCAAATCAGCTACCAAAAGTTCAACAGTCACAAAAAACTTCAGAATGTCCATTTTAGCCTGTCTCGGTTTTAGGTAAGTCCATTGAATTATTTTATTACAGTTAAAACTTTAAAAGGTTAATTTCAACATTTTATGTTAGTGTTCACTGCACTATTCGATTCAACTCTCGCTCAAAAGTGATTGTTCCTTTTGTGATCCATGATTGTTGTTTGCCTTATATAAAAACATCATGGTTTGTGGCTATGTGGTGCGGTGTGCTATTTGACACAGGAAGCACTTAACAGAAAATTCAATGTATCATTAGTGCCTTTTACATGCAACTTTTTTCCCTCCCCAAACTCCAGCTATGCTTCAGCCGGTTGTATGCGTGCCTCATTTATACATCTGTCTTTCTTTTATTGCCTGTTGGTTCTTCCTAAATTTCAGAGCACAGGCAATGCTGTATTTATTGTAAGAGAAAACAATGTTCACAGAAGAACTGTTACCAACCAAAGAAACCTCTCTCCTTTTTTGGGGGGGGGTCTACAAATACATAAAATCAGATGAAACTCTATTCAAAATTCACAAGAAGAGAAAACCAGCAAAATCCCATTGGGAGTAAGTGACCCATTATTAATAGCTCCTTTCCCTAATCAGGCAATGATTGGTGGGAGACCTCTTCATTGTTCTTCCCTAATGGTCAAATGCTTGGAAGAGATTCATCTACCTTTGGACACTCCTTCACCCTCCAGAGTTCATACAGCTGAGTTCCAAGTAGTGCTTGGGGATGCAGAACAGGAGTGCCAAGGTTGGGGAGGGAGATCTGGCTGCACTCTTCTTCCACCACACACTGACGGGACTCTGCTGCAATGGGTAGATCCCATGCACATCACTGTGGAGGAGTGAATGCCTCTGGCAGATTCTAGAGTGCTGCACTAAAAGCTTCCACAGCTACCTCCGACCTTCCCCTTTTCTCTGCAAACATTGCCCTCCCCCCCCCCACACACCTGCCCCAGCAAAGTGACTGCAGCCCCAACACAGAAAAAGTGCTCTGTGCCCAGCATGAGTGTCCTGTTGCCTACCATGGGACTAGTGTACAGTTGGGGGGCAATAGGAATTGTCCCTGCATGCCTGTCTTCCCTGCCTATGCCTTTCGACTACTATCATCACTAAAATATCAGTTTTCTGTTCCTCCATAATAGATCTTTGGACAGGAAGATTTATAGATATCATTGATGCTGGTGCTAGACCTTGGCATTTTTATATCTATAAAGTGCTACCAGACCATTTGTTGGGTGGTTTTTTTTTTTTTGCTCAGACATCTGTTTAGTACAGACTGTATTGCTTGTTTTTTAAGACTTAAGTTGATTACTTTGCATTTAAATTTTAAAAGAATGTATCAAAAAGCATTAATACCTAGTATAAGCAAAATATTACTATTTCTGACCCTAGAAAGGGTCTAATGGGGTAAATCAAGAGACAGCAGTATTACCTGACAGACTTGTAGGTGTGAGAGAAGGGGTCAGCTAGCTGACTTCAGTGATATTAGCACTCAGTGCTAGCATCACAACTAGGAATGTGAACAGGTAAGTGGTTAACTGGTTACCCAGTAAGTATCACCCTTAATTGGTGATGTTTACTGGGTACCCATTAACTGGTACCTGTGCGCAACCCCCCAGGTGGTTGCTCCAGCCCCACAGCGGGGCTGGGAGAAGATGATGGCTGCCCTGTGTGCAGCAGGGTTTCGAGCTGCAGCCCCACACATGGGAGGGGGCCGGGAACAGAAGCCACCCTCCCCGTGGGCTGGATCACCAGCTTCTGCTGCCAGCTTCCCTGAATGAGGGGCAAGTGGTAGCAGGATCCCACTTAATCAGTAAACTCAGTTAACTGATTAACCAGGATTTTACATCCCTAGTCACAACAAGCACATATGTGTATATATCAGGGCTGGGCAAAATACGGCCTGGGGGCTGGTTCCAGCCCGCCAAGCCACAGGATCCGGCCCGCAGACCGCCTTGCAGGGACCCTCGGGCACACACAGCTGCCGCGTTCAACACAGACCTGCATTTTTCTGTTCTGCAGGGAGGAGGAGGCTTTGTGCAATCTCCCCACCCCTAGCCCAATCCTCAGCTCCTATTGGCCAGAAACAACCAGCCAATAAGAACTGACCTAAGCCAATCTCTCAGTTCTTATTGGCTGGAAACAGCTAGCCAATCAGAGCTGAGAGATTGGCCAGCGAGACTGGGGCAGCCAAGTTGAGAGCCACGTGGAGGGAGCAGCATGTATTTTCAAGCTGGCTGGGGCTTCTGGCCAGGAGACAATTAGGTAAACTCCTCACATCCAGTGCCTGCCTCTGGCACCCCAACCCCTCCTGCACCCCAACTCCCTTCCCCAGATCACCATCCAAACCTTTTGCACCCTCCTGCCCCAGGTGACAACTCCTTCCCAGATCCTGTACCGCCTCCTACACCCCTCCCCCAGTCCAGAATCCTCTCCTGCACTCTCACCCCCTCCGTGACCCTACACCCCAATCCCCTGACCCATGTCACAACCCCCTCCTCCACCCAAAGACCTTCTGAGATCTCACATCATCTCCTGCACCCCAGTCCCTTACCCTGTGTGACCTTCTGCACCCAACCTCCACCCTAGACCTTGCACCCGCCTCCACAGAAAAGTGTGGCCCTTGACCACTTACCAAAACGTTGGAGTAGCACCCCTCAAACAAATTATTGCCCATCCCTGGTATATATGATTCTTCAAGTATTAATTCATATAGGTTGCATTGTAGATGCACATGCATCCCACCTACATGACTGGGTTTTCTTGGCTAGCAGCATGTGTTGGGATAATTCATGTGGCCTCCATGACCTTGCCCTCACCTTGTCATGAATAAAAGGCAGAATGGGAAAATGCTTCTCAGTTCTGCTTCTCACCTGTGACAATCACACAGAATTGAATCCACATAGCTCATAGCTCTCACTTGTTACATTTAGGAATAGCATTAGGTAACTCTTAGCATTAATTTTAAAATTAGTATTTTATACTGTTTTTCTTGGCTTACTGGCAATAAAATAAAATCATAGATAACATTAGAAATTCCAAGACCCTCAGTACTGGCCACTAGCCCCAGCTTCCAGGTTCCCATTCTGTCCACTGATCCTGCTGTCGGCCCTGGCCACTGGGTTCCACTGCCAGCCCGGTTGGACTTCTGGCCACTGGACCCCTTGGCTTGGGCCAGGAACAGAACCCAGTGGCTAGGAGTGGGGGGCCAGCTGGGAGCAGAGTGACAGAGAGGCCGGCATCCATGGAGCTAGTGTCTGGGAGCCTGGCTGGGGCAAGGAACAGAGCTTGGCCAGCAGCTGGCATGGAGGGAGGGAGGGGAAAGCTGGTGGCTGGGAGTAGGGCTTGGGTCAGCATCTGGGAAGAGAACCTTGGGAGCTGGTGGCTAGAAGGAGAGCCTGTATGGGAGGTTGGCAGCCCCCTGGAAGAACTTGGAGGCTGGCTGCAGAGAGCCTAGCATTGACCTCCCCTGGTCCAGCAAAGTCCCTCATTTGGGACCAGTCAGGTCCTGAGTGTGCTGAACCAATGAGATCCAACTGTATACATGACTTAAATTCTGCCTTTTATTTAAGACAGCAATGCTGCTGGAATAATGGATATTCTAAATGCCCTTTTTTGGACTTAGAGAAGGTCATATTCTTGATAAATACTCCATCTGTAGATTGCTCCCCAAAAAGATGCAGAAAGCCTAGATGCTCAAAGTTATTTTTACTAGAATGTTCTATGAAGTGTTTGTCTGACTTGGAGAACTATGAGTTGAAGTGTGTCTCATTTGTTCACAAACTATATATTTGGCCAGTCCTCTGGTAACCAGAGTTATCTCTTCTACTCAAATTTCCATGGCTACCAAAAGGCCCCACATTTTGTGCAGAGGTAGTGATTGTGTAGCATAGACCTCAATGGGTCACTCAGTTGCTTCGTCTGTCCATGGGAAAGGACAGCACTAATCACCTTTCTTAGTACTAAGAAGAAATTGAAGAATCATCATACCTCTAACCTGATCACAGTTCTTCCTCCCAAGCCTGACATGCATTGCAGTTCTGCTCTTCCCATGATGCATGCTCTTTGACACCAGCAATGTCCCATCTGAGCTTGGTTACCACTGCCAACCTTTCTACATTGCCATTAATGTTATTACTCATAGACTCATAGACCTTAAGGTCAGAAGGGACTATTATGATCATCTAGTCTGACCCCCTGCACAGTTAAATTACCATTTATCCATCTATTACATATAGGGATGTAAAATCCCATTAAATTGGGTGAGAAGGGGGGGGCCACTCTAGTCCAGCTTAAACAGGGGTTGCTCTGGCTGTGCTGGAGTGCTGCCTGCAGTGAGCTGAGATGGGCGTGTTGCCGATGAGTTCTTCTATGGCTGGACTGGCGCACTTCCCATCCCTGGTGGGCCTTGTGGAGCTAGATCAGCCCCCTGGCCACAGTGAGTACAAACTCCTCTGGCCCCCACCAGTTAACCATTAACATCTCTAATTACAGACATTTTGGCATCACAACTAGAAATGAGAACTTTATCCAGACTGATCTCTATAGTATCAATATTTCCATTATTGTCTTCCCTGTTACCAACTCCTTTGATACGAGCAATCTCAGCTCCCAAAATATTTAAAACATCTTGGCTGTGTCTACATTGGCAAGATTTTGCGCAAATACTCTTAACGCAAGAGTTTTTGCGTTAAAATATTTGTGCAAAAGAGCATCTACACTGGCATGTGCCTTTGCACGAGATGTGCTTTTGTGCAAAAGCATCTGTGCCAGTGTAGACGCTCTCTTGTGCAAGAAAGCTCTGAAGGCCATTTTAGCCATCGGGCTTTCTTGCGCAAGAAATTAACGTTGCCTGTTTACACTGGCCTCTTGCGCAAGAACAGTTGCGCAAGAGGGCTTATCCCTGAGCGGGAGTGTCAGAGTATTTGCACAAGAAGCACTGATCTACATTAGAACGTCAGTGTTCTTGCGCAAGTACTCGTGGCCAGTGTAGACAGGTGGCAAGTTTTTGCGCAAAAGCAAGTGCTTTTGCGCAAAATCTTGCCAATGTAGACACAGCCTTTGGGTACATCTACACAGCACCCTAAACTTGAAATAAGATACACAATTTGTGCTATTTCAAAATAGCTTATTTTGAAATTTGGTGCATCTACACAGTGCCAAATTTTGAAATAATGTGCCATTTTGAGCCCTCCTCTAACCCTTGTGCAACAAGATTTACCGGGATGCCAAAATAGTGCACCTTTTATTTCGAAATAACAGGTGGCTTGTGTAAACCCAGTGTAGTTATTTCGGGATACATCTGGTGTCCTGAAATAGCCGTGCAATGTTGACATAACTCTACAGATTTAACTAATCATTGGAATCAGAATCTTCTACTGTACCCCACTAGACCCTACTTCCCTCCCAGAGCTGAAATAGAACCCAGGTGTCCTGACAGTCTCTTACACTCTCTCTCTCTACAGAGATAGTAATGAAATAAGAATATACATTAAAATGTTAAGCCTAATTGGTGTCCTTTAAATGACTTGCCTCGTCAGAATATGTTAGTATTAGAGCTGAGTGGGTCTAATAATTATTTTTCTTTCTTTTACATAGGAATTAGATACAGTGCTCCTGTCAGCTGATTGCTAAGTTATCTGCCAAAAAATTAGAGCTTCCAAGTGCCTTAGTAGCTCCTGGGAAGAGATGGTGTGTGTGTGTGTGGGAGGCTGGACAGGGTCATTCTTTCCTCTCCAATTTGCTGCTTGGCTTGTACTGAGCATGTTCAGTAACACTGATGAAGTCACTGTTCTCAGTTGGTCCCTCCTATGCTTTCACTTTGCTCCTTCCCCCCCATATCATGTCATGCACAGGTCACCCCCGACCAATCTGAAATAGCACCCCTACAAGGAAGGTTCCAAAGTGAGATTTCTAAAGATAGCTATAGCCTTGGGCTCCAGTGTTTAAGAATTGAAATGTCTTTCAAAATCTAAGAGGGATAAAATGTGGAGCATGCTTATGAAAAGCAACACTCCATAAGCTACAGAGCCTGAACCACCAAAAAAAGAAAATCACCCTTCTCCTGGTGGCATCTGACTCAGATGATGAAAATGAAAACGCATCATTCCACATTGCTTTGGATCCTTTTTAAGCCAAAGTGGTCATCAGCATGGATGCATGTCCTCTGGAATGCTGGACAAAGCATAAAAGATATGAATCTTTAGTGCATCTGTCCCATAAATATCTTGCAATGCCAGCTACAATAGTGGCATGCAAATGCCTGTTCTCACTTTTAGGTGACATTGTAATCAAGAAGCAGGCAGAATTATCTCTTGCAAATGTAAACACATTTATTTGTCTGAGCGTGGGTGTGATGGGATGTGCTGTCCCCGCACTGAGCAGGAGGGGTTAAACCAGCCCTGAGGGTTGAGAAGGCCACACCCCCTGGGCCTTACTGGGCATGCTGGAACTGTACTGCTATAAAAGGGAGCAGCTCAGCTCATTTGGGACTAGGAGCTGGATGGAGAGGACGTGCCTTGCCAGCTCCAGGCAAACCACAGAGAACACCCAAATGCTGAGGTGCTACCACTCAGGCGGGAGGTCAGATGTGTCTAGAGACCTCACAGGTTCCAGATGCAAGCAGAAGCAGACTGGTCCCAGATGGAGGAGAGCTGAAGATCCATCGGTGAGCTACAACACCTGGGCTGTGTCTAGACTGGCAAGTTTTTCCGCAAAATCATCTGATTTTGCGGAAAAACTTGCCAGCTGTCTACATTGGCCGCTTGAATTTCCGCAAAAGCACTGACGATCTCATGTAAGATTGTCAGTGCTTTTGCGGAAATACTATGCTGCTCCCATTCGGGCAAAAGTCTTTTCCCGAAAAACTTTTGTGCAAAAGGGCCAGTGTAGACAGCAGAGATTTGTTTTCCGCAAAAAAGCCCCAATCGCAAAAATGGCGATTGGGGCTTTTTTGCAGAAAAGTGTGTCTAGATTGGCCATGAACGCTTTTCCACAAAAAGTGCTTTTGTGGAAAAGCGTCCTGCCAATCTAGACTCGCTTTTCCGAAAATGCTTTTAATGGAAAACTTTTCCGTTAAAAGCATTTCCGGAAAATCATGCCAGTGTAGACGTAGCCCTGAGGCAGGAAGCAGCTCAGGGATGGTGACAGCTACAGGGTGATTGAGCTGGTGCCAGAGACTTAATGTATTGTGATTGGAGTCTTTCTCCACTGAATCAGTGACTACAGAAAAGTAATCAAGAGGTAGCTATGTTAGTCTGATCTTGATAAAACAAAGGCAAAAAAATTATGTAGCACTTTAAAGACTAACAAGATAATTTAAGCCACTAACAGGGCCTTGGGCTGGGGTCCAGTGGAGTGGGAGGACTGGACTCTCCTGCTGGGGGATGTAAACCTTCCCCTTATCTACTGTTCCTTAATAGACACTGACCATTGGGTCACATTAGGACTACTGAACTGGGCTGTCCTGCCAATAGGGGCAAGTTAGTCTCTTGACCAATTGGGCCACCCTGCCCTGGATACTAGGGGGAGGGAGTAGACAGACTTTGGTAGGTGAGATTAAAGTCACTGAGGGTATGTCTACACTACCACCCTAGTTCGAACTAGGGTGGTTAATGTAGTCAACCGAAGTTGCAAATGAAGCCTGGGATTTAAATATCCCGGGCTTCATTTGCATCTTGCCGGGGGCCGCCATTTTTAAATCCCCGGTAGTTCGGACTCCGTGCCCGCAGCTACACGCAGCACGGAGTAGGTAGTTCGAATTAGGCTTTCTAATTCGAACTACCGTTACTCCTCATCGAACTACCTACTCCGTGCCGCGTGTAGCCACAGGCACGGAGTCCGAACTACCGGGGATTTAAAAATGGCGGTGCCCGGCAAGATGCAAATGAAGCCCGGGATATTTAAATCCCAGGCTTCATTTGCAACTTCGGTTGACTACATTAACCACCCTAGTTCGAACTAGGGTGGTAGTGTAGACATACCTTGGCTGAGGAACAAAGGTGGAGAATATGAGCATGACAGGTGTGAAATGGGCACCCTCACCGGGTCTCTACCCAAACTACATGACACAGGGTTTGCCAAACTTTTTTGGTCATGGAGTCCCATGAGGTCATGAAAATTTGGTGGAACCCTTAAAATACCATGATTTTTAATTCAATCGGTACCCAAATAGACATAGTTTTGAAATTCTATTTTTATTTCTTAGATTTTATACATTGTTTACTTGTCAAGAAAACTATCAGAACATTAGTAACTAAATAACAGGATCATTGTAACTGGAGATACAATTTTTTCATATTTGAATCGGGAGTGTGTTTGGGTTTTTTCTTTGCAAATCTGTTTAATATCTGGAATTATACTGGAAAGTTGGATTCTTGTATTAGGTGCAGCATTGAGTCTGTTCCTGTCTTTTGTTTTTGTTGCAGCATATTACAATCCAGTTTCATTCAAATATATTGTAGCAAATGGAAGGCATTCACAAACTGCATATTTCGCAACGTCTGGGTACTCTTGAACAGGTTATTCAAAAAAATTAATTAGTGGAAGTTTGTTGAAATTTTGAGCTGGTAATCAGAAGTCATATCTATAAAACTCTCATAATCTTGAACCCATAAGCCAACTGTGTTGGCTGTTATTAAAAATGGATTTCTCTCCTAAGAATTGTTGTTGTTTATAGAAGGAAAGTATTTTGAGAGAAGTGCAAGTCACACATGTGCTGTACAAAGTCACTGCAAATATCTTTATTGAAAGTAGAATTGATACACTGAACAACTTTTTCACTGAAGGAAAGCAGTCAATGTTCTTTTCTTCTACAGCAAAATGCAGGACAATGTAGCACTTTAAAGACAAGATGGTTTATTAGATGATGAGCTTTCGTGGGCCAGACCCACTTCCTCAGATCAAATAGTGGAAGAAAGTAATTCCAGTTTCTGCAATAGCGACAAAATTTTATCTTTTATGGTGAAAATGGTCACATATCTTCCTTGCAGCGACAGATTAACTTCATTCATCTTGGTGAATGTATCTGCAAAGTACAGCAGCTAGGAGTAATTTGTCAGACAATCAGACAGTCAGCGTTTGTGTTCTACAAAGTAAACTAATACTTTGTGATGAAACTCAGAAAGTCTAACAAGCACTTTCCTTTGTGATAGCCACTTCACTTCTGTATGTTGAAGGAAAACTATGTGCTGCCCACTTCTCTGCACAGAATTCAGAATAATTTGGATTGTAGTCGTCTAGTTTGTATATAATAATTTGCACTGTCTTGTCCAGAACATTTTAAAGAGGTACAAACATATTCTAATGGCAAGAACTTGTCTGTGAAGGACATAGTGATTGCTGGTGCAGTTTGGAACCATATCCTTAATTCGCGATACAACTCTGGCTGTGTCCCCAACTATTGCCCTGGTGCTGCCACTACACACATCAACACACTTTTCCCAACTAATTTCATGTCTTGTAATAAAGTTAATACAATAAAATATTTCTTCACCAGCCATATTTTTCTGCAAGGATTCACATATTTGCAAGTCCTTTACAGTGGTTTTATCAAACATATAATGGCTGTGTCTAGATTGGCCAGTTTTTCCGCAAAATCAGCTGCTTTTGTGGAAAAACTTTCCAGCTGTCTACACTGGCCGCTTGAATTTCCGCAAGAACACTGACTATCTCATGTAAGATTATCAGTGTTCTTGCGGAAATACTATGCTGCTCCCGTTTGGGCAAAAGCCCTCTTGCGCAAATCATTTGCGCAAGAGGGCCAGTGTAGACAGCACAGTACTGTTTTGCGCAAAAAAGCCCCTATAGCTAAAATGGCCATCGGGGCTTTATTGCGCAAAAGCGCATCTAGATTGGCACGGACACTTTTCTGCAAAAAGTTCGTTGCGGAAAAGCGTTCGTGCCAATCTACACGCTCTTTTCCTAAAATGCTTTTAACGGAAAAACGTTTCCGGAAAATCATGCCAGTCTAGACGTAGCCCTGAAGTTTTAAACTGTTTTATTTTTGAGTGCAGAGTTTTTTGTACATCCTATTTTATTAGTTAGGAAGGGTAATTAATATGTGCAGACCAAGGTTCGGGTCTTATAATTTTGTTTCGTATTATCCATTTGTTTCCATCACACTCTCGTTGCTAATAGAATCTCTATATTCTCTTAAATATACTTTTCTTTTAATGTAAGTGCTCACAAGTTCTGTGTGATTTTACAGGAATAGTGATTTAAGATAAAACTAGAGAACTGGGGTACATGGCTGCTTTGGAGCAGAGGATCTGAGCGGCTAATGTCAGAGGCCAGGTAACAGGGAAAATGATTCATAGGTATATTAATGGAGGAGGTGCTAGGTCTTGGATGGAGGCTGGCTGCATAAAGGAGCTTGGAATAGGGGACTAAGGAGTAGGAGAGGGTGTGGAGTCTGAGAGGAAGACTAACTGTTAATAAGGTTGGGTGAAGGAGGGGATTATTACGCTGAGCAGGGGATTTTTGTGTAGAGTCCAGGAGTGCATATGGGAACAAGAAAGGATTCTGACCTGGAGGAGGGGGCTGCAGAGTCTAGGAGGAGGTTGTGACCTGTGGCACAATTGCAAAGGTTTGAGTTGTGTCCTAGATCAGGAGGGAGTTGTGACCTAAGGCAGGAAATTGGGATGCAGGTCTTGGAGGGGGCACTGGTGCAGGAGTGGTGGTACAGAGGGTTTTGGTTGTGACCTGGGGCAGGTTGGAGGAGTGGGAGTAGGTGAAGTCAGGTGTAGGCTCTGGCCAGTAGATCCTTACCTTAGATAGCCAGCAGCCCAGCCGGACCCTTAGGCAGGCTTCATGCCTGCCACAGCCCGTACTGGCACAGACAAGAGGGCTACGTCTAGACTGGCCCCTTTTCCGAAAGGGGCATGTAAATTTCATGAGTCGTAGTAGGGAAATGCACGGGGGATTTAAATATCCACAGCGGCATTTAAATAAAAATGTCCGCTGCTTTTTTCCGGCTTTTAAAAAAGCCGGAAAAGAGCGTCTACACTGGCCCCGATCCTCCGGAAAAAGTGCCCTTTTCCGGAGGCTCTTATTCCTACTTTGAAGTAGGAATAAGAGATCCTCCGGAATAGGGCTTTATTCCGGAGGATTGGGCCAGTCGAGATGCTTTTTTCCGGCTTTTCCCCAAGCCGGAAAAAAGCGGCGGACATCTTTATTTAAATCCCGCGGGGGATATTTAAATCCCCCGCGGATTTCCCTATTCTGAAGTTGAAAATTAGCATGCCCCTTTCGGAAAAGGGGCCAGTGTAGACGTAGCCATACTGCTTGCTACTGCCTGGTCAGTAGGAGCTGGATGCAGCCCATAGGGGATGGGGTCTGCCGGAGCTCACACATAGCAGCCAGCTTGCATAAGGCACCATGAAATATGAGGTAATTTGGTACCTCAAATGTCATGGTGCTCCATGTCTGTGGTTATGTGTCTTGCATATGGGTAGGGAAAGCCCAGGTCCAAACTGTAAAACATAATCTGTGCCTAATTTATAATTAGGATGTTTCTGCCTGTGCAATATTCACACAATTGTTCATACATTAAAAACCTAACGAAACACATTGGTCTGTAAATAATCAATCTTCTGGTGTGCACAGTAGTGTAACTCACCACCAAATGAAAGGGAGTGTCACAACTTTGTTTCTGTTGCCTCTGATCTTGTGGCCCTATTGCCTGGCTTGGCCACCTTGACGTCTTTAAACTAAAGAGAGGCAAAATCTTACTAGTTTTTGAAGTTCTTTGAGTGGGTCTTGAGTGATTTGTGAGGTGGAAGTCTTGTTTTTATTCGACAAGTTAGTGTCACATTTCAGATCCAAGTAGGGGAGCTGGAACTATTTTATAGTGGAGGTGCTGAAAGCAGAAACCATGCACTTGGTTACTATTACTTTAAGGGGGCGGGGGAAGAGTGCAGTACCCTCAGTTCCCCAGGATCCAACTAGAAGAAAAGTGCAGTACTTTTAAGGTCAAAACCACAGCACTCCAGGCATGCAAGGCTGTCTCAATGTGAGACCATCCGAACTCGTAGACTCCCCCGCTGAAGAGAAAGACAGTAGCGCCCCAGCCACTAAAATACGGGCCCCGCCGTCCTCACACAAGGCATCCGTCCTGATTATCCCCCTCCCCTTCTCTCCCAAAGACAAGCTGCAACGCCCCACGCCTAGCAATTGCCTCTCCCTCGCCGGAGAGGGGGGGAGGGGGAGTCGCCCCGCAAAGCCCCCGCCCTTGACCCACTCTCCTCCTGACGTGGAGCGCCACGCACCCCGCCTCCCGTGAGCCCCTGCAGACCCGGGCTGCGAGCGGGCGGGCAGGCGGCCTGGCCCCCACTGCAGCTCCCCCGAGGGCCCGCCGCCCGCTCCCTGTTCCGCCTCCCCCCTGTTCCCGCCCCTGCCGGGGACCGCCCGGAGCCCAGCGAGGCCGGCCCGCAGCCCCAGGGAGTCGCTGGGCGCCTGCGTTACGGAAGAGGAGCGGCGCGCAGGCAGCAGCAGGCGCCGCCCCGTGACTCACTCGCGGAGGGACCGAGCTGCTAGGCCAGCGCGCAGGAGACTCCTCGCCGGGGGAGCCCGCCCCCGCGTCCCCTCGGGCCCTGCCGCCTCCCGGGCCTGCTCCCCTCCCCTCCCCCACCCCACCCCACCCCAGCGATAAGCGGCTCCCGCTACACCCCCGCCGCCCCGCTCGGGCCTCATCCCCGTAGCCGCTCCCGCGGCCGGGCCTCCGGCCCCCTCGCGGGCAGCTTCACAGGCCTGTCCGACGGCCGAATTACCTCACTAGCAACGCCCGCGCCCCTCCCCCACCCCGTCTCCCTCAGCGTTTTCCGATGGATCCCTTCCTCCCTTCCCAGAACGGGGCAGCTGGGGGCGACTATGTCATTGCAGCAGCACCCCCACCCGGTCGGAGCAGCAACGCGCATGCGCGCAGCTGGAACGCGTGCTCGTCAACCGCCTTCCCTTCAGTGGCTGGATCCGCCTCGTTCCCCTTTTCCCCGTGATTTAAATATGCTAATGAAGGGTCGTCGGGAGTCCAATGGCGGGGCAGGGAGGCCGTCACGTGGCCCGTGGACGTGCCTTTAGGGGGCGGCTCCCGACCTGCCCAGGCTGCCTTAAAAGCGGGCTGCGAGCGAGGAAGCGCCTCAGTCAGAGAGAGAAAGTGTCGGGGTGGGTGGGTCGCGGCTGCTCCGCCTGAAACTTCTGAGTAACATCAACAGGGGGGCCGGCGGCGGCGGCAGCAGCAGTGCAGCCCCCGTCCGCCTTTTCCTTATAAACCAGCCTGTGCAGGGTCCTCACACAAAGGCGAACGGGGCGCGGGGAGGCGTCTCTCCCTGTGCAGCGCACTCATAGCCCCCACTGCCCGCCCGCCCCCTCGTGTCTGACCCCCGCCCCTGTCCATGTAGCCGCCGGCCCCGCTGCTGCTTCGCACTATGCCCATCTTACTCTTCCTGATAGACACGTCCGCCTCCATGAACCAGCGCACCCATCTGGGCACCACCTATCTGGACATAGCCAAAGGCGCTGTAGAGACTTTTATGAAGGTACCGGCTCTGCCTGCGAGAGGCGGCGGCGAGAGAGGGGGTGGGTTGAGGTGGGGGGGGGGGAGGTCGCCCTGCTGCCCGGGGTTGGGGGGTGCGGACCTGCGGAGGCCGGGCGGGGGCTCGCATGCGGGGCGCTGCTGCTGGCTCCCTCGGGTAACCCTGCGCTTTGTGCCCGCAGCTCCGCGCCCGGGACCCCGCCAGCAGAGGAGACAGGTACATGCTGGTCACTTTCGAGGAGCCTCCCCACGCGATCAAGGTAACCCCCGCGAATCGCCCTCCTCCCCCGGGCCGTCCGCCCGCCTCTCCCCTCCCCCGCGCTCCCGGCGGCGCGGCGCAGCGCAGCTCGCCCCGCACAGGCACACACAGGCTCTGGCAGCGGCGGCGGCGCTGACATCAACATGGCCGACATTTTTCCTGTGCGGTGTGCGAGCAGCAATGGACTGTGGGGGATATTGATTCAAGTTAGGAGAAGTGACAGCAACTCTAAGGCGAGTTCGGCGGCGAGGAGCGGTACCTGCTTAGGGCCGGGCAGCCTAGGCTGGGCGCTTCGCCCTTGTTGTGCGTGGAGACCCGGAGCCTCCACATGACACATCAGAAGGGAACCTGCTGTAGGTCATTGACCGGCCCCGGCCGCTGCCGTGGACCAGGCTCTGGTTATTTCAGTGATCCTCAGTAAGTTATAACTTATAGGCTCACTCTTTGCACCTCAAACCGTGAAACCAAGCACCGATATTCTCCTGCGAGGGGGACGGGGTGCGAGCTGGGGTGTGTGTGTGTGAGAGATGGTATATGAAGCCTTTAGAACAGAAGGGGTTCTTAGTTAAGGCTCTAAGATGAGTTGATAGTTTGTGGGGGTATTTTTTAACTTCATACATGAAAGAGAGGAAGAAACCATTTTTGTAATCTGTAACAGAGAAGGCTCTCCATGTATACTGCTATCATCTGAAAGATAAGCATTCTTGCCTTTCTCTTTGCAGGCTGGCTGGAAAGAAAACCATGCAACCTTTATGAATGAATTGAAAAACCTTCAAGCTGAGGGACTTACGACTCTTGGCCAGTCTCTAAGGACAGCTTTTGATTTATTAAACTTAAATAGATTAGTAACTGGCATAGACAACTATGGGCAGGTAGGTTGAATATGAATAGGTGTAAACACTTTTTTAAAAAACACTTTCAGAGACCACACATGATTAGTTGACCAAAATAATAGCCTCTGTGAAATATGAAGAGTAAAACATAACGGAAACTATTTTACAAATAAACAGTGCTGAGACAATTGGGAAACCCATAACTAGGATGTAGTTTTGCACCCAGTTTTAATTCATTTTTTATTTCATATCTGTTTAAAACTTCTTGAGTTTTTTAAAACACAAACACAAGCATTGATTTACATTTTTTTTCAGTTCACACGTGTACATTTTTGGTATATTATGTTCAAGATAATGAAACCTTATATTTCAGCACATTACCCAATCGCATGCAGTGGTCATAAATATATTTTCTCTTACGTGTAACATAGGTGGTACCCAATCAGTTGGGGGGACTTTGGGGGTTTAGCTTCTCGCTGAAGTACACTTATTGTTAGCCACTGTGGGGACCTAGCTATTAGGTTAACTGGAACAGAGGTTTAATCAAGTATTGGTTTATTAATTAATTAGACCACTGCTTCTGTCTTTGCATATTCCTGTATCATTCAATCTCTTTCCCTCATATTAAAGCCCTGAAAAGCTCTGGCTTCGCTGACAACTTGTACTGGAGCTGCCATCCTTCTGGCTCAGAAGGATTTGAACAGGACTTCTTTTGGAGCATGTCAACATTATATTTAATCAGCAGTGTGGGTCACTGTAAAACAATAAGGCACTTATTTGCATTCTTCCTTGGGTTGAATATATATTTGGAAACACTCTCAGTTGCTCCTGGCCTGAAGAGTAAGAGACTTGGACTATGAATCCAGCTCGAGTTTTGCATAGTAGTGGAGAGCATTGCTAATGGGTACACATATTAAATGTATATTTTGCACTTACTTGCCCTATTAGCCTCACATTTCCCCTTTTTATTTTCTCCTGTGATGTAATGCCCTCTGAGAGGAAGAAAGGCTGCTGCTGTTTGTTTAAAAAATAAGTTGCTTCAACCAAATGCTCTGAGACTGAGCATATATCTGTGTTGCCATGTTCTGTTTGTGTAGGAGGAAAATTCTTATTTCCCATGTTTCACTATGTTGCACTGCCAAGTCACCCTAAACATGTTTTTAAATGCAATCTTGGTGACAAAATTTTGAAATATACTAATTTCACACGTAAAGCTAATCTTTTTAGTCTGTTTCCATGCATGGCCCTCTTATACACACACATGTATTCACCTGTTTTTCTGCTTTCCTTCGTTCCTGTTTGACTTAGGTCAGCCTTACAAAGTTTTCATGAAAACTTACCATCACAGATTCAAAAAAATCCAAACCCATAATCCATCCTTTGCCATAGCTATTGATAATGAATACAGCAGTGATAGTCACTCATAAAACATCACATGCCATGGGTGAGTCAGCTTTTAAATTCAAGTGGGCAATTGAGTTGATGCCCTGGCTTCCCCTGGCTGGTTATGCTATGAAGAATGAATACTTTTCATTGACTTTCGAGCATCTGCATTGTTTTCATTTGTGCCTGGTTTCTCTAGTCCTTAGATCTTTGATTCCAGGTCTCTTTCTAACCTCAGAAACACCCTTACTCTTTAGATATGTTAACTTTTAAACAAGGTTTATCAGGTACTTCAAACTGTTCCACATGTAGAATTGACAAAGGAGAATGGCTTATGGTATGTGCAGGTATTCACTCACATGATTAAACAATCTTTTCTTAACTTTTTTCAGTGTCTTTTACAAAAATAGGTGACTGTGTTAAATAGATTTGTTCTGCTAGGTCCTATGCTGCTGTAGTTCCCATTCAGGCATCCCTAATCAGGATAGAACTTTTTCATAAATTAAGCTAACATTTTGTATTACATAAATGCGCTGGAATCCACTTCGTGGACTGAACTGGTCCTTCAAGTTCACATTGGCCTATACACAGTATATATTGCCATCCTGTCAACTGACATCAACAATGTGAAGATCCACTGTAAAACAGCACTTCTGAAAATAAACATTAAAATGTACATGTTGCAAAGCATGTGGAAATAATTCAGGAAGATAAAATGGGTAAGAATATTCAATTGCTGTAGAAATATTGGAGATAGTAGAATACTTTTACTCATCTAATTTTTTTGAACTGAAGGTTTAGGGGAAAAAAACCCTTATACTGATGAGACCGCCTGAATATCTCAACCAGTCTAGTTCAGCTATCTAAAATAGAGTAGCTAGAGCTCTTCTTTCCTGGATTGAGAAGACAGAACAATTTATAAATAAATAATATCTAATAGGTATTAGATAAGATATAACATGCAACATAAATATAAACATTTTAATAAAGTATTTTTGGGGCAATTATATCAGGCTGTCTCTTCTCTCAAGTTATGTATCTGCCTCTTCCCCTTCCATTGGATTGGCAAGCTTCTAAAATACTTGATTGGATTCCTTTTGTTTCTAGTACTTGAGTTGTAGAACAAATTTGTTCTTATTAAGTTCGAAACATGTCTTATGAGCTTTTGTAAGATTAAACCTGGTTAAGCCATCCAACTTCTGAATTGTATATCTAAATGGCTAGGCCAATCATTATATTTGACACTTTTTGAAGCTGGCCAGAGTTTACCATGAGCAGGCTTCCTGGGTCAGACTGATAGCTGAACGTTTGTTCTGACATTAAATTTGAGGAAAACTTCTGATGTAAATTTCTTTGCATCACCTCTGCTTGAGCCTTAATACAAATATCCCAGTTTATTATTTGTATATTGCATTGATACTAACTCAGAAACAGATAATAGCAATGTTTGAGTTACCACTTGCATAGACATGTCATGGTAACATAATTTCACAGTCAGGTCTGAAAGGGGCTCTTAACCTAATTTTTAAAAATTAAGTTGGAAAAAAATTTCTAGTTTCTAATAGAAGAGTTTTTAAACATGTTTCCTGAGTTTATAAACCCCCTTCAAAGTGTTTTGACAAAGGTTTTTCTGCTCCCTTGTTTTTGAAGGGTTTTCTCAACACAGAAGAAACTGTCCTACTAAATGGGAACAGTGGATCTGCTTAGAGGAAAAACATTTTTCCTAATGGTAGTTATAACATAAGGGTTTAATTGTACCTACTGCAGCTGAGTTTTCAGACAGAAATGGGATTTTTTTTATATTGGCTGTGTCCCTTTCATTTGTGTAACACTTTACACTTGATGTTAAACTGTATATTATCTTTCCTTGGCTCTAGCAAAGTTCACAAAGTGCAATAGTTTGACTTATTTCACTGTGTGTGTGGCTTCCCAGATGAACCTCAGAGGTTTTTGAAAGAGTCTTTAACATTACCACTAAAAGGTACTGGTCCTGTACACCTTACTGTGGATCTTCATTAGTTAAGCTTTACTAACAAAAGACAGACCAAATAAAGATGTGTAGAATAGAGAATCTGACGAAGTGGGTCTTTGCCCACGAAAGCTTATGCTCCTACACTTCAGTTAGTCTATAAGGTGCCACAGGACTCCTCGCCGCTTTTGTAGAATAGAGAAGCCATGTAAATACATTGACTTTATACATTTACTGAATATTACATCACCTTTGTAACTTTGCAAGCCTAGCTTGCACTTACTTCATTTACTTGTTTTATAATGTTTTCTCTTAGATGGGCTTCTCTATCCATTGTCTACACTAGGTTGAATTGCTAGAACTCTCACTAGCAGACTTTCAGGTAGAGCTGGGAAAAAGCCATTTTTGATTAGTTTGCAATTTAAAAATTCAATAGAATTTTGTGTAGCGTTGAACAAAATATTTTGACAAAATTGAAACTTATTTCAGCTTGACTATTTTTAAATGTTTTAATTTTTTTATTTGTTGAGAATTTTTAAATAGAAAGTGGTTTCAAGCCAGAAAATCAAAATGTTTTATTCTGAAAATGTTGAAACAAAATGTTTTGAATCTCTTGGATTTTTTCCTACCCCCTCTTAAACAATATGGTAAAATGACAATTTTTCAAAATTTTAGTATCCCTGAACCTATTTGCTGAAAAAAGTTTTGGCTAGTTGTAATTTTGAGCATTTACAAATATCTGGGTAAGAAACTTTGAGGCAGAAAATAACTTAAAATCAAATTGGACTCTAAACTACATGAAGGCTACCTTAAGCCATTTTGGAATAAGCCAAAGGCTATAAAGAGATTAACCATCCTATCCATTGAGGGGGTTTATGTATATAATGGGATTTTTTTTTTAGAAAATAACCCAATTGTCCAAATTTTATCCAATTTGCAATCTTTTTTCAAGTAGCCTCATTTTGGCTTCTTCACTACTTGAGTTTTACTTAGTTTTTCCTTAAAGCTATTTGTAGATTCAAGAGAAATTTTTAATTTATTCTGATCACTGGAATATTTACACAATCTGCAGAGGATCAGTATTTTTTAAATTAAATATATGAACTATTACTAATTTGTAGCACATTTACATTGTGTAAGAGAGGCAGGCATCTTATTTATGCTTGTGAAAAGACTTATTTTATCCAGTTTTATTGAACTAGTAATACATTTCAATCTATGGATCTTCACCTGTGTCAGAGTAACATAAATTAATAAAAATATTGGGTAATTGAACTTGAACCTCGGTCATTTTGATTAAACGGGTGACCTATTTATATAATGCCACCTTATCTAAACATCTTTTGAGTGATGTGTTGTAAAGAGTGCCTCACTGTACCGTGTCATCTTAAATTGCATGTGTTATATTTTACACTAGTTGTCATCTTAGTTTGTGATGACTTTGAATAGTAATTTAAATAGTAGGGTTTACCTTAGAAAATTTGTATTAGTAGCTTTTTGACAAGGAAAAGTGAGTTTTGGCCAGATGTTTTAAAGTTACGAGCCTGTTTGAAGATATGGAACGTATTTCTGGCTTGTGCATCATGTGACCTGGAGCTCATGATTTTGGGCATGGGCAGAGAATGTAGTGATCTTGTTTGCAATCCCTTCCTTATAAAAAAAAATCTAAATCTTTTAAGTATAAATCTCGTGGCATTCAAAGGTGAAAAATAGTGCATTGTAATGACCTGTGCTTTGACAGGTACATCCAGATTTGCAGCCTGAGTTTAGATTAACGTTCTCTGCCATGTCAGACTTGTACTGTTGCAGTGGCATTTTCTTTTTTTATTGCTTTTTGATGATGATAGAAGTTTGTACTGCCCTAGAGAAACTGCATTTTCTTTTTCTCTCCTGTCCCCCACTTAAAAAATTCTACTCAAAGCAATTCTGGACACAGTCCAGAGAGAATTTCATCCATAAAGAGGCAGGAGCACTACAGTTTTAGGGCCTGAAAGTTGCAAAAATAAGGGGGTTAATAGAATTAGAGCAGGCTACAAAATATATAATGTAAATTCATCATAAGTTTCCCATCTGTAACTGATTCTAGGTGTCCGCTCAAGAAATTCATGTAGAGGGCTTAGGCGAGTTGGAATTTTTGCCTTTCATACTTCATTGGATGTTATCACCAAGTTTGAGTATTTTGCCTTCCAATTATGTGTTTTTGGGATAAGGCGTTACATTCTCTGATCTCTAGTTATGCCATCCTCTCCACTGCTTTCCTAGAATAGTTTAGATTTCTGGATATCTCTCTTGTTCCACAGTATCAGTTAAGAAACCATGCTTAATTTCAGATCTTTAGTTGGAGCTTGGGCCTTCCTCAGTGACCTCTTTGCTATGGAATGAATGAATGTCTAGTGGTCTTTACATTTTGAGACATGTTCACATCTTTAAAATCCCTTGCCTTATTTATCTAGCTTGGGTAGCTTAATGTATTTTTAAATGATGTTCTGAAAAGAAAGACTCATCTTGGTTAACAAGGTTACATGAAGTCTATCTTAATTTCACAGATATAAAACTTTCTTGTCCTATTCCATTAGTAGAAAGTAGGTGTCTTCTATTTGAGATATTTCCTGATATTAAAATACCAACAAAGCTTTGCTCATTTTGATTTTCAGGTATTCAAGTATATTCTTTTAATCAGAGGGAAAGCGTATTTTGGGATGGACAACTGAATTCCCTAATATTTATGTCTTTGACTCAACAAGTGCTGCTAGTTTTGCCTTTCACTAACCCGTTTTCAAGATGACATAGCTAATTGCCATCAGAAAGGCAGAAATAGGCTGTAGGAAAGGGGGTGGAAAGAAAAATAGTGTTTTTTTGGATTAAGCCTTGACTGGTAAGACTGCAATTCAGCGCTTACTTATACTCTCGTTTAATGAAATATTTTCTGAGCAGGCGTCAGGTAAGTAACAGTAACTTGCATAAAAGCAGTCAAGGGAGATGCTGAAAACAATTAATATACTTCAACTAAGTGATATGAATATATCCTGCTCAGTATTGTGCTTTCCCTTTCCTTGGGAGCTCAGAGTAGCTGCTACTATCAAACTTCAGATCTTTCCTGTCCTCGGTCACTGCTACCTCTTGTGAAACTTTGTGATTCCAAAGATTCTGTTAAAGATGCATCACTGAAAATTATTTTTGAATACTAGTGGTTAAGAGAGGTGCAATCTCTCTCATTTCACAAAGTATTCCTATCTCGGAACAAATTTTCTTTACAGGAGCATGTTTCCAATTCAAGCTGTTGCCTCTTAGCCTTATGTTATCTGGGCACATTTTCAGTTGTTTACAGCCATTGTTCTGTTTATTCTGCAATCTTGAGAGCATGTTCAGTATGCTTGGTTATTTTAATAACTGGGTGATCCCCGTATCAAGCTGTACATTCTATATGCATTGACACGAGAGTGATAGTTAATGTTAGTTCTCCAAAGGGGGTAGGTCAATCTTCCTCTAATTTTAAGTATCTTAATTTTTCTTGAAAGGGTTAAACTCAAGGTGACTTTTCTAAATGCAAATCTTTCCTATATCTCAACAGATCTCTTATTTTAAATGTAACGTAACCCATGGTTATTCCATTATTTTTGGTCACGTGTTTTTTCTCTGTGGTATTTTCGAAGAATACATTCATATTAGTAGTCTTAACTTCATACAATCTTATTATAGCTATGCAAGTCTTTTCCCTCTGCTATAGCCCACCTCATTTGAAAAGTGTGTAGTCTTAGATTCCTCACTGTCAAAATATGTTATTGAAATTAGACTGGGAAATGTTTAATGAAATCTGTACTCTGACTTTGGTTCCTGACTCTACTGGGCTCTTTAGTAATCTATCGTACAGCTATTTCTCTCCTTAGCTATGCATATATTCCTCATTACTGTAATATCAGAGCATCTCACAATCTTTGATATCTTTATCCTCACAGCATGCTGTGGGATAGTTTGTTGTATAATCCCTGTTTTACAGATGGGGAACTAAGGCACAGAAAGAAAGTGATTTGCTCAAGGTCACACAAGAAGAATGTGGTGGTGCAGGGACTTTAACTCAGGTGTCTCAAGTACTGGATTAGTGTCTTAAATTGAATTATTACAAATAAATGGGAAGTCATTAATATTTAATTGCCGAGATATTAATATCAACAAGAAAAACTTGAGTCCTTATGTTTCAGAGCAAGGCAATACTTAATTGTTTATAAAAGAAAAACAATATGTAATGAGACTCTGGTGCAATCCATGTTACAAGCCATGACTATTCTAGCTACAATGGCTGTCCTAAAATGTTTGTCAAGCATGGATTTATCTGAGTTATGCTTGACAAACACCTTTTGACCATGGTGACAGCTAGCACAGTTACATGGTGTTCAGTATCTACAGGCTTTTTAAATAGCTGTGCTACCAGAAAGCGTGGCATATATTCTATTCCACTAAGTACTATGGTTTCCAAATATATCTGCGTTCCAAAAACATACAAGTCTGGTTGAAAATAAGTTTGGTTGTAACTAACAACTCAAACATAGTTGTTACGTGCCCTGTTGTTCAGACTTTACATTTTCATCTGATTCATAATATTTGCATTTTCTGGGCATAAAATAATTGCTTATACATGTTAAGGTTTTTTTCCTGTGTCCATCCCAGTCATCTCCAATTTACAGTATTTCACAATTGCCTTGATCTTTTATGGGGTTTCCTTTCTTTGTGGTATTAATTATTGGCTGCCACTAGAGGTAGCATGCAAATATAATATGTTTGGTGTGGTAACTCCTGTGGAGAGATCATCTTGAGGTGCCGATACATTGTGAACAATTGTTCCTTCTAGTAAAAGTTCTATGTGGAACGCAGCTAGAACACCAACAGTTGAGTGATTCTACATGACTGACTACTATTTTCATGTAAATCATAATTTGCTGTTTAAATGACTTAGGGCACTAAATAAGAACATCTTCCTCATCTCTGCTTTTTAATGTGTTTGGAGTAGACCTAAAAGCATTTGGGTAATGAGTATATCATGTATAGCTCAGGTTCCAGATGGAAAACCTGGAAGACATTTGCTCAAAATCAGCCTTATGGTGGAGAACATCACCTCCTAAGACACTGTGGCTGATGTTACATTATTATACTTGGTTTGTCTACAGTGAATGATAATGTTCTGTAGCTACACTGTAATAGTATATTAGTGGTACAAAATTGAATATAATTGCAAAACGTAGACAATATCAAACGTGCAGAATTATGACAGCAATGGGTTTTTTATATTCTTTAAAAAATCTACCTACGTATAAAGTCATAAAATACATTAATTTCCAAGATGGGTCTTTGTAGCCTCTCATGCATCCTTATTTCCTTTTCTAGTCCAATGCCTGGCCAAATGCTTCTGCTGTTGCCAGAGTGATTAGTTGGAAACAAGTCATACTTGCTCATAGTGTTGAGCAAGGATGTAATGCTTTGCATCTTACTTGATCCTCCACTTAAGCATTTCAAAGTGCCTTACAAACATTAAGAAATTGAACTCATAATATTCTGGCTTGGGGTTGCACAGGAGTCTTTGATTCAGCTGCAAATACAATCTTGATTTCTTAATTCCCAGTCCTGTGCTTAATCACTAGGCAATTTTTTAATCTTAGAAAATCAAATTTCTTCATGGACTTTACAAATATGGTTGGCTTTATCATATTGTATTTAGCTCCACATCATGCCACCACTTATTTTGAGTGGCACTGTTTAGCAATACTTTTGTTGGTCTCATTTTTATTTATTCAGTGTTGTATCCGTGACCTTAGTCAACTCCTTTGTGAGTCTTCCAAAAAACCCAAACAAACGTCAAATGGAATCTGTGTTTTATGTTCACCTAGATGAAAGGAGTGAGATCCAATTTTTATTAATGCACATTTTAAAGGGCATTGTTAAGATCTGAATATAGATAATTTTGCTCACAAAATCCTCCGTTTCATATTACTTTTTAAAAATATACTTAAGTATGGAAAGAATTATCAATCCAGTAAAATAAAAAGGCTGCAGTAATTTAGGATTTGATTTAAAGCCCAGTGAAGTCAGTTGTTTTTGGAATTGGCTCAAGCTCTCTACAGATGTATTTAGAACACATGACTAAAATCATCTTTGGATCTAAATTCCTTAGGATAGATTTTAAAAGTAAAGGTGCTAATATTTTTGCAGGAAGGGAAGATAAGTAAAAATACCTCTTACTACCCTTTTTCTAAACAGTTTAAGTCCAAAATTTATGTACAAACATTTTTGCTTTTTGGTATAAAAGAATAAAAATATAATTAGTTAGAAATATATTTGGATTCTAAATAACTTTTAAGTATATTCACTAGGCCCTCAAGAGGAGGTAGGGAATCACAATTTCAAAGTGATTATACCAGCATACGTGGGAGAGCTTCTTTATTAATCTGTAACAAGCTGTGCATACTTTTTTTTGCATTTTAATAAACAAGATTCAATACGACAGATAAGTTTTAAACCTAATACAAAAGTGCCATTTTTACAGTATATTCACTCACACATTGTTACTGTTGTTTTCACAAAAATTAAGCAAATTAGATATGGTCTCAGTAGCTCTCTAATATTTTCAGTGAAATTGACATTCTTGATTTCTAGTTGGCAAGCTTAATAACTTTTTATAGTGCAACCCAGTGTTGAACATCCTGGCAATAGTTTGGTGAGAATTCTGGATTTCAAGCAAAAGTGATACAAAATGAGTACAGCAGAACTGTTTGATAATTCTTATTTCTTGATCTTCACTAGGTGTAATGAGCTCAATGCTCTTGTAGTTACTTGACAGTGAATTGCAATATGACATTTGGCAACCTTTTAAAAGGTATTTAAGCATCGTCTAGAATTTTCAGAAACATCTCGGTGTCTAAAATCCATTGAAATGAATTTTAAGCATCTCAGTGCTTTTGAAAATCCCACCAGATGCTTAAATACCTTTTAAAAATTGATCCAATTATCACAGATTGCTCAGGATTCATGGATTTTATTCTCAGTTTATCAAGGAAGTAGTCTAACTTACAGCACTTCAAAGTTTACTGTCCAAAAAGTTCAAATAATTTATATAATCCCCTTTTAGAATTCTCTTCAATTAGTTCTTACATAATTTCTCTCTCGTGATCTGTTCTGATTTCTTATGTGGAAAGGAGATTTGTTTAAAAGTTTGTACTAAATGAATGCAAGGCCTATTGTCTTTTAGTGAGATGTGCTTCCATTTTGATTCAGATTTCTCTGTCTATACGTGCATGTTAACATGCTCTTAACATACTCTGAAATATGTTCTCCCATTTATATTAAATCTTCTGTGCGTGGTTCTTGGTTTGTGTTTGAGCAAAACTCATCAATATTGTTTGAGTTATTAGATGATAAACATTTTTCCAGTTTATGTAAAACAAAACAACCATCTTTCAAAGCATTTCTAAAGAGGCTAAAGTTTCATAATTGGTAGCTAAACGGTTTTAATAAGCATTACCTTCTTCTCTGAACTTGTGAGCTCAAAGTTTCTAAAGTTATGAATTTTTGAAAATGTGGCAACAAGCACCTCTGTTAAATGTAGTTACACAGTTCAAGATAGATGTAATGTGCAGGTCATTGTATGATGATTTAGTTTTTAGAAATTTACAAAATTAGGCAAAGCTAGAAAATGTGGCAAAGCTAGAAAAATGTAAGCTTAAAAATGGCCTGCAGAAGGATTTTTGAAAACTGGCTTTGGGACCATTTTGCTGTTTTATAGAACATCAAAAATGTCTGAAACTTTTGGATATTTATTATGGAAGATTTCCCTGGTGTTGCGGTAACCGTGGGTTAATCAGAAGAAAAGTCTGCTAAGGTCTTACAAACCTTGATAGTGTCTCTCTAATTCTCATTTAATTTGGATAATTAATGATTACCTGTTCTGTTCATTGCCTCTGAAGCATATTGGACTATGTGGACCTTTGGTCTGACCAAGTATGGCTATTAGGTTCTTATGTAATAAGTTTGAGACTATTAAAGTACTGTGTCAGAAGGATCAAAACGTTGAGCTATAAACATCTTACAGTGGTGGGGTGCTGTTTGTCACTTGCCAGTTTTCCTCAGACCTGGTAGTGGGAGGAAGAGAAGGCAAGAACTCTTTTTATAAGATGCTGTTCGATTTTTAAAGCATTTTAGAGTTTCTCTTTGAAAAATTGTCAAAAGTTTTATGTAGTGAATAGAGCAACCTTTTCATGAAGCTGTCTGTTTCAAAGCATAAAAACTAGGAGAATAAATGCTGCTACTGTAATTGAATGAAGTATTTCAGTTATGAGTCTGAATTCGTTATGACCGGGGATTATTAGAAGTCTCATGCATGTATGCTTGGCTATGTAGTGCCCCTTGGGGACTCTTTCATGTCATGTCACTTTTCACTTATATATTTAATTGATCTAGCACTTGATTGTCCAAAGAGTCTCAGTTACACTATAGAATGTCTATGCAGATTGCATATATGTAGATCATTTAATCTACTACTGAACTGCAGCTAACTGTAGGAAGTAAGTTGGCAGCTTTCGGAAGCACCCAGTAATTCTCTACAGAAGTAAGCAAAATGTACTGTATGCCATTGACATAAGTGGGGAAATATTTAGGTAGCTGCACTGTGTAATTAGCCTAAAGAACATTTGGTGAGTTCATTAAGGGTGTGTCTAGACTACAGAGTTTTGTCGACAAAAGTGGACTTTTGTCGACAAAACTATACCTGCGTCTACACTACCGCTGAGTTCTGTCGACCTAACGTCAACAGAACTCAGCAGTTTTGTCGACGCTGGTAAACCTCATTTTACGAGGCATAATGCCTTTTGTCAACAGAGTTCTGTCGACAGAAGGTGTTATTGCATCTAGGGTTGTGTCTAGTTTACAGGGTTTTGTTTACAAAGCAGCATGCTTTGTCGACAGAACTGAATGTAATCTAGACGCTCTTTGTCGACAGAAGCTTTGTCGACAGTATCTGTCGACAAAAGCCTGTAGTATAGACGTACCCTAAGACTAATGCTCCTACAGTACTGTATTTCTGAATGGCTGTCTCGTGATCTAGTGGATTGAACAGGGGGCATAGAACTCAGGAGATCAGCGTTCTATTCCTGATTGCTACTGAATCATTCTGACTTTGGAAAAGACATTTAATCTTTTTATTTCAATTAATGGATTGCTTAAAGAATGCATTAATAGATCTCATATGTGCTTTGAGCTCTGTGGAATAAAACTGCTGTATACATGCAAAATGTGCCCTTGATTAATTAAGTTCCTTATATAGGATGGTCAGTACTGGGGATTATTTATTAGCTTGTGCTCCCTCTGCTGTCTAGCTATGCAATTACAAAGCAAAATTAAATGTTCACTGCTATTGTATTGATATATTTTAAATTAGGCTACAGAGGTTTTAGAGATATTGTCCCCTAATTAACTAATTATACTTTGAAATCATGAGTTTTGTTATGGGGTCAATACTGTAATAGAAAGCTTGTCTCACTTAATTTACTATATTTATTGTAATGTTTGATTTTAATAAGAGTACTGTAACTTGACTGATGTACAAAATATAAAAGTACTCTTTAACATCTCTGTGTTAGGGGTATAAATGGTTAACCAGTTAACTGGTAAGGGCTGGAGCAGCTCCCCACTGACACCGGCAGGGGGCTGCTACAGCCCCACAGGGCCCACTGTAGACAGGGGCAGCTCTGGCTGGCTGACTGGAGCAGCCTCTGTCTGTGGTGGGCCTAGCCTAGGCAGGGGCTGCTCCAGCTGGCCGGCCAGAGAAGCTCCTTTCCATGGCAGCCCATCCCTCCTACCTGTCGCAGGTTACACGTTGGCTCCCTGGGAGCAGGCTGCAGAGCCCGCCGTGAAGCTTCCCTGGGAGCAAGGGCCAACAGCACCTGAGAATGCTTCACTGCGGGCTCTTCAGTATAAAGCTTTAATCTTTATTGATCTTTAATCTTCATATTGCAGGGCCTGTTGTGTGTGTAGTGTATCACTGCTAAGATTTTTAGTGGTTACTCAGTTACATTTTTAAATGACTTATGTCCCTACTCTGTATGTTTTTCTGTTAAATTTCTGAAACTAATAGATGATGATCATGTAAGATTAATCTGATCCAAGAAATGAAAGGCATAAACATTTTATTTATTTATTTATTTATTTAAATATTTTTACTCCACTCTCATAAAACCTGCTAAAAATGTAAGATGTATTTTTTTGTAAGACAGTTGGTGTATCAAAATAGTCACTGCTTATTGTGCTATATTGACAATAACTTTTGGTGACTTTTGGTCACTTAGTTGCTTTCTTGAACCCTTGACCTCTGGATCCAGAGGCGGGTACCTTGTCCACTGGGCCACTATGGGGGAACCCCCCAACCTCCTCACAATCTGGGCCCCCCCTTATCCTTCCTTTGTTCCAAGAGTGCCTGGTCCATCCATCACCAAGCTGGCTTGATCCCGCCCCTCTCCACTCACCCAGGCAGTGGCTGGACAGCCAACACAGACTGCCCCAGAGTTGACTTGGGCATATCAACAGCACTTTTGTTGCCTATTTTTGTCAGTGTTCTTTTGCTACTTTCTCCCTTGTGTTGGCTCTGAGCCCCTGACCCTCTTTCTTTACTATATTTTCACATGTTATTTCACACATTTTTCACCCCTTCCTCACTGCTGCAGTCTTATGCTTTCTACTCAATTTTTTGGTTGCAGTTATACTTTTTCTTTCTCTAACTACTCAAATTGTACTCGGTTGTACAGAACCTTCTGATACCACCATTCAGTTCCTCTTTCTATCAGAGACCTTACACTAAAACATTTTGCTGCATCAAAAACGGTAGCGGACAATAGCTCCTTGTTTTACTGAGAATTATTACAGCTTTGAACTTTATTTCACACTGCTTTGCTCTATTAAGTGTCATGTTACCGTGCCATCTTCGTCTTCAATCCTTTTGTTTCTTACTTGACACCTTGAAGATTGTGCAAGTTGTTTGGAACAGGGAGCTGTTCCCTTTATGTGTCTGTGTGATGCCTAGCACAAAAGATTCCTGACCTTTAATGTATTCCTAAATAGTACTGTGATATACCTGTGTGTCTTGTCATTCCTGCTAAAAGGAAAATTCCAGACTAGTTGGGGAAGCTAACAATATTCCTTCAGGTATTGGCTAACAGTAGGCAATGAGAGAAAAGCAAATATTAATGATTGACTTCCTTATTATATACCACAAATTATAGGGACAGTTGAAATGGTAGTCTGTAGACCACTAATTTGTAGCTAATCTGGCCATCTGGGAGATATATTTTGGGAACCCTAGTTAGCTCAGGAAACTTGTGACAAAACAGCAGGCCGAAGGTGAACCTCCAACAAAGTCAGACGCTAACAACCTGATAGGCACCTACGTGACCTTGGATTGGAGCTGTTGTATGTGGAAATGGAGGGCATCCAGAGCAATCAAGTTGTTCTGATGACTACAAGATTTCTGTTGCACAGACTGATAAACTTATCAGAAATAAGATTGGGGCATTTTCTGATCTTGGAAGAGTGTCCTTTCCATCCATTAGTCTTTGAGTTTACTTTTAATAGACTAGTTTCTTTTTTGATGTAATCAGAATCCTCAGGTTAAAATCTGGCTCCTATAGCTTTAGGCATCTTGCATAGATACTTGTGGCTTCCTGATGGATTTGGCAGTGGAATTTAGATACTTCGTGCTTGGATTCCTAGACACTGAGAACTCTAATAATCTTGCAAGATGGAATATGAAAGGTGTCTTTTTTTACTTCATAAAGTCTTGCCCTTCCCTCAGAATCTATATAGGTGCATCTAGGTCTGCTTTCCTCAATCTCTAAACTTACTTGCACATAATGCTGAAATACTTTGTTACATTGTAAAGTTACTATATTCTCAGACATGCATCTGCTGAAGTGGGTCTTTTCCCACGAAAGCTTACGCTCCAATAAATCTGTTACTCTATAAGGTGCCACAGAACTTCTTATTGTTTATGCAGATTCAGACTAACACGGCTACCCCTCTGATTTCTATCAATACCTTTACTGATACTGTTTGTTTTCAGGGGGTTTGCTTTCAGGGTTCCTTTAAAAAAGTGTCATGTTGACCGAAGTGGTGCTAGATGGAGCTTCTTGGGTTGGCTAGAGGGAATTTCTTAATAGTTGTGCGAAGAGGTCCAGACCCAGCTTGATCAAGGAACCTAGGGATCAGTGGACTACATACCCCAATTTGGTAAAGTGGTAACTAACATCACGATTTAATTGCTTCATGAACTGGGACAAGAACATGACACTTTAACTACTCAATTTTGTGTTATGTGTTGGGATACTGTATTGAAAGTAATTAAGATACTAACTTTTTACTGTTTTTCTGGTACTTTCATTTTAAGAATTTGAGTGTATTCTCTATTAGTCTACAGGTTTCAAGTTTGCCTTGCTATTTATGCAAACTTGTGAACTAATGGAACAATGACCTTTTCTCTCTAGAGCACTTGATGGTGCAGATGAGTGAAGGGGAGAAACTTAGACTTCTACCACTTACTGTATAATAACTGCTAAATGAATAGAATGCATCATTCTGCCATCAGATGTTTCTTCATTACTCCTTGGGTGTTGTCCTGTTCCAAACTAGAGGGCTCTAGAGTAGAAAGAAAATTATTTTAAAGAGGTTGTGACAAGGTAAGAATTCTAGTAGCTACTGAGCATTAGAAGGAATTGAATTGAAAAATGCCGGTTGACCAATTAGTTGTCTATTTGACACAATCAATTGAAATCCTTACAGGAGCTAGTTACCACCCTGAATTCATGAACGAAAATAATCAATAATGTACCATATATAAGGAACTTGTCTGTGAGGAATCCTATTTAGATAAGAACTAAGTAACTGTTCACTGCAGGCTGAGTAGGATTTTGCTGTTTATTGCCTCTCGCCAGCCTTCTGTACAGCATTAACTACAGGCAGTCCCTGAGTTACGTAGATCCAACTTACGGCCCCCCAGCAGACCAGAGAGACGCGGAGCAAAGTCCCGCTGCCCGCGTCCTCCACGTCAAGAAAAGCCGCTCCGCGTCTCCCTGGTCTGCTGGGGGGGGTCCAACCTGGCAGCACCCCAGCTGCTCTACCCCAGGTGTCCCCAAGTCAGCTGCTGCTGAAACTGATCAGCGGCTGATTCCAGGAAGCCCGGGGCAAAGCAGCTCTGCCTCAGGCTTCCTGTAGTCAGCCACTGGTCAGTTTCAGCAGCGGCTGAATCGGGGACACCTGGGGTACAATATGTACCAGTTCCGACTTGCATACAAATTCAACTTAAGAACAAACCTACAGTCCCTATCTTGTACGTAACCCGGGGACTGCCTGTATAACAAATGAGTTGTTTAAGGCTCTAGAGCAGAGGTGGAGAACCTAAAGCCTGGGGGTCAGATGCGGCCCTTGGGTTGTCAGCATCTGGCTCCCAAGGCTTAGGGCCTCCCCCAGCATTGGCAAGCCCGTTCCGGCACTCCAGCCCACCGGCCATCTCCCTGCAGCCCCTGAACCCTGGGGCTACGTCTACACTGTGAGATCTTTTGGCAAAAAAAATGCTAGTGCGGGACTTATTTGCATGAGTTGCAATCTCATTAGCATATTTTCTGCCGTTTCTTTTTGCGCAAGGGATTTTTGTGCAAAAAGAAGCAGTGTGGATGGTTTGGGGTTTTTTTGCGCAAAACCCCTATGCCTTTCCCGTGAGAGGAATAAGGATCTTGTGCAAAACTGGGTTTTTGCACAAAAAAAACACACGTTCACACTACTTCTTTTTGTGCAAAAAGAAACAGCCGAAAATATGCTAATGAGATTGTGACTCAAGCGAATGAGTCCTGCATTAGCATATTTTTTGCCGGAAGATCTTGCAGTGTAGATGAAGCCTGACTGGCTTTGGTGTCAGTGGCCCACGACCCAAAAAAGGTTCCCCACCCTGCTCTAGAGAGATGATATGCATATTCACCATCAGTGATCATAAGTATATATTAAATCTCTTAAGTCTGTTAAAGGTTTTGGTATTTTTGGGATACAAAAAAATGTATGTGTGACTTTAATACATAACTGGACAAAGGTCAATGATAAAATGAATTTGAATGATAGCTTTGAAATTGGAAAGAAAGATTTTTAGAAAGTTAAAATTCTACCAAGACATCCATGGAATAAATAGCTTGATATATAGCCTTCTATTTACATGAAAAAGCACTGAACTAAAAAGTTGCTAACTTCTGATAACTTAAATATATATAGTTTCAGAGCGGTAGCCAAGTTAGTCTGTAACAGGAAAAACTTAAAAAACAACAAATGGTCTAGTAGCACCTTAAAGACTAATAGTTACAAGAGTCTGATAAGAACCATTAGTTTGCACTTGGAAAGGAAGATGACCAGCACCAGATTCTACACAGACATCAAGAACCATTAGCACCTTCACAATTTGGTTGGTTGATAATGTGCGAGCCATCCGATTCATACCATTTGCTTGAGAATTAAACTTGTAAATGAAGTTAAGTTCCAATGCTCTGTGTATTTGGTTTTTGGAACTGATCTGAAACAAAACAGCGACTTGGAGATCTATTAATGAGTGTCCAGGAAGATTAAAGTGTTCTCCAACTGGTTTTTGTGTGTTGCCTTTTTGGATATCAGATTTGTGTCCATCAGTTCTTTCCCGTAGAGATTGTCTAGTTTGGCCAATATTCGTTGCAGGAGAGCTTTGCTGGCATTTGATGGTATAGATCACAGTGGATGTGCAATTAAATGAGCCTTTGATTTGGTGGCTGATGTCATTGGGTCCAGTGATGAAATAGTTGGTATAGATGTGTGGGCAGAGTTGGCACTGGGGCTGATTTCAGGGGTGGGTTCCTGGATGATTATGATGGATGTGTTTTGCATGGTTACTGGAAATAATTTGTTTGAGGCTAGGAGGTTGTCTGTAAGCAAGAATTGGCTTTTCCCCCAAGGCCTCTGAGAGGGGGTCATTTTCTAGGATAGGTTGTAGATTGTTGATAATACGTTGGAGGAGTTTAAGTTGAGGACTGTAGGTGATAAGTGAAACTCTGTTGTTTTCTCTTCTGGGCCTGTCTTGAAGTAGTTCATGTCTGGGTACTTTTTTCACTCTGTTGATCTGTTTTTTCACTTCATCGGGTGGGTATTTCAGTTATAAGAATGCTATATGTAGATCCTGTAAGTGTTTGTCTCTGTCTGAGGGATTGGAGCAAATTTGGTTGTATCTTAGGGCTTGGCTGTATACAGTAGATTGGGAAATGTGTCTGGAATCGAAACTAGAGGCACGAAGGTAAGTGTAGTGGTTGTGATAGGTTTCCGGTATGGGGTGGTGGACATTTGTCCATTGTTTAGTAGTACTGTAGTGTCAAGGAAGTGGATTTCTTGTGTGGACTGATCCAGGCTGAGGTTGATGGTGGGGTGGAAGGTGTTGAAATCCCTGTGAAATTCTTCAAGAGTTCCTTTCCCATGGGTCCATATGATGAAGATGTCACCGAGGTAGCATAAGTAGAGTAAGGATTTTAGGGGCGAGAGCTGAGGAAACGTTCAAGGTCAGCCATAAAGACGTTGGCATAAAGATGGTGCCATGCGGGTGCCCATGGCTGTGCTGCTGACTTGAAGATACAAATTGTCTCCAAATTGGAAGTAGTTGTGGGTGAGGACAAAGTCACAGAGCTCTGTAACCAGGTATGCAGTGCTGCCATCGGGGATGGTGTTCCTGATAGCCTGTAATCCATCATCATATGGAATATTGGTGTATAGAGCTGCTACATCCAGGGTGGCCAGGAATGGACGCACATCCAATATCCGAAAAGGCAACACAAAAACCAATTAGAGAACACTTTAATCTTCCTGGATGCTCATTAATGGATCTCTAAGTCGCTGTTTTGTTTCAGACCAATTCCACAAGCCAAATACACAAAGAAGGATTAGAACTTAAGTTAATTCACAAATTTAATTCTCATGCAAATAGTATGAATCGGATGGCTTGCACATTATTAACCAACCAAATCGTGAAGGTGCTAATGGTTCTTGATGTCTGTGTAGAGTCTGTTGTTGATCATCTTCCTTTCCAAGTGCAAAGTAATGGTTCTTATCAGCCTCTTGTAACTGTTTAGTCTTTAAGGTGCTACTAGACCATTTGTTGTTTTTTAAGTCTTTCCTGTTACAGACTAATTCAGCTATCCCTCTATCCCTCTGAAGCTTATCTACTCTCTGTCTCTTTTTCCTCCCTCCCCCCCGACTTATTTATTCTTGAATCTGGACTATCAACAATCCAGTCATCTGAAGAAGTGGGTTGTGCTCATGAAAGCTCATACTACCATCTATGTGTTTTGTTAGTCTTTAAGGTGCTACTAAACTGTTTGTTGTTTTTTATGTTTTATATATTTTTATATATTTTCTGTAGTAACTGATCTAAAGTTGCTTGTTCTGCCTACCTTCTTACAGATGAACTGAAGAGTAATGAGTAGTAAATCAGGATTTTCTGTTTTCAAGAGTTGATGACATCTTTAATTTCTGAAAAATAGAGACATTTCAGTATAAAGACACTTTGAGCAGAAATCTTTTCAGTATTTACTCATTGTAATATATAACTGTTCCTTAAGGAAGAGTGTTATAGTCATTCATGATATTATAAGATGCTGCATGAGGTACATGGATAGGGGTCCTGAACTCAGCTCATCTGTAGCCTTGTTCTGTGATTTCCTAGACAACTGAAGTGCAGCTGTTCGATTATTCTGTTATCTTATTACTACCAAAACATGTGGGCTACGTCTAGACTGGCATGATTTTCCACAAATGCTTTTAACGGAAAAATTTTCTGCTAAAAGCATTTGCAGAAAAGAGCGTCTAGATTGGCACTGACACTTTTCAGCAAAAGCACTTTGCAGAAAAGCATCTGTGCCAATCTAGACGTGCTTTTCCGCAAAAAAGCCCCAATCGCCATTTTCGCCATCGGGGCTTTTTTGCACAAAACAAATCTGAGTTGTTTACACTGGCCCTTTTGCGCATAAGGTTTGCGCAAAAGGGACTTTTGCCCGAATGGGAGCAGCATAGTATTTCCGCAAGAAGCACTGATTTTAGTCAGTAGGAAGTCAGTGTTCTTGCGGAAATTCAAGCGGCCAGTGTAGACAGCTGGCAAGTTTTTCCGCAAAAGCAGCTGATTTTCCAGAAAAACTGGCCAGTCTAGACGCAGCCATCCAGTATCTGAATTATAGAGCATCAGTTAAGCCTTGCAGGATTGTGTCTGGGTGGACTGGGTATGGAGGCCCACCTCCTGGAGGCCTCATTGCCCTACCCCATCTTACTTTAATGTAGAGCAACAACAAGTTCTATAGGTAGTCTAGAGAGGCTGTTCTGCAGCATATCAGAGAGGCTACTGGAGTGACCAATAAGGAGCCAGAAGGGCCAGATAATAGACAAGTAGCAGAGCAAAGTCTTCGGTTGCTGTGTGTAACTCGAGCAGGAAGGACTGGGTGGCTGGCTGGCTAGATGAACAGCAGGACCCATCAGCTCATCAGGTATAAGTGAGCCAGGGAAGGCTGCCAGGGATTATGTGCTTGACTGGCTGAAGAGCAGCAAGACCATTGAAATGTCAGTGTGGGCAGACTGAACCCAGGGGACTGAGAATAGAACTTAGTGATACCGGACATAGGTAGTGGGATGAGCCCTGCACATCTGTTTGCAGAATGAGCCTGAAAAGGGCACCTGCTGAGGGTACCAAGATGGGTCCTGGCTGGGTGATGTAAGAAGGCAGTGCCTCTGGGAAGAAGACTTTAAGGGCTATTTCAGTGGATTGAAAGATTGTTGTAACCAAGGTGGTCTCCTGGGATAGAGTAGTCATGCTAACTATGCTTGTATGCCTAGAATTTGCAGGGTGTGCTCGATTGAATCATGGCTGTGCTTTGATTGGTTGCATAGAGAGTGCATAATTCTCACAATGTTATATGTAGTCAGCACGCACCTCACTTCATGTGCCTTTGCTTTAAGTCAGTGTCACTTTAGTCAAACCGGTAAGAGAAAAACTGTGCAAGAAATCAGTGGAATATGGTAATCCGGTGCACAGGCGGCAGTAAACAAAATATCTCATGGGCCACACAGAGAACCCCAATGGGCCATATGTCAGAAGGTTTCCTACCACTGTCTGAGTAGAAACAAACTTTTGTAATAGTGTAATACATTGAATGAGGATTCATTCAAGGTTGCTGATCTGGAAGAATTTTCTTTCCATTGTTTAAAGTCACGAAAAAAACTCTGACCGTTCCCTTTCTTATTAATGCATTTTATTATACTGATTAGGTAAAGATATTTTTGTCCCTTTGCTGTATATATTGACATTATTCCTGCATCAGATGGAGTACAAATGTTTTTTACTAGTGATTGAGCTCCTTCTGTATTTATGAAATCTGACTTAAATTAAATGCATTGCAATATTGTTAGCTTTCAGTTGTTGCTTCACAGTTGCAATAATCTACTTTTTGATGGAATAACATACCACAACTGTTCCTTACAGCTTAGACAAGACTGGATGATCTTGGCAAACTAATAAAAACACATGGGATGCATAATCCTAGAGATGGGGGTTCCACAGCCACCACCCCCAAAAGAAAAAGATGGGTGGTGGTGGTCGGGGACTCCCTCCTAAGAGGGATGGAGTCATTCATCTGCCGTCCATACTGGAATCTCGAGAAGTGTGCTGCTTACTAGAAGCTCAAATTCAGGATGTGACCAAGTCTTCCAAAACTGATCAAACCTTTGGATTGCTATCCCTTCCTGCTTCTCCGTGTAGGAACTAATGATACAGCCAAGAATGACCTTGCGTGGGTCACTACAGATTATGTAGCTCTGGGAAAAAGGATCAAGGAATTTTAAGCGCAAGTGGTGTTCTCGTTCATCGTCCCTGTTGAAGGAAAAGGTCCAGATAGGGATTGTGGAATCATGGAAATAAATGCATTGTATGTAAGAGAGCAGTATGGTTGCTCAAAGCTCCAGTATTTAGAGGGAGAAAAGCCTGTTGAGTCTATGGGTTAAGTTTAGAGGTGGAAGCAACAGGGGTGATGATGTGGTTGGTGTCTGCTGTAGACCATCAGATCGGGTGGATGAGGTAGACAAAGCTTTCTTCAGACAACTAAGAGAAGCTTCCAGATCACAGGCCCTGGTTCTCATGGGGGCCTTCACTCTGACATCTGTTGGGAGAACAATACAGCAGTACACAGATGATCCAGGAAGTTTTTTGAGAATGTTGGGGATAACTTTTTGGTACAAGTGCTGAAGGAACCGACCAGGGGCTATGTGCAACTTGATCTGCTGCTCACAAACAGGGAGAAACTAGTAGGGGAAGCAGATGTGGGTGGTAACCTGGGAAACAGTGATTTCGGAATCCTGACAAAAGGAAGAAAATAGAGTAGCAAAATACACACCCCGGACTTCAGAAAAGCAGACTTTGACTCCCTCAGAGAGCTGATGGGCAGGATTCCCTGGTATGCTAACATGAAGGAGAAGAGAGTCCAGGAGAGGTGGCAGTATTTTAAAGAAGTCTTATTAAAAGCACAAGAAGAAACTATCCTGATGCACAGCAAGAAAGCAAATATAGTAGGTGACCAGATTGGTTTACCGGGAAAATCCTTGGTGAACTTAAATACAAAACGGAAGGTTATAAGAAGTGGAAACTTGGATAGATAAGTAGGGAGGAGTATAAATATGTTGCTCGAGAATGCAGGGGAGTTATCAGGAAGGCGAAAGTACAGTTGGAATTGCAGCTAGCAAGGGATGTGTAGGCTAACAAGAAAGGTTTCTATAGGCATGTTAGCAATAAGAGGGTGTGGGGCCTTCCTGGATGAGGGAGGTAACGTAGTGACAGATGTGGGAAAAGCTGAAGAACTCAAAGCTTTCTTTGCCTCTGTCTTCACAGACAAGGGCAACTCCCAGACTGCTGCACTAGGCAATGCAGTATGGGAAGGAGGTGGGTAGCTCTTGGTGGAGAAAGAATAGGTTAAGAACTATTTAGAAAATCTAGACGTACACAAATCCATGGGTCCAGATTTAATACATCCGAGGGTACTGAGAGAGTTGGCAAATGTCATTGCGGAGCCTTTGGCCATTATCTTTGAAAACTCATGGGAAAAGGGATGCAGATTAGACACTTTGGAATAGCAAAATCCGCGGGGGATTTAAATATCCCCCGCGGTATTTGCATTAACATGGCTGCAGCTTTTTTCCGGCTTGGGGATAAGCCGGAGAAAAGCGCCAGTCTAGACGTGATTCTCCGGAAAATAAAAAGTAGGAATAAGAGATCCTCCGGAGAATCACGTCTAGACTGGTGCTTTTCTCTGGCTTATCCCCAAGCCGGAAAAAAGCGGCAGCCATGTTAATGCAAATACCGTGGGGGATAGTTAAATCCCCCGCGGATTTTGCTATTTCAAAGTGTCTAATCTGCATCCCTTTTCCGGAAAAGGGGTGCAGGGTAGACACAGCCATGGAGATCAGGAGAGATTCCAGATGATTGGAAAAAGGTAAATGTAGTGCCCATCTTTAAAAAAGGGAAGGAGGACAATCCAGGGAACTACAGACCAGTCAGCCTTACCTCAGTCCCTGGAAAAATCATGGAGGGGATCCTCAGGGAATCCATTTTGAAGCACTTGGAAGAGGGGAAAGTGATCAGGAATAGTCAACCTGGATTCACTAAGGGCAAGTTATACCTGACCAATCTGATCAGCTTCTATGATGAGGTAACTGACTCTGTGGATATGGGAAAGTGGGTATATGAGATATACCTTGACTTTAGCAAAGTTTTGATACGGTCTCCCACAATATTCTTGCCAGAAAGTTAAGGAAGTATGGATTGGATAAATGGACTGTAAGATGGATAGAAAGCTGGTTAGACTGTCGGGCCCAACGGGTTAGACATAAATGGTCTTTTATTCTGGTCTGATACTACAAATCTTAGGGGTTTATCTCTATTATATTTAAACACTTTTCAGGTAAACTAAATCTGCACGGTGAGGTCCAGAGTAGTGTCATTGAATCTTTTGTTTGTCTTAAAACATACTTTTATTTATATACTGGTTATAGTGGAAATGATTTAACAATGAGGAGGTTCTTTGGGTGATGTCCCTGTTGGTGCTTCATGTAAGATGACAGGTCATCCTTGGAGCCGCAGAGTCGGAGCTTTTTCCTTAGCAGTTAGCTGACAGGCCATGTGTACACAGCTGGTGTCTGACGCTGCTGGAAGTTGGATGTTTTGCATGCGGCTCAACTCCCTCCCATCAGTTTCTTTTCTACTGCCCTTGATCCTGGACGGAGCTGTCCTGCTGCTTGAGACTTTTGTCCCCTCATCGGAGCTTTCACTTTCTTTTACTAAATTTTCAATCTCCCTCAGTTACAATTCCTTCTGCTACACTCTTGCAATGCCATTAAAAAAAACAAAAACAAAGAACAGGACAAGCTGGTTCGACAGCTCCGCTTTCCTTTAGCTGGTTGCACTCTTTATAAAAAAAAGAAAAAGAAAAGAGAAGAAACAAACAAGCTATCTGAGAAGACACAAAACAGCAAGCTTTACCACAAATGGCTGTTGATTCAAATAAGAAACTCCCCTCCCCACACACCTCAGCCCTCAACCACAAGCATTAACTGTCTCTGCTATGCTGGGTTCTCAGGGCTTTAAAAAGTGCCACAGCTGCAATGATCCAATGCCAGCCTCTAATGGCCATAGCAGCTGCATAAGGTTTCTGGAGGAGTTGCGCACACCTCAGAAGTGCGATCATTGCTGCAGTTTGACCGCCAGAGTGAGAAAGGATCGGGAGCTCAGACTCCGCATGATCTTCCTTGAAAAGGCTATGCAGCTGACAGGTCCACAATCAACGATTCTGTAGACCCCCGCAAAGCAGAGACCTGCCTCTTCAACTCCACAGAGGCATCACAAAAGGAGTGTCTCGCCAACCAGATTGCTGCTGCTTGATCCATCCCTCAGAGGGAGCAGGGGAGATGTGCCAGGCATTTTCGGCACCGCGATGCCGAAAACATCAAGCGCCGCTATGGAGGCACCTAAACACAATATGGCACCTGTGCACGCCTGCTCTGTAGCAGAGAGAGTGCTCCAACAAACCCCAGTGCCGAAACGAGTGCTTTAGTGCCCAGCACTGGTGAAGGACGTGGAACCAGCTTCAAAATGGCCCTGCAAATCCCTGGCATTACCTCCCAGCGTGCCAGTTTCCCTGATGCCTCCCCACGCGGAGGCTACTGACAACATGTAGCCATCCCAGGCTGACTGCAATGATTCACTCAAAACCAAGAAAGACTTGCTTACAACTGGAAGTGAAGAGAGGCACCCCTCCCTACTCCAATCAAAGGAACAATCGCTGGTGCCCTTTTTACCGTGCTCATCTCCAAAGTATAGGAGGTCCTCCCTGATTGCAGGGGCACCCTGAGGTAACTGAACAGAATTGGAGGAGCATGTACTCGTCCCAGCACTCATCTCCCACCATGCCCCGCTAGTACTATCATTACAGGGAATGCTGATATCAACCTGAGTGGCAACCAAACTGGCACTACCCACCTCCACATTACCCGTCCCACTGGGCACCCTGGGACTACTGGGGACCACCTAGACATCAACCCGTTGGCCCAGTGCGTTTGCCAAAAAGGCTTCCATCAGCCTCACTACCTCACACTCTAATGACCATGCCAGAGACAGAGGAGAAGGGCCAGCTCTCAGACGATCAGGATGACATTCAACTAACACAAGATAATTCATTCTCCACCCGAGGAGGCTATAGTACCTGAGGACGCATATACAACCGACGATTTGAAACAATTTTAAGACCTCTTTAAAAGAGTAGTCACTACCCAGGAAGTAAAGCTTCAAGAGGTGAAGGAGAAACAACATTGCCTCCTAAAGAACATTCATTCTTCGTCCCAGGGTAGGATTGTGCTGCCCATAGACGAGGCTATCATGGAGGTGTCTGACATCTGGTGGATGCCTGCAAGAATCTGCAAGAAGGTGGACAAGAAGTATTTTGTTCCTTCTAAAGAATTACTTACTTTTCTCCCACCCTCAGCCAAACTCGCTGGTAGTAGATGCAGCAAACCAACCGTCAAAAGTTCCTCAATTTAAATCAAACAGTGGGGACAAAACACAAAAAACTAGAGCAATTTGGAAAAGGGTGTTCTCCTCGGCTACCTTATAACTCAGAATAGCAAACTACTCTGCCCTTCTAGCCAATCATGACTTCAACTACTCTAAATTAGCCGAGCTTATGGAATACCTGCCAGAATCCCAGAGGTCCATCCTCAGAGCAGTCATCTGTGAAGGGCACACCATCACCCACACCGGGGTGTTCTTGGCAATTGATGAGGCTGACACGGCAGCAAGGGCAACCGCTACAACAGTGGTCATGAGGAGGGCTACAAGCTGCAGGGGACTCCAAACCGAAGTGAAGGACCTTCCCTTTGATAAACATGAGCTCTTTGCAGCCAACACTGACAAGTTTTTAAACGGCAGAAAACTCACGTATCACTCTGCACACGTTAGGCGTGTACACCCGATCATAGAGACGGAAGCGCTATACCCTCTACAATAGCAAGAGGGATGCATATTACAACCATCCTCAGAATAGACCATATGAATACAACCGTTCCAGACAGTGCAGCCATAGGAAGTGCCCACTACACCTACATACCTCTGGTATCTAGCCTTCTAAACAGCAAATTTGAAATGTTGGTCGAGCGTCTGCCCGACCTCCCTGATTATCCAGTACAACAAAATCATAGACTTCTATTCCACCACAGGCTACGTCCCTTTTTCCATAGTTGAGATGCAATAGCATCTGACCATTGGGTTATGGAAATCATCTGTATAGGATACACAATCCCGTTCACTTTTCTTCCCCCAAACCTCATCCTTTTCCAGCCCCTCTCAAGAGATACCTCTCAAGCAAGAGATAGATTGGCTCATCCAGCTGGAAGCTATGAAGGAGGTGCCCGAGCTATACACAGGGAGAGGGTTTTATTCAACTTACTTCCTAACCCAGTAATGCAGAGGGGGCTGGAGACCAATTCTAGACTTCAACAAACTAAACAGGTTCCTGCAAAAACAGTGCTTCAAGATGGTCATATTATCTTCAATCATTCCGGCACTGGAGAAAAGGGATTGGTTTGCAGCACTAGACATACAAGATGCATATTTCCATATCATGATACATCCTGCCCACAGACGCTCCCTAAGATTCACTGTGGGAGATGATCATTTCCAGTACAAGGTCCTCCCCTTCGGCCTATCCTCCACTACACGGTTTTTTTTTTAAGGTCCTAGCAGTCATTGCTGCCTGTCTTCAACATCAAGGGGTCGTGATATTCCCATACCTGGACTGCCTAATAAAGGGTCGCACGAGAACGGAATCAGCAGAAATAGTATTAAAGACCAAACGATTCTTCAACTCCTTAGGGTTCCTCATAAACAAGCAGAAGTCAACCTTCAATCCTATGCAGGACTTATAGTTCATCGGGGCCTGGCTTGACTCCATATCAGCTAGAGTGTATCTACTGCAGCAAAGATTCGATATGCTACGCGGCCTAGTTGCCACTCTACTGGCAAACCCATCTACAACTGTCCATACTTGCCTCCAGCTGATGGGCCAAATGGCGGCCACTACTTATGTGGTTCAGTATGCACGCCTACACTTCTGTGCCTTCCAGTGTTGGCTGGCATCGGTTTTTATACCATCGCAACATCCGTTGCGCAAGCCTACGACTATGCCCGAGCGGGATTGGGCAGGGGACCCAGGGGAGGTGCCTTCCTAATCCCATGGGATGAACCGATCCACTATTCCTTCCCTCCAGTACCATTGGTGCCCAGAATCCTGCGCAAGATCCACTCGCAGCTCGAATCATTCTAGTAGCCTCATCTTGGTCCAGACAGATCTGGTTTCCCATACCTTCAACACGTGTCTGTCGAGACACCATATCCTTTCCCCCACCGGCGTGATCTCCTCTTCCAGAATGCAGGCAAATTACTTCACTTCCATCCTCAGACCCTTCATTTCCATGCATGGCTTCTGTCTGGCTTTGTGGCATCAAATCAGGCTGCTCTGATCATGTGAAAATTGTCCTCCCTCATAGAAGGAGACACTCTACTAGAACAACTTACCTGCAAAAATGGAAGTGCTTCTTATCCTGGTGTCTTCAGATGCCTGTTGATCCCAGCAAAGCCTCACTCCAGATGGTCCTGGACTACTTACACGGCTTGAAGAGTGACACCTATCTACTTCCATTAAAGTACACCTCTCAGCCATTATGTCCTTTCATGACTGCACTGTTGGGTCATCGCTGTTTGCGCATCCAGTGACTAGAAGATTTCTCAAAGTAGTCCAAAACCTCTACCCTCCTTTTAGGGCCCCACTGCCATCATGGGACCTAAACCTGGTTCTCGAGTCCCTTCTAACACCTCCTTTCTAACCTATGGCCCTCCTCCTCCTCCTCCTCCTCACGATGAAGGTATTTTTTCTAGTGGCTATCACCTCCCGAAGGAGTGTCAGTGAGATAGGATCCCTAATGCTGGGCCCACCATACACCGTATTGCTAAAGACAAAGTGACTCTGAGTCCACATCCTGCTTTTTGGCCCAAAGTCAGTATCAGTTTTCACATCAATGCGCCTGTAGTACTACCTATATTTTTTCCAAGGCCACATGTATCTTCCAGACATGCTATGCTCCATACTCTGGATGTCAGAAGGGCTTTGGCTTTTTATATTGACAGAACTCAGGCGTCACGCAAGTCCCCACGTCTGTTCGTCTCTGTTCCAAACTACTCTAGGGGCAACCCAATTTCCACACAGCACATTTCCAAACTGATATCTGCTTGCTTACTCCAGTGTGCAACAAACCACTGATGACGCCATCAAGAGTACAGTCCACCTGTGCTACAGCAACATCCAAGGCACACCCAACATCCTCAGTGGTGTGCCTCTCAAAGACATTTACTGGGCAGCTATCTAGTCATCCGACCACACTTTCTCTAAGCATTACGCCATCATGCCTCAGCTGGTAGCAAACACAGCAGTGGCTACAGCAGTTCTATTTGCCATTATTAAGCAGTGACTCTAAGTCCCACTGGCTATAGTGAGTACTGCTATGTAGTCCCTTTACATGGAGCACTCATGGGGCTTCACCTGAAGAAGAAAAGGAAGCTACTCACCCTGTGCACTGACTGTTTTGCGAGGTGTCTCCCCGTGGGTGCCTATACCTGCCTCCAGCTAGTCCCAACCCATTTAGGGCTTTATAAGTCATAACCAAGTCCTGGAAACCCCTCTACTCTGAGTTTGATGGCTCTGTGGTAGGTGAGGAACTGAGGGGAGGGAGTTGGGCTGGGCCCGAAACATCTAGCCACCGGCAGCGCGAGACGCTAGCTGGGCACGCACAGCTCAACTGCTAACTGCTATGGAAAAAGCTCTGATTCTGCGGCTCCGAGGATAACTTGTCACCATATGTGGGGCACCCATGGGAACACACACCTCAAAGAACAGTTGTTACTGCACAGGGTGAGTAACTTCCTTGTCTTGCAACATGCTCTGAGTGGTCAAATTATGGAAATGTCTAATATCTGGAACCTGACTGCACAACAAAACCCTTGGGCTGAGTGCCCTTCTGTCACTTTGATCTGAGCTTTGGACAAAATAGTTTACAAAAGAGTATAACTGTTTTGATGGCTTTTAAATGTCTGAGCTGCACTGAACAGTTAACTCAACATAGCTACATTTATCAAGGGTGTGAAAAATCCAGATTTTTTTTGTCAACCTATCCAGTCACTACATTGTGTCTTCACTTAAAATGCTACATTTTAAATGTAGGCAATAGCCAAAGATTTTTCAAATCTGTCAGTGGAAGCAGACTGGAAGCCATTGGGACAGAAGAGAGAACAGAGTGGTATGTTCCTGGTGCTCGGTCACAGGATTGCATCTTCAAACCTAGATACAGACAATTATAGTAACCCACTCTGAATTGGTACATCCATGACTCTAGCTTGATCCTCCTATTGTGGTCCTGGCAGGCTCAGGAGTGTCAGTGGCAATATAGGTCTCATTGTTAAGACTTCATGATGAACAGGACCGTAAGACCTTGAAGCCACTTGGACAGACAGGGTCATAAAATGTCTTGTAATTTTGGATGCTATATCTTAAATGCTACTGTTGTAGAAAGCATGTCAAGTGTTCATAAACATTGAATAGTTATTTATTCTATTTATTTATTTATTTAAAATATTTTTACCCTGCCTCTCTATTTAAAATATTTAAGGCGGCTTACAAAGTTTAAATAAAATACAATAAATAATGTATAGACACTAAAATACGAGACCCCAAATGTGCGGGGGGACGGACACAAAACCTGCTAAAACACCTCAAAAGGAGGGACACATACACCAATAAAAGAACGGGTAAAAAGGGTGGCCTTGGCCTGGCACTGAAACAGTGCCAATGTTGGCACCAGGCGAGTGTCCTGGGGGAGAGAATTCCATAGCTAGGGGTGAAGGGAGAGAAGGCCCTGCTTCACATAGATGTCAACCTTGTCTCCATAACTGAAGGAATACAGAGCCAAGCCTACCCAGCTGACCTCAATCCCCGGGCAAGTTTGTATAGGAGGAGACAGTCCTTCAAATACCCTAGTCCCAACCCATTTAGGGCTTTATAAGTCATAACCAAGTCCTGGAAACATATCAGAAGCCAGTGCAGCTGCCAGAGCACCGGCATAATGTGCTTCATATAACGAGTATTAGTTAAAACTTGAGCAGCCACATTCTAGATCAGTTGAAGCTTCTGAAGACTTTTCAAAGGCAATCCCACAAAGAGCGCATTGCAATAATCCAATCAGGATGTGACAAGAGAATGGATTGCTATAGTCAAGTTAATGAAACAATGTGTTGGGTATGCATGCATGAGAGAGAGAGAAAATGCCTCGAGTTGAAATGTGACCCAAATAACTGGGTACCACCCACTTCTAAGTATCCCTCTTGTTTCTAGCATATTAATTTTCAACCCGTAGGTTATGAAGATGTTTTCTTGAGGTCATACTATAGTTTGAACATCTTAATTTTTGATCAGTAGTGGAGGAGGGAACTACAGGTTCTTCTGGTTATGAAGATAATGTTCTGCTTGTTAACAGCTGCACCATTTGGATATTTGCAATTAAAGAAATTCTCAAAAAGACTTAACAGTCCTTTGTTACTTTAACATTTATCATGAAGTCCTTAGTCAATAAATGTAGATGCCTGTTTTAGGTATATGTATAGAACTTTGCGTAGATACAAAATTTTGTATCCGCATCTGAATTGACAAAAATGAGCTGCAGATATCCACATCTGCAGATGCGGATATCCATGCAGGACCCTATATATGTGGCATATGTATTGGTTTCAGGATTACAGATGTAAAAGGTTGATGAATCTATTCATAGTGTAAAATATTGCCATGGAACAAACCATCTATCTAGGGCCCCAATCCAGCACCCACTGAAGTCAATGGGAATATTTCCATTGATTTCGTTGAGTGGTGTATTGAGCCTTTGGTGCACCACACTATGTTGAAGCAAGAAGCTTAAAAAATTGAATGTAGCATTTCTAATGGGAATTCACTTTTTTTTAGGGAAGAAACCCATTTTTTCTGGAGCCAGCAATAATTATAACAGTTACTGATGGGAGTAAATTAACTACCACAAGTGGGATACAGGATGAGGTAAGGTCTGATCCGTTTCTTATCTTTATTGTACCAGACTCTTATATAGAAGGTTTATAGGTTAGAATTGCCAGTTATTTTGCACATACGGGATGAACTTAAATGTTTCCTTGTATTTTATAGTTTGCGTTAGAAATGGTTTGAAAGCCTTTCCAGCACTAAAAACTTAAAAGTATTATTAAAAAGTATCTTTAAATAGGTTTAAAGAGTTTCTAAAATACTCAGTTTGACAATTTTATAGTCTGATTTAAAACACTGGCAGAGACATGCTTTGATGGATTCCCCTCCCCCGTTCTTTATTAAACTGGATTTATGGACACAAATATTTATAACTCAGAGATGGTTGGGACAAATTACCTTATGTAACCTATTAGTCTGGGTCTGTGTGTTTTGTTTGGTGTATGTATCATTCTTGTGTGTAAAGTTAGATATATGGAGTATGAAATGCTTTATGGCCCTCAGGGTTTGGTCAACTCTAAACAACTATTTTGTCCTTTAAATAATAGGAGTGGTTGGTCAAAAGGTAGTCACGTGGCCTTGCTAACTGGTAGGGACTGGCCAAGTAACTTCCTGTGTCAGAGTGTAATGTAGAAACAGAATTCCTGCCCAAAGGTGGAATCTGTAAAACAATGGGAAGCTAGCACTTCCTTGTTCTTTGGCTGGCATGACACACCCAGGAAGATAACTAAAGACCCCAGGGAAAAGGAGGATTCCCTGGTTTGGAGGCTTAGCTGGAATAAGAACTATTTTTAGGGTGAATTTGTTATGTTTGTTCTGAGGTTTTAGTTTTAGAATTAGCAAAGCATTTTCTGTTACTTTAAATTTGTAACCTACTTTACTCTGCCTGTTCTCACTTATAACCACTTAAATCCTACTACTTTACTTAATAAATAACTTTTATTTACTATCAAGCTCACTATAAATAATTGTTACCTGGGAGAGCAATCAGTGTGTACATCCTCCTTTCATTGTTAATGGGGGCTTACCTAAATAATTCATTTGGGGTTCTGATCCCATTTGGGGAGTGGTATCCAAAGAAGTTGGGCCCAAAACTGAATTTTCCTTGGACCTGAAGAGATTCAGTGTCTGTATTGCTCCTTGGGGTAGGGACAGTGATCTCAGCTCTATACCTCGGCTGGGAGAGACCAGGGAGCTGTCCCAGCAGGACAGGGTAAGTGAGAAGCCCCAGAGAGCAAGAAGGCCAGTGTCAGTGGCTTTGTCAGCACTCCAGGAAGCACCCCCACAGGGTCTTTTGTGACCTCACTCCATCACACATGCATCACCAATTCAGTTCATGGTAATTAGGGTATTCAACATAATTGTCAAATGAGTGTCCATGGCTTTTTAAAGGGCTTATCCGAATAAATGTATTGTACTCAAGCATATACATCTTGATAAAGTATAAGCATGCATAATTCATGTATAGACTTGATTTAATATATTGATCTTTCAAGGATGGGATCCATAAACCAGGAAGCAGGTTGGACACATGAAGTATGAGAGAAGAGATTACTTTTGGATTTTATAGCTATCTGTTTAGAATTACTGTTTGGAATCTTAAATATCCCTTAACAGTCCAATTAAACACAGAGGTGGGCTAAAGAGGGGTTAATTTCAAATTAAATTCATATGTATATCTTAGCATATTTAAGATCAGAAATACTGGGGCTATGCTCTCAGTAAAATTTGCACGTCTCCATAGCTAAAATTCTTGAGGCATTAAGCTGTTTAATTACCAGATGGTACAAGTCTCCTTGCTTGTGAAGTTGAAACTGTTCCTAACTACCTTGGTGAGGAGCTGTTTACTGATTCTGTGATTCTGGTTTGGTTTCTTCTGTGAACAGGTTTTGCAAGAGAAGGAAATACTGATACTGGCTGGTCCCTCTTTTCAGAAGAGACGGTTAATATCTGAACCCCTTTCATTGTTGCTTGTTTTCCTTTTTTTCTTCATTTTTTTTTGCTTGAAACAGATTCTCAAACATTTTTGTATGGTATATCACATTTTAATAAAGAGATTTCCTTTACAGATCACTCCTCCAAATTGAAATTGTGCAGACTTTCTCCTGTTTTTCTGGTATTACATTCATGTGGCAATTAGAGAAAAAGTGAAATATATTTTTAGCCTTTTTTTAATGTACTTAAGTTGGTAATGAGCACAGTAGGAGAAGGAACAAGGTTGCTTAATGTGATAAGCCAGTTTTCCGTGCATGACCAGCAAGTAGTCCATGAATCAGTTTGAGAATTTCTATTTGTTTTTAGTTTACTTTTTTGTGACCTTGGACTATCCCCCTGGCTCTCCCCACCCCCCTTTTTGAGTGATAAGTAATGAGGTAGTTTAGTACTGCTCCACATGTTCTCACATAACTTTCCTCCCAGGGAAACACTGATATTGTTGATTCCTGCATTGGCAATTATTCTGATGCATCTGATTGTGGAGTTGGCTTCAGGATTCGCAACCTGTCAAATACCTCTTATTCCTGACTTTCTATAATGCAATCAGTGCAGATGTTTTTAAAATTTTTAAAAGCCTATAGTGTGGCTATCGTGTAGGCAGATCATTTTTTATAATTGAGCAGTCTACTTCAATGCAAATACGATTAGCTTGTCTAAATATTAGACTAACGTTATACAGTCTGCAGATGTCTATTTTTCTACCATCCTCTGAGTGACGGCAGTACCCCAGCCTAGTTGTTACTTAAGGCATCATGAATTTTTAAGGCCTGACTCTGGACAGCCACAGTCAATTTTCAGGAAAGCCATCTGTGACCCTGTGGATTTACCAAACTGCCACCTAGTATCCAACCTTTGTTCTCCAAGTAAATTAACCAGATAGTTCTTGCAAGTGGTTTTCAATTACTCCTATATGTTACAGATATCTTGGACCTTTCCCAGTTAGGTTTCATGCTGGGATGTGGAACAGGAACTGTATGCAAATGGGCTACCACTTTTTGTCCATTGATGAAGGAAAGACAATTTCTCATATTACTAGATCCTTATGCAACATTTGTTACTATTATCAACAGAATACTATGTCAGTTTTGAAATTTTAGGGCTTACTGGGGAAATGGCGCTAGATGAGTTCCTTCCCTTAGAAATGTGCTCAGAGTGGTGATAACTAACTTTTCACAGACCTCTCTTCCCTCAGTGCGCACACTATAATTTGTCCAATCCTGTTCTTGGTCTAATGGAAGCCTCAAGGGATGACACTGCACTGTGTTTCTTATGGTTAAACAAATCTTCTAGCTATACCAGTCCAGAAGATTCTGGATCATGCAGCACAAATGTGCCTATTTTTTGTCGTGCCTGCCTTCTAATATGATTTGCCAATTGGCATTTTGTATTTGTTATTCTCATTATAAGAAAGCAGGAATGGATACTACATATAAAACAGTAACGAATTGGATGCATGGTTTTGGTGCTCTATAACTAGGGTCCTACCAATTTCACAGCTGTGAAAAAAATGGAATAAGCCCTTCCCTGTGAAATCTGATGTTCCCTTGTTCCTAGGAGTGTACCATTAAAGGAGGCTTCATAGTTCTGATTGGGCAGTGGATGGACAGGGCTTGTCCCCTGCAAACTGCTCTGGCTGTGGGAGTGGTGGACCAGACCAGATCCACTTCGTGGTGCCTGAGATTGAGTGGCAGCCTGAGGTTCCTGCAGCTGATTGTGGGGCAGAGGGTGTAGCACTTGCTGCTGCTGTGCAGAGAGAGCTAAGTATTGTCCCTTCTAAGCCAGTCAGGACTAGCAGTGAGGAGCCCCTAGCTGGAGTGTTCCCTGCAGCACAGGGGGAGATAAGACCCACATGTACCTCTTGGAGCCTCCTGTGGTTGTTGCCTTCAGAGCACAGCTCAGAAGGCTACACAGAAGTGAGGGTGACAATCCCATGACCTCCCTACAACAGGTTTTGTGCCCCCCCCCCATCTTTTTGGGTCAGGGCCCCCAGGTTACAATACCATGACATTTTAGGTTTAAACAGTTTACAAGCATGAAATTTACTAATTTTCAAATTGTATGTCTGTGAAATGGGCCATAGTAGATTGTGAATTTGGTAGGGCCCTACCTATGACTAATTTCAAGGGATGGGTTTTATTTGGGAAAATGTTCACTCTGGCCACTTGCAGCAGCAAAAGCAGATTGAAAGGGCAAGCATCACTTTAGCTATTGAAAGCATTTGCTTTTTTTCTTCTTTTATAAAACGTGAAGCAGAGGGTTATCTATCTATTCCATGCTTTCAAAGCTCCTGTGTAACTGCGTAACTCAGACCGTTTGTCCAGATCATTTTGAATTATGAGCCTATTCTCTAAAGCTGTTGCAACCCTTCTCAGTTTGGTATCATCTGAAAACTTAATAAGCGTACTTTTTATGACAATATCTAAATCATTGATGTTATTGAACAGAATTAGTTCCAAAACTCACCGCTGCAGAACCCCACTTGTTATGCTCTTCCAGCATGATTGTGAACCATTAATAACTACTTTCATGATTGTGAACCATTAATAACTACAGTTATCCAGCCAGTTGTGCGCCCACCTTATAGTAGTCCTATCTAAGTTGTATTTGCCTGGTATATTGATAAGAAGATCACGTGAGACCGGATCACACCTTACTAAAGTCTAAGTATACCATGTCCACTGCTTCTCCCTCATCCACAAGACTTGTTATACTATCAAAGAAAGCTATCAGATTGGTTTGGCATGATTTGTTCTTTACAGATCCGTGCTGGTTGTTATCTATCACCTTATTTTCTTTCAGATGTTTGCAGATGAATTCCTTAATTACTTGTTCCATTATCTTTCCTGGCACAGAAGTTAAACTGACTGGTCTGTAGTTTCCTGGTTTGTTCTTATTTCCTTTTTGATGGATGGGCACTATATTTGCCCTTTTCCAGTCTTCTGGAATCTCTCCTGACTTCCATGATTTTTCAAAGATGATTATTAAAGGCTCAGATAACTCCTCTATCAGCCCCTTGAGTATTCTAGGATGCATTTAATCAGGTCCTGGTGACTTGCAGACAGCTAACTTTTCTAAGTAATGTTTAACTTTTTAAATTTTATCTTCTAAATCTACCCTATTTCCACTAGCATTCACTATGTTAGACATTCCTTCATCATCAGACTTCTTGTTGAAGACCGAAACAAAGAAGTCCTTAAGCAACTCTGCCATTTCCAAGTTTCCTGTTGTTTCTCCCTCTTCACTGAGAAATGGGAGTACCCTGTCCTTGGTCTTTTTCTTGCTTCTAATATATTTGTAGAATGTCTTCTTGTTACCCGTTATGACTTAGCTAATTAGAGCTCATTTTGTGCCGTTGCCTTTCTAATCTTGCCCCTGCATACCTGTATGGTTTGCTTATATTCATCCTTTGTAATTTGCCCTAGTTTCCACTTTTTATATGGCTCTTTTTTGATTTTTAGATCATGCAAGATCTCCTGGTTAAGCCAATACTTTTGTCATACTTTTTATCTTTCTTGCACAGCAGAATAGTTGGCTTTTAGGCCCTTAATAATGTCCCTTTGGAAAACTGCCAACTCTCGCCAGTTGTTTTTGCTCTTAGTCTTGCTTCCCATGGGACCTTACCTACCAGCTCTCTGAGTTTAATAAAATTTGCCTTCCTGAAATCCATTGTCTCTATTTTGCTGTTTTCCCTCCTACCATTCCTTAGAATCATGAACTCTATGATTTCATGATCACTTTCACCCAAGCAAATTCTCAAACAGTTCCTCCCTATTTGTTAAAATCAAATCTAGAACCGCTTCCCCCCCGTAGCTTCCTCAACCTTCTGAAATAAAATGTCTCCAATGCAGTCCAAGAACTTACTGGATAATCTGTGCTCCGCTGTGTTAGTTTCCCAACATACATCTATATAGCTCAAGTCCCCCATCACCACCAAATTCTGTGCTTTGGATGATTTTGTTATGTATGGCCCATTCGTCTTGAGAGACGGTGGTAAGCAGCGGCAGTGACACTCTGAGTTTTGCCTGGATCTGCAACTTCTTTCATGGCTTATGCATCCAATATTGGATTTGCACAGTCGATTACAATAGCTACATGCCAGTCTACTTCCATTTCCATGAGTCTGAAAATGTTTCCTTCTGAGACGGAGTTCTTTTGCATGACTTGCACAGGTCCTATCGAAAAATGATGTGCCCTGTTGTAATAATTGTCACCAGGTGTTGTGATCTGATGACGTAAATTCCCAAGAGTTTGGATTGATGTTAACTTTTTCATAGTGTTTTTACATATTTCCTTGAATCTTAACTTTGGCTTTCCTCTTGTCCTTGTTCCACTTGTTAGTTCACCAAAGAGGATTTCTTTGGGAAGGTGTTTATCACTCATTCTCCTCACGTGGCCAAGCCACCGGATTCTTCTGTTGTTAAGGATCGTTATGAGACTGGGTATGCCAGCTCTTGATAGGACATCTACATTTGAAACTTTGTCTTACCACTTAATATTCACAATTCTGCAAAGGTGGAAACTGTTCAATTTTTTTCTCTTGGCACGAGTAGGTAGTCCAGGTCTCAGATCCATAAAGCAAGACACTTAATACGCACGCTTGGTATATCAGCATCTTTGTTTTCAATAATGATTTAGTTAGTTGTTTTAAAAAAGCCTCATCTACCTTTTCTGCCTGGGTAGGTGGTCTACTATAGTAGAATCCTAGCATGACATTACCCTTGTTTTTTACCCCTTTTAACCTAACCCAGAGACCCTCAACAAGTCTGTCTCCTACATCCATCTCCACCTCAGTCCAAGTGTATACATGTTTAATATATAAGGCAACCACCTCCTCCCTGTTTTCCCCGCTTATCTTTCATGTGTAAGCTGTATTCTTTTATACCAATATTTCAGTCATGTGTGTTATCCCTCCAAGTCTCTGTGATACTAACTATGTCACAGTCACATTTGTTTATTAACACTTCAAGTTCTTCCTGCTTATTACCCATTCTCCTTGCATTTGTATACAGGCAGTCCCCGGGTTACGTAGAAGATAGGGACTGTAGGTTTGTTCTTAAGTTGAATGTGTAGGTAAGTCGGAACTGGCGTCCAGATTCAGCCGCTGCTGAAACTGATCAGTTTCAACAGTGGCTGAATCTGGACGCCAGTTCTGACTTATACAGATTCAACTTAAGAACCCCAGGCATCCCCAAGTCAGCTGCTGCTGAAACTGATCAGCGGCTGATTCCAGGAAGCCCGGGGCAGGTGCTTCCTGTAGTCAGCCACTGGTCAGTTTCAGCAGCGGCTGACTTGGGGACGCCTGGGGCAGAGCAGCTGGGGTGCTGCTGGGTTGGTCCAGTAGCGCCGCCTCTCCTCGGCGCTACTGGACCGACCCGGCAGCACCCCAGCTGCTCTGCCCCAGGTGTCCTGATTCAGCCGCTGCTGAAACTGAGCAGCAGTGGCTGAATCAGGACTCCTGGGGCAGAGCAGCTGGGGTGCTGCCGGGTCGGTCCAGTAGCGCCAAGGAGCGGTGCTGCGGGACCAACCGGCAGCCCCCCACCTGCTCTACCACAGGCCCGGGGCTTTGCTCCACATCTCCCTGGTCTGCTGGGGGGGGGCCACTAGCTGCGCCCCCCCCCCCCCAGCAGACCAGGGACACGGGGAGCAAAGCCGCAGCGGTGGCGGGGTGCCGCGCCTCTGAGACTTTGCTCCGGCAAAGCCTCAGAGGCGCGGGACCTCTCCACCTCCCCGGCTTTGCTCCAGGTGTCCCTGGTCTGCTGGGAACCGTCTCCAGCAGACCAGGGACACCGGGAGCAAAGCGGCAGCGGTGGCGGAGTCCCGTGCCTCTGAGGCTTTGCCAGAGCAAAGCCTCAGAGGCGCGGGACCCCTCCGCCTCCCCGGCTTTGCTCCAGTTGTCCCTGGTCTGCTGGAGACGGTCCCCAGCAGACCAGGGGCACCCGGAGCAGCTTTTCTTGCCCCGGAGCTCGCAGGCAGCAGGGCTGCTGCGCTCTGGGCAGTCCTGCTGCCTGCGAGCTCCAGGGCGAGAGAGCCCCGTTCGTAAGTGCGGATCCGACATAAGTCAGAGCCGCGTAACTCGGGGACTGCCTGTATAGGCATCTAAGATACTGATTTGATTTTGCCTCCCAGGTCTCTCCATGTTCTTCACCTACCTGTGGGCTTTGGTCACCTGCCCCCGTCGAGCCTAGTTTAAATGAAGTGTAGCAATACCAAAATGAGATCCACTCTGACAGTTGAGAAGTGAGTGGAAAAAGTCCTGTGGAAGCTTGAAATGCCAGACAGCTATCAGTCAGTTGGGAATCAATTTAGAGTGGGTAAATCATGGAGGCGGAGTAGTGGGGGGTAGGAATGCTATGATCCAAGTAGCCAAGGCAATCAATACCCTTCTGCTAGAAAGGGTAGCGACTCTGGGAAATGTTCAGAGCATAGTGGATGGCTTTGCTGTGATGGAGTTCCCTAACTATTGTGGGGCGATAGATGGAGTGCACATGTCCATCTTGGCATCCAACCACCTTCCCAAAGAGTACGTAAGCTGCAAGGGGTATTTCTCTGTTGTGTTGTAGGTGAACCACAAGAGTTGTTTCACTGACATCAGTATGGGATGGTTGGGAAAGGTGCATGATGCATGCATCTTTAGGAACTAAAACTGCAAGATGGAACTTTCTTTCCAGACCAGAAAATTAACATCAGGCTGTTGAAATGTCAATAGAGTTAGCCTTGGAGACCCAGCCTATCCCTTCTGTGGCTCATAGTCATACATAGGCAGCCTGGACTGCAGTAAAGAGCAGTTTAACTACAGACTGAGCAAGTTCAGAATGGTGATAGAATGTACTTTTGGATATGTAAAGGATGTGTGTTGCAGTTTATTGACTATGTTAGACTTCAGCGAAAATAATGTTCTCATTGTTGTGGCAGCCTGCTTTGTGCTCCATAATATCTGTGAAAGTAAGAGGGGAAATTTTATGACAGGATGGATAGCTAAGGCTCAGCCCTTAGTAATTATGAATAGTCTGACACCAGGGCAATAAGGAGAACACATTCAGGGGTATTGCAAATCAGAGAGGCTTTGAAAAACAGGTTTGTGAATGACCAGTGATATGATAGTCACGCATGTTGCTCTTAATGAGGTGCCCCCTGCATTAAGTGTGCTTGCCTGTATTACCTCTGCCCTCCATGCAACACAAGCAATAAAGGAACTGTTTTTGAGAAATCATGCTTTTTTATTTAGGGAAAACAAAGAAGCATGGACAGAAAAGGAGTTTAGGGTGGGCGTTACCGGTGGGGGCGGGGAGAAGAGAAAGTGGCATATTACGATCCCCCAATTCAGTAATCACATAGGTGTGAGAATGACATCCTTTTGTTCCAGAATACAACCCTGAGGGGTTGAAACTGAGGCTACCAATGACTCACCTTCTTCCCCTCCCCACCAGCATTCTAGGGCTCCTGGGAGAGGAGGCTATAGAACTTGGTGAGGAGGGAATGTGGGTCAACATGGGCCAGAGGGGTTGTCTGTGATCTGGCTGTCCTGTGAGTTTACCACATGTCACCAGCTCCGACATGACCCTCAAGATGTTTTCTTGTGTTTTTACTTCACATGCTCTGCATGCTTTTCTGTCCTCACGTTCCACTTCTCCTGCAGCAACGTTTTCCTCCAGTCACTTAATTCGCTTAATTGTGCCATTGAATATGCCGTCCCTGCTACATTTTTGTCTTAGCCAAAAAATGGGAATAGCTGGACCTGGGGAAGTGCGCATTAGGCTTGCAGTTGCATTCCCTGTAATGTAAATGAAAGGCAGATTTTACAGGAGTTATATTGTGGAACACAGAACCTAATATCTTAGCATAAAGAAAGATCTGTCCAAGACAATAGGCATGTGTTATATACAAGGCCAGTTATGCTTTAAGCACTCACTGTGCATCAGGTACACCAAAGATCTTAAGGAAGCAGATGGACTCAGTTTGGTGGGAGGCATGGTAAGGGACAGGTTGGGGGTCACTCTTTTGCTTCCACTTTGAAAGCATGTGTGACACAGTTCTTGCAAATAGCAGCTCCCATAGCTAGGCAAGTGCCTATGTTTGCAAACTGGGACCATGGTGGTGTGTTACCAGGGCAGGGACTCAAATAATGCTTTGTTGGGGATGAGCAAATAGGTGTACTGCTGTGGTATCAGTAACATATCTTCCTCCACTTCATCCAGGTTGCCATGAACATTATCAGTCTTCTCTAGTCACACAAAGTGATAGGGAGCAAATGTTGAGTGAATGTGGCCAGAAACCTGGACTTTGTGCTGCAGTGATGCCAGACCACTTACTGCTGGTTTGTTGTGGAAAGGTATCCTTCTGGGGAGGAAGGCATAAGACTGGCCTTCCCAGAAACCTTGAGAGCGCTTTATGGAGATGTGCAAGTAGGATTCCCACTCCATCTCTAGGCACATTAATGAATAGTTCTGGGGAGCCCTCGCTGTATAGGCAGGGTGGCTGCCACAGATCGCACCCAATCACCTTAACCCACATGTAGCATGATTGAAAAGGTGAACTCACAAGAAGTGCCCTCCCTGCTGTCAAAGCCCAGCAGTGAGATGTCTTGGAAGGAGAGGATTGTCTCCAATAGGTCCTGGCTGTCAGTGAGATGGGATGTTCTCGCTTGCTGACCATTCTCCTCCTTCTCTACTTCCTCATCCACACTGTCCACTGTACTGCTGCCTGAGGCGTCCAGAGGAGTGTCTTGGGAGAAATCCATGGACTGGCTTAGGAAGTTGGTTGCATCTCCCCCCGAATCTCATGCAGCTGCTCATAGAAGTAGTGTGTTTGTCACACTGACTCAGACCATCTGTTTGCTTCCTTTGTCTTCAGGTACTTTTGTCTGAGCTCCTTTAATTTCACATGGCACTGCTGGGTGTCCCTGATGTATCCTTTCTCCACCATGCCCTTTGTGAAGTTAGGAGCTTCAGGGGATAGCCGAGTTAGTCTGTTACAGAAAAAAACAACAAATGGTCTGGTAGCACTTCATAGACTAAGAAACCACGTAAATGGTATCATGAGCTTTCGTGGGCACAGCCCACTTCTTCAGATGACTGGAGTTATGCTATCCCCTACTCATAACTCTGGTCATCTGAAGAAGTGGGCTGTGCCCACGAAAGCTCATGATACCATCTACATGTTTTGTTAGTCTATGAAGTGCTACCAGACCATTTGTTGTTGTTTTTTTTGTGTGAAGTTGGCATAGATATAAACATTTCTTTTGCTGTTTATATTTCTGTATGAACTGATTTCTCACCTCACAGAATGAGGTGCAGGGTCTCCTGCATGCTCTATGCTGGAATTAGTTTTCAACCCTGGGCATTCATGGTCAAATGTGCTGCCTGCTTTGAGATCTGCTTGCCATGCTGGCCTCTCAAGAAATGAAATTCATATTTTCCCAGGTCTTTTCCAGTGTTCTTGGAGAGCAGCAGAGTTGAAAGTCCTTGCCAGAGCAGTCAAAGCAGAGCACTGTGGGACTCTTCCCAGATGCCAAAAATGTCGACTTTCACAGTGCTGCATCTGCAGTACTCTAAAGCAGACCTTGCTAGCTTAAATTTATCATAACTCCTTATGAAAAGCTGGAATACTGATATCGATGTAATCTTTAAAGTCATTGGAAGAAGATTGATGGCGTATACTTATTGTTGAGAAAATTGACCTAATGCAGTTAAGTTTGACCTAATTTCCTAGTGTAGATCAGGCCTGGGGCAGCACTCTCCTTTTTGTGTTAATTAGCCATCAGGCTTACTGATTGTAGACTAACTTTAGAAGTTCTGCAATGTGTCTTACTGCTGTTTCAATAAGTACTACATTGGATGTCCAGAATGATTGCACCTGGAAAGTTCTTTGAGCAGTGTCCTTGTTTGTCCTGGTGCTGCTTTTTGGAGAACTTCAGTAGCAGTGTCCATTGGGCCCCTATACATGTTGTCTCTCCTTAAGCTGCATCACAAGGCTATCGTGTGTGTGTGTGTGTGTGTGTGTGTGTGTGTGTGTGTGTGTGTGTTAGTTAACCTTTCTCAATTCCTCCTCAGCCACCCTGGCTAGAGATGGAGCAGTCCATTAAGACTATCATCTTAATTTTACTTACCTATAATTACTCTCTGAGTTATAATTCTTGTTGTTTTCCCCTTTCTTTCTCTATCCTTAAAAAAAAAAAAAAAAAAAAAACACTTTATTTTTTTCTTCCCACCTTTTCTCCCCCATCCGGGGTCCTTTTCAGCAGCAGGCTATTCTTAATTTGCCAAGATTCAAAAAGTCCCTCACTTGTAAATAAGCAATCTTGATCGCAGATAGATCCTCTCAGCATTCAGTACCTTGACCAAGACCTCATATAACAAAAGCATGATCTTTGCTAATCACACTGGCCAAGATCCCACAAAGACTGTGCCAGAAGAATATTTTCGTAGTGGCAGCTCTCCAACCCTGATCATCTGATAGACACACGTCTTCCACATCTAAGGGCTGTGGATCAAAGAAGTAGGCTGTGGACTCCTCTCTCAGATCTTCTAAGAAAGCAGAATGCCTCTTTAGTGAGTCCCAAGATAATGAGCAAGATGGTTATTTCTTATGGCTATCTTCAGCACTGAGGCTATGTCAGTTCAGAAACCAACAATAACCAGTGTTGCTGAAAGGCACACAGACCTCATGGGCATGGGCGCTGGTTCATTGGCAGGTGTAAGTGGCTTGATCAGGACAGTAGCAACCAGTGTTGACAAGATACCTGTCCCCCAGACACTGACATTGATGCCAAGATGATGGATACAGACTGAACTCTGACATTCAAGAGACCTCAGCATGCTAGATGCACTGGAATCCCTTCTTCTTGGTACTGAGCCTCTTCCAAGCACAGGAAATATCTCCACTGCTATGCCATGTTCCTCTGTTGTCTAGCAAAGGTTCAGACAGCAAGCCTGAGACAGTAGTGTTTTAATATTCTTCTCATCCTTCATGTAGTTTTCATTACCAAAGGAGCTCAAGGACACACCCACAGATGACTGCTCCACCGCCCTTCAGGAATGGCCACCCATGGGTACCACCACTGGGCTCTGTGCTGCTGCCACCCCAATGGCCTTATTGGGATCATTGGGTGGTGCACTGCCAGCACACTTCTAGAGCTCTGAGCTTCACCAAGAACCCTTGAGGGCATGCTCCCTTGGCCACACCATCCAGAGGTTCAGAAACATCTTGTTATTTAGATGAACTGGAAACAGGTAACAAGGAGAAAGTGATTCTGAAGACCATCTCCTCTCAATATGAAGCAGTCATGCCTTCTTCACCATCTTTGGCAGTCATCTTGCATCTTTTTCAGCAACTGACAAAGAAGATGGCAGACATTCTTCAGATTGCATTAGAAGAAGCTGAAGATACTCACCAACTGCTTAATATCCTCCTTTTTTGAGCCTCCTCAAAGATTACCATCCTGATTAATGAGGCCATTTTAGACCTGGCAAAGGCTGTGTGCCAAACCCCATCATCGGGGCCCTTACCTGCAAGCATGCAGACAAAAAAGGCTATGCTCCTACTATGGAATCTCTTATTCTCTCACCCATCACTCAGCTCCATTGTTGTGGGCTTTCTCAACTCTCCTGGTCAAGAACACTAGTCTAAGAGCTTATTCCTATGACAAAGGTTGGAAATGATTTGATATGTTTTGTAGAAAAGTATACTGTTGAGCCACTCTACTGTTTCTTAGCACCAACTCCTAGAACCTCATGACAAAATATGATTATATAAATTACTCAAAGCTGAATTACTACAGGGTATCCCTGATATGCATCCAATATATGTTACAAAAAAGTGGCCATATAGTGAAAGGATGTAAAGTGCATATCCCTCCCCCTCACTCCCCCCCCCCCCCCCCCACGGCTGACTCACGTTTGCAGAAATTGGTCCTCTTTTTTTTGCACGATGGGAGGGCAGGGAATGGGAGGACTTAAAATGGAACAGTTCCCGCAAGTGTCAATGACCCTAGTGTAGAACCAACAGACACCCTCTTATTAAGAGAACCAGAACCAGAAGTACATCATAACTCATTCAAGGCCATTAACCAGGAGAGCCAGCTAGTGGCAAAGACATCACTACAATCTGCCCTTGAAGTGGCTGCCTGTCGTCCTGCTCTACTGCTGAGGTAATGCAATGAGCATTATGACATTTGTAAGGATTCCCTAAAGAGAAGCAATCCATGGTTGAGGACCTTCCCTTTTGAGGGTATGAAGCTCTTTGCTGAGGAGATTGACATCTCCCATTATATCCTAAAGAATTCCAGGGCTTCTACTCCAGTCACTGGGTGTCTATACACTGGACAAAAAAGACAATTTAGCCTCCAATCCCAGCATAGACCACATGTCTCAAAATTAAATTCAGCTCCACTGTTAGCTGTAAATAAATGGAAATTCCCTAAATTCAAACCATCTGGCCCACAATCTTCATCCCTAGTCCTCTATATTTACACCCCACTTTTGATGGACAGTTTGAGGCACCATTACACCACTCCCCGACTGACACAGCCGACCATTGTTTCACATCCATTTGGCTGTTGATTGGCAGTGTTCTGAAGTGTCTGGGAAGGCACATAAGACTTGATGGGACCTAGTGATTGTTTGAACTGGATACTGCATTCAGTTTATCTCCCTTCTTCCTTCATAACACCCTTTCTCATTCCTCTTCAAGGACCTTTCTCACAAGAGTTACTATATGACATAAGATAGATCACTTCCTCCAGCTAGGAGCCATAGAACCAGTACCTCAACATCTACAAGACAAGGGGTTCTACTCTTGTTATTTCCTACTACCCTAAAGGAAAAAAGGTTGAAGAGCCATAAAAGGCTTCAGACATTTCCACAAGTTTGTCAGATGGAAAAATTAAAGATGGTCATGTCTTTGCGAGCATTACAGCATTGGAATAGGGAGACTGGTTTTCAGCCTTCAGCCTGCAGGACGACTATTCAAGTAAGCTGCTGTGGAAGCTGGAGAGCCTGGACCAAAGACTATCATGGGATCTAGATTTTGATAATGATAGCACTGAAATGTTTCTTGTGCAGGATTATCATTCCCACCAATATTCTGGTCTGCCACTTCAGTAGTTTTGTTCAGTGGTTTTCATTTATCTTCAAAATGAATACAGAGAAACACTTTCTGAAATGAGTCTGGATCCTTACATTGCTCACCAAAAACAATTTTGATTTTAGTACATTTTAGGCAAAGGAGAGTGTAATGCAGTTCTGTTTGTAGGAACTCTCAATAAAACAAGGTTAAAGAACGTAAAAGTAAATGTACATTTTTAGAAGGTATTCCCTATTTTGGTTTTTGGCTCTTAAGTTTGCTTTTTCTGTTGCTGTGAAATGAGTTTGTTCAATGCTGACCAAGTTATAGATTCCGTATTAAATATAAAATATCTGATCTTTGTTATATTGTAAGCTTTTCTGGGTTACGTATCTTTGTGGTTGAATTGTACAATAAATTGTAGCCATATAGATACTTGACTTTTTGAATTCTCTATTTTGTGAAAAAAAAATAAATATTTTTCTTTTCAGCTTCATTTACCTCTCAATTCTCCTTTACCTGGAAGTGAATTGACTAAGGAACCTTTCCGCTGGGATCAGAGACTATTTGCTTTAGTTCTGCGTTTGCCTGGCATCACAACTCCAGAATCAGAGCAGATAGCAGGCGTGCCAGTTGATGACTCAGCAATTACACCTATGTGTGAAGTCACAGGAGGTGAGTGCCTTAGCTCACTTCACAAAGTAGATCTTATGGAAAAGTGATCTAGCATATAGCTCACTTTGTATAAGAGTGTATTTGAAATTTTCTGACTCCTTTGTTTAATCTCTTTAAAACTCTAGACACACTAGGGGTATATATTACAGCTCTGTTAGGACATATAAGTAGTAAAATTTCACATGAATTCATTTGAATTATCTTGAAAGGATGCGCATTTGCTTTCTTCGGCAGCTTTTCACAGAGGATGAAATATGTTTTTTATTTTAGGCACTCATCCAGAAGTCTTAAAAATTATGAAATCTGTTCCATAGTGAGAGAGCATTTAGTTTGCTGGCAGAGAACATGTCAGCATTTAAAGGCCATGGAATGTGTTTTCTTTTGAGAGCTTTTAAATATTTCTTAAATGAAGAATATTTTTTGAGAAAGGTCTGCACTTGCCCTTTTCTTCCATTGCCCTTTATGTATGTTTGTAATCTTTCATGGTTATCTGTCTCATTTAGATTGTAAACTTCTCTGGTACAGGTGAGAAGTTATGTCGTGTCTGTAGAGTGCCATAAACACTTTGTATCAGAAACACAATCCATGTAGCAGTAATTGAGGTGATGGAAGAGGGGAAAAAGGAAAAATTTAAAAGTGAAAGAAACTTCAAACAGATATGATCTCCAGCCACACTCCTCAGAATGTAAAGTAGATACTTCAGCCACTGGATTAAACAATGGTTAACATCCATGGGAATTTAAAAGGTGCTGAAGGAATTTAAAAGGGGGAAGGGATAGCTCAGTGGATTGATCATTGGCCTGCTAAACCCAAGCTTGTGAGTTCAGCCCTTCAGGGGGCCATTTAGGGTTCTGAGGCAAATCTGTCAGGGATGGTACTTGGTCCTGCTGTGAGGGCAGGGGACTGGACTCAATGACCTCTCAAGGTCCCGTTCAGTTCTATGAGATGGTATATCTCCATATATTATATTATTATATTGAAGTCTGCCACAAGGGGGAGCTCAGATTCCAAGAATGTGATAGATTGTAAACTATCAAAAAAAATCTGAAAATGTAAAAGGCTACAAAGTTAAAACACAGTATGTATATGTCTATTAGTTGTTACCAAGATACATGAAGAAATTCATTAATGAAGTCATTTAATAGGCTGTCTTCATTCGACCAAATTACATATGTTCTCTTTGTAACTTGTTTATCTATTTCTCCGTAAATAGATCAGCAAAAATCATAAGTCAGCCTTTCCAGCTTCTCAGTGAGTAAGAATTAAAAGGCTAAATTTGAACAGCTTGGATGAGAGATGAGTAAGAGGGGACAGAAGTCTAAAAATAATTCCTAAGCATAATCTCCAAAATGGCAGAGAAAATACATAGTGATGCATAGATATATCTAAGAGTAATAAAATGAAATTATGGATGAAAGAACTCTTTTACAGATGTCTTAGACTGTGAATGTCTACTAAGGGAAGTTCTGGACATCCTCTTGGGAAAAAGACACTTAAAATATAGTACAAGAGGCAATCTTGCATTGATATGGACTATATAATCTTATAAGTCTTTTCCTATTGCTATTGTGTATGCACAATATGTATGTACGATTTTATATTCTGTTACCATGTTTTAGTTGCACTATATATTTTAAAGGGATTCAATGAAGTACTTAATTGTATTAAAGGCAATATCTCAGATTCCCCATCAGTACATAAGAAAAGTACTTTTTTGGTTTTGTGATATTAGATATAAAGATCATAACAGGGCATTATGTGACATTTGGATCATTTTCTTACATTGACAAATACAATCCTTACTTACATTGACAAAAGTAATCTATGAATTACATCTAGTCTATACACATACAACTTGTTACTTTAAATAGTTGTGTTGGCTGTTGATACTTTTTTGATTTTTCTGATTTATAACATGGTTGGTTTTATTATAGTTACCAATAAGCTATTTGCTAATAATAATCCATTAACATGATATCCGAAGTGCAACACTATTTCTTTATAATATAGAATAATAATATAGCTGCAGTGCCTCACCTCAAAACACTTTATATGGTAGATGTTGATATATGGTGTTATCTGTTACTGCTTTATAAACAAAAATACCTGCTTGTACAGCCAGTGCAATTTTGAGAATGTAATAAACATGCAGCATACTGTGTCAGTTTTAGAAAACTTGTTACATGGAGAAAGGATGTTTAGATATCTTAAATCAAATGCATTTTAACTAGACTTCTATGAAATGGATTATCCTGAAGATATTTCATAAGGTGAAGGGAGAAATACGAAGTTGTAGATTTGCACGTGAGACTTTTTCTTTAATCCTAGGTCGCTCATATTGTGTGCATTCTTCAAGAATGTTGAATCAGTGTCTTGAGTCTTTGGTTCAAAAAGTGCAAAGTGGAGTAGTAATAAACTTTGAAAAATCTGGACCAGATCCTTCACCAATTGAAGGTATTTGAAAATATCTACATACTTTTGTATCCCATTAGATTTGCACGTGGTCTTCAAATTTAACAGTCGCCAGAAGTGTACATAGTTTAATTTGGAAGAAGCACTATTGTTCCTTTTCTAATGTAGTAATATAGCCACCTTCTTGAATGGTTTAAATTTCTGTAATTTTACTCCTTTTTGTTCTAAATATGAATAACTTGCCTAGTTCTTTTAGAACATGTTCATGGAAAATACTAGCTTTTTCTAACCCTGAAATGCATGTTAAAAGCTCATTAGTGTCATTCATATTAGATTAATATATGTTCAGTCTTTCTGCACCAGAAAAATATGAGTTCTGAAAGCACATCAGATAATAGAAGAACTGGGTTTTTTTCAGATTCTCTTTCAGTAAACATTTAAGTGTTACTCAACTCTAAATTAATTAGCATTCCTGCAGGAAAAAGCTAAAAATAAGCTAGAAACTGGTATCTACTATTATGGTTGTTTCTAATCTACTTTTAAGGATATCCCTCTTAAGTGTATAAAAATTCTTGCATATTTCATAGAATGTTTAAATAATTTGTAATACTATATAAAACAGAGTTAAGGAAGTAATTTTGTTTTTTGTATAGATGGACAGATGGACGTAGCTAGGTCTTTTGGACCCCAACCTTGGCACAGCTGTCACAAACTTATCTATGTCAGACCAAACCCTAAAACTGGAGTTCCCATAGGTCACTGGCCTGTTCCAGAATCCTTTTGGCCAGATCAAAATTCTCCGACACTGGTAAGTACTTGAAGTGAGGTAGAAGCAAGGCAAAAACTATAACTGCGTCCTATTCATGCGTTTTAAATCTTGGACTACCTTGTTCAAGTATAAGCATTGTAAAGGAAATTCAGACTAAAGTGTGAAAGGAAATGCAGCAGACAGATGTTTCAACTGCTGTGAATAATATACTGAGTGGCAATTAACATACTGTGTTCATTGTGGAATAATTGCGTGAGAGACATCTGTTTCTTTAAGAAACAGACTGCCTATAAGACTTTTATTACCGACATCTAAGCACAAAGCCATGAACGTAAACATCTTACTTAAATTTATCTCTTTCAAACGAAGTATTTTCCCCAAGGACGTAATTTAGAATGCAAATGAAGATTCTAGAACTGATGCTGGTTTCTCTCTTTATCTTGTAAACTATCACATGTAACCATCCAAAAGACAATCTATTGCTGGGTAGGAAGTGGGGAAGGACTTCTTTGTAAATATCTCCACAATTGGCAGACGGTAAAGCTAGTGATGACAGTATTTTAGTGCAGGAGTGGGAGAGTTGCCCCCGTCTCCTGTTCAGTGTAGCAGTGCTTCTTCCACAAATAATAGAAACTACTTCTTCAAGTGGTTACTCATGTGCATTTAAATTAGGTGTGCACGCACCGCGTGCATGGTTCCCGGAGCACTTTTTCCCTAGCGGTACCCGTCGGGCTGGCAGGTCACCCCCTTCTTCTCATGGAGGCAGCTTTTCAACTGGCGCTGACTGGCCACTCCACAGTGAGCAGTGTGCCGTTGTCGATGCAGGACACCACACCCCGTGCATGGACTTTGGTACCAAGAGCTCTGCACCATTCTTACTCGCCGGAACCAAAGAAACTAAAGGCTTCCTGCAGTAGGTCTCTGAGCCGGAACTCTAGGTCGGGCCTACTCCGCCGCTACGCCTCGCCACGCCAGACATCTCCAAGTGCTGCTGTGCGGAGGAAGCGAGCAGGGAGACCATCCAGTCCGGGTCAGCTACCCTCGCATCGTCCCTTGACGCCGGAGACTTTTGAGGCGGCGCAGGACTTGATTAGCCTCACTACCTCCCCTTCGTCGTCTGTTGAAGCGGAGAGGTGGAGGTGGTCTTAGTCAGGAGCCATGTTGGCACCAGTTGGATCGGTCGGCACCGGTCATGTATGCAGAGGGACCGTCCTCTGTGGGACCAGTACCACTTGCCTCTGTTGTTGCCGGACTCGGCACAGGCTGCCAGGCCTCACCCAGTGCTCGGCTGGACTCGACTTCCCTCAGTGCTGGGACCTCTCCCGGAGCTGGTCTTGGCTGCGCCAGTGTTGTATTACTCAGGCCATGTGGCACCGTCAGCGGCACCATCAGCAGTACCAGCACCAGGCCTCTTGCAGTCATCGGCACCGTCCTCTTCGGCACCGCTGCAAGTTTCGGCACCTATTCTAGTACCGGCATCGGCCCCCGGGGGCCGATGCCGGTACCACCATTGCCGACGCCGCTGATCCCTTCCACGGCAGCCACCATGGCTCCGGTGCCATCAGTTCTACTCATCATGGTGGCACCGGTAGGAGCGCTATCTCTGGGGCAGTTGGACTCTGCAGCTCCACACCCGCAACTGGCACCGACCTCGGCACCACAGTCCACGTGCACCGTGTCGGCACCACAGTTGGGCCCGAAACCTGTCTTTCCGGTACCGGCTCTGGTATGACCTCACCGCACGCACGCGGGCAAGCCGGAATCCATGGCCAGGTTGGCTCCCTCCCCCGGTGGTAATGGGTACTCGTTGTTGGCACCACACTAGCCTGAGTCTGATTATTCGTCAGATTCGGATGTGGGCTCTTTCAGATCGGGATCCTCGAGGGCTTTGTCAGAGCATAGATCCCGTTCCTGGCACCGGTGTGATCGTTCGCATGTACAACAGACTTGGCCACCTCAGCCGCACTGGCCTTTCTGGACGCCATGGGCATACCATCAGTGGCAAGGGCCTGTGCCCTCGTCCACAGTGTCCAGTGTCTCCGGGCATCAAGCGCCCCCCTTGGCGTCCCTGTCGCGACCCCCTCCCTCGCCTTAGAGGACTGCAACCATAGATGCTGCTGTAGACCCGCAGGCTTCGGTGCTGGAGCCACTTCCGCACACGGTGGTGCTTGCCCAACTGGCGGCTCAACTGGGCCCTACGCTGGACCCGGCGCCATTCAGGAGGAGTTGTCGTCGTCTCCTGATGAGGCCTTAGCGGATCCCGCACCGGCGATGCCGACCATGGATGCTCGGTCACATCAGGATTTGCCCCGGCGTCTGGCCTCCAACCTGGGTGTCCCAGTGGAACCAGTAGTAGAGGACATGGGTCCAATAAGAGACATCCTGTCTGACGATGCGCCCTCCTGTTTGGCTTTGCCACTTAACTGTGGCTAAGATCACAAACGCCCTGTGGCAGACCCTGGCTTCCTTAACCCCTATCTTAAAGGGAGTTGAGAGGTGCTATTATATCCCAGTCGGGACACGAGCACCTGTATTCCCAGCCTGTCCCGGGGTCCTTGGTCATCCAAGCCATGGCTCAGGAGGAGAGGCTTCCACAGCCAGGGCTGTCCCCGAAGGCTAGGGAGCCCAAATGCCTAGATTTAATGGGGTGTAAGCTATATGTCACCGGTGGGGTGCAACTCCACATCGCTAGCCAGCAGGCAATGCTGAGTCGATACGCCTATAACACATGGGAGGCGATGGATAAGTTCAAAGATAAACTCCCCGCCGAGGAGTGTCAAGAATTTGGGGCAATGACCACAGAGGGCAGAACCAACACCCACATGGCTCTTCAGGCTTCCCTTGATGCTGTTGACTCTGCAGCGCACACCATGGCATTGGGTGTAGTTATGCTCCGTGGTTCCTGGCTGCAGGTGTCTGGAATACCTCCTGATGTCCAGACTACTATACAGGACCTGTCTTTTGACAGCAAAGCGTTGTTCTCTGAGCATACTAACTTGATGCTCAAAGACACGAGGTCGACTCTCCGGTCCTTGGGGATTCACACGCCGGCTCCTCAGCGACATCAGCTTTCCTACAGACAAGGGAGAATGTAGTCCCAGGTCCCCTGTGGGGATTACTGGAGACACCGTCCTCGCACTCCTAGTGGGGGGGCAAGGGCGGCCATGGCCCCGTCTTCGTCCAGAGCTTGTGGTTGCCGCCCGAGAGGGGACAACCCCCATGGGGTTGGACAGGGCCCCTCTCAACAGTCCAAGCACCCGTTTTGACGGTCCTCTAGAGCGTTACGCACCAGTTTCCCTCCCCGGCCCCCTGTTTGGGGCCAAGTTATCCCACTTTGCCCATGCCTGGGAGCCCACGAATGGTCCCTCGAGGATTCGCCCCTTCATAAGGTCTTCCACAGGTGGGGTTGTCCCCTAGTAGACCTGTTTGCCTCGGCACACAACACCAAGTGCTAGGGTTACTGCTCCCTGTTGGGGCTGGGGGACCACTCCAGGGGAGATGCCAAGACCATGCCGTGGCTGGCGGGCATCCTCTATGCATTCCCACCGTTTCCCCTAATTCCCAGGGTTCTGACCAGGGTCAAGACCTTCAGGTCCACGGTCATCCTGATAGCCCCTTGGTGGCCCAGGCAGTTCTGGTTCCCTATCCTGGTGGATCTGCTCAGTGAGGAGCCTATAACACTCCCACCGGTTCGGGATCTCCTGACCCAGCCTCGGGACGGGGGGCTCATGCTTCACCCGAATCTCAGCTCTTTCCACCTGATGGCCTGGTTTATCCGTGGCTGACGCAACCAGAAAGGGAATGTTCCCAGGAGGTGCAGATGGTGCTCCTAGGTAGCAGGAAGCCATCCACTAGGCTATCCTATGCAGCCAAGTGGTGGCGGTTCTCGTCTTGGGCGTCCATAAGGGGGTGCACCTGTCCTGTCCATTCTGGACTACCTCTTCGAACTCAGGTCCGGTGGGCTCTCTACCTCTTCTATCAAAGTCCATGTGGCATCACTCTCCGCCTTCCATGTTGGATTGGCAGGAGTGTCTCTGTTCTCTGATCCTGTGGCCAGGTTCCTTAAGGGTTTGGATAAGTTGTACAACTTGATTAAACACCCTCTTCCCGCTTGGGACCTTAACCTCGTGTTTTCTAGACTTGTCGCCCCCCTTTGAGCCGCTGACCACATGCTCTTTGAAGCACTCTCTCTATGCAGGTTGCATTCATTGTAGCCATTATATCGGCTCGCAGGGTCTCCGATCTGAGGGCGCTAACTATAAACCCGCCCTACCTAGAGTTCTTGAAGAATAATGTGAGGCTCTGCCTTCACCCGGCTTTTTTCCTCAAGGTGGTGTCACCTTTCCATCTGTCCCAAGAAATTTACCTCCCAGTTTTCTTTCCGAAGCCCCATGCCTCTCCTAGGGAGCAAGTGTTCCACTCCCTAGATGATAGATGGGTGTTAGCCTTCTATGTCGATAGAACGAAACCCTTTTATAAGTCCACAGAACTGCTTGTTGCTTTTGCGGACAGAATGAAAGGGCTCTGTATCTCGAACCAGAGGTTGTCCAATTGGGTCACGGGGTGTATCAGGGAGTGTTATGTCTTGGCCGGGAAGGTCCCGGGTTACAGCACATTCCACCAGGCACAGGCGTCCTCTGTAGCCTTTGGGGCACAGGTTCCAATTACCAAAATCTGCAGGGCGGCCACATGGTTGTCAGTGCATACCTTTACAGCGCACTATGCTGACACAGCAGGTCAGGGAAGATGCAGGGTTGGGCTTTGCGATCTTCAGCTCCGTGTTGTAAATGTGTTTATTTCTCTGTACCACATTGCACTTTTTTTTCTACAGTTCTCTGTGTTCTGTTACTTGAATAAATATGTCTGGGTTGTTCAACTTTCGTGGACTTCTCTTTCTGGGTGCTCCGACCCCTCCTCCATGAAGTGGGATTAGCTTGGAAGTCATCTCGAAGAAGAAAAGAACGGTTACTTACCTGTAACTGTTGTTCTTCGAGATGTGTTGCTCATGTCCATTCGATTCCCCGCCTACCTCCCCTTCGTCAGAGTCTCCAGCAAGAAGAAACTGAGGAGGGGGAGCACCGGCAGGGGGTACTTAAGCTCCGCTATAGCGGCGCCACTCCAGAGGGCAACCTGCCGGCCCGACGGGTACCGCTGGGTAAAAAACGCTCCGGGAACCGTGCACGCATTGTGTGTGCACCTAATTTGAATGGACATGAACAACACATCTCGAATAACAGCAGTTACGGGTAAGTAACCCTCTTTTTTCCTCATACTATAAAAAGTCTTCATTGGCAATACATTAGCTTTTTTATGCTCTTACTTAATTAAAAATAAAAGGATGTACCTGTGCCAACTTCTATTTGTAGCATAGAACACTCAACTTTGCTTGAAAATATTAGTTATACTGATGTAAAGTTTGTTCTGTTACCTACTTTATAAGAGGCTCTTCACTTATAGTCTTTGCGTCCTACATCTGATTTATAAAGTTAATACACTTATTGTGTTCTATGCATTTGGCTTGCAGAGAACATGAAGTGCTTCCACTGAGTATAGAAAATTGAAGATTAGTGTGGTGTGTATGGAAGTATTTTATTCTTAAATTTAGTTTTTATTTAGTTTGTAATATATTTTCTCATTGTTCCAAGTTCACTTAAAGACATAGTCTTCTGAGTTGCATAGCAGCCCAGCCTATTCTGAAGAAAAATTAATCTCCTGCAGATGTTACAAAACAAAATCCAAATATTGTGTACTTTGGTATTATGGAGCTATTCAGTAGAATATCCATTCCCACAAATGAATTCCCTGTGCTCCACAATAAAGCATACCCAGGATTTGCCTGCCTTTGTTCATTTACCCGTGTATGGGTTTAACAGAGTTTGGTGAATTACTGTTCTAGGTCCATGGTTCCCACATTTTCTAGTTCTGTGGCTCCCTTACAGATATTTTAAAACTTGGTGTCTCCCTTAGCCAAGTGAACTTTTAAAATTACTTACTTTGGACAATAGAGTTTGGATGTTTTTGTGACTTGATATAATTAAATTTTTGGTACTTCAATAATCTCATCTAATCTGAGTTTTAAAAACTAATTTTAGAATATGGATTGCTTGGCATGTTTGGTCACAACCTAATGTTTTTTTCTCAGAGGGGTAGCCATGTTAGTCTGTATCTAAAATAAACCACCACCACCCAGTGAGGAGTCCTGTGGCACCTTAAAGATTAACAGATTTATAAGGGCCTAAGATTTCGTCATCCAACTTCATCAGATGAAGTGAAGTGGAAGTTACAGAAGTAGGAGTATATAAGAGGGAAATTGCTTGTGTTAATGAATCTAATCAAGTCAGGGTGGAATGTTGTGAATAACCCACTGTGGAAGGCAGCAGGGAGAAGGGGTGCAGGCAGCTCCACTTGAAAGCCTGCCCCCACTTGTAAAAGTGTATCTGCTAAATATCTAGTAGTTCTTCCTCGAGTGGTGTCCCTGTAGGTGCTCCACTCAGGTCTCTGTATGTCCTTGCATTGCTGATCATAGATTTTTGCCTAGCAGTGCCTCCTGCACCATGAATGCACAGTCACCACCTCATGCTGTTTTCGTCTGTTAGGTGTATGCATGGCATGAGCCTTCCTCAGCTCCTTTTCTACTATCCTCGGCAGATGATGGAGTTGCAGCAGTGCTCTCCTTTCTGACAGGAAATAGTAAAATAGTCTAGAAGCTTCAGGGTATAGCCGAGTTAGTTTGTACAGGGTAAACTTAAAGAACAACAAATAACTAACAAAACATGTATATGGTATCATGAACTTTCACGGGCACATCCTAAACTCAAAATTCCAGTCATCTGAAGAAGTGGGCTGTACCCACAAAAGCTCGTGATACCATCTACATGTTTTGTTAGTCTGTAAAGTGCTACCAGACCATTTGTTGTTTTTAAAATAGTTTAGTTCATTTTAACAGTTGTTCATAGTTTGTCAGTTTTTACTTAGTTTTACCTAGTGTTCTGTTACAAAAAAACTCAACAAAACCTGCTTCACCAGGTTTTTCCTTTTTGCCTTCCTACTCAGCTTTTTTCCCCCAATTTTTGAACCTTCACATTCCTTCAACATGCCAGGCTCTCCTGGTTTAAGAAATGTGATTGTCAGGACTCAGTGCTGGTTTCTGACAGACATGCCTCTTGTATAAAATGCTTAGGCAAAAGCCATGCAGCGCGGAAGTATCCGCATTGTCAGAACATGACAGCTAGAGTGAGGAAAGACCATGAAATGAGGTTGAAGAATCTTCTCTGGGAGAGATCCTTCCAACCACCGGGGGATAAGTGCCCAAACACACAGACACGCTCAGTGCCCCGCGAGAGGGCTAGCTCATCACCCCACAGAGGCACTTCAGTGCTTCATGCTTCCTCGGCATGATCACTGCCGGCCATGTCCTGGTCTGCTCGTTCCTCGGTGCTGTTAATTTCTGGCACCGTGGAGAAACGTAAACTGACCTCAGCAAAGAGAGCTGAGTTGCAACTGAAACAGTGAGCTGCCACCCCCTGATGCAATGACCAGCACCAACAAAGCCTGGCGCACACGCTGCCACTGCCGGCACCCAAAAACAACCTGGCACCAACTGAACAAGCCAGTTCCCGGCAGGTGGAGTTAAAGTGAGCTCTGGCACTGGAGCATAAAAAAGTGGTGAGCAAAACGCAGCACTTATAAAAAGACTCGCAACCAGACGCACTATCTCCATCGGTGTAGAGAGTAGCTTCACCATGCTCTCCTACAATACCTCACACTAGCTCGCAAAGGCAAATGGCAGAAATACTTTCTTACTCTCCCATATCAGCTTCACTGCAAACTGCACATGGCTTTGATCAGGGAAGTAGATTTTTGTCACAGCACTCATCCCCAACAGGATCATTGCCTTCCTGGTGCTCCACTCAGCTCCAACCTTTCCAACAACCCCCACAACTTCCATGTTTTACCAACAATGGGCCCTTATTACTACAGACAAATGGGTTCTCGAGATCATCAAATTGGGCTACACAATCTTTTTTATGACTATACCCTCTACCCAACCTCCTTCCCTGTCCCTCTTCAGGGATGCCTCTCATGAGCCCCTGTTACAAGCAGAGTTGCAAAAACTACTCATCCTACGGGCTATAGAGTCAGTTCCCACAGAGTTTCAAGGAACAGGGTTCTATTCCAATTATTTTCTAACTGCAATTATTTTAAAACAGGTGGTTGGAGGCCAATTTTAGATCAGGATAGTGACTATGGAGACTATTATACCTGCATTGGACCAAATGGGAGTGGTTCTCAGCCCTCAATCTTCAAGACATGTACTTCCATATAACCATACATTCTACCCATAGAAGATGTCTCCAATTTGTGGTAGGACAAGAGCATTACCAAAAATGAGTCCTTCCCTTTGGTCTGTCCACGTCCCCTTGAGTTTTTTCCAAGATCTTAGCCACAGTTACGGCCTTTCTCAGGAGGCAGGGCATCATTATTTTTCCCTTCCTTGACGACTGCCTAATCAAGGGGCCCACACATCAACAAACAATAACTAAAATAAACACTACCAGAGAGTACTTCTCCCACCTAGGCCTCCTCGTAAATATCCGAAAATGTACCCTGCAATCTAGTCAAATGATAGAATTCATTGGGAATGGGAAGTCTTCTAGATGCAGACACAGCCAGAGCCTACCTCCCACTGCAACTGTTCCAAACGCTATGCAATCTTATCAGGACAGTCAAACATACCTTCATTACTACAGCACTCACATGTCTCCAAATCTAGGGAAACATGGCAGCAACAATCTTCGTTGTTTTATTTGTGAGCTTGCACATGTTGCCTTCAGTATGTTAGCATCTATGTTCCCAACCGACACAGCCTCACAAAGCTCCATACATTCCCAATGGTAATATTACAATCTCTTGACTGGTGGACCTCTACAAACAACCTAGTAGCTGGCATATACCTTACCATCACCCAGACCCATCAGTAATGGTCATCACTCCTGGGATGGGACCTACTGCAACACAAGAACAGTACAGGGCAGTTAGTCTCATCCCAAGCTGCACATCCATATCAATATCCTGGAACTCAGAGCCATCCGCAAAGCATGTGCTCACTTCCTCCCTCTCCTAAAGGGCAGAACCATTTGTGTCCTCATCAATGACACAATCTCTGTTTTATATCAACAAACGGGGGATGCCTGATCATGCTCACTCTGTGAAGAGGCAATCAGATTTTGGAACTGGTGCTGCAAGAACCAGATAACCCCAACTGCCGCTTACATGCCAGGCTTACAAAATACCACAGCTAACAAATTGAGCAGATACTTCTCCGAACAACACAAGTGGGAACTTGGTCTTAATATTCTCCCAATTTTCTGACAATTTGGGTCCTCACTTGTACATCTGTTTGCGACAGCAATCAACCCCACATGTCACTGATTCTGCTCTGAAGCAGGTCAGGGCAAGAGGTTGGAGGGAGACTCTTTCACCATCTGCTGGACTGCTCCCCTACTCTATGCTTTCCCACCAATTCCTTTACTCTCCAGAGTAATCAACAAGATCCGCTCAGACTGGGCCGCAGTAATTCTGATAGCTCCCTACTGGCCAAGACAACCTTGGTTCCCTGACCTACAACACCTGTCAGTAGCTCAACTGATTGCTCATCCTATGAGTCCCCACTTACTTAACCAACACCGGGGCAAGACTCACCTGAACACCAAAACCCTGAAACTTACAGCATGGCTTCTCTGTGGTTCCAAAATGAAGAACATACCTGCTTAGGGAGAGTTAAGCACATCCTACTGAATAGTTGACGCTCCTCCGCAAGATACACGTACCAAAACCAATGGAAATGTTTTCAGCAGTGGTGTAGAGTTCATCAATTACAACAGATGACCGCTCCCGTACCCACCGTACTGTAGTACTTGATGGATCTTAGTGACGCAGGCCTTTCCATCAACTCGATTCAAGTCCATCTCTCTGCTATCATGGCCTTCCATGAACTAGTTGATGATCTCTCACTCTTTGCACACCCCATGACGAAGCGTTTCTTAACAGGCTTGTGGAAAACGCGTCCAAATTTACACCCGCCTGTACCTCCTTGGGATCTAAACTTTGTACTTGATACATTCACTAGGCCACCCTTTGAACCACTAGGCACTACCACAGTGGAGTACCGATCCACAAAAGTGACTTTCCTAGTGGCAATAACATCTGGCGACAAGTGGGTTAAATTGCAGCTCTCATGGCTCTCCCTCTGTATTCTACCTTTACTAAAGATAGGGTCATGCTCAGACCTTATCCCAGGTTTCTCACTAAAGCTAATATCTTCTGTTACACTTCATGTGTCCTGAATAAGGATATCTTGACTCCAGAAACTTAAGATAAGTTTGTTACATCTCTGCTAAGAGCCTGCATTAAGAACTTTATGAATTTGTTTGATTGTTCTGAGAGGACCGAGATGACTCCTTCATTGGGGTATGAAGTAGGGATGTTAAACATGTATTTGTTTAAATGTGTAAGAAGTTACCCTGTGCAGTAATGATGGTTCTTCGAGATGTGTGTTCCTGTGGGTTCTCCACTCAGGTCTTGGTGCATCCTCATGCTGCTGATTGGAGATTTTTGCTTAGCAGTGACCATCGGGGGCTCTTGTGCATTTCAAAGCCATGGTGTCTGTGGTTAGCTGGGGAGTCCCCAGCTGATCCCGGGCTCCACGGCGCTGCCCCTTTGAAATGCCACCTCAGCATTTCAAAATGGCAGCTCCATGTGGCCTGGGGTCATCTGGGGACTCCCCAGTTAATCCCAGACTCCACATGGCATTTCAGTGGAACCCGGGATTAGTTGGGGACTCCCCAGCTGACCCTGGTTTCTGCACAGCATTTCCCCAGAACTAGGGCTGACCCCGGGTTCTGAATCAGTGATATGACTTCTTTGTTGTTTATACTCCCCAATTTTTGTTTTATCAGCAAACTTTATCAGTAATGATTTATATTCTTCCCAGCCATAAAGATGTTGAATGGAGTAGGATAATCTACTCCATTTGTAAATCATTGTCCTTGCCTGACCCCTTGAGTTAGCAGTTAAAATACTTGGCTTTTACTTTCTAAATATACTTACACTCTAAATTAAGATTTGCTGCCTATCTAAACCTAACAACTGTTCGTTCAGGTTTCACTAAGATAAAATACTTAAACAATCCATATTTCTTTATTTCAGACACATACTAACAGATAGTTAAGGGACAATTTTTCAAAATGCTTTTATATTGTTTTGGAGTAAGAATTAAAATGAATAGATCTGTATTTGTTTGTGCAGACCCACACTTAACAGCTGAATGTTTCTGTTTAGCCACCTCGCACATCTCATCCTATAGTGAAGTATTCCTGCACTGACTGTGAACCAATGGTCATTGACAAATTACCTTTTGATAAATATGAGTTAGAACCTTCACCGCTGACCCAGTTCATTCTGGAAAGGAAATCTCCTCAGACCTGCTGGCAGGCAAGTTGAATATGTGCTAACTGAAGGACATTTATTTGAGAAACAGTATTTTGTTAATAACTTGGTCTGAAATTCTGATTGTGTGTTGATTTATTGTAAACTACCTAACATCACACCTTTTATTTATAACTCACACTTTAATAATACATGAACGACATAAACTCTTCTTATTGCAGGTGTATGTGAGCAATAGTGCAAAATATAGTGAACTTGGCCATCCTTTTGGTTACTTGAAAGCTAGTACAGCACTGAATTGTGTGAACCTATTTGTGATGCCTTACAATTATCCAGTCCTCCTTCCTCTCTTAGGTAAATATAGCTTTCTCAGATTTTTCTGATGTGGTAGGCAGATGGGGAAATTGCTTCAGCTTAGTTAGTTTTTTGTGTTATTTATGCTACTGTTAATAATCATAAGCCTATACAAATCCAAAACATTAAGAGTATAATATTCCTATTGAAAAGAGAAAAAAAATTTGGTGTCTACTATATTCATGATTCACTTATAAAAAATTACTACCATTCCTCAGTCTGTGTATAAGCCTGTTGACTTTTAAAAATGAGTATTCAGATAGTATTACTCATCCTTCAATATGCTGCTGTTGCTGCTTTTATTCCCTCTGCTGCTGCTGCTTTTCCTACTCCTGTAGCTCTGATGAGTTAGATTTTATAAATAACACCTTACAAGATTCTGTTTTCCTTGCACACCTCATGAACTGTATCCCATAGTGATTAGCTTTGATTAAGCCTCAGTGCAGCATGCCACATCTTTAGAAGAAATGCTCTTAGAAAATGTGTGGGGAATGATGCCTTATATTTAGAAATGTACTTCTCATCTAACTTTATCTCTATTCGTATAACTTCTTAGACGACTTATTCAAAGTACACAAGGCAAAGCCAACCTTAAAATGGCGGCAGTCATTTGAAAGCTATTTGAAGACAATGCCTCCTTACTATCTAGGGGTAAGATGATTTATTTTATGCGTGTTTCAGAATTTCTGTTGTATCCTACAACCTGTGGTGGATGTGAAATTGCATCTTCAGTTATTAGCTTGTTCTGTTCACGGTCTTCTTTTGGGTTTATTTGATAAAGAATTTTCTGAACATAAAAATAAAAGGTTAATGTGTACAATCTAGGATTTCATATTTATGACATCATGTATGCCCCTGGAAGAATAATGTTCTTAAAATTTCCATTAATGCATTGACTTTTTCCTTTGACCTTAATGTAATAAAAACTTGATCAGATATGGCTACTATTTGAATTATACATTCACCAACATTTGTCTTCATGGGTTACAAATTCACTTTGAAATGAACACAAGTCATAGCGTACTTTAAACTCTTGCTACCAACTTGAGGATACAAATATACAATGTTATAAATATATAAATGCATATATTATTTGTTTCAGCCTTTGAAGAAAGCTGTGAGAATGATGGGCGCACCTAACCTTATAGCAGACAGTGTGGAATATGGACTTAGTTACAGTGTAATTTCATACCTCAAAAAGTTGAGTCAACAGGTAATGTTAATGCAAAAGAACAGTTAAAAAAAAAACTAAAATTGGAAAACATTGATATGCTAATGTCAGACTAACTTGAAAATATCAGAGGGGTAGCCGTGTTAGTCTGTAAATGCTATAAAACTTAAAAAAACAATGAATGGTCCTGCAGCACCTTAGAGACTAACAAAAAATGTAGATAGTGTTATGAGTTTTCGTGGGCACAACCTACTTCAGGTCATCTGAAGGAGGTGGGTTGTGCCCACAAAAACTCATGATACTATCTACATTTTTTGTTAGTCTCTAAGGTGCTGCAGGACAATTTAAGTTTTTTGAAAATATCATTGAACCATATTGGTCCTTAACTTGAGGGTCTGTCCCCCTTTACTATATCTGAATTCCTATATGTGATTTCTGTTGGTACATTTTTCATTTCTGAATTAAGTTAAAAACTCTGTTTATAGACTAAACTGCAAAATATGTATACTGAAATATGGCTGGTTGGATAACTCAAAGTATATAGTATGTAAGCAGCATTTTCATATCTGCCAACTTTAATATATTTGTAGTTTAAAAGGCAATCCTTTCTGCTCTGAGTGTTAAAAAATCACATTACGCCTTGAATGAGATCAGGGATTTGAGCCTATATGTATTTGGACAAAATACAGCTTTTTTCATTTTTGGCCCATAATTTGTGAAGTGCTTCAGGATCCATGAAAAATGAAAGGTACTAGCTAAATATAAAACATAGTAAACAATGTCTTTAATCCACTTTGAAATGCTTCTTATAAATGGGGAAACTGGCACAGAAGGAACAAGGTTACACAGTAAGCCACTGGCAATGGTAGGGACTCTCCTGCTCTAGCAGCTAAAAAACTATATATTTCCCATTATCAGTTACTGTTTATGTTCACAAACTTTTTTGGATAATGACAAATAGAATAGGTTGGACACAAAAAGATACAGAAATGCAAGCATTAATTACTTTGTATGTTAAAATTTCTTTAAGTTTAGAAACCTATAATATAGATCTTATTTTTAAGCTCCTAGACAAATCTAATGGAAATCTGTGATGAGTCTTACCAAATTGTGTGGTCATCTTGAACAAAAATCTGCAGAATATATCAATCTCTAGATTTATACAACTTTGGCTCAAAATACCTAAAATACATTGTTGTGTACAGTATGTTATAGCTATGGTATAGTGATCATTCTTAAAATATCTTTCATTTTGAAGTATTGTACCAGTTTGAGATTTATGTTCTGAAAATGGGAAATAACATTTAGATGTAAAGTATGGAAGGAACTTATGTGAAACCTCTGAATAAAGATTGTATGGCAGTTAGAAGTTCTCAAATGGCTTCTGGTTCATTGTTCAACTATATTCTGCCAAACTACTAGTGTTACCTTTCATAGCACATTTGATTTGGGGACATACTGAGCAGGTAAAAAATTACTGGCTATGGAGAACTGACTGCCAAATGGAGGAAGAATCAAAAGATTGCTGTTCCTTTATTTTGTTGAAGTTGAACTGTCTCTTCCTTGCTTTAATCTCACATTCTTTTGTATCTTTTGCCTTTTTTTTAAAAAGAAATTGATATCATCGTATGAGTCCATAATAAATACCGCTAAATGAGATGTTACCTTCTGAGAATTCGCATAAAACTTCAGCTGTTTTCACAAAGTAAAATCCATGAGCACATGCAGAAATTGTGGCACATTTTTCCAATAATCTTAATCATGGCATTTTTCTGAAAATAAAAGCATTGCATGCATATTGGTGCTTAGATACTATAATAATGGGCACCCTAGAAATACATGGAAGAGCTAGACACAAAAACTGTTTACCATATTCTAATGATTTAGAATTGTAGTAGTACCTTCAGCAAACCACCGTAACACTCATACACATTATATTCTTGAATAGTATATTAATACATTGCCGAGTCTTCTAGGTAAGAATTAGAAATGAATTTAATATTCTGACTAATCCTTTTAAGAGTATATTGTCAATTTTATTTATTTATTTATTTCAAATTAAGGCCAAAATAGAGTCCGATAGAGTCATTGGCTCTGTAGGCAAAAAGGTAGCGCAAGAGACTGGAATTAAGGTCAGAAGCAGATCACACAACCTGTCTATGGCACATAGGAACGATTTTCAACAACTGCTACAGGGGATTACTGGGGAAATTCCTCATAGACTTCTAGACTTCAATATGAAGGAGTATGCTGGGTTCCAAATAGCTTTGCTGAATAAGGTAAGCACCATTATGTGTAATGTTGTTATTTTCAATACACTTCCATTGAAGTATTAGATGTTTTTTCATGTCGTATTAATCAAAACATTATTATATTGCTGCTACTGTAGGAATTGAAACCTCAAACCTTTAGAAATGCTTATGACATACCCAGAAGGAATCTTTTGGATCACTTAACAAGAATGAGGTCTAATCTTCTGAAGAGAACTCGCAAGTTTCTCAAAGGACAAGATGAAGGTAAGATTATTGGTTTGCTTGCATATCTTAAAGTGTGTAATATTAGCATAATTTTGTGTAGTTTGCTGAATGGAGTAAAGTTGATAGTTCTTCAATAGGTGCTTATTTGGAAGGTTTTCTTTCTGAAATAAACTTATTCTAAGACTTGTGCTGTTGCTCACAATCTCCAGTGGTTTTTCTTGTTTTTTTCACCACATGTTTATTGTAAGTTAGGCATATTCTAGTGACTTATGGGAGAAAAAGCTTATGTCTTCCATCTAATTTCTTTATCCTTGTCTTAAGAACAGTTTTGTATTGTTCTGCTTTTGAACTTGTTTGTTTTTATTTCACTTCTTTCCAACTTTCTGGGTATATCAGAGGACAAATATCTTCTGGACAGTCCTGGACACTGAAGTTCTCTGTCCATATAATAGGTATATAATAGGCATTGGTAGAGCAAGTTACCCCACCCATCCTGCCAACTTGCCTTATGCTTGCCCTGAAAGGAGCACCTCTGAGTGAGAAGGTAGTTGTTTCCCTGCTAATTCAGTCCTTTTCTGTCTGTGGTGACTTACAGCAGGCAGTACAATGACTTACCATAGAATAATAGGACTGGAAGGGACCTCGAGAGGTCATCGAGTCCAGCCCCCCGCCCTCAAGGCAGGACCAAGCTCCGTCTACACCATCCCTGACAGATGTCTATCTAACCTGTTCTTAAATATCTCCAGAGAGGGAGATTCCCCCACCTCCCTTGGCAATTTATTCCAATATTTGACCACCCTGACAGTTAGGAATTTTTTCCTAATGTCTAATCTAAACCTCCCCTGCTGCACTTTAAGCCCATTACTCCTTGTCCTGTCCTCAGTAACCAAGAGGAACAAATTTTCTCCTTCCTCGTTGTGACACCCTTTTAGATATTTGAAAACCGCTATCATGTCCCCCCTTAATCTTCTTTTTTCCAAACTAAACAAGCCCAGTTCATGAAGCCTGGCTTCATAGGTCATGTTCTCTAAACCTTTAATCATTCTTGTTGCTCTTCTCTGTACCCTTTCCAATTTCTCCACATCCTTCTTGAAATGTGGCGCCCAGAACTGGACACAGTACTCCAGCTGAGGCCTAACTAGTGCAGAGTAGAGCGGCAGAATGACTTCACGAGTTTTGCTTACAACACACCTGTTGATACAACCTAGAATCATATTTGCTTTTTTTGCAACAGCATCACACTGTTGACTCATATTCAACTTGTGGTCCACTAGGACCCCTAGATCCCTTTCCGCCATGCTCCTTCCTAGACAGTCGCTTCCCATCTTGTATGTATGGAACTGATTGTTCCTTCCTAAGTGGAGCACTTTGCATTTCTCTTTATTAAACCTCATCCTGTTTACCTCTGACCATTTCTCTAACTTGCTAAGGTCATTTTGAATTATGTCCCTATCCTCCAAAGAAGTTGCAACTCCACCCAGTTTGGTATCATCTGCAAACTTAATAAGCGTACTCTCTATCCCAATATCTACATCATTGATGAAGATATTGAACAGTACGGGTCCCAAAACAGACCCTTGTGGAACTCCACTTGTTATCTCTTTCCAGCAAGATTTAGCACCATTAACAACAACTCTCTGACTATGGTTATCCAGCCAATTAGGCACCCACCTTATCGTGGCCCTATCTAAGTTATATTTGCCTAGTTTATCAATAAGAATATCATGCGAGACCGTATCAAATGCCTTACTAAAGTCTAGGTATATGACATCCACCGCTTCTCCCTTATCCACAAGGCTCGTTATCCTATCAAAGAAAGCTATCAGATTAGTTTGGCATGACTTGTTCTTCACAAACCCATGCTGGCTATTCCCTATCACTTTATTACCTTCCAAGTGTTTGCATATGATTTCCTTAATTACCTGCTCCATTATCTTCCCTGGGACAGTCGTTAAACTGACCGGTCTGTAGTTTCCTGGGTTGTTCTTATTCCCCTTTTTATAGATGGGCACAATATTTGCCCTTTTCCAGTCTTCTGGAATCTCCCCTGTCTGCCATGATTTTTCAAAGATCATAGCTAAAGGCTCAGATATCTCCTCTATCAGTTCCTTGAGTATCCTGGGATGCATTTCCTCAGGACCTGGTGACTTGCTGACATCTAACTTTCCTAAGTGATTTTTAACTTGTTCTTTGTGTATCCTATCTTCTAATCTTACCCTTTCTCTGCTTGTATTCACTACGTTAGGCACACCTCCAGACTTCTCGGTGAAGACCGAAACAAAGAAGTCAATGAGCATCTCCGCCATTTCCAAGTTTCCTGTTACTGCTTCTCCCTCCTCACTAAGCAGTGGGACTACCCTGTCCGTGGTCTTCCTCTTGCTTTTAATGTATTTAAAAGGTCTTCTTGTTTCCCTTTATGCCTGTAGCTAGTTTGATCTCATTTTGTGCCTTTGCCTTTCTAATCTTGCCCCGCATTCCTGTGTTGCTTGCCTATATTCATCCTTTGTTATTTGTCCTAGTTTCCATTTTTTATATGACTCCTTTTTTATTTTGAGATCATGCAAGATCTCCTTGTTAAGCCAAGCTGGTCTGTTGCCATATTTTCTATCTTTCCTACACAGCGGAATTGTTTGCTTTTGGGCCCTTAACAACGTTCCTTTGAAATACTTCCAACTCTCCTCAGTTGTTTTTCCCTTCAGTCTTGCTTCCCATGGGACCTTACCTACAAGTTCTCTGAGCTTATCAAAATCTGCCTCCCTGAAATCCATTACCTCAGTTGTGCTGGTCTCCCTTCTACCTTTCCTTAAGATCATGAACTCTATTATTTCATGATCACTGTCCCCTATACTGTCTTCCACTTTCAAGTTTTCAACTAGTTCCTCCCTATTTGTTAAAACCAATCCAGAACAGCTTCTCCTCTGGTAGCTTTTTCAACCTTCTGAAACAAAGTTGTCTCCAATGCAGTCCAGAAACTTATTGGATAGCCTGTGCCCCGCTGTGTTAGTTTCCCAACATATGTCTGGATAGTTGAAGTCCCCCATCACCACCAAATCTTGGGCTTTGGATAGTTTTGTTAATTGTTTAAAAAAGGCCTCATCCACCTCTTCCACCTGGCTAGGTGGCCTGTAGTAGACTCCTAGACTTATGCTAGCTATAAATGATAGTATTAGAGCTCAAGAGAAGTACTCTGTTTCAGAATACTCTGCAGTTAGTGTTTCATTACACTGTGGCACCTGATGAGAAGAAGATAATAATGAAATAAAAATAGACAGAAAAGAGAAAACCAGACTTCTAACAACATTTCAAGATTGCAAATATTTGTTGGCCACTACCATCCAATGACTATTAAAAAACGTGTGGGCAGTTTCTGGAGAGCTGTCTGTATTACAACTGGCATGAATTCTAGGCTAATCTGCTACCCAACCTGTTTCCTTGCTGAGCAAAGGATTTGAGTGAAATGTGTCATGTTGTGAGGTGAAAAACACATTAAAAACCTGAATCACAAGGCTCTTAAAAATGCTCTTGAAACTTGTACAATACTACAGGAATTTTGCAGCATGCTGACAATATTAGTAAGGACATTTATCAAGTTATTGGTGTTCAACTTCTGATGAAGTCTTCATATTTTTGGCAGGTGGGAAGGAACTTCTTTACATAATCAAAGTTCAGAGTAGGGTGTTGAAGTGGAATATTATTACACAGTTGTCTGCATCAGTGTAACAGTAACCTCAGTACATTTTACAATTAGTGTAGGGATGTTAGCAACTAGTCGACTCAACTAATCGCTTTCCCCCCCCTTGCTGTCTGTCAGAGAGAGGCAGCAAGGGGAGGGGAGGAGAAATAGGAGCTGGCTTAAAAGCTGGTTCCCTCTAGCACCATCTCTGTGGTGGGGAAGGGCAGGGGCATAGCGGGGAACTGGTGGCACTTCTGCCTTTGAAAAGTAGCAAGAGCAGGGCTCTTGCTACATTTCAAAAGAAGAAGCGCTGCAGAGAGCCTGGGGCAAGCTAGAGACTCAAAACAGTTTCAAAAGCAGAGAGCGCCGGGTCAGCAGGGCCCGTGCTCCCTGTGGCATTTCCACCTTTGAAATGTAGTAAGAGCCGGCAGGGCTTTTGCTACATTTCAAAGGTGGAGGCGCTCTTATCTACTAATCGAATAGTCAGTGCGAATTACATCGACTGTTTGATTAATTGATAAATCTAAATTTAACATCCTTAAATTAGTGTTTTCAGATAGTTGCCATTCCTTTCCATCCCATACTGTCCAAAAAGAATTGTGTATTATATTGGAAAAACAAAAACTGTACTCAGAAGACTATCACTCAATTCTACAGTGAGATGATGACAATAGACATTCTACATACGTTGATTTCTTCAACACCAAGGGAAGCCTTCCACAGTTTGTGAAGTAGTAGATTACATATTTTAACTATTTTGTTGACAAGGAGGAAGATAGGTTTTGAGCATTATCTCTGTATACTTTTCTGTTGACACATCTGGATGAAAAAGATGGAATAATATGAAAACTGGATATGTGAAAGGCATCCAGAATTAAATACTGATGAAATGAATAGTGTCATACTATTTCTACAGTCATAAAAATTATCTTCAATTCTAATAGATCAAGTTCACAGTGTACCAATAGCACAAATGGGAAATTATCAGGAGTTCCTAAAACAGATACCATCCCCCCTTCGAGAGCTAGACCCTGATCAACCCCGAAGGCTACATACATTTGGTAATCCATTTAAATTGGACAAGAAGGTAATTTCTCTTCCGTACTCTTTTTGTGTTAAATTAGTGCTATGGCATGTGTATGTATTGCTAATTATAAGCTTATCCAACTGCTTAAGAAATATAGGGACCTTCTTTTCCAAATTTTCTCAACCCTTTTTTAGATCCCTGTATTTTCATGGAGGGACAGACTTTTAATTAGAAGTCATTTATAAAGTTTCTGACTTTTTAATATGCTAAATTCATATGTTGTGAGATTGCCATCACTCTATTCTTTTTTATTCCACTCCCATTTATTAAATCCTTCCTTAGCAAAAAGCTTGCATTAACTTGATGGCTTCTCTAGTTTTCTACTTCACAAATCCAGGTCTTTGACTTGACTTGAGCGAATTACCAATATAGTTGAATGTATAACTGATTAAAAAATTACATTGTGTGTAACTCTAGTTTAAAGGTTACATTTTACCTACACAATTTTATAACAGTGGTCACCATTCTTTCTTTGCATATTGTTTATAGAGTGGTCTTCAACACATTAGTTCCCCAGAGTAAATAATTTGACTTTTTTAAACTTGACATCTAAGAAACCAAGTCAAGGTGGCTTATTTTACCTGATTGGATTGTCTAATACCTGACAGTGTCAGGAAATGGTTGGATGTGTGATGTTTTTTGTTAAACTTGCTGTGCAAAATAACACAGATTTAAGGAAGCTTTTTTATATATTTGTTACAGGGAATGATGATAGATGAAGCAGATGAATTTGTATCAGGGCCCCAAAATAAACACAAACGACCTGGAGAGCCTAATATGCAAGGGATTCCTAAAAGACGTCGGTGTATGTCACCTCTTCTAAGAGGCAGGCCACAGACTCCTCCTGTTGTGAATAATCATATTGGAGGAAAAGGGCCACCTATACCTATTACGCAAGCACAACCAGATCTTGTGAAACCTATTCCTATTCACAAAAGTAAGTTTAACTCTATTTCAGTTAATTTTTTGTCTTGCCTTCATTTAGTTCTTCAGTTAATTCACTTTACTATTTTATACAAAAGGATATTTTAGTTGTTCTGCAAAAAGTACTCAAAAGAGTAAGCATGCTGTAGATTTCTCAAATTTGAGCATTTGAATAGCGTGTTCCAAACGGTATGTAAATGTGCAGCCTTAAGTATTCAAATTAATTTGCATATTGGCATCTCACAGGCAAGAAATGTTTGCCATTATTTTTCATTTTAAAGCGATATAAAGATTTCTGAAATTTAACTATCTGCCATTGAAACACCACTTTCTAAAACTACATTGTTCTGTATAAGGGAAAGTTTTCTATGATATAGACAAAGGTATTTGTCCAATGCCTTTTAGTTATTTCACATGTATGCATTTTTCAGATTTAATGATACACAAATTGACTGTAACGATATAGTAAGTAAAATAAATGTCAGTGAAGTTTGTAGTAACTATGTTCCTGGCAAATGTGAGGGGGCAGAATATGGAGGGTTTCATATTTATAGACTTGTCATGTTTGTTGTTTGCCTACCTGCACTCTTTATATTGAGTTCCTTTAAATTTTCCTCCATAAATCACTCTTTTGAGCCCCTGATTATTTCTCTTGCTCTTGTCTTCCTCAGCATTTTAGTAATAAGAAAATGGACGTATTAGTATAACATTTCAGGTTTATTTGCACCAGAGGCAAGTTAGAGGGTTTTTACCTTTCTTTTCTGTGATGTGGTATTCCAGTATAGGTGAAGAGTTTAAGAAAGGAGTTTGATATTTCAGCCATTAAATTCAACTCCATCCTTTCTTACAAGTAGGCCTACTCTCCCTTCCCACCCTCCCCCAACAATATAGAAAGCATTTTAACTCATTTTCTTTGGTGCTTATTATTTTTTACACTTAACTAACTTAATATTCTTCTTCGAGTAGTGTCCCCGTGGATGCTCCACTGTAGGTGAAGGGTCGCCCTGAGCCTCAGATCGGAGCTTTCTATAGCAGTTTCCCCTGTTGAGCCACGCATGCCCAGGAGGCGTCTCGAGCCCTTCCCGCCTCCTGTGGAGCGTGACTCAACCCCCTCCCTTTCAGTTCCTCTTTAACCGCCCTCGCCAACGGACGGAGCAAACAGGAGCTCCCTGTCAGACTCGCTGACTACCTTTCTCTCCCTAGTTTAGTCATAGTTCTTTCCCCTGATATCCCAAGTTACTTTTCCTTGTTTCTTCAAAAAAAAACAAACAAAAAAACCTAGTAATAAGGAAAATACACTTACCTAAACCCCCCCTCAGGGGGCTTGAACCGTCTTAAACCGGGACTCTGAGGTACCGGTGTTCTCACAGCTGTTCAACACAGGAAAGAAAGAAGAGACTTAAAAAAAAAAAAAACCAACACGGACACTGACGACAATAACAGTAACAGTCAAATAAATACATAGAACAAGCTCAAAGAGGAGAGAACCGGCCATGTCCGCCTCCTCAGGCTTTAAAAAATGCGACCAATGCCGGGACCCTATGCCGGTTTCAGATGGACATTCAAAGTGCATTCGCTGTTTGGGGGAATTTCACTCTCCCCACAGCTGCACTCATTGCAATTCACTCACGGCGAGAGCCAGGAAGGACCGAGAGCTCCGCCTGAGAATGATCTTATTTGAAAAGGCTTTACAGCCCGCTGGGGAACAGGCGGCAACGCGACAAGAGCCTCCCCCACCCTCCAGGAGCGAGCCGAGGGGCAGACCCTCACCATCCCGCTCCTTACCAGCCTCTTCCTCTCCAAAACATGGAGGAGAGGCACACCAGAGCGGGAGGACCCCTGCCACGAAGTCTTCGGGGCGATCCACTCCGCACCGGCATCGGGGCGCGCTATGGCTGAGCGGCCCCGGGAGCGCTCCAAACAGCTGGCACGGCAAGAAAAGCCGGCGCTGAAGCAAACCGCGGTGCCGCTTCAAACGGCGGCACCGCTTTCAACCCCGACGCTGCCTCAAGCTTCGGCGGCGCCGAAAGCTGCAGCACAGCTTAAAGCTACGGTGCCGACTAAAGCCACGGCACCGCAGCAGAGCGAGTCACAGCCTCCCAAGCGCCCGGCACCACCTTCAGCTAAACAGCGTGATGCTGCACTAACGCTGCCAGCGCAAACAGACAGGCAGCCAGATGACACTGCTATGGAGCAGCCTCAGCAGGAAACTCACTCACACAGCAGCTTTTATGATCAGTGCCTGCCTTCCACATCTTACTCACCTGGGAAGTCCCCATCAGGGCTACCCCTTCCCAGGTCTACACCACTCTTATCCAGCCAAGACGCTCCTCTTCCTGAGGATGACCACCACACGTCTTATTCCTCGAGGCACGCATCACCTAGGCAGTCTTGCTTTCATCATTACAGGGCTCCACCACAACAGAACCAATGGCACCCATACTGGCCTTACCCACCCCCACCTTATCCACAGTGGGGACCCTGGGAACACTGGGAGCCATGTGGACAAAGCTCCCCAACTCACTCCACTCCATCCTGGAGAAGCTTATCTCTGCCGCAGTCCCTACCTCCAGTAATTCTTTCGGATGAGGAGGTGGACCGAATCTCTGACAATGAATCAGACAGTCATTCAATAAATGTTACACATTCTGATGCTCCCGATACACAATCAGATGAAGCCGTAGTTCCATCAGATTCTGCACCAATTGATGACCTAAAACAGTTCCAGGATCTATTCAAGAGGGTAGCAACAAGCCAGAATGTTTCCCTGCAAGAGGTCCAGAAGAAACAGTACCAATTGCTAAAAAATCTCCATCCTACATTACATAGCAAGATTGCTCTGCCTATAGACGAGGCAATAATGGAGACCTCAGAAGACCTCTGGAAACACCTGCATCCATTCAACCAACTAATAAAAGAATTGATAGGAAGTACTTTGTCCCATCAAAAGACAACGACTTTCTCTTCACACACCCACAACGTAACTCGTTAGTCGTAGACTCAGCACAACAACGTGCAAAGCTCCCACAATACAAGTTGGGCAACGCAGACAAGGACCACAAAAAGTTGGACTCCTTTGGCAAGAAGGTATTCTCCTCTTCCACCCTACAACTCAGAATATCGAACTACTCCGCTCTTTTAGCAAATCATGACTTTGACAATTACTCGAAACTGGGAGAACTGGTGCCACATCTCCCCGAGTCTAAAAGATCCATCTTGAAAACAATAGTTCATGAGGGCCATATGATCGCCCGCACTGCTCTCCAAACCGCAATGGATGTTGCTGACACCGCAGCCCGAATTACAGCTACAGCGGTGGTCATGCGTAGAGCTTCTTGGCTCCAGTCGTCAGGAGTTCCCCGCGATCTCCAGCCTAAAGTAGAAGATCTGCCATTCGACAAGCAAAAGCTATTTGCAGCTACTACGGACGAAATACTCCATAACAGCAAAAATTCCAAGTCCACACTTCGCACGTTGGGCATGTACATGCAGCCCTATAGACGTGGATGATACACCCCATATAACTCATACAACCGATACCGATATGGGCAATACAATAGACCACAGAGGCCCTATGAAGACACTAGACCAAGGCAACGAGGTCCCAGAAGGCGCCACAACCAGGCCCGCCCACCAACTACCCAACCATCTAAACAGCAAATTTGAAGATTTGGTCGAGGGCCTGCAACACCCTTCTTACAATCTACCACGACTCCAACATGGCCATCTGTTCACCCACCGTTTGCGGCCATTCCTTCCTCAATGGGAATCCATAACATCGGACCGCTGGGTTTTAGAGATCATTCGAGTGGGCTACACCTTCCCATTTACCTCTATCCCCCGTACCGTTCCCCCTATCCCGTCCCTCTTCAGGGACCACTCTCATGAGACCCTTCTGAAACAAGAAATCGATCGACGACTCCTCATCGGAGCAGTAGAAAGGGTACCCCGAGAGTTCCACGGGAGAGGGTTTTACTCGAACTATTTCTTAACCGAAAAACGAACAGGGGGTTGGAGACCTATATTGGACCTCCGCAAACTGAACAAGTTTCTCAAGAAACAGCATTTCAAGATGGTCACTCTCTCCACAATCATTCCTGCGCTAGATCAAGGGGACTGGTTTGCAGCCCTCGACCTCCAAGATGCCTATTTCCATGTAACCATCCACCCCTCCCACAGACGTTACCTACGCTTCATGTTGGGACCAGACCACTTCCAGTACAGGGTTCTTCCCTTCGGCCTCTCATCAGCCCCGAGGGTATTTTCCAAGCTACTGGCGGTCGTGACGGCGTATCTCAGACGACAAAATGTCATCATATTTCCCTATCTAGACGACTGCCTTCTAAAGGGATCCTCGTACGCCGAAACAGCCTCTATGATACAGACGACCACGACCCTCCTCAGTCGTCTAGGCCTTCTAATCAACCAAGACAAGTCAACTCTGCACCCGGTTCAAGACATAGAGTTCATTGGCGCACGCCTGGACTCAGTGACAGCCCGGGCATACCTACCTCGGCAACGTTTTGCAACTATGCAAGAAATTATAAACGGGATGCTTACAGTTCCTACCACCACGGTACTTACATGCCTCCGACTAATGGGGCACATGGCTTCCACCACCTACGTAGTCCACCATGCTCGTCTGCACTTTCGATGTTTTCAACTCTGGATGGCAACCGTATATATCCCATCACGACACCCTCGAAACAAAACGGTTACTATCCCACCAGACGTGCTGGCATCCTTACAATGGTGGACAGTGCCAAACAATCTTCTGACGGGGGTTCCATTCCAACAAACCGAACCCACTATCCAAATCACCACAGATGCTTCCATGCTCGGCTGGGGGGCACATATGGACGGTCACGAAGCTCAAGGCAGGTGGTCCCCAAATGAGACACGCTTACATATCAATCTCCTCGAATTGAGGGCAGTAAGGAATGCCTGTGCACACTTTGCCTCCGACATCGCCAATCACACAGTCCGCATCCTAACGGACAACATCTGCACGATGTTCTACATAAACAGACAGGGTGGATCCCACTCCCGCTCTTTATGCGCGGAGGCTATTCGCCTGTGGAACTCGTGCATCCGCAACCAAGTCACCCTTATAGCATCCTACCTGCCCGGAGTGAACAACATCAAAGCGGACTCACTCAGCCGAAACTTCACCTTGAACCACAAATGGGAGTTACATGCAGAGGTGACGAACTCAATTTTCCACCAGTGGGGATGGCCATCGATAGACCTCTTTGCTTCTACCCAGAACACCAAATGTCCCCAATTCTGCTCACGTGCGGGACTTGGCAGACACTCTCTGGGGGATGCCTTCCTGATCAATTGGACAGCCTCCCTACACCACGCCTTTCCTCCCATACCGCTCATCCCAAGAGTCCTGCGCAAGATCCTGAGAGACAAAGCCCTAGTCATCCTGATTGCGCCATCATGGCCTCGCCAAACCTGGTACCCATACCTTCACAGGCGCTAGCGGTCCAGCCTCCCTACCCGCTACCGTACCGGATAGACCTACTATCTCAGGACGACGGCAAGATATTGCATCCACAACTCAATACCCTGCATCTTCAGGCTTGGCTTCTCTCTGGTTCTCAGAGGTAGAAGATCGCTGCTCCCAGCGAGTAAAAGACATCCTCCTCCAGAGCAGGAGACAGTCTACTCGGAAAACTTACCAACAGAAATGGGCACGTTTCTGTCACTGGTGTCAGCGAGTCAAAGTGGAGCCCCGTGCCTCACCATTAGATACCATTCTAGACTACATTCTGGACCTTAAAGCATCAGGACTCTCTATCTCCTCCCTAAGAGTACACCTCTCTGCAATAGCAGCATTTCATACACCAGTAGATGGATTCTCCATTTTTAGCCATCCTATTACAAAAAGATTCCTCAAGGGACTCCAGAATGTGTACCCACCACATAGGGCTCCACCCCCTTTGTGGGACCTAAATCTTGTTTTGAACTGCCTCACCAGACCTCCCTTTGAGCCACTGTCAACAGTGCCACTTCCTTTCCTTTTTATGAAGGTCTGTTTCCTCTTAGCCATCACCTCCATCAGGAGGGTGAGTGAACTCGGAGCATTAATGTCAGAACCTCCTTACACAATTTTCACAAAGGATAGGGTCATACTTAGACCCCACCCCACGTTTTTGCCAAAGGTCGGCACAGAATTCCATATTAACGAACCGATCGTGTTACCTACCTTTTCCCCAAAACCGCACTCTTCGCAGACAGACGCCAGCCTGCACACTCTGGACATCCGGAGGGCTCTGGCCTTCTTCCTAGAAAGAACGAAACCATTCCGTAAATCTGAAAGACTTTTTATCTCCATTGCTGAACGATCCAAAGGCACACCAATATCATCTCAACGAATCTCAAAGTGGATATCGACATGCATAATTAAGTGCCACTCTCTGGGCAATAGACTGCTGATATGCCCACCACGAGCGCACTCTACTCGAGCCACGGCTGCTTCCACAGCCTTTCTGGGCAATGTCCCCTTAAGAGACATTTACCGGGCAGCGACATGGTCCTCAGATCATACCTTTGCTAAACATTACGCCATTCTTCCACAACTTAAGAGTGACTCAGCAGTTGCCACGGCAGTGCTCTCCACCACTGCCAAACATTGACTCCGGCTCCCTCCAACCATATACTGGATACTGCTTTGTAGTCACCTACAGTGGAGCACCCACGGGGACACTACTTGAAGAAGAAAAGGAAGTTACTCACCTTGTGCAGTAACGAGTGTTCTTCGAGATGTGTGTCCCCGTGGGTGCTCCACGACCCTCCCTAACTCCCCTCTGCTCGGAGTCGAAATTACTCGGGCGGAGACGAGGAACTGAAAGGGAGGGGGTTGAGTCACGCTCCTCAGGACGCGGGAAGGGCTCGAGACGCCTCCTGGGCATGCGTGGCTCAACAGGGGAAACTGCTATAGAAAGCTCCGATCTGAGGCTCAGGGCGACCCTTCACCTACAGTGGAGCACCCACGGGGACCCACATCTCGAAGAACACTCGTTACTGCACAAGGTGAGTAACTCCCTTTTCTAGTTTGGTTTGGTTCTGTCATTTGGCTTCATACAGCGAACAGACCCTTCTGAAATCAGTTGGTTAATCTTTGTATTGACTGAAAGAGGCATTGTAGCTTGTTTTAATGATGGTGTTTCTGAGAATCCCCAGTTGCTTTGCACCATGGTAGATTTTAAACCTTCCATCTTGTGTTATTTACTAGACTTACTTTTTTAATTACAAATTTTGTATTCAGGTGATGGTTGCATTCTCTTATTTTTGGTTCATTATCTTTCCCCTTGTAACACAGTAATTTATTAATTCAGTAAGACCACACTTATAATTAGATACCACTATAAGGCATTCAAGTAGAGTGACATTCAAGAGTAATAGTGCCTGATTTTAGCTGGATTTCATCCTCACTTCTTGCAGGTGTAATTTTGTGCTTGCAACTAAATGTCATATTAAAGCTTACTGTTTAGATGATGATATATATGATAGATTACAGACTTAAATTAGGTATGCAGTTAATCTAGTAAGATTTATTTTTGCAACTCTGAGCAGAAAAATAACATTCTTTTTTGAGTGTTTGCTCATGGCCATTTACTGTAGGTGTGCGCGCTTACCACATGCACTGGTGCCAGAAGACTTTCCCTCAGCAGTATCTGTAGGGGACTGATTCCAATGCCCTGTAAGTGGAGCATGCATGCTGCGCTATATAGGGCGTTGTCGAACCCCCTGCTCCCTCATTTCGTTCTTACTACCAGTGACACTACTTGGAACTGCATACTCCAACTTGGGCTGTAATCTTTAGTTTAAGATCTGCTATTCAATTGTTAAAAAAGTGGTCGTGTAGCTCCTTAGAGACTAACAAAAATATATAGTGGATTGTGCCCACAAAAGCTCATGATATAAGGTGCTACAGGACCACTCATTGTTTTTTTGCAATTAGACTAACATGGTTACCCCTCTGTGACACTCATTTGTAAATAGTTTCCCTCTAGTTGTTTAAATACTTGTAAATAGTTGCAGATAGGGACCTAGCCCAGGGGTGAGGTGCGGGTTGGGCATGTCCCACTCCCCTAGCTTTAAAGCTTGTGATATGTGCCGCAAGCCTTTGCCAGTTAGCAAGACACATGCTGATTGCCTTCACTGTTGTGGTGAAGCCCATATTTCGGAAAAGTGTCGATCTGCAGATTGTTTCATTCTCAGACAATAAAAGATAGGGTCATCTGGCTAAAAGCTCTACTCATGGAGTCCACTCTTACTCTCTAGCACCAGCGCTTGGACTTGGCACCGAGCGCCAATACCTTAGTGTGGTTCGCTTCGTCTATGGCATAAATCCAGCACCAGTCATCTTCCATGGTTCCAGCCAAGAAGTCCAAAAGGTCAACCAAAGACAAGTCTCCCACTCTGTGAAAAGAGAAGGTGAAGAAAGGGGAGCATGGTGGTGACCACGTGCCCGACACATCTTTGGCACAGACCGAGCAGAACAGCTGTTCCCTGTTGCCCGCCCCAATCGTCCAGGTCCCTTTTACTCTGGAGGCTTTTCAGGCAATGCAGGATATTATCACTGTCCCTGTGCTGCTGACTCAAGCACAGCTCAGCCCCCAAAATAGAGGGATTTTGCTCCTTGATCACTAAGCACCTGATGCTCTTGCGCTCCCCAAGTGGATCGGAGAGCTCCTCATAGCACTGCATGGTCACTTCATCTGAAGCATCACCGGAGTCTAGGCATAAACCTATGAAGGCTATGGCAGCCAAGGCACGCTGGAGCTAGTCACTCCCTGCATGTGAGTCATTCTAGGATGGATCCCTGCAAGCTCAGCACCACTTCCTATGCTGCAGTTATTGACTGGCACAGAACTATTTGAATCAAGACTACAGGTCCTGCTCGACTTCCCAGCACTAGGCACCAATTTCTCAGTGCCTAATCGCAGCCACAACAGAGCAGGTCTCAAGACTGCCCTTGAGCAGCTGACACTGATCTAGCTAGTCTCCATGTTCTTTAAGGTCTGTGTTGTCTTGCAACTCTCGGTACTGAACAGAAAAAACCACGGGCTCCATGTTGTGAACCTTGGGCGCAGTCTGCTCTGTCAGCACTGCATTAGAATTAGTTTCCCTACCTCTGTCTCAATCATTGTCACTGTACCACCTCAGGCCAGTTACTCCTCAAGTGGAAGAAGAGGTGGGGGTGCTCAGCCCCCAGCAGCAGAGGAAGAGCAGTCGGTCTGAGCCACCGCATCCGCAGATGAGGCTATTGTGGCACATCCCTTGCCCCCTTCAGTGGTACCTTCAAGATGATAAAACCCACAAGGATGACTTAAAGAGGGTGGCTGCTAACCTGGAACTCCAGGCAGAGGAAATAGAGGAGGCCTCTAACTCCCTATTTGGAGTCCTTTGATAGATGCTTGCCAGGGTAGTCCTACTGCTGCATGATGGAGTGGCCAAGATTGACAGAGTTCTGTGGTAAACTCTTTCTTCCCTTCTCCTCATTTAAAAAAGGAGGGGAAGGAAATATTTTATCCCCACAAAAGGCCATGAGTCTATTCCAAATTTCCACAAGCCCCTGAAGAGGAGGTGAGGGAGCCTCAACACCTAGGGCAGCACTGCAAGTGGCTTCTGATGTGGTGGACTCAGCAGCACATTGCGTAGCATCTACAATTTCTATGTGAAGGGTGGTACGGTGGTCCCTCTTAGTAGGGTAATCTCCAGAAGCCCAGCATTCCAACCAGGACCTTCCCTTTGACAGGGCTGCCCTATTTTGCAGAACAAACGAACGAGAAATTCAGACACCAGCAGTGCCCTCAGAAAAACTATTTTGGGGGCTTATCTAGATTTTATTTTACTTTAGCATTCCGGAGCACCTCATATTCCTTTCTTTCTCTCACCCTCCAAAAAGCCTTTCTTTTTTCCTTGCTCACTTCTAGAGTTATTGGAAGACCTCTTGGTCATGCCTGGTTCCTCAGGCTTTAAAAGGTGTTTAACCTGTAGACTGTCCATTTCAGTCTCTGACACACTCAGGGTATGTCTACACTACAAAGTTAGTTCGAACTAACGGACTTTAGTTCGAACTAACTTTAATAGGTGCTACACTAGCGCTCCGCTAGTTCGAATTTGAATCGAACTAGCGGAGCGCTTAGTTCGAACTAGGTAAACCTCATTTTACGAGGATTAAGCCTAGTTCGAACTAGCTAGTTCGAATTAAGGGGTGTGTAGCCCCTTAATTCGAACTAGTGGGAGGCTAGCCCTCCCCAGGTTTCCCTGGTGGCCACTCTGGCCAACACCAGGGAAACTCTATGCCCCCCTCCCGGCCCCGGACCCCTTAAAGGGGCACGGGCCTGGCTACGGTGCCTGTGCCAGGTGCAAGCCTGCCAGCACCCAGCCAGCAGACCCTGCACCTGGCACGGCACAGAGCCACCCATCCGATGTCCCCCAGCCCACCCCCTCTTCCCGGGACCAGGCTGGCGGCTCCCGGGAGCTTGCCCTGGACTGCAAGAGGCGGGCACCTTCCTGGGCTAGTGCGGACATCGTGGACCTCGTCCACGATCTCCGCACTAGGCACAGGAAAGTGGCTGTCTTTCTCTCTCTCTCTCTCTCTCTCTCCCCGCTGCTTTGGAGTTTCTTGTTGATCCTCTGCAGCAGGAAAGGAACTGAGGGGTTGGTTGGTTGAGCATGTGGGATAGCCACTTGTAACGGCATTTTCCAGCTGCCCTGCATGTTCAGACTACCATAAATCTCTGAGCAGAGGCACTCAGATACCTAAAGTGGAGCACGCACAGGGACAACCATCTCAAAGAACCCAGTACTGCACACGTGAGTAACTGCCTTTTTGTGAGAATTGACTCTAGGACAAATTACAATTGAATAACTAGATATAGTCAGACGTACTGGGATATGCCTTCTAATAAAGTTTAGGCCCTTTCCCAGTACAAAAAGTTTGTTGCCCCTCTTGTCTTTTAATACAGCAAATAAAGTAAAGGAAAAAGGCTGGTATATCCTGTTAGGTGGGTCTCACTGATATTGATATATTAGTGAATAGAATCTCTTTAATCTGCGTCATTTCAAAATATTGCAACACATACGCTTGTACTTGGTGAGCTTCACTCTGTTGAACAGTGAACTTTATTCCTTTAATGAGGAGCCTGTGTGTTGCATAGGTCTTTGAGCCATCCCTTCTGAACTAAAACTAATGTTATCAGTTAATCCTAATGGGATGAGGTAAGTAATTCCTCACAGAAACACTTTTTATCTTCTGTTCATTTGACTTCTGGCTTTGTTGTTAGTCCATATAGGTCTTCCCTTTTTCTCGTGATGAATGCCTCCGTGTATTGCTAGATCGCCATCAATACACATTCCAGGTGTTCTGTACCAATATCGTGTTGTGATGCCCCGATGTTGCAGAAATATCTTACCTTCTCCTAAACCTAGCTGCTGAACATGTTCACACAAGACAAGATACTTGTACCAAATCATAGATAATTTTGATTGTTTCTAATACATGTTTGCCAGTTTGTCTCTTCATAGTTTTTATTTTTCAGCTTCAGAAGCCAATAACGAGATTGCAGCGGATGATGTGATTGAGAATCATGTTGCAGACCCACTTTCATCAGATGTTTTTCCAAATGCTATGGATTCTGAATTTTCAGTGTTGTCTTCTCCATTCAGTCCATTGGACCGACCTACAACTCATTCAGAGGATTTAGGCCATGAACATTTAGGAACTAATAACCTTAATGTTGATGAATTTATGCAAAATCATGAGTCGTGTGGTGAAGAGCAAAGTGCTCAAGAAAACTTGGCAGCATCTTCGCCAAACAAAGGGAAAAAAGTGATGCTTTCCAGAAGTGAGAGAGAGGTTAATATAGAACTAAAAGCACAAATTATGAAGGAGATTAGAAAGCCAGGAAGAAGTAAGTATAAGAAATCTAAACCACTATCTTTATATCCAGATTATTGGAGATGTAACTAGACTCAGTTGAAATATTTAAACTAGATCATTTTATTTTGAAAGATACTAAATCATGAAAGAAATAGAGAGATCTGTGATTAATAGCAGAGGTAAAAATAAAAGAGAAACACAATGTGTACTAGGAGAATTTACAAGGAAATCCTTTCAATGCAAAGTTTATAAGGACTCTTTAGAAAATTTGAAAATATATTTTTTCATGCTTTCCTAAGTGGGTGTGTGGAATAGGACTTATAGCCCTCTGTGTTTATATTCGTCACCATACAAGTGTCAGAGTTTGTGCTTACCTACTTTGACAGTATCCTGGGTTTAGTACGTTTGGGTTTTAATATTAAAGTTGACAAATAACAATTAATTTTTCTTTGAGTGATGGTCCTTGTGTATGTTCCTTATGTGTAATAAGCATGTACACCATGAGCTTGAGTCTGGAATTTTTACGAGCATTATCCATTGGCTTGCATGTGTGCCATAGCTCTCCTTGTGCTTAGAAGGATCTGATGGTGAAGGCTCAGGATAAAGAGCTTCTGATGCTTCCTTCCATTTCTAGAGCTGATGCGATACCCGTAACAATAAGACCCCAGAGGAACCCAACTGCCACAGTGATGACGGAAGCTACAATTTTGACAGCTCTGCCAATGGATTCTTTTTGTACTTTGGGGTGATCAGAGACCTATGATGCCCTTACTTATCTCATCCATCCCTATTATTGATTCCATCTCCATTGTGGGATGTTGATAGAGGAAAAGCCTAACCTGTTGAGGCACAGCTATTGGAATGGTTCAGCATAAGAAAAGGGATTGGGCTTTTTCCTTGGATGAGTCTGTGCAGCAGTAAATGGAGGACCAGAATACAGCAGGCAAAGAAATAGGTGATATCCTATGCTACAGAAAGGGGGACAGTCCTCTGCCAGTTGATCCATCTTACTGTGAGGACTCTGGGATCCCTATCCTGGACACTCAAGATTGGTGCAGGCATCCTGTTTGCCATCACCTGGACACCCGCAACTGGCTGTTTTGGACGATTTGGAATGGGAGAGTGAGGAGGATCAGATATTTGTGAGGTTCTTGGAGCAGTCTTATCATCTTCACTGGATGAGGCAATTTCTTTGTTTTCTCTGTATCTGCCAGATGACTTGAAATAATATCAAGACTTCATGTCCAGGGTGGCTGCAGAGCTATAGATTCAGATTGAGGAAGTTCAGGAGTTTGTGTATTTTTTTAAAAAATTCTGCAGCCTTATAGTCCCTGATTAGTGGCCACCATCATAAATGAAGTCATCATGGACTCAGCAGAGCTAGTTTGGCATGTTGCTGCTTCTTGTACTCACACCCTTAACAGGGCTGAGAAACACTACTTTGTTCCATCTAAGGGTAAGTTTTTGTTCTCTCATCCACCACTGAATTCTTTGGTGATTTAGGCAGCTACAGAGCAGCCCAAGCAACAGCCTCCAAAGACTACTCCTTCTGAAAGGAGATACAAGTGATTCAACCTTCTAGGGAGAATGGTTTCTTCTACATCATCCATTTCAGTGTCTCAAATGATCAGGCCTTCTTAGCCAAACATTATTTTTACTATAATTTTTTGGAATTTAAGGACAAGCTCCTTGAAGAGGGCCTAATTCCAGGCCTTAGTGAATGAGGGCAGATTGGTGGCCAAAGCTTCCCTCCAAGCTGCATTGTGTGCAGCAAATATTGCATCTAAGGGAATAGTTTACAGCTGTATTATGGAAAAAGTCTTGTCGGGTTATATTCCTCTGATGTTCCTAGAGAGGTGCAGAGTACCTTCCAAGATCTGCCCTTCAGTACTATTCACTTGTTTCACAAAAAGGCAGATGAGTCTTTTCATTCCCTCAGACTCAAGCACAATACTTTACTTGCTGAGCATTTATTCTCCTGCCCCTAAGAGAAAACACCATTGACATGGGTATGGGGCAAGGCTGCCACCTCAGTTGTTTTACCACCAACATCCTCAGGGACCACCACACAAGAGACTGAAGTTTATAGACCCAGGATCCTAGTCTCTATAGTACACACCATCACTTTTATGCTGTAATACCCTACTGAAGAGTTTCTTTTGAGAGAATCCATATGCCTTTATTGATGCTGCTTCGTTCACCTCCTCTGATATTCAGAGGCTGCCTTATCCAAATTTTCCAAAAAACTGGAAGCCCTAACTACAGACAAATGGGTATTAAAGACTATTCAGGGTGGTCGTCTGTTAATTTTTCTTGTACCTCCTACCCAGGCACCTTTCCCAGATTTTTTCAAGGACCAGTTTCACAAGGAGATTCTGTAATAGCAGGTGAACTTCCTTGTCCTCAAGGGGAGCCATAGAAAGGGTTGCACTGCAGCCTTAAGGGACGGGATTCTATTCCCCTTACTTCTTGATCCCTAAGAAGGTTGAAGGATGGAAGCTAGTTCTCAATCTGAGACAACTGAACAGGTTCATGTAAAAACTAAAATTCCACATATCTTAGGCATCTGTAATTCCTTTGTTAGAAGAGGATACATGGGTCATATCTCTCAATACGAGATATTTTCACAGACATCTACCCACCCACCTACAGGAGATTCCTGTTTAGTTAAGAACATGACTAATTCAGAGTCTTCTCCTTTCTGTTCATTTTCTCTGAAGCATCTGGCATTGGCTGCTATTGGAAGACAGGATAGTGGGCTGGATGGAGCATTGATCTGATCCAATATGATCGTTCATGAGTTTTCTATCAAACACAGGATATCAGTCAGCACTTGCCTTGTCCCCTTCTGTACACTTGACACTGTTTGCCAGGCTTCAGCTTTACTGCCTCTGGGACTGGCTTCTGTATACAATCAGAGAAGGGCAACACGAGAATTCTGCCCAAAGTTTTAGACTCTTCCATCGGGTGGACAACACTAGAGAACATTCAGGTGAGGATTCCTTTCCTCAGTAGGACTCCTAAGGCAGCCATTATGGATGCTTCTTTCTTGAGATGGGGTGCTCCTATGGGCCATCATGTGGCAGAAGACAGGTGGACCCTGCAAAAATTCAAAATATGTGTTACTTATGACCACTCCAGATGATCCATCAAGTCTGATGCTTTACTCCCACTCATCCAGTCTAGACAAACAGTTTTTGACAATGTGACAACAGTATTATATAAACATGAACAAAGGGAATGAGATCTGTGTCTGTACCGAGAGGTAGTCATCCTTTCTGAGGGTACATCTAGACTACATGCCTCTAGCGACAGAGACATGTAGATTAGGCTACCCGGCATAGGAAAATGAAGCGGCGATTTAAATAATCGCCACTCCATTTACATTTAAATGGCTGCCGCACTGAGCCGATGAGCTGTTTGTCAGCTCAGAGCGGTAGTCTGGACACTCCGTAGTCGACATCAAAGGCATTTGTCAATCTCCCAGGTAAACCTCATCCCAGGAGGCATCAGTCATAGCATAACACTGTCAGCAGCATATTAACCAGGCATGCAAAACTCTTTAGCAGACTGCCTGAAAAGACATTTTTTCCAGAAATCACAAAAAAGGCGATTCATAGCTTGGTTCTTGATGATAACTTTGCCCAATAACTGGCCTGGGATTTTTTTACCTCACAGGACAACAGGAAGCTTGCTCAGTACTGTTTCAGAGCAGTGCTGGCTACGGGCTTGATGGGACATGCTTTGTAAATACCATGAAAGGCTCATTTGAGGTATGCTTTCCGTCCTATCCAACTGATACCACAAGTTTTACAGAAGATTCACTCATCCTATCATAACTAAATTTCTGAAGGGAACTCTCAGATACAAACTTCACCAATGATTGAAAGTAACTCAGGGGACCCCAATTTTGTTTTATTGTCATTCACTAACCTTCCCTCTTTTTTGAGCCTCTTGTCACATGCACTGTAGCCTAGCTGTCCATGAAGTTGGTCTTTCTAATAGCCATCAGCTAGAAGAATCAGTGAACTGGGAGCACATGTATCTGCTACAAACTTTATTTTTTAAAAAAGGTATCATTTCAACTCTGCTCTAGATTTATTCCTGAAGTAATTTCCAAGTTTACACAATCTGGGTAATCTAATTAAAATTGCTTGCCTTAGATAAAGTGAGAGAATAGGGATGTAAATGGTTAACTCTGCATTTGTCAAACTGTGGGTCCCGACCCCATGGAGGGTTGCGAGCAACTTAGAGGGGGGTTGCAGAATCATGAAGTTTGAGAACACTTGGGTCAACCAGTTAATCAGTAAGCCTCATCCTCAGGGTTTGACAAACCGTGGTGAAATCTACTCACCAGCCCTGCACTGTGCATGCGCCAGACCCGTGTGCTCATGCGCGCACTGCCGGTGAACGGGGCGACCGGCTGAAATCTACTCACCACTGGCGAGTAGATTCACTGATTTGTCGAGCCCTGCTCATCCTTAATGAGCTCCCTGTCCTCCCCAAACAGGATGCTGCTCTAGCCCTGTGAGGTCTGCCAGAGCAGCTTCTGTCCGAGGCAGGTTCAGCTCCCCAGCCACAGGTTACATGCTGGGTCCCCATTTCTGGGGAGCTAGCTAGCTACAGAGCTCTGCTCCTGGGGAGACTTCTCTGCAATATAGAGTTTATTTAAACTTTTTACTGTAGAGCCTGCAGCCCATGTAACTGCTATTAATTTTGGTGGTCATACAGTTATATTTTTAAACAATTTTTTACATCCCTTAAGAGTTGAATTCTGTACACATCTAACGGGTATTATCTTATCAAAGGAAAAAAAGGATATTGGAAAAATACCTAAACTATTTTTCCATTGCAGAGCATTCAAGGGATCAAGTTATATTGGTTCAGAGACTTTCAAAATAGATCTTGGCTTGTTTGCATTACCCTTTTATCAGTCAACTTATATTCTCCTTTGAAGGAGAGGTTGTCAGGGCTCATTCCGTAGCAGGGTTTCTGGAACAGTTTATATAGTGGGGTTGTATAAGAGCCATTGACCTTGTGTATAATGAAAACCACTTCAAGCCTGGGGGTGCAGCATCACCCCTAGTTCCAGTACCTATGTCCACTAGAGGGCAAGCTACGCTGTCTACATCACATACCCCTCCTAGAGATTCCTAGGACAGCTACTTGGTGCTCTTTGCATATCTTAATGAGATATTATGTTCTGGTCCAGTTGTTATCTGCAGCAACAGTTGTGAAGACAGTAGTACTACAGTTGGCTGGTGCTGCTGCATTCTTGCATCTAACCACTGTCTGACTACTGCTTGTTAAGCACCCACATGTGGAATATATACATAGAGACTATCACTCAAAAAAGAAATGGAGGTTGCTTACCTGTAATGGGAGTTATTTGAGATGTGTGGTCCCTTTTCGTATTCACTACCCATCCTCAGTCACCTCTTCAGTGGATTGTTTGAATTGTAATAAGAATGGGAAAATGGAGAGGTGTCTGCCTGCACCACTTCTTATGCTCTCTATTCAGAGCGGAAGGAGAGCTGTGGTACATGTGCTGGACAAAGGACACTGCTTGCAAAAAAATTCTGAACTCAGGAACCCTACATGTGGTGTGCGGACAGGGATCATACATTTCAAAGAACCTCCAGTTACAGGTAAGTAAGCTATGTGTATACTTGCCTACTTAATACAAACACAGTACCCTTAGTTAACCTGTACAAAACCCGGGATGTAGCTTGGAATTATGCTCATAAAACAGGGTGTTGCAGCAGACATATTTTGGTTTCACCTAATAATAAACTTTTTTTGCTTTATTTTTTAAGAATATGAAAGAATCTTCTTTTTGCTGAAGCATGTACAAGGCAGTTTACAAACACGACTAATATTTTTACAAAATGTTATTAAAGAAGCCTCAAGGTATGTAGTTATTATAAATCTTGTCAAATTCTACCAATGTATTGTATGTAAATAGAGGTGTGTGTATGTACCTACTATATATGTTGCATTGAGACCCACATATTTGTTACCAGCATTCATGTTACTACTCAAATGTTTCAAAGTACAGGCAAAAAGCCCTAAGGAAATCTCTTCTGTTCTAGTTCATTCTGATCTATTGGTTCTTCGGGGTGGGGGGGAGTTTAAGCCTTTATACTTGCACAAACTCAGCTCTTTGCCACCATTTTTCAATTTAATATCTTGGAAATGACTGAAGGTGTTAGAAACAGGAAGTAGATAAATCCATATAAATCTAGCAAGCTAGGGTGTGATTGTCCAGGGCACTAGCTTTCTGCATACTAACTTGACATGTGGACCTGTCTAGCATACACTAAAACTTCTGTAGTGTGCTTATGTAACCCACACATCTAGTGTGGTTACTGAGCAATGCAAGGGGTACCTAGACCACAGCAACAGTTAAGATCAAGAGACCTCTGCAGTAGCACCTGGGAGCCAGCTGGCTTTTAACTCAGAGGGTAGAGGCTCCTATACTTCACTTCAGAGATCCCAGGTTCAAATCCACCTGGTGGCAATTACACTTTGACTTACTGCTGTTTGAAAAAATTCCATAGTATACAGTATCAGTCTCAATCAGCTAGTTACTGTGCAGCAACCTGGTGCATTGAATATTTATACCCTGGCTTGTTGAGCAGTAAGTCTGTGTAGATAAGCCTTAAATGGAGAAGAATGGTGCAAAATGGAGGAGAATCAGTCCTATTCCTCAGTGTGGAGTATTGTACTACTTAAGGACAAATTTGAGTGTGCTTCCCATCTCAAAGGCCTATGTATAAACACAGACAAGGAAATAGCCCAAATACTTCCTTGACAAATGGTATTTTCCGACATACAGCCTACCCCAAATATTGATGGAATGAGACTCAGTCTTCATTCATTAACTTATCTGCTATCCACAACTAACGCTCTGTAAAACTTTCTGTGAGTGATGTACCCAAATACTTGTTCACTAATACCTAACCTGTACTTTTAAACTTGCAAATCTAAATCTGGGAAAGTGCTGATTATGTACTATATGTATCATGTGACTTGTTAGGTGAAACTTTTAATTTTAGATCATACAAGCATGACACCGAGATGCACAGAAACTGACTCAATCTGTGTACTATGTAAATGTTTTTAAACATAAGCTTCAATAAAGATTTAAAGCTGTTCATAACAGTGGTTCTCACCCAGCAGGTTACATTAAGTTGTTTAGATATTTGCCTAGTTTTACAACAGGCTATGTAAGAAGCTGCAGCAAAGTCAGTAAAAACTAAAACTTCATACAGACAGTTACTTGTTTTACTGCTCTATATGCTATACATTGAAATGTAAGGACAATATTTATATTCCAGTTACTTTATGATTATATGGTAAAAGTGAGAGAGTAATTTTTCCATAAGTGTGCTATAACATTTCTGTAGTTTTTTAATGTCTGATTATATAAGCAAGTAGTTTTTAAGTAAGGTATAACTTGGTGGTACATAAGACAAATCAGACTCCTGGAAGAAGGATACAGTCATCTGTTTGGAAAGGTTGAGAGCCACTGTATCATAAGATTGTGGGTCAAATTATTTGATGATGTAAAACAACATAAACCCATTGACAACAGTGGAGCTGTACCATCTTATAGTAGATGTGTTAGATATAATGTAATTGAATATTCATATAACAGCATGAAATCTTAGCAGTTACACAACTATTGGATAGTCCTTGGAGGCGGGGCTGGCAGCCAGTGTGCTCCTGGCCCCGCTTCCAAGGAACCCCTGATACAAAGGCAGCAGCGCAGGGTGACAGGTGGAAGCCAATCTGGGAGGGGAGCCAGTTTAAAAAACAGCTCCCCACACAGACCAGGTGGCAGCAGCCCCTGTCCACAAGAGGTCCTTGCTCCCCACGGACAGAGGCTTCTGCCACAGAGCAGCCTCTGTCCCGAGGGAGTTCGGACCTCCTGTGTACAGGGCCTACTGCCACAGAGCAGCCTTTCTCCGCAGCAGGCCCACGCTCCTGTGGGCACAGGCTGTTCCATGGGCTGCAGAGCAACTTCTGTCGGCGGGGAGGAAGGCAGGTCCACGGGAACTGATATTTATCGGTTAATTGTGTAGCATCTGCACGCTGGCATGCTATCTTATTCTTGCTCAGGATCTGAGCTTATATACTTTGAGATCTTGCTCCAGAAAGATGTCCTTTTACTCCTCATGTTGACTTTGTCCAGAAGAAGCTAAATCCACATTTCCTTAGTCAGAGGTTAGAGAGCTTTGTTGAGTAGTGAGCAAAATCTTGATCCTTGTGTGTATTGTAGATAGGATGTAGATACACTCCTCCCAATTTCCAATAACCATGGAAATAGTTCAAGGAACACAACTCCTCTAGCCTCCAATGCTTTGCTGTGCCATCTGTCTTGAATCCCCTTTCAGAGGTGTGCTCCAGCTCATAAGGTGTATGGAGGCCTATGCATGGTGTTTGCTTCCTCACTTCCCCCAATACAATGAACTTATGCCAATTCTGTGGGTGTTAGATTTCTTGCAGGCATTAGTTCATAGAATCATAGAGGTGAAGAGACCCCAGGAGGTCATCAAGTCCAGCCCCCTGCCCAAAGCAGAACCAACCTTAACTAAATCATCCCAGCCAGGACTTAGTCAAGCTGGGACTTAAAAACCTTTAGGAGTGGAGATTCCACCACCTCCCTAGGTAACCCATTCCAGTGCTTCACTACCCTCCTACTGAAATAGTTTTTCCTAATATCCAACCTAAACCTCCACCACTGCAACTTGAGACCATCACTCCTTGTTCTGCCATCTGTCACTATGGAGAACAGTCTCTCTCCATCCTCTTTGGAACCTTTCTTGAGGTAGTTAAAGGCTGCTATCAAATCCCCCCCTTACTCTTCTCTTTTGCAGACTAAATAAGCCCAAATCCCTCAGCCTCTCCTCGTAGGTCATGGTCTCCAGCCCCCTAATCATTTTGGTTGTCATCCGCTACACCCTCACCAATGTATCCGCATCCTTTCTGTAATGAGGGCCCTAGAATTGGATGCAAAACTCCAGATATAGCCTTGCCAGTGCCAAATAAAGGGGAATAATCACTTCTCTAGATCTGCTGGCAATGCTCCTTCTAATGCACCCTAATATGCCATTAGCCTTTTTGGCTACAAGGGCACCCTGTGGACTCACATCCAGCTTTTCCTCTACTGTAATCCCCAGGTCCTTTTTGGCTGAACTCCTGCTTAGCCAGTCAGTCACCAGCCTGTAACAATGCTTGGATTCTTTCGTCCCAAGTTCAGGACTCTGCACTTGTCCTTATTGAACCTCATCAGATTTCTTTTGGCCCAATCCTCCAGTTTGTCTAGGTCTCTCTGGACCCTATCCCTACCCTCCATTGTATCTACCTGTGCCCCTAGCTTAGTGTCACCCGCAAACTTGTTGAGGGTGCAATCCATCCCTTCATCCAGGTAATTAATAAAGATGTTGAAGAAAACCGGCACTAGAACTGATCCTTGGGGCACTTGAAATCGACCGCCAACCAGATGTCAAGCTATTGATCACTACCTTTTGAGTCCGACAATCTAGCCGGCTTTCTATCCATCTTACAGTCCATACTTCCTGAACTTGCTGGCAAGAATTATGTGGGAGACCATATCAAAAGCTTTGCTAAAGTCAGTGCTGAAGTGGGTCTGAAACTCCCAGATGAAGGAAGCAGTGCTTCAGCGACGCTCCCCTTCCTCCTTGCATGAACCAGGGGATTTTTATGATGCTGTAGAGGAAGTCTCATAAACCTTAGACCTCTGGACCTCAAAAAGGCAAAAGTAGATACTACCTTTGCAAGATGGCATTTGGTATTAAATAAGTGGAATGAAAATCAGGGTTAGACCCCTGCCCCTTTTCCTTCTTGCCCTGAAGGAGTATGTTTGAGGGTTTTCTCTTCTTGTAGATGATTTCTCAATGCTCATATTAAGCACTCTAAGCCTTCCCCAAGCATGTAGAATAGGTTGTTACTGCTGTACCATGTGAAGTCCTCCCTCAGGCTGCAGTGTAATGGAAATTGTAACTGTTTCACTTTCAGCCCAGGGCTCCTTGATCCCCCAGGAAAAGTGGCTCGGATTTCAGGTATCAGCAGAATGGGAGTTGTGACTTCTGCTCTTCAGACAGAAACGAGCTCTGAGTCTGAAAGGCAGGAATGGGTCTCTTTCTACCACTCCCGTTTCAGAGGCTGGCTCCACATTAAACTCTAATTAAGAAGCATTGCAGGCTGACTGACCAGACCAGACACACCATGAAACTATAAATGAGAAATCTCCTCCAATGTTCAAAACAACTCCTGATTTACTGTTAAAGCTGTGAATGGTACTGGATCACTTCTTGGGTGCTAGCCAGACTGGAGGAACAGGCACAGGCAGGCAACCTTTCAGACTTGTAGGGATGTTTAGGTTAATTACACAATCAAATTAAGTTATTTTTACCAATAGCCTTCCTCTGAGCAGTCCTCAGGCCAAGATGAACAGTATGTTATCTGCCCCGTAAATAGCATGCGCAAATACCACCTGTGTGCCATCAAGCACCTTCTCCCCCCCCAAAAATGCAGGACTTTGCAGGTCAGGATGCCAGTGGCTTGCAAATGTTAAACTAAAATGTATAAAAACATTTTTAAAAAGTTTTTTATAGAAGACCTCCACTAGTTAGATGGTCTTGCTTTCAGAAGGGTTCTTGCTTCTAAAAGACACTGAACAACCCCGCAGCAATATCTGTTCAGACCAACAATTTTTCATAATATTTTAGTAAGGGAAGCCTTGTTGGTGTCATGGAAGTGCTACATGTTCTAGGTGTGACCTTGCTTGGAATGAAACATCTCTAGTTTTGTCCTGATGTGATGGGGAAGGCTAGGCCTAGAAGCCCCCAGCTGGAGGCCTTGTGGTACTGCCACACCCTGCCCCAGAAAACAGCAATCGAGAGGTATTCCAGGCTACCTGGAGTGGCTGTGTGAGGGAACAGCCAATCAGGACCTAGCAGCCTAGCATAAGAAGAGCTGCCTGGCCAGAGGGTGTTTAGCTCCTTGCTAGAGCTAGAGGAAAGCAGATCTGCTCTAGGTTAGCTGCTGGACTTTACTGGGACAAAACCCTGAAGGGTAAAGAATGTGCTGCAGCCATGGGGAAATGGACCAAGAAATTATTGCAGAAATGCAGTTATTTAAAATGATGTTGCAGACATCTGCTATGTACAGGGTTCCGTGGCCAGGACCCAGAGTAGAGGGCAGGCTCGCTCAGGGAATTGGCCAGGACAGTGAGGCATTTCAGGGGGAGCTGATCCAGCTGAAAAGCTGGGGGACAAAAAGGCCAGGAGAGGGTGAAGACTTTGCCTCCAGGGAAAGAGGTCTGGGGCATCACTCTATTGCAGAGCAGACACTACAGAGGGTACTGAGGCTATGTCTACACAGCAGTGTTATTTCTAAATAATGTTGAGATGGAGGACTTCTTACTCCGACTCCTGTAACCCTCATTTCATGAGGAGTAAGGGAAGTTCAAGGGAGAGTGTTCTTGGACAGCACTAAAGGTTGAGCTACTTGGACTTCAGCTATGCAGTCAATTTAGCTGAGTTGCGTATCTTAATTCGAGCTTGTCCCATAGCATAGACCTACCCTGAGAGAGGCCCCTGTTGGGATTGTACTCCTGTAGGGATTTGCTTTGGGTTTATTTCACATACAGATTGCATATGACTTGGATGGAGGGCTGAGTCACCAAAGAGCTACCACAGAGTGGAGGCACATGCAATCGGGGGCACTCACAAGCAGTGAGTGCACCCCATTACACTTGATCAAACCTCTGATACGACATTGTGTGAAGACCAGTGGCTTCTCATAGTAGCTACAAGGAAACTGTGGCAAACCATCAGTCATCCTAAACCAGTGGTCTCCAACCTTTTTAAGCATGAGATCACTTTTTGAATTTAAGTGCAATCCAGGATCTACTTCAGACTTAAACAACCTTGCCCTGCCAACTCCCTATCCCTTCTCTGAGGCTCCGCCCCACTCACTCCATCCCTTCTTCCTCCACCATCCTCACTCATTTTTATCAGCCTGGGGGCAGAGGGTTAGAGTTCAGGGACGGGATGCAGGCACTGCTCATGGGCTAAAGGATTCAGAGTGTGGGAAGAGTTCTGAGCTGAGCCTGGGGTAGGGAGTTGAGGTGCAGGAGGGGTTCAGGACTGGGGCTGGGTTTGTAATGCGGGTTCCAGCTGGGCACCACTTACCCCAGGTGGCTTCTGGGTGGTGGTGCAGGGGGCTAAGGCAGGCTCACCCCTACCCTGGCCCTGCACCACTCCCAAAAGCAGCCAGCAAACTCTCCATCTCTGCCCCCATCTGCTCTGTGGAGATGGGGTACAGGGTGGGGGAAGGTCACCCTGACATTAGCGCACACTGTCCTTTTCTTCATCTGCCCTGCGCAGCAAGCAGGAGGCTCCCTGGGCTGGGGGGGGGGGGGAGGCATCTCCAACATAGAGGGCAGGAGCAGCACAGCAGTGCTGAGAGGTGCAGATGAAGTGCTTGCACTGGAGCCTCCCAGTCAAATCTGTCAGGGTCACCTGTCAAAGATTCCAGGATCTAGCAGTAGATCCTGATCTACTGGTTTGGTGACCACTATCCTAAACAGATACAGGTGAGAAGCTGTTCAGAGAAATTAGTAGCTGAGAATGCAGAGAAATGTCAACCCTCATTTCAGTGCCAGCATAGCAATACATTTGTTGCTATACAGGAATGGACTATTTCTCCAGCAGAGCAAAAATTCTGAAGCACAAACTTCTAAGGATAAATTGATAGAATATCCTCCAAGCTAATAAAATCCTCAGTATGACAAAGAGAGCATTTGTGTATGAGAATTTGAAATTCCTATACAAGACTCTTCCTTCTGATCCACTGCCTGCATCCAGTCTTAGTCACAGATAGGCACAGGTTGTAGATTATCAACCTAATCAACATCAGTGTGCTGGCTGTGGGGGGAAAAAGAGACATTCATAATTGAGCAGCTGCTGGAAACAGTACTCATCAGTTCAAAATCAAGAGCAGATTTTCAACCCAGTGCAGAGAATTGCTTACCTAATGGTCACAATTTTAACCTCATAATAAAAATTGGCAAAGTTAAAAACTTCATTGTGTCAGTGACTTCCTGGTAGTGGTCATCCATAGCTAGTTGTGCCCAAAAGCTAGGGTTTCTGATTCAGTGCATTGGCTTCATCCCCTTTAGTAGGTTATTCAGAATGTGCCTGCAGAATTTCCTTTAAAGGACAAGGAACTGCATACCTGATACAATGCAAAGTTAAGTGTCATTCTCAGCTCACATCTGAATGTCCCTTTTTGAGCAGGTAAGTACATACGTGCTGAAAGCAAATCCAATTTTTATACTAGACCCTTGGAAGCAAATTTATCAGGTAGGGAAGCATAGTTGAAAGACACATTTTTAAAGAGTTTAGAGCAGTGGTCCCCAACGTGGTGCCCGCGGGCGCCATAGCACCTGCCGGGCCATTTCTGTGCGCCCGCCAAGTGATTGGGGCCGGCCCCGCCCCGGGCTCTTGGCACAGGGACAGCGCCAGCCCCGGGCATGTAGCACATGGGCAGCCCCGGGCGCTCAGAGCATGGGCTGTGCCAGCCCTGGGAGCGCAGTGTATGGGCGGCCCTGCCCCTGGGCACACTTCACAGGAGCAGCGCTGGCCCCAGGCACGCGGCGTATGAGTGGCCCCGCTCGTGGGTGCCCAGCAGCCCCAAAAGGTTGGGAACCACTGGTTTAGAGTATACATCCTTTTAACTCCCTTAGCTTTATCAGTGGTGTGTCCAAGCCAACACCTGCCCTGAATGTTGGCATGTGACAGAGGCCAGTGCCATGTCAGAAGAAGGTACAAGAAAATGTAGCGGCCAATTTATTTTCGTCACTGGAAAAGTTGTTGCTTCACAGAGATTGGTTCATAATTGAAGTAAAAGTGCTTACTTCCAAAACCAGGAAGTAATTGGAGGACAAAGCTTCTCCAGGACAGTGGAAATAATGTTCTGGACAGAAAAGAATCTGCTACCTCTCAGAACAGTTAACATAAAGGCAACAGACAGGAGGAAAAGGGAGAATTGAAGTCCCCCTTCTCTGCTAGCCCAAAAGGCACCTTGGACTTGCAAGTACCAAGGATCCCTCACTGTACAGCTAGTAAGAACTGGGCCTCTTGAAGCACAAGACTCCTTTGTCTGAGCTAAGAACATCTACAGTTAACTACTTGACTATTGGAAATGAAATGTAGTTTAATATAGATTCTTCATTAGTTTCTGATACATTTTGGTATCCAGACAGAAATCAAAAAGGAAATTTCAGTGATAGATCTGGTCAAACTTTGGTTTCTGGTGCAAGAGGAAACAAAGCTCTGGGACAGGGATTGCTTCTTTGTTTGCACTGGGCCCAGCACAATGTTGCCTTTCTTTTATACAAGAACCCCATCATGGTTGATATGAGAAAAAGGTTGTTATTAAAGCTCCAGACACCTTTGTGTTTAAGGGAAGTTCCTTCTTCTTTAGTCTCAGAGATGTAGTTCTAAGATTTTGTTCTAACCTTTATTCCTCCTTTGGAAGATTGTGGCATACAGGTAATTCTGATGAATCTCAAGAATACACAAGCCACTTGAACCCTGTTCATCTCACTGTATTCAGAATGCTAAGGCCTTAGGGCCTCTCAGTTGCTGCAAGCAAGGTATTAAAATCCTGCACCAATTGGCATGCTAGACATCTGGAAAGCTATTCACAGAAGTCACTCGGTACATTTGGAGGAAAAAGTGTTTTGAGTCTCATCTGAAGATTAGCAGAATTGATTCCCATCTTTGCAAAGGCATCATTTGGTAGGGAGGTATTACTGGATGCTTCCTTGCTTTAGAGGGGGTTTGACTTCCCGTTCCTGTCTATTAGTCTCATGTAATACTTAAAACTTTGATTATGCTTCTTTCCATGCTTCTGTGATTCACTGTTCCCTGCTTCCCATTAGCAATTACAAGAACTGCCATTCTAGGTCAGACATGGGATGTAAAAGATTAACCAGTTAACTACTTACCCAGTAAGCATTTGGCTTACCAGAATGCTTACCAGATAACTGGACGGCCAATGCTGGCAGGCGTGAGCAGCCCTGGCTGAGTCTAGCTGGCCATGTGGGGGGCAGTAAGTAGGGCCACACCCGTGTTGGGCCAGCAAGTGGTGCCATAGGCTCTCCAACTCATCCCGGGTGGGTAGCTGGGACTCTGGCCTCAGCTGTGCTGGGATGGCTGAGCAAGACCCTGGCCAAAGGTTAACTGGTTAAATATTTTAATTTTAGTCATCTTACAAGTTAATTGTGTAAATAGTTATTTACATCCCTGGTCAGACTACAGTAAACTTCTGATAATCCGGCACCTTTAGGACCCAGGGGGTGCCGGATTATCAGATATGCCGGACTAGCAGAAGGGGGGGCTATGAGGGGTCTGGGGTGGGGTGGGGGGATGCTACCCCAGACCCCCTCATAGCTCTCCCTTCTGATAGTCCGGCTCTGCCCCAGGAGTCCCCGATTCAGCCGCTGCTGGTCAGTTTCAGCAGCGGCTGAATCGGGGACGCCTGCAGCAGAGCAGCTGGAGTGCTGCCGGGTTGGTCCGGTAGCGCCGACCCTTGGCACCGCGAGACCAACCCATCAGCACCCCAGCTGCTCTTGGGGACGCCTGGGGCAGAGCAGCTGGGGTGCTGACGGGTTGGTCCCGCAGCGCCGCTCCTCGGCGCTACTGGACCAACCCTGCAGCACCCCAGCTGCTCTGCCCCAGATGTCCCCAAGTCAGCCGCTGCAGAAACTGATCAGCGGCTGACTCCAGAAAGCCAGAGGCAGAGCTGCTCTGCCCCGGGCTTCCTGGAGTCAGCCGCTGATAAGTTTCAGCAGCAGCTGACTTCGGGACACCTGGGGCAGAGCAGCTGGGGTGCTGCTGGGTTGGTCCAGTAGCACCGCTCCTCGGCACTGTGGGACCAACCCAGCAGCCTTCCAGCTGCTCTGCCCCAGGCGTCCTGATTCAGCCACTGCTGAAACTGACCAGCGGCTGATTCCAGGAAGCTGGGGCAGAGCAGCTCTGTCTCGGGCTTCCTGGAGTCAGCCGCTGGTCAATTTCAGCAGCGGCTGAATCCGGGACAGCTGGGGTTCTGCTGGGTTGGTCCCGCAGCCCCAAGGGGCAGCGCTACTGGACCTACCCAGCAGCACTCCAGCTGTTCTGCCCCCTGCTTCCCGGATTCAGCGCTGGTCAGTTTTAGCAGCGGCTGAATCGGGGAAGCTGGGGGCAGAGCAGCTCCAATGGTCCGGCTGCCCGGAGCACTTCCGGGTTCCTGATGGTGCCGGACCATCAGGAGTGCCGGACCATCAGATGCCGGACCATCGGAGTTTTACTGTATTTGTCTGTTTAGCCCAGTATCCTGTCTTCTGACAGTGATCAACGCCAGATGCCTCACAAGAAATGAACAGAACAAGTAATGATCAAGTGATCCATCTCATGTTACTCATTCCCAGCTTCTGGCAGCCAGAGGCTAGAGACACTTCAGCACATGATTTTGTGACCCTGTTAGTCTTGGCCGTCACATCTCTGGTCAAAGAGCTCTCCAGATGGTGTTGTGTGAAGAAATGCTTCCTTTTGTTTTAAACTTACTGCCTATTCATTTCATTTGGTGATCCTAGTTCTTGTTATGAGGAGGAGTATTGCCTCTCCTCTTGTGGGTTCCAGAACCAACTGCTCCAAGAAGTAGTTATTTAAGGAATCAATAAGCTTTATCTCTGCATCCCATCCTGAGGTGACGCGTCCATTCAATATGAATATATTTGAAATCCCCTCATTATTGAGGAGTTTAATTTTATAGCCTCTCTAATCTTCCTTCGCATTTCAGTCACTATCATTATCCTGGTCAGGGTTCAGTAATATATCCCTACAGCTTTATTCATATTATTAAAGCATGGAATTACTATCCATAAAGATTCTGTGGAACAGTTTGATTCATTTAAGATTTTACTTCATTTGACAATATGCTTTCTTTCGCATATTTTGCCACTCCCCCACCAGTATGACCTGTTCTGTCCTTCCGATGTATTTTATACCTGGTATTACTATGTCCCATTGATTATCCTTATTCCACCAAGTTTCTGTGATGCCTATTATATCAATATCCTCATTCAATACGAGGCACTCTTGTTCACCCATCTTATTATTTAGACTTCTAGCCTTACTATATAAGCACTTTAAAAATTTGTCCCTATTTAGCTGTCTGTTATTACTTGATGTGATTGAATTAGGCTTTTTTTCATTTGACTGTTTCTCATCTGATTTTACATATCTTATCTTCCAGCCTCTCTTCTTTACTAGGTCGTAGCGAATCTCTATTAATAGACCTCTCCCAAGGGATGTCTCTGATCCATGTATTCCTCTGCACCTGTCAGTTTTCCCCCAGCCTTTTTTGTAAAATACTGCTTTACTGCCTTTACATTTTAAGTGCCAGCAATCTGGTTCCATTTTGGTTTAGGTGAAGTCCATTCTTCCTGTATAGGCACCTCTTTTCCAAAAGTTTCCCTAGTTCCTAATAATTGTAAACCCCTCTTCCTTGCACCATTATCTCATTCACACATTGAGACCTTGCAGTTCTGCCTCTCTACCTGGCCCTCCATATAGAACTGGAAGCTTTTCAGAGAACTCTACCATTGAGGTCATGGTTTTCAATCATTTTCCTAGAAGCCTAAATTTGGCCTCCAGGACCTCTCTCCTATCCTTCCCTATGTCATTGGTACCTACAGGTACTACGACCACACTCCCAGTACTGTGGGAGACCACACTCCCAGCGCTGTGGGAGAACTCTCTCCCAACGGCAGTGCTTTAAACTTGGAAGTGTTGACCAAGCCTTAGAACATGCACCAAGCACACAAGTTTTTAGACCAAGGTGAGGAGTTGAGAATAGACATGCTTTGTTGCTTGGTCTGTATCACAAACTCACAGCTCTGTCCCTGAGAATGGGGATGGAAATGGCAGATCCTTTTCAGTACAGTTCTGTCCTTCGTTGGTCACATGCCCTATTTCCCATGCATTCTACAGCATCTGATAAGGCAGCATGGAAATGTGTGTATTATAGCTGTATTTGGTAATTGCTCAGAGTGTAGCTTTAAAATCGCATTGGCATATATGTTAATTCTGTATTCTCTAGTTTTTAAGTTTTGAGTTTGTTTTTCTGGCTTCAATTTTCTGGAAAGGCATGCCAGAAAACACTGAGAAACGCTGAGTAATGTTGACTCTGTTAATTAAACTTCTGTCCGTGAATATATACACAGAGAAAAGAGTCGGAAGAAATAATTGTGCTATGGCGCTAACTTGCCAGAACTTCTACAGACAACAGTACATATACAGTGAACCTTTGATGTATGCAGTGGACACTGAAAAGTTTTCAGAGTTAAGTCTGGTTTTGAAATGTCCATTTCTTTAACTGTGAGTTTAACATTAACAACATTATTTGTATACTTTCTTTTCCATTCAGGTTTAAAAAACGAATGCTGATAGAACAGCTTGAGAGTTTTCTGGAAGAAATCCACCGCAGATCCAACCAAGTCAACCATGTCAACAGCAGCTAAGAGATGTTTTTCCCATAGAAAAGCCACAGTAGGGCACTGCTGTATTTACCTGCATTCATTTTTGACATGCACTCTTGGCTCAAGTCCCTTATCTGAAAAGACTAAAAGCTGCTCTCTAGTATGATGGAAAAAGTGTCCATAAATCTTTTTCTTAATTTCTCTTATTTTTGTAATGTGAAAAATATCACTAAAACATTTTATTTAACAAAATAAAAATAGAGAATTTCTTGCTTGTCATTGACTTAAGTGTCACTTGCCCTCAGGTTCTATTTTCTTAACCCAACCTTTAAAATTATCATCTCTGTTAAGGTTGAACTTTGCCAAAAAAAAAAAAAAAAAAAAAAGTTGCTTTGTAATTTTCAAAAAAGCACATACATTAAACAAGGTAATGTTTTGTATATACAGTTATTTTGGATATATTATTGTAAGTTGTACAAATGTATTTTGAAAAATATTTAAGAAAAGCACTTTTGTTATTCCACCAATAAAAAACTTCTATTTTAATCTTTGGTGGTTAGGAATGAGTACAGTTTTCATTGAAGTGGCTCATTTTTCTCTCCCTCTCCCCCTTTCTTCCTCCTTTTAGATCTACACAGTTTTATTGTCAGTATTTAGGAATCAGCTACAATGGTAAGCCTCATGGAAAATGCTGACTCTTCAGTTCTCACAATTAAATAGAAATTATGAAAAGCTGCATTTTGATTGACTACATAGTTATGGCAATAAGTTGACATTCTAAGTCTGTTTACTGAACAGCATCACAAATCTCATGTATGTACACCAGAGAAATGCAAAATTTAATTTTTCTTTGAGGTTTAGCAATCTTTCAAATTACCTCCACCACATCCTTTGCTCCTTAATGAGGTTTGTTGTGGGAAGGGAATTTTTGTAATGTAAGGTCTGAATTGGAAATACAGGTTGAACCTCTCTAGTCTGGCAACATCCGTGGTCCAGCATGATTTTAGTTAGCTGGATGCATGTCCACTTATCAAGAGTATGGTAGTTTCCCACAGTCCCATAAAATTCATTTACAGCCACCAGTCCTGGTTCTCAGTGTTCCATGGTGTTTATCTCTAATTTATCCCTAAATGTCTTCTATGAGCCCAGTAAGCAGTGGGAGTATTGATAGTGCTGCTAGATAATACTGACCTACCATTTGTTTGGCAAATTCTCTGGTTCAGCACCAGTCATGTCCTCAGGGTGCCAAACTGCCCAAGTGTTCAACCTGTAGTGCATGTGGTGTTACTGATTCAGCTCGTAAGGTGAGTAGAGATACTCACTGTGTATACTGCAAGTGAAGGTGTGAGTGTAGCATGGGTATACCCACTAGTAATGTTAGCTTTAATTTAGCTAGACCGGGTGACAATGGTAGTGTGGGACATAGTGGCTCAGGTTAGCAACCAAAGTACATAGTCATTCTCCAGTGGGCTTGTAGACTGGTGTCCTGGCACCAATTCCTTAACAGCCTGTCTCTCAACTGGATTGTTTCTTTTGGCAACATTTCAGGCTGTCTCTTTACCTCGTTACTTCAATGTAATAATGTAACTGGTTCTGGAACTTAATTCAGTTTCTAATTTTTTGTTCAAAACCTTGATTTCAGGAGCAAGAAATAAACCACTACTTGCAAAATAGAAGATAATGTAAAGTTTTGTGGTGGATTGATATTGCCTCCTCTCAGCTGAATCAGTCTTGTGAGCATAGAGTACAAATACCTGCTATACATCCTGTTGGTTGTAGTCAGTCTCCTGTTACCTCATGATGCCAACCATTTTTTTAAAAGAGTAAATAATACTTATACAGCTACAAAATAAAAGTGCGCTACACAAAATGCAAATGTGATACATTTTATTTACAAGGATATTTAGTGAAACATTCATCTGCTCTTCTTTGTGGATTTTTGAAAAATAATTGTAAATATCCAGTTTTTAATAAATATGCATAGTGTGCCTCAATTGCACTGAAGGAAAGATGACCACAGGAGTAACGGTAGAGTGCATTGGACACTTATTCTGAGGGATTTGTAACTCTTCCTATAAAGAGCACTGACCCTGTGAGTTAAAATAAACATTTAATTAAAATTGCATACTCAAACACTTATTTCCTATACATGGAATTATGCCCCTAATTTGTACATGCAACAGGTAGATTAGCTGTTAGAAAGTCATGTAAGTTCAAATACAGTTTTGGGGGATGCAGTTGCAGTAACTCTGCTGCATTTTTAGGAGCCTGTGAAACCAGGTAAGGAGCAGGTTAACTTATTAATTCTGTACATTAGATTCAGCTAATTGTTAAAGGGTTGGTATCAAAGCTTTCTATTCTGGTATGACTAAATCCTTGCTAAAAAGAAAATGGCTTTGAACTTGACAAAGTGGTAATGGGACAGATTATTTCCTGTATGTTTGTACTGGAGCTACATCAAAGATGAAGTTGGCTCATTAGAGTCACTAATTCACCTATGCTTTAAATCACTTCAATTGAAATGGGATATTTTATCAGCTGCTTTTCTCTCTAGAGAGAAATGTTCCAAAGTGGAATTTCAGAGAGTAAAGTGGTGTATCGTGATTGGGACTAGGTTATATTTTCCTTAGTATTTGGAAAATGCATAGCACATTTCAGAATATAAATGAGGGGCAAGATCCTGGGCTTTTGTTCTGTAATGACACCTATTAACTTGCAGGTGATAGGAGTTTGGCTCTTGCTTCCCCCCAAAAAATGGTTAAGAAGAAGCCATACATTTAAAAGTATTTTAATAGCTTTATTTACTCTTATCCCTGCCTAGAGAAGACAGACTTCTACTGAAGGCAGTTGCACATTTTATTACTTTTTTCATAAAAAGAAAAGGAAAAAATGTTTGTGCTATGACTGTTTCTGATTAGAGTGCTGTTTCATGTTTTCTTTATTGCTGAAGTATGCTTGATTTCTCTACATTTGTATTTTACAGTCCCAATTTCTGTCCTATTTAGTGCAGAGTTGAGTATAGTAAGTTTTAATTTATAGGTTCAGTTTGCTTATCAAAACCACTTTTAATACTTACAAGTGTCAGTGACAGCACTGCTGCATAACTTTCTAAATGAGATGCTTAAATTTGTGCATAGGGACAGGACAGGGTAGAAAAAACTGGCACTACCCTACATGTGCTGTGCCTTTCCGTTCTTTGGAATAATGTGCATTACTCCTCAGGGCCATCAGAGTGTTTTTGAGCACAAAACTGATGCTAAAAACAACTTTAACTGAATTCCCATGATTTTGTCAATTTTTCTGCTTCAATTTTTTGTAGTTGAAAATTTATTCTGCGAGATTATATTTTATGATAGTTGAAATGGAAATTGGTCATTTTAGTGAGCAACTCCTTAATTATTAGAGATAAGATTTTTTTTTCCTCTTGAGTGACTCCTGCTTATGCTGAATAAATGAATTATGCCTACCTGTATTGGAGTGCCTCAGGAAAAATATAAAAGGTCGGTCTACTTTGAAAATAGGAGTTCGAGATCTTTTTAATAGCACCATAGCTGCCATGCAAGAGAGAGAAAATGTGTCAGTTTTAATTATCCCTTCTTTTTCTATAGAGTATTGCCATAAAACTGTTATTTACTACCCTAACCATCAAATTATTCATCTCTAATGACTGTGATAAAAATCAAGGTAATGTTTCATTTACTTAACAGAGAAAAATTTCCCCAGATGAATGAACAAGTAAAAATTTTCAAGGATGAATTACACAGGGAAAGCAGTGCTGTCTACTCACTGAGTAATTATGCCTACTTGCCTTTTTGTTTTAAGACTCAGCACTACTATTTTTTTCATTGATAGTACTAACACCCGGTCAAGATCCTACTGCACTACTTGCCCTGTTCGTAAGCAACTATACATAGAGACAGCCCTTCCAGTATGTAGACAAATGACACATTAACTCCTTTTTGCAGAGGGGAAACAGAGGCACAGAGAGATTAAGTGATCTGCCCAAGATCATGCTGGAAGCTTATGGCACACCCATGGATTGAACCCAACTTTCCCATCTCCAGTGCAGTGCCTTAATCAGAAGACTACTTCATCCCTGCAATTATTTTCTTACATATATATAAAAACTTTCATTTTTAAAGTTACAAAAATTAAAATCCTATTTAAATATAATTGCCCAATATTCATTTCTGTATACACTAATTAAAAATTAAGTTTTTAGCATAAAAACATTTGTCTAAAACAATTTTAATCCAAGATGTATATTAAAAATACTTAGCAAATGTAGTTTGATTAGAATGATTTCCGTCTGTCTTCTACGATCTAATTATTTCCAAATTTTTCTTTGCAATAAAATGCATGACTAGATTTTCCAGGTTTTTAAGTAACCGTGCAGCTATATACAGATTAAAACCAGCCATAATTGCTGTGGCAATGGAGTACAGAAGGAAGGGAAAAGAACACCTGGGTGACTAGAGAGAAAGTTAATACGGTAGAAGACTGCAATCAATGGTATAGATGCTATCAAACCGACCATAATTGGGGCAGAAAGCGAGTAGTGGAAAGCAAATGGCACTAGTGTGAATTTGTGCAGTGCTGTTTACAAATATTCTGATACTGGGCCTCTTGTTCTCTTTTCCAGCGTCCCTATTTGAAAAATCAAATGCACAACTACAAAATGGGAATAACTTATGGGTAGGCGATAGTACTGCTGAAAAGGATCTGGGGATTAGAATGCATAAAGTGGACAAGAGTCAGCAATGTGATACAGCTGCAAAAAAGGCTAAAATTGTTCTGTGGTGTTTTAGGAGTGTTTGTATGTAAGACATGAGAAGTAATTGGCAGTGGTGAGGCCTCAGCTGAAGTACTATGTTCCATTCTAGGTTTAGAAAATGTGGCTTATGAAGACATTTTTTAAAAAAGGTAATTTTTAGTCTTGAGAGAACTCAGGGGACCTGATAATTTTTCAGGTATGTTAAGGGCTCTTAAGAGGACAATGATCAATTGTTCTCCCATATTTACTGAAAGTTAGAAAAAAATAATGGTCTTAATTGCACCAAGAGAGTTTTAGATTAGATATTAAAAATTACTTTCTAATGTAAAGGGTAATTAAAATCTGGAATAGGCTTGCAAAGGAGGTTTTGGACTTGCTACCTTTGTAGGTTTTAAAACGAGGCTGGACAGATGCACATCAGAGATGGTACAGTTGTACTTGGCTGTGCCACAGTGCAAGGGGTTTGATTTGATGACTTCTTAGGGCTGGAAGAACCTCAAGGATGTTAAAAAGTGGGTAACTGACTAATTTTGTACTCAATACAATTTGTAGTAAGTACATGATTAGTCAATAAGCTGTAGCTTTGCAGTTTAAATGTAGTAGGAGCCGAGTGTGCAGGCAGCCCAGCTCCTACTATATTTAAACTGCAGAGCTACAGCGGGGATAGAATCATAGAACCATAGAACTGGAAGAGACCTCAGAAGGTCATCAAGTCTAGCCCCCTGCTCTAGGCAGGACCAATCCCAACTAAATCAACCCGGCCAGGGCTTTGTCAAGCCGAGACTTAAGAGGACTGGGACCGAGTGTGAGCTGGGACTCAGCAGCCCTAGCTCACTTGGGGTCCCAGACCACTGCAGCTCTGCTTTTTAAATGTAGTAAAAAGCTTCCCCATCTCCCTGCTGCCTCTGATACAGAGGAAGCAAGGGTGGGGAGCGAGTAGTGACTTGACTACTAGATAAGCCTAAGCTTAACGGGTAGTTGACTACTTGAATAGTCGCTTATATCCCTAACCAGCCCTACAATTCTATGATTCTATGAAGAGTCTCTTCTGATTTTTTTCAGCCCCTCTTGAACATACTGTGTTTCTGAAAAAGCAGTTCTTTTCAATGGCCTGTTCCTGCTGAAATTATTGGGACTTCTATCATTGACTTCAGTGGGACAAGGACCATGTGCTGTCTGTTGATTGCAGTTAATATTTAGTCTTTGATATGTAAACATTTGAAGTTCTATCTTCTCTAAAGGATTTGATTGGAAATATTACAGGTATGTTAATACATCAGTAAGATTGAGAATTTAAGTCAAGAAACCCAATCTTTGTCTCCACATACATAACTTACTATATTTTTACTATATCCCCATCAGTATCCAGCCCAGACAAGAAAAGATAATCTCACCAGCCGACTTAATTCAGTGATGAATCCTGATCACCTGTCTCATGCGGCATGTCATGTACAGGCAGTCCCTGAGTTACGCGGATCCGACTTATGTCGGATCCTCAGTTACAAACGGGGCCTGTCTCCCTGGTCTCCAGCAGACCAGGGAGAGGAAGCAAAGCGGCGGAGCACGCGGGCAGTGGACAGCCCAGACGCGTCTGGACTGTCCCGCTGCCCCCGTGCTCCGCGGCTTTGCTCCGGACGCCTGTGGTATAGCAGCTGGGGTGCTGCCGGTTGATCCCGTAGCGCCGCTCTGGGCGCTACTGGACCAACCCGGCAGCACCCCAGCTGCTCTGCCCCAGGCATCCTGATTCAGCCACTGCTGGTCAGTTTCAGCAGCGGCTGAATCAGGACGCCTGGGGCAGAGCAGTTTGGGTGCTGCTGGGTTGGTCCAGTAGCACCAAGGAGCGGCGGCGCTACTGGACCAACCCAGCAGCACCCCAGCTGCTCTGCCCCAGGCGTCCCCAAGTCAGCCGCTGCTGAAACTGACCAGTGGCTGACTACAGGAAGCCCCTGCCCCGGACTTCCTGGAATCAGCCGCTGATCAGTTTCAGCAGCAGCTGACTTGGGGATGCCTGAGGTTCTTAAGTTGAATCTGTATGTAAGTCAGAACTGGTGTCCAGATTCAGCCGCTGTTGAAACTGATCAGTTTCAGCAGCAGCTGAATCTGGACGCCAGTTCCGACTTACATACAGATTCAACTTAAGAACAAACCTACAGTCCCTATCTTGTACGTAACCCGGGGACTGCCTGTATACACTAAGCATACATACATATCTTACCATATATTCTAGCTCTATATCTAGAATATAGATATAGATTCTATATCTTACTATATACTCTAGAAATGTCTGTGTCTAAAGTTGTTCTTTCCCCCGGGGTAACTTGCATACTGAACCCCTCAGCCCTACCCCAGAACAATTATTTAAATTAAAAACAAAAAACTTATTTCAGTTAAGAATCCAAGCATTGCCAGGTAAATCTTCTAGTGCTATATAAAGCATAGTCAATTGTATAAATAACCAGCACTAATTGCTTTGACCACTATCATCTAGATAATGCTACCTCAGCTGTATTGAGTCAGACTTTTAAGTCTGGTTGAGCAACGCATAGCACTAGAAACAAGGAGAATAGACTAGACAAGTATATCTTAAGCCCCTTTGAGGTTCCCTCATTTCCATAGCAGCTGGGGCCCAAATTAGACCCTACCCAAGATATAGCATCTTCAGAATATTTCAGCCCGCATTAAAAGGCTGTAGCATGTCCCAGGGATGTTACCAGCTCAGCTCGTGTGGTAGGATAGCCAGGAACAGGTGGTATAGAGACGGATGTGCTACCTCTATGCCACCTGAATATTTCTATACAAAGGGGCTGTGTCTACACTGGGCCACTTATTCCGGAAAATCAGCCGCTTTTCTGGAATAAGCTGCGAGCTGTCTACACTGGCCCTTGAATTTCTGGAAAAGCAACGACGCTCTACTGTACAAAATCAGCCGCTATTCCGGAAAAACTATTCTCCCGCTCGGGCATAAGTCCTTATTCTGGAATACTGTTCCGGAAAAGGGCCAGTGTAGACAGCCCAGTAGTCTTTTCCGGAAAAAAGCCCCGATCGCGAAAATGGCGATCGGGGCTCTTTTCCGGAAAAGCGCGTCTACATTGGCCACAGACACTTTTCTGGAAAAAGGGCTTTTCCGAAAAAGCAGCCTGCCAATATAGATGCTCCTTTTCCGGAAAAACTGAAAACGGAATAGTATTCCGTTTTAAGCAGTTCCGGAAATTCATGCCAGTGTAGACACAGCCAAGGAGAAACCCTAGATACAATAGTAGGGCTCTTGTAACACAAAGGGGACGGAGAAGAGATTGACAACAATTAACAATTTTTTACTCCTGTTTTTTGCTTTTGTTTTAATTCTCAACATTCAAATAATGTGGGGTTTTCTATTTACATGTCAATGCTTTTGAGGGTGGTGGAGGGTTAAAGAAGGAAGTATGAAAAAGCCATTAATTTAAACTATGCTGGAAGGTGGTATTTTGGGTACAAAACATTTTCCTTTTAATGTGAAATTCCATCTGTCCCAGAAACTGGTGCACATGGGGAATGCAATTCCAGAACATTCACAAAGATGAAACTTCTAATCCTTAACTACTGTAGCGTGTTCCTCACAACCCTGGTTCTTTAAACCAAACATGAAAGATCAGTTGCTCAGGACATCATCTCAGAAAAATTTGGGGAGGGGGCGATGTGTCAGCAAATAGAACATTTTACATGATTATATTATATCCTGTAATGTCAGAGGGAGAAAGGCATTACAAGTGGAACACATAATGGAACATACAGCACTATAAAAAGTGGAGGTGGTAAAAGCCCTCCTTGCCCCATAGTAAATAATGCCTATTTCAATTGCCTTCAGTGGTGTTACTTGAACATAATAGAAGGCTTGAACAAAAAATAAAAAATGGTTTTGAGTGCTAGTAGTTCTTTAGTGCTGAATAATAATAGGTGGTTGGGTTTTTTCTCTCACTTATCTGTGTTATTCTGAGACCAAACATGAAACAGAAAATGTTTTAAGAAAGTTATAAGCAACTGAAAATAGGAGGTAGAATGGAAATAATTTCTTAAATTTGGCCCTGATTCTTCAAAGCATATAGAGGTATGTTTACTTAGGAGTTAAGGGGACTCAGTTAAGCACATTATCGATAGGGATGGATTTAAGCATGTATATAAATTCCTTGTTGAAGCAGAGCTTTAAATTATAGCATTTGTTACTGCTATAAGAGGACTCAGACACAAAACATTACTGAAGCATAAACGTCTCGTCTCGGAGCAGCCATGTTAGTCTGTAACTAAAAAAATGTAAACAAAGGCTCTGCAGCACCTTAGAGACTTAACAAAAATATATAAATAGTATCATGAGCTTTCATGGGCACAACCCACTTCTTCCGATGACAAATATGAAGCATGAAGCAAGGGGCACAACGTTTGAAAAATAAAGCAGAAAAAGAAGGGAGAGGGGAAGAAAAAAGAAAGGAAAAAAACCTGTCAACTGAAGTGTCCTCGCTAAATGCGGCTAATAGAGTAGGCTGTAAAGTGCCTGATACTTATCCTTTGATGTCATATGGTTGATGAATATAATGGCCCACCCAGTTCATATTATGGCCTGAACAAAGACTGCTTCAGGACCATCGTTTTTAAGTTTTTTACTGAAGTTTGTATGTCTGATTTACCTGTAGTTCCTGAGGCTTTTGTGCCGCCTTCTGTCACTTCAATCTTTGCTTTATGAATAGCTTCTGAAATGTAAAGATTGCCTTGCTCTAACAAAACAACCAAAAGTAAGTATTAATAGTTATTACTTATTTATTGTAAAATCAACACAACCTTTTTTTAAAAAATATTGAGATACTTCTGTCTTTGCTTTTCTCTTATATTGCTGCTCATTTCCATGTTACAGTATTGGAATTCATTCTGAAATCCTGTAGTTACCAGACATTTCATCCAGGGTAAGTAAGACAGTTTTTCAGTTACTAAATTCAAAGATTAATTTAGACCAGTTAATTCAACCGGTCACCTAGGTCTGATAGCATGTATTGGCTATTAAATAGAGAACAGATAATGCATTTTGCTAACTGTCAGGGTGGTTAACCACTGGAATAAATCGCCTAGGCTATGGAAACTCCATCACTGGAGGTATTTAAGACCAGGTTCAATGGACATCTATCAGGGATGATCTATCGTGCTTGGTCCTGCTGTGAAGGAAGGGGACTGGACTCAATGACCTCTCGAGGTCCCTTCCAGTTCTAGGATTCCAAGATTCTTTGATTTTATCTTAACCAAAAATGATGTATGTAAATAAAAATAATTTTCAAAGATAATTTCTGAATAATTATCAAAATAAGCATATCTCTGTTACTGTCAAAGCCTTTTAACCTGTGTATTCCATTGGTGACTTCTTAGGACATTCTTAAGTTACAGAATAACCAAAATTCGAATTTTTAATACACTTTTAACTAGCACGATGTTTACTATGGTATCAGTTTATGGAGTTACTAATTGCAGGTGTTGTTTCTAATGCTTTGAGACAAACAGCAGTACACATCATAATACTTCTAACAAATTGCACTTATTTCTGCTGTTCTCTACAAATGCTCATTGTAAACCACTGCAATCCCTCCTTTTATCAAATTTAAGATTAACCTTTATCAAATTTAAGATTAATCATTGTAAACGATTCCCAAAATGGTATTAACTCTTTTGATTGAATTATTTTGTAAAATAAGTCCAATTTTTATGGAATGATTAATTTTCCAAATATTTTACCCAATCTACATAGTAGATACAAGTTTCCTTTTGTCACAGAGGTCTTCCACTGATCTTTCCTCGATGTTAAAATAAATTTTCTTCAAAAAGATGGGGGTGAGAAATTTTCACGCATGATAAGATTTGGTTTTACTCTGCTTGTCTGTTCATAATTTAAATGTGCTGTAGGGAGGTGATTGGGAGGAGTGAGCATGGGCCTTGGCATTGTAAGAGTGTGATTTCTAATCCTGACTCTGTCACTGTGGCATTGGGCAAGTCAAGTTGTGGGTCTGGGTCTCAGTCTTCCCTTCTGTACAGTGAGGATATTATGCCTTACCTCACAAAGGGGTTTTGAGGGTTAATCATTTAATATTATTTTGCTACACAAACAGGTCATTTGAGAGGCAGTGATTAGGAAGAACAGGGCACATAAGGTAACATCTGACTTCTGTTCCCTTGCGTACCATTGGCTTGCTGTGTGACCTTGGACAAGTCACTTGCCTTTTTTCTCATGTCTCCATTTTCTCCATATGTGGCAATATTCTCCCAGGTTTTTGAGGCATGGTTTGAAGTTCTTATGTAAAACACTACTAAATTTTCTACAGTCAAACCTCAAAGTTACAGACACCTTGGAAAAGAGGTGGTTTGTAACTCTGAAATGTGTGTAACTCTAAAGAAAACGTGGTGGTTTTCCCAAAAGTTTACAACTGAACATTGACTTAATATAGCTCTAAAACTTTACTTTGCAGAAGAAAAATGCTGCTTTTCCTTAATTTTTTAGTAGTTTGCATTTAACACATTACTGTCCTATACTTGCTCTTTTTTTGGTCTCTGCAGCTGTCTGATTACATACTTCCAGTTCCAAACAAGGGGCATGGTTGACTGGTCAGTTCGTAACTCTGGCGTTCAGAACTTATTAGATTCTACTGTATTTATTACTGTTTGAATAATAATATTCATATTGAAACACATTTTCTTAACTCAGTTCCAGATTAATGAGGTGAAGGTATATGGTGAGAATAGAAAATTTAATGGTTCCTTCTGGGTTTACAGTCTATGAATGTTATTAAAGGTGAATTGATCCATAGTGTTTTTCAGCAACCTCAGTGGTCTTGTAAACGCTGAATAGCTGGAAGCCTGTATCTCCACAGACAGCTCACTGATTGGACAATTCTAAACTGCTGTAAAAACCTGAAAGTGAAATAGCTATAAAAAAATTAAATAACTATGTAACTTATGTGTAGATCAAGTAACACATGACTAGAGCACTGCACAGATACAAAATTAGTATCTGCATCTGCAAAAATGATCCACAGATATCCACAGATGCAGATACCTGGAGTTATAAAATGGATATCTGCAAATTAACTGGTTCTAAATCCAAAATTGGTATCCGCATCAGTATTAGCAAAAATGAGGTGCAGCTATCTGCATCCACAGATACGTATATATGTGAATTTGCAGGACTTTACACATGACCATAGGGCAGAAGTTCCCCATAAACTTTTAGGTCAAGTTAGGGCTATGCTGCAGTTTATAATGAGCACATCAAAATTGATTCAAAACCCAACATAACCAAAATATATCACAGCTCTATAACAATTCAGAGAACATCTGCAGGAAAATTTAAATGTTCCAATTTGCTTACCTTATGGAGTACTAATTGCTAGTAAGAACAGCATCAGAAGGCTAGCAAAAATAGAAGATTGATTTCTGTTCTTCTGTCTAGCTATGATTTGCTGAGAGACCCTGAATAAATCACTTCACTTAACCTTTCTTGTATCAATCACATCAGTAACTTTTTGACAGCTAGAATTAGTTGAAAGATTCAACCAAACCTCTAATGTCTGGTCACCTATTTTAAGAATTTTGTTTAAAAGGATTACTGGGCCCAGTCTGGCCTGTCAGTGTATAAATCTAGAGTAACTCCAGAGATGTGTAATGAATAGAGATTTTAGATCTGAATCTGGCCCCTATTTTCTGAATAATCATTTTGCATATGTGTAACACAATTGGAATGAGGCTTACTGTCTTCGTGGAGAGGCACTGCACTGAATCTTATAAACATGGAACAAAGTTTAAGGGATAAGAGAGCACAGTCTTTGCTTCCTTCTTGTTCTTCATCTTTCACCATATAGACAACACTTGGGTAAAAATTCAGAGAGGAATCATCCAGAGACTCCAGCTGGCAGGAGTAGGAACAGCCATTGAAGGGACTTTTGGACATTCACCAAACTTATGGGTTTGACTTGACTTTCTGAGCCCAATGCTCATTGGCTGCTTGCTCTAACCCTCCTTCTACCCCTCTCTCACCTGCCTCTCTTACTCTTTTCTCCCAGGTTCCCTTCATCCACCTTCCCTTCAGAGTCCCCCTCTCCCTTCGCTTTTCTTTCCACTTAGTTTATCCCTTTCTAGTTAATCTCTTCCCCCATACCACCACCAAAAAACAGTGGAACTAAGTGCCATTTGCCACATTTGCATTGTTCACTTTGTGTATTCTATCTGGTCCCCCGCATTGTGTCTGTATTGTCCATTTAGACTGTAAGGTCCTCAGAGCATGGACACAGCTACTCAGTGTTCATACAGCATCTACCACAATAAAACCCTATCCTTGGTTGGTCCTTAGGCACTACAGCCACTCTCCAAGTTATGAGCAAGTTACGGACCAACACTTGGTCTGTAACTTGAACTGTTCATAACTCGGACCCCATTGAGTTTCACGCGATCGCGCTGTTCGTAACTCGGGGACCGCCTTTACAACCGCTCCATGAGAGCTTTGGTCGTAAGTGCGAACAGTCGTAACTCGACCATTCACAACTCGGGGAGCGGCTGTACTGTAATAAATGCGATTGATTAATACTGAATTAAATGTTGAATTCTATTGGTAAGTGGCCAACCAGTAACTGATTGTCCCTTCACTAATTCTAGTAATAAATAAGATTTCTTGGTATGAAGGGCAACTATCGAGTGCGTTGGGAACAATAAATTAATGCTTGGTCAACTAAGCAATTCAAAGAAACTCCCGCAAAAACATGTTGAGCAGGAAGAATCATTGGTAAAACAAAATAGAATTCTGATTCCTGGTCTACAGCAGACCTGGAAGGCTGGTTTAAGGTATGCATCTCCAGCTACTTAAATACTATAGCTGGAGACAACATACCTTAAGCCGAGCTTGGCACCATCTTCACAGTTGGAGGTTGATGGGAGCAAACTAGATCCTCTAAATCAAACACCAGAAGATTGATCTTCAGCATGACAAGTGAAGACATGGCCTCAAAGTGACACTTAGAACTATCCTCAGCAGTCTTTTTGTAAAACTCCAACTGTAACTCCCACGTTCAATATTTATTATGGGTAAAACTCTGCTTGTCATCTTTGTGCCTGAGCTTGCAGGTCGACTCAGTATTATGCCAGAGAGGCAGAGGAGCAAAGGGGACAAAGGGATGACCCCATTAAATAATAGGTAAAATCTGAGGAAAAAGAGCCACTTGTGCTTTTTGATTAAGAAAAATTTAATGGGTGTAAGTCCTAAACAATACAGACACAGCTTCCTGGTATGCTTTGATCCATTGTAGTTCATTTTCTTTAAGCACTTATGTATATAGCTGTTTGTTTATAATGTGAACTATCAGTGAACTTTATCCAGCACAATAACACCTCATTTCTAATTAAGCATCCTATGCAATTCATGATCACATCATAACGTATTCAAATGTAAGGGGAGTAAAATGCAAATCTGTGTCCTGAGCTTTGGCCCATGGAAGTTACTTTTCTGATCAGGAGCCTTCTCTAAAGCCATTCCAACTGTACCAGCAGATCCTGTGGCCATGCCTCCATGTAATGACAATTGCACACTGACCAGAAGCATGTTAGAAATGCTATAAAATTTCCATTTAAGACTTCAAATGCAGGTGCCCGAATTAAGAATTGTATACCTAGCTGCAAGTGATACATGTCAAAGCACATAAACCTTTATGGAGTCCTTTAATATTAAATCAGGATAAAGTTTTCCAGTGAGTAGAAAAACATCCTTTTGAGACACAGGTCGCCAGTTTTTATCTTAGCATATGGTTGTGGGGTATTGTGCTTGTGGACTGGGTGGTGGTATGCTGATTGTTGGATTGTAGCAGTGCAGAAAGGAGATTACAGGCACCTGTGAGTGACCTCAGGACTCAGAATAAAGAGGTCTGTTGTTACATTGGTGTCACTGACTGTGGAATGACTATTTGCTTGAGCTTTGTCTATACTACAGAGTTTTTTTTGGAAAAAAACACTTCAAGCCTGTTTTTGTGCAAGAGAATCGAAAGAACAGAGGGGTTTTTGCACAATTGGTATTCCTCTTTCTGCGAGGAAGAAGCCTTTTTGCAAAAGAGCTCTTTCGCAAAAAAGCATGTGTAGACAGCGAAGAAGGGATTTTTGCACAAAAAGGGGAAAGAGAAGAAAGCACAGGTGTCCTGGTGGCCATTCTGTGCATACCAATCAGTGCTTACTTTTAAGAGAGCATCCATGCAGTCTGGACACTCTCTTTCACAAAAGCACATCGCTTTTTCAATGTGTTTTTGCAGTGTGGACACTCTCTTGTGCAAGAAGTTTTTGTGGAAGATCTCTTCCGACAAAAGCTTCTTGTACAAAAAGCCTGCAGTCTAGACGTAGCCTTGATCTGCAGCAATCCTTGCAGACTTCACCCTGCACCCTAGCAAACACATTCTAGCAATGTTCAGCCTCGCTGGTTTTCATCTCTCAAAATCTTTCCCTACCACTGGATTTTGCTTAATCCAAAATGCAGTAGTTTGAAAGAAATTTCAATTCTACAGTAGAGAATAGAATCTGGATTCTGTTTTAAATTTTCATTGTGCCAGAAGTATCATTCATGCAGAAGGATCTGCCTTTTTGAATGTCAGCTTACATCATATTAATGTCTACAACAATCTATACATGGAGTGATCATTTCCTATATAAGGAATGTTCTTACCTGAAATACCTTTAAAATCTGCCTTAGCTGGATCAAACATATCTGTAATTCCCAGGACAGGTAAAACCATTTTTAAGTCGAAGTGACTTTGAATTCTGAACCTAAAATTAACACAGTAGATTTTATTTAAATATATATGTGAACTTGGCATTTGCCCCCATTTGTGCTTGCTTTTTTAAAAATTGTAATCAATTTGGTTTAAGATAGAAACACATCTGCAAAACATTCGCTAGGAAAAAGAACATTGATGCACAAAACATTTTTCAGTGTTTCATTGGCATGGGGAATGTATTTCTGGAGGTATGTAATAAAGCTTTTCTGTACTTATTGATGTGCTAAGTACATCTAGGAAATACCCTCCTCTTTTTGCACCCACATGGTACATCCTGGCATTCTATTTATTCGAGAAATGCTGTTGAGTCGTGCAAATTCTGGCAAAAATGAAGGACTGGAGTGATAGACAGTGTGAACTTGCACTGTATACAGAAGAAATGCAGTGATTGGTGATAGTTGCTGGAGCTCCATTAAATATTTCTAATATTAAATACACATAGTAAAATGCTTTTAAATATTAAGACAACTTTTTTAAAAAGTATATAATAAAATGAAGCAAGAATGGGTACAAATAATTTTCTTCCCTCTAATTTTTCCCCTCAAACTTTTAAAATATTATTAGGAGTTGTAGAATCAAATTTGATATTTTTAAAGTAATGGCTTAATTATAGCATATAAGATGCATACATTATTAGGAATGCCCTATCCCACTTCTCCTAGCCAAAGATGGAGAGAGGGTACTCTGCTTTGCTAATGAAGTAATCAGGAGAATAAACTTGAAAGTGTCCTACTAAAAGGACCAATGTCCTATACATTGATTATGTTCACAATAAAGTATACAGCACAACTCTTAACAGTAACAGATACAGCTACAAAGGATGGCCATGTCCTGAATCACTTACCTAGGTAGAAAAATATCCATCTTCATTCTCTTTAAGCTGTTGACCCAAAGAGTGATGATTTTAGCTGAGAGGTGTGACTCAATCTGGGACAGAGATGTCGTCCTGTCACTAGGAAGCACCACAAACATGCTGACAGTCTCACCCAGATAAGGCAACTCGACTACACTGAACTGCTCCAGCGACAGAGTGTGGAACTGACCTACAAGTTGGAAAACATAATCCTTGGCATTACTAAAGGGAAACAACAACACTGAAGAACTAGATCATTCAAGGCACTAGTACAAGGATACAGAGCTTTTCACCACTGAGTGACTGACTTGAATACAGACCAAGTTGTTAATTAAGGTCACTGGCTCACATGAACTGAATTAATTGTCTCAATCCACTTCCGAGCAGGCAAGTGTCTAAATCACACATTTGCTAACATAAATAGCAATAACTGACCACCTCTGTGGCTGTCTCCATGGCCAATCCAATGAAGCATGGTGAATTAGTTTGTCTTCTCACCCTAATACTACTCCCTTTGGGTCAGGGTTGAGGAACATTGGTGAGTGTGGATGAGCGGGTGAATTTACAATGTGATTGATCTTGCTACAGCTCTTTTTAAATAAACAGATGACTTAGTTTTCCAGCTCCTTCAATGTAGCATCTTTCAGCAGAACTACACTTACTAGTGAAAAAATGAAAAGAAAAAACAGCTCCCATTTGACTAATCGAGAAGTACTTTGCCCAATGCTCTCATCCTTACACCAAATCAATTGCACAAGTTAAGTTGCTTTGAAGAAGCATGCAGTTTTATTGAACTACAAAGCATTTGGAACCTGTCAGACAAAAATCATGAAACCCGTACTGCAAAAAGGATACAACTTAATGGGCCTTCAAATGAACAGGGTACAGTATCCATTAATTCAAGTGTCAATAATAACCAGTTGTTGACTGTCACATACGTGCATGTAAAACTATTTTGCAGTGCAATATCACAGCCCTGCTAAACTCCTTTTCAGGAGCCAGTGTTCCAATGGAATAATGGCATGTCAAAGAACAATTCCTGCAACGGTCAGCACCGAGAAGGCAGTAAGTATAGATTGCAGTAAAGTGGTTTATGTGCACTATATGGAATAGCAAACCTCAGGCATAGAATACCCTTTACTAAATTATAGCAGCTGATGCTTTAGGAGTAGAGGGTTGTTGGCTTTTTTTTAACTTTATAATTAGTTCTATTTGCAGTCTCACAAATACTGATGTGTAACCATAATGTCTGCAGAAGTAATTGTCTGCATATCATACAAAATGTCAGTAAGGTTCAATTGGTAGTGCTCATTAGTTCTGAAAAGCATTGGGATATAGATTTCTACCCAGTATATCCTTTGCAATACAGGCAGTCCCCGAGTTACGCGGATCCAACTTATGTCGGATCCGCAGTTACGAACGGGGCTTTTCTCGCCCCGGAGGACGGGAGCGGCGGAACGCCCAGATGCACCTGGTCCGCCGCCCCCGTCCTCTGGGGCGAGAAAAGCTGCTCCCCGTCTCCCTGGTCTGCAGGGAGACGGGGAGCAAAGCCTTGGAGCACACCCGCAGCGGGACAGCCCGGGTGCGCTTGAGCTATCCCCCTGCAGGCGTGCTCCGCGGCTTTGCTCCCCGTCTCCTGACCAGCAGACCAGGGAGACAGGGAGCAAAGTCGCAGAGCACGCCCGCAGGGGGACAGCTCAAGCGCGCCCGAGCTGTCCCGCTGTGGGCGTGCTCCAAGGCTTTGCTCCCCGTCTCCCTGGTCTGACCAGCAGACCAGGGAGATGGGGAGCAAAGCCTCGGAGCACGCCAGCAGTGGGATAGCTGCGGCGCACCTGGACTGTCCCGCTGCCCGCGTGCTCTGCGGCTTTACTCCGCGTCTCCCAGGTCAGCAGACCAGGGAGATGGAGCAAAGCCGTGGAGGACTTGGGCGGTCCCGCCACCCCCGTCTCCCTGGTCTGCTGGGGGAGGGAGGTGCAGCTAGTTTCCCCCCCCCCCCAGCAGACCAGGCTTTTCTCGCCTACCCCTGGGGTAGAGCAGCTGGGGGCTGCTGGGTTGGTCCCGCAGCGCTGCTCCGGACCAACCCGACAGCACCCCAGCTGCTCTGCCCCAGGCGTCCTGATTCAGCCACTGCTGGTCAGTTTCAGCAGCGGCTGAATCAGGACGCCTGGGGCAGAGCAGCTGGGGTGCTGCTGGGCTGCACCAGTAGCGCCAAGGAGCCCCGCTACTGGAGCAACCCAGCAGCACCCCAGCTGCTCTGCCCCAGGCGTCCCCAAGTCAGCCGCTGCTGAAACTGACCAGCGGCTGTCTACAGGAAGCCGGAGGCAGAGTTGCTCTGTCCCAGGCTTCCTGGAATCAGCCGCTGATCAGTTTCAGCAGCAGCTGACTTGGGGACGCCTGGGTTTCTTAAGTTGAATCTGTATGTAAGTCAGAACTGGCGTCCAGATTCAGCCGCGGTTGAAACTGATCAGTTTCAGCAGCGGCTGACGCCAGTTCCGACTTATATACAGATTCAACTTAAGAACAAACCTACAGTCCCTATCTTGTACGTAACCCGGGGACTGCCTGTATAGCGTGAGAGAGAGGGTGCTAACATATTAATGACACTTTTTTGTCGATGAGATGTTAAAATATCAACTCCTTCTTTCTGTCATCCTCAAATGGCTCTCCAGGTAAAGATTCTTTTCAGATTGAGAATCTGAATCTTTTCAGACTGAGAAGGGAAAAATCCCTGGGTTCTGTTCAACATTCCATCTCGCAGTGATAGTCTAATCCTGCTCCCACTGAAGTCAGCAGGTGGTTTGCCATTTATTTTAACAAGAGTGGAACTGAGACCAAAAAAGTTCAGATGTTCAAGCCTATGCCTGTGCCACTGCAGGGCACTATTGGCTCCTGTTTTTGCCTTCAGTCATCATTAAACTATAACCTCTATTTCAGGAGAAGTTGAGACAGGAACATCACACCCCCAGGCTGTGTCTACATTGGCAAGATTTTGCACAAAAGCGGCCACCTGTCTACGCTGGCCGTGAGTTCTTGCGCAAGAACACTGAAGTTCTAATGTAAGAAATCAGTGCTTCTTGCACAAGAACTATGATGCTCCCGCTCAGGAATAAGCCCTCTTGCACAAGAGGCCAGTGTAGACAGGCAATATGGATTTCTTGCACAAGAAAGCCCTATGGCTAAAATGGCCATCGGAGCTTTCTTGCGCAAGAGTGAGTCTACACTGGCACAAGTGCTTTTGCGCAAAAGCACATCTCTTGCGCAAAAGCACATGCCAGGGTAGACGCTCTTGCGCAAATACTTTAACGCAAAAACTCTTGCGTTAAAAGTGTTTGCGCAAAATCTTGCCAATGTAGACGTAGCCCCAGGTTTTATATATCAGAGCAAAGGTTTGGTTCTGAGCTATTACATTTTTTTCTTGGTGGTTTCCCAAAGCTCTTTCCTCCATGTTTGTGCAGTATCTAGCACATTGCAGGCAGTTCTGGAAGTAAAAGAATTTAAAATGTATGTAGTTTATAATATTGTTTTATATGTCAAAAGTGGCATGAAAAGTAGTTACCATAATTGACTTCAGCTGTGTGGTACATTGTAGGCACTCTCAGGGTGATGCCCTCTGCAGTGGTAAAAGGCAAGGACTGTGTGTCTGTGAAGGAGAATTTCTTTTGCCATATGCTTTTGAAGTACATGGTGCTCACCACAGCCATCTGGTTAAATGGTGAACTGACTGTGTCCAAATATATGCAGTCTGCTTCTCCACCTGTGCAAGAAAAAGATGAATTATCTTTCTTTCTCTCTCTCTCTGTCACACATGCATGCACTCGCACACATACTGCAGAGCTAATCCTGCATCTTCTTTTTTTAAAGTGGAATTACAGGGCAAATTATTAAATTATTGTTTCAAACTTTTCTGAATCCTTTTGTTCTGACGTGCTTACACAAGTGGCTAAATCACAGAGATGAGCAGCATTCTGTTTGTAACAATGGGGATGAGGGTGATGCTGACAGTGTCATATTTTTGTTCATAGCTGAGCTCTGGAAATTAACGTATCCTCTTACTTTGTCTTGGTATTCGCTACATTCAACATCAGTTATAGTCATACATATTTTTAGAGACACCAAGACAGGTGGATCACTGACATAGCAAATTCTTTCTTACTTAACATGTTTCATAGTTAAAGCAGTGTTGCTATCTTTACTTTCTGTGGTAGCAAGTTTATTTAAAGTAAACCTTCTGGTCTACTTAGAAAAAGATGAGATATAATTGCCACATTTGAGGCCAGGATGTAATTTTCCCTCAGATCAGACTAGAAGAGATTTTTTTTTTAAACCTTCCTCTACAGTGTGAGGTATGGGTCACTTGTTGGTTTGAACTAGAATGAATGCTGGATTCTCTGCAACTTGAAATCTTGTGTCAAGTTTTGAAGATTTCACTAACTAAGCCAGAGATCATGGGCCTATTACAGGAGTGGTGGGGGAGATTCCATGTCCTGCAATGAGCAGGAGGTCAAACTAGATGGTCATGATAGTCCCTTCCAACCTTAAAACCCCTAAAAATAGTAAATGTTCAGTCTTAAATGACTGCAGAACTGCTTCTAGCATTAATTTAATAAGTGTGGCTAAATCTATGTGAAATGAGTTGAATATGAAATTATGCTGAGACTTTGATAGTATCAATGATTAAAAAACAGGCCTTGGGTTTGATGGTTGTGTCCTCTTTGCCATGAAATAAGGGCTCTGATCTGAAGTTTTCTAGCTGATCATGCCATTTTATTCACATCCCTGCCAGGAAAGCCATTGGCAGTTCAAAAGATATAGAATAACTATCAAAAGTGTGAGCTGACATTGTCCATGTTTGCTGGAGCAATCATTTTCTATCACAAAATCCTATTATAGTTCTCTTGACGAAGATAGAAGAGACTTCTCAAAACCAATCTCAGTGTGCATGTTTAAAATCACATTTGTTACCTACTAATCAAATTGAAGGCCAAATTAATCTCTAGTATATATAATTTATGTAAAATCAATGGCACAAACCAGTGGTCCAGTGATTCTAATGACTTCCAATCTTAGTGAAAAATTGACTGTATTTAGTTTATCTTCCTGGTCATGTAAAGGAATAAAGTTAGCTAATTTCATTTTCTATTTTCACTGTACAAACAAATGGGTCAATACTGCGAACATCTACTTACTGAGTTTACTGCAAGTATCTTTTGCAGTGAGTACTAGAAGAATTTAGCTCTAGCTAATTATTCTTAAAACATCCCTGCAAGGTTGATGGTATTATCCCCATTTTACAAAACCAGGGACTAAGGCAAAGTGATTAAGGGCTTGATTCTGTAATCCTTTATTTACATACCTATACTTAATGCAGTCTTGCCTAAAGTTAGTATCAGTAGTGCTTATAGCACAGTTGTTCCTTGTTCCTACCCTTGAGTTTAAGACTATGACTCTCTGTATAGAACATAGTACAGGTTTCACCTCTCTAATCTGGAATCCTCAGGACCTGACCAGTTCCGAACGAGAGTATTTTCTGGACCACAGGAGGTCAATATTGTCTAGCAGCATTACCAACACTTCCGCTGCTTACTGAGTTAGAGGATATTTAGAGGTAAATTAGAGCCAAATAACAGCACAGAACACTGAGAGCCAGGACTGGTGGCTGTAAACAAACTTTATGGGATCGCAGGAAACTCGGCCACACTTGTGAAAAGTGGACATCCAGCTAACTAAAATAATTTTGGATGACAGATGTTTCTGGACAAGAGAATTCTGGATTAGAGAGGTTCAACCTGTACTACACGTTTATTATACTTAGTTCAATGCTATAGTGCTAACCGCTACTACCTGCACATTTTTTTTATTACAGCTGTGTCCCACCTCATCATCTGTACTACTTGTTGTTTTACCTTCAGTGTTATTAGTCACCCATTCATTTATCTGTGCGATAGTCCTGTTAGGCTCACTGAAGTTGGTTTTCTGCAGGCTGCTGTTTGCCCAGAGTGCAGTATGGTCCATGAAATCGGGAGACAGATCAACTCCAGCTTGCACAAATAGAGCACATGCCAACTGAACCATGAGGCCTTGACTAGAGTTAGTCACTTCTTCATATCCGGTACGCAAGAAGTCCTGCACTCTAGGATCTGCCAGACGGGAGAAAAATCAGTGCTATAATTCTCATGTTGAACCCAAGAATAGCAAAAATAAAGTGTTAACGATAATTCATTACTGAGCAAATTGCCAGTGCTTAGCAAATAACAATGGTCCATTTCTACCTACGTGATTGCAACAGCACTTAACATTATAGTGTTCCAATGCTGATTGGGTCCTTTGGATGCTACAACAATATAAAGTAATTCATAATTCAAGTATGTAACGCTATTAGAGAGGCCGAGGCTATTTCCTGGGAATACACTGAAGTGCATTGTATGTGCAGAGAGTAAAACACAGATAACATTAATAGAACAAAGATCCATCAATGTGAGCTGCTTTCTCACTGCAATCACAGGAAAAAGGACTATCTGGACACGATCCCTTAATTCTAATGGCTGAACCCTGCTCCCTGGTCCAGAGGAAAGTGACAAAGCTTAAGGGGTCCTTTCCAGTATGCCTGGAGGAAAAAGTCAGTTCTAACATTAAATTTTCCGATTTAATTCCAGTCTGTACATGTGAGCAAGAATCACTGTAGCTATAGATCTAATCTATGTATACCTGTTGGAACCATGGTTGTATAAATAACTGCACATATTTTTCAAAGGTAGTTGGAGAGAATTCAAAACACTGAAAGTCAGAGAAAAAAGCCTCTTTTGATATATAACCCAAGCTCTCTAGTGTTACTGCTTGCAGTTGTATGACAAGTACTGCTTTTCCGGATGGAGTCCCCCACCCTGAAAGCATAGTCTTTGCTGGTAGTTTACATTTAGCTTTATGAAAACTTGTAGGCTACGTCTACACTGGCATGATTTTCCAAAAATGCTTTTAACGGAAAAGTTTTCCGTTAAAAGCATTTTCGGAAAAGCGCATCTAGATTGGCAGGATGCTTTTCCGCAAAAGCACTTTTTGCGGAAAAGCGTTCGTGGCCAATCTAGACGCGGTTTTCCGCAAAAAAGCCCTGATCGCCATTTTCGCGATTGGGGCTTTTTTGCGGAAAACAGTGCTGTACTGTCTACACTGGCCCTTTTCCGCAAAAGTCTTTCGGAAAAAGACTTTTGCCCGAACAGGAGCAGCATAGTATTTCTGGAAAAGCACTGACAATCTTACATGAGATTGTCAGTGCTTTTCCGGAAATTCAAGCGGCCAGTGTAGACAGCTGGCAAGTTTTTCCGGGAAAAGCTGCTGATTTTCCAGAAAAACTTGCCAGTCTAGACACAGCCGTATTGTTTGCTTGTGCCCCGCTTACCAAGCAAGCCGGAGTGCTTGTTCTCCCCCAATTTTGGGGTCATCTGTAAACTTTACCGATGAGGACTTTTTCTTCCACGTCATTGATAAAATACTAAATAGTGTAGGGCCAAGAACCAATCTCTGTGGTGGTTCCCTCTGGTATCACATCTGCTCAGAGATGATTCCCTATTTACAGTTGCATTTAGCAGTTAGCCAGGTTATAATCCATTTAAAATATGCATTGTTAATTTTATAGTATTATAGTCTTTTAATCAAAATGCCATGTAGTAGTACAATGTCAAATGCCTAACAGAATTCTTATTAAATCAACATTATTATCTTTATCAGCCTAATTTGCAAACTCCTAAAAATATCAGATTAATTTGACAGACTGTTTTCCATAACTCCCTTCTCATTGGCATTAATTATATTACCCTCCTTTCATTCTTCATTCAAGTCCCATAGCAGCTGCTCCATTATCTTGCCAGGATGCATGTTCATGGTGAGTTCAAGCAGACTGTTGCAGTCTAGAAAGAACTCTGCCTTGCAGTGTTAGACTAAAATGGACACCATTTAGTTGCTGGGCCAAAAGTGAAAGGTTAACACCATCCTGGGTAGGAGTACTTGCAGTTTTAGGTTCTCTTGCATTTATAATCAAACATTCTAGCAGTAGCTTCCCTGAAAGTTACCAGCTATTTCTTTGTCATAATTTTGTTAGACACAAGCCTTTATGCTCTCACTCCAGTCCTCAGGTTTTGTAAGGAACTGACTTAAACCTTTCCTACTACAAGAGGCCTTTCCCCCATCCTGGCACTTGAACTTAGTTGTAATGACATTGGTGGGTCCACCTAAAAGCCTCCTTAGAACATCTTTCTGTCAAAATGGCATTTTTCAAAGACATTGCCTCTGTTAGGAGAGTTAGCAAGCCCAGTACCTTGATGGTCTTCACTCTACACAGAAGAATCTACAGAAAAGGTCATTTTGAGACCTTGCCTCAGCTTTATGACTGAGGTGTTCTCAGATTTTCATTTGTTGCAGCATATTTCTTTCCTCAATGTCTTCCCTAGACAGAAGGAAGAACTACAGTCACTCAGGGGAATCCTGTTTATACTTGGCTGCAAAAAAAGAGATCTGTGCTGCTATTTGGACTATTCCCTGGGGGGGACTACTCTCATTGGGAAATCAAACAGCTTATTTGTTGCCTATGGGGAGAGGTGTAAGGGGGAACCTATTAGTAACAAGCTCTTTCCCACTGGATTAAGAGATATATTGAGTACTCTGCTAAGGCCATAGTTGCCCCTAGCTTTTCTGAGCTGGGTTTTTATTGTAGAGATTTACAAAGCAGCCATGTGGAGCGAGCACTATTTGTTAGACTTGGCATCACGTGGCAATGCTTGGTTTGGTAAAGCGGTGCTGCAGCCCACTTGTGCCTTGAACTCAACCATCTCATCTGATGGTAGTATCATCTGCTAAACTCACATGAGTGGGAATATATAGAAGCTCACAAAGAGTAAGTAGAGGTTCTTTCTTGTTAATAACCACTATTCTTTAACAGTTGTCTCTGTGCATTCGCTCTACCCACTCACCCTAGCCTTTCCTCAGTGTTCTTGGTATTTCAGGACTCTGTAGGCTAGGGAGAAGGAATTAAGGTTGTCGGGGGGAGATTTGCACTTCCTTGTATAGATCGAGTATATGATGTCCTTCTAACAGGAAGGTGATACTGCGCCACCAGTGAATGTGGCTCTATTGGACAGTTATGAAGCTCGACATTAGATACCAGAAATGTGAAGGCACAGAGAAACAACAGTTACCAATAAGTAACCATTTTCTACATTCTTGGGGGCAGGGTTGGTTGACATAAGCTTTTTGAGATCTTAAATACAGTAATGCTTTGCATCTAAATTAATTCAAAAGCACCATATAAGAACTATGTGTTAGCAGTAGCATTAATACACAATCCATTTAGCTTTGTTTTATCTGCAAGATTAATGGAGGTGGAGACTGGAAAATTCTAGAGCTTCTTCTGGAATTTTTCCCTAAATCATTTTATTGAGGAGGCAAAAGACACATGCATGATACCCTTAAATCTCCTGGATTTTGGGACTCTGCACGGTCATTAAAGCAGGTCTTTGCCTCTGCTTTAGCTCTAGGACCTCCTGCTCTCTCCTCAAATGGAGAAACTGTGCAAGAGCTTCTTCTGCCAGCAACTATCCAGAATCCCTTCTAAGAGGGGGAGGATGTGCACAGCAATGTGAAGGGGGCCTTTGGCTGCCCTGGTTTCACTGTGGAGCTAAGGAAGGGAGATAATTGTGTTCAACCTTCTCCTGCCCCATAAAGCAGTCCCATGACACTGTGGAATGTCTTCTGTAGAGTCAGGAGTATTGGGGAATAGTGTTGTGGAAGTGGTGATGCCCAGGCTACCCAGTAGGAAGAAAAGGAGAGATCCTGGGAGACAACCTCCCCCATGCACTTAACACACACAATCATCTTGCATAAACCTAATATATACTTAGCACTGTCATATCAAAATTTGACTTTGTAAAATTAACTTAAGCAAAATCTCAATATAGGGTCTGAAACCACTAGAGACGTAAACTGTTCACTAATTGTGAATAAAACAGGTTTCTGGTTTTTTACATGCATTAATATCCACCAAAGTGTTTGCAACTTAGACACTGCACCATTTTGGTGGTGCGAGAGAACCTGGGACAGAGATTGGATTGAATGCCTACAGATAAAAATGAACTAGCTTCTTTAGCACTTTTCAGAGGAGGAGAAATCCAAACAGGAAACAAACAGCATAAGTGGGGAAAAGCAAAATGAATTTTAAAAAATATTCTGTTTTAATAATCAACGGTGTTGTTTATTCTCATACCATTGCACTTTAGCAGTGCCTACAGATCAAATGAAAATAAGGACACCATTATGCTAGCCATTACTACAAACACATGACAAACCCTGGCTCAAAGATCTTCACTCTAATTGCACAAGACAAAGGATGGAAGGAGAAACACAAGCATAGACACATGAAGTCACTTGGCTCACACCACAAGTTAGTAGCAGAATCAGGAATAGAACCTAATTCTATTGTTTGCCAAACCAATGCCCTATGAACAGGAACATTCTGACTCAGAACTTTTTAAATATATGAGGACAGATTCCAAACTGGCCAGTATATACCACCTGAGAATCCAGTCCATGATTTTTAACCTATTGGTGTCCTTTTAATAACCTGCACAAAGATTAATGCAGCATAGTGTTAAAACTTAGCTCTATTAATCTTTAAGGGGAAAATATTAAACTCCTTGAACAGATGTCATTAAGATTCAGATGTTTTTTAGGTGTAAAGTGCCTTTCTCATGTGTTTTGCATTAGTATGCTAGTATTTGGCAAGCATACTTTGAGGATGTAAGAATTCAAAGATGATAAAATCAGAAACAGATGTTATATGAGATGCTGTATCCCCAGCTTGTAACTTCAGTAATACCAACAATCTTAGCTAACTAAAATTTTGAATTTTTACTTGTTGGCCTGTTCAAAACTCCTTTCAATTTTTTTTTATATTTGTTATTCAGACAGACAAATCTTTATGGTATTTTGCTCAAACAAATGTGGCTAGAAGAGATACTAGGGAAGCTGCAGAACATTAAAAGAGGTCATTAATGCCAGGGAAAGCTGATTCTTCCTAAAGAGTGAACTTGTATTGGATACTGATGGCTATCACTATAGTTTTTGCCAGATTGGTACATTTTTGTTCCATGTCCTGCATTATAGTTAAAGGCAGAACTACAAAAATGTTATCACCAAAATATATTAAGTATGTGAGTTAGTTTTATTCACCTCAGAGAAAATTTTCATTTGATCTGCTTCTCCTGGGTTAAAGACAAACATGGCATTTGGGTCTTTCTTTCTTTCTTTCTTTCTTTCTTTCTTTCTTTCTTTCTTTCTTTCTTTCTTTCTTTCTTTCTTTCTTTCTTTCTTTCTTTCTTTCTTTCTTTCTTTCTTTCACTGTTGCTAATACCTTCAGTAGGATATTTGTGCTATACGTATTGTGTGAGAGGCAGAGAAAATATGTAGTACATATAACTTTTATCTGTATATAATAGCTAGACTGAATGGGACTGGTTATTTTTGAATGCCAATTCTTGACTAAAAGGCAATAACTAAGTAAGGTTACAGAACACTACACAGCAATCTCTATAAATTTTAACTTTTGCCTTGTGTGATGAAAATAAATGTCATGCTTAAGAAGACTGATGTCAGTTCTAAAGCTTGCACAGTATGTATAAGCTACAAATTTTAAAGATGAGACAGCCATCTGTTTTCTATAACCAGTGTGCAGATCATGAAAAATAGCTATTGATATATTGTGTCAGGTGTAGGATTAATCTTTGGTTAAAATGGAAAGAATATCCTGAGAGTCCAACATTAGTTTAGCTGGAGTTATATGTTCCTTCCAGATCTTCATTTTTTAATGTATTTGTTTTAAAGTACAATAGAGTGAGAACTACTCAGAAAGGATAAGAAAGAATAAGCATACATGTACATCAACTGGTTAGACCATTCCTACAATTCAATAAAATATTAACAAACCTAATGCATTATGAGCTGTTGTAGACCTTATTAATTAGAAAGTTTAGTTTGAGTATGTGCAGTTGCTTTCTCCTTAGACAGGGAAGCTGATATGTGAATGTATGATATAATGCAAAGCAGCTATTACTAACAAATACTTTGTCAAATTGCATATTACCATGGATGTTGTATCCAAGAGCATCTTCCAACTGTGTAAAAGTGTTCCCTTGAGCTCCAAACTGCAGTAGCCTCAAAGAAATGGACACACTTGCTGGTGCAACTATCAAGTTAGTTCTGTTCTCTGGTTCTGCTAATTGCTGGTAGAGATTGATGTCAAACTCAGTTTTCAACTCCTTTAGCTCATCATAGAAATCACAGGTTCCATTGTTTAAGAAGCAGGAGTACAGAATGAGCATAGTAAAGACAAAGGGCAACATGAAGGAACTCTCTGGAGTATCTCCAACAGACAATTACACCTGTAATTAACAATGCGAATATTCAGAAAATTATAGAGACAGATGACATGTGAACTGTTGTTCTACATGCTCATTAAGCTGAAACTTATCAGGAAAATAAATAGTGGTAAAACTTACCAAGGCATAGTCCAGTCATTGTCACACACAAAGAAAATATCTTAGGACTCTGACATGCTTTCACCAGCTAAAAATGTCCAGTCTGCCTCAAGACAGCAACCAGTATAGCTACTTTTATCTGATGGTTGACCATTAAAATACACATGGCCAAGACATGCACACACACAAAAATATTCAGACTTCATGAACTGGTGTAAAAAGCAGCTGTCCAGCAATTAATTACCCATTCAATTCTAATTTTAATTTCTTAATAAATATTAAGCAACATTTAACACAAGTGCCCCAGGCGCTGCATCCATAGGCTGCTATATCTATAGTTAGGTACCTACACACAAGAGATCAGTTTTTAGAGATGCTGCACATTCAAGGATCCCTCTGACTTCCATTGGGAGTGGTGGGTACGGAGCACTAGGTTTGAGAATTTTGGTCTTAGTGTGCAAAAATCTGTAGCTAAGGCATCCCTCCTCACTATCATCATACAATACCTCCGCTGCCAACTCAGCAAATAGGCTCGAATTTGCAAAAGACCTGTGTAATTATGACTTACCGCTTTGTTTTTTTATGGGGGGAAATTATGTTTTGAATCAAGGTCGAGGTAGCATGAGGCTAAGCTATTTAGAATGTTTCTTAAAAACAATAAATAATCGATCCTCCAAACTGCTGCCATGAGACAATTTTCTCCACATCATTTTAGATTCTGAATATTTTATGCAAATATGTATTTTTTAAAAAACTACTCCAATCATTTTCAATTTAGGATTTCACACAAATCTCTTTCTGTGCCCTTTGCTCTAGAGAGCACCTCTAACTTCTTATGTTTACTCACAGTTTGTTGTATATAATTGCCTTGCTGTGTCCTGGGCGTCTGAGCTGGAGCTCAGTATGTACTCTGTCCCCTTCTTTAATATGTGGTGGAGTAAGGTGTAAGTCATGAGACTGCATTTAAAGGGATAGTCAGTGATCGCAGTCTCTGTCGGCGATGTCTGTACCACTCTGTCCAAATTCCTGTAGGCTACAGGCTCTAGATAGAGCCAGGCAAAGAGGCATGTCACCGACCAGCAAATCCAAGGCAAAGAACAAAAAGGTACATATGGAGATACAGTCAGCCACTTCCTTTCAAGGAACTTGTGACCTGCTTGTGCTAAGCAAGGCATCTCCTATCTTTTGTCTTTCCTCCCCCTTTTTATGAATTCCATTGATTCCTCTGTCACATAAGGAAGGAGACATGGTTCTTTGTGTACCAGGCACACAGTTATTTTTTCACTTTGAAACAATATTCAGAATGCAATTCAAGGTCTTTGTTCTCCATGATATTTTTAACATCATTCCAAAATGTTAAGGGTTTCATTTACTTTTTATTTTTGGGAAGAACAACAAAATTAAAGAAGAAATTAAACTAACTTTGAATTAACCAGAAGTACAATACCCACCAATAACCATTTAAATACAATTTTAAGCTTTTTTAGCTTTCCAAGTATGACACGGTCCAGATACAGGTCACATCATTCATGGAGAGAAATTAGAGACATATTACCTAGGACAAGCAGGCTTCAGTCCATAATTTGTAGAAAGAAAAAGAAAAGTTATTCAGGCCAACAAATGAATTGTAAATTACACATCACTGAAACATAAAGTTCCCTTCTACCTGTGAACAAAAAACCACTAAATCTACAGGAAAAAATTTATGAAGATCAAAATTCTGAGCACAGCAGCTATATGAATGCAATATTTAGATGCATATTATTACATTAAGCTGTACTTGTTCTCTTTTTGTCAGGTAAGTGAAGGGTAAATTGAACTAGTCCCCAAACAGGAAACCAGAATAAGGCTGGTCTACACTAAAAAATTACATTGGTTTTGACACATTTCTCAGGAGTATGAAAAATCCACATCTCTAACAGACTAGTTAAATTGACCTAAGCCCAGGTGTAGACAGTGTTAGGCAGATGGAAGAATTCTTTTGCTTAGGTGGATTACCTACAGCAATGAGCTGCAGCTGTAGTGTTTTAAGTGTAGACATAGCCTGCATCTTTCCTTGCCTGTCTTTTTGTTGTTGTTAAAATTAAGGTCTATTTAGTGCGGGGGGAGGGGGGAAAGTGCTGGTTTGACAGTTTGAAGTGCTCAGTTTCATGGCAGAACAATAAAGAAGGGCAAGAGGATGAGCATTCATAGTCATTTAAGCTCCAGGGTTGCTAAGCATTTAAGGACGTGTCTAATTCTAAACATGTGAGGAGTTGTCCCATTGAGTGCAATGATATTATTCGCAGGCTTAAGATTAAGCACAGGGTTAAGCACTTTGCTGAATGAGAGCCTTAATTCTAGGCCTTCTGGCTACTGTACGGCTTGGATTTGGATTGGTTACTTAGGGGTATGTCTACATGGGAATAACCTATGACTGGCCTGAGTCAGCTGACTTGGGCCCAGACTCCAGTGCTGAAAAGCTGCTATGTAGACATTTGGGCTTGACTGGAGCCCAAGCTCTGGGATCGGGAGAAGATGGAGGGCCCCAGAGCTCAGGCTCCAAGCCTAAATATCTATATAGTAATGTCTAGGGCCTCAGCCCAAGTCCTGTGAGTAGCAGTGCAAGTAGGCCGCTATAGTCCAGTGCGCTGTACCAGCAAGATGCTTCTAGCCAGTCCAGCCTACCATGGAGACACGGTACCATTCCCACCCCCTCCACACAGCTGCCTCTTCTCTGGCTCGGTTTCTATGAAGCCCCACAGGCTAGCAGGGCTCGGGGAGGGGAGAGGAAAGGAGGAGAGCTGGGAGCAATACAGCAGCTGGAGGAGCTGTCAATGTTCTGCTCCCCACTCTGCCGCCTGCCCTTCCCAGCAGGGAAAGGAGGACAAGCTCCAGCCCCATCCTCCAGCAAGGCGGCTGCTGTATGGAGGAGAGGCAGCTCCATGGAGGGGCAGGGATTGGGGCTGGGGCTTCTGCTGCTTTCCCTGCAGCACTGCCAGCATCTCCTCTGGCTATTGGACTGCTCCCCCAGCCATCTCCCCCAGGTAACGTGGGATGGGGAGGCGGGGGAAGAGTGTGTGGGGGCAGAGTCAAATGGAGGATCACATGAAGCAATCATGTGCCCCTCCCTGCCTTAGCTGGTGTCTCTCCTTCCCCATCCCTCCCCTTCCTCCTCATGTATGTAAGAAATCTATGTCACCTGCACCGCTTCCTGTGGGCCTGAGTCAGCTGACCTGGGACCAGCAACAGCTGTGCTGTGGGGCTTTTTTCCCTGATGGGTTAAAGGCTGTACAGTGCATCCATGCCCTATCCTAGCGGACTCTTTCCTAAAGGCAGGTAAAGGCTTAGGGAACAGGGTAAGGGGTCATAAATGCTAAATGTGTTTTATTTCACTTATAAAATATTAACAACCTTTTTGTGCCCATTTCATTCAGTCAATGTATCACTAAGCACTGATAAGCACAGTATAATATTTACCACCATCTGCTCTAGCGACACGAATTCCCACATTGAATATCATTCAGAATTGACCGAAAAACAGTCTATACGCAGCAGAGAAGAGAGATCCTGCCAAATTCTGATGTAAACTTTCTCAAGTCTAAACCCACTGAACACATTGCTGCTATCATTAAATACACTGCACGCTCCCCCCTCCTCCTCCCTTCCGGATGGGAATCACAAAAAAATGTAGCTGGCCCCACCTTGTGGACTGTGCCTCTGCAATACCAAATTGCAGAGGACCATTCTTAAAATACAGTTACAGAAAGCAATGAACACCTTAGCCCTGCAGCCTAAGCCCCATGAGTTGGAGTCAGCTGATGTTTATTCCAGTGCAGACATACCCTGAAAGGCTAAAGCTCAGGACTTTACCTCAGGCTCAGCTTGGACTGGGAGCAATGAGTAAGGAGCAATCAAAGAAAGGCATTAAATGCCATCAACTGGGGAATGCTGAAATACACCGGGCCCTTAGATATTCATTTATGCCTTTGCAAAATTGGTGTCAAATGCTACTCTTCTGATTTGGCATTGTTTTACATCCTCATTGCACAAGGGCAGATAGCTATGCAAGGTGTGTGGTAGTGGAGAGTTAGGCCCCCGCAATTACGATAAAACAGACTACAAGGTCTCTGGAAAATAACGGAAGAGAAAAACATACTGGCTGATGTAGTTTGCATGGGGTGTTCGTACATCTGAGATTTTCTATAGCCGTATATTAGTAATGGGAAAATGGAGAGTCAACCAAACTGAAGAACTCAGGCTTCCAGGAAAATACAGTGGGCATCAAGAAAATTAAGCCAGTCATAGTAATTATGGAAAATAAAATGAGCTTTTATAAATGTAACAGGGAAAAAAAGTATGTTTATTAGTGATTAAGGAGAGAGATGAAATGACAACTCAAAAATACAAGAAAAATACAGTGAAGAACTTAGGCAATTAGGATAGAGCCTATAAACTATGACAGAGGAGCAAGTAGAGGAATACTAGGGAAATAGGAACATAAGAGATCAATTGATCTGCATGTGCATCTGAAGATATTAAGGAAATTAGCTGAAAAGCAGAAAATAAGGGAAAAAAATAACACTGAATATGAGATAGAAATGTAGCCATGTTAGTCTGGTGTAGCTGAAACAAAAAACAGGACTATGTAGCACTTTAAAGACTAACAAAATGGTTTATTAGGTGGGTCTGGCCCACAAAAGCTCATCACCTAATAAACTATCTTGTTAGTCTTTAAAGTGCTACATAGTCCTGTACTGAATATGAGGAAATACTTGCTGATGCTGCGATACATTAGATTGTGGAATAGTCTTCCAAAGGAAGTTATGGAGGCCCCAGTATTTGGAACTCTTAGGATTACCCTGGAGAAAACCTAGGAAGCAGGCTGGAACAAGCCTGCATTGTTGCAGGGTTAGTCTGTGGCACTCCTCTCTCCACTAGCACCAGCCAGAGAAGAAATCTGGGGAATTTGTGTAATAGGAAAAAACCTGAAATGACAACACTGAGTATAGGGAACCAACCGGGGGCCATACACAGCTTGACCTGCTGCTTACAAACAGGGAAGAATTACTAGGACATGTAGTTGTAGGTTGCCACCTGGGAAGCAGTGAGCATGAGGTGGTTGATTTCAGGATCCTGACCAAGGGAAGAAAGAAGGACAGCAAAATATGGACCTTGGACTTCAGAAAAGCAGACTTTGATTGCCTCAGAGAACTGATGGACAGGATTCCCCTGGGATGCTAACATGAGGGGGAAAGAGTTTCAGGAGAGCTGGCTGTATTTTAAAGAAGCCTTAATAGAGGCACAGGAATAAACCATCCTGATGTGCAGTAAGAAAAGCAAATATGGTAGGCGACCAGATTGGCTTACCGGGTAAATCCTTGGTGAGCTTAAGCACAAAAAGGACGCTTACAAGAAATGGAAACTTGGACAGATGACTAGGGAGGAGTATAAATAATATTGCTCAAGCACGCAGGGGTGTATCAGGAAGGCCAAAGTGCAATTGGAATTGCAGCTAGCAAGAGTTGCGAAGGGTAACAAGAATGGTTTCTACAGGCATGTTAGCAATAAGAGGCTGGTCAGGGAAGGAGTGGGACCCTTACTGGATGAGGGAGATAACCTAGCAACAGATGATGTGGGAAAAGCTGAAGCTCTCAATGCTTTCTTTGCCTCTGTCTTCACAGACAAAGTCAGCTCCCAGACTACTGCACTAGGCAACACAGTATGGAAAGGAGGTGGGCAGCCCTGGGTGGAGAAAGAACAGGTTAAGAATTGTTTAGAAAAGCTACACATACACAAAACCATGGGGATGGATTGAATGCATCTCAGGATGATGAGAGAGTTGGCTGATGTGATTGCGGAGTCTTTGGCCATTATCTTTGAAAACTCATGGCAATTGTGGGAGGGCCCATATGATTGGAAAAAGGCAAATGTAGTGACCATCTTTTAAAAGGGAAGAAGGACAATCCAGGGAACTACAGACCAGTCAGCCTCACCTCAGTCCCCAAAAAAACCAGGGAAGGGATCCTCAAGGAATCCATTTTGAATCACTTGGAAGAGAGGAAAGTGATCAGGTATAGTCAACATGGATTCACTAAGGATAAGTTATGCCTGACCAACCTAATTGCCTTCTTGGTCCTGCTTTGGGCAGGGGGCTGGACTCAATGACCTCCTGAAGTCTCTTCCAACCCTAGGATTCTGTGATTCTAGGGAAGAGTCAGACAAAAACTGCTGATGGGAAGCTCAAGGGATTGATAACAGGCTACAGAATCTTTCCCCAGTTGGTCATCAGTTTTTCTCCATTGTTTTACTGTCAAATAACAATTCAATGTCCTGTCAGGACACCTTTGTGGACAGAGACACACCACAAAACCCATTACAACTGGCATTAATTGACACCCTTCCTGGCAGTGTCACAAAGTCGGTGGAGAGCTGTCCAAGAGCAGATGGAATACAGAGACCAAGTGGACTGGCAGCTGAGACAAGGCTGGTGTAGGAACGGGAAAGGCGTATAGTGAGCTCAGAGAAGAAAAGCCTTATTTAGAGCTGCTGTTCTCCATGTTTTCCTCTCCCACACCTTCTCTAGGCCAGATTCTGTTCTCATTTCTATCAGTGTAAATCCAAAGTACCTCCACTCATTTCAGATATAGTTCAGAGTTACATCAGATTTAATACCTGCTTTACATTAATGGAAGTGAGAGTAGAATATGGCCCAGGGGAGACTTGGAAGAGAAGAAGCTGAAAACAATGTTTTGCTCTTCAGAGATTTCTGTTGTTCCCTGTCCTTGACCAGAGCATATCTCCACTGTCATTTCCCTCTGTTTTAGGACAAGTTTGTGAACCGCGGAGTTACATCATCACGACCAAGAACAGGCATTGACCTGTCTGACTCTCCCTCCCCCCCCCAAGAGTCAAACTGAGTCAAAAATAGTTTTCTGTCCCCTACAACTATCGGAGTATTCAGTAGCAACAAAAACTCTTGGGCTAGAAGCTGCTAGATAATCATATTGATGATTAGAGAAGCGTGCCACATGGTGTTAAGATCCTGGCTTTGATACTTCTTGGTCTTGTGCGTTTGATCAATGTCTCTGGTGTACAGAACAACATCTTGTGATAAATAAGATTGATGACTGCCTGGTTCATTTAAGTGAAACTAATCTCCCTACATTTTTCTACTTAAGTGATATGAACATTGAATTTCCTTGGGCACAACTGTCCTCTGAATAAGATCCAGAAATTGGCCAAACCTTAAAATGACCGCAAGTTTTTATGAACTCTGTAATAGGCAGAAATCAAAAAGAGGCAAAACAAACCACCAGTGTGGGAAGACATTTTCTAGTTGGTCAGACTTCTCTGAATTTAAAAATGTCTAGATCTAGGGGAGAGTGAAGCTTCAATATGTCCTTATTTTAAGTGAATTAGTTCTTCTATCCTTGCCTGAGAGGTGAAGATGGCATAGTGGTCTCTGCTGGGAAGGAAGAGTAAATGTGACTTAGAGAAAGATCATTTCAGCTTTTCATTCCTCCTAAACGTGTAAGTTCACTTTTATAGATTGTAGGGCCAGAAGGGACCACTGTGATTATCTATTCTGACCTACGTAGCACTGACTACAGAACTTTCCCAAAACAATTCCGAGAACGTATCTTTCAAGAAAACATTCAATCTTGATTTTAAAATTGTCAGTGATGGAAAACTCCACCACTACAGTTGATAAATTGTTCCAATGCTCATGTACTCTCGCTGTTAAAAATTAACACTTTATTCATAGTCTGAATTGTTCTAGCTTCAACTTCCAGCTAATGGGTTATGTTACAACTTTGTCTGATAGATCAAAAAATATTTGTTCCCCATGTAGATACTCATAGACTGTAATGTAACCCTTTCTTTGTTATGACAAATAGATTGAGCTCCTTGAATCAGTCACACAGCCCTTGGGGACAAGTTTGAAGCTAGATTCAATCTTTGCTTCTCCATTCTTATTCACTGCTCATGAGTCCTGCTCCCACTGAAGTCAATGGCAAAATGTTCGCTGTTTTCAGTGGGAACAGAAAAGGTTCTTTGATGGGTCAGCTGACACTTCATGGAAAAGCTCTGAATAATGGTCTATTTAATTACAGTCCTACTGGTGTCATATTTTCTGCAGTTTAGAGGAGAGTGTGGGCAAGATTCTTCCTTTTTCTTTTATTACTAGGTCAGTTTACGTCAAAGCAGGGTCTTTATTCTTTGGGAGCTGATCTGTTCCTGCAGCTTAGACCCCATTTGAAGTCATAATCCTTTGTTGGTGACATCATAGTCATTGCCACAGTGACCAAAGTGATGTCACAAAAAGAAGATTACGACTTTAAATACAGAATAAGCCTCAAGAGCAGACGAACTCCTAAGGAACCAATATCCTGTTATTATATAAATGTCCTTATTATATAATTTTACAAGAAGAAAAAAATATGAAAAGATACACAATACAACAGTATTGGCAGAGATGTTTCTAAATGTTCAAGGTTTCCAATGAGAATCAGAGTTTAATTCAGAGTTTTCTTATATCTAAAATCCTATAGAGTTTTTCAAAGTTTTATATTACTACATAGCTTGTTTCTTCAATTGAAAAATCTCTTCAAATTATTGTTATATTTTAAATGAAAAGAAAAATAGAAGTTTTTACAATACTTAGTTTTCTATATCCATTAAAGCATGGGTTCGCAAACTGGGAGTGTGCAGAAATTCCAGGGGGAGTGCAAGGTGACCCAGCCCTCCCCCTCCCCATCAAGTTTTGCTGCCCTGGTCAGTTCCTTTTTTTCCTCAAGTTTTGCTGCTATTTGGGCACGGGAGGGGAACATGAGGGTTTTTCAAAAATCAAAAAGGGGGCGTGATGCCAAAAAGTTTGGGAACCACTGATACCTATCAACACATAAGTAAAACATACCTTTATCATTAGGGACTTGTTGCAGAATTTGCACATATGTGTGTATAAAACTATTCTCTAAAAGGAAACATGCAAACAAGAAACTATCATTGTAGGTTTTTATGAGCTTGGCTACATAGTGACCTAAATCTTCATTTTTTTTAAAAACAAAGTTATGTATATAGAAAGAAAAATACCATTCTGCAGGCAGTATCAGAGACTGTATATATTAAGCTATTTGGTTTTTACATTTTTTTATTTGTATGGTAACTAGGAATGATCAGAATGGAAAATTAGAACAAGAATAGCCTAGATGAAGCTACTCAGTAAGGTATTCATTGCAATCAAACTAGAATAATGTAGACTTCACACATTGATATATAATTTAACAAGCTCAGAATAATTTCAGAATCTTCACCAACATCATTCTTTGCATATGTCCCCAATATACCGGATGATGTCAAAGCACAGTTATCCATAGTTAAAACATTATTATAAGTTTCTACTTGGGAATTTTAAAACTCTTGTTTCTTGTTTTGTCATGATAAGATTAATTTAAAAAAACATTTTTACACCAATGCTTCTAACCACATAGTCTGCATCTCCAGTAGCTTTTCCCATTATGCAAGTAGACATTTAAGGTACTTAATACTTTCTAACCCCTAGTGCCCTATTTACACAGAGACAGGCAGTCAGCATGGATTAATCTGATCCTAATTAACCTCAAACTCTTCTGATATTTGGTCATTGCACAGTAGCGTGCTGCCAGGTACACAGAGGTAAACTGAGCTGGATTATCTGCCAGTGCATGTGCTTCATGGAGGGAGGTCTAACACTTGGTATTGTGAATGAGTTATGTACAGAGATGGTTTTAAATTGAGAGCATGGAAACGGCAGTGCAAAATTGGAGCCACAATGAAACAGGAAACAAATGATTGTCAGGCCTCTGCCTAAAGGTCCTTTATCTATCTAGGTTAGATTTTTATGTGAGGCATCTATCACCGTGGCAACTAAATGCAGCACCAAATCAAGAGCACAAAAGCCCAGAGAAAGAGGCATTTTTTTCCTGTTTCTCAGGGGTAGAGGAATGTGACTGTGTGGGTAAAAAATTTCCTTTCTTTTCATCTTCTTTAAGTGGACATGTGTGAGAGATGTTGCGATTAGAAAAAGTTTGGCTTTTGTCTAATCTTATCTGCGAAGTAGTTCCACGGTTCTTGGCCCAAGAACACTCTGTTCCCAGTGCCTGGTCATTGGAACCTGGGTCTATCCATTTGCTTTGACCCTTCAACAGGAAATGTGAATGACAGCTTTCATAAAATGGGATATATGTATACACAAATACAATTCATAGATACTAGGTGCATTAAACATGGCATATTAGCTCTGTGGCCAAGGAACTCTTCATGGCAATAGTAGGGACAGATCTCAGATTTCCAGTTCCCAGGCATTGAACTAAAGGAGAATCTTTTCAACATGAAACGTCAGAACTCTTTCAGCCTCTGATAGTCAAGTTCTCCATATGTCGCTGCTCAGCACCATCCGCAGTGTCAAACCCACAGGTTTAAAGGAGAACTTCCCTGCTGTGTGAGCAACACAAGATTTATGAACTGCTATTGAGCAGTTCTAACTCCAGTTAGGAGATGGCAGTGTTGTGTGTGTGCATGTGTGTGCACATATGTACATTATTGCATTAGTATAGATATTTCTCTAAGAAAACAGAAGACTGTGCTGAACTGGTGGGGTTTTTTTTATTTTTATTTTCCCCATATATCTTAAAGCCTATAAACCAAAAGGAAATAAAAAAAGAAAGTTACGTATGAAAAGACACCGTATTGGAGAGAAAGTGCCAAGCTATAAAAGCCACACAATGCTGAGCTCTCTTAGGCTACATCTAGATTGCAGGCTTCTTTCGGAAGAAGCTTTTCTGGAAGAGTCCACACTGCCAAAGCACATCAAAAAAGTGATCTGCTTTTTCGAAAGATAGTGTCCACGTTCATTGGATGCTATCTTGCATTTAAATTGTGATAACTACGGGCGGAGTGGCCACCAGGGCACCTGTGCTTTTTCCTCTTTCTTCTTCTTTCAAAATAACTCCCTCTTCCCCATCCACACACGGCTTTTTCTGAAAGAGCTCTTTCGCAAAAAGGCTTCTTCCTTGTACAAAGAAGTTTACCAATGCTGGAAAACCTCTGTTTTTTCAATTTTTTTTGTAAGAAAGTGATTGCAGTATGGACGTAAATGAAGTTTTGTCAGAAAAGCAGCCATTTTTCAAAAACAATTCTGTAGTGTAGACATAGCCTCAGGGTCTGTCTACCTTAGGAGCTACAGTTGTCTCTTCTGACTCCAGGAGACTTACCTCAGCTAGCTTTGATTGAGTTAACATGCCAAAATAGAAGTATAGCCATAGCAGTACAAGCAGTGGGAGGGGCAGCTGCCTCAAGTACATATCTCAGCACTTGGTGGCTGGCCCCTCCCACCGTTTGCACTGCTGTAACCATACTGCTATTTTTAGCGGACTAGCTCAATCAGAGATCTCTTCCGGAAAAGCTTCTTCCAAAAGAGGCCTGCAGTCTAAATGTGTGAGGATGAGTCCACTGGAGCTGGAAATTACACCTTGTAGCTCAAATGTAGATATACCCTTAGAGAGCAACAGCCTAAGCAAAGAAATGAACATGCCTTCTGGGAGGAAATGAGAAGTAGAAAAGAAAATATGAATGAAACGCAAGATGGAGAAAAGCATCCAGGCTGCAACATTCCAGTGGAGTGGACCAGAAGAGCTGGTGTACCTGTACTCCAGGAAATCAAATTGTTTGCAGTCTCTCCAGAGACCACAAATCCTTATCCCCGAGCATGGCAGAATCCTCTTGCTCTTCTCTCATATATCTGTGTCCCACCTTAGGACCAATGGACATGGGTTTTCTGTGCTCCTTGGGTTGATGGCAGGTGTTAGTCCTTAGTTTGCTGATCCCTGAGCTAAAATGGACTCTCGGTGCATGGTGCCTTCCACCTACTGGTTGCCTGAATATATTAATGCAACTCATATGAACAAATAGCAGCAACCCAGGCTCTGGTGCAGCCTCTGCTGGAATACTGTGTTCAGCTCTGGTGAACACAACTGAAGAAGGATGTTGATAACTGGGAGAGGTTCAGAGAAGAGCCATGAGAATTGTTAAAGGATTAGAAAACGTACCTGAGAATGAGGATTTAAGGAGCTCAACCTGTTTAACTTAAAAAAAGAGACGAATTAAGGTGTCACTTGATCACAGTCTATAAACACAGGGAAAATATTTGAATACGGGGGTCTTCAAACAAGCAGACCAAGGTACAATACAATCAAATGGTTGGAAGTTGAAACTAGACAAATTTAGACTGGAAATAATATGTAAATGTGTAACAATGAGGGCGATTAACCCTTACCACCATTTGACAAGGATTGTGGTGGATTCTCCATTACTGGCAATTTTTAAACAAAGCTTGGATGTTTTTCTAAATGTTCTGTTGTAGTTCAAACAGAAATTAACTGAAGGAAGCCCTCTGGCCTGTGTTACACAGGAGGTCAGACCCGATGAATGCAATGCTCCCTTCTGCCCTTGGAATCTCTGAATCTATAGACCTGAAGAAACATTATATTGTGCTAAAAGACTGTGGACCTGAGGTATGAACAAGGCGAACTTAGCAATGATCAGACTCTCCTTCAGATAGCCCTCTGATATTTGAATACAGTCCAAGTCCTGCAAAAAGTATACACGAAAATGATAGAATCCCAAAGTGTGTTCGCAGTGCCTAGATCAGTGGTGGGCAACCCGCTGCCACCTGTTTGCGGCATTCCAGCTCTGGGAGGAGGGGAGAGAGCAGGGACAGAGCACAAGGGGCTTAAATTGCAGCAAGGGGGATGAGGTTGTAAGAAAAACTTCCTGTCAGGATGGTTAACCTCTGGCATAAATTGCACAGGGAAGTTGCAGAGCTGCATTACTGGAGATTTTTAAGAGCAGGTTAGACAAACACCTGTCAAGGATGGTCTAGATCAGTGTTTCTCAAACTGTGTTTCGTGGAGCCTTCTGGGGGCTGTGTGAGGTTGACAAACTGGAAATATCAATAGGTACAACACATACAATCAGTGGACCTCTGGGGCCCTGCATAAATTTTTGTGCACGTAAAGGGCTCCAGAGCCCAAAAAGTTTGAGAACCACTGGTCTAGATGCTGCTTGGCCCTGCCATGAGTGCAGAGGACTGGACTTGACAACTCCTCAAGGTTCATTCCAGTTCTATGATTCCATGATTCTATTAACTTCTTAATTGCACAAAACCAAACAACCAGGCCCTGCCCCATTCCTTGCCCACTTTCCCAAGCCCTAGCCCATGCCCCATCCCTTCTCCAAGGCTCTGCCCCCACTCGCTTCATTCCCCCTCCCTCTGTCACCTGCTCTTCCGCACCCTCACTCACTTTCACCATGCCACGGCAGGGGATGGTGGTTTGGGGAGAGGGGCTGTGGACTCTGGGGTGAGGCAAGGCAAGAGGGGTTTAGGATGTAAGAGGGGGTTCCAGATTGGGCCTGGGGAGTTTGGAGTGCAGGGTAGGTGGTGTTGGCTCTGGGGTGGGGCTGAGAAGGTTTGGGATGCAGAGGGACTTTGGGGTGGAGGGTATTTGGGCTTTGATTGGGGGAATGGGCTCTGTAGTGTGGTCAGGTATAAGAGGTTTTGGCTGCGGGGGGGGGGGGATTCTGGTGGTACTTAATGGCAGTCTCCAACTAGGGTCTCCCAGGAAGCAGCTGTTTGGTCCCTACAGACCCTAGTTGGAGAGGTCAGGGAGGTTCCATGTGCAGGCATTCCTGCAGGCATTGCCCTTCACAGCTACCATTGGTTGCGGTTCCTGGCCAATGAAAGCTATGGCGCTAACACTCAGGGAAGGACCAGCATGCAGTACTTCCCAATGCCTAGTGTCTACTTCCAGGAGCAGCATGGTGTGAAGGAAGGTAGGGAGCCTGCCGTAGCCCAGGCCCCTGCTGCACTGCTAACCAGACTTTTAATGCTCCTGTCAGTGGTGCTGACTTGAGCCAGGATTCCTTTTTGACCTGGCATTCTGGTCGAAAACCTGGCAACCCTATCACCATTAATTCTTCAGTCCTCAGGCAGTTATCTGCTGCAGTTAATCTCCAGAAAGAGCTAAATGTTTTCAGGAAAATTTCCAGGTTTTTTCCTTCCTTCCTCCTCCCCTCAATTTACTTCCTATGTACCATTTCCTCTGTTTGTTAGTCTCACCCTTCTCATTTTTGTGGACCCAGAAAAATCTATCACCACTTTAAAAAATTCACATATCCCTCCTGTTTGAGGATATCAGGGTTGAGCAAACATTCCCCAGTGCCGACATTCTGCATGGGCACACCAAAGAATAGGCGCTTCCCCAGTTCTGAGCATCTCCATTTCTCTCTCCAGAAAGGAGGTGGGGGAGCTGCAGAGGAGTTTTGCCTGGTTTCTGGTTTCAAAACTAAAGATTCATGTGGCTTTAATATAATGTTGGAAGCACCAAGGGAAAACAACGTTGTGTTTAAAACCCCAGATTATGTTTTATGATAATTTGTAAATCTGCCTTTTTGCCTTTAAAGCTTCACTTAACATCTGCTGAGGACTCCATGTTTGTTAGCTTACAAGATCACAGACCCTCTCAACAGCAGAGGTCTTATTGGGATAAACACAGATGATATTTCTGCATTTTTACAATTTCTCTCCCTCATTTTTTATTTCCATATCATGTTTTCCCTCAGAATATGGTTCATGCCATCTCAAGGGGCTGTGTAGTTGTGTTTGTGTATGTAGTTATTTATTTTGGCATTTTACCACCATTTTAATTTTTCTGTCACTTTATGAGGATCCAAAATAACCTTTTTATTTTCCTCTGGTGGCTAATCTGTGCCTCTGCAGCACAACAGAACTGCCCTCCCCAGATTCCCTTTGCTTCTTTGCAGAAAAAGGTTTCTGTGGGGAAACAAAGACAAGCTGTTCATTCAACTCTCCTGGCAGCTCAGATGCTCTGTTCGGGCAGCAGGGGGAGAAGAAAATCACTTGGGAGAGGTGGGGTGGAGGGAGGAGGATGGAGACGGACTATCTCCTCCGCTTCCCTACATAGAGTAGCCAGGGCTGGGTCAGCTCAACCTCTGGAATCTTCCCTTGGCTGCTGGAAGCTCCGCACTATGGAGCAAGCATGGGACTTGGTGGGACGTGGGGTTGGGAGTTCTGAGACAAGGGAAGCAGCTCTCTGTACAGTGACTCCTTTTTCCACCTCTGCACCTGGAACACACCCACCTAACCTCCCTGAATCAAGAGACCCCTAGATTCATAAACTCCCACCCATCAAACTCACTCCCATGAGTCTCACTCCTGCATCAGGAGCCTCCCATACTCAGACCCCCACCACACTGAGCCCCAGCCAGCTGTATCCTGACCCTCCCCAGCAAGCCTCTCACCCCCACTCCTTCCCCTACACACTGAACCCTGACCACCTTCATCTGGACTCCCCTGCAGAGTCCCATTCCCCTAGCATCCAGAACCCTGCACCAAACCTCTGTGCATCCAGATCTCCCTCTCCCCATAACCCCCAATGACATGGCACCACACAGAACCCTGGTACTTTTGGGCCAAAAACTTAAACATTGTAAAATTCTGCAACATTCTGCATATTTTATTTGTCAAGTTACCACGGAAACACAATAATATAAAATCACACCATTTTCAGTTATTTTGGTAATTTATTTCAAAATACTTGTCAGCAAATAATTGAAAGTGGTACAATTATATTGTTTTATTTTGACAAACAAATTCTGCAGAATTTCAAAATGTAGCTCACATAGTTTTTAATTTTTGACATACATTTTTTAATTTGTTGGAGCTGAATTCCTTCAGGAATATCATGTGTATTTTTAGCTTGTGAACCAGCATATTAAAACTTTAATCCTATGCATCTCTTAACTCCCGCGGGAAAATGAAAAGATTGTGGCATTTCATAAGGTTGTGTAGGAGTACAGGACAAGTTGGAGTTTTGTGGCTCACAGTGGAGACTTAAAAGGGGACTTAGGGACCTAAGATGACCTAAGATGAAGCCTGTGGCGAGTAGATTACAACCCGGAAGGGCTGGCGCAGAGCGATCTGCGCATGCGCAGAACCACGCAAAACCACACGGCTGGCGAGCAGGACTCGCTGCAGCTTGGCAAGCCCTGTCAATGAGGATATGTCTACACTGCAGAATTTTTCCGGAAAACGGTTTTTTTTCTGGAAAAATGACATGTCCACACTGCAATTGCAATAACGGAGGGGTTTTTCCGACAGCGGTAAACCTCTTTCTACAAGAAAGAAGCCTTTTACCGAAAGAGCTCTTTTGGAAAAAGGCGTGTGTGGACGGGAAAAGGGTTTTTTTTTTTTTTTCCGAAAAAAGAGGCCTCCAAGAAAAAGCACAGGTGTCCTGGTGGCGACTCTGTCCATAGTAATCACAACTTAAATGCGAGAGCGTGTTCAATCACTGTGGATTCTATCTTTCAAACAAGCAGATCGCTTTTTTGATGCGCTTTTGCTGTGTGAACACTCTCTTTCAGAAGCTTTTCCAGAAGAGCTGTTCCGGAAAAGCTTCTTCCAAAAGAAGCCTGCAGTCTAGACATAGCCTGAGAGATATAGGGTCTTTTGCAGCAAAGTTAAAACCACAAAGCATTAGTGTAGAGCAATGGTCACCAACCTGTAGATCGGGATCTACTGGTAGATCTTGGAGCCTCTGACAGGTGATCCTGACAGGTTTGGTTAGGAAGCTATGAAGTGCTGGCACTTCAGTTGCCCCTCTAGCCACTGTCATGCTGCTCCTTCCCTCTGCCTTGGAGCTGCCCCCCTTGGAGCCTCCTGCTTGCTCTGCTAGGTGTTGGAGAGAGAAGAGGGGGTGTACTGAGGTCAGGGTGTCCCTCCTCACCCCACTTTTGTACCCTATCTCGATACAGAGAGAAGCGGATGGAGGGAGCTTGGCAATGCAAATCTCTGCAACTCTCACACTGTGGCTTTGTCTACACTACAAGTTTTTGCGGCAGAAGATATGCAAACGAGGGACTCATTAGCATGAGTTGCAACCTCATTAGCATATTTTCTGCCATTTCTTTTTGCACAAGGGGTTTTTTGCAGAAAAAGAAGCAGTGTAGCCGCTTCCATTTTGCACAAACCCCCTTTTGCGCAAGATCCTTATGCCTGTCCCGGAAAGATCTTGCGCAAAACGGGGTGTGTGTGCAAAACGGAAATGGCCACACTGCTTCTTTTTGTGCAAAAATCCCTTGCACAAAAAGAAACATCAGAAAACATGCTAATGCATATTTTCTGCTGCAAAACTCACAATGTAGACATAGCCTTTGTGTGTCTGTCATTCTCTCTCACACACTGTCCTTCACTCTCATCTCCCAACCCAACACATATGTGGGTTGTTGTTACTTCTTTGACTGCTTTCAAAGTGTGTTATTTTGGGGTTTTGACTGGTCTGTGCATGTCATGATATTCATTTCTCTCTTTTGCTTAAATGTAATTCTTGGAGCCTCCGTCGGTCAGTTGACCATGGATGACGTATCCTAGTTCTCGTCTTGGTTCGTGTCGAATTGTCTGGGACAGCGTCGGGGACAGCGTCGTTGGTGGCTGAAAAGGCCAATCCGGGACAGGCATTCTTTGCCGCAGAAGTCGCAGCTATAGGTGGTTCCCTGGCTGTTGTTGTTGCGTAACTTCCTGCGGGCTCGCTTTTCTTCTGATGCACGCATCATGTTCGTTTCGCCTGACTTGAGCTGTGTGGTCAGGGTGCCCCTCCACTTTGGGCGGTCTGCTGCGAGGTCTTCCCAGGACTGCGTGTTTATGTCGATGGCTTTCATGTCCCTCTTCACGACATCTTTAAATCGCAGGTTCGGGCGCCCTGTGGTTCTCTTCCCAGATGCCAGTTCCCCGTAGAGGATGTCCTTTGGGATCCTCCCATCCTCCATGCGGCGTACATGGCCAAGCCAACGCAGGCGACGTTGTCGGAGCATGGTGTACATGCTGGGGAGGCCGGCTCGAGTCAGAACTTCGAAGTTGGAGACTTTGTCTTGCCAGGTAATACCCAGGATGCGGCGCAGACCTTGTAGATGGAAGGCGTTCAGTCTCCGCTCTTGTCTCGCGTATGTGGTCCATGTCTCGCTCCCGTACAGCAGGGTGCTGATGACGCAGGCGTTGTACACTGCCATCTTTGTTGCGGTTGTCAGCCTGGGGTTGGTCCACACTCGGGTTGTCAGGCGGGCTAAAGTAGAGGCTGCCTTCCCGATCCTCTTGTCGAGCTCAGCGTCAAGGGAGAGATTATCGGTGATGGTGGAGCCCAAGTACGTGAACTGGTGGACGACGTCAAGCTGGTAGTCGTCTACTGTGATGGCTGGTGGAGTGACAGTGTCCTGGCTTAGGACGTTTGTTTTTTTCAAACTGATAGTCAGCCCAAAGTCTTTGCAGGCCATGGAAAAACGGCTCATCAGCGACTGTAGTTCTTCCTGGGTGTGTGTGACGACTGCTGCGTCGTCGGCAAATATCATGTCCCTGATCAGCGTCTCGCGTATCTTCGTCTTGGCTTTGAGGCGAGAGAGATTGAATAGCTTGCCGTCCGATCTGGTGCGGAGGTAGATTCCTTCCGTTGCTGAGCCGAAGGCATGCTTGAGGAGCAGGGCAAAGAAGATCCCAAACAATGTGGGGGCAAGAACGCAGCCTTGCTTGACGCCGCTGCTGATGCTGAAAGGCTCGGAGCAACTGCCGTTAAACTGCACTGTTCCCTTCATGTCTGTGTGGAAGGATTCAATCAAACTCTGCAGTTTTGGTGGGCAGCCGATCTTGTGAAGGATTTTGAAGAGTCCGTCTCTGCTGACCAGGTCAAAGGCTTTGGTGAGATCAATGAAGGAGACGTACAGGGGCATCTGCTGTTCTCTACACTTCTCCTGGAGTTGTCGTAGGGAGAAAATCATGTCTACGGTTGACCGTTCTGCGCGGAAACCACACTGTGACTCCGGGTAGACACGTTCAGCCAGCTTCTGCAGTCGGGTCAAGATGACCTTAGCAAATACTTTGCCTACGATGCTAAGAAGGGAGATGCCTCTGTAGTTGTTGCAATCACTTCTCTCGCCCTTATTCTTGTAGAGGGTGACGATCTTAGCATCCCGCATATCCTGCGGTACGGCTCCTTCTTTCCAGCACTGACAGAGCACTTTGTGAAGAGGGTGCAGTAGGGAACACTTGCACCGTTTCAGCAGGTCTGGAGGAATCCCGTCGCTGCCGGGGGCTTTTCTTGAGGCCAGTTTATCAACAGCCTTGCTGAGCTCTTCTACTGTTGGCTCTGCATCAAGTTCTTCCATTATTGGCAGGCATTCAATGGCATCTAATGCTGCGGAGGTCACCGTATTCCGTCTGGAGTAGAGGTCAGAGTAGTGTTCCACCCATCTCCCCAACTGTTGTTGCTTGTCGGAGATTATTTCTCCAGTAGATGACTTGAGGGGTGCTGTTTTGCTCTTGGTAGGGCCCAGCGCTTTCTTGATGCCGTCGTACATGCCTCTTGTGTTCCCTGATATGGCTGCTTTCTGGATGTCGTTGCTGAGCTGCTGCCAATATTCGTTCGCACAGTGTCTGGCAACCTGTTGAGCCTTGCTCCTAGTAGCCCTGAGAATTTGTAGGTTCCTCTGGCTTGGTGACCGCTTGTATTCTGCCAGGGCGGCGCGCTTGGCTTCTATGACTGGAATCATCACAGAGGACTTTGCTTCAAACCAGTCGTGCGTCTTTGTGGTCCTCTTTCCAAAGGTTGCCAGGGCAGTGCAGTGCATTATGTTCCGCAGTGTTTCCCACTTTTCCATGGCAGAGTCTCCTGTCTGTGTGGCGTCAAGTTCCTTCTCAAGCGCTTCTGCGAATTTCTGCGTCAGGTCAGGCTGCGACATCTTGCTGACGTCGATGCGAGGATTTCCTTGTTTCCTTGAACGATAAAACCTCTTCGGGTTCAGCCTGATCTTGCAGCACACTAAGGAGTGGTCTGTGTCGCAGTCAGCGCTATGATAAGAGCGTACGTGCAGGACGCAATTGATAGCTGAGCGGCGAACTAGTATAAGGTCCAACTGGTGCCAGTGTTTCGAGCGCGGATGTCGCCAGGAGACCTTATGCTGGGGCTTGGTCTGAAAGTATGAGTTGGTGATGCACAGGTTGTAGAAAGCGCAGAGCTCGAGCAGGCGTTGGCCGTTCTCGTTCATTTTGCCGACGCCAAATTTTCCGAGGCACGAAGGCCATGAGTCATTGTCCGCACCTACTCTGGCATTGAAGTCACCCAGAAGGATGAGTTGTTCCTTGTCGGGGATGCTGTTGATGACAGATGTTAGGTTCTCATAGAACCGGTCTTTAGTTTCCAATGTTGCGTTCAGAGTTGGGGCGTATACGCTGACGAGGGTGATAGGGCCCGTGGTGGTGTTGAGACGAAGGGTGAGGAGTCGTTCTGAGCCATTACTGCCTGGTTCTACCATACTCAGTAGGCTATTTTTCACCGCGAAAGCTACGCCATGCTGTCTGGGCTCGTCTGGGGCCTTTCCCTGCCAGTAGAAGGTGTAGTCTTTTTCTTTCAGAATGCCTGAGTCTGCCAGTCGTGTTTCCTGTAGGGCGGCGATGTCTACGTTCAGCCTCAGAAGTTCGTTGTTGATGACTGCTGTCTTTCGTAGGTCGTCAATGTCCCATACGTCTTCGGAGAGGCCCATCAACATTGTTTTGACTGGTCTGTGCATGTCATGATATTCATTTCTCTCTTTTGCTTAAATGTAATTCTTGGAGCAGTGAGTTCTAAAATGCCTAACCTGTTGTGGGTGGAGTAATTATCCCTGTGGGAATTGCTGCTCCTGGACATGGCTGACATGTCCCTGCAGCCCCTGAGAAAGGCAGAGCAGGGGGTCTCCACAGGCTGTCCTTGACTGCAGACACCAGTTCTGAACAACCCCATTGATAAATAATGGGGAACTGTGGCCAATAGAAGCTGTGGGCTGAGTGCCTGTAGATGAGGTGGAACACACAGCGCCATGGAGCCATTGCTGTACATGCCAGCTGCTTTCAGGAGTGGTGCAGGGCTAGGGCAGGAGTAAGCCTGCCTTAACTCTACTGCTCCACCACCTGGAAGCCATCTCAAATGGTGCCCAGCCAGAGCCTGCTTCCTGAACTCATCCCAGCCCTGAACTCCTCCTACCCCCAACCTCCTGTCCCAGACATGAGTCCCCCTGCACCCAAACTCCTTCCCAGAGCTTGCACCCTGAAACTCCTCCTGGACCCCAATCCCACATCCTGGGCTAAGCCCTGAGCCCCTCCCACACTCCAAACTCCTTAGCCCCAGACCAGAACCTGCGCCCAAGTTCCCTACACCAGCCTGGTGAGAGTGAGTGAGGATGGGAGAAGAAGGAGAATGGAGTGAGCAGGGTGAGGCATCGGAGAAGGGGTGAAGCAGGGACAGGGCCTCAGAGAAGGGGCGGGAAGGAAACGGGACCAGGGTATTTGGGTTTGAGGTAGATCTTACATTGAGGTAGATCTTACATTGCACTTACATTGAAAAAGTGATCTTGCGGTTAAAAAGGTTGGAGATAACTGGTGTAGATGCTGCTGTTCAACATATTGCCAAAACAGGCCTCCCCCATGATTGCTGGGCTCACTGGTTTGAACTCGCCTGTCCTGCAGGCATGTGCCCCTCCCCTTTGCAAGTTCCCTGAAGTTCTGGCAGCTCCGTGTGGCTTTGCTCTGGTAGCAAAGAATGAACATGGAACGCTACTGTCACCCGTACTCCAAATGCAGAGGCAGGCATGCAGTGGTGAATGCGGGTGTGCCTGTGAGAGAGACTGCTGTGCTAAGCAGCCAGGGAGAGAGGGACGGGCTGATGTCTGCAGTGTCTCCCACCCCAGGCCTATGAACTGGTTGCTCAGATGGCTGTCCAAACTTAGAGACAGCATGCCAACACATTCACCTCCCCAGCACACACACTGTCTCTGTTTCTCCTCCTCCCACTCCCCAAGCCATGCTTTCGCCCCTTTCCTCCCTTCCTCCCCGTCCCACCTACAGTCAGTGGGAAAGCATGTGGCAATCTAGTAGGAGTCCCAAGGAATGATTGGCCTGAAAAACCTGCATCATGTGATGTTGTACTACCCCACGAGGCACTGAAAATCCTTCCCAAAGTTCACTGTGGCCAGCTGCACTGTGAGATAGATCCCCACAATCCACTGCTTTCTGTGTCAATCCAAGAGCTGCTCATGTGGATGCACTCTGCTGACATAAAGAGCAAAATTCCCTATCAAACCAAAGCTCAATAAACTCCCTTACCACAGAGGGTATGTCTACACTGCCACCCTAGTTCGAACTAGGGTGGCCAACGTAGGCATTCGAAGTTGCAAATGAAGCCCGGGATTTAAATATCCCGGGCTTCATTTGCATCTTGCCGGGCGCCACCATTTTTAAATCCCCGTTAGTGCGGACTCCGTGCCCGTGGCTACACACGGCATGGAGTAGGTAGTTCGAATTAGGCTCTCTAATTCGAACTACCGTTACTCTTCGTGGAAGCAGGTGTACCGGTAGTTTGAATTAGAGAGCCTAATTAGAGAGCCTAATTCGAACTACCTACTCCATGCCACGTGTAGCCGCGGGCACGGAGTCTGCACTAACGGGGATTTAGCCACCCTAGTTCGAACTAGGGTGGCAGTAGACATACCCTTACATTTTCTAAATAAAGTTACCCTGATTTTGCTGCTTTCTTGGATTCTTTTTTCTTTGATTCTTATCTGTCAGCTCAGTGACAATGAGGAATGCTGATGAACATAAGATACTGACTGCAGAAATGAGGGTGTCGAGACAGCAGAAAATAAAAAATGAAGTTATAAAAATATGACTAGGACAAGAACATAAGAACGGCTATACTGGGTCAGACCAAAGGTCCATCTAACCCAGTATCCTGTCTTCCGACAGTGGCCAATGCCATATGCCACAGAGGGAGTGAACACAACAGGTAATCATCACATGATCCTTCTTCTGTCATCCATTTCCAGACAAACAGAAGCCAGAGACACCTTTCCTACCCATCCTGGCTAATAGCAATTGATGGACCTAACCTCCATGAATCTATCTAGCTCTTTTTTGAACCCTGTTGAAGTCCTGGTCTTCACAACCTCCTCTGGCAAGGTGTTCTACAGGTTGACTGTGTGCTGCATGAAGACAAACTTCCTTCTGTTTGTTTTTAACCTGCTACCTATTAATTTCATTTGGTGACCTCTAGTTCTTATATTATGGGAACAAGTAAATAACTTTTCCTTATTCAATTTTTCCACACCAGTCATGATTGTATAGACTGCTATCATATCCCCCCCTAGTCTTCACTTTTCTAAGATGAAAACTCCAAAACTTTTTAATCTCTCCTCATATGGGACCCGTTCCAAACCCCTAATCATTTTTGTTACCCTTCTCTGAACCTTTTCCAATGCCAATGTACCTTTTTTTAGATGAGGCGACCACATCTGTATGCAGTATTCAAGATGAGGGCATACCATGGTTTTATATAGAGGCAAAAAGATATTCTCTGTCTTATTCTTTATCTATTTTTTTACTGATTCCTAACACTGTTTGCCTTTTTGACTGCTGCTGCACATTGAGTGGATGTTTTCAGAGCACTATCCACAAGGACTCCAAGATCTCTCTCTTGAATACTTGAAACTAAATTAGTCCCCATCATATTGCATGTATAAGAAATAATGCTGTTACAGAAGATTTAAAAAGACCCACCCACTTGGAGTGAGCAGTGGTCTTTTCCTCTGAATCTCTACTATAGTAACCTCTACTATAGTAACCTTACTATACACTATTCTTGACATGTGTCCAAGCCATCCTAATTGTCTTTTAAAATCTCCTATAAGAGCATTATTTCTTGCCCTATTTTTGTCACTTCATTTTTAAAGTTTCTTCTGTCTTGATACCCTTGGCCACTTCATTTCTGTAGTCAATATCTTATGTTCGTCAGCTTTCCTTATACTCTGATATTACCGCTCATACAGCAATATCAGTAGAAATCCAGCAGCAACTTGTTTGAGTCTCTTTTTATATCAGCCTCACAATTCCCATGCTTCAGTCCTCCAGGCTATGTCTGGACTGCACGCCTTTTTCGACAGTATCTTTCGAAAAAGCCTCTGTCGAAAAAGAGCATCTAGATTACATTATGTGGCTCAAAAAATCTGTTGAAAAAAGAAGGCACCCGGAAGTGCTTCTGGCAGAGCAGGGGGCAGCCTTTATTTCCAGGTGCTGCTGCATGCCCTTTGCAGAGACCTGTGCTTAAAGTGATCCCCCTGGACAGCCGTTGCTCTACTCCTGCTTCTGGCTTGCCTACCTCCTAGAGGGACAGCAAAGCTGCTGCAGTTCTTGCTCTGGTTGCCCTGCTTCCTCAGACACCATAGCAGTTTATTTGCAGGGTTTTTTTCCTGCTTTTCACTGTTTTTTTGGCCATGGAGCCTGAGCTGCCCCTGGGCAGGCAATGGCCTCACACTGCCATACAGCAGCTTCTGCTGCATCTGCATGACTCTGTCATGAATCTCCTGCCCCATATGAACCCCGACCACACCAAGGAGACCCTCCTCTGGGATGCAGGAGCTCTGTCCTTGCCTTCAAACTTTTTTGGGGACAGGTAGATCTGGAGGCACGAGACGAGTTTGGACTGGTGGGACCAGCTCAACATGCAGCTCTGGGACGATGAACACTGGCTATGCAACTTCTGGATGAGGAAGGCCACATTCCTGGAGCTGTGTGTCTGGCTCACCCCTGCTCTGCAACATGAGGACACCCACCTGAGGCACGCTATCCCCCTGCAGATGCTGGTCGCAATTGCCGTGTGGAAGCTGGCCATCCCCGACAGCTACCGCTCCGTGGGACACCACTTTAGCGTGGGGAGGTCTACTGTCAGGGCCGTCTTGATGGAGGTAAGTCACTTTAGGGGACAGGCCCTGTTGAGTGGGGGGGGAGGGGGGTTTAGAAGGGGGGATGGCCAGGCAAGGGCAAGAGGGAGTGAGGGATGGAGTGGCACTCGGAGGCCGCTCCTCGGCCACCCCTGCACTGATGTGGGAGAGGGGTGGGTTGCAGAGGGGGAGGGTTCTCCTCCCAAGCGCTTAGGTAACCTGTCTAACTCCCTGGTTTCTGTCTATTTGTCTTGTGCTGCAGGTGGTGAGGGCCATCAATGCGGAGCTGCTGAAGAGGCTCGTCCGTCTCAGGGACCTGGACAACATCATTGCCGGTTTTGTCACCCTAGGCTTCCCGAACTGCGGAGGAGCCCTTGATGGGACACACATCGCAATCCGCGCACCGCCCCATCGAGCAGCCCAGTTTATAAACAGGAAGGGCTACTATTCCATGGTGCTGCAGGCCCTCGTTGACCACCAGGGACACTTTATGGACATTTGTGTTGGGTGGTCGGGGCGAGCACATGATGCCCACATATTCTGTAACTCTTACCTGTACCGCAGGTTGCGGGCAGGAACATTTTTCCCCCAGTGGCACCTCACGCTCGGGGACGTGCAAACGCGGGTGTGCATAGTGGCCAACGCGGCCTACCCCCTGATGCCATGGTTCATGAAGCCCTACACCAGCCATCTGGATGTGAGCAAGGAGCTTTTCAACATGCATCTTAGCCAGGCTCGCATCCAGGTGGAATGCCCCTTCGCCCGGCTGAAAGGGAGGTTCCATTGCCTCTTCACATATCTGGAGATGGGCGAACGCATGTGAGGAGGCAACGGAACCTCCCCTTTCAGAAAGGGGAGGCCTTCCTGTTGGGGTGGGGAACAGGTGCTGATGGTGAGGAGAGGCAATTTCAGCAGTCCCAGATGGCTGCCATCCACCAGGCTCACCAGGCTAGTGTCCAAATCTGGGAGGCCCTGAGGGAGAGATTCTCAGAAGGAGCCCACTGACTCTCACAGGGTCTCCTCCATGGGGGGTTTGGCCTGGCCCACCCCTACCTTTCCCTCCACAACCTTCACTCGCTTCCCATCAAGAAGACATAGACCCGGATTTCTTTGTAGACAGAATTTTTTTTTATTAGAAACACTAGGGCTGTGTCTAGACTGGTAAGTTTTTCAAAAGCAGCTGCTTTTGTGGAAAAACTTGCCAGCTGTCTACACTGGCTGCTTGAATTTCTGCAAGAACACTGACTTCCTACTGTCTGAAATCAGTGCTTCTTGCGGAAATACTATGCTGCTCCCGTTTGGGCAAAAGTCCTTTTGCACAAAGCTTTTGCGCAAAAGGGCCAGTGTAGACAGCTCAGATTTGTTTTGCGCAAAAAAGCCCCGATTGCGAAAATGTCGATCGGGGCTTTTTTGCGGAAAAGCATCCGTGCCAATCTAGACGCTCTTTTCCACAAATGCTTTTAACGGAAAACTTTTCCGTTAAAAGCATTTGCGGAAAATCATGCCAGTCAAGACGTAGCCAAGCAGTACAGAACAGGTGCGAACTGTGTATAAAACACCTTTCTCTTCTTACTGTTCAACTGTTTATAAACAAAGTAAATCTGTCAGTCAAAAATAAAGATTTTGTTACATAACAGAAATGTCCTTTAACTGGGGTAGTAGGGGACTGAAAACCTGGAGGGGGAGGGCAGCTCAAGTAGGCCGCTGCTTCCCTGATTGTAGGGTCCTGCTACCTTCCTGCGTCCTGGCATCGCCACAGCCTTGGGATCGGGTGGAGCGAGAGCCAGTCCTGGCCTGGGCGGAGGGGAGGGGGCAGCAGCTGTTGGGCCTGTGAGGGCTCGGGAGCAGGAGGGGCTAGAGGGGCTGGAGGAGCTGGGCGGGAAGGGGGGTTGGAGAAGCAGGGGGAGCAGGGGCCTGGTGTGCAGGAGGAGCGGTGCCCGTGACAGAGGCAGGCAAGCCGAGGACCTCCCGCATTGTGGCACAGATGGAAGTGCACTGCTGGATCAGCTCAGCCAGCAGCCTGGTGCACCACTCGGCCTCTGCCTCCGTCCTCTGCTGGATGGTCCTGTTCAGGTCCTGCAGGGCCACTACGTGCTCCCTCAGCAGATCCGTGTAGACCTGCCAGTACCTGCGGGTGCCACAGGTCCAGGATGGTGGTGGGGCAGGTGTGGTGCTCCCCTGTTGGGTAGAGGGTCCGGCTGTGGAGGAAAAGAGGAGGAGACAATCAATGTCTGGTGCACCCCCACTGTCCCCAAGGGCATGCTGTGGCTGTCAGGGGCTCTCCTTTGGACAGGAGACTCAGGAGTGTTACACGTAACAGCACGTGTGAGTTGGGCAGTGGCCGGAAAGCCTCACAGGGGCCCCAGTGTTGCAATGGGACTAGATGGCCCCCACCACTGCCAACCCACCCGTGTGTGGTGACCCCTCAAAGCACTCACCTGATGTTCCCTCTCCAATGTCCACGGATGCCTGGGAGGCCTCTGGGGTCTGGAGGACCAGCTCCTGGGAGAGGGACCCTGCTGCCTCTTCTTCCGCTTCCTCCTAGTGCAGCTCTCCCTCCTCTCCTACCTCGTCTTCCTCCCTCAGGAGGGGTCGGTCCATGATGTGGTGGGGTTACCCGGACTCCACCACATGCAGTGGAGTCTGGGCTTCCCCATCACCCAGGATCTGCTCCAACTCCTGGCAGTAAGGGCAGCTCTCTGGGGCTCTCTGCAGGTTTTTTATTTCTGGCCCTGACCAGGCTGGTGCCCGCCTTTTGGCGTCCCTGGGTGGGTCCTCCTCTCTGTGCCGAGAAGGGCCAGGGGGGCCTTGAGGCTGGGACATGGCTAGCATGGCTGGCACAGGTGCTCTGGCTAGCTGCCAGACAGCAAGGCTTGTCTGGGTGCCTGTGCCTTTAAGAGGCTGTGGCCAGGAACCTCAGAGGTGCTCTACATGTAAAGGCTAAACTGTCCACCAGGGCTTCTTCTTGGAGGCCTTTTTTTTCTACAGAACTGGCTCCCTGCGTCCACACACACCTTTTTTGACAGATCTCTGTCGAAAAAGGCATTCTTCCTTGTAAAATGAGGTTTACCGCTGTTGATTTACTGTTGACAGAACGCAGCGGTAGTCTAGAGGCAGGTATAGTTTTTTCAAAAAAAGGCACTTTTTTTGAAAAAACCCTGTAGTCTAGACACACCCCCACTGTGCACACATTTTCTTACTTATTTTGGTTTTTTGGCCCTGTTTTTGCTCTTCTGTTTGATGTAGTTTTTATCTTCTCCGTATTGATCTTCAGTCCAAATTTTCTGCTTTTCTGGTCGACCTTGTCAGTTAGTCTCTATACCTCCTCCTCGGTCCATTTTAAGAGGTTAGTATTGTCTGCACATCTGAAGTTATTCACTGTCCTCCCATGGAACATGATAACTCCTCATTTCATCTCTTGGTGCTACAGCCATCGCTGCTTCCAATGCCAAGTTAAACAAATCCGGAGATAGCATGCATCCTTGTCTCATGCCAATACTCTTCCTTAACTTTCTGCCAGCTTCTTGTCGACTCACTCTGACTGCATTCATCCATTTCCTTTTGATGTTTTCTGTGTGGAATACATTCTCAAGACTTGCCATAAACCTTTCTGACAAATGCTAATCAAGCCAAATACTCTTTAACCCTGTTTGAAGACTATAAAGTTGTTGCAACAGGCTTGGGGCTGGTCTATGTACTTCCCTGATAGCTGATCTATTATACTTTGTCTTAGCCTAAATCCAGCCTGTACTTCTGCAAGCACCACTTCCATGTTCCTCTTCATTCTGCCCTCACTGTCTTGGTGAATGCTTTTCCTAGCATACTTAGGCCACGTCTTCACTTACTGGAGGATCGCTGCTCAGGCGATTGATCTCCTGGGATTTGATTTAGCGGTCTAGTAAAGACCTGTTAAACCAAACACTGAGGGCGTCCCCTATCAGCGCTGGTGCTTCTTGTAGTGAGGAGTAACAGAAGTTGACAGGAGCATTTCTTCCATCCACCTCCCGCAATGGGGCCACCCCAGAAAGTCAGTGCAAGGTACATCGACTCCAGCTACACAATTCATGTCGCCAGCATAGAGCTGGCTGTGTTGATTCTGCTATAGTTCTTAAATTCACATGTATCTCCTTTTTTACGGGTTGGTACTATTATCATTTTACCCCATTCACTTGGCACTTGCTCTTGCTTGTAAATCTTGTTGTATAGCATTTGCACTGCCTTTACTATGTGTTTCTCGCTTGTTTGCAAGAGCCCCGAGGTTTTATTGTCATTTCCTGGTGCCTTTTCCTTTTCAAACTTTCTATTGAGATCTTTACTACTTCTAAAATTCTGACATCTGCTCTCCCTCATTTGTACTGCGAAGCTTCTCCAGGACCATTTCACCTACTGTGTTCTGCATGTCATAAAGCTCTTCAAAATATTTTTTTTCATCATCACTTGTTTGTCAGGGCTTATCTTTCACTACCAGCACTTCCAATGCAGTTCTCTAATCTTGCAATACAACCCCTGGGTTGCATTTTTCTTTGCATAGTTGTCTACTTATTTACATTTGTCATTTATGCAGTGGTTTTTTTCTCTTTTTGCTTTCTGCTTTATCTTCCTGGTCATACTGTTGTAATCAGTTCTTAGACTTTCACCTTCTTTTTTATTTTCCTTCAAGTTCTTAGGCTTGTCACTCAAATGCAGCACTTCATCTGTTACCCACCTCGATTTTCTTGATTTGGAATATAGCCCAAAACTTGTTCAGTTACTCTTGTAATGCAATTTTTTACACTCACTATTCCATGTCTCATCAATCTTTGGTTCTTTCTCTAGACACCCAATATTTTTCTTTGTATTCTTTCCTGGTATCTGGCTCTTTCCAGTTGTCCACATAATAAATCTTGGTTTCAATACTTTTATTCAGTTCTTTCCAGGCTCAAGCTCACTGATGACAACAGTAATTTATTATCTAATCTGTTGCTAGACCTCAAATGATCTGCATGACAACACACTTGATTTCCATCTGCAATTCACAAGAACAAAATCTGCCATCTTCATTTGCCCATTGGATCAGAGGTGAATTATTGCACAGGTCCATGGGGCCCATTCCCCTGAGGTCTAGCCAATTTGGGGGCCCTTGCTGGAGTGCTGAAACTCTGGTATGCTTCCGCAGCCCCTCCTCTTCTGCCTGGAGCCTTGCTACTTGGCCAGGCAGAAGCTGGAGCCTGGCAGTACTAGGGCAAACCTCTCTCCTCTCCCTCCTACCACATGGAGCTAGCCTGAGTCCCTCTCCACCTGCCTTGCTGCTCCCTTCCTGAGACTCTTTTTGGAAAAACTGGGCATTTGTCCCACTTGCTCTTGCAAAATCATGATCATCACATGGCAGGGTGCTGAGGTGCTCAAGAGCAGCCCCAGGTCTCTGCCCCCCAGGATGCACTGGCCAGGGCAGATGGAGAGTCCAGAGCTCTTTGGGCAGCTCTTACCACAGCCCTGGTTTTTGGTTAAAAGCCAAAAGAGCATGGCTGCCTGGCCTTTGACTTTAGCAACAGTATGACTCTGTCCTGGTGTTCCCCATTTCTTGTTCCCAATGGATACACTTACACGGCCAGTTCCAAATGGGATTTTTGCATGCCACAAGCCACTCACAACAGAAAAGATCTTCAGCATGGATTTATTTCTAATATAAGGAAAATGTTGATCTTGCCGGAGAAGATTCTCTTGGGATTGAGCTACAATAGTTAGGTAATTTGTTGTTTACAGAGTACAGGATACAATGATTCCCTCTGTTCATTCCCAACTCCTCATGCATTTCTCTAAAAGGGACATTCCCTGCCCTTGCAACACATTACAATTCCTCTTGTGCACAGACTTATTCTGTCAGGTTACACAAACCTACCATTTGCTGCTCTTGAGTGGTCTCAAAGACTCTAAAGTCTCCTGCTTGCTTTCTTATTTACCGTGCCTCTTGTATGCCATTCCCCGGGCCATAACACACCATGGTTAGTTTTAAGCAGAACACATCACTGGCATTGCTGAGGTATTAGGTGTCATGGTGATAGACAAAGATGTGTATACTTGATATGTGCCCCTGCTTAAAACCCGGTGGTAGATCTGGCCCTCTGTGTTTCTCCTGGTAAAGTATTTCCTCTCATTGTGCTTATTGTGTTTTCAGCATGTATTGTATCCATTTCATTAGAACTTCAGCTTCAGTTTGATTTCCAATTTTAATATTTCTGTCTGCCTCTGCTTTTTGCATTCTGTCTGACTACAATGAGCGCGGGAAACTAAAATTTATATCTGGGTTCCCGCTGAAAGAGAATAAGACAGCCAGCGAACAATAAACTATTTTAAACAGCATAGTGTGTAGATTTTGATGCAATCTACCTCTTACCGATTGATGTGAATTTTGTGCTATGATAAATTGCAGAGTTATTGAGCTGCCAAGACTCTTATTTTGTAATTGCAAAAATTGTGGCATTTGTGACACCCAGCCAGCCTTATGCGTTGTACACAGTGCTCTGTTAACAGGAGATAAGCAGTTAAATCCGAAGGCATAGCTTTGAAAATGTACCTCACTTAAAATAATATTGTACACATATTATAGTAATGTAATACTTTAGCAAGATAAATAATTTTAAATGTGATTGTATAAGATTATAAATCAGATCAAGTTTGTTTGAAAACCAATCTGATTGGTCTGTCAATGGGTTTGGTAGTTAAAGGATGGTCAATGGAACATAACGACAGTATGTGCACATGTCTCCAAATCTGCCAGCAAAGCATAATGAAATACAGAACTAACGCAGCATCAGGACAGATAGATCTGTTTTGTAAATAGTGAAATGCTTTCCACTGATCTTGTGAGAGAAAATCACCTCACAGCACTTATTGTGAACAGGAAGAGTACTAGACTTTCAAAGGGGAAAATGATGATACTAAGGAAAGGTAGCACTTTGTCTTCATTCCAGAGCAGGTCTATCAAAAGAATCTACGAGTGGATAGTTTGGAGGGATGTCACTTTTTTTTCTGTTACAGCTTCACATTATATTGCCACTTGTTATATTTTTTTAAAATAACCACAAGATGGCACCATCAGCTTTCCCAGACCATATTCAGTGGCTTCCTGCTTAACATCTATAAGGCAGCGTTAGGTGGTAAGTCCAGTCTGCAGAAACCCCTGTCATCCCAGAACAGTAAAGAAACATTCTACAGACTGAGATTCCTGAACTCTATTTCCTAACCTACAGTAAGACTGGGTATTTGCCTAGAGCAGTGGTTCTTAAACTATGTTCTGCAGAACACTCGTGTCCGTGAACAACTCGCATGTGTGCCGTGACCTCTTCTTTGTTTTTGTCTTTTTTTGTCTGACAACAATTTTTTAAAGAAAATGTTCATAGGTGTTCCGCATAAAAAATATTATTTTTGGTGTTCTGTGGTCTCAAAAAGTTTAAGAAACACTGGCTTAGAGGACACTACGACTCTACTGAGCTATCCATCAGTTCTAGCAGATTGTTTTGCTTTAGCAAAGCTATTGCTTTCTAATTGTACTCAGTGTTAATAATGGTCAGTAATTTTCATTTATGACAACTTGATTAGATTTTAAATGCCTCCATTGAGCAAGACATTTTGTATTTCGTGCATCATATATTCGGGAGAAATTTAATTTAAATGGACAATTAGCTCTTGCTTGAGTCATATATGATTCAAGAGACTCAGAAGGAAGGGGCCAGTATAAGGTGGGAATCATCTAGGACTCCAGCTGTTCTCTCTGTGGCCTGATTTGCAAAGCGACAAGTGTATGGACAGCATGCAATAGAGGTGAGGCTAAGTCTCCCCAAACCTTGCTTGGCTGGGCAGTGGGGAGGGAGAATGGGATCTGTGGTGCTCAGAAAAAAACCCTCCCTTCCTAATGGTCCCAGAGTTGGAGGAGCTGTGGCTCCCTGCTGTGGCCCTGAACAGCAAGGTGGTTCAGACCTTTTCTGGTCTTGGATCTGCAGCGGCGCAGGGGAGAAGTGAGTTTGGGAGCGAAGGCATCAGAGGAAGAGGAATGAGGGTGGGGCCACAGGGGAAGGGGCAGAATGGCAGTGCCACAAGTGGTGCTATGGATGGAAGGAAGCAGAATAGCTCTGGGTCTGGAGCTCAAGCCAGGCCAGAGCAGCTGTCTAGGCCGAGGCAGAGAGCTTGACCCTAGCTGGTGCCAAGTTTTAAACCCTCCCTCTTGTGGCCCCAACTGGGATTTCAGCCTCCCCTTCCCTGGCCCTGGCTGGGGCGATGTGGGGGAGGGCTGAGCTCTGGGTTCCTCTCTGTGCCAGAGTGTGGGTATGTGTGTTAGAGCGCAGCGAGTAGGGGCAAGGCCTAGGCTGGAGAAGAGGCCAGGCAGGAGGTTAGCATCCCAAGAGGAAGCTTTACCTGCCACCCATGGATAAGTGTATATTTCAGATCACAGGCTGATGTGTAAAAGCAAATACCTCGCCACACTGTGCTCATGAAGGGTGCTGCTTTCTAGGTGTCTCTTCGTCCATCCTTTCCTGGCAGGCATGTTACAAGAGCATGAGCAAGAGAATTGTACAAGAGCAGTACAGCATACTATATCCATTGCCGAGGCAACATACACTGAGTGGTCAGTTTATTCCAGTAATTTCTATCTCCGGCACATGGCAGACATGCCACATGCAGTGACCTAATCTCACAAAGGTAGTAACATGGTGTAAATAATATTCTAGACAATCTTATACACACCTACATGCACAGAATCTTTTCATATTAGAGCAAGTGCAGGCATTTAAAAGGCTGTACACATTCTGTGAAATCACCAAAATTATGGCCCATTCCTCAGAAACTCATGAACCTTGTCACATTATAAACACCCATGCAGGCAAATCCACCTTAACTGGAAGGGCATGGAATAGAAAACCCAGTTGAATCTGATCCTGCTCCCATTTAAGCCAATGGCAAAACTCCCACTGGCTACAATGGAGCTGTATCAAACTCTTAGTCACCATAACCTCTCACTAACTGCAGCCATTAGCACTCTGATATGAAGGCCACTCCTCCAGACTGCCAGCACATACCTCTATGTCCCTGATGAACTGTGTAAAAACAGAAAGAAAAAAAACTGAGCCTGCAGGAGGAAAGGATCTGATACAAGGAATTCTTGCGAGCCTATACCCTTGAGAGAAGCAAAGAAATCCCATCTTTCATCGAATCATAGAAAACTAGGATTTGAAGAGAAGTCCTCTAGACCAAACCGCTGCCCAAAGCAGGACCAACCCCAACTAAATCATCCTATCAAGGGCTTTGTCACGCCTGGCCTTAAAAACCTCTAAGGATGGCGCTAGCACCTCCTCCCTAGGTAATCCATTCCAGTGCTTCACTACCTTCCTAGTGAGGTAGTTTTTCCTAATATCCAACCTAAACCTTCCTGATTGCAACTTGAAACCACTGCTTCTTGTTCTGACATCTGCCACCATTGAGAAGAGCCTTTCTCCATCCTCTTTGGCACCCCTCTCCCCCTCTCAGATAGTTGAAGGCTGTTATCAAATCCCCCGCCCCTCATTTTTCTCTTCTGCAGACTAAATAAACCCAGTTCTCTCAGCCTCATCTCATAAATTGTGTGCTCCAGCCCCCTAATAATTTTTGTTGCCCTCTGCTGGCTTCTGATTTGTCTACATCCTCTCTGTAGTGGGGGTAGGGGAGGGAGACTGGATGCAATACTCCAGATGTGGCATCACCAGTGCTGAATAGAGGGGAATAATCACTTCCCTAGATCTGCTGGCAATGCTCCTACCAGTACAGCCCAATATTCCATTAGCCTTCTTCACAAGAATGGCACACTCTTGACTTATATCCAGCTTCTTGTCTACTGTAATCCTCAGGTCCTTTTCTGCAGAACTGCCCCGTAGGCAGGCAGTCCACAATCTGTAGCTGTGCACTGTTTTCTTCCACCCTAAGTGCAGGACTCTGCAATTGCCTCGTTTCCTCCACCTTAGCAGCAGCCACTAATTATGCCCCACTAAACTATTCCAAACCATGTGTGTAGGGGACTGGACTACATGCTCTTTTGAGGTCTCTTCCAGTGCTATGATTCTATGACCTCATAAGCTACATTTTGCTGGACCACCATCAGGTACAAGAAAGCAGGACGTGGGATCTGAAAATCACTCCCAAGAGATCAGTATGACCACGAATCTCAACACCTTCAGTGTGGCATGCAAAACATACTTCTGCAGTGTATGATCCTGCTCCCATTAAGGTCAATGGCAAAACTCCCACTGGTTACAATGGAAATGTAGCAAGCCCTTAGTCACTATAACCTGGTGACTCCCTCTCTATCTTTGTGTACACTGTGCAATTCTGGGATGCACTCATATTCCATGATGATGAATGACCATTGCCAGCTAGAAAGAGACTGTCATAGTGTCACTATGGGACAAAAAACAAAGGCAATAAAAAATAGAAGTGCTATTTTTCCAACAGGGAGGAAGTAGTTGTGAATCCGAAGGTTGAAGTCAATTAGGTGAAAATGATCATGGAATGATAGATTTCATGATTCTAAGGAAAAGAAGGAATGAGAGCAGAAGAATACAGACTCATCAGAACTTCATTGTAAGTTGGAACGTTGTCAGTTGAAATTGCTGTTCCCATAGGAATCAATGGGAATTGGTTCCCGAACCAAGGCTGGATACACTATTTTCACCACAATAACCTAGATTTTTGTACTAAATGAATTATAGCTGGCTAATGTAGCAACATCAATGTATTGATTTGGTAAACCACATTCAAATAAACACATAAAATCACGTATGCTTTGACTTTCCAGAACAGAGCTGGAAGGGGTCTCTTGCAGTCACTTGTCTGATTGGCTCCACAGTCAGGGTAGCCTTGCCACCTGTTCTTGATTGGTTCCTGGCCCCAAACTCAATCAAGAAGAAAACTTGAACAGTGAAATCAGTGATTGGCTAAGGCTCAGCTGATGTCTGCTCTTCTCCCTGCTGGCTTTCACCCTAAGGGCAAAACAAAAGTTGTAGGGGCAAAACAGGCAGTCAGCTGAAAAATGTCATAAGTAGAGTCCAGCGTAAGTTGGATGTCATAAGTCAGAGGACTCCCTGTAAAGACAATGGGCTTTAAAAAAGAAGACTAAATGACATTACTAGAAGGTGCAAAATTAGTGGAAAGACTGGGAGCTCTGGGAAACGATATGGGCCCGAACACTACCTTCCACAGTTCCCATTGTCCAGAAACAGCGATCTGCGGCCAATGGGAGCTTCAAGTGACTATATCTGCAGAGATGCAGGTAAATGAAGCACCAGCAACCTGCCTGGAGCTAACCATGTCAAGATGTGTCTGGTTTATTGCTTCTCCCACCCACCGGTCCAAATTTCAATATTTACATGAATAACCTAGACAATGGAGTAGAGATTAAAATTTGTGGCTTTGTAAAGGATAAGTAAGCACTGGACTTAGGCTTTCAAGGGTGTTTGTGGAATCTCCATCATTAGAGGTTTTTCAGAACAGCCTAGACAAACACCTTTCAGAAATGGCCTAGGTGTACTAGGTGTTACACTAGACGACCTCTCAACCCTACAGCCTTACATTTCTATTATTCTAATACAGGACACAAAGTGAAGTGGGAGTCACGTATGTAAATTTTTTCATAAGTTCTGTTAGTCATTTAGCTTTACAGGGCTAATCAATTTACAAGAAGAAAAGAGAAATAAGACCTGTTTGGAAATGGAAATGTGAGTCAAAAGTAAGTAACAACCTTTGTTTGTATTTAGGGCTATATTTATTTTATATTTGCTTTATTGATCAACATTCCCCAGAAGTAATGTGTTTATGTCTGATACAGTGGTATTTTGGAATGTGAGGAAGGCCTAGCCAAAGTGACCAATATGAGTCCACTGTCTTTAATAAATGAACACACAGCAGTTTAAATACAATTAACTTTCTGTCTCTATTTTATTAGATAAAAGAAACACATGCTGGCATGGGAGAAGACAGGAAGTTAAGGGGAAATCTGCAATTTTCTATTGATTCTGATCATAAAATATCAACAGTGATATAATACATAAGCAAAATGCCTTAGAACAAGCCTTGTGCATCTCCAGTTATCTAGATAAGTTCAACTCCCTTTTAAATGATATAAAAGGGAACTAATAAAACTTCTCTTCACCGAAAAACACTTCAAAAGCTGACTTTTATTGTTGTAACATAAAAGGTCTCATCACAATACTATTATTCCTCTGAATGGAGGATTCTGTGATTCCAAAATGTTGTTACACACCCCATGAATTATTCATCTAGAACTTAAAAAATTCAAATATTAATTTCTAGTTAAATAGCAGTAAACAGTGTCAAAGTAGTTGGAGAAACAGAACCATCTGAGACAATATATATTATCTCTTCTGAGTCTATTAACATTAATTCAGCTTCCTTCCTATTTTGGTTTGTGAGATAAGAATCTGGAGTTTAGATGTTCCCTTTCCCATATGTTAACACCGTATTAGTTGCTACTTGGTAATTTGCTATCCTGTGCTAATATGCAGCCATTCAACATCATCAATACTTCCGATTAAGTCAGGCTATTGCATTCAGATATGCTGAACTCCAATCGTAAGGCACACTGTAGACTGACAGATATTTTCAAGTCTTTTCTTTGATTAGCAGAACAAGCCAGCTTCTGTCAGGAGTGTGAATACTGATATTGTTCCAGGAACTAATAGTCATGTCAGCTGAAGTCAGTTCTCTGAAGATCTTTTAATTCCATGCTCTGATCAATTTTGTATAAGTATTAACAATATTTTTATTTGCTTTTTCCCAAATAACAAATGACACTCTTTTGATTAGGTTGAGCCAAATCTTTCCTGTTTATTGTCATATCTGAAAGTGGCTAATGGAGCAGGAGGAACCTGGTTGTCAGGGAAGCTTCCTGACTTCGAGGGGACCTGGGGAAGCTCTGGCCAGGCAAACTCCCAGGCTGTAGGGCCTGAAGCAAGGTCCGAAGGTACAAGGGCTGCGGAGAGGCAGCCAGGGTAGGCAAAGGCAGCATGTCCACACTCCCTTGCCAATGGTGAGTGGCCATTTCAGACTGCAGTTTGCCCCTGAGATAAGGGGCTAGATGAAGAGTGGCCGTGGGTCACTGAGGCAAGGAGGGCATAGGAGGTTGGGGATTCCCAGAGGAGGAGGACCTTAGAGTTTGGGGGCACTGTGGCAGGGCAGTATCCAGAGGAAGGATGCTACATGCTGTGAGGGACATGGATTTAAACACAGAGGTGGAGCAGAATAGGTATCAGCAGGAATGACACCAGCCAGAAGGAGGTGCTCCAGCACTAAAGAGCTAATTGCCTGGAGGTGCCCATGGTGGAGAGTTTTATGCCATACTTTGCAGGGCTGTAAATAATTACATGTAGCCCATGACAGTGGAGAACCAGGCCTATTGTGCTCTAACAGTAATGAGACCCTGCAAAGGAGAAAGGTCTCAGAACCTCAGTGGCAGCTGGAGTCTGAATGTCCACATTAAACACCAAGTTGAATCCCTCACTTCTGCTGTTTCTGTTTCCAAGAATCTCTGAGTAGGGTCGTTTATCAAGAGTTGGAGTGAACCCAAATGTTCTGGGTGGTAGTGGTGGGGAAAATGATAATATTCAGCTGGGTATCCAGAACTGGAATAAAATCCATTTGTATAGTTAATGCAAAAGACAAAGTTTCCACATAGTTCAGGATGTCTTGTATCTGACAACAGGCAGGAAACTCATAGATGAAGCAGATGCACCATTCTCTAGCACTGCCGGGGTGGGAGTGGGGGGCAAAAATGCTTAACAGCATAAAGGAGGGTCAGTGAATTAGCTGCCAATTCCTTCAAGCATGGCCGTCAGTTTCCTGCCTTTGTAGATTTGGGTTACAACTTTAGTGGTGCTTAAACAGAATAATTTTATACTTAATTCTTCTAGACTGCATTTTTAAAGGATGATTTGTGGTAAGGTATAAACTGTATACTTACTTGGGGGTTAGAGTGGAGGTTTTGGAGCTGTTCCATTCTCTTATGTAATTATTTATTTAGGCTATTTTAAAATGAATAGTATTGTTCTGAGTAAGGCTGCTGAGTAATACACACAAGATTGGGTTTTTTTCTCCATAGGCTTATTTACTGACTGATCAGTGTGGATCCTCTGCAGCTGTACTTGTCTATGATTAGATACAGATTTGTATACACTACTTTAACCCAGGTAGTGTTCTTGTCTAGCCCAGAACAGCACTCAGTGTCATTACTGATTAACACAGAGATATGTCGTCAGAATCGATGGTAGGAACCCTTATAAACGTACTCACCATTTCTCAGACTAATGGCTTCTCCATTTAAACTTTTTTCCAAAATAGCAAAGTAATTACACTGTAACTGCTTGCCATATTATACTGTGACATCTTGCCAAAAATGTAACCTAATAAAAAGGCCAGTACAATTCTACATGTTTTTTTTTTTCCTTCGGATAAATTAAAAATTCAGACAGGTTTGGCTAGAGATTTATTTTACACAGAAATGGGGCTGGGACCTCCAATACCAAGTTTATGTATGAGGTGAATTTTTTACGACTAAACTAATAAACCTGTAAAAATAGGGAACTGCAGTGCAGTTCTGTCGGTCACACTGCTCCCTTCCCACACAATGAAAAAATATGTTTGATTTTGGGAAGAGGGTGGGGAGAAAAGCTCCTCACGGTTTCTCTCATGGCATTTTCCCAAAAGCAGCCCATCAGATTGGGGATGTGGTAATGTTCCTTCTTCCCCATGGAGCAAACAAGACGTTGTCTTCTCAAATCTGCTGATTCTCAAAGATCAGCTGGAGGCCTATGCATCAGCACTGGTTCTGGGGTCCTCAGCCTCGTTGTCTGGCTCCACTGAAGCCATGCTGCTGGGGGCCGCCCCTTTACACAGCTTCCTTTACAACCTCATGAAGGAGGCGGGGAAGGGTTCGCCAGCATGGAGAGAATTTTTCGGATAACTTAATGCAGCGTGAGGTTGTATTTTCAGCACCTTTACAGCTGCTTGTCAGAGTGAACTGGGTTACCATGCACATCCCTGGGCACTTCCTGTTTTACATGCTATGGGTCAGTTTCCCAAACCCCCTTCACAAGAGCTGAAGGCCTCTGAGCATAAATGCCTTACCTGCACAGCTATGGACAGATCTACACATTGAGAATCCCCACCACATGAATCCAGTGGACACAATCTCACCTTGTATTATGATACACAATTGAGGCATCCGTTATGGTGGTGTGTGGAAGCCTTTTACAACATTTAGCACACAATGGTGTAATACCTTGTCCTCAGGAAGGAGCAAGGAACTTGCCAGCCCAGATGGCTCAGATGGTGGCAATGCACTGCTGTAATTCACATATGCACAACTTTACATTAAAAGGTGCAGCATGGAGAAAGCTCAGATGTAGAATTCCTCTTCGTCAGTTGGGGAACCTGGCTGAATGCTGCCAGGGGGTTTCCTATCGTTCAAAAAACAAGGGGTTGCTCTTGGTGACTGTTGGAGTTGGCAATGAGATGCTAAGGGGGATGCTGAAGATGATAAGAAAAAGCTGGGAGACCATTTGCAGAGAGATGGAAGTGAACCACCAGGAAGTTCGAGGGTACTGCACATGGCTGACAACGGCCTTCCTCTGGAGACAGCCTGTTTAGATCTACTGACACTTTGCCTTTGTGAGGGAAGAGACGCTTCCAAATCACTACAAAATCCATTAAAGGTAGAGTAGGCTGAGACCACGGACAGATCTGAGGATAGCTTCATTCCCGTGTCGACATCAGTCTCTTGTGAACCCTCCAACTCCTCAATATTAAGTTTGGGGCTGCATTTCCATGTTTTTAACCTGTTCACAGGTGACCCAGTATTGAAAAACTGGAATGGTTCACTAAAGTGAAAGGAGTCAGAGGCTGGAGAGGAACTCATTGTGGGCAAGCAGAACAGAGACTTGCTTCGCTGAAAAGACCATGAAATGCTGGAAACACTACTGGATCGCCGGGTGAGGTCTCCTCGGTCACCATTTCTTAAGTCCTGCTGGGAGATGCCAAGGAACTGACCAAGGCCATTTGCCCGACGGAGCTTGATTTGACCAGCTGACTTCAGATGCTCACTGGTTTGATCAGGGGCACATCTGTGACTATGAGGAATGTAGCTTGGTGAAGGAGTGAAATGGGAATCCCTTGAAGATGGGAAATGAAGCTTGTTCTGCTTAGCAGACTTCCTATACCAAATACGTGCCTGCTGCAGGAGAGAAAAGAAAAGGGAAAGACCACATTAACACAGACTTGGCAATTTTACAACGGTAAGTCTCCATTGTGGGACTTAACTGCATGTAACTGTAAAGCAGAATGTCACTCAGTACACTCACAGTTAAGTATTTCACTGTAATAATAAAGAGAAAGCATTGTGCCAAAATCCAAATATTTGCATAAGGGTCCTTGGAGGAAAACAAAAGTGAATAGGCCTGGAGCTTTAAAACTGTCCTGCTTTGCCTCACAGGGTGAATTCCATCAATCAAGAGTGAGAACCTGAGAAAGACACTCATCTCTTGGAAGACGGTGAAATTTTAAGACGTTAGGTCTGTAGCAAATTTTTCAGATGTGCTCTGAGAATTTGCTATGTAGTATTTTAAAGAACTGTAGTGTTCTTTATGAGGTTTCAAAATGCTGAGCTCCGAAAGACCCTTATGAAGGACATTTAATTTCATTCCAGCTTAAAACAACCTAGTTCTGTACTTGTTTTTATGTCTCATCTGACATACAGTAAAAGCCTGAACTGACTGATTACCCACTTACATAGTATGTGAAAAAATAAAACTAGAGGAAATTGACACCCCTTCTCCCAAAAACCCCTCTGAATCTTGTGTGTCAAAGCTCAGGCAAAAACTAGAAGGGTGAGAAGAGCTCGAATTCCTCCAGCTCACCAGGTTTTCCTTTTTTTCTCAAAATCCCAGTTTTTGTAGTTCTGAAATTTAATGTTTTGATTAGGTTTTACTTAAAAGGTTAAATAAATTGAAGAGAAATTGTATTTATTGGTATTCTACAAGTTAAACTAGAATGGGCTTTTTAGCTACGATAGATTACTATAGGACTTCATTCATATTCTACTTCCAGCGTTTCTTCCTTTAGTAAAGGAAGTTAAATAGCTTTATGTAAGTGTGAACCATTGTTACTGTTCTTTTTTCATTCTTTTCTTTGCTAAGGGTAGTGAGAAGTTTGCTGTGTGCTTCCTTGTGATTTTGACTGCTGCCTTAACTCAGAAATCTCATCCTCCTGCTTTCTCGTTGAAACTCACTACCCCCTTCTATTTCTTCCTCCATCCATCTCATCCCTTTCCTTATCTTTTCTAGGAATGAAATGGCCACAACTGGAAGCTCTTTGAGATGCATGATCCCTATTTACATTCCATGGGGGGGGGGGGGGGGATTCAAAATCTGTGTTCCTTCCTCCCTTTTGTCATCCTTTTGAGCTTTGGAACAACTCATTCCTCCATGCCTGGAACTCACTGACAGTGCAACATCCCTCTTGGACTTGGAGGAAGACTTATGTTCATGCTTATCAGCATGCTTGCATGACCCATGGCTAGATCCCTGCATTGGGTCTGTACCACTGATTCTGGTGGATCCAGCTAGAGGTTCCATGCTAGGAGCAGTGCTCTTAGGTTGCTCAGGCTGATGTGTAGGGGCAATTCCCTGGCCAGGATGTGATTTCAGTGCCATTGTGGCTTCCATGAAGTGATTGAAGACCTCAGCTTTCCCACGTATGGACAGGAAAGGAGAGGAAGATGCTGTACCTGTACGTGATGCAGGACTCCCCGGAGCAATACTTGTCACAAAGAGAAAATAAGCGAGGGTAGGGAAGCACATATTTTCAATCTCCTCGGTGGAATACAATATGGACCATCACTTGAAGGAGAACTGCATGGCCATCATCAGCCCTTTCTCCTCAGCCTTCCAGCCTCAATTCTAATGATAGAAGGGCACCAATGTCACCTATAGCTTTTCCTTTACCTCATTACCCTCCAATACTTCTATTCTTAGGGTGTGTCTAGACTACATCCCTCTTTCGACAGAGGGATGTAAATTAGACACTTCAAAATTGCAAATGAAGACAGGATTTGAATTTCCCATGCTTCATTTGCATAATTGTGTCATGGCACTCTTTAGAAAAAGTGCTCTTTTGAAAGTGAAACCGCAGGCTAGACGCGGTTCTCTAAAAAATAGAGGCCTTTTTCAAAAGATCCTGTAAACCACGGAAATTCAAATCCCGGCTTCATTTGCATTTTCAAAGTGTCTAACATACATCCCTTTGTCGAAAGAGGGATATAGTCTGGACACACCCTTTGTGTCAGTCAAAACCAGAATCTCCCACTCTTTAAAAAATACTCAAGTTATCCTTATTCTCTTTTCACATTGACCTAGCTCCATGATCTATTTTCTGAGCAGGGGCCCTTCTCCTCCCTCCCCCAACCTCCCTACTCCTAGAAAACCTTTTTTCAATAGTTAATGACTTTCTGGATTCTCCTTTTCATATTAGTTATTTCAATATGGCTTCAGTAGTTTATATTTACAGGTTGTACCTCCAAAAACTGGTACTCTCTGGACTGGTCCAGCAACATCCGTCATCCTGGATCAGAGAGCCCAGGAGCCTAAGGGCAGGAGGGCCAGCTGGGACAAAAGGCCAGGGCAACAGGATTGGCAGCACAGCTGGGGGCAGTGAGAGACTGTGCCCCGCAGCTGCCTCTAGCATCCTGCAGCAGCATGAGGCCGGGACAGAGCCCCTGGCAGCACAGTTCACGCTGGATTGGCGCTCTGCGGCAGACCTGGAGCCCTGTGGCAACCCCCGCAGTGCGGGACCAGAGTTCTCCAGTAGCTTCTTGGAGCACGGGTCCAGGGCTGAAGTCCTGCAGCTGGCCCCGGATGCACGGGGCTGGAGGTCTGCAGCAGGAGTCTGAGCCTCTGTTGCCTGGGGAGCTGGCAGCAGCTGGGCAAGCAGCCCAGTCAGGTTGAGTGGGGGGGCAGGCGAGGCAGGGTGCCTGCTGGGGCAGCCTTGGGAGCCAGTGGCAGGAGACCTTCCCAGTCCTGTAAAATTCTCTCATTCGGGGCTGGTCAGGTCCCTGTAGTGCCAGACGAAGGAGGTCCAACCTGTAAATCACTTCTTTTTAAAGCTTCACTGGAATTCCACACATGATGCAAAATGCCAAATTTTGTTCCAAGATATAGTCATATGCAGTACCCACAGACTACAACAGGGGCCTCTTAGAAGTAGGCCCAAATAAGCCAATACCTTATTTATTGTCCTCCAACTCGTGACTTAACGCAACATTGTTCAAATACTGTATCGCACAGATATTCTCTCAGCTCTGATACACTATCTCACCTCTCAAGCTTCTGCATCCATTACTTGACACCCTGCTTAGTCAGCAAATGGCTTCATTATTTATATTTTAAATGATATTACAAGTTCATTGTTAAGACTTTTAAGATAATTGGAATTCTCTTTGCCAATGCTAGATCTGTTCCACAACGTGTGTGGTTTTTTTTTTAAAGATTTTCTAGCGCAAGTCATTTGACTTGATAACTGTGTTTGTGACCTAATGTTTTAAAGGCCTCAGTCAAGGAATGCACAAATAAGGACACTTAACAGCTGCAAGGAGTCCCACTGAGTCTAGCTTCAATGTCTACAGGTGCATGTTTTGTCTAAATATTTATCAGCTGTTTAATTACTTAATCCATCTGTTTGTCATGCAGTTTATCTCAGAGCAGAACAATTCTGCAGAGAAAATCAGAAACATTAATGAGTGTAAACTGTACTTATATACTGGGCAATGATATAACAGAATAATTTCCTGCACAAACCCATGAAGTGAGTAGGATAAATGTGTGTGTGTGTGTGTGTGTGTGTGTGTGTGTGTTTTAAAATGAAATGCTGCATTATGTAGGCTATCCAGAAATGGCTTCAAATAAAAATGGATGCTTTTTCATCCTCACATGCCTATTAAAAGCCTGTGCATAATTTTAAAAATAATTATCTTGTCTTCTGCATTAGGAAAAATCAGATAGCTTGGAAACAAAGATCCACATTCGTCTCTAATAAAACTTCATTGACTTCCATTCCATTAGATCCATTTCGTTTGATGCTTCTGAAACCTTGATCCCTTATCTGTTAGCAAATCTGGTACTGTAGTTAATTTTATTCAAAGATTCAGTCACTTCTGGCATAAAGAAGAATAGCTTATTATATTATGAAAAGATGGATTATGAATTACCATAGCTTTCACAGCTTAGTGTATTCATACACAATACATATGTGAACTCAACAGGGCTTATGTCCCATAAAACACCCTTGGCATGGACAGTTACAAATAAGCAAACAATTTTTTGCAGATATGAAAGTACCTTATTACCTCTAAAGTCATTGTAGTAGATAATGAAAGCATTCCATTGGCAATGTTTTTGTTATTTTAACCCTTTTCTCAGACTGCCCCCTTCCATTTTTTGCCTTCCCCTCTCTCCCTACTCCCCTATTTATTTTGGGTCTGCACATTCTAAACTCCAAACCCCGGTCATCTGAAGAAGTGGGCTGTGCCCACGAAAGCTCATGATACAATCTACATGTTTTGTTAGTCTATAAAGTGCTACCAGACCATTTGTTGTTTTTTAAGTTTATCCTGCACAGACTAACTCAGCTACCCCCTGAAGTTGCTTGGCATGATCCTATAGCTGAATCACACTTTGTTTTGAAGCAGTTTTTTACTGTCACTGTTTTTACCACTGAGCTACAACTCCCAGAGAGGATTCCATAGCAGGGGTTAAACACAGTTGGACCTGCTGGAGGTAATTGGGGTACTAAAAGCTGGGTGAATGGCAGGGATCCAATGTGAGGGTATGTCTACACAGCAGAGTTATTTAGAAATAACAGCCCTTATTTAGAAATAATTTTCCTAGCGTCTACACAGCCAAATCACTATTTTGAAATAAATTCGAAATAGCAGAGCACTTATTTTGAATTTGGTAAACCCCATTCTATGAGGAATAACACCAAATTCAAAATTGCTATTTTGAAATAAGTGCTGTGTAGACACTAATTTTGAAATAAGGGGTCTCCAGCCTTCCCAGGGTGCCCTGGTGGCCACTCCAGCCTTAACCAAGAACACTTCTCTCCCCGCCCCCGCTCTCCCCGGAGCCCTTAAGGATGTAAGACTCTGGCCACAGTGCCTGTGTCAGCTCCAAGCCTGCCAGCCCAGAGCCAGCAGTTACTGCCCCAGACCCAGTGGCCCCAAAACATGAACCAGCAAGCCACTGGCAGCCAGCCCTCCACCGCTCCCCAGGAGCAGTCTGCCAGCTCCCAGGAACCTGCCAGGGCCCGGAGAAGGCAGGCGCCTTCCAGGCCCAAGATGGAGATCATGGACCTTATTCAGGTTTGGGGGGGGATGCACCCAACGTCCATGATCTCCGCACTAGATGGAGGAATGTGGCCAGCTATGGCAGGATAGCTGCCAGCCTGGCCACCAGAGGCCACATGTGAACCCAGGAGCAGGCCTTCATGATAATCAAGTTGGTCCGGCGAGACACTGAGCCCTGAGCTTCCCCTCCCCCTTCCTCCCCTTGCTTCCCCATTCCAGCTCCCTCCTCCCAGGTTTTCCCCTCCCCTCTCCCGCCTCCTTTCCCCAGTCTCACCAGAGTTTCATTCCCTCCCCCCCCCCGTTTTGTTACATAAAGAGAGTTTGTGTTCATGAAAATACGTGTATTTTATTTGACATCAGGAAGGGGGGTTAGGGAGGGGTAAGTGGAAAGACGTGAGGGAGGAATGAGGCACAAACCCCCAGTGGGGCAGACCAGGGAGGCTGTTAGTGCTCCTCACGGTGAAAGCTCTCCCACAGGGCCTCCTGGATACTGACAGCTCCCCAATGGATCTCCCGGATGGCAGCCTGCAGAAAGTGCAGCCAGGCTCACAGCAATGCGTCCAAGAGAAGCACCAGAGTGTCCAGGGGCAGCTCTGGCTCCATGTTGCCGAGTGCTGTGGTGTCCTGAGTGAGGGCAACCGGAGCATGCAGAGACAAAATGCTTTGCTGTCCCTCATTGAGGTAGACAAGCAAGCAGGGAAACCTGAGAACTGGCCCTCCGGGGGGAGGGGGGGTTCCCTTTAAGCACAGACCTCAGATAGCCTCAGCCAGCAGCCCCACACAGTAAGTCCTGACCTGATGCCCTGCTGGAACTGGTTCTGGCAAGCCTTAAATGTGATTCAGAGTCCACTCAGTGTGGACATGCTATTTCGAAATAGCAAAATGCTATTTTGAAAAGCATTTTGTTTGTAGACACATTATTTCAAAAGAAGCGATTTCGAAATAACTATTTTGAAATAAGCTATTTTGAAATAACACTGTAGTGTAGACATACCCTGAGAGAAGTGCACTTGGAAAAGCTGCTCATGAGAGAGGTAGTGAGAACACAGGGGCAGCTCAGGCTGGCACTGTAATCAAAATCCGTGGGACTGTGACTGGAAAGCAATATATTTATTTTAATATTTGTAATGAGCTGAGCTATACTTTATGGGTCACATTTCAAATACTATCTGAAATTATATGGGCAAGTGCAAGATTTGCTGGAACACTTTTGGAAGCCCTTTATCTCACATAAGGAAAAACCATCCTAACAGTGAGATGTATAACTTTGCTTATTTGTAATTTTATATAACTCTCCAAAGTGAAGTAGTGGAAATTCCATCTCTTGACACATTTTAAACCAGACCAGAGAAAACACTAGCAAATGTAGATTAGCAGATAATCATCTATTGGTAGAGAGTGTGAGATTAGATAATAAATAGGATTTTTCTATCTCTAAATTCTCTCATTTGCTGGCGATTACAGAAGGAAACCATATTTTAGTCTGGAATGAAACTCTGGGGAAGTTGGCTCCCACTTCCGTTGGTGAGGCGACTAGACTTGCCTTTACTGACTAGCTTACTACTGAATATAGAGAGATAGGCAGTTTTCTGTTCCTCTTTGCTTTTACCAAGTACATTTAAATATAATTTTAAAAAATAAAAGGAATTGAAACACATTTTCCAACTGTGATGGGCATAATGAAAACTGAAACATGAGCAAGAGAGACAGATCTTCCTTTGCTATTCTGACCTTGGAGAGCTGAAAATAGAAAAAATTCTTGCTTTTATCTGCTAAAGTAAATTACATGGACTTCTCAAAGGTTCTTTTTAGCATAATGCTTTTTTTATCTCCCATCTTGGGCATATTTTTTTTCTGATTTCAAAAGCAAAATCTCATCAACTATAATTTTTTTCCTTTAGCCTCCTTTCAGGTTGCTTTTTGCAATGTCCATTACGTCACTGCAGATTGACAAAGCATTGGCTGGTGTATCTGTGCTGCTTGTGTTAGAAACAAAAGCTCCAGCTACACTGAAAAAGGATCTGGCAGAACAAAAACTCTGTGTACAAACTGACACGGCACTTGCACAGCCTCTAGAACACCAAAATGGTTGGTTTTGATTGAAATTCCAAATAGAAAGGACAATATATCTGTCCACGCCATCTAACCATTTGCACGAATACCTATAAGAAAATAGCTGTTGATTGAACAGATTAGTTATATAATAAAACATATTTTCAAACTAATACTTTATCTGCTACCCTGTAATCTTCACCAATCTTTATGAAGTTGATGGTAAATTACAATCTCTCCACATCACAACAGAATTTTTGGAGGCAATCCAGTCAAACATTCAGAAATGAAGGAAACAACTTTTGGTGAAAGAGAGAGCTATAGAGACTATACTGGTAGTGCCTACGTCCGATAAGAATAATCCAGGAGAGCTGGTTAATGTTTTGTGTGTTGACTAAAGAAAGGAAATTTCCATCTTTAAAAATTTCTCTTAGTTGTATTTCAGTATTCTTAGAAGCCTCAGCTGACACCAGGGCCCTGCACAAACACAGAGTAAGAGACAGTCCCTATTACAAAGGTCTAAAGGCCAAATTTTGACACCATTCCTCATACCAGTTAGTATCTTAGGGTATGTCTACACTACAAAGTTAATTCGAACTACCAGCCGTTAGTTTGAATTAATTTTAATAGCGGCTACACATACAAACCGCTAGTTCGAATATAAATCGAACTAGCAGAGCACTTAATTTGAACTAGGTAAACCTCATTCTACGAGGACTAACGCCTAGTTCGAATTAAGTAGTTCGAATTAAGGGCTGTGTAGCTACTTAATTCGAACTAGTTGGAGGCTAGCCCTTCCCGGGTTGCCCTGGTGGCCACTCTGGGCCAAACCAGGGAAACTCTTCTGCCCCCCCTCCCGGCCCCAGAACCCTTAAAGGGGCATGGTCTGGCTACAGTGCTTGTGCCAGTTACAAGCCTGCCAGCACCCAGCCAGCAGACCCTGCACCTGGCACGGCATCAGCCAGCCAGCCGCTGCCACCCAGCCCTCCGCCTCTTCCCAGGACCAAGCTGGTGGCTCCCAGGAGCCTGCCCGGGGCTGTAAGAGGCGGGCGCCCGCCTGGTCTAGTGCGGAGATCGTGGACCTCATCAAGGTTTGGGGGGAGGCCTCCAACGTTCACAATCTCCGCACTATCCACAGGAAAGTGGCCGTCTAGGGCAAGATAGCTGCCAGCCTGGCCACCAAAGGCCACATGTGAACCCAGGAGCAGGTTTGCATGAAAATCAAGTTAGTCCAGTGAGACCCCCCGACCCTGAGCTCAGAACATAAGAACATAAGAACGGCCATACTGGGTCAAACCAAAGGTCCATCTAGCCCAGTAGCCTGTCTGCTGACAGTGGCCAGCACCAGGTACCCCGGAGGGGATGGACCGAAGACAATGACCAAGCCATTTGTCTCGTGCCATCCATCTCCAGCCTTCCACAAACAGAGGCCAGGGACACCATTCCTACCCCCTGGCTAATAGCACTCCATGGACCCAACCTCCATGACTTTATCTAACTTCGCTTTAAACTCTGTTATAGTTCTACCCTTCACAGCCTCCTGTGGCAAGGAGTTCCACAGGTTGACTATGTGCTGTGTGAAGAAGAACTTTCGCTTATTAGTTTTAAACCTGCTGCCCCCATTAATTTCATCTGGTGTCCGCTAGTCCTTATATTATGGGAACTAATGAAGAACTTTTCTTTATTCACCCTCTCCACACCACTCATGATTTTATAGACCTCTATGATATCCCCCCTCAGTCTCCTCTTTTCCAAGCTGAAAAGTCCCAGTCTCTTTAGCCTCTCTTCATATGGGACCTGTTCCAAACCCCTAATCATTTTAGTTGCCCTTTTCTGAACCCTTTCCAAGGCCAAAATATCTTTTTTGAGGGGAGGAGACCACATCTGTACACAGTACTGACGATATGGCGTACCATAGTTTTATACTTCCCCTCCTCCTCCTTCCCCTGGCTTCCCCCTTCCAGCTCCCTCCTCCCCTACGCTCTTCTCTTTGCCTCTCCCACGTCCTTTTCCCAGTCTCCTCAAAGGGTAATTCCCCCCCACCCCCAGTTTTGTTAAATAAAGAGAGTGTCTCTTTTTGAACACGTGTCCTTTATTTTTTTACATCAGGAAGGGGGGCTAGGAAAGGGTAATTGGAAGGAGGTGAGAGAGGAATGGGGCACGCGCCCCCGATGGGGAGAACTGAGGTGGCTCTGCAGGCTCCTCAGGGTGGAAGCTCTCCTGCAGGGCCTCCTGGATCCTGACAGCCCCCGATTGATCCCCCCCCCCCAGATGGCAGCCTGCGGCAAGTGCAGCCGGGCTGATGGCCGAGTGCTGTGATGTGCCGAGTGTGAGCACTCAGGGCACTCCAAGTCAGGACTGCTTTGCTGTCCCTCATCGAGGTAGACAAGCAAGCGGGGAACCCTGAGAACTGTCTGTCCAGGGTGGGGGTCGGGTCCCTTTAAGCACAGCCCTCCGCTAGCCTGAGGCAGCAGCTCCACACTCTAAGTCCTAACCTGATGCCCTGCCGGCACTGGTTCCGGCCAGCCTTAACTTCGGTTCAGGGTCCACTCCATGTGGACATGCTAGTTCGAATTAGCAAAACGCTAATTCAAATTAGTTTTTAGGTCTAGATGCACTAATTCGAATTAGCTTAGTTCAAATTAACTAATTAGAATTAAGTTAGGTCAAATTAGTGCTGTAGTGTAGACATACCCCTACTGTGTTAGATGGACTGGTGTATTAATTTTGATGAAAGACATGTACCCAGAAAGTCAAAAGGTGTTAAAAATGACCTTGTTAATATCCAAGATTAAACAGTATTAAACAAGGTATACAGAGCTCTCAGTCCGCTTAGTAACATGGCAAACACATTGCAAATCTATTAAAATCTTTATTAAAGATACAGAAAATAAGGAACAGTGCATCATTTGACATGTAAAGTATTAAGTAAGGCTTTTATTTTGATATCCTCCCTTGTTCTCTTTCCCTTTAGCTGGAGAGAGCCTTTAGAAGGAAAACCCTGAGTTTGGCAGTTTCCTAGATGGTATTAAAGATAGTTATAACTGTCCTTTAAAAAACACCAAAAACCCAGAAGCTAGCGGAGATGAACTGTCGCTGTTAAGATTGTTGCTGAAGTCTGATCCAATTTCCTAGAAGACAAAATGAGAAAAACACACACACAAAGGGGAGAGAAAAGAACAGCAAATACAAAAAAAATGTAGCTTCTGTGTCTGGGCAGACCCGCCAATGGGGTGGCAGGAAAAGAGGACAGCTACTCTGGGGCCTGGCAATTGAAAAGAGCCCTGGGCTCCTAGCCACCACTGCTGCTAGAGCAGCCAGAGCCTTGGGCCCTATACATCACTGCTGGTTCCTTAGGCAGCACGGACCAGGTGGCATTGAAGGGTTGGCTGAGGAGACTTTCCCCCTGCCTCACCCCTTCCACCCAAGGCCCCACACCTCCAGAGCTGCACCCACCCCCATCTTGTCCAGGGTCCAATGTAGTCTGTTGATTGCCCTGGTCTCTGGCTGACTTTCACAGGCATTTAGCCTTATTAATTTCTCTGGACCTGGTGAACTTGTATCAGCACCAGCTACTTAGAGTTTTGCTTTTAGTTTCTTCTCTGGTCACAGAGTTTCAACAAGGTTGCAAAATATCCCGTCTTGGCGGGCAAAGGCAGATGCTTATTAGACAACAAGAAAGAGGGGGATATGAAAGAGAACAAAGTGAAGGAAAAGGACAAAAGAGAGGCAGGGATGAGAGTGTCATATTCCAGTTGGTGGCTGGATTTAGCTGCAGGCTGTTGAGGAGCTGACATCATGAGGATCCCTCTCTCTGGCCCAGTGTGTTCAGGAAATCTCTCAGGATCAGGACAACTAAGGCTGAACAGTGTCATGGCAGATCCTGGGGTTTCAGGAGAGAGCAGGGGTGGCAGCCATAATGGACTTTTAGTCAGCCAGAATCCACATCCATCTACAATCTCCCAAAAGTCTTTTCTTTTTCAAAACCTCAAAAAAAAATGCATGTGGGGCGGGGGAGGAGGGAGGAAGAGGTGTGTGTGATGGAATAGCCCAGTCCCTCATTATTTTATTATTGATCCATTGATTTTTCTTGTTTACCAGGCATGATCTTAACACAGTCCTTAAGTTATATGAATAGGCCTCTTTGTATTAATTCAATCTGTGTATCTCCCTTTTGTACCTTTCCGTTTCAACATTTGTTTTTATGGATTATTGTGACATTTTATAGCTTATAAAATGTGTGTGAAAGTTGAGCTCGGGATTAAAATAAATTTGTTGTCCCAGTCACCACGGCAGGAACCTGGTAGCATATAGGCACACTGTATATTCCGTTTAAACTGGTGTTCAGTATATTGATGTGCTAAGTAAAGGTCATTTTTATATGAAAAGATATAAAAGAAGTTATGTCTCTCATGGTGAAGGATAGACTGGCTGAAAGATCACTTTCTGATTTACTTAGCTTCTAAAACCTCAGTTTAGGATTGTGTATTTTTGCCAAAACCATCACTGACACTAGAGAACCCACAAACATCTAAGACAGAAAAGGCAGAGCACATCTTGGAGGAGAAACAGTGAAAGGACAAGATTCTTAAAAATAGGAGGCAAAAGTTAGATTCTTATATCTATAACTAGAAATTTTACCCAGCATTGCTCAGGTCCTTTAGAGCAGTGGACTGGGAGTACAGGGAGTGCAGGAATCAGTGTTGGGGGGAGGGGTGAGGAGGGGCTCAAGGCATGGAGTTCTTGTGCCTAGGGATGCTGGAGTCAGGGTTGGGAGATGAGGAGGGGCTCAAAGCATGGGGCTGGGAGTGTGAGGTTTGGGGGATGAGAGTGGCTTAGGGCAGGGCGCTGGAGGTGTGGGAGATATAGGAACTGGTGGGGGCCATGCTTCTCGGCATCAGCTTCCTGGGGCTGGCCATGAGTGGGGGAGATGCTTCCTGAGTGGCAGTTCCCTGGAGTTGGCCAAGATGGGGGGCAGTGCTGGCCAGGGGGAGGCCAGCTCCCTGTCCCGCAGGCCACATTGGCTAGGGAGCGAGAGGGATGCTTATCTCCAGCCCTGCTCCCTGCTATCTCAATCTAAACCCTGGCCTTGTTTTAAGTTATGACCAGAGAAAGCTGCATATGAAATTTGGTGATCCTAACTCTTACCATTTAGGAGGAGTTCTTGAGCAAACAGATGGACAGATAGCTTCACTCGCTCACAGACAAATAAATTCTCAAATATATAGTAGATTAGACACATGTCTATATTGAGTCTACTGTTATACAAACAGCCATGTTCAGAAACATATTATACACATACCGATCACAAGATAGTGTGTATCTCATCTAGTGCACTAAAATCCCAAACAAAAACTAGGGGGGTGAAACCAATCACTACGCTCTTGAATGAACTCACACAGAAAAATGATGAAAGATAAAAATACCACTTCACCTATGGGGGAAACACTTTTCACAAAATGATTGCTCCATGTCTGACCTTTCAGTCGTCATCCTCAAATGGAAGACTATACAAGTGATGAGGCTAGAAGCTTAAATTCATAACTTTACTAAATACTAAAAGTTTAAAGACACACTGGATTTGTGATTTAGTACAACAATCTGTACCTCACTAACACCCCTTTTTTGTCTTATGAGTGTCAGGATGTTAATAGGACACTACACCTTGAATGGTTCCTTGAAATATGTATTAACTATATATGTTAAACAACCTGTTCCACATTGTACTTAGCTGTGGTGCTCTTAGTTCCCTTCCCACACCTGAAGAAGAGCTCTGAGTAGCTCAAAATCTTTGTCTTTTTTTACCAGAAGAAGTTAATTCAATAAAAGATATGACCTCACCTATCTTGTTTCTTTAATTTTCAGCACACTGCAAAATTAAAGGAAACTTTTGTAAAGGCTTTTCTTTTTGTCCTTCCAGTCAAAATCCATCTTGGTCTTCCTTTTCTTTTACTATTCACATGCTTTGCTTGACAATTATTTACTGAATTCCTATATACCTTGTAAAATTCAACATATGAAAATGACAGAACCAATACTGATCATAGACAATCTTGTGCATACTAAATCCAATAACAGATCTCCCTTTCACTTCAGATGGAAGAGATAATTGGAGGAAGCATCCAAAGCAAAGATGCTACAACAAAACATTTTTGAGTAGGGTGTAATGTTTGCAAACAAAGGATATCAAATAAAGGACTCATCCATTCATAGGTTTTTTTTCTTGCTCTTACTTAATCTAAGCTCCTTGATAATTGCATTTGCAGAATCTTAGCAAAATGCAGGACAATGTAGCACTTTAATTCTATATGGACTCCCCTTGACGGTCAGAATTACAATCTGGATTTCTATAGACAAAGCTTCCGCAACAACGCACAGACTGACATTATTTGCAAACGACAACAAGCGACACACAATCTTAGCCGCGCCGAACACCATGCCATCCAGAGTCTCAAAAACAACCTGGACATTATAATCAAACCAGCTGACAAAGGGGGTGCTGTGGTATACATTCCCCTGCATTTTGCTTCAGCTACCCCAGACTAACACGGCTACATTTCTATCACTATTCTACATGCGGGGCAATTTTACTAGTTGATAGGAGTCCTAACACTGTAAGCCTTCATCAAAAAAACACCCAGGTCACATTGCTGAAGTATATTAAAATCCTAATCACATAGTCAATCTGTGGCACTCCTTGCCTGAGGAGGCTATGAAGGCTAGGACTATAACGGGGTTTAAAAGAGAACTAGATACATTCATGAAGGTTAAGTCCATTAATGGCTATTAGCCAGGATGGGTAAGGAATGGTGTCCCTAGCTTCTGTTTGTCAGAGGGTGGAGATGGATGGCAGGAGAGAGATCGCTTGATCATTACCTATTCAATTCACTCCCTCTAGGGCACCTGGCATTGGCCACTGTTGGCAGACAGGATACTGGGCTGGATGGACCTTTGGTCTGACCCAGTATGGCCATTCTTATGTTCTTATGTTCTTACATACTTTATTACGGGGAAGTATAGATTTATTTAATTTATCATGGAATACTAGAACTGGAAGGACCCTTAAGAGATCATCAAGTCCAGTCCCCTGCCCTCACATAAATATAAGCAATACTTTTGGTGTGTGGAGATAATCAGAGTATGTAGCAATCAAAAATATTAATAACACAAAACTGCAAACTGAAAAAATATTAGTCTCTCATTTTGATGGGAAGTGAAAATTAATATAGATACCGGGGTAATAGTGACAGAATGTTTAAACCCCTGTACAATACCCTAAGCACTCAGTGTCATTGTGCTCGTAATTACTTTAGTTAGAAGATTTATAATTAAAATCTGGCAATCAGCGAGAACGCCACTATTCAAGAGATTACTGTGGTACATGTGGCCTTTAATCTGTATCTTCACTGACCACCCATAATAGTATCATGAGCCTTTGTGGATAAAACCCACTTCATCAGATGAGCTGGAGTGACAATAACAGAAACCAAAATATTATAATGGGGAAAAAAGTACCTGTCAATTGTAGGACTGATACTAATGAGGCTAATTAAGAGGGCTGGAAGTGTCCCATACTTAGCTCTGTTAACATTAATAAGCATGTGGATTTAGGGGATGATCTGCCCCTTTGATTTTTAAAAATAAAGAGAAAATTAATAGAGGGTATAAGCTATTTTTATTGAGCAGAAATACAATCCCCCAATATTTACAAATAAAAGGTTTAACTCTAGGAAACCTCTTCAGTGAAGCAGCAGCTTTGAGGCATGGTTAAGCAAAACTCCACAATGTACATTAATTGTAACTGTGAAGTCACGTGCCTCTGGTTAAGTTTTTGTATGTATCTTAATGAAGAATGCAGCTTTTGAATTATTATTCTATTTAACTCACGGAAGTAAACTGGAACAGCCTTAGGCGACATCTACATTACCGCAGTAAGACAACCTAAGCTACATGAATAATGTAGTTGGAGTCAACGTGGCTTAGGTGACTGTACCGTGGATTCTACACTGCTGTGGAGAGACGGAGGAGGGGGAGAGAGGAGGTGTCAATGGTAGAACTTTCCTGTCGACTTCCCTTACTCTTCTCATCCAGGATAGAGTAGAGGGGTCAACTGAAGAACAATCTGCAGTCAATTTGATAGGTTATAACTAGACCTGCTAAATCAACCAGTACTGGATTGATCTCAGCGCATTGATTCAGGCTGTAATGTAAACTCCACTTTCTTCTTTCTTCTGGGCCTGATAGCTATTTAGAAGAACTAGAAGAGATAAGAGAAGAGCTTCCTGGGCCATCTATTGAGCTGCTGTTAGTTACCTTCTCTTTTCAGACAAATAAAATGATAATAAAATCTCTTTTCAAATAAAATGATGATAAAATCTAGTAACTAATAGCTATTTTATAATGATGTCTGGTCCGAGTACTCGTATTTCTTATAAAAACTGCAAAAATGTGCACTTTGACCTATTATTTCTCATTCTGGATGATAACCAAACTATGTTTCCCTTTTCTACACTTGGCTCATCTCCTGTCTCTGCTGAAATAGGGCTTACAGGTATTTGAACATCATATCATCTACAGCTGTACTGGTTTATAAATGTTTCCATGAATAAAGACTTTATAACCTCTCTTTTTAGCAGCATTTCCTTTGGTCTGCCTACCAACACGTTATGAAAGCTCGACTCAATTTGTGGTTCTAGGACAAATTAACATTCATAGCACAAATTAATAAATATGTTTCTGTTTCACCACATACAAAATTAGAGATGCTAGTGAATACCTGCAAAAGGATCTTATTCCCATCATGGTCTTCTGTTTGCCACCTGCCTTCACTGATTGGGCTACAAGGGTTGGGCAAGAGAGGGACAAGTTGTCCAATATCTTCTACTCGGAATTCCAGAACCGCTGACTCAGTAGGGGTTGGAATTTGGCCCTCAGGGAGTCTTTTTAAAGAAAACTGAATATCTATATCCATGTTAGAATAGACAGGAAAGACACAAAAGTCTGCCTTTTTCTGACACACCGGTCTTTTCAGGATTATCTGGTACAGTTTCATAATGTCAACAAAGTTTTCATTTCTGCAGTATATGGCAAAGCGAATGATTTCTCTTCCATAATGCACTGGTCGGATGGCCCACAAAGGTGTCCCAGGGGCTAAAATGAAGAAGTCCTGACTGCATGGCATGTAAGGGAGGAACTTGCCATGCACTCGTTCTGTATGGTGGTAATGCCAAGGTGGCCGCTGAAAGGTTTCGTGGAGTTGTAAAATTGGTTCTTCTCCATATTCCTCCTGCAGAAACAGAATGACTGCAAGGGCTGGCTGAGAAACAGCAGCCTTATCAGACTTCCTGTGTTTCCTCAAGACCCGTCTTTCTGAGACTCGGAACAAATGGAGGTCTGGATGGATCCATGCTAACAGTTTATCAATGGCTTGCTGGAGAACTTTGGATTCACCAGGGTCTGTGATGATATGGATACTGACAAGGAAAGGGTCTTGATTTTCTTCCACAGAAACTTCACCTAGAAGTATAAAACAAAATCTGTATTAGGTTTTAAAAAGTACTTAGTAATGCCTTTATTGTGTAGTGATTTATGTAGTTCTTGAAAGAGAAATAAATTATTGAATGAGTTGCAGTGATTTTTCTGTATGAAGCTCGCCTACAATGGTCAGTAATATCTAGAGGTTAGTACAGTCATAAATATAAGAACCTGATAGTTTGAAAATGAGCTAACATTTATCAAGATAGTATACTGCAATAATTATTTATACTCCTCAAAATGGGATAGGTGCTGTACATTCCTATGTAGAAAGACACAGCCGCTCCCCCAAAGTGTTTACAGTCTGAAAGACAAAACAGATAAAGAATTGAGAAAAAGTGATACAATCAACAAACAAAATGGTCAGGATCAAAAAGGACATCTGGCTTGTTTATTTTACGATTTTGTTTTAGTTGGTGCCACCTGGCCTCGTGCATGGAATTCTATTCTATCAATGTGCCATTACTGTTTCTCACCAAGTAAGAGTATTCAAGGAGCCTGAAGATTTTAAGTGCTTAGTGAAAATGTATCTATTTATTAATAAGTAGCACAAAAATCATGGTATCCAAAAGACAAATTTCACTCAGGCAAAAATTACTTGTTACCCCTCAAATGCATGAAGGAATCTCTATGATGTAGCCCCTGAAATCTCACTGACTAGAAGTGGATAGGGCTAATATTAAGTGACAGCTGGGTGGAGGTCAGCGGAGAAATTGCCAATTTCACTCTGAAACTGTGTATGCAGAGAGCTGTACCTAAACAGAAACCCCAAACAGCTCAATAAATCACTTGGCTAATTTAACTATTTAGTTTAAGTGGTTCTCTTTATTTGGGACTTTGAAATTGCCTATATTCATGAGACTAAAGAGTAGCCATGATGTCTAAATATAGTAGATTGATCAAGGTTTGCTAAGCTTTTAACTGTGTGGGTCACCTTTTAGTAGGAAGATTATCACATAGACTGTCTCCACTTCTGTTGGTGTCTTTGTGAACTTCTTCCCCACAGACTGCCAATGCAATTAATCCCTGTGATACCCAAGCATGGAAAAGTAATATTAGGAAAGTATTTAATGTATTTTTAACTGTCTTAGCGAGTGGAAACAGGGAGAACAGATGTGGCCAGCCATCTCTCCACAGACCACAAGTAAGTGCCACATACCACAATTTGGGAACTCATTTAAATAACTATAAGTACAGCCTATACCAAACATACATTAACAGGAGATTTGGGCAAGTCAAGCTGATGATCAGAAATATGGTGGCAGCAAAGTTCTCATGTCTCTGCTATAAAATGGGTGATGAAGAGTCACTGCCAAGTGGTTAATGAAGAGAACAATAACATGAAGCAAATAGAACACCACTTGTCATCACCTACAGCTCCCAACTTAAACCTGTCCAACACATTATCAATAAATTACAGCCTATACTGGAACAGGACACTAAACTCCAAGAATCTCTGGGAGACAGACCCATAGTCTCCTATAGACAACCACCTAACCTCAAGCTGATTCTTACCAACAACCACAGGACATACCACACTAACACCAACCCTGGTACTTTCCCTTGCAACAAACCCCGTTGCCAGCTTTATCCACATATTCACTCTGCTGACACCATTATTGGGCCTAACCAAGTGAGTTATAAGATCAAGAATACATATTCCTGCGCCTCCAGAAATATAATCTATGCTATCATGTGCCAAAAGTGTCCGTCTGCTATGTACATTGGCCAAACGTCTCAGACACTTCGCCAAAGAATCAATGCCCACAAAACAGACATTAGACAGTATCACAAAGAAAAAACAGTTGCTTGCCATTTCAACCAGAAAGGACACTGTCTCAATGACCTGCTCACCTGCATCCTACTTCAGAAGACATTCAAATCTGCACTTGAAAGGGAATCCTCTGAACTGGCATTCATGCTAAAATTCGACACTCTCCGCAGGGGGCTGAACAAAGACTCCAGCTATCTTACCCATTACAAAGATAGCTTCCCCAATTATCACCTCTAATACTATTAACTCACAGACATCTACCCTTCTCCACCTCTAATATCAACTCACAGGCATTCACCTTCCTTCCCCCCCCACCCCCGGCATCCCCCTTTTGTTCTGAAATGTGATTTGTCCTTTTCATATGTGTTCATTTTTTTAAATTGTATCCTTTGGTATATATGGCTGTGACTATTTTCTTCCACTATTTGATCTGAGGAAGTGGGTCTGGCCCACAAAAGCTCATCACCTATTAAACCATCTTGTTAGTCTTTAAAGTGCTACATAGTCCTGTATTTTGTATGAAGCAAATCAGTCACTGATCATAATAATGTAGAAGGGCTCTCCTGCAGAGACTATTGCAAGTGATATTACTCCAAGGTATCCACTGCTGATGTCCCTCTGCAGGGTAGGAACAGTGACTCTGAAACAAGAAATAAGAATGGAGATACAGGGGGGGAAGATATTTTATAAAAACTAAAAAGAAAATAATGTGGTTTAGTTATACAATCATACTTTTCCCAACAGAGTTCAAATCTGTTCTCCCTCCATTTCCTTTGACAGCATTTGTATAACACAGACAAGGGGCAGGCCTGACGCTTATGCAAATAGATGGCTACCTTTTTTCAGAAGCTTAGGCCCAAGGATGTGAAGCAAAGATCCATCATTCCTGTGGGCTGCTTAATTTGCATAAAAAAATGAGCATTGCCTTTCTTGCCCTCTTGTCTCTCACTCCGCATATCAGAGGGGTGCTGAATGGTCTAAAGCATTTTTCAAAAGCCAAGCTTTGTGAGAACCAGCATTAGCATTAGCATTAGTATTCTGAAGCTATCACCAAATGAGCTGGTTAGCACAAGATGCTAAAACAAACAGCCTCAAAGGACCACCACAGTATAGCACAAAGCCATCATTAGGAAGAGCTAATGCCACGCATAACCATTCAAAATCACCTTTTGTTGAACTAGAAGAAACCATGAACTAAGCTAAAGGGGGAAAGAGTGTAACCAAAGCTGAAAGAGCTTCACTACTGAATATACATTAGCAGGGACACTTAGAACTGGTCCTACTTTTACACCTGCAAAAGAGGGTCTTTTCATTAAGGTGAGAAAAAGCGGAACAGGAATATGAGGAAAAAGAGTCTGATGAAACTTCTACTAAGCTGATTATACATGGTGTGAACTACTTCTGTGTTATTAGCAAGCCTTTCTTCTTCAGCTTCGCTTATCAAGAAAGGGGTAGAAGGAGTGTGCCACTGCTTCTCAAGTTAGTACAATTCAGTTTGCCCTCTGGCAAACTGTCATAGGAGCAAATTAAAGTTCTGCATATATATTATTAGGCTTTCTATGTAAATGATTAAACCCACTAAAAACCAAAAGCTGAAACATTTATTTGAACCTAAACTGTATAGTTCTCACAACTGTTCTGTTTTCTTCCATGACAGTCAGGAATTGTTTCCTTGGGGAGGGGAGGCAGAAACATTAAAACTGTTAAAAGGGAACTATCAATATTTATATATGTTTCACTTAGCTTGTGTTACTGCCATCAGCTGGAAGACTTAAAATTGAGATATGTTAGCAAACCAAAAGCCTGATCCCATAGGCTGTGCGCCCTCCATACCCATTGGTTTCAATGGGAGTCCAGGATGCTCAGCAGACTGCTGGACTGGATCTAGAATGTTTCTTTTCCCATGTGTACAGCTTAATATTCTGTTGTTGTTTGCTCTGTTTACACTATAAGCAAAGAAATTGGAGATCTGATAATGCCGAGGCATCAGTCTATTCTTCCCTATTTTCATTCAGCTATCACAAGTATATTTGGTGAGGAAATTTCAACTGGAAAGATTTTTCTGACACAAAATGCAGTTTCCACAAAAATGCAGGTTCCCCCCAGCACCATCTGTATGGGGGGGCAGGGGAGGCAGAGGCACAGCGGGGAAATGGCACGAGTGGGGACTGAAGCAGTCCCCGCTTGTGCCGGTTCCCACTGCGGTGCCTTCAGCTTTTGAAATGTAGCAAGAGCCCCCACGGGCTTTATGAGAGGCAGTGAGCGTGGGGGGGGGGGGGGAAGGGAAGCGACAGGAGCCAGCTCAAAAGACAGTTTCCCCCAACACCCTCTCTGGGTGCCGTCTCCACCTCACACACACCCCACTGCCTCTAGCAAAGGCAGCGGGAGGGGGGAATAGTGGAGACTGCTGTGAAGCAGCCAAGCAGCGGCCAGGGCTGGCTACAGACAGGGGCTGCTGCTAGAGCAGGCCCTGCCCTGTGGACAGCCCTGTCCACTACGAACAGGGGCTTCTTGGCAGCAGCAGCTCCTGTTTATGATGGACAGGGCTGTCTGCCGTGAACAGGGGATGCTGGATCCAGCACAAGCTGGGACCGAGCAGTCCCAGCTCGTGCTGGTCCAGGATGCTGCGCCTACATTTAAAATGCAGAGTCGCAGTGCAGGTGGTTCTCAGAGCCAGCACAAGCCAAGACTGCTCAGTCCTGGCTCAATCCTGGCTCCTGGAGCTACTTCTGCTGCAGCTCTGCAGAGTGGTCCTATCAACTAATCGTACAGTCAATACAAATTGTATCAACTATACGATTAGCTAGGTAACTGCAGTTTAACATCCTTACTCCTGTATAACACAAGCCATAGAACTTGCCCAAAATAATTCCCAGAGCATAACTTCCACTCTCAGCTCCCGGAAAGGAGCACTGCAGGCCTCTGGCTGTCATGAGTACACCAAGGCCACAGAAAAATAACTCGTAACACCGAGGTCTCAGACTTTATCTTTGATTTCAGTGTTTATTGTCTGAGAAAGAGAGAGCTGGTAAGAAGTGAACCAAGGAGACACCTATACCTATATAAGCGACGAGGAGTCCTGTGGCACCTTATAGACTAACTGAAGTGTAGGTGCATAAGTTTTCGTGGGCAAAGACCCACTTTGTCAGATGCACTTCAGTTAGTCTATAAGGTGCCACAGGACTCCTCGTCGCTTTTGCAGATTCAGACTAACACGGCTACCCCTCTGATACTATACCTATATAGCACTTTCGGTTGCAGTACTTCTCTGCCTGTTGTTGGGGCCTGGATGGAACCAGATGGAATGGGTGACCCTGAGCTCCTCTCCAGCCCTAAGAGCTGCAGAGGGTAGAAAGCCTATCCTGATAGGGGGAAGTCTGGAAGAGTGAAGATCCCGAAGGTTCAAGACCATGAGACTTTTACCAGAGGTTGCTAAACCCCCTAACCTAACCATTGAACTTTCCTGACTCTTTATATTAGGGGTGTTAAATATCGGTTAACTGAATAGTCGAGTAACCTCATGAATTCTTATCAGTCAGTCGACTGTTCTATAGTGCGCTCTGTTTCAGAGGTAGCAGCGTGGGGGGCCAGGTGGGAGCTGGTCAGTGAGGGGAGCTAGTTTAAAAACTGACTCCCCTTGCAGACTGGCTGCCTGTCTGATAAAGAGGCATCAGCGTGAGGCTGCAACAGCCCTTGTCTTGGGGGGGGGGGGGTCTGAGCTCCCAGACCCAGAACTGAGCTGGGCTGCTTGCCCGCCTGGCTCCTAATACACTTTAAATGCAGAGCCGCAGCGGGGGTACATCCTGGACCCGGCTTGAGCCAAGACTAAGCCAGGCTTCTGGCCAGCCTGCTGAAAAACTTACTGGCAGGAGAGGGAAATGAGTGTAGTCTGTAGCATTAACCTATAAGCTTTTGCTTATCAGTTAATTGGTTAATCAACTACACTATTACATCCCTACTTTATATACCCTGAAAGGGCAGCATATATATATGTGACCTGGCTGCAAGGCGGAGTCACAAGAAAGGAGCAGACCATTACAGGAATGTCTGTCAGCAGGCGTGCCAGGAAAGAAGTGAGCCTGCCACACCTAAGTTCAGCACAAAGGGCGCCTGCGGTAAGTGAACACCTCCTCATAGGTCTTTATCTTTTTTGCCTTACCCGCAACATCCTTCTCTGGTCTTCCTGGCACTAACCTCAGCCCACTCAAATCCTTCAATAGGCTACTGCTAAGACCATCTTATTAGCTTGCCATCCTAACCACATAACCCCCGTTGCCAAGTCCTTTCCCCTTCACCATCACGACAAATACCCAGATTTATGGCCTTACCTTTAAGGCGATTCACAACTTTAACTCCTCCCTATGTATCCATTTGTATATCTCATCTTATCATCCTTTCCTCTTCTGCTCTGTCACCAGTGCCGGCATTGATTGCCCATTTGATTACTTCACCAGCTAACACCATCACACATCCTGTAAGAAACGCTCTTGAGTGAAAGGGCTACCCCACCTTCCTTCAAATCCCACCATTTCCCCTTCTCCTGTCAGTCCTTTGCTAAATTGCTAATGGACAATGGCAAGGCAGGGAGCCAGCAGGGGTTCTCCAGATCATCTTAAAAAATCCCCCCAAACTCACCCTTTAAACTGCATGCATAAGATTCCTGTTATTACCTACATCCTTTATTCCCCCACACCCTTGTTTCTTGCATCTTGTCCTTACAATCTAAGTCCACAGGGCAAGAACTACATTTTACTTGGTGTCTAGACAGCACAATGAGGCTCTAACCTTCGCTGGGACCTCTGGGCCCTATTGTGGTATGAATGAAAAGAACAAAAATAAGGGGAGAAGGCTTGCACTGTGGCAGAAGGTGAGTAGTGTGTAAACCCCTAGTTCACATCTTCTTATTGAGCACTTCCAGTTCCCTCTCCTCCTGAGGCATAGTTAAGGATTCTTCATCTGCACTGTGACCTCCTCCTTCAGTTCTTACTCCTGAGACAATGACCTTGCCCACTCCCTAATGTAATAAACCACAATCCTCAAGCCTGCAGTCCTTCTGGCTCAGAAAGCCGTACCTCCCTTGTTATCCTCCATGACAATATGCTGCTGTTGCACCCTGTACTGCCAACAATGAAAAAAATCATGAGTTAGGTGCCTGAAATTATGAGATTGTCTTAAAAATCAGGATAATTAAATACTTTATATAATTACACACATATGGGTTCCTTGTTTTTAATGTTTTAGGATGCAAAGGATGCACAAGAATGAGGGCTAGACACTTGATTAAAACAAAAACCAAAAACCAAAATCCAAAGGATCTTCACAAGGTCCAATTCCCATTGCATCGATGCCCATATTACAAAACTGAGAAATCAAAAAACACTACCTAGAAAGATGTCCAGGTTGCATAACCACAGGATGGCCTAACCACAGGCTAAGTGGTTTAGACTGTTTTCCAGATATTTGATTGGACACTGATCCACCACATGATTTACGGTCTGCTGTGCTTCACCACAGCTGCAGAACAGGGAGGAAACCAAAACTATTGAACACTTGTGGTAACTCTGGTTCAGCCAGCTAGTAACCTGTTAAGTCTAGTTCAGGGACCTACAATTAAATGGAGGCAAATGCAGCAATGGACTCCTTGAATTTACTTAGTGTGTTAGACTCTTTTTCCTACTGATTCTAAAGATGTAATTTTTCGCTACCTGGTGACACTCATCATCTTATGTCTGGTAAGTGAACAGCAGCTCTTTTGTCCAAGGCTGTGTCTACACTGGGCCACTTATTCCGGAAAATCAGCCACTTTTCCGGAATAAGCTGCGAGCTGTCTACACTGGCCCTTGAATTTCCGGAAAAGCAACGACGCTCTACTGTACAAAATCAGCCGCTATTCCGGAAAAACTATTCTGCTCCCGCTCAGGCATAAGTCCTTATTCTGGAACACTGTTCCAGAAAAGGGCCAGTGTAGACAGCCCAGTAGTCTTTTCCAGAAAAGCGCGTCTACATTGGCCACAGACGCTTTTCCGGAAAAAGGGCTTTTCCGGAAAAGCAGCCTGCCAATGTAGATGCTCCTTTTCCGGAAAAACTGAAAACGGAATAGTATTCCGTTTTAAGCAGTTCCGGAAATTCATGCCAGTGTAGACACAGCCCAAGAGTGTATGAGCTGCTGCAACAAAAGGGAGCTGAGAGCTCAGCCATGGGTCATATCCCAGACCATAGGAATGGGATTCATCCTCTGAATATGAGCAGACCTCTGAGTTAGTACAGCATGACATGACCTATTTGAGATCGGGGCATTAGTCAACAGGAGATGCAGTAGGTGGTTTCATCAGTTGCAGCTCTCCAAGCAGACTTAACACCATCTCATTGATACTCTGGCAGGGCTATGTGTGCTAGCTACTAATGGCATGAATGGTCAAACTCAGCTCTATGTCGACAAGCAAAGCAGTATTCAGCTGAAGCAAACACCAGTGCCAGTGCAGAAGTATGAAGGACCACAAGGTCTGATCCCCAGGAGATTCTCAACAGTTTTCGTATTAAGGTAGTATTGGAAGAGAGATTCATTTTCAGGTGTTCCAGGCAATACCATTTGTCAGGCTATGGTAGAGTTTTACTGCCAAATTGTGACAATTAAATGGAATGGTAGTGGCCACCCTTAAACATGGATCAAGGTGGTTTGATGACGGTTTAGAACGCATGTAATTGCCACTGTCATTACCTGCTCTAATTGGTGACTTTGTTAGCAGTTTTTCCACAAAAAGCCAAAAATTGCCTCTTAAATGACATCGTTAAGTGGGTCTGGCCCACGAAAGCTCATCACCTATTAAATCATCTTGTTAGTCTTTAAAGTGCTACATAGTTTTTCCTTTTGTTTTAGCAAGATCAGACTAACACGGCTACCTCTCTATTACTATCGTTACCTGTGGGCTGTTCCCACGTGAGAGCTGAAACAGTGCCAGCTGAAGTAAAATGGAGAAGTTCTATCAGGAAACTTTCCCTGCCACCTCTCATGGTATACCTATTTTGTAGAGAAACAGGGGAGCTGTCAATTCAGCATCTTTCATAAGCACTGAAGTCACACAAATGCCAAGAGAGATGGCGTAATCAAACAGATCCTGTTTATGCAACCTCTTTCGCACTGGTGAACAGTTGCTCACATGACTGGTGCCAGTGTGTTCAATTGGACTTGTGTGAGTAATTCCACATCAACATGAGTAACAGTAGAACAATTAGGCCTTAATATAGCAGCTTGTCTTGCTTCTAATGGGCTTAGCAAAAAGGTAGAGAAGTCTGTTAACTAAGTAGCAATTTATAATTAGTGTATTTGTTTTGATTATTAGATAACACATTTAGTTTAGAATTGACTAGCGCTGCATCATTTTTAGTGGAAAATAAATGCTCTTAAAGCTGAAAGACAATGAAGTATGGATTCTGTCCAACTCCAGATTTCCATTTTAGAAGATTTAAGGTTTGCAAAATGTAACCCTTCCAGACATAAAACGTTTCCAAATAAAAATATGAATTGCTATACTTGGCAGAAATCCAGGATACTGATCCTTGTTATATTTCAGTTTTCTATTCCAAGTTTGCAAGTTGTACTAATTCTGCAAATAAATCCATTAATAATCTCTCAATAAATTCAAAACTGTACAATTTATATGAGCTTTCAAAATGCTTCCAAAGACTTAATCAGAGTCTTTTCACTCTTTTCTGCAGCTGTTTAATATGTGCGTACTTTACTAAAATCTGGTTCACAAGTAAAACAGAGTTTTACAAAAGTATGATTGATTAGAAAAGGATAGAAAATACAGTGCCTTTTAAAGAATAGTTTGAAGCTGTGCATACCTACATCATTGCTCAGTTTGGCCCAAGAGCTAACTCTGTACACTGCACAATGTAACCTAATTGGCCGAGACACAGTCATATGCCATAAAATATATCTGTGGTTGTGCCTACCTAGGTAATCAATGTTTTCTGCACAAAACATAACAAACTACTTAGGACTAATAATGGAAGACTATTCTGAGGCACATAAACATCTCACCTAATGGGAAGGTGCCATGAAATAAGCACATACATGCCTTAGCTGATGAGAAAGGAAAGCAGTAACAGAAAGCATGCTTCGTAACAAGGGCCAAATTCTGATTGCATACTGATGGAAATTGGAAAGCACTCCAAATAAGTTAAAATTTAACAAATGCCCCAATCTTTCGCTGCATTGTGTATGGGCAGATTCCCATGACTGTTTGAACTCCTACTAAAATCAACTGCATAGGACTCTGCCCATGCACAGTGCTCTGCAAAACAGGATGTGAGAACTGAATCAGGTCTTTATGTTCTTAAGGGAGATGTAACGGGGTGGCACTTACCTCTTGCAAGCACCCCCTCGCCTTACGTACGCCTGCACTCTAAGGCTACGTCTAGACTGGCATGATTTTCTGCAAATGCTTTTAACGGAAAAGTTTTCCGTTAAAAGCATTTGTGGAAAAGAGCATCTAGATTGGCACGGACGCTTTTCCACAAAAGCACTTTTTGCGGAAAAGCGTCCGTGCCAATCTAGACGCGCTTTTGCGCAAAAAAGCCCCGATTGCCATTTTCGCGATCGGGGCTTTTTTGCACAAAACAAATCTGAGTTGTCTACACTGGCCCTTTTGCGCAAAAGCTTTGCGCAAAAGGGACTTTTGCCCGAACGGGAGCAGCATAGTATTTCCACAAGAAGCACTGATTTCAGACAGTAGGAAGTCAGTGTTCTTGCGGAAATTCAAGCGGCCAGTGTAAACAGCTGGCAAGTTTTTCCAGAAAAGCAGTTGCTTTTGCAGAAAAACTTGCCAGTCTAGACACAGCCTAAGGGTTCGTCTACACTGCGTGCTTATTTTGAAATAAACTATTTCGAAATAGCACGTCTACACTGCAGGGAAGCTTCAAAATTAGTCTGAGACAAGCTTTCCTAATGTAGACATGCTATCTCGATTTGAAGCCCCAGGAGGCACTGGGGAGAAATAACTTAGAATGGCCTTGGTGAGGGGCTATTTCAAAATAGCAGCAGTGGAGTGTCTACACATGCCTTATTTTGAAATAGCTATTTTGGAAAAGGAGTTATTCCACGTAGAATGAGGTTTACAGATATTGGAATAAGCCATCCGTTATTTTGAAATTATTCACACTATTTCCGAAATAACGCTAGTTATCTCGAAATAACGGTGCACTGTAGATGTACCTACCCTAAGTCTGTGGTGACCTACTGGTGGTTTTTCAGGTAGGTTTTCAACCAGTCAGCCAAGTCTCTCACACAGTATGTATGTGAAATAAAACAGACCCTTCCCAGAGTATGCAGTTTGAAAGGCCCTGTCTCTTTACCCTTGCATTCCTAGCCCTCCTCTGGCTCAGTCTTTAAGTAGTCTCAGCCACGGAATGGGGAGACACTGTCTTCACACACTCTCTAGCTGGGTCATTTAACCATCCAATCCCCTTCTGGGTATATTTCACTGTTCAATAATCAGCCCCCTCTTTGCACCTTTTCGATTTCCTTCCTCAGGACTTAAGCCACTTCTCTAGAAATGGGGAGTGGGGAGGAACCCAGGCCCACCCACTACCCTAGGTCCTAGTCCAGGGACCCTATAAATAGCAGCTACATGCCACTGCATCCCCTTTAAACTAGTCATTATGCTGCAGGAAGTTCCCTGGGCCACTTCCCCTTGGCCCTAGCACCTTCACAAATGCTTCACCTTACAGTAGGGGTGAGGTTTTTTACTCTGGCCCAGCAGCCAAACAGGATGTCTATCTTGCTCCCTCAGTCTCTGCCAACTGATCTGTCCATGGTCCTGTCTGTCCTTTGCCAGCCAGGAAAACAATGCTCATTCCTCCAGCTCCAGCCACCAATTGACTAACTTCTCTGCCCCTGCAGCTCCTTTTATGGGAGCCTGCTGGGCCCTGAATGCCTGCTCTTTGCAGCCTCTCTCATTGGCTGCTTCCCCTCACAGCTATTCTAGGCAGCCTAGAGAACTTTTCTACTGCTCCTATCTGTGGCAAGGTATAGAAGGAACCTGAGGCCTCCAGCCACGGGACGCCAAGCCTAATACACCCTCTGTCAGGGGACATCTAAAAAAACTGTACACGCTTATCACTGTGGAATGGTGGAGCTGCTTCTGTCTACAGGAAGCTCTGGTGCCCCATGGACAGGGTCTGCTGCCACCTCATGCTGCTGCCTAAGATAGAGAGGCAGCAGTGTGGGACAGCAAGCCGGTCTGCAAAGGGAGCTGGTTTTTAAACTGGCTCCCCTCACAGACTGACTCCTGCCTGCAACCCTATGCTGCTGCCTTTGATACAGAGGCAGCAGCATGAGATGCTTGGGGCTCCCCAGGAGTGGGGCCAGAACAGCAATGAGGAGTAACGGTAGTTCGAATTAGGAGCTTTAATTTGAACTACCTAGCCCGTGCCGCGTGTAGCCGCGGGCAGGGAGTTCGAACTACGGGACATTTAAAAATGGTGGCGCCCAGGAACATGCTTTATTTTGAAATCTGGCACTGCATAAACCACTCCAAAGTTTGAAATAAGCTATTTCAAAATTACCCCAAAAGAAGCTATGCAATTTGCATAGCACAAATTGTATTGCACATTTCGAGGTAAGGGTGCTGTGTAGATGCACCCTTTGTGTCCATGCTTCAGTTCCCCCCCCCCATTTTCTGTCTTGTCTAGTTAGATCATAAGCTCTTTCGGACACTGTCTATAATTGTTTTTGTAACACTCATACATTTCATCTCTAATTCCTAGGAATCTATATTATCACACATATTGCTATATCTCAGGGTCCCTAACACAATGAGACAAGGGGGTGAAGATACCCTCTTCACATTTTCCACAGAGTTGAACCTGCACCCTCAGTCTTTTACTGCAACTTTACTTTTACTGCGTTCCTCAAGACTTCAAAGATGCGTCTATTATTCATCTATACAAGCGCAAGGGAAATCGCCACTCTTGTGACAACTACAGAGGAATCACTCTGCTCTGTGTTGCAGGAAAGGTCCTCGCCAGAATACTTTTAAGCAGACTCACATAGCACCTTGACCAAGGTCTCTTGCCGGAAAGTCAGTGTGGCTTCAGGAAGGGACGAGGTACTACTGACATGATATTTCCCGCCAGACAACTACAAGAAAAGTGTCAAGAACAGAATGTCCAGCTCTACACTGTCTTTGTGGATCTAACTAAAGCATTTGACTCTGTCAGTTGTGAGGGCCTCTGGAAGATTATGGCCAAATTTGGATGCCCAGACACCTTCATTGAAATGGTGAAGCAGTTCCATGATGGCATGCTTGCCAGAGTCCAAGATCGTGGCAATTATTCAGAACCATTCGCAGTCACAAACGGTGTGAAACAGGGATGTGTCCTGGCCCCCAGTCTCTTCAGCCTTATGTTCTCTGCTGTGCTGATTGATGCCTTTAGAGAAAATAATTTCAGGATCGACTTGCGCTACCGTTTTGATGGAAGGCTATTTAACTTGAGGAGGCTTCAGACCAAAACCAAGGTTCAGGTCGAGACCATTCGTGACTTTCTATTTGCGGATGACTGTGCCCTCAACTCAGGTACGCAAGCAGGCATGCAACACTGCATGAATCTATTTTCTGCAGCGTGCATGAGCTTCGGCCTCACCATCTCCACCAAAAAAACCAAGGTTCTGCATCAACCCACTCCTGGCTGTGACTACACTGAGCCATCCATTACTGTCAATGGCCAGAAGCTCGATAATGTGGACAGGTTTACATATCTTGGCAGCACTCTATCGAAGGCAGCCAACATCGACGAGGAGGTGAATACTAGAATTGCCAGAGCCAGTGCAGCTTTTGGAAGGCTTAAACTTAATGTTTGGAATCGAAGAGGCATTAAGACTGAGACCAAGCTAAAAGTCTACTCGGCGGTCGTCTTGCCCACCCTCCTCTATGCTTGTGAGACCTGGACTGTATATAGTCGTCCTGCGAAAAAGCTGAATCACTTCCACCTGAACTGTCTACGGAAACTGCTGAAGATAAGATGGCAATATAAAGTTCCAGATACTGATGTTCTTCTACAGGCTAATATGACAAGCATTCACACCATCTTTGCAAGGCACAACTCAGATGGGCTGGCCATGTTGTGTGCATGTCCGATGATCGATTGCCCAAGAAGATGCTCTATGGTGAATTACAACATGGCAAGCAATCTCTTGGAGGTCAAAAGAAGAGATTCAAAGACACCCTTAAGGCCTCCCTTAAGAACTGTAACATAGATCCTGGAAATTGGGAGAGAATTGCTGCTGATCGTTCCACCTGGCGCAGACGAATACATGATGGTGCAATAGCCCACGAACAAAAGAGACTGCATTATGCTGCAGAGAAACGTCTTCTTCGCAAGTCCAGGGCTGGTATCTTCTCTTCCTCCGGTCGGCAGTCCGATCTTTCATGTCCTCACTGTAACCGTCAATTTCGGGCTCGGATTGGACTAATTAGCCATCTCCGAACCCACTCCCAACTAAACTGATGACACTGGGTGGTTCTCATCGACCTCGATGGACGAACAGCATAAATACACTGTCTGAGTTCTGAATGTTGACAGAGGCTGAAGACAGTTCCAAATTACTTGGCTCCAATTTCCTCTGCCCACATTTTAATTAGTCTTCTTTTTATAGTAACATCTTCTGGAAATGCATCTTGCTAATGTAAAGCCCAACATAAAATTATTTTACAAGTCTATTTAGCACAGACTCTCGCTAGCCATTCTTAAAAGCATCTCAGACAGATCTGTGGGAAAATGAGAAATAAGGAAAAATATTTCTGCATATTCCGGAAAAGGAGGGTGAAATCTCCACAGATTTCTTCATTTGCAGCTGAAAAAAAATCCATAACAAAGTTATTTGTTTACTTGTCTGCTGAGACATCAGATGAAGGTAAATACATGTTTAATACAGAATGTAATGCATTTCACAAAGCTGGTTTGAAACAACTGAGCTTGCAGTGGACACGATATCTATCTTGGAAGGGATTATTTTTGTGATGTGGATCCATAAAGGCCAAATCAAACCAAGGCCCTGTTATCCCTGCTTGGTTTTCATGACTATTTGCAGTTATGTGAATGATGCCAGGCAGTGACACCAGAGGAGGAAGGCCATCTCTCTCAGTATGCTTGTCTGCTATAAATTCATGTGCTACAGCAGCTTCTCAAGCCTGTCACCACACCAGACTCATAAGCGGAGTGGGGTGAAGGGTGCAAAAGCACCCCTCGTGGTCCGCCAAGTAAGCATGCTCCAGCTGGCCAGGGAAGGCAGGAGGGGTGTGCTGCCCAAGCCTCCCTCCCACATGCTCTGGCCATCCGGGGGAAGGCTGGGGCTGATTTCCTTGCTTACTTGGGGGACTACAGAGGGGGTGTTCACCCTTGCAGTCCACATTTACAAAAAAGCACACACACACACCAGAAATTCCTGCATATGGGCCTACATACTGTAGGTTATCTCTGCAGTCAGAAGGGTGAAAGCTTTGTCTTTTAGAGTACGTCTACACAGCAGCATTATTTCAAAATAACATGCGCTATTTTGAAATAACTTAGTCCGCATCTACACAGCAGGCAGTTATTTCGAAATAATGTCAAAATACTATCAAGCTGGAGGACTTCTTACTCGGTCTCCTGCAACCCTCACTCTATGAGGAGTAAGAGAAGTCAGAGGAAGAGTGCTCTATTTCAAAATAACTGCTGTGTAGATGCTCCCAATTTTGAAATAAGCTATTTCAAAATAAGCTACGCAATTGACGTAGCTCAATTTGCGTAGCTTATTTTGTGTACATGCACCCTTAGTGAAAAGATCTAATTCTAAAGCATACATAGAAATCTCTGGAAATTTTCCTGTGCTGTTCTCACTCACTCACTCTATATATATATATGCAAACTCCTAGGAGTTAGAGGTAAAAGAACCTGTGAGGAGAGTGACTCCATACTCCAAATAAGTAAAGGAGCACAGTTCTTATATACTAAAGTGATCCTACACTTTCTTTTCCTAAAGAGTTTCTTTTCTCTCCACTATTTCTTTTGGCAATGGATGCTGAACAAAACAGAATTCCTATTTGCTGGTAATGTAAAAAAACCTAGTCTGGCCATCAAAGTGAAGGGGAGAAAGGGGCAAAAATTGGCAAGGGCAGAAAGGAGAAAAACTGTGTGTGAAAGTGAATCATTTAAAAAAACATGCCAACCTCTCTCTTCTACTTAGTGGTGTGGGCACATTCTACCTGGACGATTGGAGCCACAAGAAGCTACAAACACCTCAGTAATCTCAATGTACTAAGATTTTTACTATTCCTCTGAGAATAAACGTTGTCAACAACTTTCGTAAAGTGTTGAGATGGTGGAACCAAGTATGAGTAATGAAGAATCTTTAAACAAACATAAAAAGGTTTCTCTACCACACACCGAGTAACCTAAAAATCATTTATTTTAATTAGTTACCTGACTGTAAGGATGTATGGGGTTTGAATCTTGGACCACAGCTCACATTTTCATGTTAACACTAGACAACCTGAGCACAGCCACTCTCAACACACTGAGAGACCAGAAACTGCAGGAAGTGCCACTCATAGGAAAGCTGACTGGCAATTACCTCTGACCTCTGATTGGTCCTCCAATGACCTTTGATTGGTCTAGGCTCAGTTCTGAGTCTCAGTTTGGATTTGTGGCTCTGACTCTGGTTTGAGCCTTACTCTGTCATCCAGCTTCTGATTCTGACACTTGGCTCCATTTCCCGGTTCCAGACTCTCACCCTGACTGCTAGGATGGACTCCTGCTTCGACTATAAAACGTGACTACTCCCACCCTGGTTCCTGACTCTGACAATTTAGATCACATTTCATGGGTGTCAACTATGATGCTGGCAAACCAGGTGCCAGATCATGCCTAGGCCCTCGTGTTTCAACTTAGCAATGACAAATACATAGCTGGAGTTAGTTTGCCTCACCTGTTAGTGTTGTTAAAATCAGATACAGTTATAAAAATGTGCTTAATGTATAGACTTTATGAAATACTTTTATAAAATGCTGTGTGTATTAATATCACTGATAATATCTGTATCCCACATTATAAGGTAATATTTAAGTGTTCACATTATAATCCTCTTGTAACTGTGTAAACCACCAAACCTGAGAATGAGTGTAAAATGTGGGCTTCCAACAGAAGGTTTATGGGCCTTTTCTCATGGGCAGGACCTTCAACACCAGATGTACTGTGGAACATCAGAGGACAAAAGACTTTTTGGATTGCTCTGCCCTCCCCACTCCACATGAAGAGGAGACATACAAGTGAATTCCTCCCATTAGCTAAGCTTGCAATTTGAAGCAGAAGTGACAAAGGAATAAAAAGCCCTAATGAGGAGGAATTGTATCTCTAGGCTGCTTGGACTCTGTGGGGGCAAGATTTTCTAAACAAGAGATCCCCAGTGTTTAGTTTCAGTTAGCCATAAGGGACATACAACGTTTGCTTATTATAGAAGCTTCTATTACCTTTTGAAACTTAAGACTGTAATGCAGTTGTGAATGTATGTTTAGCTGTTTTAACCTTGCAACTAACTCTCTTATTTCTTTTTCCTAATTCATGAATCTTTAGATAGTTTATTAAAGAATTATGTGAGATCTGAGGTGCAACTGACCTGGGATTAGTGACTGGTCCCTCAGGACTGGGAGTAACCTGAATAGTGTTGCGATTTTTGGTGTAAGGGACCATTACCTGGTTGGCAAGAAAGATCAATGTACCCAAAGGGACTGTTTGTGAGTCCATGTTAAGGCTGCTACAGAGACTGAGGAGTTTACACTTGATACTTGGTTGGTGAAATCTAAGTACAGAATTCACAACCATTTTGGAGTTTGTGCCCTGCTTCTTAACAGTCTGCTCTGAGACTGGTACTTGTGCTGTTGAGTCACTGAGGGTATGTGTACACTACCACCCTAGTTCGAACTAGGGTGGTAATGTAGGCAACCGGAGTTGCAAATGAAGCCCGGGATTTGAATTTCACGGGCTTCATTTGCATCTTGCCGGGCACCGCCATTTTTAAATGTCCGCTACTGCGGACTCCGTGCCGTGCGGCTACAGGAGTAACGGTAGTTCGGAATAGGAAGCCTAGTCCGAACTACCTAGTCCGTGCCGCGTGTAGCCACGCGGCACGGAGTCCGCACTAGCGGACATTTAAAAATGGCGGCGCCCGGCAAGATGCAAATGAAGCCCGGGAAATTCAAATCCCGGGCTTCATTTGCAACTCCGGTTGCCTACATTACCACCCTAGTTCGAACTAGGGTGGTAGCGTAGACATACCCTGAGATAGCTTGACACTAAACACCTGGAGGTTTGGAGGTAGGAGCGGGTCTTCACCCCCTTTCAAGGATCTGTTTCACTTTTGGATGTTACTCAGAAAGTGAACTTTCACAATCCAGTCCATCCAGCAGTAGCAGGCTCTCTGGCTATTTTCCGCCCTTTTGGAATCTCAGGTGAAACAAACAATACAAAATCAACAAAAGGAACTAAACAAAAGGGCAAAGAAAACCCCTAGGAAGTTCTAGCCAGGGTATTGGACTCTCCTTGCTCAGAGTACTGTGAGACTCCAGCACAAGTTATAAGATATGACAGTCTCTTCTCGCTGTTAGCAGAGAGGGTCAGTTTTCCTATATCTGAGAGAAGAGGTTCTTCTGGCTACCAGACCTCTTCCATGGAGCTGGGAAACTTAACAAACAGCTCCCTTATAGGCCTGCCTCTGATGAGTGGTGTTCCCTTCTTTTAAAATTCCCCTTTTATGCCTGAAATGATTAACAGGTACAGCAGGGCATGGCCACTCGAGCCTATAGCAGCTCCTTACCCCCTTCCATGTTGGCACAGGATTGCTACAGCCTGTTTCCCTCACCCACTAAAAATGAGAGATTGCATCCATGAGGGAAACACTGAATTTAGAACAGAAGCTAGTTTATCTCACTTGATTAAAAATGGACCAATTTAGTTGTGATACAAAACTACTCATTAAAGAGAGATTCAAGAGCTAGGTTTTCTTTTTCTCTAGTGCATGCACACATATACTCTGCTCCCACCAAAAGCATGTCTATACCCCTGTGTTTCTATTTTCCCAAACTACGACCCTAATTCCTGATTAAACGTAAGGTTTGTGGTCATCCAGCTGCTGCTATCTGTTCCACAACAGAGCATGCAGGTAATATTCCCGCTCCGATGCTGTCACAATGTGTGTCAGGTAAGAGTGAATTCCACTCCCTGGCTCCTGGAGTAGAGCTCCAGCTATGAAGATATGGGGAGGAGAAGCGGGGAGGGACCTCAGACTAACTCATGAGATCCAGCCTAGATTCCCAAAGGTATTTAGGCAACTAAAGATGCTGATAGGTACTTGGCAGTATTTTCAAAAGAGCCTAAGCAGGTCAGGCACCTAATTCCCACTGATTTCAACAGTAGTTAAGTTTCTAACCAGCTTAGCACTTTTATAAATCATATTAGGTCCCTATCCCTATCTTTAAGTACCTAAATACCTCTATAAATCTGGTCCTTAGACAACAGCGCGCTATGTGTGATTTGGGATACTTGGGTTCTGTTCTTCAAAAATAACTGCTGTGTGACTATGGGCAAAATAGATCTGTGCCTCTGTTCCCTCTTCGTGCAGTTTGTTTTCCCTGTTTAGACTGTATGCTCTTTGGGACAGGGGGAGGAGATATCTCTCACTATGTGTGTGTACAGTGTCGACCACAATAGAGACCCGATCTCTATTGAGTCCTCAAGGTGCTCTGGTAATACAAAAAATAATAATTAAAACAATCCTGTTTAGAAGAGGAGACAAGACTGCTTTCTGGTGGAGGAAAACACAAACAAGACTGAGCAGGAGGACAGAAGGGAGAGAGTCACTGATAATAAAAAGGAAGGGAAGCCATTTGTCATGACTGAAATATTTGAAAATTGAACAATTTGCACCACAAACAACTCTGTGCACTGATGGTTCAGGTGGCCATAAGCTGACTCATCATAATCTATGCAACTATCAACATCTAGGTTGTGGCTGTTCTTTGGAATGCAAGTATGAATGTAGAAATACTGAATTTCTGTTTCAAATTTTAAAACTGGAAGCCACAGAGCCCCAAACCAACAGCTGGGCTTAAAAGTAAAAACAGTAATTCAGTAAAAAAGCTAAACAGTTTAGAAACTAATCAGCAACAAAATGCAACTCTGCTACAAGAAACCACAAAGGTTTACCTCAAATTCAATCCATGCACATATTCTGCAGTAGAATTAGAGGATATCATTACATTTTGAAAGAATTATTTCCTATTTGAATAGTGTTACTTTGCACAAACACCATTAATTTATTCTGACTACACTTAAGAAGAGCCAGCTGTCAAAATAAGATTAGGCCTAGACCTTAAAGAGAAAGAACACTGATTTACAAACAGACAGTGTATTCAAACCTTTTTTTTTTCTTTTATTATGCCTGGTATTGTAGAGCTCGCTGCTAAGGCTGAGAGGTTGACAACCCCCAATCCCAAGAGGAAAAGCAGGGTAATGGTGGTTAGAGATTCTCTTCTGAGGGGAACAGAGGCACCTATCTGTCAACCTAGCATGGCATCCCAGGAAGTAATCTGCCTGCCAGAGGCCCGTATCTGAGATATTATGGAGGGACTGTCGAGGCTCATCTGGGCCTCTGACTACTGCCCCATGCTTCTCATCCAGGTGTGCACTAACTATACTGTAAAGTATGGTCCTGAGCAGATCAGAAGTGACCACACAATTCTGGAGGTAGAAGTGAAGGAGTTTGGAGTGTAGGTGATGTTCTCTTTGATCCTTCCAGTCAAAAGTTAGGGGCCAAGGCAGAGACAGCTGCATCTTGGTAGTGAATGCCTGGCTGAGAAGATGGTGTTGCCCAGAGGGTTTGCTTGCTTGACCACAGGATGCTGTTCCAGGAAGACGGACTACTATGCAGAGATGGGGTCCACCCATCGAGGAAGGGGAAGAGAGTACATGGACACAGACTGGCTAATATACTGAGTAGAGCTTTAAACTAGATTTGACAGGGGCAAGTGACCAAGCAGGTAAGTTATAAACACAGAGACCTGGGAGATGGGTAAGAAATTGGGGGAGGGGCCACGGGCTGCAACAGCACCGGTAAAGGAGAGACAAGACAGAACTGGGGGGAGGCGAGGGGAATCAAATCAGTATCTTAGAAGTCTATATATTAACGTGAAACCTAAGGGAAATGAACAGGAAGAACTCCTAATGCTAGTAAATAAACACAACTATGACATAATTGGCATCACAGAGAGTTGGTGGAATAATACACATAACTGGAATATTGGTATAGAAGGGTACAGCTTGCTCAGGAAGAACAAACAGGGAAAATAAGAGGGAGGTGTTGCCTTATATAGTTAAAATGTATATTCCTGGACTGAAGTTGAGATGGACATAGGAAATAGACCTGTTGAAAGTTTCTGAGTAAGGATAAAAGGAGTGAAAAATAAGGGTGACGTCATGGTAGGGGGTCATCTAACCAGGAAGAAGTGGAAGAAGCTGTTCTTTGAACAACTAATAAAATCATCCAAAACACAGGACTTGGTGGTGATAGGGGACTTCAACTGTTCAGACATCTGCTGGAAAAATAACACAGTAGGGCACAGATTATCCAACTAGTTCTTGGAATGCACTGGAGACCATTTTTTTTATTTCAGAAGGTGGAGAAAGATGCTAGGGTAGAGGCTGTTCTAGATTTGGTTTTACAAATAGGGAGGAACTGGTTGAGAATTTGAAAGTGAAAGGCAGCTTAGGTGAAAGTGATTGTGCAACTGTAGAGTTCGTGATTCTAAGGAATGGTAAGAGGGAGAACAGCAAAACACAGAAAAATGATTTCAAGAAAGCAGACGTTAGCAAACTCAGGGAGTTGGTAGGTAAGATCCTATAGGAAGAAAGCTAAATATGCATCAACAGCATGACACTATTGCCAAAAAAGAAAAACATTCTGGGATGTATTAACAGGAGTGTTCCAAGCAAGATACGAGAATTAATCCTTCGCACTACTCCACACTGAGTAGGCCTCAACTGGAGTACTGTGTTCAGTTCCGGGTGCCACATTTCAGGAAAGACGTGAAGAACAACAAAAATTATTAGAGGTCTAGAAAACATGACCCATGAGGGAAGATTGTAAAAACTGGGGGGCTGTGTCTAGACTGCATCCCTTTTCCGTAAAAGGGATGCAAATTAGACATATTGCAAGTGCAAATGAAGCAGGGATTTAAATCCCCCCACTTCATTAGCATAAAAATGGCTGCCGCGTTTTTCCGGCTCGGAGCTTTGCCGGAAAAAAGGGCCAGTCTAGACGCGGATCTTTCGGAAAATAAAGCCTTTTCCAAAAGATCCTTTATCCCTCTTAAAATCATAATTTCATTGCTGAACTTTTAATGTCAGAAATGCAGAAAAACTTTCCAAGCAAAACATGTGAATGTTAATTTTTTTTAAAGAAAGGATGACACAGATTATTACGTTCAAACACTACATTAAAAACACTTTGGTGTATTGATGGCCCTCATCACTAGCAGAAGGAGACAAACAAACAACACGGTTGACAGAGCTCTCAGGAGGTCCCTGAGCCAACCCTCCTTTGCCCCCAAAACACCAGGAGCAACTCCCTACTTATCCCATCTGCTGGCAGGGCTTTGTGAGGGCGGGATTGAAAAACCACCTAGGAAAGGGGGCTTTTACCCCCACCACAAACCTCCCCTTTCCCTAGGGTACCTCTGTCCAGCACTTCACTCCCTCCTAGGACAATAGCCTGAGAGCGCCATATCTGCATGACCAGGAGCCCGACGGTCGATCTCCCCACACTGAACTGACTTCCAATGGATCGGTAGCTGTCTGGCATGGCAAGCTTCCACAGGGCAATGGCCACCCACTTCTCGAGGAGGATGGAGGGTCGCATGTGGTGTTCCGTCACCTGAGGTCAGGGGCAAACCACTCACACAGCTCCAGAAAGGTCTCCTTCTGCATGTGAAAATTCTGGAGCCATTGCTGGTTGTCCCAGCACTCCATAACGAGCAGGTCTCATCAGTTGGAACTGGTGTCCAGACATCAGTGCAGCTGTAAGACCTGCACTTACAAAGAGATGATGAGGGTCTCAATGATAAGCTGGGGGTTGTGTTCCTTCAGGGCCAGGAGGGCAGCCTGCAGAAACTGCTGCAGGAACTGCAGGATGACAGATGAGGGCCATAGACTGCACAGAGATAGCTCCAGCTCCATGGCAGAAGTGCTGAGGTGTCCTCAAGGGCAACCACAGCAGTCAGAGCAAAGGCTTTGCTGTCCCTCAATGAGGTAGGCAAACAAGAAGAACCTGAGACATGGCTATACGGGAGGGTGGGGGTCCCTTTAAGTACGAGCCTCAGATAGCCTCAGGCAGCAGCTCCAGGAAGTAACTGCTGTGCTGATGCCCTGCCTGAAGTGGTTCCAGGTGGCGTTAAATGCAATTCAGCATCTAATCAGTGTGGTCACTCTATTTCGAAATAGCTAAGCGCTATTTTGACAAGCTTTTGCTATACAGACATGCTATTTTGAAATAGGCTATTTCAGAGTGTTTCTTCCGAAATAGCTTATTCCCAAATAAGCATGCAGTGTAGATGTACCCTATGCTAACTGCCTCTCTATGTCCCCAGATGTATTTCAATGGGGTGTATGTTGGTACATTTGTGACACTCTCTGAGATCCTCTTAGATGAAAGTATCTGTATATAAATGTAAAATTATTGTTCCTACTACAGCAAATGGCAGTGGCTTGGCCTGAAATGGAGCCATGCCCTTTAGGATACTTTAAAAAAATATTCATTGAGTGAAAAGGTTACTGATGGTGATGAGCATTTTACTACTAGCATTGTTTCTCTAAATAAAATGAACATCGAGACATTGTTCAATAAGTACATCTGGAGAATTACTGTGAATGAATATGAAAAAATAGTAGGTTGGTTTCTCAGCCTACTAATCTCTACAGTGGACCTTTGTACCTTTTATTTGTTGTTTATTTATTTGTTTTTCAAAGAGCTGTTATGAGGGCAAAAAAATAGTGTCTCTGCACTAGATTCATGCCATTTGGGCACAGAGTAAAAAGTTGTCAGAGCCACAGGGAGCCAGTCTATCTTAGGGTATGTCTACACTACCCTCCTAGTTCGAACTAGGAGGGTAATGTAGGCATACCGCACTTGCAAATGAAGCCCGGGATTTGAATTTCCCGGGCTTCATTTGCATAAGCGGGGAGCCGCCATTTTTAAATCCCCGCTGCTTCGAACCCCGTGTAGCGCGGCTACACGGGGCTCGAACTAGGTAGTTCGGACTAGGTGTACCAGTTCCACAAGGTGTACTGGTAGTTCGGAATAGGAACCTAGTCCGAATTACCTAGTTCGAGCCCCGTGTAGCCGCGCTACACGGGGTTCGAAGCAGCGGGGATTTAAAAATGGCGGCTCCCCGCTTATGCAAATGAAGCCCGGGAAATTCAAATCCCGGGCTTCATTTGCAAGTGCGGTATGCCTACATTACCCCGCTAGTTCGAACTAGCGGGGTAGTGTAGACATACCCTTATAGAGATAGACTGCCTTCCTGAATTCCCTTATGCACAGGGGAAGTACACTCACCATTACATCTCTTATGGGGAGCAGATTATTCCACTCATTGAGCCAGACTGATGTAACAGGGCACACAGCCCAGGTTCCTGCCCATCCTAAGAACCAGGGAGGGAGAAGTTTTTACCCCCCTTTGAGTTACTGTAAATTGTGCTGACAGATACACAGGAAGTACCCTAGGAAAAATAACTCAGTCTGCAATCTAACCACTAGCACTGAATTGTTAGCAGACTTGTTTATTTAGATAATCTCCCCTTTCTGTGGGGCTCCAACAACTTTACAACACAGGATTGTGTGTATATGTGTGGAAGAAAAGATCACCAGGGTATGTATTTAGAGTGCTTCTTAAAGTAACATTTTTACTTGTTAGAACTAGAGTTTTTGAAAGTGCCTAAGTACAACTGACTTTTAATGAGATGTTAGGTGCTTATGTCACTTGAGCACTTTTGAAAATTCTGTATGTATCTTTTAAAGCAGTGAAATAATTAACACTGAGCACTAATGATAACTGTAAATTCCAAGCAGTAGGCTAGGACAAGTAGTAGGCTAGGACAACTTTCCGCATTTAGGCTCCTTGTCACTAATGACTAGATATTATGCTTATAAGGAGCACATGGGATATTTTTCAGGGGGAGGAAGGCAATACAGCATGTTCACTGCAAATACTACACTCTGAAAAAGTTATAAGAAAATGGAGTGGTTGTGACATGAATATAAATCTATTTAAAGCACCAGATCCCAAGTTCCCTGCGTGGATACAAAATTTGTATGCACATCCGCATCCGTATCTGCAAAAATGAGCCATGGCTCTCCGTATTGATATCTGTGGAGGCAGAAACCTGCAGATATCCATGGATTTGCTCACTGATTTAGCTGAAAGACTGGTAAAATATATTCATCAAGACAATTACGACTGGCTGCATACCTGAAAAATGCCAAAAATTGGTAACACTAAACTAGCTGCAGATCTAAGTAATATATATCTCAAATACTATAAGGCAAATGAAGGCTTTGTTTAAAAATGCCCACTTCTGGCCAAAGCTATTTGGAGAATGATTAGCCAGAGCTGTGCAAATGACCAATTTTTCATTCTGCTGACAGTTCTAAAAAGTCAGTCTCATACTCTCCTTGAGTCAGTAACTATTCAAATATTTTATGCAAAGCAAAACAATTTCACAAGATAGTCTAAGAAATCTGCACCCCAGAATAGTTAGTAGGTTAGGATGCTTCCCTACATAGGGGAAGACCTGGGTTAGGGTCCAGATGCTTCAGGAAGATTCAAACCTGAGTCTTGTGTAAGTCAGCTGAGTGCCTTAACCTCTATGCTATTAGACCTGGAAGAAGCAACAATTATTCCTGAATGATGTTGAAATCCCCTCGAGAAGCTAGCCTGAAAAATCAAAATGACAAAATTTTGACATTTCTGATTTTTTTCTAGTTTTGTTTTAACCAACACAATTGACTGAAATTGACACAAATACACAAAATGTTTAGGTTGAGCCAAATCTACATTTTTTTCATCCAAAATAATTTTTGGCTGAAAAATGTGACCCAACACTTGTTATCGCTAATGTGAAGAACATGAAGAGCTAACGATTTAAAGTAGAAGAATTATTAATCAAACAAACACACTTTTTGTTCCTCTCTTTCCCCTCAAGCCTGTGGCTCTCTCATTCTTTTGACTGGCAAATATCCTACAAAACTTCTGCCATCTTCTCCGCAGCAGAGTTTTATGGCTTTCACAATGAGGCTATCTCTAGACTTCAGGCTTCTTTCGGAAGAAGCTTTTCCAGAAGAGATCTTCTAGAAAAACTTCTTCGGAAAGAGAGTGTCCACACTCCCAAAGCGCATTGAAAAAGCGATCTGCTTTTTCGAAAGATAGCATCCACATTGAATGGACGCTATCTTGCATTTTAGCTGTGATTACTATGGACAGACTAGCCACCAGGGCACCTGTGCTTTTTCCTCTTTCCTCTTCTTCCGAAAGAACTCCCTCTTCCCCGTCCACACATGACTTTTTCTGAAAGAGGTCTTTTGGAGAAAGGCTTCTTCCTCATAAAAGAGGTCTACCAATGTCGGAAAACCCCCCTCTGTTCTTTCGATTTTTTTTGAAAGAATGCGATTGCAGTGTGGATGTAAGTGAAGTTTTTTCGGAAAAACAGCCATTTTTCCGACAAACTCTGCAGTGTAGACATTCCCCTGAGTAACTTAAGTGAGTGCAATGAAGTCACCTGGCAAGTTCTTTCATGGTCTCTTTAGCTTCTGAGTGGTAAACTATTGCCCAGCTGACTTGATTCAGAAATTTGCCAGTTCAAGATTCAAATCTGAAACCCAAAACTCCATAGAATCCCAGATTACCATCCTGGCAGGACCAGAAAAGCTCTTTATCCTTCTAGGTTAGAAAACCCATTTACAGGAAAAAAATCTTTCAGAAGAGATACTTCCACATCAGACAAAAATTAAAATGTCCAGATAATCTATAATAAAAGTAAGGGTTTACCCTAGTATCACTTCCCTAAAGTTCTTCTCTTCCCGTTTCCAATTGTTTGGCAATCTGCCGTGTGTTGGATAGTTGCTATTCTCAATCTTGGAAATAGCTTCAGTTCATTTTAATGGATCTCTATGGTATGCACATAATTTGTGAAGTCCTTTAGGATGAAGACAGCGGTATACGAGTAAACATTATACCTCTGGAAATCAGACATTCTGGAAATCATTGCTGTCAAGTGATTTTATATTGGGATGTGGAAGCAATGAGTTTTCATGTGGATTTATAAGCCAAGAGCTAACCTCTATTATTTTTTTAAAAAAAATCAAGAGAGTGTTTTAAAACAAGCTATTACAATTTTTTTTTGTAATCCAGTGGCAATTAGAGACCCCCATCAGATCTGGTGCCTGGCAGGTGCTCTAGAGAAAACAGAAAACTACTTCCTGACCTGAAGATTTCACAGTCTGATTTATGCAAATATTACTATTCCTCTTGTGTCGTCTGAACAGATTGACCATACAATGCCTATGAAATACAAAGCTAAATCCCATGATTTGTGGAGCTACACCAGCCTCATTTGTCTTGCAAGCACAAAAGAGACATCACATTTTTAAGTTTGTATATACAAAGGCTATCCTATCTACTGAACTTTTCTGTCTGTGCTGGAATGATACTACTTCCCAGTACTGACAAAGGACGGGTGTTAAAATACTGTTGTAATCCCTGTCATGGCTCCTTCCCCACTCTGGCATGATAAATGCAGAAGTGGGGGCCAGCAAGTGTACCCCAAAGCCTTATCTACCAGGCTTTGGTATAAAACTTCCCCCAAAATCTTAAAAACCTAGATTTTGGGAATAAAACTTCCGCTGCCACCACCCGAATATTAATAACGAGATTAGGGGAAAGATCATTTGGGAAATCTCACCCCTATTATAAAAATCAGGACACACAAGTAAGCAATGCCAGGTTAATAAAAAGAAAAGAGAAACTTTTTATTATTACAACAGTATTCCTGTTGCAAGCATAAGGATCAGATGGAAAAGTAACAAAATATACTCATGGAGGAATTACACCATGGGCTAGAATTTAGTTACAAAGAAATGCCAAAACATCTCTTAAGAAGTGCCAGATATCAGATCCCATACCCAACCCTTAAAACAATAAAGCCTAACAAAACTAATTAAACTTTACCCTACTTACAGAAAGTGAAGCATTGTTTCTTGGAGAGAGAGAGACATGCTTGTCCCTCCCTGTAGCTGCAGAGGACTCCCCAGAGAGACAAAAGGAGCAAGGAAAAAAACCCAAATTCATTTATCCCAGTTTGAAAGTCCCACCTACATTCCTACTGGTCACTCCACCTGGCTAGGTGTAGTTAAGCCCTTAATCTCCAGGCTGCTGGCTAACCCTCATAATCATGACAATCCCATCACATCCTGGACTGGCTTGGTTAGCACAACATCTAGATCACCACACGTAATGTGACAAACCGCAGCTGATATATAATTAAAATCTCTTGCATGCACAAATCTATTGTAAATATTACCAAGATGAGTTTGCTTCTATTGCTGAAGCAAAATACAGGACTATGTAGCACTTTAAAGACTAACAAGATGGTTTATTAGATGATGAGCTTTCGTAGGCCAGACCCACTTCCTCAGATCCAATAGTGGAAGAAAATAGTCACAACCATATATACCAAAAGATACAATTTTAAAAAGTGAATACATATGAAAAGGACAAATCAAATTACTCAACACAGTAGTAACACAAATACATAAATGATTACAAGTCATTGTCTAAAAGCAAAGTATTTCTCATCAAGCATTAACAGTGAGTTCATCTATCAAATTATTATTATTGGGACCATAATTTGGGTCCCAGTCCAGGGTGGTGACAGGGCCTGGTAGTATATGTTCTAATACATACATGGCCAAAACTGGATTAATGAAGGGAAATGAATAGGAACAGAACATCGGATAATTTTTTAAAATAAAAATGCAAAGTGTTGATTTATTGGATGTTAGCCCCCCAATCATATAGGTTATATCTACACAGCAGTACTATTTCTGGATAATGTCCGTTATCCTGAAATAGTGTTCTGCGTGTCTTAACAGCAAGCCCGTTATTTCGAAATACATTTGAAATAAATGACTTGTTACTCCAATGTCCCATTAACCTCAATGCACAAGGATTAAGGGACTCATCGGAATAGCGCTCTATTTCGAAATTAGCACTGCCAAATCTTGCAATAGGCTCTGTCAAAATAAGCTACGCAATTTGCATAGTTCAAATTGAATGTCTTATTTCGAGCTACCTGCTACTTTGTAGATGTACCCATAGAGAATAAACCCTGCCATTAAGACAGCTGTCTTCTGATTATAAGAGAATTAGGACTGCAGGGTGGGAAAGTCATCTTTGTGAATTTCTGTAGTGTTCACTTTGAGTAACAACTTGCACCTATGAGGAGGAATCAGGAGGAAACTTGGAGGAGAGATGTCACCTTACATTGACAAGAGACCATTTATGGGATTCAGAGAGTGGTTGTTGGAAGAACTGGATCTACTATATTTTTGGGAAGATAAAGCCATTATTAAAAAGCACCATGTGAAAATTCCTTTTGGTAAAAGCAGAAAAATGTGTCATATCACATTATTAAAAAAAGGGAAAAAAGAAACCAGATACTATGTTTCATCTTTTATCACTTATGATCAGATTTAGATATCAGGTTAACTAAGAAATATTTGGAAAAGCCAGAAAACATTTCTCCCTTCTTTCACTTTCTCCCTTCTTTAAACTCAAACGAAGAAATATCTTATCCCCCCTTGTGTTTTCTTGGCATCAATTTACAATAGGCAATGAATCATTTCTAATTCCTGTGGTTTTTGCTGAAACAACAATCGTTACAAACTCTGAGGTCCTATTCACATTGACTAGCCAAACCATGTTTCAGAGTTGTGCTCTCACTGTGCCCTATTTTTTTATTCATTTAAGGTTTTTATCCAGTTGAAACTCAGCCTGGCCTTATCCACACTGGCCAAGCAATCTATTCACTGAGCTACTCTTTCCAAATTGAATTCGAAGCACAGCATGGATTGCATCCTAACCATACACTGGTACGTGGAATTCCCTGGAAACTCAGCTATCTCCCTGCTAACAGCTTTGAAACCAAGCTGTCACTTTGCAGTGGAATACAAAACCAATCTAGGAGAACACCCACATGGTGATCAGGGCCACTCCCTCCTGTGATATTTGATGGCTACTTTTGCCTCTTCTGACTGTACTTTGAGGACTCATTTCAGTCCCTCTTTTTACATGCAACAGCTCTGCATGGGTTATTGAAGCTCCACAGCCTACCTATAGTGAATTTCAGGAGTCTAGTGAGGGTCTAGGGAAAAAGATCTGTTTGGTGGTGGAAAGAGATGGTGATAGGAAATTTCTAGATGTTCATTTACACAAACTCCCTCTACACCAGGTCAAATCATAAAAGGATCAACTGAATCAGCGTAAATGGTGAATATAAGAGGTAAGTGTGTTTGGTGCTGTTGGATAAAGCAGGACCAAGATTTAGGGATTTCACTATTGATCGTAATGGCAGCAGAGTTAATCTAGTGCCAAGTGTTTTTGTAAATCCCACCCATATACTGATGAACTGATTTCAGTAAACAGAATTGCCAAAGGGCTTTTTAAATTGTATACAGGCTCTGTGTAAGACAAAACTTTTTTTAAATGTCATGTTATTATTATTCCTTTGATCTTTAAAAAACATTGCTCTTAGTGATGGAGAGTAATGTAGACAGATCCAAGACATATCACTATAATATAAACCTGAAAAACTAAAGATTACTTTATTACATTAAGCAGACATTAACAGATAGCAAATGAAAAAAAAGGGTGAGATTTTATTTTTAATGGTCTTAAAATTATACTCACTGCTTGTAGAGGACATGCGGCTGTACTCAGACCTGCAAGACAAAAATCTTAGTTCAGCAGAGCTGTACTATATTTCAATCTTTAAAAGATCATATACAAATTTGGCAAAGGAAACTATAGACTTAATTTAATTTGCTTTAATCAGTCAAACTGCCTAAAAACTACATACCGTTATTTTTTTATGGTAACATAACTCAATATGGAAAAGGTTTTTGAATGTGTCCTCAGAATAGCTGACATTTTGCAGGAATGTTTAAAATATCTATAGAGACTATGCAACTAGGGAAGCATTTTTTTTTTGAGGCTGCAGCTTGTTTTCCACTACTGCTGGATTATGATCTTCTCTATCCTACATCTTTAATAGCTCCAAAAATGCTTTGAACCTGTAATTTCTAATGTGCATTATATGGATAGAGGAGAAATTGAATTGTGCTTTACACAAAGTTTGAAGGAAGCCAGAAAATTGATTTTAGAAATACGATTCATTGAAGAATGGGGCTTTTACCTTTTGGAGAAGTCTTTTCTGTCTCTTTTCCCCCTTCTTTATAATGTCATATCTCAACAAAGCCTCAGGCTATAATTTCCACGATAGTTGTTTTCATTTTATTGTCCACAACAACTAGTGCTGTTCAGTATTTTGAAGAACTCTAGGTAGTTAATTTTGCAGCTGTTCACTATATAACTCTGAACCTTTGAAAATGTTATTCATTCCTTAAGGGGCTAATAAACTTTTATGGTCACCAATTAATCTGAGATTTCATTTTACAAATCAAAATATAAGTCCCTTTTATTGTGACCCAGGGCTGAAAGTTTCTAAAGGGATTTTTCATGGAAATTGCAGGGTGTTCACAATGTGTTGACAGCTCTCAATTTTGTGATATTTGATGTTTTTGTTAAAGCCCCAGGTCCTGGAAGAAAGTGAGTATATGAGGCTTTCAGCTTTATTTATTTTTCAAGAAAAGTAAATTCCCAGCCCTCATGTTTTCTGAGGAAAGCTTAAAAAGTTACTCAAAAGACTCAGAAATGAGAAGACATGTGACATGCACTGATAACTTGCTCATGGAATAAACAAATAACCCCTTTCGCCTCCAAAACAGTACCTTGAGGCCTTTTTCTAATAGAGACAGCTAGTTGGAGTACTTGAGTTCTATAACTCTTGCAAATATTTTAAGCCTTCTAGGTGTTATACAAAATAATCCATCACATAAATGTATACAAATTAAATATAGAAATACAAATTTCCTAAGCCATTTAGCCTAGCTTCCTGGAATGTAGTTTTGTTATCATTAGTTCAGGTTCTGAATTTGTTCTCATCCCCATTTTAATTGTTCTAAGTAATGTGGCTTCTACCAACTCTTCCACGGTCTGTGTTCTGAACATAGAGTAGAGAGGGATGCAAGAAGTGACTAATGGAGCAACAGCAGCTGTTATAGAGCTTGACCTATGCTCATTGAAGTAATTGGCAAACCTATTATTGATTTTAATGGCGACATGTCAAGGCCAGAGTCTCACACAGAACCAGGGACAGCAGGGGTGCAAGTAAATAAAATTTCTTACTGGTACCGGAGGGGGGGGGCACATCAACTAAGAGGGGAGACCATGTGGCTTCCCCATGTGATCCCTCATGTGAGTCCACCCTGCCCTCAGTCTGGAACCCACATGCTCTTCCCTTCCACTCCACATCCCACATTATGTGGGGAATAAGGGGGCTGGAGGCAGGTGAAAGATGCTGGCGGTTCTGCTCCTTTCCACACTGCCCCTCCCAGGCCCTGCCCCTACGCGGCGCAGCGGTGCCGGTGTACAGGGCTGGGGACAGGGGGCAGATTTGGGAAGGGACAGCAGGGAAAGGAGCAGAACTGTCAGCAGCTCTTCTGGCAGCCATAGAGCTCCCAGCCCTGCCTCCAGGCCCCAGCACTGTATACAGAGATGCAGCAGCCAGTGAAGGGGCTGGGAATGGCCAGCAGGGAATCCTTCTGGTAAGCCGTACCGGCCAAAAATAACTTGTTGGTTTGGCCTACCAGGCCTACCGGCCCACTTGCACCACTGGGGGACAGAGACTGGACTTTGTAGCAGCCATTGCTCCCACATTTTGTAAATGAAGGATGTTATCCTCAGGGTACATCTAGATTGTGGATACCCTCGGTACATCTAGACGGGGCCAAATGGCACAAAAGCCTCTTCCGGAAAAGCTATTGGAAAAAGCTACACAAATTGCAGAGAGCAATTTGCGTAGCTTTTTCCGAAAAAAGGCTATAGTGTAGACCTAGCCTTAAAGGGGGAAGAGAAATTCAGGCAAGAATAGGTAGGAAAACACCTCTCCCATACAGAATAATTTTCAGAAGGAGGTAGTGGAGTAACAAAGGCTCTGAAGCAAGGGGGGGAGGGCCTGTGTGTGTGTGTGGGGGGCGTCTCTCTCTCTCTCTCTCTCTCTCTCTCTCAAAGTCTCTTTCCCCAGGCTTCTTTATACTGCTCTCCTGCTGTTACTCCCTTTGCTTGCCCAACACTGGCATGATGACACCTATAGGGCTACGTCTAGACTGGCCCCTAATTCCGGAAAAGTCATGCAAAGCAGGTAAGTCAGAATAGGGAAATCCACGGGGGATTTAAATATCCCCCGCGGGATTTAAATAAACATGTCCGCCACTTTTTTTCCGGCTTGGGGAAAAGTCGGAAAAAAGTGTCTAGACTGGCGCGATCCTCCGGAATAAAGCCCTTTTCCGGAGGATCTCTTATTCCTACTTTCAAGGATTCTTACTTTTATTCCGGAGGCTCGCGCCAGTCTAGACGCTTTTTTCCGGCTTTTCCCCAAGCCGGAAAAAAGCAGCGGACATGTTTATTTAAATCCCGCGGGGGATATTTAAATCCCCCGTGGATTTCCCTATTCTGACTTACCTGCTTTGCATGACTTTTCCGGAATTAGGGGCCAGTCTAGACGTAGCCCTATTGTACTGAGATTTTTCCCTCTGCATTTTACCTATTCTTTAACTTCACAGGTATGCCTAAAATATTATTTTCTTCCTTAAATAAACAGTTGCTAAACAGGTACATCAGGGAAGAGTATGGCATAGTGATTTAACTAGACTTATGAGTCAGGAGAACTAGGTTCTCTGGCTGATTGAGACTGGCTTGCTGTGGGGTCTCTGAGCAAATCACTCAGGGTATGTCTACACTACCCCGCTAGTTCGAACTAGGAGGGTAATGTAGGCATACCGCACTTGCAAATGAAGCCCGGGATTTGAATTTCCCGGGCTTCATTTGCATAAGCGGGGAGCTGCCATTTTTAAAACCCCGCTGGTTCGAACCCCGTGCAGCGCGGCTACATGGGGCTCGAACTAGGTAGTTCGGACTCGGCTTCCTATTCCGAACTACCGGTACACCTCTTTTAAAAATGGCGGCTCCCCGCTTATGCAAATGAAGCCCGGGAAATTCAAATCCCGGGCTTCATTTGCAAGTGCGGTATGCCTCCATTACCCTCCTAGTTCGAACTAGGAGGGTAGTGTAGACATACCCTCAATTCCTATGGATCAAATTATGATTTCAACTACATTGGTATAAATCCAAAGCAACTCCACTGACTTAACTGGATTTCCACCAGCGTACCAGAGATCACTGCATTAGTGCAAATCAGAGGTCTCAGATTCCTGGCCTGTGGAACATCCCCAGAGTGATTCAACAATACAGCCAGGAGATTGCGTGTCTGTTACCAGCCCCCAATCCCTGCCCCTTCTTACCATTGCCCTGCCCTCTCCCCCATGGCACCCCTTCTTCAGGATGTGGCTTCAGAGATCACAGGGGGGACAGGGAGTCTGGTGCTACGTGACAGCAGTGGTCATACCCCCCTACGCAGGGCTAGATTACCCAATAGGCAGACTAAGCACGTGCTTAGGGCACCCAACAAAGCAGGGGCACCAAAAAAAAAAAAAAGGATTTTTTTGGGAAAAAAATTGATATTTGATATTTCAAAAAAAGCATCGAAGTAGTCATCATGGGAAAAATCAGAACTCCGCAGAACGCTCTTTTTCTCAGCTGAAAAGAATAAAAAACCCTCAGAGAACAACAATGTGTCAGGACAGACTTGATTCACTTACCCTATTGTGTATGGAAGCAGACATGCTTCGTCGAGTCAGCTTCGATGAACTTACCCAGAATTTTGCAATCAGAAAATCTAGAAAGAAGCTATTTTAATTTCAGCATACATGTAAGTTGTGTGTCATTTCGAAAAATAAAATTTTATTTTACGGTATAGTATTGTTTTTATTTTGAATTACATATGGGAGGGCACCATGATCTTTTCAGTGCTTAGGGCTTCTAAAGGTCTTAATCCGGCCCTGCCCCTACGCTCCCTGCGAAGCAGAGTGCCCTGGGTGGATGCATTTCTTCCACTGTGCTCTGCTTCTCCCACGGCTCCTGTCACCACTGGGAGTGTAGAGGATGCAACTGCTGACACCATGTAGTAATAACCACCCCAGACAGTGCCTGAGGGGAAAAGGCAAGGTGATGGTGGAAAGGGGCTGGGTTTGGGGAGTGGTGACAGACAGTCCCTACCCTGCTCACTGGTAGCCTTGGGGCAGATTACACAATTGCTCCAACTAGGGATGGCCCACAGGTTGAGAGTTTGAGACCCCTGGTATAAGTAATAACATGTTATTTCAATTGAATTAGTTTGGATATCTACCAAACAGACTGAGGTCAGAATATTACCATCTGTGTCTTGGTTTAACTACTACAAAGGGATGCTTATTAACATTTTAATGGTTTTGGAGAGCCTCTGATGGCTGTATTATTCTGGAGCTTCAAACAGCCATCACTCTTTTAAATAGAGTGGAATAGCAATAATCACACCATTATATGCCACATAGCTTCTGGTGTATTTCTCAGGTGGCTGAAAGCACAATACTCACCTGCCTAGGATTTTGTACCTTGTTCTTTACATGGTACTGCACAATACGCCACAAGAATGAACCACTAACTAAATAATACACACACTGTCCTGGATTAGTTATAAGTAGATGTCAGTACATATCTCCCTACCAGCAAAATTTAGCCATTGAAGTCTACTTAAAAATTGCTTTCAAGGACCATATCTATAATAATACACAAATTTGCAGGGTTCTCTATTGAGATATGAGAAATGAACTGAGAGCACGGTGGCCTGGGCTGGCTGCGGGTAGAGGCTGCTTCAGCAGCAGCCCCCATCTGCAGAAGGGTCCCAGCTGCACTCTGGGATCCCCTGTGGACAGGGACTGCTGGACCCAGTGCAGGCCAGGACTGAGGAAGGCCAGCTCAGTCCCGGCTTGTGCCCGGTCTGGGAGCTACCCCAGCTACGGCTCTGTAGTTTAAATATAGTAGGAGCTGGGCAGCCTGCCCGCCCAGGTCTTACTACATTTAAACTGCAGAGCCGCAGTGGCTCCTGCTACATTTAAACTGCAGAGTCACAGTAGGGGTAGCTCCCATACCCAGCATGAGCTGGGACTGAACGCCTTTCCTTATCAACTAATCCTGTAGTCAATTGAATTCTTATTGACTACATGATTAGTGACATATCCACTTCTTAACCTCCCTAATTGTAAGTGGGGAACTCTCACTGAGCAAGTGAGCTAGATTTCAGAAGCTGGGCTCCAGCAGAAACATATACCGTATTTTCCGGCGTATAAGACGACTTTTTATGCTAAAAAACATCCCCCAAAAATCGGGGGTCATCTTATACGCCGGGTATACAGGCAGTCCCCGACTTGCAGGTACGAACGGGGCTTTTCTCGCCCCGGAGGACACAGACTGCGGGACCTCGCGGTCCCGCCGCCCGTGTACTCCGGGGCGAGAAAAGCTGCCCGCGTCTCCCTGGTCTGCAGACCAGGAAGACGCGGAGCAAAGCCGCGGAGGGGCTCCAGCAGCGGGGCAGCCCAGGCGCGCCTGGGATGCCCCACTGCCGGCGTCCTCAGAGGCTTTGCTCCCGGTGTCCCTGGTCTGCTGGAGATGGTCCCCAGCAGACCAGAGGCACCGGGAGCAAAGCCTCAGAGGCGCGGGACCCCGCCGCTGCTGCGGCTTTGCTCCCGGTGCCTCTGGTCTGCTGGGGACCGTCTCCAGCAGACCAGGGACACCGGGAGCAAAGCCGGGGAGGCGGAGGGGCGCTGGGGCGCTGCCGGTTGGCCTCTTAAGAAAATTAGGGGGTCGTCTTATACGCCCAGTCGCCTTATACGCCGGAAAATACGGTACTATTTTTAGCCCAGTAACATGAGCCCCACAACCTCCACTCACTTGGCCCAAGCTTATGAGATTCTCTGCTGTGTTTTTATTTTCTGTGTATATGTAAAAATTCTTAAGTGAATATCTGTAACCTCATGGAACTATTCATTTTATTTTTAAGTATCATGGACTGTCTGAAGATTAACATAAAATAGATTATTTGAAAGCAGAATTAACATAATCTAATATTTTAGATGTTTTTTTCTGCTTGCTGTTTTACATCCCTCCAACAAAAATATTTTGTATGTACAGAGCATTTTTTTAGTTTATTCTCACATTACTTTATAGCCACTGCAGCCACAATAAGCACCACAAGAAGACAGGGAAGTACTTTACACTCATTTTACAGCTAGGTAAACCAACGCACATAGGAACTAAATGACTTATCCATGATTACATCGTAAACCAGTGACAAACCATGAGTAGCACCACTACATAACTGTAATGTAGTCAAGAAGTTGACATGTAGTGATCAACTTTGAGAATACAATGATGAGGGATGTTTATAGAAACATTTAATACAAAAAGCAACAATGCAGCCAGGTGAAAAGTGTTCATAATTTGTGAAATGTACTTGATATACATTGCCTCCTCATCATCTAAAATAAAAAAGACACCAAATAGGTTGGGTTTCTCCATGTTAACACAAGCATTGCTACATACCTAATTTAAAGTATCACCCAGCAATTCCTAGTTACTACTGTTTTTCTACCTCCCAAAATTAGGCAAGTGCTTTACAATATAACAAGCAATTGATTTAATTCAAAATGTAACCAGGAAGACATATACAGTATAAGCAACACATTTATCTTTTATCTATACAAGAAGTTATAATTGCCTTTCTTCTCATGTTCATAGGGGTTTTTTTTTCTCTGACTTTCACTAAAAAGGTTAACAATTAATTCTTTGAACTGTAAGTGGAAAAGCTCCTTAAAGTTGCAATTTCTAATAACTTCTAATTAAAGAATGGGAATATTAGAGCTTTGAATATATTAGTAACATTAATATCTCAAGTTTTCCTATGCATTAAAAAACTTACTATAGATCTCAATTCTGCATTCACCGAACTCAACTGAAGTTTTACCATTGACTTTAAAGATAGCAAGAATAGATCCCGGGCATTAAAAAGTATACAACAAATTCTAAAATTATTTGAAAAGATAATTTTGTGTTGCAAAATATGTGTTGCATGGAAAAAACAGTACTTTATGGCTCATATAAAAGGTCACAGATCATAAAATCACCATGTATTATTTTTAGTAGAACTAAGACAAAGAAAACATATTATTGTAAGTTACTCTTTCAGACATTTCAGTGTTAATTTTTTATTTGCATACACATTTATGTCATCATCTCCCTTTATTTGTTGCTTCCCTCTCCCTTCTTTCTAATTAAAGGAGAGGTTACATGCCTGAAAAAAGAGGCCATACACTGTATATTTCTCTATATATACATATGCCACTTTCCTCAAGAAGAAGGAGTGTTTTTAGCTCTTAGCTTTGAGGGAAGAGAAGAGTGTTCAGTAATGATTTTGAAAATCCAGAATTACATTGTTCTGAGAAACAGATACATTTAGTTTAGCCAAAGGTGATGTTGGAGCTCTTTCAAATCTCATTAATAAATAGCCAATACAACTTAATTGGTTTATATGTTCTGTTCTCTTTATTTAGGCACTTGGCAACTCAGCCCAATCCATTCTTATTGGATTCAGTAACTTAAAATATAGCATTTTTTATCTGCTTTTCAACTTGATCAACTGAAGAACACAGAGTAGCACAAAGATACATTCAAGTGGATTTATAAAGTGATGGTTTAAAACTGGAATCAAACTGCTGCAAAATACTGCGCCTACTACTTTGTCTGCTATCGTGGTTAACAGTAACATCAGCTCAAAAATACATTTTATGGAACTACTTCATAAATTATAATTGTAGTTAGTTGCTATATAACAGTTTTGGCAATACATATATATATAAAGGCCATGCTTGAATAGAGATGAAAATGGTTCACAAAGCTTGGATTTGCTAGAGAGTCAACATACTATTATACACTAAAAGACAGAAAGAGGCCACTCAATGTAATAATAAAACTGCTATTGAATTATTTTGACAGTAATTCTAAGAACACTTTCACAGTATGATTGCTGAATTTTAAATAGGTGTCAATTGGTTCTTTCTCATCACTGAAATAGTTACATAACAAGGAAATCTGCTGAGTTTTTGCAATACTACTTGGGAAGCCATTATGGGTTTTCTATAAGAATAAGAAGGAAACAATACGAAATCCTTGATAGAATTAAACTTAATATAATTTTGACTCATCATATGGATATTTTAAAATATTTTTCAGTTTTTTAATCACTTAAAATGTTTTCATGATTCAGGGAAATCATTGGTGGAGTCAGCCAATAATGGCAGCCCCTGAAATTTTTAAAACAGTTAAAACTTTATAACCTTTAAAACACAAACTGTCAACTTTGTATGTCAAAACATGCAAAGTAAATAGAATAATAGAATCATAGAACCATAGAGCTGGAAAATACCTCAGAAAGTCATCAAGTCCAGCCCCTTGCTCTAGGCAGGACCTATCCCAACTAAATCAACCCAGCCAGGGCTTTGTCAAGTCGAGACTTAAACACCTCTAGGGATGGAGACTCCACTACTTCCCTAGGTAACCCATTCCAGTGCTTCACCACTCTCCTAGTGAAATAGTTTTTCCTAATATCCAACCTGGACCTCTCCCACCACAACTTGAGACCATTCCTCCTTGTTCTGCCATCTGTCACTACTGAGAACAGCCTTTCTCCCTCCTCTTTGGAACCTCCCTTCAGGAAGTTAAAGGCTGCTATCAAGTCCCCCCCTCACTCTTCGCTTCTGCAGACTAAACAGACCCAACTCCCTCAGCCTCTCCTCATAGGTCATATGCTCCAGCCCCCTAATCATTTTCGTTGCCCTCCGCTGGACCCTCTCCAATGCGTCCACATCCTTTTTGTAATGGAGGGTCCAGAACTGGACACAATACTCCAGATGTGGCCTCACCAGAGCTGAATAAAGGGGAATAATGACATATCTGGATCTGCTGGCAATGCTCCTCTTAATGCAACCCAATATGCCATTAGCCTTCTTGGCTACAAAGGCACACTGTTGACTCTTATCCAACTTCTCATCCACTGTAACCCCCAGGTCCTTTTCTGCAGAACTACTACTTAGCTGGTTGGTCCCCAGCCTGTAACAACGCTTGGGATTCTTCCGTCCCAATAACCTTCAGTCAAACTCTAAAAGGCAAAGCAGGAAAAACTTGAGAACTTTTCTGTAAATTTCTATTATTGATGAAAATTCTCTCTCAACAGTTTGTGTATGTATGGTGAAATCAACATTTACCGATAAAAATCTAACCCTCAGAAGCCTAAATATGGACAATTTATTTGGTGACTAAACAGAAATACAAATGTATTGCATATAACTGTATCATGTGTCTCATAGATTAATATCTGCTCAAGATAATAAAATAATGAAAATGCAATGACCTGTTTCTTCTGAAGATATATTTTAGAGTAAAGCATAATAGATGATAATTAAAATTCCCCAAAAAAGCGCATTCTGCTAAAGCTACATGTTTCGGTGTCAGCAGTGTAACAGGGATGGGACACAAAATCATCAACATTAACAACTCATCAATATCGGACATAAGCAGCTGTCATGCTGATCAATAATGTCTAAAGGCTACCTAAAGGCCATCTGGGGCAAATCCTTCCAAGTGCCCCTTCAAACAAAATACAGGTTTTTCTATTTTGGAAGAGCATGGTAAATTAAAAGTGACTTGACATGTCAAGGATCTTCTGAACTTTGACCCAAGTATGAATTAGTTGATTATGTTGTTTTCCTTTTATTCACATTCCAGAATCCTAGAGGGTGAAATGAATAACGTGCTGCCTAACTAATAGAAAAAAATGTGGATTTTGTCCTTTATACTGAAAACAGAGATTAGTCATGTGAACAATATTATAGCTATTTAAGGTGAAAGGAAAAATAGCCACATTATTAAAAAATATGGAGAAAAATGTGTAATTTATAACAAAGATATTTCATTTTGCTCATTTGATTATAATGAATACAAAAGGAAATGATAAACCTACTCCAATTTTCAGCTGAACCTTTTTTAAAAACCTGTAGTATTATTTTGAATTTTTTTATTCTGTGCATAAGAACTTAAGAACAGCCATACTCAGTCAGAACAAACGTCCAGCTAGCCCAGTATCCTGTCTTCCAACAGTGGACAATGCCAGATGCCCCAGAGGGAGTGAATGAAACAGGTAATCATTATGTGATCCTCTCTTGTTACCCATTTCTATCTACAGGGAAACAGAGGCTAGGGATACCATTTCTACCCATCCTGGCTAAAAGCCACTGATGGACCTAATCTCCATGAATTTATCTAGCTCTTTTTTTAACCCTGTTAAATCCTGCTGTTCACAACATCCTCTGGCAAGGAGTTCCACAGGTTGACTGTATGCGGCATGAAGAAAAACGTCCTTTTGTTTGTTTTAAATCTGCTACCTATTAATTTCATATGGTGACCCCTAGTTCTTAAATTATGGGAACAAGTAAATTATTTTTCCTTATTCACTTTTTCCACATCAGTCATGATTTCATAGACCTGTATCATATCCCCCCCCCTTAGTCTCCTCTTTTCTAAGCTGAAAACTCCAAGTCATTTTAATCTCTCTTCATATGGGACCTGTTCCAAATTCCTAATCATTTTGTTGCCCTTTTCTGAACTTCTTCCAATGCCAATATATCTTTTTTGAGATGAGGCGACCACATCTGTATGCAGTATTCAAGATGTGGGCTTACCATGGTTTTATATAGAGGCAATAAAATATTCTCTGTCTTATTCTCTATCCCTTTTTAAATGATTCCTAGCATTTTGTTTGCTTTTTTTGATTGCTTCTGAACATTGAGTGGATGTTTTCAGAGAACTATCCACAACCACAATGACTCCAAGATTTCACTCCTGAGTAGTTATAGCTAAAATTAGTCCCCATCACATTGTATGTGTCGTTGGGATTATTTTTTCCAATGTGTATTACTTTACATTTATCAACATTAAATTTCATTTGCCATTTTGTTGCTCAGTCACTTAATTTGGTGAGATGTTTTTGAAGCTCTTCACAGTCTGCTTTAGTCTTAACTATCTTGAGCAGTTTAGTATCATATGAAAAGAGCTTTTGACAGCACTGCTGGCAGAATCAGTTTCACTGTTTTATCACACTTTCTGTCTCATACATGAGCATAAGGACCTGGCTCTCATACACTGCAGAGAGTATAATTCACTAGAACAAGATCAGGGTGCCTCCTCTTTCCCTGAACCTTGCCATGGGACTCAGAATAGTAATTTGAATGCACGGACTGGTGCGGGAGGGAGAAAGAGAGAAAGCTTCTCTCTTCTTTGTTCCTCAGACTCCTGAATTCAGCCAGGGACCAAGGTGATGAACAGGAATGCTCGACTCCTCACCTCTTTAAATATGGAAAGGAAGCATCTGTTGTACACATAGACAACCATAAGCCACTCTGCAGGTTCCACACTAGAGAGAAAAAGACTAGGCGAGGAGGTGGTACTGACCTAGGAGGGAAGGGTGGAGAGAGAATACTTTTAAGCCCCTTTGCAGGACCCAGAAAATATCTAGCACAACTGAAATATGATGGAGAGATGGCAGCTTTCTCTGGTCCTGTTGGAGCCAGAGGATGAGCAGGACCAAGAGACATCAAGGGCTAAAGTCTATGCTCTCTCTCCCTCAGTCTAAAAAGAGGAGGGAAGTGAGACCAAGAGATTATAAGGGTGTAAATCCCTTGTCCATGGCTCCCTCCACAGGAGTTCCACTTGAGGAATTAGCCGTCCTCCCCACAGATAGCCAGATGGCAAGAGAAGACAGCAGCATCTGAGATAGAGAATTTCCCCAGCAGCCTGCTCTCTTCTGAACTGAACATTGCATCAACAATGGATGAGAGTAGGAACAGAAGGGGACTTGAAAAAAAAATTGTCTTGTGAGCAAAACACTAGACTGAGCCTCGGGATAGTTGGGTTCTATTCAGAGGTGAAAGTGGGCCAGTATGGGCTGGTACAGCATACCAGTAAGCATCGGCCACTGCTCCTGGCTCATACATGGCTGATGTTAAAATGTTCCCACACTAGCACTTTAACATCACTGCCCCTGTTGCTCCCCTGTCTTTGCTGGTAGGATCCAGCAGCGCTGCCAGATCCTATTGGCAGGGCGACCAATGAGGGAGGAGCAAAAAGGGGCAGCTTCTCTGAGCCACAGTGATTTAAAAGGGTCAGGGTCAGGAAGCAGCGCCTTGGGGTTGGGGTACTTTGCTTGCTGCTGCTATAGTGAAGTAGAGCGCAGCAGGCCAGGAGAGGGTGATGGGGCGAAGTGGAGCAGGCTGCTGGATTGCTCCAGCTCCCACCATTCCAGTGAGTGGGGGTATGTGACCCCTGCTGCCACCCTGCCAGGTCTCCCAGGTAATTCCACTGATCCCATCCACAGGATGGCTGAGGTGGTGACTACGGGGGACCCCAAAGTGTGGAGACAGAGGCGACCGCCCTGAACCATCTTATGGATGGGATGGCTCTGGCTCTGATCTCCTGGCTTCTGTTACCGCACCAATGGTGGCTGGAAGCCCCATGCCCTTCAAATCACAGCTGGAGCCCCACGGTTCCCAGCTGCTGCTGCTGCTGCTGCCATGAAAGGCAAGAGCTGGCTGGGGGGTTGGAGGGATCTGGCCCCAGCCCTACCCCTTCCACTAGAGGCTCTGCCCTTTTTGGGGACCAGAGCCACCTCCCACCTTGCCAAAGACCACAGTCCACTGGTAAATTCTGGCAATTACTTTCACCCCTGGTTGTGTTCCTGATTCTGCCAGAACCTTTCTGTGTAACCTTGGCCAAATCACTTGGTAGGCTTTTTGATGCCCCACCTGTAAAATGAGGATATGATGATGAGGACAGCTGGGTGCTGTGAGGGTAAATTCATTAAGATTGTGTGGCACTCTGATTCTCTGAGGCTACATCTAGACCGCTTTCCTTTTTTGGGATACTGGAGGTATCCGAGAAAAGCAACATCGCGTCCAAGGAACACATTTAAAAACAAAACAAAAAAAGAGGACGTGCTCTTTCGCCATCCCTGTAAACTGCGTTCTACGAGGATAAGGGATGTGTCAAAAGAGCATTTTACTTCAACATTTGGCTCCCTGTAGAAAAAGCCTCTTTCAAAAGAAAATCTGAAAAAGATACGCAACTTTCCAATATAACATTGCAGTGTAGACCTAGCCTGAGAGAGAACTATTTCCTGCTTCCCCATGACACTACAGAGGAGGCTTAACAGGTGGAGCAACCCTCCAAGTCCTTTGGGGAGCTGGGCAGGAGGAGGCAGCAGCTGGAAGGAGACCCCTTTTTGCCTGCAGCTGTTCCTAGTCTTGTACACAGTATATTTGAGCTCCTGTGCATATCCCTGGAGAGCTCCTGCTGTGCGCTTGCAGCCTCCCTTGTCTGTGTGGGCCTCTCACACAGCACCACTCGCATACATGCCAACAAGGAGCCGGGAGGACTGAGGTGGGCACTTGGGGTCAGCATCGTGTAATGATTATTGGTGACTTATTACAGATATGTCTTTTGTGTGCGCTCACCAGGCCCGGATTAAGATCTTTAGAGGCCCTAAGCATTGAAAAGATCATGGTGCCCCCCCCATGAAATTCAAAATAAAAACAATACTATACCATAAAATCTCTTTTTTTTGTGCCCCTGCTTTGCTTGTGCCCTAAGCACGTGCTTAGTCTGCCCATTGGGTAATCCAGCCCTGGCGCTAACTGAAAGCCAAACCTTGGGAGCAAATACCCTGAATATTTAGGACTGAGTCCAGATTCAGCTCCGCTTTTTTTCCAGCCGGCAACTGAACACTGACAGTACAAAACTTCACTCAGCAGGCAGCCACAGAACAGACTTTGTATGTGTGTGGACGGGGTGGGGGGCAGCTCCGGACCCGCGGCTGCCTCTTGCAGCAGGCACAAAAGAAAGGAGGAAGCCGAGAAACGCAACAAGTGCGGCAGCATCTCGGCCCCTCTGGCTGCGGGAGCTGGGAAAAGAAACCCAAACCAGCAAGACGCAGGATTAGGAGCGGATCCCCCCCCCCCGACCCCATCTGCCGCCCAGTGGTGGAGCCGGGCGGGACAAGCCGCCTTCGCGCCTCCGCGAGAGCCGAGATGCCCAGCCGCTTTCTAGCGCCCGCGGCGGCAGGTGTCACTAGAGGGGAGGGCAGGGGAAGCGCCACCACCCCCGGGCCAAGCAAGGCGGGACCGCTCCCTGGCCAGGCTCTCCCTCCCCCAGAGCCTGGGCTGCGGAGCCGGCTTCCCCCAGCCGGATCGGGGCCCCCGCGCCCACCCCGTCCTGCGCCGCCTCCTCTCTCCCCAGCCCCTGCGCTGCCCGCGCCCTGCCTGGGACTCACCCGCCAGTCTCGGCTCCCGAGTCCACGCAGTCATCCTCGCCGCCCGCCTTCCGCTCCATGGCAGGCGTCAGGGCTGCTCCATCCCCCGCCTCCTGCCCGCGGCTGGCTGCGGCCGCCTCCCGCAGCCCCAGCGCCCTGGGTGCGGAGCCAGAGCTGCGCCGCGCAGGCCGCCGGGCTCCTCTCCGCGGTGGCAGCCGGAGCGTGTGCGGGAGCCTGCCCGCCCCCCTGCCAGCCCCGCCGCCGGGTGTCAGCGCCGCTCCTCTGGCCCGGCCTCCTCCCCGCCTTTGTGCGCGGCTCGCCCCCCACGCACCCCCCAGTGGCCTGCCCGCTCTACAGCAGCCACGCGCTCCTTGAGAAGGGGCGCAGCCCTACTGGGGAGAAGGCCCCACGCTTTGGAAGTGGGTCTGTCTCACAGGTGCCATCATCACTGATAAAAGCTCCCCACCAGGCCCTCTTAAGCACATCTATGAGTGTCACACGCGCTTGGGAGTACATGACACAAATTCTATATCCAAGGAGCCATCCTGCTTAATTCCAGTGGCTGTGACTGAAGTTTGCCTTCTCCCCTTTCCCCCTCTTTTGCCGGTTACCAGGAGCTACCTTTCAGTGACCTGGGGTACTTTGAGATCTGCTGGGATGACATGGAAAGGATTATTGCCAGGGCTTTTCAAAGGATCAAGGGCATGTCTACATTAGGATGTTTTGTCAACTTAGCCATACTAGTTAAAGACATAACTTCCCTGTGGTGAGCACAGTTATGTAGCTATAAGGATGCTTACATTGAATGGTAGAGCTTATTCAGGTTTAGGAAGTGAAATAAGTTATATGGGCATAAGGCCCTTTAAAATTGCATATAGGTTAGGTGTACAGCAGTATAATGATACTAGTTACAAAAAATCAGCCTTAAAGCAACATGTAACTTCTCTAGTGTAAAGCCTCAGGCTGTGTCTAGACTACAGGCTTCTTTAGGAGGAAGCTTTTTTCGGAAGAGATCTTCCAAAAAAAGTCTTCCGAAAGAGAGTGTCCACACTGCAAAAGTGCATCGAAAAAGCAATCTGCTTTTTCAAAAGAGAGCGTCCAGACTGAATGGATGCTCTCTGGCATGTAAGCTGTGATTGCTATGGACGGAATGGCCACCGGGGCACCTGTGTTTTTTCCTCTTCTTCCAAAAGAACTCCCTCTTCCCCATCCACAAATGCCTTTTTGCAAAAAAGCTCTTTCACAAAAAGGCTTCATAGAATGAGGATTACCAATGCCAGAAAAGCCCCTCTGTTCTTTCGATTTTCTTGCAGAAGAATGCAATGGCTGTGTGGACGTAAGGGAAGTTTTGTCAGAAAAACGGCTGTTTTTCCGACAAAACTCTGTAGTGTAGACACACCCTCAGAGACTTTGTCTACACTGCATGCTTATTTTGAAATAACTTGTTATATCTAAATAACAGAGTGCGCATCTACACAGCAAGTCCGTTATTTCGAAATAATTTCAAAATAGTGGGCTTCTTACTCTGACTTCGGTAACCCTCATTTCACGGGGAGTAAGGGAAGTCGAAGGAAGTGTGTTCTTCCTTCAACTTCCTGTTGGGTAGACAGTGACAAAAGCCAAGTTAAGCTACCTTGACTTCAGCTACACAACTAACATATCTTTACTCAACTTTAGACAGCAGTGTAGATGTACCCAGAGGGTTAGCTGTGTTACTCTGTATCTGTAAAAACAACAAGGAGTCCTGTGGCACCTTAAGGAATGTCTGCACTAGGAAATTATTTTGAACTAAGGGTATGTCTACACTACAATGTTAGTTCGAACTAACGGACGTTAGTTCGAACTAACATTCATAGCCGCTACACTAGCGCTCCGCTAGTTCGAATTTGAATCAAACTAGCAGAGCGCTTAGTTCGAACTAGGAAAACCTCATTTTACGAGGATTAAGCCTAGTTCGAACTTACTAGTTCGAATTAAGGGGTGTGTAGCCCCTTAATTCGAACTAGTGGGAGGCTAGCCCTCCCCAGGTTTCCCTGGTGGCCACTCTGGCCAACACCAGGGAAACTCTATGCCCCCCTCCCGGCCCCGGAACCCTTAAAGGGGCACGGGCTGGCTACGGTGCCCGTGCCAGGTGCAAGCCTGCCAGCACCCAGCCAGCAGACCCTGCAACTGGCACGGCACAGAGCCACCCATCCGATGTCCCCCAGCCCACCCCCTCTTCCCGGGACCAGGCTGGTGCAAGAGGCGGGCACCTTCCTGGGCTAGTGCGGACATCGTGGACCTCGTCCACGATCTCCGCACTAGGCACAGGAAAGTGGCCGTCTAGGGCAGGAGAGCTGCCAGCCTGGCCACCCAGGAGCAGGTGTGCATGAAAATCAAGGGGGTCCACTGAGACCCCCGACCCTGAGCCCTGAGCTTACAATGGCCGTCCTGGGTCAGACCAAAGGTCCATCTAGCCCAGTAGCCTGTCTGCCGACAGCGGCCAACCCTAGGGACCCTGGAGGGGATGGACCGAAGACAGTGACCAAGCCATTTGTCTCGTGCCATCCCTCTCCAGCCTTCCACAAACTTTGGGCAGGGACACCACTCCTACCCCCTGGCTAATAGCACTCCATGGACCCAACCTCCATGACTTGATCTCACTTCCCTTTAAACTCTGTTCTAGTTGTAGCCTTCACAGCCTCCTGCAGCAAGGAGTTCCACAGGTTAACTATTTGCTTTGGGAAGAAGAACAACTTTCTCTTACTAGTTTGAAGCCTGCTACCCATTCCTTTCCTTTGGTGTCCTCTAGTCCTTCTTTATGGGAACTCAGGAAGAACTTTTCTGTGTGCACCCTCTCCACCCAACCCCTGCTTTTAGAGACCTCTATACTGTCCCCGCTCCATCTCCTCTTTTCTAAGCTGAACAGTCCCAGTCTCTGTAGCCTCTCTTCATCTGGGACCTGTTCCCAACCCCTGATCATGTTAGTTGCCCTCCCCTCTCCCAGCCTTTCTCTTCCCCTCTCCCACCTCCTTTTCCCAGTCTCCCCCAGTTTTGTTCAATACAGACAGAGTCAATGTTGGAAGAAACGTTATCTTTATTTTGTACATCAATAAGAAGGGGGGCTAGGGAAGGGTAAGTGGAAGGAGGTGAGGGAGGAATGGGGTACGAGCCCCCGATGGGGAGGACTGGGCTGGCTCTGCGGGCTTCTGGGGGTGGAAGCTCTCCTGCAGCCCCCCGATTGCCCTCTCTCCCCAGATGGCAGCCTGTGGCAAGTGCAGCCGGTCTGATGGCCGAGTGGTGTGATGTGCCCAGTGTGGGTACTCCGGGCAATCCAAGCCAGGACTGCTTTGCAAGCGGGGCACCCTGAGAACTGTCTGTCCGGGGTGGGGGTCGGGTCCCTTTAAGCGCAGCCCTCGGCTAGCCTGAGACAGCAGCTCCATGCTCTAAGTCCTCCTCTGATGCCCTGCTGGCACTGCTTCCGGCCATCCTTAAGCCCTGTTCAGGGTCCACTCAATGTGGACTTGCTAGTGTAGCGCCTATGAAAGTTAGTTCGAACTAACTCTGTAGTGTAGACATACCCTCAGAGCCACTTGAACCCACATTGCACTGTGCCCCCACTCCCTGCCAGCAATTAGCGCTGTTTGGATTGCACTGACCAGGGCTCGTGGGAAAATTTAAAGTGCCTAGGGCTTCAGTCACTGCTGTTGCCACAGTAGCAGCAGTGGTAGTGGTGGCCAGGAGCCCTGTGACCTTTTGACTCACCACACCCTGGGGGCGTTGTCTCTTTTGTCCCCCTCTGTTGGTAGGCCTGAAGGCTTATATACAATATAAGCTCTGTTCACTGATGTCCCCTTCCCCTTCCACTGAGTTAGTAAAAACTAGTTTGGATAAAGTATCAGAGGGGTAGCCGTCTGCAAAAGCGATGAAGAGTCCTGTGGCACCTTATAGACTAACAGATTTATTGGAGCATAAGCTTTCATGGGCAAAGACCCACGTCATCAGATGCATGTAGTGGAAATTCCAGAGGCAGGTATAAATATACAGGCATAAGAAAAGAGTTCCAATCAAGAGTAAGGCTAGAGATAACGATGTCAATTCAGTCAGGGAGGATGAGGCCCACTTCTAGCAGCTGATGTGGAGGTGTGAACACCAAGGCTGTGTCCAGACTCCATGCCTCCGTCGACGGAGGCATGTAGATTAGCCACATCGGAAGAGGGAAATGAAGCCGCGATTAAAATAATCGCGGCTTCATTTAAATTTAAATGGCTGCCCCGATCTGCCGATCAGCTGTTTGTCGGCAGATCGGGAGAGTCTGGACGCGATGCCCCGACAAAGAAGCCTTTCTTCATCGACACAGGTAAGCCTCGTGAAACCAGGTTTACCTGTGTCGATGAAGAAAGGCTTCTTTGTCGGGGCATCGCGTCCAGACTCTCCCGATCTGCCGACAAACAGCTGATCGGCAGATCGGGGCAGCTATTTAAATTTAAATGAAGCCGCGATTATTTTAATCGCGGCTTCATTTCCCTCTTCCGATGTGGCTAATCTACATGCCTCCGTCGAAGGAGGCATGGAGTCTGGACACAGCCCAAGAGAGGAGAAACTGCTTTTGCAGTTGGCCAGCCATTCACAGTCTTTGTTTAATCCTAAACTGATGGTGTCAAATTTGCAGATGAACTATAGCTCAGCAGTTTCTCTTTGAAGTCTGTTCTTCAAAGTTTGGATAAAGTACTAGACAGAGTCCTATAAGGAGCAATCCTGCACTATCCAGGGGATGTCACATCCATACATTACAATATTTATACATTTAAATATTAAGGGACAGATTCTGCCCCACTTCTTCCTTACTCATGTAGAGTGTGATGAGGCACTGAGACCCCGCACTGAACCCCAGGGGGTAAGCGCCCTGTTGGCGCTGCCGGGGAGCGCTTACCGGCCGTGCGCCGGATGCTCCCGTGCTGCGGCGCGGCTGGGGAACGCCAGTGCGGCTGCCGAGAGGGGGAGGAGTCGACCCCGCATCACGACGGCGTGGGGTCAAGGCTACATCAGTGATGTCAGGGTGACGTCTGGCGGCGGCAGGGGATTCAAAAGCTGCCCGGGCAAAGAGGAGAGGGGGCATGGGGGAAGCCGACCCGAGCGGAGGGGGAGAGGCACCCGGAAAGGCCCCGCAGGATGCCATTGACGAGCTGGTAGGGCTCACCCTGGCAGAGGGGTGGCGAGCACAGAAAGGGGAACGGGGAGGAGAGAGGAAGTAGCCCAGGGCAGGGCGGCGAACCAAGCCTGTGGGCTGACGTGTTTAGGGCAACAACCCCATCTGGGACTACAGTGTGGTCCAAGTTCTTAAGGTCCTGGGCTGGGGCCCGCGAGTGAGGGCGGGCCCGGGCCCCCCTCTCTCCTCCGTCTCATGTGGAGGCAGGACACAATGAGACGCTTGATAAAGCGAGTAATGCCGGCAGCCAAGGAAGGATTGGTCGGCTGGACTTAAGAGGGCACGACGCCCAGGACTGTGCAGGACTTGAGACTCAAGACATCGGGTCCGCCCCAGGTGCATGGTCACATAGAGAAACAACTGAAATCAACAGGATTAGTTATATGTGCAAGAATACAGCTGAAGGACTGGAGACAGAGTACTGTACTAGGCAACATGAATAATGGTGGCAGAATCTGTCCCCAAACCAGGGTGTTAATCCTCAAAACACCATGTGATATAATTTCATGTGCCCACGGAAGCTCATGATACCATTTACATTGTTGTTAGTCTCTAAGGTGCTGCAGAACTATTTGTTGTTTTTTAAGTTTTTCCTATTAGGCTACGTCTACACTGCATCATTTTGTTGGCAGAGGCAATGCAAATGAAGCACTCATTTGCATAATTTCTTCTGATCCTTTTTGCAGAAACGTTTTTTGCAGAAAAAAACGCAGTGTAGACAGGGCCATTTGCACAAAAAAAACCCTTTTTCACAAGATCTCTTATCTTTCAAAAAAGGAGGTATACAGGATCTTACGCAAAAGGGGTTTTTTTTTGTGCAAAATGGCCACGTCTACACTGCATTTTCTTCCTCAAAAACCTCTTCCACAAAAAGGATCAGAAGAGACTATGCAAATGACAGCACAAGACATGCTAATGAGCGCTTCATTTGCATTTCCTCTGCTGACAAAATGATGCAGTGTAGACATAGCCCCACAGACTAACATGGCTACCCTTATGAAACTTGTGAGATAAAAGGTATTATCCCCCATGTTACAGCTGATGTGCTTAAGTGACTTGCCCAAGGCTACAGAATGAATTAGGGGCAAAACCAGGATTAGAATTCAGTTCTTGTTTCCCAACTTGGGCCTCAATACTGCGAGGCCCTGAATGTATAATGCCCCACAATGTTAGTTTCACTTGAGATCATTGAACACCTCTCAATAGGTACTCAGTACTTGTAAGACAAGGGCTCTGATGTACTAGTGACTAGTCCTCACTGCCTCTCTTGAGTCCATTCTACACACAGATATAATACTAGTTACCTAAATTGATTTATAAATGAGTTTAATTACATCAGTGCAACTGCATTTAAATCAATTCACTTAAAATTGATTATAAGTTTAACTTCAAACCAAATTGAAGTAAATCAGTTTAAGAGAAGCTAGAACTGATTTAAGAGTGTCTGCATAAAGGAGTTATACTGATTTTGACTAAACCAATTTAAAAACAGCAGTTAAATTGATGCAAAATCCTTTAAGCATAGTTTTAAATGAACAATTAATAGCTCTTTTGCATATCCGACTTTTACCATTCTAATTAGTAATGTATACACTAGGGCTACGTCTAGACTGGCATGATTTTCCAAAAATGCTTTTAACGGAATAGCACTTTTTGCGGAAAAGCGTCTGTGGCCAATCTAGATGCGCTTTTGCGCAAAAAAGCCCTGATCGCCATTTTTGCGATCATGGCTTTTTTGCGCAAAACAAATCTCAGCTGTTTACACTGGCCATTTTGCGCAAAAGTTTTGTGCAAAAGGGACTTTTGCCCGAACGGGAGCAGCATAGTATTTCCGCAAAAAGCACTGATTTCTTACAGTAGAAAGTCAGTGCTTTTGTGGAAATTCAAGCGGCCAGTGTAGACAGCTGGCAAGTTTTTCTGGAAAAGCGGCTGATTTTCCGGAAAAACTGGCCAGTCTAGACACAGCCATTGACTTTTGAGAGGATCTGGAAAATTTAATGCCGCATTCAAGATTAGTTTAGCCCATGTATTCCAGGGGGAAAACTGCCACAACCTTAAAGGAAATATATAATTAAGATAGTAAGGAAAGCTACCACAAACTAGAAGATGCCTTTATTTATACATTTGCCTAATTTAATCCTGTTTAATTTTTGTCTTTTATGAAATTAGGATGAAAAGAATTGTACTCTGCAATAAATTCCAAGCATGTCAGAGATTCTAGGGAATGAGGTGCTAAGCCATCTCTTTCACTTAGCTGTTTCTCATTTACTTGTACCTCACATGAACTGATTGGGGTATGTTGAAAAGGCAAGTTAATATAAATTTCTTTCCTATATTGGGGGAATGATAGTACTTACAAAGATTAGACTAATGTTAGTGCAACTATTCCTGGTTAAATTTCCCCACTTTCTAATCTTTCAGTTGTGTAGCAACAATGCTCTTAAAAATTATTTGAGACAGCACGAGAGGCAATCATGCAAGAACCCTGAAAAATAAACTGTTATTATTGAGTGGTTTTGTACAAAGTAAGATAGCACTTAATACATGAAATTACATCAGCTATTTGCTAGTGGCTTTGTTCTCAAGATGCTGGCTTTCTCACTGGGTGTTGATGAAGCCAGCAGTTTGCACTGCAGGATAAAGCTTTATTAAAGTGAAGTACCAAACTGAGGAAATGAATGTTGGATATTGGATACAAAATCCAGGAGAGCTGCATTTTTGGAAGGCAGAAGAGAGTTAGGGAACTTTTACACTGCACCATAACTCAAAATGAGATATGCAATTTGAGCTACGCAAATTATGTATCACATTTTGATGCTATTTTGAATTAGCTTATTTAATCATTTGGTGCTGTCTACGCAGCACCAAATTTCAAAATAAAGCACTATTCTGAAACTTCCCTTACTCCTTGTAGAATGAGGTTTTCAGGGATGTCAGAATAGCAAGCCTGAAATAATGGGCTTGCTGTGAAGACATGGGATAGCTATTTCAGGATACTCCAGTATCCTGAAATAGCGTTGCAGTGTAAACGTGCCCCTAGAGTGTGGCATACTGTTCAATCTTCATGCTAGGTGATCCCTAAAATGATGGCAATTTCTCTCATGCAGCAGGCATTTAAAAAGGGTTAAGATTAAGTCACATTTCATTTATGGTGGGTCTCAAGCTGTGCACCCAATCTCCTATGGTTATCATACATGTATTCCACACAGTGAGTGGTGCATTGCATCAAATATACATCTTGATAAGTAAATGACTTGTAGTACTTTAATTATAGTATATTAAAATGTTAGTGAGAAATTCTACCAGTCAATATCAGCTGTTATAAAATCTTGAATATTTAGATTCTGGTCCTGTACCACAGAAGTCAAAGGGAGTTTTGCCATTGATTTAAAGGGGAGGGAGATTGAATCCCCATCTTTCAATAAGTGCAAAATTAGAGGCTTACTAGGTTAGGCAATGGAAATCAGAAGCAGTTCAGCTTTGTATACTTTAAAGAATTCCAGTGTGTATTTAGGCCCCAATCCTGCAAGATGATCCAGATGGACAGGGCTTTACATCCACATAGAGCCCTGTGCAGGTGCAAGGAACCCTCCATATGCATCAGCTTGCAGCACTGTGGCTGTTGGGTGAAAGTCACATTAGTGAAGAGACTCTGTGTAAGGCCTTCAGAACCATTTAAGCAGTTAGGACCAGATTCTTAGTTGGGGTAAATTGGGAAAACGTCAACTGACTTCAATAAAGCTAGGCTGATTTACACCAGCTGAAGATATAGCCTTTTGATTCAAGTCCCGGGGGCTGTACACGACCCTTATTCCCATGTAGAGCCAGGAGTGGCACATTCTATGGAATTGTGGTGCCTGGGCACAAGGAATATTCCTGACCTGGGGCCAGCCTTCACCAAAGTTTAGAGCTGGGTCTCTCCCTGGCCCTGCCTGTCACCCCTGGAGCATTTAAAATGGCCCAGCCGCCCCCATCAGTAGCGCAGTAGGGCTAGAGTAGCTTCCTGCTGGTTGCACAGCTGTCAGCATGTTCCTGCAGCCCCTGGGAGGAGGGGTGTCTCTGTGCATTTTCCTAGGGTTGCCAGGTGTCCAGTTTGACCCCGGCAGTCTGGTATTTTTGCCGTCTGTCCTGTAAAAAAAATTCAGAAAATACCAGACACCTAAAATGTCCAGTATTTTCTGTTTTTTTTTCCCTGCCAGAAGGCAAAAATACCGGACACACTGAGCAACTGGGTTCAACCCCCTGCCCCTCTCCCTTACCTGGTTCTGAAGGGAAGCTGCCTTCTGGCTCTGATCAAGAAAACAAGATGGCCACTGGCAAAAAGCCTAAAGACTTTTCTTAAAAGGGCCATGCTGTTTTAATGCTGTTTTATTTTTTGTTTTTGTTTTGGGTTTTTTTGCTTAACTCTCTTTTCTTTCTTTGTTCAACAACTTTCGTCTCCCCCTTTTTTTTTCCTCAACAGAATTTTTTCCCTGTTTTTTTTTTTGGGGGTGGTGTTCAGTATTTTTGGTTAAACCATCTGGCAACCCTACATTTTCCCCATCCCAACTGCCCTTGCAGCCACTAGGCCCTGAATGGCTGCTCCTTGCAATCCTTCTGTGACTGGTTGTGGCCTACACACCCTCCGTAGCCTGTTTGGAGAACTCCCCTCCACTACTGTTTTCTGGGACAGAGTGTTGCAGTTCCATGTGGCCTTCAGTGTGGAAGCACACCATCACACCGAGTTAGGAAATGACTTGTGACACAATCTTTTTGTTATAGGAGTGTTCTACAATCAGATACACTTACTGGTTTTAAATGATGGACTTACTAAACTTCAGCATCATCTCATGACTTTCAAAAGGTTTTATGCTATGCAGTGTTTTCTTTTCCTGTGTTCAGTCTTCCAAAGTATTGTTTGTTTAGTATGTGGTAAATTGCAAGAATGCGAGAGTTAACCATAATGTAAAATATAACTCTGAACACAGAAAACAGATCATGGAAATCTGATTTAAAACATTTTTCTTAAATGATATGTGATACTGTTATCCTGCAATGTATTAGCAGATTCTACCAGTTGCCTTACATTAAGCAGCTTCATTAAAGTTAAATGGAATGAGCAATTAAATGGTCCTTTATGTAAATTGAGCTGAAGCAATAGAAGCCACCACCCAAGACATTGGCCAGCATAGCAAGTGGGCTAAGCTGTGTGGGCTGAGGGGTTTCCTTGGAGAGAGACTATAAATGCCAGGTGTGGGGCATTGATTGATTGCAGGTGGCTGAGTGATTCATAGATTGTAAAGCTGGAAGGGACCATTGTGATCACTTAGTCCGCCTCTTGTCTAACACACTATATAGGATTTCCCTGAGTTAATTCCTGTTTGAATTCAAGCATACCTTTTAGAAAAACATCCAGCAAATTACTAGCAATGGTGAGTTTAACACAGCCCTGCACAACATACGGGCCGAGGGCCACATGCGGCCTGCAGGGGCTCACTGTGCGGCCCATGCCGACTACAGGCGGCACAGCCCCATCCGATCTGCTGGCCGGGCATTGGAGCGGAGCGCCACCACGAGGGGGAAGTGCAGCAATTCTTGCTGCCAGGCTGCCTGCATGCAGCTCCGGCGCGAGGAGGCGAGGCGCGAGCCAGAGGTCAGGGCGCCAGCAGACACCAGGATGCTGGCGTGACGTGGCGTCATGACGTCACGGCCAGCATCCGCCGGATTAAAAAAGGTTCCAGCAGCCTCGCAACCTGGAAGGCAGAAGCCAAGTCGGGAAGGGGAAGGGACTTGTGCTGATGGGAGGAGGGCAGGTCAGGAGAAAGGGGAAGGCACCAAGGGTCAGGGTGAAGGAGAGATAAATGCCAGGGGGCCAAGTGGAGACATGCGTGTTTTTTTTTTCTTGACAAAAATGTTTAGCCTGCGTGTTCGGTATTTTTTGGGAGAGTATCCCTACTTGCGACCCGCAGCTGTTTTCTTTAGAGTAATATGGCCTCCGCCACTTTCCGAGTTGTGCAGGCCTGGTCTAACACAAGGGTGGGCAAAGGGTCTGTGTGGGCCAGATCTGGCCTGCCAAGCAAGGTGATCCAGCCTGCAGAGGCCTTGCCGCTCCCACTGCCCCCAGGCCAATCAGGGCCGGGGGTGGAGGGAAGCGTGCAAAGTCTTCTTCCACCCAGCCCTCACCCTGCAAGGAGTGTGTGGCACTTAGAAGCACAGTGCGCTACTGGAAGGGCGGGAGGAGACTTTACACTCTCTCCCTGCCGCCAAGCACTGACTGGCCTTGCTAGACAGGGCCAGGATGGAAGGAGACTTCATGAGCTCCCCCAGCCCCCAGGCCAATTAGGACTTGGGGGCAGGGGGAGTATGTAAAGTCTCCTCTTGCCCTGCAAAGCATTCAGCACTTAAAGTCAACCACCAGCTGCTGCTCAGCTGGCATTTGACTCTCAGTGCGGTGCTCCCTTGCAGGGAGGAGACAGGGAGTGAGAGACTCCACGTGCTTCCTCTCCCCAGGTCCTGATTGACCTGGGGGCACCAAGGGGGAGCATGTGAAATCTCCCACTGCCAATGGCAGGGGTATCTAGAGGTAACTGCCAGCTGTTCAGAACTGGCAGGTCTGAATAGAGCTGGCACAGCTGGCGGTTCTCTGGGGGTGGGGGGGGGGAGGGTGGGAGCAAAGACTTTGCGTGCTCTCCCATCCCCAGACCAATCAGGGTCTATGAGTGGGGAAATTTCTGAAGTGGCCTCTGGTCAAAAATTATTGCCCACCCCTGATCTAACACAACCTTCGTAAGTTGTTCCAATGGTTAATTACCCTCATTGTTAAAAACATGCACATTATTTCAAATCTGAATTTGATTAGCTTCAGCTTCCAGCCTCTGGGTTTTCTTATACTTTTGTCAGCTGTGTTGAAGAGCCAATTGTCAAATTTCTGTTCTTCCATGTAGGCAGTTAGAAAGCTTATAAAACAGCTAAAAATGAATAGGGTTTGTTGTAAACTGTATGTAATAAGATTCTGACAATTGCAGGGATGCATTCAGAGATCAGGAAAGGGGCAGAGGTGCAGTTAATCCTGTAACCACGACAGCTACTATCACAGATCCACTAGGAAGATAATCATTTCCATAAAACAATGGATAAGACAATATTGTATAATGTTCTAGAAATTGCAATTCAAATAAAAGCAGTAAGTCAAATCTATGTTTATTAAGACAAATGAAAATGGAACTAATTTATAAAAAATCATTTATCTGCACTTACTCTTTTTTCTGTTGACTGCTGGATCTTTCCGCAGGCCTTGGCCCATCTAGTTCATAGATAAATATGCCTGACAGACCTTCAAGAGCACAGAGACAGGCAGTGAAAGGATGTCTTGAGAAAAAGGATTACAAAAGCTACACTCAAAGCATTGAATATGCTGCAGCTAAAAAGAAAGACAACAACACGTACAGGATGGTCTTAATCCAAATCCCAGTAATCAAATTACATGATCAGCTACAGCTTCTTGTCTCTTAATTTATAACGGGATCAAGCAGTATTAGAATCGGGTTGCTATACAATATGAAGTGCTCATCCTAGCATGACAGCACATACAAAAGCAATCCGTACCATGCAAGATCATGAGAAATGAATTTAGCAGCCATTCTGTACCTAGAAATTCAAGAAATGGGATCTTCATGTCCTTGTTTTTCTCTTTTGGAACTGAAAGATGCTATTTGTATTCAATGCAAATGTGTGACTTTCATTATGGGAGTTACACACATGTATCCAGAGCAGAACAGAAATACAGGCATGCACACAATTAAATAACGGGGCTCATTGTTTAACAACCTATGGCTAATCTTAAGATATAATAATTTATTAGTGTGTAACAATGCTTTCAAAATTTACATTTTGTTTCAAATTTATGTATTTATTGAATGGGAGATCTATTAATCATTTATGTGGTCCCACTGACACTATTGGGACTGCTCTTATTGATAAATAAGGACTGCTCACATGAGTAAGGGTTTGTAGGATTGGCCCATAAGTTGTTACTTTTTCAACTGTTTTTCCTGTTACTGCTACAGTTATAAAAGCTACTCAAAGACAAGAACAAAAAGAACAGAGAAAAAGTACAGACAAAATAAAACTCACCAAACTTATAATACAGAGCTACCAAGAGAAGATACAAAGTATTATCAGTCTTAAAGATAAAGTACTCAGTGTCAACTATAGGAATAAAAGTTTTGGCAGCTATTCAGACATAATTAGAATCCCCTCCTCCACTCTACTGCGGCTTCTTTTGTATATGAGGAGGCTAAGCCAGATTAAAAGTTATTCAGCTAAGATTTACCAAATACACCTTTCTGTACATTTACACCAACATTTTCAAACCGGGATGCTTAAAGTTAGGTTCCTAAATCCCTGTGTAGGCTCCTAAATAAAGATGGGCTGATTTTTAGAAGTGTTGAGCACCCACAAATCTCACAGCTGTAAATGGGCATTGCTGTTTATTGCCTAACTATGAATTTAGGAGCTTAACTGTCAGCATCCAGGTTGAAAAATATTGGCTGTAAGAATAGAGAAATATTTAGAAATGAAACCAAGGAAGAGGTGGCCTGATTAGTGTACAGCTAGGTAGGGGTACTGTACTCACTGCAATTTAGCGGCGCCATAAGCTAGTGTCAAACTGCACCCGTCTCTGGTTCCAGCATCTGTTTGTTTTGCTTTCACTTTCACCTGCTCGGTTTGCCTCTTCTTTCTCCCTCAACCCCCACAGATGACTTTTCAGGGCTGACAGTTTTAAGACGTCTTGGTCTGACCTCCTTGAGCTCTTCTGCCAGACTCTTACCCTGTATGCACTCATGTCCCACTTAGTGCTTTATTTGTAATGAAAGAAGTTCTGGGGTTGAAGCAATTAGGTGCTGGGGTTCAAGCAATTTTTTTATATTCCCAACTGATTCAGCAAGCCAAGGCTATGCAGTGCGAAGCCTAGAGGTTCCAGGGCCCACTCATGTCTGCCATGCTGCCGGCAGTGAATCAAAGTGACCTGTGTATAAACTGCCTCTCCTTGTTCCTTTCTCCTTGACTTCTTTCCACCTGCCTGCCTGACGTTCCGTTGTGAGCTAACATTTGGACAGCACTAAGCACATCATGGACACTGCAAGTAATAAATAATATTAATCTTCTACATCTAAAAGAAGGGTAGTCTTTATAACTGATCTGCTTCTCTGTACTGTTCGAGTGACTGTGGTTGAGGCTGTAGAGCCACAGTTCCTGCCCCAGGGAGCTTACAGTTTAAGTGTAGATACCGATAAAACAGGCCAGCCATGTCACTTGCCAGGTTGCAGCAGTGGAGAACTCTTGCAGTGCTTATTGAAAAGTTTCAAGGAAGGGAAGTGTTGTAAAGGGTGATCTGAAGAATAAAAGGAAAGATGTTGATGCATGAAAAGGGGGAGAGTTCAATGGAAAAAGGGGTGAACACAAATTTATTCCAAAGGAGCTACGGCTATCCCAAAGAGATACAGCGATTAATCTGAATTGCTCCTGCCCCTCAGGTGGCTCCCTCAAATTCCAACCCCTGAAATGATCTTCTGAATACCTACCATGCAGTTAATATTATTTTAACGTATCAGTCCTAGATCAATATTTCTTGTAGGATAAAACATTTCTTCATGGTGTAATAGTTCTTTTAAGTAACTATTTTAGTTACTGTGGTTGCTGTATTATGAGATCACCCACATGAAGACTGCTAAGAAAATGTTTATTGTTGGAGTGATTGCTTCCACTCTTCCTTTTTGGCAAAGCTTTGGGCTCTGAAAGAAGTACATGGAACAAGGAACCCTCATTCACTTTCCCCACCCACAATGTCTCTAAAAAAGTGCAGCTGTAATATATCACCATATGTTTAAACATTTGCTATGTATACAAGAAGGCTGAGGTGTGGTAATGCTGGAGATTTACAGTATAGTTTTGCAACCTGTTTTAATAATAGTTAGTTGCAAGAAGGTATTAGTGCAAGAAGGGTATTAGAAGGCTCAGAGGATTGGAAAAAGGCTGGAGATCCTTTTATCTCTATGTGGCTGATTCAATCCATCCTCCAAAGGTCAGCTCTGATTTAAAGTCCATATCTAAATAGTGGTTCATGTGCAATGAACTGGAGTTTTCACTGTAGTGAACAGATGACCACGTCCCTAAAACACCACATTCAGCAGCCTAATTTGAGGCAAAGGTCTGACCAACAATGTTCCCTCTAATTTTTTCCATTTGTGTGTGGAATACATTTTGGTTATATGCAGCAAGGCATGTACAGATGTGCACCACCAACAGAAAGACATGCTCTTGATTGCAGGCACTATGGGTGCCCTGTTAATCAACTAGGCAGCATTTGAATCTCTCCAGGGCTATGTCTAGACTGCAGGCTTCTTTCGAAAGAGAAATCCGCTTTTTCGAAAGAGAGCACCCAGCGAGTCTGGATGCTCTCTTTCGAAGACGGCCTCTTTACATTGAAGAACGCCTTCTTTCGAAAGAGGAACTTTCGAAAGAAGGCGTTCTTCCTCGTAAATTGAGGTTTACCGCCATCGAAAGAAAAGCCGCGTTCTTTCGAAATAATTTCGAAAGAACGCGGCTTGAGTCTGGACGCAGGGGAAGTTTTTTCGGGAAAAGGCTACTTTTCCCGAAAAAACCCCTGAGTCTGGACACGGCCCAGGATGGCTGGCCAGACACTCAACTTACAGGGAACACTGATGAACAGGTATGCAAAGTAAGCAATGCTATCACCCCAAGAATTTGTCTCTGGAGGGAGGAGTGAGTCATACACAAAGAGCTTTGCTGTTCTGTACAGCAAGGATTCTGATATTAACTACATAAAGTTCACAAAATGCTTTGAAGATATCAAGTGCTGTTTAACAGCTAAGTTTATTATTATAGTTATACTAGCCCCTTGCTCACTATGCTCGCCACCCCCTCCCCCCCAGGGTAGTTGTCTGGCCAGGGGAGAGGAGGCAGGAGTGGGATAGGGATGTGGGGTCTTGGTGGAAGGGGTGAGGGAGGTAGAGGGTTGGTCAGGCTCGAATGGCGGAGGGGATCCGGTGCAGCCTGGGAGTTGGAGGGGGTTCAGGCTTGGATGGCGGAGGGGTCCCAGCTCCAGCAGCCCCCCCGGGGTGTGAAGTGGGAGCCAGAGCTGGAGCAGCACATGCCTGGAGGGGACTGTGCTGAGGCTGGCAACAGCAAATGGCTGAGGACGGAGACAGAAGCCAGCAGTGGCATGTGGATGTGGATGACATGATGACGTCATTCTGTCATCCTGCAGGATATTTTTTTTCTATATAAATATAGAGAGATATTCTTAGTATTCTTAGTATATTAAGAACTATTCATCCTGCTGTTTATCTGGTAAATAAAGAGAGCAAGAATACACTCTACTTTCAACATAATTGTCAGCAACAGTGTATTTAATTGGTCCGAGTGATACTGATACTCAGACTTTTCATTCTCATGCAGTTCTGGTGTTGTGATTTGCATTGCTTCGGAGCTAATTGTAGGACAGAACAGTTCTGTAGTTTGTTTTGCTGCATCTGAGAATTTTACGAGGGGTCCCAATCTTCTCCTCTGCACAAAACTCTAGCAAATAGCCTTTGTGCAGGGGCTCCCTTAGCATTTGTCTCCCTCCCTTCTCAATCTGCTTTCAAAGTACTTCTTTGCAGTTCTGCAGATGGGGAACCTGTGGAGCTGACCTCTGCTCTATCCACTGTCTCCAAAGGCTCTCTGTGGTCTCCTGTGTGACAGGAACACATTCTCCCTGAGGCCACTGGTGCCTAGGGCATATGTGCTGCTTGCAGAAGGCAAGCAGTTTATGACTCTCATTTTCTTCATACTGTCATGATGGCTGCAGTAGACACAAAGGAACTGCAAGCTAAGGCAGAATTTGAACTCACGATGACATCACTTTTATTTCACAGGCTTTGCGCCACCTCCCACTTAGCCTCCCTGTAACATCTGTTTTTGTAATGATTATCAGGGGAAACAAATACTGTGTTGTCTGAGATGTGTGAAAAAAGCAGATTGAGAGGTAAAGCTATAGGAAATCACCCATGTGAAGAGATGCCATTGCTGTTTATCCTTGCCTTATTGTCTGAACAACCATTTAACAATCAAAGCCATTCTAGGAAGGCTGTACCTCACAATTGCTAGGACTCACGATGCAGACCAGTCCCCACTAGCTTGGAGTAAAAATCCTCAGTATCTTAAGTTCTCTTTTGTAAGAAGGCGTCTCTTCAAAAGCTAAAAACGACCGTTCCGACTCTGCATGACTCGCCAGCTGCTCAGACATGGAGGAGGGAGACGGCTGTATGAGGAGCAGCAGCAGGCCCACGCTAGCTTCTGTCACTGAGGTGAGTTCAGACTTGGCACCAAATGAGGCTCAGGAGCCCAGTTCCATGCTGCCTCACCCACGCCTCTCCTTCCCCTTGTGCTGGGACTGGCGTAGGAGGTGACACCTTCCCTATTACAAGGCAAATTCTCCACCAGCATGTCTGGATGATCTAAGGCCACTTTGAGCTGCTGACCTATTAATGGGCTAATGTGGCACAATGTAGCATTAGCTCATTTGAGAATCTAGCCCAAAATGGTAGGCATGAGAAGAGCAATATCTGCCACGGTCAGTACAGGGAAGAGCCAACTTATTAACAGAAGTGTCCTATCTTATCTACACTGTGTCTTCTAACCCCTCCCAATTTCACACCTTTCCATGCTAAGGAGGAATTGGGTGAGATCTGCAAGTTTTTTTTTTCTGAACACGCGCACACACAGACAGAAACAGTCCATCAGCAGCTGAAATGCAACTCCCCAAATAAAATGAAGCCTCTTGTTTCCCGATTAGCAGCACTCCCCAAATCCACAAACAAACCTACCTCACACCTGCCCCTTCTGGGCATATCTCATGCCTCTCTCCATAGACTGCCAAAAGGAGACATTTGTAGGAGTAGACAAATGGGTGTCAAGGCTGGCTTTGCTGGCAGAATGGCAGGAATTGGTAGAGTCTAGCATGGATACATAATTTTGTATCCACAGCTGATCTGTGAGCCGCAAACATGGTTCATGGCTATCTGCAGCTATAAAGCAGATATTCACAGATTTGCAGGGTTCTAGTAATGGAGAACAGAAGGAGAGACCTAGATTAGAAACAAGAACAGGTAAGTAGAGAAGAGTAGAGTGATACAGGACTGTTGCAGGTTGAGCCCGCAGGCCCACCTGTTCCCCTTGGAGGGACAGGCATCGGGCCTCTGAGGCCGTCGAGTGGTGCTCACCCCCGTGTGCATCCCAATGGCCACTGTCAATAGTAACGCCTTTTCTCATTAAGGCAGTCAGGCCGAATGGCCAGCAACAAAATAACACCCCCTCTCAGTCGGGTAGTCAGGCCTAATGGCCCAAGTCCATAGGGAAACTCCCTTCGCACAGGGTAGTGTGGCCTAGCAGCCAGAGTCAATGGCAATGGGGAAGGTAGAGCCCCTTGTGGGGTTGGTAAGCCAGGGAGACCTGAGCCTGCCCTCTCCACCAGATCCCAGCCCAGGGAGGACTGGATCGCTAGTAGCTCAGTAGGGAATCCTACTGAAATATGCCAAACACCTGGGGTACAACTCCCTGTCCTGGGCTACTTCCTACTAGTCTCTCCTGTGTAATCTTCCCCTTCTCTTTCCTCCAGGCTGGGGGCTTCTGCTGTGGTTCCCTGCTGACTGGTGATGGTGTCTGGGTGCCCCTGCACTTCTCCTTCAGGAGCTCCTGGAGCACCTCCTTCCGCATTGATGGCCAGTCCAGACTAAGCTGTTCCACAGGCCTTTATACCTAGCTTCCAGCTGGAGCATGCCCAGCAGGGCTGTGGGGACAGGGCCTTCTCAAAGAGGTAGCCAGGCTTAACCCCTGCAGCCGTAATGCAGGGTTGGTACACCCCGTCTCAAGGACTGGCGTTGAAAGCAAGAAACTCATTGAGGGAGGCTGTGATATGGCTAGAAAAGAGTGAAAGGTAGAGTGCTTTTCATTCCAAAGCATAGTACAACTGAAATGCAGCCACCTCTGGGGTAGGAGAGTGGCAACCAGTCAGTGATTATCTGCAGGGGAATCTTTTAGTTAAGGACAGTGGAGAAAACTCCTACACTTAGGGAAACTGCCATGAGCTCTTTAATGTAGAAAGGATCTTTCCAAAGAAAGGCGATTTGAGCTATTGCAAAACACAGAAATGAGGTCTGATTCTGATCTCCCATATTTTCACAGAACTCTGTTGACTTCTGTGACATTCCTCCTGGCATGTCACCCGCATGAGTGAGACACGAATCAGGCCCGTAGAGCATGGACAGCTTGTTGCTTTTTGCATTAGGACTGCTAGTTCACTTGCTGTGAAAATGTCTCTGTCAGCATTCAGAAGAGGCCACGGAAGCACTGAGAAACTTGGAGCAATTTGAAGGACAACTACCCCAGGGCATGAGAGGGCAATGAAAGACTGACAGCTTTTATTTCTGGAAAGACCCTTGTAGCCATCGTTGTCATTGGCAATTTTGTTCTCTTTGATAACAAGGACAAACAATGTTACATTTGTGACTCCTGGCAAAAGGAAGTCTGCTTGCCTTTGCACACCCCATTGGCTTTAGTCTATTCACCTACTTGTATAGGGCAAAGTTATCAGAGCCACCATGAATAACACAGGCTCTGTTAAAAATGGGACTAGCATGTCTCCCAGAGAAACAAGATGAGGGAGGCAATATCTTTTATTGGCCCAACTTATGTTGGTGAGAAAGACAAGCTCTTGAGCTTATACATCAACTGAAGTTGGTCCAATAAAAGATATTGGCTCACCTACTTGGTACACCTACAATAACGATGCATGGCAACTTTAGGCACTTTCTATTTATTTGTAATATCGGTTTGCGTGCAGATAGATTGTGAATCTCTTACTCCCACATCAGTGAGCTGTTCAACTCATTCCCTGGGACTCTTTGCAACTATTTGCTCCTCAGCTGGTGTCAGCAGGCTTGAAGGCTTTACTGTTTGGCTCATCAGTAGGGCTTCTGTTTCTCAGGATTTATTTATTTTCATTGGGGGAGAGAGGAGAGGTATTTTTACCATTTTTTGAATATTATGTCAATGTATGCTCTTTCTCTTTGTATGCACTGTAGTGAGTAATGCATATTGTATAAGTTGCTCATTCCAGTAATATTTACTGTAACAAGAAATTTCTGTGTACTGTTCCCAATGAACAATAAAAACAAACAAAAAAATCTGAAATAAACCACCTAAACAAACACAAGCTAAATAAAATCTAAAGTATTAACATATGAATAAAATTTTAAAATGTATCCGAAACAGTTTTTTATCCCCAAAAGGGGAAAATGCCACAGATGTCATGAAATCCACTAAACACTTCATTATCACTTTTGATTTTACATGCAAAACACTCAAATACTACAATGTTAGGTTCCCCAGGGAGTGAACAGAACAGGCAATCATCAAGTAATCCTTTCCCTGTCACCCATTCCCAGCTTCTGGCAAACAGAGGGTAGGGACACTATTCCTAACCATCTTGGTTAATAGCCATGAACTTATGGACAGGAAGTGATGGGTGATTAATGTCTAATAACAAACAAATATGGGAAAAGCACAATCAGTGCATGGGCAGAAAAATGTCAGGAGATTCAGACAGCACAGCCATTGTGCCTCCTTTGGATAGGTCATGGGATAAGCTCCCGCCTGCCTCTTTTGGAGAATCTAATGCCATTGCGGGCAGCAGTCTGGTGTTGTCTTTGTGATCTGTGAGCGCAAAGTATCATCACTGCGCCTGACCCCTGTGCTGGGACACAGGAAAGGGGACCCGGTTGTTCCTTCCAACCTCTCTTCTCCGTTGATGCAGGAGCATGCTCACTCTAGCTCTGTATTTATAGTACCTATCTGTAATTTTACTATAATTAGTTTGGGACTGCAGTCTTGGAGGTTGGGAAGTGCAGTCCTTCGTAAGAATGGGAGGGCAACAACGAATGTCCCAATACAGCCAATGCCTATATCAATGTCTGATTAAACACAGTTCTACAAGAAACAGCTCATTACTCTGAAATGAAGTCTCATGCTGTAACTCAGGAGGCCAAGGCTTCCATCTAGCGGTGAAGTGTGGAGGCGCAAAGGTAGCTATGAGCTGGAATTCAAATGGCTGAAACTCGTGAAAATATTCATATAGAGTTGCTTCTAAGGATGAGGGAAAGAGAGTCTTAGTATCAGAGAGCATGACTTGCTGGCCTCAGATAAGGAGGGAAGGAGAGTGATCGGAAGGCTTCCTGTGAATTAGGTTGCTGTTACATAACTCAGTGGGTTTGGAAGGAGAGAGGGACAGTAGAAGGAGGGGGAGACTCCAAAAAGAATCAAACCTAAACAGAATTCCAAAGTTGGGAAAAGGAAGGGGAAGAGACCAGAGAGGCAAAGGGAATATTGCTTATGGTGAGGCATTATCTCGTCTATTTTTAAAGATCAGGCATGTAATTTTAATCAGGTGGTGGGTGGTAATCATAAAGTATGACAGAGTGTGTAAGACAAGGGTGGGTATAAAAAGAAATGAGTCTAAATGAATTGGCCTGTGTTTCAAACTTAATCACTGAAAGCTGCCTTTGTCACTGACGGTGATGAGTACAATTTTCCTGGTCAAGATCATTCTGTCCAAAGCCCTTGAGCATATCTTATCTCTCACATGGTTTCGAAATGTAAGCTGTTTAATCTCTTCTTGAAGGAAGTGCAGGAGTGATGCACCAAATGGAGCCTTTCCTGGAAACAGTAATGCCTGTTACATGCTAACTATAGGCTGTATTGCATGCAGTGAACTCTGTAAACAAAGAGGGCTACTATCTTGCAGAAACAGCTTTTACTCCTTTGTGTGAAAAAAGTACCTTAAGCACATGGATTCAGACAGGCAATTTCATGATTTTTATCAAAAAAAGAATGTGGTAAACTCACATTGCACGAGAACTCTTAATATTTGCTTATATTGTGAGACCATGCTCCCTTATGGAAATAAATACATAAAAATGGAGAACGGCAAAGCTTGTTTGAAGCAACAGAAGCCAGAGCTGTCATGCAGAATATCGACGTCAATAAAGTGTGCTGAACTGGGTTAAACAGGAGGATAATAGGTCAGAGTCAGCTATCAGGTACGGTGAGGCAGCTTCATTGGCTTACTAGAATAAATAGTTGTGGACATTTCTACAGTACCCATTTAGCTATAGTGACAAGCGACAGAAGCGCCTCATGGGAGGCTTAGGCTACTCCATTTTGAGTCAGATCTTTTGTGATCTTTTCATGCTGCTGGTTCTGACTATAATTTTGTCTGCCAACATTGCTTAACCAATGTTCGTATGTCATCATGCTCTCCTGGAGATGGTTTTATTAGTAACGGTTCTAAAAAGGTCACAAAAGGAGCACTCATTCCCTCAAGCTTTTCCATTTCTTCTGAGTTTTGTGGGTTTGTGCTGGTGCCCAGAGTATCAGTTCTGTGAGAGTCAGCTATTTTGGTTCATTGGAGTCATGAAAACATTTGCTTCAGTTTCAGTTAAGCTGGCTTCATACTCCCTGTGTTCTGCTGAAAACTTTCAAAGAAAAACATATTTAAAACTCTGTTTCACCCAATTTCGGGTTGAAACTACGAGTTCTGTCACTGTGTGGTTTTAGTGTGAAAGTATAAAGCTTCATGTGCCCTTAAACCCCAGGTTCACCTAAAGATGTGAAAATTTTAGTAACATGGTAACTAAACCAGACACGTATCATTTTGCTCCATCTGTCTGCTCACACCTAAATATGATTCCTGCTTTATCACCTGCCCAGAATATTTCATTCATGTAACTCTGTGACTGACATAGATGCTTGATGATCATGCAGTCTTGATGCTTTATGGATTACTCATTGTGCTAACAAGTGAAGCACTTAGGCTGAATCTGGTTGACTTGACTTTTTACCTACTGTAATCCTTAGATCCTTTTCTGCAGAACAGCATCTTAGCCAGTCGGTCATCAGCCTGTAGCTGTTCATAGGATTCTTCCATCCTAAGAATAGGGACTCTGCACTTGTCCTTGCTGACCCTCACTAGATTTCTTTTGGCGTAATCCTCCAATTAGTCTAGGTGATTCTAGACCCTATCTCTATCCTCCAGCATATATACCTCTTCCCCTGATCTGAGTGTCATCTGCAAACTTGCTGGGGGTACAATCCATCCCCTCATCCAGGTCACTAATGAAGATGTTGAACAAAACAAGCCCCAGGGTAGACCCCTGGTGCACTCAGCTTGATACTTGCTGCCTATTAGACATAGAGCTGTTGAACATTACCCATTGAACCCGATGATCTAGCCAGCTTTCTAGCCACCTTATAGTCCATTCATCCATGCCATACTTCTTTAACTTGCTGGCAAGAATACTATGGAAGGCCATATAAAAATATTTGCTCAAGTCAATGTATATCATGTTCATCGTTTTCCCCACGTCCACAGAGCCAGTAACCTCAGTAGGCAGTCAGGTTGGTCAGGCATGACTGGCCCTTGGTGAATCCATGTTTAAGTTCTGTTCAGTCTCAGACAGCCTGCTTGTCCTTTGCTGCCCAGTGTGCCCTGCTTCCCACAAACCATTCCACAACACATATTTTTGGGAAGGGAGGGAACAGGAAGTAGCCAGTTGGAGGGTACCCATGGTAGTGAAAAATGTTTATAGTTCATGTCCATAAGTCCTTGCCCAGAGTGGGTCTGGTACTGCTCCTGCTATTCTTTCCCTCTCTGTGGGGTAGGAGAAGGCCAGTCTGGCCCGGGTTTCAAGAAAGCCTCATGGCTGATGCCTGCCCCAAGTGTTGATGTGGCTTTTGCCAAACTCTGTCTCCATGGAGGATAGGGGCTGCTCTGGCAATTGCTACAGTAGGAATCCTTTGCAGGAAGGAAAAATATCATATCAGAGTCTAGTTGGAACTAGAAGTAGATAGTCCAGGGAAAGATCAGGACAGATCAGTGACATATTTGCCTCTTATGTACTCAATTTGCTAGCAAAATCCATCCATTATTTACTTATCACTAAGGAATCTCAAATATTTATTGTTTCTGCCACCAGAGGCTTTATCAATGAATTGATGGATGAGGCAGGCTGCTAGCCAGAACTTACAATAATTCCTCAGCCATCTCTGGAACAAAAGACCCAATAGGCAGAAGAGTAACCCCAGAGTGACCAATAAAGCCTTAAAAGGTTGCATACAAATTCCTCCAGTGAAGAAAGCAAGGCCAATTGTTTGTCCCTTAATCCTTTGCTTCTATCACTATTAATCCTTTGTGATTTACTGAGAGCAAAACAGAGTTTACTTGTCAACTTGTCACAGAGATGAAGCTGACGAGAGCCATGGAGTTATTTAAGGCTAGGTACTGTGTTAATAAATGTGGCAACCCTTTGCCCTGTGTCACACTCTAAGAAATGCTGCCAGCAATAGTTACAAAGATGTTAGTAAAAGAGGGATTTTTTTGAGCATCACTACAGCTGTAGTTATTGATTTGTAGTGTAAGGCCTGTTAAGCCCAGATACTAGGAACGTTTAAATAAATGATGTTGAATCATAAAATCTTTTTTCTTATATCACCTTTGAAAGCATTCTTCTGTAGATAAACTGTACATTTGTAACCCCGCGGGCGATGGCTGTCCCATCCTACCCTTCCCCCGTCCCCTGAATCAGCCCACCGAGGCTTAACAATGTCGGTTCCGCCTCCGCATGGCCAGTACTCAAAGTCTTGCACAAGATTAGTAGGGTAAGCAGCAAGGGAAGGTAGGGGGGCTTGGGCCCACCCTCTCTCTGAGCCCCACCCTCTCTCTGAGCCCCGACCCAGAGCCCTAAGGACCGGAGGGTTTCATCCCCAGGTCTGGTTGGTGGGGTTGTGACCTGCAGCACACCAACCCAAGGCTAATCCACAAGCCATGCCCTGGGCCACTTCCTACCTTCCTTTGCACCCTTTGGCTGTTCCGTCTGGATGGGTCTCCTTTCTCACGCCAGTGGTGCTCCTTTTGAACGGCCTGCCAGCACCACATCTGATATAGGGCAGGCTGCCGCTTCATGCTCGGCCCCTCCCCTATCCTCCCCCCATGGTCAGAAGGGCTGTCTGGCCTTTCTGGCAGCTGCTGAGCATGTGCGGCAAAGCTGGGGCCGGGCTCGCAGCACTGCCTCGCTCCAAAGCGCCGGGGACAGCGTGGGTAGCATGCAGGGCGCCGGGGCATCCCCGTCACACACCCTCACTCCTAATTCTGTCCCTATCCCATCATCCTTGTCATCTTTGGTCAATTAAAAAAAATCAGCGTTCTCATGCGCCTTACCCGGCCAGTGGGCGACCTCAGAGTGATAGGGCTGTAGTGAGAGATACCACCTCATCACCATCAGGTTGGAATTCTTCATCGAGTGCATCCACCCCAGTGGTGCATGATCCGTTATCAACTTGAACGGGTTTCCTAGAAGATAGTATCTTAACAAGTCAATAGCCCATTTTACTGCAAGCGCTTCTTTTTCTATCGTTGCATAATTCTGCTCTCTCAGGAAAAGTTTCCTACTCAGGTAGAAGATGGGGTGTTCCTTCCCTTCTACCTCTTGAGATAATACTGAGCCTAGGCCTAGCTCTGATGCGTCGGTCTGCACCAAAAATGGTTTGGAAAAATCCAGTTGTACTAACATGGGAGGGTGGGTCAACCGCTCTTTTAGCTCTTGGAACGTGCTTTCACACTGCAGGACCACTGAATCTTATTTAGTTGTGTGTTTCTCACTAGGTTAGACAAGGAGACGGCTATTGTTGCGAACCTGGGCACGAATTGTTGATAGTAGCTGGCCAGGCCAAGAAACTGTTGGACTTGCTTCTTCATCTTTGGGCTTGGGTAGTCTCTTAGGGCAATGATCTAGTCTACCAGGGGCCTTATGGTCCCTCCCCCTACCGTATACCCAAGGTACGATACCTCTTACTGTCTGAACAGACACTTGCCCGGGTTAGTGGCAAGCCTTGCTTCCTGTAGTGCTCCCAGGATCACCTCTAAGTGGTGCCACAATAGGCTATATACCACTAGGAAGTTAATATAAGCGGCCGCGTATTGTTGATGGTCCCTTAATACTCAGACCATGAGCCTTTGGAATGTGGCTACCGCCCCATGGAGCCTGGATGGCATGGTTACAAACTGAAACAGGCTGAACGGTATGGAAAAGGCCGTTTTTTTCTTAGATGCTGGCATAAGGGGGATTTGCCATTACCCTTTGGTTAAATCTAGGATGGAAATATATTGGGCTTTCCCTAACTGGTCCAGTAATTCATCAATCCGTGGCATGGGGTATGCGTCAAACTGTGAGATTGCATTGATCTTCTGGAAGTCTATGCAGAACCTGACCGACCCATTGGGCTTAGGGACGAGTATGATGGGACTATGCCACTCACTACGGGACTCTTCTATTACCCTGTGTTGGAGCATAGACTACAACTCCCCCCTTACAGTGTACATTTTCCTCAGGAAGGGCCAGACCACGTCCCGCACTTTCTTACCAGGTGATGTGGCAACGTGATGGCTCATCTGTGAGGTCCGTCCCGGCCAGGAGGATAACACTGTAGGGTACTTCTGGAGCAGGGTCCGGAGCTCAGTTTGCTGCTCGGGGCTCCTAGCTGCACCGAAGTTGGTAAGTCCAAGTCGCCTATCCAGGGTCCCAACTCCAGCTCGGGTGGGATTGGCATCACAAGGAGTTGCTCCCTGGCATTCCACCTTGTCAGCAAGTTTATGTGATATATCTAGGAGTATTTCCATTTGCCTAACAGCTGAACTTCGTAGTCTACCTCCCCAGCCTGGTCCAATACCTTAAAGGGCCTTTGCCACTTAGCCATCAATTTAGATTCTTTGGAGGGGAGCAGAAGTAATACACTATCTCCGGGTTTAAAGGTGTATAAGCTAGCCCTTCGATTATAATAATGTGCTTGTTTCTCCTGGCCTCTGGTTAGATTAACTCTTGTAAATTATCCCAATTTCCAAAGCCTTTCTCTTAGCTGTATTATATACTGAACTGACCCCATGGCCCAAGGACTTTGTTCCTCCCAGGTCTCCCACAATACATCCAGTGTTCCCCAGGGTTGGCGACCATACAAGAGTTCAAAATGGGAGAACCCGGTGAAGGCCTGCGGGACTTCTCTCACGGCGAGTAACGATGCGGGAAGTAACCTATCCCAATTTCTTGGATCATCTTCTACGAACCAACAGAGCATTGATTTTAATATCCTATTTAAATGTTCTACCAGCCCAGCTGACTGGGGGTCATATACGGACATCCTTAAGCTCTTAATATTTAACAGGCGGCACAATTCGTCCATCAATCGGGACGTCAAGTTTGTACCCTGGTCAGTCAAGACCTCTCGAGGCTAATGTTGGAGATGTGGTATTTCACAATGGAACGGCCTTGGGGTAGCGGGTGGTGTAATCCAAAACTACCATTATATATTGGTGACCCCCTCGTGACTTTTCCAGGGGGCCAACTATATCTAAGGCAATCCGTTCAAAAGGTACCTTCACCACGGACAAAGGCACTAAAGGAAGGGCATGTCTCGCAGAAGTTCTTTACTTCTCTATGTATGCTGGACCAATAAAACCTCTGAAGGACTCGCTGCAGTGTCTTCTTGTGACCGAAGTGTCCAGCCCATGGGTTGTCATGGGCTAACTCTAATACCACCCTCTGATGGCATGCTGGAACTAATAACTGGCTTGTCTCCTCCCTTTTCCCACCCAATATAGCTTTTCGGCGTGTACCTCAAAACGGGGCCCTTGTGCCTGCATCTCTGTCTGGTCCCTCTTTCCGTCCAAGGTGTATTCCCAGGCTCTTTGCAAGGATGGGTCGTCTCGCTGTTCTTCGACGAAGCCTTTCCCTTCCAACACCCCATCAGGTGTAAGCTTCCTGTCGGGCTGGCTTTTCTCCTTCCCCTTCTGTGTTGAGCGTCGCAGTCCCACCATGTCCTCCTGGGCCCCTGCAGAATCTGCTTGGTTCAAGCGGGCCTGCCCCTTCAATTCCTTCCTGTTCCAGACCCTCCAAATGTGCCAAAATCCACCCCAGTCCCATCCCAATATAACCGGGTAAGCGAGCTTTGGGGCTAAGGCCACTCTGCAAATTGTTTCCTCCTCCCCTTCGGCCAGATGGACCCATGCGGTTGGGTAAGCCCACACTTCCCAATGCACACATTGCATATGCAGTGGGGGCTCTGCCAACTGAAAGTACCTCACCAAGTCTGCCCTCACGATGGTTTGACTACTGCCTGTGTCTACAAGGACCTCCACTGTCGTGCCCTCCACCCAGACCCTTACCATTATTCTCCCTCCCCCTCCAGGCTGTCCCCCTGGGCTTACCATCAGCACTTGCCCAAAGGAGCAGTCCATGAACAGGCAGTCCCGTCTAAAATGGCCCTCTTGGCCGCACACAAAACACACGTTCTTGGGTCCTGCCCTACTCAGTAGAGTAGGATTACCTTCTTCGGGACCAGCTTGCACTCTTGCGGGGTCCTCTCTTGAAGGGCCAGGACACACAGGGGCCAATCGTCATCCTCCTCCACTTTCCCCCAGCCCTGGGGCTACTTTCTCTTGATTCTCTCTGCCCTTTTGGAACCTGGCCATCCCCCTCTGTGGGGCCGGCGTCTCTCTCCTCGGTTTACCTTTCTCCTCTATTCCCGCTGCAGCCAGGTAGTCTTCCATGAGGCCCACAGCTTTGTTGAAGGAGGTGGGGCGGTGTCTCTGGACCCATCACTACTCCTCCGTGGGCAGGATCTGTATAAACTGTTCTAGGAAGACCATCTCCTCCACCTGCAACCCAGTCTTCTGATTGGGCTCCAATCAACGTCAGCCAGATTCCCGGAGCTTCTGAGCCATGGTCCTCGGGCAGGCCCCAGGGGGGTAGTGCTCCTGGTGGAACCTCTGTTGATAGGTCTCCGGCGTAACCTCTAACTCAGGGGTTCTTAACCTTTTTACCTTCACACCTCCCCTGAAAGTGAACTTCATGTTCACACCCGCCTGGGAGCCATTTTGTGCACAGCCTAGCCCCGCCCCCTCACATGACAGGAAGCTAAGGGACATGGCTAGGACGATAAGAACTCTGCCATGGAGCTCAGTAAGGGCCCAGCCTCTGAGGGAGACAGAGGCTTGCCCAGAGCTCCTGGCTGACGAGGCTGAGACCTGGCCCGGGCCTCCACAGCCGCCTTCCCTCAGGCCAGTGAAGGCTTCCCTGCCTGGACCGCTGAGGCCTGGCCAAGCTGCCCAGCAGGGTTACCCTCTGACCCAAGGCTCTACTGGTGCCTGGCGATTCGGAGGACCAGCCTGAGCTGAAGGCCCGGCTCGAACCCCGAGGCCTGCCTGAACCCTGGGACCTCGCGAACCAGCCATCCAAGCTAATTCCCAAGTCCAACAGCTGGTGGCGCTGTGGGGTGAGTGAACCCTGTTACAATGCCTAATTGAATAATATGAGCTTTTTACTTTGAACCTTTTCCTATCGAATTTACGTAATATTTGAAGATGAAAGTTGGCAATGCTCGCGTACTGTTATTGTAGTGTGTCGTCACATAGGCCTGATTGATTCGCACTGCTATTGTAGTGTGCCGATCTCTAGAAGTTAATAAGAAATTAATGTTTATAATTTTCATTCATAATATTAATTATGAAGAAATCTAAACTTTAGAATTTTATCCAGTGAGAAGGCAATTGCGATACATTTTTTGGGAGGCACCTCACACCTCCCCTATATCCCCTTCACACCTCCCCTGGGGAGGCGCACCTCACTGGTTAAGAACCCCTTCTCTAACTGATCTAGGATCGCCTCCTTGACCTTGTGGTAGTGGAGGGCCTTCTGCAGGCTGTGGTAGACTAACTGGGCTGGCCCCGACAAATAGGGGGCCAGGAGGGTAGCCCACTGATCTTCTGGCCACCAGGCTATGGTGGCCACTTTCTCAAAGGTCACCAGATACACCTCGGGATCATCAGTTGGGCCCATCTTCATTAAATGTATCAGTAACTGGGACCCGCTGCCAAGGCCGGCCTCCATTGGCCCTGCTAGTCCAGATGCCGAGGGCCCCTAAGCCAGGTGTTGCTGCAGCCACCTCTCCTGCTGGATCTGTTGTTGCTCATATAACTCCCGTAAAAGTTGCCTTTGCTGTTCTTGATTCTGGGACATCAGTTGTTGAATTAGCTGTGTCTGTTGGTGGTGCTGTGTCTGATTTTCTGCCATCCATTCTAGCAGCTTGCGGGTCTGCATCGCAGACCACAAGTTCTTTCTGAAAAACCTCCCTGAATAAAGTAACAAATCTCTCTCTCGGGGCCGCCAAGGCCCTCACCCGCACTATATCATCCCCCCCCCTTTTTTTTCTAAACCCTCACCTCAGAGATGGGACATTACCCACATTCTCCACCACGTGTAACCCCGCAGGGGAGGGTTGTCCCGTCCTACACTTCCCCCGTCCCCTGAATCAGCCTGCTGGGGCTTAACAATGTCGGTTCTGCATCCGCACGACCAGTACTCAAACTCTTGCACAAGGTTAGTAGGGTGAGCAGCAAGGGAAGGTAGGGAGGCTCGGGCCCGCCCTCTCTCCGAGCCCCGACCCAGGGCCCTAAGGACTGGGGGGTTCGTCCCCAGGTCCGGTTGGTGGGGTTGTGACCCGCCGCTAATCCATAAGCCATGCCCTGGGCCGCTTCCTACCTTCCTCTCGCACCCTCTGGCTATTCCGTCCGGATGGGTCTCCCTTCTCATGCCAGCAGTGCTCCTCTTGAATGGCCTGCCGGCACCACGTCTGACATTGGGCGGGCTGCCGCTTCATGCTCGGCCCCCTCCCCTTTCTTCCCCCCGGGGTTGGAAGGGCTGTCCGGCCTTGCCAAGATGAACATGTCACCTCCAAACTGTCAAACTGTAGAGGAAATGTACAGGACCTAAGCCAAAAGTAGCTATTCCGCTTGGAATTTGGCCAAAACAGAAGGGTTCACGCAGGGATGCTGGAACAATTTTTATAGTTGGGGTGCTGAGAGCCATTGAACCAAAGTGTAAGCCCTGTACATGATGGAAACCACCCCTAGCCAGGGGGTGCAGCAGCATATCCCCCCCTCCCCCCCACACACACACACACCTAGTCCCAGCACCTATGTCTAATATTTACGAAAAGTTCTATTGGCTCTTTATTGTGCAGAAGTGGTCAGGAGCACAGTTTTGGTCTGGCCTGGGCAGGAAGCCATCAGCTCTTGGAAATGCTGCTGTGGAATGCTGCTGTGCCTCTCCTCTGCTACATGGGCTGATGCAAACACAGCAAACCTGTCCTCTGCTCATGACACTGGCTTCCCATAAAAAACTGAGCCAAGGTCAAGGTCTCTGTCTTTATCCTCAAGGTATTCAATGGACTTATCTAAGAAACCACGGAAAGCTCCAGGATGAAGACTGTGATTAACAATTCCTCTTTTCGGGAGACGATGGAACTTTCTACAATAAAGGTAATGCTTGGCTGAGCAGCAGATGGATTTTTCTTGGGAACTAGTCCAAAACTGTGGAACAAACTCCCACAGGAACTAATGACCATCCCAAACCTCACCATCTTCTGGTCCCACTGCAGGGCATATTTCTTGCCCTGCCTTTTCTAACACAAAACATAGTAATGTGCACATTAAAAAAAAAAAGCCAAACAAATCCTTTCCAAAAAAAAGCATCTGCCACAAAAACACAACTCTCCCTCCGGGAGAGCCTAAGAGAGAAAACTAATAACAAGTGACAGCTGTCAGTCATGTCACTTAATGTGTGAGCCTGAATGGAATAAAAAGTATAAGGCCAATTCCAATAATCAGAGTGCCCTTTGGAAGAACTATATGGTGTAGTGTATAGAGCAGGAGTGGACAATAATTTTCTCAGGGGGACTACTTAATGGATTTTGGTATGTTGTCACAGGGCAGCTCTACCTCCAAGGGGCAGGGCTGGGGACTAGCCTCCCAGAGTTGTCTGAGGCCAGAGGCTTGGAAATAAAAACACAGCAACGGGCTCGCAGCTCCTGGCCCCACCACTGTTGCCTGGCAACCACTACGGATTGCTGCAGCTCCAGCCGCTTCCAGGATGGCACCAAGACTGGCAGGGCCATAACAAGGGCTGGGCAAGTGAAACGCTCATCCCAGGCACATCAGAATCAGGGGCACAAAGACACAATAAGTAAAAATAATAAGCTACAAAAGTAAAGAGTGTGACAGGTGCATACCTAAAGAGAGGGGGTGCATAATTAATATTTTGCCCCAGGCACAAAAATAGCTAGTTATGGCGCTGGACCATTTAAATAGGATCTTGCTGCCTGACCCACCTCCTGGAAATTTGGTGGCAGGATATAAATGGAAAGTAGCCAGATGCAGTCTGTGGGCTGGATCAAAGTGAGGCAGGCCGGATCTGGCCCCTGGGCCACATCTTGCCCAGCCCTGGCATAGATGGAAGAATGCAGATATGTCAATACCAATCCCAGCAACACCGACCGCTTTCATTAGAAGTTTCCCATCCCAGATTAGGCCAGTTCTGCTCACAGTTCATTTGCAAGGTCTGACAAGATCACCACCAAAAGAGCAGGTGATTGAATAGCCCTGGTAGTTCAACAAGGCAGCTCTCCTGAAGTCTAAACTAGATTTTACTGACTGAAAGAGTCATCTAGCTAAGAGTACCAGCTAAGGGAAAGAAGGAAGGAAGAGATGTGAAGTATCAGAGCTGCAGTGTGTTGTAAAGCAGGCTTTTTCTGTCCACGGCCTTCGCGTATAGCCCATCCTGCCACACAAGGCCCCTCACACAAAACCCGGATACTCAGAGGAGCATGGGAAGCACAATGCAGTTTTTGTGAATGGAATTTGACCTTACAGGCATCCTGGGACTCAGAGGCATCAGAAAACAGGCAGGTGAGCATGACTAGATAGCGCCTAGCTGCACTTACAGATAAGCCTCATTTGACCGTAGCTTGACCGGTCATAGAGGCAAGAGAAAAAGAAAACATAAGGTAATAAAACACAACTGTCTCACACTAACTATGCTCCATCTGGTCCTGTCCACGAGGGGATCACGCACACATCACGAAAATTCCTATAGGGCAGTATTGTCATACTACCTCATCACTAGCCTATCAGGCCCTGCCAAATGCAGACCCTAGCATGGCATCAGACACTAAATTTTTGTATAAAAGACCCTCTACCCCTTTGTTCGATGGAGGTTCCGTGTATTGAGGGCACGTGTCTTATTTGCCCGGCTAAAGGATTGATCACCCTGAGGCTGCCTCCCCACCCTTCGAGTTAAATATAGGGGTGCACGAGTCCTGAGCATGCTCCGAGTTCTAGTGTGTCTTTGTGTTGTTATCGTTGCTGGATTTGTAAGTATTGCTTAAATGTATTAGATATTGGTTTAATTAATAGTTAAATTGTGTTAATTTCACTGTGTAATTCTGTAAAGTGTATCTAAGTTCTGTTAACCACACTGTGTAAATTGTATAATTTTGTGTTGTGTAGTAGTGTTGTATTTAGGTTAAGTATAAGTGTTAGAAATAGAAGTTCAGGAGTTGTTAAGTTGTAAAAGTAGATTTATGACTAACTCCACCAGCTGCCCTAAAATAACCATAGAGGAGCTAGCTTTAGACAGAGTTTTTATTATCATTATATTGTCTTTGTTTTTGTATTTTTTGTTAAGCAAATTAGAAACAGTGATTTGGTATAGTTGAATTGTAATCAAAGAAGTTTGTAATTAGTTAAGTACAGCTAAGTTTAGGGTTTTCTACCCTGTAAAAGCATTAGGCAATTGCTAATTTAAAAAACCATTTGCTAATTGTTAGTTTTGATTAAAAAAAAATCATTCCACTTAATAAAAATAATTTGTTTCACCATCATCCAGTAGTTTTCACTGGGTTGTCGGCTTTAACCCTTGAGGCTCCCATCACATCACCGAACCAAAGTGTAACACAGTGCTTTTAAAGCCTTTACTAGTTTATGGGGCCAGCATTGAATCCAATGGGTTCTCAGTGGGGATGGGAGTTGGACTGAGCACATGGTGTGTCCTTAAAAGAAAAAAAAAAGCAGCTACCAAATATAATACACACCATAATATCTAGGGGTATGTCTACACTACAAAGTTAGTTCGAACTAACGGACGTTAGTTCGAACTAACTTTAATAGGCGCTACACTAGCGCTCCGCTAGTTCGAATTTAATTCGAACTAGCGGAGCGCTTAGTTCAAACTAGGTAAACCTCATTTTACGAGGATTAAGCCTAGTTCGAACTGTCTGTCCGGGATGGGGGTCGGGTCCCTTTAAGCACAGCCCTCGGCTAGCCTGAGACAGCATCTCCACGCTCTAAGTCCTCCTCTGATGCCCTGCCGGCACTGCTTCCGGCCATCCTTAAGTCTGGTTCAGGGTCCACTCAATGTGGACATTCTAGTTCGAATTAGCTAGTTTTTAGTTCTAGACGCGTTAGTTCGAATTAGCTTAGTTCGAATTAGCGCTGTAGTGTAGATGTACCCTAGGTGTGCCACTATGTTGCAAGGGATATAAATCCATACCAAAATCCCAGAGTCAAACATCCCCACAAATTGCAGATATGTGTAGCTGGATCTGAACTTTGTGGTGTAGACAGGCTGCAGCTCCCATGAATTCATTGCCATCTTAATTTTGTCTGCATTTAGGCTGCTATTTCAAAGCCAACAAGAGGATTTAGACACATGGCTTCTAAGGGGAATGGCATTCCAAAATTCCTTTATTGGCTTTGGAATCTCAGCATTATTATGTCTAGGGAGTAAGAAATGGGATTTTATTTTTATTTGAAAATCACAGGTCAAGTCTTACCATCTTTCCACACCATAAGCCTCCATGTTTGCAACTGTATTTTTCAATAAGGACTTGATCCTTCTGAGTGCTGCCCATCTGAAATACAATATGAGCACAGAGCATGCAGAACTTTAGTCTATCAGCAGCTTGTAGTATCAGAGCCTTAAATTAAAGAAGAATTTTAGAGAACCTGGAATTTCATTCTATTTTTTAGCCTGCACAGCAGAAGAGTATTCTTACATTTGACATGGAAGATCAATTTGTGTCTCTCAACATGATTTTTAAGAGTAAAAAAACTATTTTTTGTGATGGTTAAAAAGGTAGCGTTTCACTCAGAATTATTATTTATTATATTATTATTATGTTTAAAATCTTGTTCATGTTGAACTGCTGATAGTCTCTTAGCACCAAAATAAAACCCCCCAGGAAGCTAAACATCTGCCTAAAAACAGGACAGAACTTAACCTTGGAAAATGAGGGACTTTCCTTTGTATGCATAGTTGGGTGAGTATAAGGAATGGCTTTCTTATGATTTCATTTTCAAGCTTTTACTAACGTCTTGGTTTTTATTAATTAATTTTGGAATTTTTAAATTGTTTTCCACAAGTTCACAGACCACAAGGCATCTTGTTCAAATTCGTGGTCTCAGGATGACTGCATCTCAAACAACTTGGGGAATTTTGCAAACTGGAAAGATGGGAAATTTTGTTAAAACAACCTTATTAAACACCACTCTGTGATGCCAGTGGGGAATGCCCCATTCTGACTCTCCAAGAAACCCCAGCAACCAGTTTTATGGGGGAGGAGCCAGCCAGTTTATCACCTTCATCTCCTAAAGGAAAACACCTGACTAGCTCCCCTAACACCATGTTGACAAAAAGGCCTGAGATTCCTCCATGCTCCCAGCTGGTCACAGTTGATACATCTACACTTCAGAGGAAGATCGAAGCTGCTGCTATTGATCTTCCAGGGTTCAAATTAGCGGTCTAGTGAAGACCGCTAATTTGAAGTGAGAGGGGCACTCCGGTCAATACCGGTAACCCTGTTTCCACAAGGAGTAAGGGAAGTGGAAGGAAGAGTGTTCTTTCTTCGACTTCCTACACAATTAATGTAGCTGAAGTTGCATATCTTAATTCGACTTCATTCTGTAGTGTAGCCTGAGGAGTTGGAATCCCGGCCCAATATCTACCATTTGAGATTTTTGGCCAGACTGCAACCCTGACATTGTTAACAACTGAGCTGAGAAAACCACTAGATGATCTGTGCATCCACATAGCAGCTTCTTGATGCTGAATACAGGGGAGACATTTCAGATTTCAGTGGGGCAGGCAACTGGCAGTGAGGGTGCAGGGGCAGCTCTGGTTGGCCCCTGGAACAGAAGCGCTGGAACAATTTTATAGTGGGGGTGCTGTGTGCCACTGAACCAAACTGTAAACCCCGTGTATACAGGCAGTCCCCGACTTATGCGGATTCGACTTACGTCGGATCCGCACTTATGAACGGGGCTTTTCTCACCCCGGAGCTCACGGGCGGCAGGTCGCCACCCGTGTCCTCCAGGGCGAGAAAAGCTTCTCCCGGTCTCCCTGGTCTGCTGGGGGGGTCCAGCAAAGCCGCTGGACCCCCCCCCAGCAGACCAGGGGGACAGGAGCAAAGCCGCCCAGGCGGCGGGGGTCCCGCCGCCTGGGCGGCTTTGCTCGGGCCTCCCTGGTCTGCTGGAGGGGGAGGGGGCGCAGCTAGTGCGCCCCCCCCCCCCCAGCAGACCAGGCTTTTGTTGCGGGACGCCTCGGGTAGAGCAGCTGGGGTGCTGCCGGGTTGGTCCTGTGGGAACTTACCGGGCAGCGCCCCAGCTGTTCTGTCCCACGCTCCAGATTCAGCAGCTGATGAAACTGATCAGGCTGATTCCAGGAAGCTGGGGGCAGAGCAACTCTGCCTCCAGCTTCCTGTAGTCAGCCCCTGGTCAGTTTCAGTGGCAGCAGCTGAATCTGGAGCCAGTTCCGACTTACATACAAATTCAACTTAAGAGCAAACCTATAGTCCCTATCTTGTACGTAACCCGGGGACTGCCTGTAATGGAAACCATTTCAAGTAAGGTGGTGCTGCACCCCTAGTTCTAATACTGATGCTCTGGAAACTGACTTTTACATTTTATACTTCAAAAATCTATTTTGGGAACCTTTGTTTCAATTATTTCCTGTATTTTTGATTAACAATTTGTTTACTACAACAAAATTATCAACACAAGGAAGACTGGCAAACACTTGACACTTGCACCTGGCAGACCCAGTACAAAATAAAACCTAATTTTTAAGCTAATAAAACAGTTCAGAACACACAGGAGACAAATCCAATAAAATATTATTGACCCTACAGCCCTGGTGTATCAATTTTTTAGCCTTTACACAGGTAGCAATGCAGATCCACAGCATGATATATTGCTACTATTTGTAGTATAGACCCAAATCAAACAATTACATTGAAAAAAATGGACTCCCTGTTACAAAGTATCACAGGGTATCTCAGAGTGGAACCCCATATTCACCACTGTCTTGATCTGTTGAACATTAATATCCTGTTGGACCGAATGCGCTGTCATTATATATGCCATTATGAAACATTGGTACACATGTTACTGAAATATGGTGTGAGATTGGGAAACGCTTTTAGCCAATCTTTCAGCTGCAACAAAGGCCCAGCCAGACATGTGCTGACAGCACATTAAAAGGTATCCACTCTCCCAACTGCCATCCCAGAGAGATTGCTCAGAGACAGCACACATGTAGTGGAGACTGCTTGACCAACAGGGGCAAAGATCCTTCTTGCAAGCAGGAAGAAAATATAAGAGAGAGGAAATAGCATAATCACTTGGCTCCTCCATCAAGTCAATACCTGGAAGAACATCAGGGAGCAAATACTCTGAACTAGGAAGGATGGTCCCAAGCTGGAGGGCAATCACAGCCTGTGTTTTGATCCTGCTTGTACCATCAGTCTGGATGAGAAAAACTGTTTGGTTCAACTCTTGTTTAGACTTGAAGTTTAGGATTTAAAAAGTTTGTTTAGTTTTTATTTACTTGGCAATTTGTTCAAGGAATTCCAGAGATTCATGTCAATTTTGTGCTGCAAAGAGCATTTTGGCAGCTTCAATTTCTGCATCAAGATTGTGTCTGTTGATACATACTGATCTGCAATTATTCTTATTTTGGTATAATCAGGAAAACTGTCACTGTTTGGATTACAAGCACTTAGTGCAGAAAGCAAACTGGAGTCAAATTGTCTGTCAAGGTCAGCAAGAATTCTATCCAGTGAGGATGGTTGAAATCAGTTTTTATATATCCCTGGCTACTCTTGGGAACAAGATGTGCCTATGACCGACTCTCTGGACCAGATACAAAGAACTGTCCTAGGTTGGGGAATATTTTGTTTGTTCTTTGTGATCTCACTGTGTTTGCACTGCTTAGGTCAACCTTTGCTACTGTCTGATTCAGAATGGCAATTTCATGTCCTTGGTCCTACTTTCTGCTTCACTACATAGCTGCTTCCATTAGCATCCAGATTATCCCATTTCTTGGAGAGCAGCAACACTGCTTGCTACTAGTTCTAGGGCACAATATCAATCCAGATTTTCATTTCTGCAAAACTTCTGAAGCACAATTCAAAATCTCACAAACTTTTTCCAAAATGAAGAGCCTCAGCAAACAGGAATAGCTCTGTAATCTCCCCAAGAGGCCATTTGGAATGCTGGCAGATGCTCCATCAGCTGTCTGAATTGAAATAGTTTCTAGTGTTTCCACTACAATGCCATATCTTGCATGCAGTTTTCCAAGGGAATCATACTGGCAGGACCGACAAGTTTCCCACCAAGTTCAAGTACCTTCTGGTCAAGTTCTTGCTGAGCTTTAGCAAACAGTATGCAGCACTTGCAACTACTTCTGAGGAAGATGTAGAGCTTTTGAGCAAAGGTAAAGCCTTCCTGGCACTTGGGCGATGCTAGAACTTGTGTCTGCAGTAACCAGATTAAGCTTATAAGCATGATGTGCACATCAGTGAAATGTATAATTCTTCTCAAATTTGATCTTCGACTCCTTGTAAATACCTACTCAGCACAGAAACTGCCTCAGAGCATGGAACAACCATTTAATTGATACCAAGCTTCAGGCATCACAGTTCTCGAATAATCAGGATCGAAGCAAAGTCAGCAGTTAAGTTTTTCATGTGGAAGCACCTCCAAGCTCTTTCCTAAATGATTCCTTTTCAATAGTAGTGCACCAGGATATACAGTTATTGTGAATTTTTTTTCTGCTGCATCTTTAGCTTAGTCAGTAAGGACAGAAAAATACTTGACTTCTTTGACCACTTCAGCTATGCTTTCTCTCAGGACTTCTGCAGCAAAACATATAAAATCAGTCTGGTACTCATGACATGTGTTATGTCCAAACCTAATCACTTATCAGTTGATTGAAAAGGCTGGGTTGAGTAGTAACAACCAGCTCCAGAACTGATTGTAATTTCCTTTATTGATGGAGTTTCATGTTTCATCACATTTCCCAACAGCAATACCCCTGGCTTGCACAGAGTCCATATACCATTAAAAGTATTTCAACAGGCTGTTGATTTTCAGCCATGGCAGAACGATGACTGGAAATGAGCATGTGTACAACACATGCAAAACAACTAGCTTCAAGCTTTCTTGTATTCCTGCCATATAAAGGATGCTGTCTTATGCCTGGAACTAAGTGCATGCTGTTTTAACAAACTTTGACAATCTTCCCATTTCTTAAAGTCACGCTCAATGAATGTTCAGTTGCCAATCTGTTCTACTGGTCTGACTGTGCTCTGAGCAGTGAAGTGATAACATGGAAAACAAACAAAGAAACAAAACCCCCAATGGAATCCATTACAGCTGAGTTGTCAATGAACGGACACAGTAAAAACAACAGCTGAAATGTAGACCATTTATGAGAGGATATAAATTCAGTTTAATCTGTATCAATCTACCACCTTTGCACAATGCAATATCTACAGCTGCCAAGATATCGTCTTTATTCCCATCATGAGCAGATGATAAACCAATGCCTGCAGTTATCACAACTTCTGGGGATATCAGGGAACACAGGGCTTCTTGAAGTATGCACATGGTGGCTGTTGAAGATGTATTGCCACTAAGATCATCCTTCACTATGTTTTCAGTGTTGATGGCAGTACACTATAACTTACAGAAGCTTGTCCATGCTTCCTTTTCAAGGATAGCCCTTCAGCTTTCACAGTTTTCATTTTCAGGGGCCTTTTGTTTTACAAAATGGTAAAAAATTCATTTTCAGTGGTGATACAAGCTCCACTGTACACTGCAAAAATAAAATAAATGTGAGCGTAGTATGTACATAAAAACATACAAATCATGCAATGTAGGCTATTATTCAGTGGTTCCCAAACTTTTCGGCATCATGCCCTCATTTTGATTTTTGAGAAACCCTCACCCCCCCCCCAAAATAGCAGCAAAACTTGAGCACGAAAAACAGCTCTTTTAAAAGAAGAGCAGGTATTGCCCTTTCAAGGCGGCCATTTTGAAGTCTGCCCCAGTCAGCTTGAGCCGCACGTGTTCTGGCGGATGCCTGAGCTCTTTTTTGGGGGAGGATTGATGGGGGTGGGGAGCTGGATCGCCTCGCGCCCCCCCTGGAATTTCTTCATGCCCCCTCCAGGGAGGCACACCCCCCAGTTTGGGAATCCATGTTCTAGAGCATGTTTGTTGCCTAGTTTAAAATTTTCTCCTAAGAAAGAATCTGATACAATATTTATTTTTGGTTTTCGTTAGATTGCAAATGCAATTCAAATCTGACGTATAAACAATTTTCTCAAGTGCAAGTTTTCCACCATTAAATTCTAAACTAAAAAAATCACAATATCATTTTCATGCGCAAAAACCCGCAGAGCGTCCACACCTCAAGGGCGTTTTTACGCAAGAAAATTTACAGTAAAATGGCAGAACAGAGGGCTTTTTCCTGTGTAGGTAAACTTCCTTTTCCAAGGCATAACTCCTTTTTGCGCAAGTGTTCTTGTGCAAAAAGGTATGTGTGGACACGCCGCAGGGGTTTCTTGCGCAAAAAAGCCTATCACAAAAAGCACAGGTGCTCTGATGGCCATTCTACGAATGGCCATCAGAACTTTCTTGCACAAGAGTGTCCATGCAGTGTAGACACTCTCTTGTGCAAAAGCACATTACTTTTGCAATGCCCTTTTGAGGTCTGGATGTGCTTTTACACAAGAAGTTTTTACGGAAGATCTACAGTGTAGACATAGCCTCAGAGCACATTACAAATTAAACACAAACAAAAATACAATTGGTCAAAGTCTTTTAATTAGGGAAGCCTGTGTCAGGAAAAGTATTAAGTGACTGAAAAGAGCTTCAGTTACTTCATATGCTGAGCTGCCACTAATATAATCAATACAAAAGTTATCTTTTTTTTGCTAAGCAGCTAAGTCAATTTAAATTCCATCTGCCACTGACTGAAAATCAAAGATGAATTTCTTTACTGAATGTGATACATGATAAACCATAGCCAGTCACAAACACTGATCACAAACTTTGACAAACTATTGGTGAAGCATTTATTAATATATTGGCTAAACCTCTGTAACAAATTTCGTTACTAAAACTTCTCCAGAATAAAATAATTTTCCAATGACACCGTTTTTAAAAATTACATTTTTTACTTTCCAGAAGGAAGGTGATGGAAAAACAATAGTCAACAGCTGTGAGTTGTTTGTCATTAATGCTGTCCTGGAGGAATGCTTTGTAAACTAGCGCATGCAATCCTTTTCACACCACTAATAGGTAGAAACTTAATCTGGTGGATTGTGGGTTTAGTGGGCTGTCATGGCTGTTCCCATTCTGGCACTTCGAGTGCAGAAGGTGGAGGCCTGTGAGAGACTTTAAAATACCCTGCCACTAATGCAGCGTCCCTCAGAGTGGGCCATACGCCCACTTTGGGAAAGCCACTGGCGAGGCCGCACCACTTTGTTTACCTAAAGGGTCCATAACCATGGAGCCTTGTGGCTCCCATTGGCTCCAGTTCACCATTTCCAGCCAAGGGGAGCTGCGAGAAGTGGCATGGCCAGGGCTGCTGGTTCTTGTGGTTCCCCTTGGGTGGAAATGGCAAACCAGAGTCAATGGGTGCAGTGAGGCTCCGTGGCTACAGACTCTTTGTCTACCTAAAGTGCTGCAGGCCTTCTAGTGGCTTTCCTGAAGTGGGCCCATGCTCCACTTTGAGAAACACTGCACTGTTTAAAAACTTCCCAAGGTCTCAGATTACTTGGCCTTGCAATGGTATTGCTGCCACCACCCAAATGCAAAAATCCTTTTAAGAACCCAGGAAGATGCATTTGGGAATTTCTTCCTGTGGGGCACCCTTAAGATCTTTAATCCCCCCTCTGGAGAGAGATTGAAAAAAACTGACCTTGAAGTCTTAAGCACATGCACACAGAATCTCCTGCCTTCTAGGACACAGGAATCAGATCATAGTCTTAAAAAGGAGATGTTTATTAATAAAGCAAAGAAAACATACTTGGTAAAACATTACTTGGTTGCTAGGTTTTACAGAGCAACAGAATAAAGATTAAACACAGAGAACTGCTTCCCTGGGCTTCAATTTAAAAGCTACAGTGTAAGGAGGTAGTTACATATGCTTAGCTCAGAGAAGTCAAATAAACCTGAAAATAACCTGATTGCATCTGGCTAAACCTTCCCTGTTCTACTCAAATATCTCTTGTTCCAAGGTTAGTCCTTTCCTAGGCATGGATGTTACTGGATCATCCATGGCCTGCTCCCTGGCTCAGTTCATATCTCCCAACTCTCTTCTGGTCAGACAAAGATTGAAACAGGAAGATAACTGCTCCCAATTAAAAATAAAATAAAACCATAGTCTGTTTTCATTGGCTTTCCTAGCTACCTGCCAAATCACTTCCTGCTTTTCTAGCATTCCTGAAGACTCTCTAGGACCCACTGTCTATGCTTTTAATCCTTACAGGCAATTTAATTAACCAAATGGCTGGAATGTCCAAAAAAAGTTGTACCCCTTCCATTCATCACATAGGCACAGACTGGGAAAATTGCAAGACACACAAAGCGCAACACAAACTATACATTTTTAGATATATGTGTAACTGTGCTTTCATGGGTCACAACTGAGAAGACCAAATTAGGATAAACTGCTGAGAAATAGGGCAGATATATCTCAAAACACTATTGATTATTCTCACATGAGATACATCAAAACTGCCACAAAAGTAAACTTCTGTCTCACCACATTCGGTAACAATAAGTCATAAAAGCTGTCCCTGAGGCATTCCAGTCTTTGAAACAGTGGTTTCAGAAATGAGTGGTTCTTTATAAACAGCCTTATCAAATAAAAGGTTCTTCTGATCCCAAAGGACCAGCCACCCAGATTAATATATTACTTAGATCTGACTCATAAATCATGCCGTTGACAATTCTTTGGTATTTAATATAGAAAGAAAGAAAGAAAGAAAGAAAGAAAGAAAGAAAGAAAGAAAGAAAGAAAGAAAGAAAGAAAAGCTAAAATTGATTAAAGGAGTCAAATACATACAATAATTGCAAAGTTCAGGTTTGTGGAAGTGATGGAATAATCTGCTTACTTAAGTCAAGCCTCTGGGTATTTCCAAATCATTGGAAGGATCTCAGACACTTTGTAATAATGCTCCCATTAGTATAAGTCTATAGTCCAGAGGCTTGAGCAATAAAGAAGCTGGGGCAGGCAGGCGGCTGGAGCAGGTAAGAAGTAAAATGGCGATATTTCCAGGGCCTTTTATAGCTTCTGCCAGGTGGAGGGAAATCCATTGTTCCAAACAAAGCCCAGCACAGCTATTGGAAAATTACAGATAAAGATGGAGTATGGAGCCACATGGACAAGTCCCATATCTCAATTTTACCCACACTCTAGCTTGAATGTTCCCAGGAAAGTCCATTGTACAGATGGGTATCTTCCATGATCCACTGTGATTGATAGGCCATTCAACTTTAATAGTCCCTTCACAATGTGTTGTCTAAATACCTCATGGGTCTTACCACAGAGGCCAATCATTTGAAATACAGGTACAGAACTAATATTAATAACTTCAAATACAAAAATGATACCTGTATACAAATAGCATAATCATGTTCAGCAGATCATAACCGTTCCATAGACATTGCACATGCCACATTTTGTACAATATTTCTTGCAAATATATAATAGCGGTTGCAACAAATGATCTATATGATCATATTTCAATATGTATTGTTCTTAAAATGGTCTAAAGTCTGGTGGGAGGAATGCCCACTTGATCCAGATGGTATGGTATCTCTGGTTGAATGAAACAATAAAAGACATGACAACCATCTAGCCTAAAAATCAATGTTGTTTTATCAATTTTTATTAATAAAGTAATGCTTGTATTGTTTTCTGGTTGGTTGTTCTGTTTTGCTTAATTCCAGGGGTGTGTGTGTGTGTAACCCACAGAATTTGTTCAAGAATGGAACCTACAAGATAGTCTGTCAAATATCTAAAACAACATCAGGTTAAATGATCTTGAAGTCTATGATGCAATTCACGAGTTGGAAGGTGTTTAAATCCTGAAAAATTGTTATTTTCACATCCATTTTTGTTTGTTGATAAGCCGTGCTATTAGCAACTGCATTGGAATCTCTCATATAACTCTGGGAGGGGAAGAAAAATATTGGTTATCACCTGTCTGTCATTTGCACAGTTTGCCTTAACTGGCATCAGAGCCGTAGTTCAACTTAGGAGCGATTAGATGTTCCTTTGTAATAGCCACTTGGCTGCAATATAAATGTCAGTTAGTATTGGGATTGATCATGTCCTTTCATTTTGAGGCTGATGGCTAAACCAAGTTTGAATCTTCTTACATTATTAGCTATAGCTAATAAGGAATTGTTGGTTCATTTGCAGGCCCATGTGGATTGATATGTCTTTCCCTGGGGAAGATAACCGAGCTAACTTTATAAGCCACTTCATGATGGTCTATAGAACCTGCCTCCTTTAGTCCTGCCAATAAACCAGAAACATTGAAAAAAATCTCATAGTAGAAAAACATTTTAAAATTAAGACCTTGACTCAGTCAAGTCAAATGGCCAAATGAGTGAACATGATAGGAGAGCTGCATTATCAAAGCTAGTAATCCTATATGCCATTAAATATTTAGACTGATCTATTTGATCTATTTCTCTCGAGCTCTTTCTTTGGGAGGTTTAATAGTTTCCTGAAAACTTGACACTCTGAATAAGCCGCCTAAATATCCTTCTTCAGGCAAATTTGCATCCTGATGCAAAGAAACAATTCTGGGATAAGAGCATGGTTTTTAATTTTCAATGGGATTAGCTATGGCAGGTATACTCAGTCCTTATCTGCAAGAATGGGGAAGAGGAGCATGCTTCCTGGGAGCATAATAGCCATCGCCTTGCTCGTGGGACCAGTCCTATTTACTTTAAATGGGACTGCTTCCATACAGAAGGGGAATGTAATTCAGCTTTGAATAGAGGCCTACCTAGCGTAGTCTACATTGCACTGTTTCAAGATAACAATCTGAGCGTCTACCCAGCAATTCTGTTATTTCGAAATAATTTTGAAATAACGGATGGCTTATTCTGACTTCTGTAAATCTCATTCCACGAGGAAAAACACCTATTCCAAGATAGCTATTTTGAAATAGGGCGTGTGTGGACGTGGCATAGGGAGTTATTTCGAAATAAGGGGCCTCCAGGAAATCCCACAGGTGCCCAGCTGGCCATTTTGTTCTCACTCCTCAGGACTCTAAAGTTCTTCTTCCCCTGCAGCCCTTAAAGATGCAGACACAGGGGAAAGGGCTTGTGGCAGGAAGCTGGCCCTGACAGCCTCCAGCCACACTGCTGCTGCCATAGCACATTGTCTGGCCACCATGTCTGACTCTCGAGCCCCCCAAGAGCCCACCACAGTTCCCAGGGAGCAGTCTGATGGTTCCCAGGAGCCTACCAGGCAGCAAAAGAAGCGTGCACCATCCTGGTCTGGGGCGGAGATCCTGGGTCTCATTGAAGTGTGGGGTGAGGAGGAAAAACCTCCAGGATCTCTGCTCCAGATGGCACAATGCTGATATCTACAGCCACATGTCTGATAGCCCGGCCACCAAGGGCCCCATCCAGACCCAGGCGTAGGTTCAGATGAAAGTTAAGGAGCTCTGTCAGGGCTATGCAAGGGCAAGGGAGCGCAGCTCCCACTCAGGAGAAGAACCACACTCCTGCCCATGTTATCAGGACCTGCACCTCATCCTGGGGGGTAGTGTAGCCCCTTCCCCACCACTCGGGGTTGGAGACACCCATTGTCGCCTTCCCAGGGGGAAGAGCTGGTGAGGAGGAGGAGGGGGACTCCGATGCAGCCAGCACCGTGACGTTGGTGACACTGGAGCTGGTATCCCATGGCCTGGATGTGTCCAGAGCATCCTCCAAGGCTGGGGAGGGAACATCAGGTGAGTGATCTCAGGCACATGATACAGACAGGGTGGAGGTGGCAGGCAGCGAGTGGTTGGGGTGCGCTCCTTGCTCAGCCTTGTCGGCCTGAGGAATCGTGCTGCATTCTGTGCATGTGGATACATGTACAGCACCAGTCTGGGCAACACAGCCCAAGAAGGCTGCATAAGAGCACCCTTGGGCTCCTGCTCACAGGGTCTGGGGAGGCCGGCCAGACACCCAGGTGGGACACCCTCCCATCACAAGCCACCACTAGAAGGAGGCTGGGGACAAGCACACACACACACACAACTCGGGAGTGCCACACATGTATGCCTGCATGCTCGAGGCAGCACCGCTCCCAGAGACAGCACTGCCAGATGTACGTTTGTCTGCTGCTCACACCTCCTTCCCTCCCTACACCCTCACCCCTTCTCCCCCAGTGGCCAGGGATACAAATTCTCTCCCCTTGGGATGCCACCACTGCCAGACCCGGTGTGTGCGTGGAACCGAGGCAAGCCCAGCCAGCCTGAGGCCCCCTGCCCGCCCACAGGATCCTGGTGTGGCCGTCAACTTCCCATGCTTGCTTGTCCCTGGGAGATGGGGGGAAAGGGGAAAGCATGCTTCCCTGCTGACATCTGGGCCCCTGTAAGAAAAGGGTCTGCTGTCCAGGCCGTAAATGGCCTTGCTCGCAGGACATCACTGTCATCTGACCCGAGAACTGTCAATCTCAGCTACAGATGGGCTTCAAACACAGTGTCCTCTGGGATAACTGACCCTCTCTCTTTATTCTCCACAGCCAGACCAGCCGCAAGAGAGGGACGGGCAACACCACGTGAGGCAGCCGCCTGACACTGGGAGAGCTGCAGGCGCCAAAGAACTGCTGCAGGATCACATCTCCATACTCCGGGCCTTGCACGAGAAGCTGGACCAGCGGCTCCGGGAGGACACGCAATGGCATAGAGAGACCTGGATGGAGTTGCTGCAGTAGGGACGCAACATGTGTGTAACCGTACAGGCTCTCCTCACCCACCTGAAGCCAGCTCCTGCTGCTGCTCCTGTCCCAGTCCCAGCTCCGTGTCCTGCCCCATCTCCCATGCCTGACCCTGCTCCAGCACCCCTTCTTGCTTCTTCCCCTAGCCTCCACGCCTCCCCTGTGGCTGCCGAGGTCCCCACACACAAGGCAGAGGAACCATCCAAGCCACACACTACTCCCAACTCCAGCCCTGAGCCTCTTCTCCCCCCTCCTCCCCTTTCAGTTTCCTCTCCCCCTCTCCCGTCCACCAGGTTCTTTTCCTGGTCCCTCCCCAGTTACTTCTACCTCAAATAAATAACTAAGCAGGGTTTTGTTTTTCAAAAACAAAGTTTGTTTTATTGTCTCTTCAGGAGAGAGAGGTGGAGGGGTGAAGGGAGGGATTGTTGGAGGAAAGGCAGAGAGGGGCTAGGCACAGACCCCTAGTGGGGAGCCCCTGGGGTCCTTGAGAGAAAGTCTCCCTCAGGGCCTCCTGGATGCACACCCCCGCCTGATGGGCTTGCCGGATGGCAGCTATCTGTGGCTGTTCAAAGGCCCTTCCCTCCCGGCCGGCCTCTGCTCCCCACCCAGGGAGGAACACCTGCTCCTTCCTCTCACACAGGTTGTGGAGCACACAACATGCGACCACCACCCAGGGGATGTGGAAAGGGGCCTTGAGACACTGAAAGTACACTCTGCCTGCATGTGGGCCCTGCCCAGCATGGCATTAAAGTGGTCATTGCTGGGGTCAGGGTGTCAGATGTAGGGCTTCATGAGCCATGGCATCATAGGATAGACCGCGTCCCCCATGCGGAATAGTGGCATGTCTACGGCCCTGACCCTGATGGTGCGGCTGGGGAAGAAAGTGCTAGCTTTCAGCTTGCGGAAGAGACTGGAATTGCAGAACACGCGAGCGACATGTGCCTCCTTGACCACCCGACGTAGATGTCGGTAAACTGCCAGCAGTGGTCGACTAGGGCCTGCAGAACCATGAAAAAGTAGTCCTTCCCATTTATGAAGAGAGATGCCCAGTGGTTGGGGGCCCGGATGAGGATGTGGGTGCTGACAATAGCGCCCCCCCAAGTCAGGGAAGCCCATGTCAGCAAAGCCGGAGACAATTGGGTCCATGTCACCGAGGTGGATGACCCTGTGCAGCAGGACGGTGTTGATGGCCCTCACCACCTGCAGAAGACAAACAAACAAACAACAAACAAATAAACAGAGAATCACAGAGGTGCCAGAGCCTTTCAGAGATCACCGAGTCCCACCCTTCCCTCCCCAACCACACCAGGAGCCACCCCCTAAGTAGTCCACATCCCTGGGCTGTGTGAGGGTGGGACTAGAGAACCACTCGAGGAAGGGGGATTCTCCTCCCCAAACCCCCAGTCTCCCACCCTCAAGCCCCTCTTTCCCTTAGGGTTTCCCTTTCCAGCACTTCACCACCACCACCCCTGGGACTCTAGCCCGAGAGCACTATACCTGCATGACGAGGGCCCAGATGGTCAACTTCTGCACACCAAACTGGTTCCCAATGGATCAGTAACTGTCTGGCGTGGTGAGCTTCCAGATAGTGATGGCAACCCGCTTCTCCAGGGGGATGGCTAGTCTCATCTGGATGTCCTGTCGCATGAGGGCGGAGGCAAGCCAGGCACACAGTTCCAGGAAGGTCTCCTTCCTCATTCAAAAATTTCAGAGCCACTGCTGGTTGTCCCACCACTTCATCGCGAGCTGGTCCCACCAGTCGGAACTGATGTCCAGATACCAGAAGCGACGGTGCACTGAGGGGTACAGTTGGAAGAGCTGTGCTCCCAGACAGAGGTTGAGGGTCTCTTCAAGCAGATGGGGGTTGCATTCCTGCAGGTCCAGGAAAATAGCCTGCATAAACTGCTGCATAAAGTGTAGCACAACAGTCAGGGGCCGTTGTTGTATTTGGGGGGGGGTATCTTTAAGCACGCATCTCAGATAGCCTCAGGCAGCAGCTCCAGGAAGTAAATGCTGATCTGATGCCCAGCTGGGTGGTTCCAATTAAATCCAAGTTAGCGCCCAATCAGTGTGGACACGCTATTTCGATGTGCTTTTTATGTGTAGACGTGCTATTTCAAAGTAAGCTACTCTGGAAAATAAATTCCGGCATAGCTTATTTCAAAATTAGCGGCCAGTGTCGATGTACCCCTAGAAAACCACCTGCAGGTGTGAATGCCTGATTCCATGCCCTTGTGATGGTAGAGGGAGGCGTAGGACCCTACCCTCAGTGCTTAATTTGTACTGGGGCTTGCAGGGCTGATCCCAAGCACCCCAGAGCTTACTATGCCAGTTATGAAAGTAAAAAAATGCTGGTGTCCAGTACCTTGTTGCTTGAGCTCCCACACCTCTTTCATTACAAGTTACGCACTGCCTGCCCGAATCAGCACTAAACACACACATGAGCTATTCATCGCCTTTAAAGAGAGCCAGTCTTGTCTTTTAATCTTAGAAACATGAGGGTTATTTCAAACACAGAGAAAACAAATAAATGTTCATGTTCCCTGAGTAGCATGGCTACAGTATTGAGTCATGAGACTTTTATTAGTCCTGCTTGTTTACATTCATTCTTGAAGCAGTAGGAACCTGGTTTCTGGAGGCACAAAATGAGCCTGGATGTTTTAAAAATGGGAGGTAGGAAGGTTGGGGGTCAGGAAAGCACTTAAATGGTTATTTAAAATTAAGCCTATGCTTAAGAGACCCACTAGAGGGACTGAGGTCGATGGGACTTACGCACATGTGTCAAGTTCTTTGCTGAAGAATAGTTTTCCCCGTGTTTAAAGGTAAGCAAATGCTTAAGTGCTTTGCTAATCAGGGCATGCAACATCTGATGTACTCCTCATTGAAAGCAGCACTGATTTTTCTTTAAAGTTTGATTTATCTTGCACTGGAACTATTGGTAAGTCCAGATGAGATCAATCTGCCAGGAAAAGGTAGTGCTTACGTAACCCACACAGCTGCTGGGTCTGGTGCACTGTCCCTGTAGTGGCCCTTGGACCACTTACTGAGAGAAAGGATGAGTTTGCTCTAAAGCCTTAGCTGAGAGCCTACTGGCTTTATAGCTCAAGCTGTAGAGGCTCATGCACTAAGCACCAGAGGGCCCAGTTCATTTTTGCCCATCGGTCTTACACTTGGTCCCAAAGCTCTTCTCTGTGGAACTCCCACTGCAAATCACCAGACTTCAATCATTGCTGGTGATCCCATTGATGCCTGAGTCACTGCTGTCAGTGGAAGACCCATGGGCAAAGGGGCTACTGGAGCAGACCGAGAGTGCAAACACAGGTGTTCATTGGATTCACCGCAGCTAAAACCTGGAGATACAGTAAATCAAATCCCCTTTAAAGGGATATTCAGGCCTGGTCTCACTTCTTTCAGTTGGGGACAGTCACTGCACTGTGCAACACTGATGAGATAGGTACAAAGCCCCAAGCTAAGGATTCCTTGCAGCCTTATACTTCGTAAAAGAAAATATATACTAGAAGAGAGACTACCACAATGCTTTTTACTGTACTAATTTTCTGGACCAGGATTCTCTGCCACAGACCTGGAGGCACTGGGCCCCATTCTCCCATTAATGACTATCTTTTTGCATAGTTCTGGGACTCAAAGGGGTCATAGAGTTGGCTTTACCAACTACCTGGTGGTGGAAACACATGCAGAGCCTCTCTGGAAGTATTAGGTATTATAAACTTATCTCCACGGTCCAGTTCTTCCAGCTATAGATCATAATCTGCTTGGTGCAATTTAGAGCAATCCCAAAACTACTCCTGCTTATAATGGGAGCCAAACCAGTCCCAGAATTAAGGAACTACAAAAGTGGCATAAAGCTATCACGAGTCTGCCTTAGATCCTATATCACGCTCAGCTCAAAAATCAGGGTGTATATGTAAATATGCTCTGAAATTATAGCATGAAATAATTGCCCAGTGGATCTGAGCTTATGGAGGAATGCATGAAATAAAACACATATATTTATATTATTCTTGCACAGCCCTTATTGTGCCTAAATCCTTATGCAAGGCTTCCAGTGAGTTCAGTGGGAGTTTTACCTGAGCGGAAACTGTAAGATCACACCCATGAATTCTCAAACACAAAGCACTAAACAGAATGAGTTACAGATTTATTTGTGAAAATGAAAGCCCTGAACATTCCTGTAGATTTTATAAAAGCTAGATCATTGTGACAAAGAAAACTGTCTGTTGTCCAATTATCTCCTTTAAAGCACATTCATAGTATGGACACGATGCAAATCAAAGAACAGCATTAAAATGCTAATGGTGTGTACAGTACTTTTCAGACTAAATCCTGCAGCCATAAACACAGAATTCAAACATTTGCACGTAGTTTTTTTTCTCTCGAACAAACGTTCAAAACCACAGAGGGAATGGTTTCTCTGCACGATAAAATCTCTGCTATTATTTCGAGATAAAAGCATCTTTTGAAACAGTTTTATTTTACAGCATTTCTCCCACAGGAAGCTTTTGAATGGTGTGTAATGGATCTGGGTACCTGAGTCCACTCTACTTCTAACAAAGATGTGCTATCAGATAACGGTAACCCTGCCCCTGTTGCCATAGTACAGAACACAACATCCCTTCTCATAGCCACTGAACTCCTGCTTGGAGGTACAACAAGCTATATGCTACAGGTGCCCCCTTCCTGATTTGTCAACCCATCTTGGTCTAGGCTTATTGGAATTTTTTTTTTTGGCCAAACACCCATTCATGGTCTGCTAAGCCACGTCTCATTATTTCTTAAGCAAGAGAATATTTTTTGGAGCTCAGAAGTAGTTCAGAACCATGGTCAGCACAAAGACATCTCGAATCTATGCAACTATAAAGTGAGGCAGACATCTAACACATCAAGCATGTGACACTGTTGGAAACAAAAGGAAACGGAAAGAAACAAGGGAGATGAAAATGTTTTGTCTGACATGGATGATTTGTATGGAGAACTGTTAGAAGAAAGATCAGAGGAAGGCATTTGACCTACTGTACTACGTTTTAATCTGAGGAAAGAGCAAAGCCGTTTAATTGATGCAGATGTAACCAAAACCATTTTGTTGTGATGTTTAAAAGCAAACTATATTGCAAGCAGCTGAAGTATCAATAAACTTTTACCCTGATTACAATGAGCCTCTGGCAAATCTATCTTTCAGCTAATGACAAGAGATTTGGATACTGCCTAACTCATTTTGTCTTACAATCAAGAAGCTAAAGGAGACAAGATACAGGTGAAGAACGTGGCACATTATGTTCAGAAAGATCCATTTGCTCTTTCATCCCAACTCCCATAGGAGTCTGGCTGATGATATCCCTTGTTACGATGACACAGGCTCTGCTGTGAGGCTGATCCGCAGCACCTCTATGTGCACTCTTGGAAGTGAGCAACAGAGACTCAGTGAATCCTTGAAAAAATGCAAAAGTACCACCAGCGTGGACTCATGTGCATACTTCCAGCAGAAAGAGGAAGATAGGGCCTGGCTGTACTCTAAGACTCAACACTGCTTACAGTACTTACAGGATCTATTAGCACTGAGGAAAAAATACCTTGAGAGCATCAATGACTTAAAATCCATGAAAATGACATCAGAAATTTCTCCAGTGTCAACAAAATCCTCCAAAACAGGCAAAAAGCCTCCTCCCCCACCTCCTATCAGGCACTCCTCAAAGGTAGGCACCATTGTATCGAAATACAAGACAATATTCTTGCCACATGGCTACCTATCATTTGTCTTACCTTTGTGAAAAGTAGTTGCATAAATACTGTTTCTGAATCTGTGGTCTTTATTCAAGATCAAGTCATTTTGTATGCATTACCTCACTCTGACTGTGCCACTGTCTGAAATAGAGAATTATTTATTGTGTACAAGCATTTATACAAAATTGAATAAAGGGAATTAGATTTGGTAGTTCCTGCTGAATGCTATTTGATTTTCTTTGCAGTCTGGATGCAAAGATAAGAATGAAGATGTAACAGGTATCAACCATAAAGTGATAATTATATGTGATTCTTCAGGGTCTAGATTGATATGATGACAGAATATTGTGAACAGAAGCAGCTGACTGCTGCTGTCTCTAGAAACTTGGTGGCTTATCAGACCACAGTTAGTCATGTGGGGATTTTGTTAGTTTGAAGTTATTATTTGTTTTATTATTAAGGGGACACCAACTATAGCCATACACCGAGAACAAGAAAAAAGGCGGGCTCTGGTTAGATTTGATCACTTTTAGAGGCAGGGTTGTACAATACCCTCCCCCCCCCTTTCTTTGGAGGACAGTTGGGAATGCTTTAATAGATTAAAATGGTCTTAGATGCAATTTTATTTCTTTCCAGCTCTGTCATAGAACTTCTCTGTGATCTTGGGCAAGTGACTTCATTGTACCTCCAGTCCCCAGGTGTAAAATGGGGATGATAATAATACTTCCTTTCTGCATAGGAGTGTTGTGAGGACAATAAACCATAAATATTTCAGTTACTCAGACAGTACAGTGAGAAGGGCATGCTAGTACCTCAATAGGTAGAGAATCCTGTAACGGGGGAGGTGAGAATATATAGGGCCTATAAACTCACTTTGAGAGTGCTGTGGAGTGTGTGTGAGTCAAGATTTTCTGAGTGTGCCTGGGAAAATGTGTGTGAGCATGAGAAAGAGCTGGGTGTGTATGAAGTATGGAAAATACATCCCTAAAAAAGACAATTTTATTTAAGGTTATCACATCACATGGCACTTCATGGTTCTCTACCATGGTTGTTTATAGCTGTTACTGATCGGAGGGCTCTATAATCCTTTGCTGACAAGGAGGCTTTGTATTGGCTTTGTATCAGGCCCTGTGTGAACTTCTGCGGGTACAGACTCAAGGTACATTCTTTTAATGAACAGCCATGAGTTTCACTGAGTAGCCTGATGGAATGCCATCAACAGGACTGTGCTCCTCACTAAAAGTCCCAATGCCAGCCATAGGGACATGGCGAGCATTGGTTTGCAATGCTCCATTCACTAGAAATCTGCTGTTAACTACTAGGCTGGCAGCTGCTCTAGAAACAGAAAACAACATTTCTCCCTTTGCTGTCATTCCATTCAGAACTTTGCAGCAGTGCTTTTTCTACAGGCCATCTCCCAACACCAGACACAGTAAAGAATCCCATCACTGCAAAACTTTCATTTCAGTAGCTGATTTGTAAATTGTGAGTGTGGGAATGGTTTGGTCTGCATCTACTTGTCAATGAGGCTGATTCAACTGGGCTTCTTTCTAGCTATGACACAGAGCTCCCAGAAGTGGAAAGGCTGCCTGCCGGGGTATTGTGCTCATGCAAAGTGGCCACAATCCCTTCTTTGTCAGGATAGCTACAGCTGGCTGGGAAGATGGATGGGATAGGGACACAGGACTAACTTATTGCATCTTCGAAAAGACCCATCCCCAGCAGGCTCCAACCAGATGTGGAAGACAACCTCCCACAGCAGAGGCCTTGATGGAGAACACTGCTGCAAGCACTGTCTGCTCTCCTACAAGAACAAATTTACCTTTGGATATAGTAGCTTCTGCTAATGCATGGGAGCAGATTATGTCACGGGGGACTGAATAAAACCCAAAACATTTCTGGAACAAGAGCCCATATTTTTAATGCTCTGTGGGCCTAATCCAATGCCCACCCAGGTCAATGGCATTTTTCACGACTTCATTGGGCTTCGAATTAGGACCTACACCTGTATCGTATTTTGTACACCAATGCTCAGTAAATAACCGGGGGGAAGAAGAATTCAGAGGCACTGGCAAAGGAAGACAGAGACATCTGTAAAGAGGTGAAGAATCAAGAGGAGGGAAAGATCCAAAACAGATAAACTGCGATCTAGACATGTGGCTTGCACTGTGCTGATGGGTGCCAGTGTAAGAAGCTTTTTGTGTAAGTACATAGGCTAGGAATTAACGGTGCACCCTGCCTAACGTTAGTTGTGGTTGTTTCCCTTTTGACTGAAGGAAGATTGACAGTAACTGGGGTCACTACCTCCATTGCCATCGGTGGTGTTATCCTGGATCCACCCTTGTGTAACTGAGAGCAGAATTTGGCAGAGTTAACAAAGTGGAAAGAAAACAGTGGCAAAGGATGCAGAACACTGAGTACAGCAGGTATTATGGAACAGACCTTACAGACAGGCTCAACATAGACTCCTTACATTTCCTGAATATCACTATACTGCTAGGTGCAATTGAAAATTCTTCTTAAAAAGAAAGGAAACTCTGGTTTTACAAACAAATACCTCTTTAATTTTCCAAGGTCTGGAGCACTGTGTCATCTGATTATAGCTGACTCACTCTTATGTGCGACCAGCCTTGATTACTGCTGGAGCATTAACTCTATCAAGCCTCCTACTCATAAATGGATAATGCATGATATCAGCAGGATGTGCTGCACAGTGCTTCAGTTTCACCCACAGAAAAGAGTTGGTCACTGCACTGTAACTCTGGCTTTGAAGAAAGGGACTGTGAAGGACTCAGGAAGAAATCCAGAATACTACCGTGATTTGGCTGCTTTCTAAATGGCACTTTCCTAATGGATCACAAGTTTCTTTCTAAAAATGGAGGTATTGTTTTGTACGTCACTCTCTATTTGCACTGACATAACCGTCCATGAAAATTCATTTATCTTTCTCTATGTGGTGAAGTATTAGAAATGCACTCAGCACATACTCAGAAGCCCTTGATTTGCTTCCAAATGGCTGTCTCTACAACAGGCTGAACCAATAGGCATCTGACCTTTCGGGTCTGGATTCAGGCTCAAACTTTGACCCTTGGGCTCATCCTGAGGGAAAAATCATGTGTGTCTCCAATTATATTGGCAAGAAGTTTTCTTTAAACTGTCTTTTAACTATTATGGGCCAGATGTAATAGCAGTCACTGCAGTCAGTAGGTGTGGAGTGGTGGCTTCTTCTTAGCATCCCCTAGTGATGCAATTCATCCCAAAGGGTTTAGGGAGCAAATAAGCTAGAAGCTTTACTCATTCCCTCACCGGCCCCTAAACCTGAGCCAGGGAAGTGGGGGGGCACATTGCTCTCATTTGTACAATCTGACCTTCAAACTGAGTGAAAACACTGGCAGTCTTTACTTGTGTAGCAGGTCCAAGACCGTCAATGGGAGTTTTGCCTCTACAGACATTGAAGTACACAGAAAAAAATGTTCACACAGGGTACGTCTAGTCTAGACTACATGGCTCCGCCACTGGCTTGTTGGGTCTTGAGCAGATATTTTCCTTTCCTGAGCCTCAGTTACCCATCTATACATTGGGGATAATGATACTGATTTTCTGTGCAAGTGCTCTGAGATCTGCTGATAAAGAGAACAACATAAGTACTTCATGTTATATTGGACCATTTTCTTAGGTTGGCATGAATTGTGAACTAGACATGGACCTACATCAACTCATCACATTTTGGAACTGTTTAGATCCAGACGCACATTGTGTATTTTTTGACTTTGCAGAGTTCTTTTAAGAAGTAGTTCTGTATTATTCTCAGTGTTCTTATTTCTTATGCATCTTTTCCACAGATACCACTGGAGAGAAAAGTCCCACAGCCCAATTCAGATGTAAGAGAGGCAATAGCTTTCTTTGACTCGGTGATTGCAGAGCTGGATGCAGAGCGACGGCAGAAAGTGCCTGTGACAGATCTTCCAAATGTGGATGTTGACTTTGATGGTGAAGTCTATATAATGTCTCTAAAATAAAATTACTAAGGGAAAGGGTGGGGAAAGATATAAAGAAAAAATATGTGGGCCTTGTTCTGTCCTTCTGTACAGAAGTAAATTCCATTGTCCAATTTCTACAACTAGAAATCTTGCTTGTAGGGATGTTAAAAATATCAGTAGACTAGTCCTTTCATAATTGGATAATTATGTGTCTATAGAGGATAGAGCTGTATATAAAGATACAATTCACTTTCCTCATTCACAAATGATTGGCTGGTTTTTGTTAGCTTTACAAATCAAAAACACATCTATAGGCACAACTATTCAAATAATGGATTTTTTGCCTCACTGACAATTCAGTCAATAATTTTAGTCAGAATGTGAAATTCAGAAATTTCTAGAGTGGAAGCCATTATGGAACCTTCACTGTGTTACTCAGCATGATTTCTACAAAGGGCATCTCTAACAGCCTCCTTTGTCAATTACTAGCTGAACGTTAACATTCATTGGGAGGCTGTTATTAACTAGAACCATCTTCTGTTTTTCAGTGGCTACCAGCACTCGTGAACACAGTTTACATTCAAACTGGATTCTTCGTGCCCCTCAAAGGCACTCCCAAGATGCCTTGCAAACAGCAAAGGCAGCAAGTCAATCTCAAAGAAACAGCCAGAGAAGAACAATTGGCTCCAGGAAAAGATTGGAAAGATATCCAATTTATTTACCCAAAGCTGTGGAAGGGGCATTCAGCACTTTAAAATTTAAACCAAGATCATGTAAGAAGGACTAGCCCCAGTTGGAAGATAGCTATATAAAAAAAATCGAATGTCTAGCATTTACTTCTCTTGATAAGCTCTGGCTTACCCAGCATTGTAGCAGGGAGACATAACAGTGTATGTTAACGGAAGATTCTTTATGCTGTTTTATTGTGAGCCATGGCTATTCCAGGTTTGCAGTGACATTGGAGCATAGCTCATTGAGTTCATTGTGCCTAACAATACTGATTTATCACCAGGGGGGGAAAAAAGCTCCTATATGCCTTTTCCAGCATAATTGGAAACCATGACTCAAGAATTGCCTGGTACAGTAATTTATTTCCTGGCTCTAGTCCTACAAAGCAGTTCTAGTCATGTTTGGTGAATTTTTGCAACAGGAGTTCCAATTTCAGGACAGCAAAATAGACTTTCCTCATCTTTGCCTCGGAGAATTTAGTGTGTGCCATCATCAGTCCCACAACCTGAGAGCATACAGTGGCACCGAGGGGGGGCTGTTCAGAAAGCAATCTTTAGAGCTTTAGAAATAGCAGCAATCAGAGCATTAGCATGAGCAGATTTTGTTGTGAGATAATTCTCCCATTGTGTGCTAAAAAAGTCAAACAGATCCTGTACTCTGCTGTCTGATGGAAACTGTTTTGTTGCTGGAGACAGCATAAAGGGCTCCTTGCAGGTCAAGATTTGTGCAGATCTCTTCAAAGGTTACAAATAAAGTAAAATAAAAATTCTTCAACTATTTATTAGAATATCGTAGTCTTACATAGAAAATAAGATTTTAAAACATTTACACTTACTCTTATAGGTGTATAGTATCTTTGAACAGCAGCATTTGTGAACAAACTGGATACAGACGGCTCTCTAATCTGTGGTTAAATTACAAACATAAATCTTCGCACATCATCACTAGGCTACAGCCATTACCCAAATATCAGCGTTCACTAAGATCTCCAGTAACCACTAAAAAAAAAAAAACCCAACACATTATAGAGGTGCTCCTAAGAAGATACCTTTACTTTAGTAACGGTAAATAAAGCATTTGGAATTTTTGTGATATATATATGCTTACAGCTCTAATGCAGTGTGTTCTGCGAGGCAGTCGGAGGTGTGCCATGGAGAACAACAGAATTCAAAATTACTGCCCTTAAAGAGGCAGGCAACTTTTTTTTTTATGCTCAATAACTTTTCCCCTTTTTTTTCCTCAATAACATTCCCCCGACCACCACCACCCTTTTTTCTTTGCTCAACCAAAAATCCTTGGTGTTCCTCATTAAAAAAAAAAAATATTGGTTGGTGGTCCTCAGTCTTAAAAAGTTTAAGAAACACTGCTCTAATGAATAGCAAAGTAAAATCTCATGGAATACACTGAAGCATTATCACCATGTTGCACTGGCTGTTTGGACCAGGCATTGCATGTCCCAGTTTTGTCTGAACCTTATCCTGATTAATGTTGACTTTCTTCAGAATCTGAAAGAAAAGCATATTTGAGAGAGTCTTTTTTTTTCTTTACTGGCCTTCAGTCAGTACTGATCTTGGTGCATGACTTATCAGATATGAAATATATCATTTTAACTGTGTCTGCAATGGGGGTACACTCTCCTCTTGTGAACACCCCCCAGCCAAGTGCATGTGCCTGCATTCTTTCAGTTTGTGGTGGGTCTTCAGTGACCCAGCTCTTTGGCCAAGTCACACACAATCTATCTGTGAGATGAGAGCTAAGCAAACCTCTTCCAGAACTCAGGTCCAAAAGGAGCCTCCCTCAGTGCCCTCTGTAACATCTCTCTCGAGTTATCCATGTTCTGGTATCCAGTAGTGCCTCAGGGCTTTCTCCATGGAGGCAACATCTTCACCCTCTCAAGGCCTTTCTGGCCCCAGCTCTCCAGGTGGGCCACGGCAGTTCAGTGGCTGGGAGGGGAAACCCAAGCCCACCCTCTGCTCTGGATCCCAACTCCAACCCCTACCTATATAGCAGCCAACTCACATCCTTTTATCTAAGCTGCACTAAGAGCAAAAATTTTAGTTGTGAGTTCCTACATGCTTGTCCTTGTTCTTTGCACTATTAAAATTCATTCCATTGCTTTTACTCCAGTGTTAAAGGTAATGCACATCTTCCTGTATGATATTCCAGTCATCCTCCATTTTGGCAATGTCACCCAATTTTGCATTAATCTGTAAATACTATTAGCACATTCCTATTTTTTTGGACCAAGGATGGATCCTCAAGGAACTTCATTAGTAATCTTCCTCCAGCCTGACAGTTCATCTTTCAGCATGACCCGCTGCAGTGTCTCTTTTATCCACCTTACAGGTCTCATGTTAATCTCCATCTTCCTACATTTTCACTGATAATTTCCCATGTGAAACTGTATAGGATGCTTGACTGAAATCTAGGCAGATTAAATATGCTGCATTTCCTTTGTCTAGAAAATCACTTAACTTCTCAAAGAAAGAGATCAGGTTGGTCTAGCACGATTCATCTGGTGTAAAACCATGTTGTATTTTATTCCAGTTACTGTTAACCTTTCTGTCTTTAATTGCTTTGTCTTTCAAAATTTGTTCTCAAACAGCTAACAGGTTTGTAGTTTCCTAGATTGCTTCCCCCCCTCTTTTAGCTATAGATACTAGATTTGCAATTCTCCAATTATAGGGTGTGACCTCTGAGTTTATGGAGTCATTAAAAATGCTTGCTATTGGGCTTTCAATTTCATGTGCCAGTCCTTTTAATATTCTTGGATGGAGACTATCCAGAATCCTCAGTTTAGTTCCATTAAGCCATTTGCATTTGGCTTCAGCCTGGGATGTGGTAATTTTTACTTCCATATCCTTGTTCCTGTTAGCCACCCTGTGTCTGCCTCCAAACTCTTCATTACCCTCATTAAAAAACTGAGCCAAAGTATTCACTTAGGTTGGGCTGTGCCTGCCTAGATTATCTTTGACCCCCAGCCCAGCCTCAACATTCAGTAGCCCCACTTCTTCTCTCCTTGTCTTTTAAAATTTTTATATTGGTTTTAATTTCCTTTACAAGGTCCAACTTTGCTCAGGTTTTGGAAGTTCTTACCTTTCTCACTATACTTCTTGACCTCCAAGAACTAGTTGTTCTTTCTGATCCATCCCTTCCAATTTTTTAGGTTTCTGGTTTCCCTTAATGAATTATCTGAGATGCTCTGTCATCCAGTTTGTTCTGTAATGTTTCTGTAAAAATGTTTTCCCTCACTTGGAGCGTAGCTAGTTTCTGCAGCTTTGACATAAAGTAATTCTAAATCTCCTCTGCATTAGTTTTTCAGTCCAGTCCATGTTCCTAACTAATTCACTTCATTATTTTAAAGTTTGTCCTTTTGAAATCAAGGACCCTTGCTGCACATCTTTTTTTTGTTTACCCTTCCATTCCGTTTAAACCAGGGTTTCCCAATCTATGGGTCGGGACCCAAATATCGGTGGCCATTACATTTCAAAAGGGTCGCCAGGTGTCTCCCCAGGTGGCTTTTAAGGAGCCATTCACACATTTTTTGAATTGTCCTGGGTCACCAAGTCTTCCTGAATTGTTAAAATGGGTCCCCATCTGAAAAAGGTTGGGAGCTGCTGGTTAAAACCAAACTAACTCAGAATCGCTCAAGCCAGTGTTGCCCTCTACAATCAGATTATCTGCACCACCATCTTGGCACCTCCTATATTCTGGTCCTGCTCACTCTTCAGAGAAGGGCGAAACAGCTTCAGAGCTGCTCAGCTGTAATTGTTTCCTGGGGACCATTCAGCACCCAGGAAGAACCGGAGCACAGGATACTTCTGCCACATAGCCTCCCTTCTTAGGTATAGCCCTTATGCTGTGGGTCTGTGTGAGGGGAGAGGGAGGAGGTGTCATAGCACAGAGCTTTGGCAGCTCTGTGCCATCCCAGGAACCGCCTTGGGGCCATTTCCACTAGTTTTCTGACCCTGATAAGCTGCTCATGTGTGTTTAGGAAGCAGATCATGAGGGAAAATCCAACCCATAGTCTTGCTGAAGAATAATTAAAGTATATAATGAGAAACACACACATTGTTAACATGGGTTATAAAAAAGGCTTTTAAGCAATGTCTACCCCTCTCTATTGGTGGCAAGTTCAGAGATTTTACTCACATGAAACACCAGAGTGATTGGTCATTTTGCTTTTATTTCAAAGATGTACATGGGTGGGCAAAACCAGACCAGCTGGACACTTTGGCTACATCTTCACTGTTGCCTTCTTGTGGAAAAACTTACGGAAATGAAGCTCAGCATGGAATATCGCTGCGCTTCATTTGCATAATTAATGAGCAGCCATTTTTTCTGTAAGAGGCTTTTGTGCAAAAAAGAGCAGTGTAGATGGCTCTTATTAATTTCTTTCACTTGGATGCTTGTATGAAATGAAAGAAATTACACAATAACAAATCAAGTAATTTCAGAGGGAAGAAGTCTTCTGAAGAAATCAAGCCTGTGGGACTGAAAGCCACTTTGTTTATATCATCATTCTGCATAAATCATTGGCAGAAGCAGAAGTTGTTCAGTTGGTGGGTGTGCAATGGAAAGTTGGCAGCTGGACAAGATGTCCACTCCAATTTGAAAATTTTCAGTGGTGTACAGTTATAGTTAAGACAGAAGGTGTCAGCATAGCCATAGTTAAGGCACTTCTAGGAGAAGTCCTAGCATAGTACAAGGAAATATTATTAGTTTATTGGCTTAGCAACTTTATAAGTTTCTTAGGAATAAGATATATATGTTTTATAATAGCATAACCACTCTGTCAAAGGGGGGGTACATTAATTTAACTGTATCATTTTCTAAATGATGACTTTATTTGATACACAATGGAACAGCTTCAACAGGAGAGGGTAGGATTCTTACCCACAACGAAGGATACGTCAGTTCAAATCTTTGTTTCACATCAAGTCGAGGGGGAACGTGGTCGTGGGTGAGTGTGCTAAGAGATGTATGGTTGGCACCATCCCCTCCAGCCGTCTTGTGACTCTACCCCTTTGTTTCTTGTACTTTTATTTTAAAGAGAGCCCCCCATGAAATGAGACAATCAGTTACAGTTCATGACAAACAGATTTTTCTCCCAGAGTTTTTGGAACTGACATCCAATACGATAAAAGAATCAGCTGTTTGTCCAGCTCTACTCAGCACCGCTGTGTAAGTCAGGACACTACTTAACGTTCAGTGACTGTGCCCCACAGAGCCAGGGCACAGGGCACTTTCAATGCCACTACTTCAGAGCTTGCTCTATAGCAATAAGAGAGATGAAGGAGTTGGCAGAAGGAGTGAGAAAGCAAGAAGATGGCACCATAAGGCTTGAGAAGTAAAAAAAACTCAGATATCAGGAAATGCCCACAGTTCAGGAGTGAAATTTTTTTCCCCAGTAACATTAATGCATTTGCACCAGTGCAGCCTCTTTTTAAGGATATGTTAGTAAGGAAGAATGAGGGACAAACCTTTATGTGTAACAAGAGAAAGAGGAATGAAAAATACTTCGTATTTGCAGTGTCACTGAGTTAGTTGCCAGAGTAACTTTCACTTTAGGGATTTCCTTTGTGGCACGTGATTCTGGACCCTTAAGGTTGGTTTCTTTTCCTTTCATTTCCTAGGGGAGGCGTGTTTGTGTGTTAATGCAAGAGAAAGACAGGGGAGAACATGGACTCCATAAATAAAATTGCTCACTAATCAATGTATCCAGCTTACAAGCTCTGTTGTGAATTCCTTGCTTCATGGATATGTATTTCCACAGTTTACAAGCTCTCAAGATGTGGACTCAAGTCAGAGGGATAGATCCAGATTTGTACTGAGTGTAATATGAACAGCATCTGCTAGAGCAGTGGGCAGCACAGAGGATACTACGGGCATTGTTTGATTCTTGCAGACTGGCCTTACACAGCAGAGAAGGTCTATTACCACCACTGGTTTCTTTTGTGGTGGGAAAACTCATTTGTAATTTATTAAAAGGTCACTCCATCTTATACTCTTTCACTGTATTCAGTTTGAATGCGAATGGTTAACCAGTTAGTCAATTAACTGGAAGAGGCTGGAGAAGCACTCTGCCGGCTGCAGACAGGGAGCTGCTCCTACCCCGTGGCGCCCATGTAGGCAGGGGCTGCTCCCACTGGCTGGCTGGAGCAGCCGTTGTCCACAGCAGGGGCTGCCCTAGCTCAATGTGGCCAGTGGAGAGGGCCGCTTCAGCTCAATGGGGCTGGAGCAGCCCCCATGTTCAACCCTCCCTTTGGTTGGTTAACCGCTTACACATGTTTAACCAGTTAACCAATTACGTGGGATTTTACATCCCTCATTTAAATACAGTAACTACAATTTATCATGACTTTTATCATAAAAATGTGGCATGTTTCAAGCCTAGTATTGAGAATCAGCCTTTAGGGGTGACTCAGGAATAGTTATTAGAACCAGATACAGGACAAAAGGACACACTAGAGATCCCTTAAAGCCAAAGAGAGTCTATGTAATCAACGTTTTCAAACTGTACTGTTTTCTTTAAAGTGAGCCTGACCACCTTACTAAAAGCCAGTGCTTACTGAAATAAGTGACTCACCATATAGCCAGGACAGATAGAATGAAATGCATGCTGATAGCACCCGCTAGACATGATCTCATAGCAGCTCTTGCAGATTTCCAGAAATGCAGCTCAAACTGTCCCTTGGCCACATGGTGGCACTTCATTCCTAGCAATTCCTCAGTCATCAGATTCCTGTGATCAGCAAAATAAAAGAATGAAAAGGGAAATTGAAGTATTTTGTACTACTTGATCAACAGACATGTGTGTGTTTGCATTTATGCATACACACTACTCATTTTTATTGTCCTTAATTCAGAAACATGTTTCTGTCCATTTCCAATTTGCTTTAGTTCTTTAAGTGAGTTTCCTCATTCTTCCTGGAGATTTCCATTTGAAATGAACAACTGCGACACCACAGGAAAAACTGGAAATATCAGCAAATATTGTGTGAGCTGCTGACATGTACCTCACCTTTCACTTTGCCTGGGAAACACATTGGACATAGTCAATGCATTTTTAAAAAGCGCTTTTGTGTTTGCGGGGAAGAGAAATTTGGATTAAAAATAGAGAACCAAGATTTTAAACCCTGAGAGTTGAGATGAGCCTCAGCCACAGGGTTCAGCTCTGTGACTGCAGGCCCCCAAAGTCCAGATCCATAGTTTTAACTTAGACAGTTATTTTGATAAGGGGAAGGCCTGATCAGATCAGGATCCAAACTTCCCAAAACTTTCAGGGTTGTTCAAATTCAGGCTTTCAGTCTGCACTTCCATCTAATTTAATGTATGAAGAATTATGTCCTTGTTACAATACATTTTTTTAAAAAGGAGACCCAATGTCTGTAAATCATGTGCCATAGGGAATGACAAAAGGAGAAAGGGATTGATGGCTAATAAAATATCCTGTTTTATTTACAAGTCAGCTGCAGCTTAAGCCTCTAGTTAGGTATTTACACTGATCCACCACATTAAAGCACAGTAAAAATGTGCAGATCAGTCTAAATATCTCACTGATGCTTCACTTTAAATATAGTTTCAAAGACACAGAGGCAGTTTTTGTCCTCCACTCCAGTGGACTGAATCTGGAGTAATTTAATGGTGCCAGGGGAATAGAACAAAAGAACATCCAGCAAGAGCAGAAGTTAGCTTGCAGTTTCAGCCATTCAGTGCATTGAAATTGGACATTTTGGGCCAGATTTTTAAAGATATTAAGGTGATCAGTGGGATTTTCTAAAAGTGAAAAAACAGGTTAGGTTTCTATCTTCAGCTTTAGTTATGTAGATACTTTTGAAAAGCTGACCTTTAAGGCCAAATCTAGTGTAGGTACATACACACTACTCTTTTTTAGTGTCCTTAATTCAGAAACATTTATATCCATCGGATTACACTCACTAGCAACAGGTTTGATTCAGGCTATAGCTACAATTGTCAAGACTCTAACAACAGCCTATCCTCCCGCTTTGTAAGATTTCTACTCCCTTTGACCAAGGTTCTTGCTATCATCTCATTCCAGGAGGGCAGCTATTTCTTACTGATGCTGCTAAATGATAGGGACACCTCAGGATAAGCAATACTTCTTGGAATAATACAGCAACATTAGAAATGCTGCAGCTATGACATTCTCAAAAGTACCTCTGGCTGCCTCTGATCATCATTTATCAACTATTATCTGACAGGGGCTGCATTTACAAGGCAGCCTGGCATTTTCAATGGACATTTTCTTGTGATAAGATCTCACCACTCATCTCTTTTCTCGTGCTAAGATTTCCCATTTGTTATTACACATCCAAGTATGAGTTAAGGGGTCTGATCTCTGTTATGCCTGTGTAAGGCTGAAGTCATTCCATTGATATAGGGAGACTAGACAGAGTCAAAGGAACAAACAGACCCCACATGGAGACCTTAAGTAAGGGGAGACTGAAAATACTGTCCTTTACAGATTCACACTCACTGCTATCTTCGGTCATTGTATGGCACTTGGATACCATGGGGACAGGTATTTCTGAGGCACCTATGACAGATGCAAATAGATAGCACTGATCCCTATATGGACAGGGCTTAAACAAGTGATGCACAAACTCCCCAAATCTATAGTTCAATGGCATTGTAAGAGAGGCTGAGCCAGCTGAACCATCTCAGGATTTTACATTAAAACACTCATTTCCACCTCAGCCTAAAATCCACTTTTCCTGTGATTATCACAACATTGGACTCTCTGCACTGTAATGCTGAGCTTTGCTTGGAGAGGAGTCATGGCTGGGCAAGTGACTGCTTTCTGATTTCTCTGGGGATCTTTCTGCTTTGTGTATGATGCGCTCTAGACAGTCAAAGCTGATGTGTTCAAAAACAGACTCTCACTGCGGGTGTGATGAAACACCAACAAGCATGAGCAGCTTACTTACTCCGGCACAACCTACAACACCTGCCCTGCACAACCAGCGAACAGACAGCAGCACGATGGTAAGCGTCTTTCAGCATTACTCTCTTTTTATGGTCAATACCCAGTTTTTCAAATCTGATTTAAACACTAATGATGCTGTGTTTTACTCTGTCAGTCTTCAGGCTGACATAAGTGCCATTAATTTCCTGCTTTCATCTGTTTAGCTTTTAACCATAACAGTACTGCGTGATCCAAAAGAACTCAGAGTGACTGAAAACAACTTTCTATAATCATCCTTAATTGCATTCTGGCTTTAACATTTAGTTACTGTAATATGTTTTCTCTATGGAGACCAGAACTACTGATGTGTAGAGAACAAGTCTTGGGGAGTTTTGCATGAAGGCAGAAATGAGTAGTGCTATTAAATAAACAAACTAAAAGAAATGGGAAAAAATCATAATTGTTTCCCCAAAGGGGTTATCATTTAATTTACTTAACCAGCCCATTAAGGTCTCTTTTCCATATTCCATTAAGCATAATGCTAATGTCTTTTCTCCCATAGTATGGATTTATCAACACCTGCCTGAAATCTCTAGTTATAGAGAAATTTGGTGATGAGACATGGGAAAAACTCAAGTAAGTATTTGATCCTTTAAAAAGAGCAACCCTAGTGACTTGGGACTTCCATCAAGGGAGTCAAAGAGGATTAAAATTTGACTGTATTCAGTTGAACATTTTAAATACAGTTCAGGCCCACACAGCTCTCTGTTTCACTGCTACAATTAATTATGAGCTGAGTGTGCCAAACTCTGGGCTGAGTTACATCCCCAGTGCAGCTGAGGGAGTGGTGGTCAGCATAAATCATAACAGAGCTATGAGAGGCAAATTTGGCCAAAATGTTATTTACTAACGCAAGTGGATTCATACCGGAGAGTGATTTGTCCCTGAGATGCAAAATGCCCGTACCTCTTGCCACCTTAACCTTCTCCCACTGGTATTTCCTGTTTAACATGTATAACACAAATAACAAATAGTGTTATTTATGGCATAATATAAAACCCAGGTAGCACATAAATTCAATGGAAGTGAGAGACTTGATTCTTTACCTATTGGATTAGACAACCATAAATAGCTTCTGGTGAGCCACTTTTCAGATCATTTTACTGACTTTCCACAATCTTTGCTCTTTCATGTGGAGGAGGAGTGCCAGAGGCAGTGGTGGACTGGAGAAATCCTTGCAGCACTGGAGTTGTGAGGCCATAGGGTAGGGAGTGGGGAGCCAGGTCCTCTTGGAGCCAATGAAGAGACATAGGGACTCCATGCCATTGGTCCTGTGCTGGGTCTCCCAAGGTCTAAGCAGATCCTGGCATATTTGTGACTAAGGAGTGGTGAACATGTCTTCCCCAATGGAATGAATGGGAAAGAAGCCAGAAGGGAAATCTCATGCAGGTTACCTGCCTACAGCCTGATTTCATAGCTAGGAGGGATGGTTGTGCTAACAGATCACAAAAAATAAGCATATAATAAGGAAGAATCACTCACAAGGTTGGCAGCATATTATTAAGAGTGTCCATTATCTTGTCTTTGGAAGTGGTCTTGTTCATTATGAGTATTAAATTATAAAACATCACAGAAATGAGCACCATAGAGATGCCTATATTTGTGGAAAACTAATAGTGAATTCTTGCACATGTAGTTTCTGAAGTAATAGACCAGGTGGCTGTTTACGCGTGCACTGCTGTTCCCTTGAAAAAAACCTTTCACATCACCCTGAAGTGCTGATATATTAAATGAAACATGCAGCCAAATTAACTCAGTTAGATGGGAGTAGGTCTGCAGTTATTTACACTGGTGTCACTAGGAGCAGAAGTTAATCTGAAACATAGACAGAGCTCTTGAAGCAAGTTTGAATTATCACAATTTGCACAAAAGATCCTAGCATCAACTTCTTGGCCTCTGATGTTTGCTCTATGAAAGCAGAACTTAACATGACATTTGTAGACATTTTTGGCACTCTTCAGCACACACACACATGTACTTATGTTGGGTCTCACATACGTCATTTGTTTAGATCTGGCAACTCCTCTTATGACTGAGCTGATAATAGTTTTATCATTCAGAATTTACTTGCATTGTGCCTGAAGGCCTGCCAGAAATATCCAAGTTATTTGGGCTGGTCTCCGATTTTCCACTATTAGCTACTAAAATGGTTTTGCTGTAAATGTTTGCCATACAGGACTCCTATACACTAATGTTAATGAATTCTGTAAAGTGATACAATTCCCTAGATATCTTCCAGTACAGTGGATTACTGTAAAGCAGTCCACAGAATAAAGGATAAGAGACATGCTAGCACTGAGCAGAAAGGGGGAAGAACTAGCACAAACACTAATCTGTGATCCCAAATAAAGAACTGGAAAAGATCATTAGGACAGGGATTAATCTTTCTCTATTTTTGCATAGAGCTGAGCACAAAACTGACAGTAAAAATCAGAAATGAAAATTAAACCAGCTCTTGGTGGCTGGACTGGGAAGAATATTGAATGCATTGTGCATGTCACACAAATCTGCTTGATACAATGACTAGAGACACAAGGTGGGCGAGGCAATATCTTTTATTGACCCATTTCCATTGGGGAGACAGGGTGTGTCTACACTGCAACACTATTTCAAAATAACTAGCACTATTCCGAAGTAACTTAGTCCGTGACTACGCAGCAGGCAGTTACTTTGAAATACCGTCAAAATACTGTCAAGCTGGAGGACTTCTTACTCCAACTACTGTAACCTTCATTGTACAAGGAATAAGGGAAGTCAGAGGAAGAGATCTCTATTTCAAAATAAGTGCTGTGTAGATGCTCCCTATTTCGAAATAAGCTATTTTGAAATAAGATATGCAATTGACGAAGCTCAATTTGCGTAGCTTATTTCGAGTTAAGCCCTGAATCATAGATTCATAGAATCATAGAATAATAGGACTGGAAGGGACCTCGAGAGGTCATCGAGTCCAGCCCCCCGCCCTCAAGGCAGGACCAAGCTCCACCTACACCATCCCTGACAGATGTCTATCTAACCTGTTCTTAAATATCTCCAGAGAGGGTGTAGACGCACCCACAGAGACAAGCTTCTGTGATACAGAGAGCTCATCAGGGCTGGGAAAGGTACTCCTCGTGCATATTGCCATGGGCAGCGTCACAGCAGAGAGTGATGCTAGGTGCTATTTTCACAGGGTGCTTTCCCTAAGGAATTCAGAGGGGTAGCCGAGTTAGTCTGTAATAGGAAAAACTTAAAAAACAACAAATAGACTAGTAGCACTTTAAAGACTAAGAAAACATATAGATGGCATCATGAGCTTTCATGGGCACAGCTCACTTCATCAGATGACAGGAGTGTTAGAAATCCAGATCCAAGAATAAATAAGGAGGGGGGGGGGGACGAGGAGAAAGAAAAGGAGAAAAAAGGAAGGGAGGAAGAAAAGAGAGACAATGAGTAGATAATCTGCTGTCTCTCTTTTTTCTTCTTCCTCTCAATTTTTTCTCCTTCTCTCCCTCCCCCCCCCCCCTTATTTATTCTTGGATCTGGACTTCTAACACTCCTGTCATCTGATGAAGTGGGCAGTGCCCATGAAAGCTCATTTTATCATCTACATGTTTTCTTAGTCTTTAAAGTGCTACTAGTCTATTTGTTGTTTTTTAAGGTTTCCCCTAAGAGAGAAAGGCTTGTTGTATGATGAGACAACAGGCTAAGACTGAGAAGGCATAGGTTCAAATTTCACCTCTACCAGAGGGGTCTTATGTGACCGTAATCAAGTCACTTAGATCAACTCAAGATTCCTGAAAATCAGACCCTCTTTAAAGTGTCTTAAAATTGGGCACTCAAAGTGTTGAATTTCTGAAAAGCATGTTCTTAAGCAGTACAATGGATCTTCTTTGTCTATTTAGGCTGCAAGGTTTTCAGGCCAGGAACTCTCTCTTATAATGTGCTTATACAGAGCCTGGAACAATGGGGCCCTGATCTTATCAGGGCCACTAGCTGCTACTGTGATAATTAATCATGCCAGCTACAAACATGTTTTGAACATAGTAATTGTGTGTTGGTTTTTGCATTTTTTTCGTAACCAGAGCAGCCAGTGATTGCCAGCTCCTTCTCTTTCTCCCTCACTGGAGAACAAGCATCTAGTTCTGCATTGGTGAGGAGAGGGCCTAGAATGAACTGATGTGAAGTCCCTTCACTAAAATATTAAGCATTAATACATTAATACATTTTCCTTCCTTACTGACCACGTGACTACCGTCTCCCATCTGCTTTTAAGTTTTAAAAACCATACTTATTAAGGCCAGCATAGAGAAACGCTTCCCTTGCATTCAGGTTCCTCTGTTCCCCTTCATACTCTGCTCCAAGAAATTCTAGGCTCACATGCCAAGGTACAATTGGGAGCACTCAGTGACTTTCTGCTTTGCTGCTGCAGTTTCTTCTTGGGGACTTGCTCACATAACCATATGGTGATTTTGAATATGCTGGAACCTGCTAAGTAACTTTGGTTTAGTTTCACTGTACTCAGCTCGGTTGATGTATGGATTGGTTTCAGGCAGTGACCAGTCTGAGTGGTTTCCCTTCTGTATCATCATAAATCTTAATTCTCTGTATTTTTCAGAACACAGGCAGGGGTCCAAGACACCTTTATGACTTACATGGTGTATGATGATGTTATTACTCTGAGGCTGATCCAAGAGGCCTGCAAAATGCTGGGTAAGGCCTGTTCATTATCTTATTGCTGGCTTACTGAGCACTGGCCGTTTCCACAGTGCTCTTCAAGCTGACACTGTCCCTGGCTGGCCAAGAGGCCAACTCATAGCAGTAACACAATGCCCTCTACTGGATGCACTGTAGAGCAGCCCTATTTAAGAGGAAGTTCTGGCTGGGCTCATGATTTAGGAATGCCACACCCTACTCGGAGCTGCATAGCATGAGAAGTGTGCAAGGTGTGGCACCCAGAAGGAGGAGGTAGTGAGCGCTCCCCCCTTGTCCAGATAGCTTTGGTCCATGGCCTAGCCTTCTCCTCCAAGAGTGCCTGGCAATGTTCCCTCTAATTTTTTCCACCCATGTGTGAAACAAATTTTGCTGTGTGCACCAAGGCAATGTGCAGATGCGCACCACATGTGCCAGCTGTGGGTGCTCTGCTAATCAGCTGGGAGACATTTGAATCTCTCCTGGTTGGCTGCCCAAGTGTTCAGCTTAAATGAAACACTGGTGCCTGACTGAAGGAGGTAGGAGCCCCGCAAGTCTGGTGGCCGCCTGCTGCACACGGCTACATTTGTCAGCCCTTGGGAGTTGATTGTCTAAGAGCACTGGTCACTCCCCAAAGCAGCTGTATTAGGGGCCAGCAAGGGAGCTCCCAGACCTGTGGAGCTTTTCCTTTGCACTGGGGAAGAAAAGATCTGCAGGATTCTGTTTACAAAGGGATTTCAAAACTGAACCTTGCTATTTGTTTGGGGTCACCAAATGAAATTAATAGGAAGCACGTTTAAAACAAACAAAAGGAAGTTTTTCTTCCTCAGCGTACAGTCAACCTGTGGAACTCCTTACCAGAGGATGTGGTGAAAGCTAGAACTTGAACAGGGTTCAAAAAAGAGCTTGATAGATTCATGGAGGTTAGGTACATCAATGGCTTTTAGTCAGTATGGGAAGGAATGGTGTCCCTAGCCTCTGTTTCTCTGTAAGTGGGAGACAGTGGAGGGATGATGTTAGGATTACCTGTTGTGATCCCTCCCTCTGGGGCATCTGGTATTGGCCACTGTCGGCAGACAGGACACAGGCTAGATGGACCTTTGATCTGACCCAGTATGGCCATTCTTATGTGAGGATTATGTTATGTTGTTTGTGGCTTAATCAACATTGCAACAAGCACAGGGATAGTAAGGAAACTGTGGCCATTGATGTACCTAACCTCCATGAATCTATCTAGCTCTTTTTTTGAACCCTGTTAAAGTTCTAGCCTTCACCACTCCCTCTGGCAAGGAGTTCCACAGGTTGACTGTGCACTGAGTGAAGAAAAACTTCCTTTTGTTCGTTTTAAACCTTCTGCCTATTAGTTTCATTTTACGTTGTTTGCGGAACTTGGGTGAACTCCAAGAATCCCCAAAACTGGCCCTTTGTTATCTGCAGCTTCCCTCCAAGGGTATCCCAATACAACTTTTCTCCTTACATCAGAGGACCTTGGAGATGTCCCTGGACTTCTCCAGAGAGAGGCAGTTGTTAGGGATGGAAGGAAGAGAGGATGACGGGGGAAAGAGGGCCACTGGCTTCTCAGTTCTAAGCACGAAGTTTTATCCCTTTCTGCCAAACCAGGAGGCCAATGACCTCTGCCCATGAGAATTTGAAGTGAGATGTGAAAGTCTTCCACACATCTAAGTTTTGTAAGCATTGTTATCTCCTGGCATTTGGGTAAGAGCTGCTATCTGACAGGGCAGGCTTATCTGGCGGGTTACTGAACACTACAGTCCCCAAAGAGCGTCCTCTTCCCCTCCTCCCTCTCTTTTTTCTATAAATATAGGAACATTCACTACAATCCCTGGTCTAAAGCATGACTGTTGCTGCAGCTGTATTGGGGTATAAGAGTTGTAGTATGGTACTAACCCTGTGAGTCAACATGGACTTAAATTACTCCATCCTGATACCTCTTACCTAGTTTTCTTATCCACAAAAGAGCTGTTTTACTATTGGGCATTAGAGAATCACAATTCTGTTTACTACCAGCCTTGACAGCCCAACTTAATCAACATTGCCACAAACACAGGGATTGTAAGGAAACTGTGTCCTGATAAAGAGGAGAGCATGTAGCATAAATTAAATTATCTAGATTCTAGGTCCAGATTCCCAAATCATTTTTCTTGGTACAAACCAGGATTAACCCCGCTAAAGATAACGGATTCCATTAACATACAACACAGACAACATTTTCCGCTGTATGTGCTGCCATAATGGCTGTTTGCTAGCCATTTATGGTCTGGTGTATTGAAAGTCAAAAATGAATGCAACTCTGCAAACTGTCCCTACCAGTAGACCTGGCTGCATAATGGATCTTTTGCTTCACCGATGTCTCAGTTTAGGTTGGACCAAAAATGAGAATTTTAAAATGTTTTGATGAATTGAAAAGTTGGGACGAATTTCAAAGACCAACTCAACATCTTTTTTTCAACTTCGGGAATTTTAACAAAAGCAGAGGAGGATTAGGGTCACAAAGTAGCTAGCAGAAGGGGAGGCACTGATCTCCTTATAAAGTTTAGCCCAGTAGTAAAGGCATTTTCCCAGAATGTGGGGAAAGCTGGCTTTGATTTCCCCTCTGCCTAATGTGGCAAAGGGATTTGCAGTTGGGTCTCCCAGGTTTCAAGAATAGTGCCCTAACCCTTAAGCTATAGCATAACTCTCCTCCCTGGCCCAACGACTATTCATAGTCATTTGCAATGGCATTTCACTGGGCCAGGGAAAGAGCCCAAGAATGATTCTAGCTTGGCAGTTAGGATAGTCACCTAAGATTTGGGCAAAACAAGCTCCAGTCCCTGCTCTGATGATTACTTATAAAAAGCGGAACAGGCGAGACAGAGATCTGTACTGCCTAGGGCAGTCTTTTCCAGTGTTGGAGACTCAAGTTCAAATCTCTTCCTCGTATCAGGCAGAGGAAGGAATAGAAGTTATATCCCTGGAGAATGCCCTAACCACTAGGCCATAGCTTCTAAGGAGAAGCCAACCACTTCTTCCCCTATCAGTTTTGTGACTCCAGCTGGACACATTTTTCATTTTTTGGTTCCAAACCTGACACAAGTTTGCAATGTCTTTGGGATGGCCCAAAGAGCATTTCTCAGCAAATAAACTAACTACCAAAAACATTTTCACCCAGCTCTACCCATCAGATCCTAATTTTTTTTGCAATATTTCACCTATGGGGCCTAGGCCATTTGCCAGTGTCTGTTTCAGACCTTAATGGTTGGGTTGTGTCGCAGTGTGGTTTAGACAGCACTGCACTGTTGTCCATCCTGATATTTTTTACATAGATTTGCCAGAAGATGCAGTGCTGAGACTTTTTGGAGAATATTTCTTTACCTTCTGTAAGATGTCTGGCTACGATCGAATGCTACGGACTTTGGGAGGAAATCTAACTGAATTTATTGAGAATCTAGATGCCCTTCATAGTTACCTTGCCTTGTCCTACCAGGTACGCTCTTCTTTCTGTGGGTGTAAATTAAAGAGGTTCTAATTACTGGCAATTTTTCTAGCTCTGTGTTTTATGGAAGAAAGCCTCTCCCTGTTACCCTCCTCCTGTAAGAAGATCAGGAATCCTCCCTACCCATCCATATTCTGTTAGGGTATGTCTACACTACCACCCTAGTTCGAACTAGGGTGGTTAATGTAGTCATTCGAAGTTGCAAATGAAGCCCAGGATTTAAATATCCCGGGCTTCATTTGCATCTTGTCGGGCGCCGCCATTTTTAAATCCCTGTTAGTGCGGACTCCATGCCCGCAGCTACACGCAGCATGGAGTAGGTAGTCCGAATTAGGATCTCTAATTCGAACTACCGGTACACCTCGTCTGGCTCTTTCAAACACTGGAGATATTCCACAGAGATTTCAACAACCTACACCCCACCATCAACCTCAGCCTGGACCATTCTACACGAGAGATCCACTTCCTGGACACCACAGTACAAATCAACAATGGAAAATTAGACACCACTCTCTACAGAAAACCCACCGACTCATACAGTTACCTACATGCTTCCAGCTCCCATCCAGAACACACCACATGATCCATCATCTATAGCCAAGCCCTTCGATACAACCGCATCTGCTCTAATCCCACTGACAGAGACCAGAAGCTTCAGGATCTCTACCAAGCATTTATAAACCTCAACTACCCACCCGGAGAAATAAAAAAGCAAATTGAAAGAGCCAGACGAATACCTAGAAACCATCTACTTCAAGACAGACCCAAGAAAACCAACAATAGAACACCACTTGTCATCACCTACAACCCCCAACTTAAACCTGTCCAACACATTATCAATAAACTACAGCCTATACTGGAACAGGATACCATACTCCAAGAGGCTCTGGGAGACAGACCCATAATCTCCTATAGACAACCACCTAACCTCAAGATGATTCTTACCAACAACCACAGGACATACCACACTAATACCAACCCTGGTACCTTCCCTTGCAACAAACCCCGTTGCCAGCTTTGTCCACATATTCATTCTGCTGATACCATTATTGGACCTAACCAAGTGAGTTATAAGATCAAGAACACATATTCCTGCGCATCCAGAAATATAATTTATGCTATAATGTGCCGAAAGTGTCCGTCTGCTATGTACATTGGACAAACATCTCAGACACTTTGCCAAAGGATTAATGCCCACAAAATAGATATCAGACAAGATCACAAAGAAAAAACAGTTTCTTGCCATTTTAACCAGAAAGGACACTCTCTCAATGACTTAGCCACCTGCATTGTGCTACAAAGACCTTTTACATCTGCACTTGAAAGGGAATCCTCTGAACTGTCATTCATGTTAAAATTCGACCCTCTCCGAGAAGGAATGAACAAACACTCAAACTATCTTACCCATTACCAAGATAGCTTCCCCAATTATCACCTCTAATACCATTAGCTCACAAACATCCCACTCTCCCCACCTCTAATATCATCAATTCACAGACACTTACCTTCCTTCCTTTCCCCCCCCCCTGCATCCCCCTCCTGTTCTGAAATGTGATTTGTCCTTTTCATGTGTGTTCATTTTTTTTAATTGTATCCTTTGGTATATATGGTTGTGACTATTTTCTTCCACTATTTGATCTGAGGAAGTGGGTCTGGCCCACGAAAGCTCATCATCTAATAAACCATCTTGTTAGTCTTTAAAGTGCTACATTGTCCTGCATTTTGTTGTAGTCTATGTGGCGTTCCCAAAGCTTGCCCCTCCCCTTTGCAACAACACTGGAAAAGGAGCGTGCTTCGATGTGTTGGTAGAATTTGCCTCTAAATACAAGTTTGCAGGTAAGAGTGGAAGAGTTCAAAATATTCTGTGGCCACTTCTGGTTCTTGTGTTCACTAAAATGGCCTGGCAATGATGGAACCTGCCAAACCCACCCCAGAGTTCTACGAACAAATACTCAGTGGAAAAACCAAAAATTCCTCCAGCCAAGATGATCCAATCACAGATGTCCTAGTCCATCAGGTTAGAATTATTTTCAAGCTGGTTTTCAGTTTGCTGGTATATCATTATGTCTTTGAGCAACTGATATACTCATGGGCCAGTCCCTCAGTGGTGTAAATCAGTGGTGTAAATCACTATGTAGGCCATGTGACTACACAGGTGAACTGGGTTCTCTTATCTCCTTACTCAGGAAATGAATGCACCATCATTTCGTGTGGAAAAGAGGGCAGATGGGGCAATGTTACTTCACTACTATTCTGACAGGAGAGGCCTGTGTCATATAGTCCCAGGTAAAATCAATATTCTCTCATTAGTCCATAGTTTGCTTTCAGATGCCAGTCACCCAGGGCTCCTTGGGACGTCAGCACCTTCAGTTCTCTCCTTCAAGCCCATGTTCAGCCTAGCTTCTCCATCTCTCTGCTCCTCTTTCTTTCCCCTTTCTGAAAATTTAGCTGCTTTATGCTTTTCTCCATCTGCACTTTCCTCTTCTCCTCCTTGAAGCCCTTTTTTAAGACACACTTCTTCCATAAGGCCTTTGATTGTTAGTATGCCCTACAATGAACCACTAACAAAAGGACGCTGGAATATTTAATTTAAAAGAGAGTTAAGCAAAAATGGCGGGACTTATTGGACAAGTGTTAAATTCCATCAGTCACTTTGTTTTCCATATTACTTGAGCAGAACATTGTCTGTCGAGATTACAAACAAGATGATGTTCCAAAAATTTACAGAGCACCTTACACTGTTGGGACATGTTGTAGAATTACCTGGTCCAACATCAGATACAGCTGTGCCTTAGTTTCCTCTCAGCAACTGGATAGTTAACATGGTTTAGTCTGCTGGCCAAATTACAAGGTTTTCAACAGGGAGACAAAAAAAAAGTCAAAAACGAGGTGGGAGTGAATGGACAAATCTTTGCCCTTTCCAAGCTAAATAGTCTTTCACTTAGGAACTGCCTTAGTCTCCTCTCTTGCTACAGAGGAGTGTTTCCCATCTTCTTTGGAGCCCCAGCCTGGGACCACTAAATAAGAGTAACTGCATACACCAGAACTCAGCTCAACAATTCATCTAAGGCCATTTTCCCCTTGTTCTCACCTAACCTTGAAATTTTAATCATTCAGTGCAAAACATATACACAGTCCAATGTATCCCTCCCTGAAGCCCCTCTTCGGGCTTCCCCAAAAGCCTTTTCAACCCAGAGAACCACCCCAGACCAGATCTTTTATTTTCCCTTACTAAACAAAGAAATTGCTTAATACAACCCTGCTCCATGTCCCAGATGCTGTTATGTTCAGCCTGAAGTCACATGGTTCCCTTAATTATGGGCTGAACCAGGGCCTGCCTTAAAGAGCCAGCATATCCAATGTCAGTGCTCAATAAATAATAATAAGAAAACATGTCAGTGCTGAGCCTTAGCTTCTGAATTCAAATGGAGCAGCTTCCTTTCCAGTCTGCTGCTTTAGCAGATAATCTTCAAGGTAAGATGATGGATCCATATTCGGCTGCTTAATAGAGACAGAGGAGGTGGTGCTGGGGCATCAAGCAGGTTTTTTTTGCATTCATAACTGATGCAGCAAGCCCAGAGGTGAAGGGCTATGAACTGCCAAGCAGGGGTGGCAGGACTATGAATTTTCAAGCCTAGAGATGCCAGTACCGAGTGTAAGGGTCCACGGGATAATAGTTCTGATTAGATGAGTATGTGAAAAAGACAAGCCAGGTATAGACACAGAATAGAGACAGATTATGAAGCAAAAAGCAAGAAAGACAAGGAACAGCCTGTAAGCAGGGTTCATGACTCTGGAAAAAGCCAGAGAAAAAATGTTAAGATCTAGTGTTAGCTAGCGATGGTCGGGGCTTTGAGCTAAGACACTATTCTCTTTTGTTTCTGGTTCATCCTGCATTTGAAAGAGCAGACCCTTGCCCATTGCTTGTAAATAAATGAGTTTGCATCAAAGAAAATACCAGACTCCATCATCAGTTTCTGCACTTTGAGTAGGTGGCTGGTTAGAGAAAGCTCATCAGAGCCTTATGATGTTTCTCCTCACAGAAGGGTGAACGAGTTTGAGGGGTGACAGTTCTATGAGCTGAAGAATTCCCTGAGAGATCCCTGTCAGGATACCTTTTCAGAGCAGCTGTGGGGCTCCCTTCCTCTCATGGAGGGAAATTGATGGGGGCCCCAGAGGTAGTTGTGAAGGTCTTTAGGCTTGATCTATGTGCAAAGTTGCACTGGTTTAATTGAAGGCATGATTTTAAACTGAATTAAACCAGAGCAAATGCTTTCATGAATATACTTACTTTGATTTAAAACTGGTTTATAACCAGTTTAGAGTGCATGGGTAAATTTAGAAACACCTCTTTAGCTAAAACAGTGAAATTTGTGCGCCTAGGCAACAGGAGGCACTGGATCTTGTGAAGTGTGTACGTCCTAGGGCCCCTAACTCTTCAAGAGACAGTAGTTTTTAAAGGGCAGTGTTGTTTCCATATGCGGGAATCAAAATGGCATGTGTGTTTACTATAGGTTGAAAACTCTATTCCGGCACTCTCTGGTCCAGCATGATTTTAATAAGACAGATATCACTTACCAAGTCTCCCACGGTCCCATAAAGTTTGTTTACACTCACCAGTCCTGGCTCTCAGGGTTCTGTGCTGTTATTTAGCTCTAATTTACCCCTAAATGTCTTCTACAAGCCCAGTAAGCAGCAGAAGTGTTGGTAATGCTGCTAGACAATATTGACCTCCCACAGTTCGGCAGACTCTCTGGTTTGGCATTGGTCAGGTCTTGAGGGTGCTGGACTAGAGAGGTTCAACCTGTAGTTTGGGTGTGCAGCTTTGTTAACTTAATAACATCCAAATTGGGGTCACACATCTGGTACGAAGCTAGTACTAGGATGGGTACTCTGTAAATATCACAGAGAAATCTGACTAGCATCTTACACAGAGGTTGGCAATAATTTTTGGAGGGGGGCTACTTCAATTTTGGTAGTGGTCGCAGGCTGGCCCTGGAAAGGGTGAGGCCTTAGGTGGAAGGGGAGTGCCCCGGTGAGAGGAGGGGGGGAGACTTTTCGTGCTTCCCCATGGAGTGGGCGAGCACACAAGGTCTCTCACTCCCACCCAGCTGAGTACACGATGCCGAGAGGGAACCACCAGCCATTCTGAACAGCTGGCAGTTCCCTCTGGTGCCATGTGCCCCTGGCGGGGATAGGAGACTTTGTGAGTTCCCCCATCCCGTCTCAATTGCCCTGGAGACTTGGGGGTGGCAGGGCAGGCAGGATCACATGGCTTGGAGGGAAAGGAGCTAACACCAATAGGTCACCATATAAATCCATTATTTCTTCTGATTCAGGTATCATAGGTTCTGTTGCCAGAGACTTCTTCAATAGTGAAGTGACAATGGAAATTCTGACTCAACGTGAAGAAAAAGAGCACACTGGGAAAAAGGAGCATGTGATATTTCTTGTTCTGCAGAAGGCTGAAAGGCCAAAGAGAATAACCAGAAAGACAACAAATCTGAAAAGTGGAGACTCCCACAAAGATAACGAGGTGCAATAAATCATTTATGGAAATGAGGGTTTACTTACAGTTTTCTGTGCTTGCCTGGCTTCTCTTAATGTACAAGAGATGTTTTAAGAAAAAACAATCCACACAATCTCCCTTTAAGTTTAGAGCTGGATTGATGGATGGTGAGTCTGATTCTATCTTGTACCTTGCTGCTATATAAAATGAAGACAAAGTGGGTGTGGTTTACATACGATAGTGATCTATAAAACCATGACTGGTGTGGAAAAAGTGAATGGAAAAGTTATTCACATATTCCTACAATATAAGAATTAGGGATCACCAAATGAAATTAATAGGCAGCAGGTTTAAAACAAACAAAAGGAAGTTTATCTTCACTCAGCGCACAGTCAACCTATGGAACTCCTTGCCAGAGGATGTGGTGAAGACCAAGACTTTAACAGGGTTCAAAAATAGATTATTGGAGGTTAGGTCTATCAATGGCTATTAGCCAGGATGGGTAGGAATGGTGTCCCTAGCCTCTGTCTGGATATGGGTGACAGGAGAGGGATCACATGAAGATTACCCTGTTGTGTTCTCTCCCTCTGGGGCATCTGGTATTGGCCACTCTCGGAAGACAGGATATTGGGCTGGGTGGACTGTTGGTCTGACACAGTATGACCATTCTTATGCTCATACAGGGTATAAGGTCTACACAAAGGGCCTTAAAAGCTCTGGATAAGTCATAGGTTAGAGTTTGCACCAGAGACTGAATAATCAATTATAGACATCTTAATAATTAAAAATTATGCAATATACTGTACAGAATGAACCTCTCTAGTCCAACACTCTCTGGTCCGGCAACATCCATGATCTGGCATGATTTTGGTTTGCTGGATGTCCACTTATCATGGGTGTGGCCAAGTTTCCCATGGTCCCATAGTTTGTTTACAGCCACCAGTTCTGGCTCTCAATGCTCTGTGCTGTTATTTAGCTCTAATTTACCCTTAAATGTCTTTTAAGAGCCCAGTAACCAGTGGAAGTGTTGGTAATGCTGCTAGACCATATTGACTTCCCATAGTTTGGCAAATTCTCCAGTCAGGTCCTGAGGGTGCTGGACTAGAGAGGTTCAACCTTTATTTGAGAAAGAGCACATAATCACATAGTTAAACAGCGCATTATCATGCCTAAGCATAATGAAGCAAAGTGAAGGTTATCCATGCAAGCTTAGCGTTAACATTTCCTGTCTTTTAAGTGCTTAACATTTCATCCTTAAGGCTGTCTTAATGTAGTGTGTTAAAATGGACCATCTGTATGAATTGTTCACACACAAACATTCTCCTCTCTTTGGCTGCTGCTCTCCATAAGGCACTAGACACAGCTTTTCAAAAAGCGAAGGGGAACTATTTTACTCTATCGTGCTGCCCAGAAAAGAAATCCCATTGGGATATTGTGAGAAGCGTTGTGAAATTTGGGAAAGGTGAGTGCACTAACCTCCGTTACAGTGATCATAATGAGATATGGGGCTCAGCTGTGCAGACAAATGGACAGCGTCCCTGGAGGATGGCAGCCTGTTGGATATAAATACTGTAGGCAGTAAAACAGTCCAGATGATATCATTGATTTATGTAGGGATAGCAGAGTTTGGACTTGGTGAGAAGTTTTCTTGTTTAAATATGATCAGACCATAATTTACAATTACTTTATTCACTCCAGACCCTTTTCTTCATTTCCATTGATGAAGCTTGATGCCTAAGTCTCTATTCTCATTGTGAGGCCTTTGTGATGTTTTCTTCCCCATTTAGAATTATTTTAAAAAATATTATAGTGCAATGAGACCAGCCATTCAGCCATAGAGGCTGGAACTAGGCTACCTCACACTTTGGCTTGAAGTGGTTTTCATTAAATACAGTGTTTGTTTGGTGTGGTGGTTCTCAGTACAGTAATCTTCCGATAATCCGGCACCTTTGGGACCCGGGGGTGCCGGATTATCAGATATGTCGGACTATCGGAAGGGGGAGCTATGAGGGGTCTGGGTGGGGGGGTGCCACCCCAGACCCCTCATAGCCCCCCCTTCCGATAGTCCGGCTCTGCCCCAAGCGTCCCTGATTCAGCCGCTGCTGAAACTGACCAGCAGCGGCTGAATCGGAGATGCCTGGGGTAAAGCAGCTGGAGTGCTGCCGGGTTGGTCGGGGTAATGCCCACCCTTGGCGCTGCGAGACCAACCAGGCAGCACCCCAGCTGCTCTTGGGGACGCCTGGGGCAGAGCAGCTGAAGTGCTGCCGGGTTGGTCCTGCAGCGCCGCTCCTCGGCGCTACTGGATCAACCCGGCAGCACCCCAGCTTCTCTGCCCCAGGCGTCCCCAAGTCAGCCGCTGCTGAAATTGACCAAGAGCTGACTCCAGGAAGCCTAAGGCAGAGCAGCTCTGCCCCGGGCTTCCCGGAATCAGCCGCTGGTCAATTTCAGCAGCGGCTGAATCGGGGACGCCTGGGGTGCTGCCGGGTTGGTCCCGCAGCCCCCAGGGGCAGCGCTAGGGGACCTACCCTGCAGCGCCCCAGCTGCTCTGCCTCTGGCTTCCCCCCGATTCAGCCGCTGGTCAGTTTTAGCAGCGGCTGAATAGGGGAAGCTGGAGGCAGAGCAGCTCCAATGGTCCGGCTGCGGAGCACTTCCGGGTTCCTGATGGTGCCAGACCATCAGGAGTGCCGGACCGTCAGATGCCAGACCAATGGAGTTTTACTGTACCTACATTATACAAATTGTTCCAGCACCCCTGCACTCACAAGATTGATAGAAGCAAGCAAAGGCTTTTACTCACAGGTGTTTTTGTGGCCAACGTGACAAGCCTGGATCCCAGACTATCTTCCCAGTGGAAATGGCCACATCACACCACCACCAGCACAACCTTGCAGGCAGACTCTGAAGAGAAGCCAAGGACTGGAACGAGCAAGAAGAATTAATTCTCTTCCCAGTTTAGCAGTGGTTCCAGGCGGTCCGCTTTGAGATATTGTTGTGTAGATCAGTGTTTCTCAGCCTTTTTTTATAAAGCACCCCTTTAAAAAAATGTCTAAGTACCCCCAGTACTTATAGTTTTCAGACACACAATTTTTTTTCTACTCTTGCAACACATTTGTTTAAACAACTTAATCCTAGCTGGGCAGGCGATTAAATTTTTGGGTGTAAAAAGTACCAAAATAAAATGCTGTAAAACTTAAAACAAAAATTCAGTTTTCTCCAAATTTCAGTTGTGTTGACATACCCTCTCACCTCAGACTTCTCTCGAATACCTCTAAGGATTGAGAAACACTGGAGTAGATTATTTTTTTGTTGACCATGCTGTACCCTTTCTGTGGACTGCATTCTTGAGGACCGTGAATAGGGCACTTGCCAGCATGTCCAAATTCATATAGAATGAAAGCATTGTGAATTAATTTAATGAGTATGGCAGAGAGACAGTAATACAGCTTTAGCCAGGCATAACATGGGTAAGGGCTGTGCTTGCTCTGCATATACCACTCTGCCAGTGCACTTCTCTTCTGGGCTGAGATACACTGATGCTCTAGTCTAGCTGCTCTCATAAGTCAAGCCAGCTAACTGTGTAGCAGTTTTTAAAATGTGCATAGCTGGTAACCAGGATGAAACTACCCATCTTGTTCTCCTTTATAAACCAAGTCAGGATTTGAAGAGGGGAAAGACTAACATGCTAACCTGCTTCTTCCACCTTCCTTTTCCTCCTCCCTCCCCCCATTCCCGGCTATGCTGTGGTTATACTTGTTTGGGAGAAGCTGTGTGGTTACAATTTGAGCTCTTCTACCAACAACTAGAAAAACAAGCCATTATTCACACGTCACCTACAGGATCATAAGCACCCCATCCAGTTACTGTTGCTACCAGCCGGCCAAACGCACTGTTGACAATGATTCTCTGTGCTATCCAAAAGGTTTGTTATGGGAAAAATGTATCAAAAATGACAGAAGTAGCCTGTAGCATTACACAGTGCAGCTTTGTATGGCAAATGTAGTTACTTATCTTACTGTGGGCAAGGGCCTATTCTGTCAACATTTTCTTCAAACTCTATTTCATGTGTTTAATATATGGCCCATAAACACGGCTGCTGGGCAGAAACTTGGATTTGAGGTGAGTTTTCAGTGTGATAGCTCCTTTTATTTTTAATTTGGGAAATGAAAATCCATTTGGCCATATATACGTGACTGCAAGGCAGTGAAGAAGCCCAAGCAACACACTTAGACACACAGCTCTCCTGCTCCAGAGAGAGTTCTTACGTTTTTAGTCAAAGAAAACAGAGCACACCAGACAGTTTGGCCTACAGTTTGCAAGATAGTTAGATTCCTAATTTCCACTGTTATCAATGGGTATTAAGTGTAAGTACCTTTGAGGGCCTTTCTGCCTAGATGCCAGGACTTGCTTTTTCTCAGAATGTCTCTTTCTCTTCACGGTACAGATGCTTTTTTGTTTTTTGCCTGGAGCACCTGTGGTAAGACTGTTGCCAAGGTCTCTGCAGCTGCAAGGGACAAGGTTAGGTTTCTGCTTATAGTCACAGGGACTAAGTAATGCAGATTAGCCTATTTCAAGTGATATTAAAAATGTCATCATTAGATTGCACTTCTCTTCATATAAAAATAGATTAGAGGTGGTCAAAAGATCATTGACCTTTTTATGAAAAAATGGCTTTTTGATCAAAAAGATTGTGAAAATACACATATTCTTTGTTTTTGTTAGAAAAAAATCCACAATAAACTGATGAAAACTAAAAGTAGGTTTTTGTCAAAGTTTTTCATGAAAAGTAAAGATGCATTTTTCACCAAGGATACTGCAGTAAATGATGAACAGAACTTGTACCAGGGTTGAGCTTCAGCTCCTCTAGACTTGACAGGTCATGGATCTGGCCCTCATGGGATTGTTGTGTCAGTTATGAATGTAAGAAAACTGCTTGATCCCCACCACCTCTCATTACAATGTAAGCACTGCCTCTGAGGGGGAGATTTCCAAAGGCAGAAAGGACATTTATGATCCCAACTCCTGTTAAAATTCCATGGAATTTTGGTGCCCTGATTCCATTAGTGCCTTTGAAAATCTGCCTCTTATTCCTTATGGAATTTTTGTTTGTTTGTTTTTTCCAGGGAACTTGTCACTTGCTTTTGTCCCAGTTTATCCAGGGAGGCTTTGGGTGGAAGAGAGAACATTCTGCAATGCTTTTCCTTTCCACATCGTGTTTGATGAAGAAGTAAGACAACTTCCATGATCTGAAGCTTGTAGTTAAAGATGTTATGGCACAGAAAACAATCTAAGAGCTGGATTCTCGGCTGCCATGAATTTCATAGAAGCTGGAGCTAGACTGATATACAGCAGCAGAGGATCTGGCCTTAATTGTTCTGTCTCATGACTTATGTTGGAAATGAAGGAACATCACATTTTGTCTTGATATTTGCAGGTGCATAACAGAAATTAGAATTGATAAGTACCTGCTATCTTAGCATTCCCATTGGGCGATGGTACTTCAGGTCTGTGTGTCTGGTAGCCACTATTAATCCTAAATCTCTGTGGTGCGCTCAGCTGTGCTGTTGCTGCCTGCCTCCCCGGTAACTGTGCAAGAAGTACTACTTAAACTGGGCTAAATACTGCTTTAGTTACATCATTTTACACCACTAAAATCAGTGGGATTTCACAGGTTCCATTGCGAGCAATCCAAACTCATTTGTAGGCCCAGATCTATAGCCTTTGTCCTATCCCCAGGAGCTGTGGAAATGCTAGAACTTCACATTTTTTGAGCTGACCCCCTCACCTTGAGTCCTGCCAGACTATGGCTATATCTCTCTCCCCTCCTTGAACTCTCAAAGTTAGTTTCTTTTGGGGAGGGCTAGAAGGGTGGGGTTGGCTTTTTCATTTATCCACAGATGCATGCTAGAAGCTTGGATTCTAAGGCTATGTCTACACTGCAGGCTTCTTGTGCAAGAACTTTTTGCAGAAGAGATCTTCCGCAAAAAGTTCTTGTGCAAGAGCATGTCCACACTGCCATGTGCTTTTGTGCAAGAATATCCATAGGAGTGTGGACGCTCTCTTGCACAAGAAAGCTCTGATGTTCCCGTCCACACTAGCCTTTTTGTGCAAGAACTCTTGTGCAAAGAGACTTATTCCTCATGGGGAGAGGAATAACTCTTGCGCAAAAAGCCCTCTCTTCTGACAGATTTACTGTAAACTTTCTTGCGCAAGAACAGGCTTGTAATGTGGACGCTCTGCAAGTTTTTGCACAAGAACGGCCATTCTTGTGCAAGAAGCCTGCAGTGTAGACATAGCCTAAATGTCTGATCCCCAATGCTACCCTGAATACACTTTCTTGAGCTATCAAAGCAGTAGCCCATGGTCTCAGACTAATGAGAAGCTGGACACATGTTTATTCAATCCAAAATTAAACAGGTTTTAAATTACCCTCTCCCTTCCACACCCTCAAACAGATGTATTGTAGCATGACATTCCTTTATTTTGAAGGTGTTTTTAATTCTAACTCAGGTTTATGATTTTCCTTACTGTCCTTAGCTAAGAATCAAGCAGGCGGGTGTGAACATTCAAAAGTTTGTGCCAGGACTACGACGACCAGGGAGCAGAGTAGATAAATACTTCAGTGTCATCCATCCAAAAGTTACCTTCACCATTTTCACCATAAGGAAATTTATCAACAGTCAATTTGTCCTCAAAGTACATAGAGAAATGTTGCCCAACTCCTGGAGAAACCAACCCATGCTGAAACTCCGAGGTACTAACTAATGTCTGCTTTTTACTGCTGCCTAGTGTGACAGACCGGGCCGTATCTGGGCACAGCTGAGGGCATCCGCTCAGGGCAAATTGCTCAAATCCGGGGCTCCTTACAGCCCCCAGACTGGTGACCTCTCCAAAAAGGCCACAAACCAGTCTCACAGAGCACTTCAGCTGCCTGCCTGAAGCCTCACGAGCAAAACCCCTCTGACACCCCAGCAATATCCGTGCCCCAGATGGCCCTGGGCCTCATACACAGGTGGGGGGTCCTAGCACCCAATCCCACCTACCCCGAACAAGTCCTGTCCAGTTCCAAGAAACCAGTCACAGATCCCTGGTCAATTTACCCTCTGGATCTTACCCACAAATCACGCTGGGCCAATCCTTTAGAATCTATATCTAAAGGTTTATTATCACAATAAAGAAAAGCATGAGAGTAAGGTTGCTAAAGAATCATACATTACATGCATCGAAACTCCCAGTCCTCGATGCAGGCTCTAGCAGAGATGTTACAACTGCTGGTTTAAAAGTTCTTGTTGCACATCCTAGCATCAGGATGGGTTCACAGGTCTTCCGGGCTCTTCGATCCCTGCAATGCTGCCTCTGGGATGAAGTGCTGAGCTGAGAACAAAATGGCATCGACCACATGGCCTCTTTATACCTCCTTCCTGGCCTCTTCTTGTATGCAGCCAGTCACCTGGCCCTCAGCCTCTCTCTGCTGGCAGCTCTTAGGTCTCCGCCCTCATGCTTTAGGTGTGTCCTTGGCCCATCGAGTGCCATTGTCCCACAGGGCCTCACTAATCACCCTGTTCATAGCAATGCTCAACCACATTTAGAGAAATATTCAGCTTTCACACAGATTACAGATTCCTACCTACACACACAGACATTATACACTCACATAAATAGCGTACACAGGATCAGCAAACAATAAGCTCCCATTCAATACCCCACATGCCCCCCTTTTATACCATTTTCTGGGGCCAACACCCTCATGTAGGGGTGCAGCAGCGATCTGGCTGCTTCCCTCAAATTCCAGTAATGTGACACCTAGTTAATGGGGGGATACCCTGGCAGAGAGGAGCAACTGAAAAACTCGGAGGTTGAATTTTCTGAACTATAATTTTACTTTAGAAAAATTGGGTGAATTGTCCTTCAACTAATTACTAGACAGCATGGCTTACCAAACTGGTCATAAAGTGGAACAAGCTTGAGGCTCACTGAGTATCCTAATCAATCTCCCAGTCACAGTTGTGTGACATTTCTAAGGCAATATGCAAGGCTAGGACTTTTGTAACCACTGAGCACTGGCTTAACTCTACTCCCACTGAAATCAATGGGAGTTTTACCACAGAGAGTGAGATTTTTGAAAATCTTGCCTCTAATGCTTATTTACAGCTAGGGTGGCTCCTTGTTTCTAGAAATGTATACTGGCACTGAGGCTCATATTTCCATGAAGATCCTGGACACCTGTAAAAAATCACTGGCAAAAAAAAAAAAAAAAAGATCCATGTCACAAGCCTGCCCTCCATGGATCACCAGCTGGTGCTGTGCAAACCACTAGTGTTCCACAGTCCATGGCTCATGAACCACTCAGCTAAAGGTCACAATAATTAGAGTATTTTGGGGGTATATTCTTTTGTTTCTTTTTGCATCATGCTCAACCATTGAATAGTCCACACACACATACTGTGCAAGCAGCCTCTTATGTTGATGTATAAAAGTGCCAGTTATTTTAGGATTTCCCCCAAACTGTCCCAGTGTGTTGTGGAAAGTAATACTATTTAATGTAGATGAATTGTTTGTTAACTTTTATCATAGATTCATGTGGTGATTGGAAAAGCATCCAGGCAGGGAATATGTAGGGTAGTAAGTCCAAGTGTGTTGGCACTGACACATGCCTTTATATTTAAAGGTCAAATGATCTGGATGGAATCCCTACAGTGCATGATGTACCTGTGTTCACCAAAGCTCCGCAGTTTAGAGGAGTTGGAGGAAAGAAAAATGCACATTTCCGACATGGCACAACATGACACAACAAGGGACCTCATTCTCCTGAACCAGCAGCGTCTGGCCGAGATGGAGCTGTCCAACCAGCTAGAGCGAAAGAAGGAAGAGCTCAGGATCCTTTCAAAGAACTTGGAGGCTGAAAAGAAGAAAACAGAAATCTTACTGTATGCCATGCTGCCGAAACATGTAGCCAATCTGCTCAAAGAGGGAAAAAAGGTGGAAGCAGGTAGAGGAATTTCACTATCATTCAATACTTCAGGTTCAACTAGAATGGCTGGCCTTAACTTTTCAGTAGCCTTTTATAATTAGAGTGTTCTATGGGCATCCCCTTCCCTTGTCATTGAAGAAGATGATGCAGGTGATATGACCACTTCCATTATTTTGCAATAGAGATAAAATTGTACAGTTCTTAAAGGGTGAATACTCTGCCACCAATCAATAGCAGGGCTGGTTTCATGCGATGGTATGATGTACACGTGTGGAGTATATGTTTTCTTGATATTTCTGGTAATTACTGAAAGAAGAAAGGTTCATTTCATAAGCCCCATCCAACAAAACACTTAAGCAGGTGGTCAGACATTTGTTTGAGCAAAACATATTTGCCCACGCAAATCAAATAGCTTCCTAACACAGCCCTTAACTTCTGGCAACTACATGCACACATTTAGTCTGTGCCTTTAAAGCTGAGCATCAGAACTTGACTACACAAAACTGTGAATCTGATTTAGAGTCACTTACACTCTTCGTTGAAAAATGGATATAAAAGACATTACAGGGCTACTGCTGCACTCTTAACGGGAGAGGTTATTCATAAACACTGGCATATTTGCATTACTTTATACAAGTGTGTTATAAGAAAAGGAGCAGTGAATCTTATTTAAAAACAAATCTAAGGGTGCGTCTACACTGTACCCTAACTCAAAATCAGCTATGCAATTTGAGCTACGCAAATTGTGTATCTTATTTTGATGCTATTTCAAAATAGCTTATTTCATAGTTTGGCGCTGTCTATACAGCACCAAATTTTGAAATAAAGCGCTATTCCAAAATGTCCCTTACTCCTCATAGAATGTCCCTTACTCCTCACAGGGACATCCTAATAGTGAGCCTGAAATAACAGGCTTGTTGTGAAGACACGTGGGATAGCTATTTTGGGATACTTCAGTATTCCGAAATAGCATTGCAGTGTAGATGTAGCCTTAGAGATTAGAAGAATGTTGCAAACAGATATAAGATATTGTCAAAATGTGGCCAGCTATGACAGTATACTTTAAATATGAAAATATTCCAGATGTGATTTCAGTGAAATCTACCCAAGTCAGGTGCCCACATCGCATGGAAATTCAATGCCATTTGAGCATCTTAAGTTCTGCGTCGTAGGCCTGATCTGAAGTCAATTGGAGTTTTTCTGATGACTTCCATGTACTTTGTCTCAAACTAGTCAATAGGGTTTTGTTTGGCAGTTTACAGAAATCTACTGTCAACTTTTATTACTGATGTAGTCAAATAACAATAGATGCTTTTCTAAAGAACTATGCATCTCATATCTGATTTCTCCCTCAGGGGAATTTAATTCCTGCACGATACTCTTCAGTGATATAGTGACATTCACAAATATCTGCTCAGCCTGTGAGCCTATCCAAATCGTTCACATGCTGAATTCAATGTATTCAAAGTTTGATCGATTAACCAGTGTCCATGATGTTTATAAAGTAAGTGCTTCTATTGCTTGTGTTCTTTTTAAACAGTGCTTTTCTCTATGGCACTCCTCCCCCACCCATTCGTAATGCCAAAGAGGAGCTAAAATGGAGAAGAATGGCTATTATCATACCTCACAACTTGACTTATTTTCAAACTTCTGAGATGAAAATTTTGGGGAGGATCATCCCTATTTTTCCCACTGTGAAGATTCCGGAACTCAGAGTTTGTCTCTGGAGCATTTACAAAGTATATAAAACTAATAAAAATATTTCATCTAGAGCTAGGCCCTATATTCATCCCCGTTCTGTGACATGATGGATAAATTCAACCCCTAGTTACTACAATGTGAGTGTAAGGCACTCTTCACCTTACAGTATAGGACATTTTGCCATAAAGCCCAGTGAGGTTAACAGGAGTCTATTGATTTCAATGGGCTTTGAATGAAGTCCTTAAAGACATATTTTCCTGTTTCTCAGGTTGAAACAATAGGTGATGCATACATGGTAGTTGGAGGGGTCCCAGTGCCTACTACCAATCATGCCAAAAGAGTGGCCAATTTTGCATTGGGTATGAGAACTGCTGCCCGAGAGGTGATGAACCCAATCACTGGAGAACCTATTCAGGTACGAAACAGGTGAACTCTGATACAAAGTACTTCACTTATGTGTTTGGCTGAATCACACTCTACGTGTATGAGTAGCTTTAAGAAAGAATATAAGACCTACACTGTGTTTGACAGTGTCTGGCTCAGCAGGGTCCTGGTCTGAGAGTGGGACTCTGAAGTGCTATTAATACGAACAATACATGGTAATAATAAATTTATGTACTTTGTTGAATTTGGGCTGTAGGCCTCAGTTCTGCATGGTGTTGACCAGTGTTCTCTGTAAGCTGAGTGCTTGGGTGGCCACCCAGGATTCATGTCTTGCCCAGCTAATTAGCAGAATGACCAGTCAGCAAGCCTGAGTTCCTCCTGGTGATGCACATTCACACATGCCTCAGTGCACATAACAAAATTTATTCTACATGTAGATGGAAAAAATTAGTGGGAACACTGGTGTTGAGCACTAATCTAGAATCTAGGAAAACATTTAAGAGCATTTATCAGCTTGCAGGAGCAAGTCCATTGGGATCTGCTGTATCTTTATTGGCGTCTGTGTCTGTATGTAATTAGCAAGTCAGTTAATGGCTCCTGAACAAGAACAAAAGTAGCTGACCCTGATTTATTCCAATCTTTCCTCTCCTCTGTATGAGCTGCTTAACAGAGAGCAGAGGTATGGCTCTTTTCCCTGTTAGTTGAGACAGTATAAGCCATTTTATAAATCTTTATGGCACAACTATAAAAATGCAGTGTGAATTTCTACAAAAAAGACCACTACCTAATCCAGAGGTGGGAATAGTGTTGTAGAGAGAACATTGCAGGGTATCTTCTATAACCAGCTTTCATTTGTATTTTATGGCAATAATTTATGGTAAAGCAATGAGATAATACCAGCTTACAGAGCACAAAGCTAAGTTTGGGTAGAATGAATTATAAACGTCATAGGCATAGAGGTACGGTTTATTCTGTGACACTGATGTAACTTCCATTGGGCAATCAATGGGCTACTGGCCAGAGGTGAAATCTAGCCTTTTGCATGGGATGAATTTCACCCTACCTGAGCTTTGTGCATCTCTTCTCTGGAGCAAGAGTGCTCAGGTTTGCTTTCTTGTTTCTGGTTTTACAGATCACAAATGTTCTGAAGAAACTACACCTTTTACTTTAATTTCTGGTTATATCCCTATGAATATATTATCAATATGATATTAATGGCAATAGTATCAGTTTAATGGCCACATGGCACATTCACATTTTATTTAGTAAGATGAAAGACATAGATTAGTTCTAGTGTGAAGAGATGCCAATTTTCCACTGAAATCAACAGCAGTTGTGCACACTTCTTCCCTGGGAGGAATGTGTTCCCGCTATCCGTGCAAGCTGGCAGGGCCAGAAATAGAAGTGTGATATACTGAGAACACCAGAAGATGCAGCCACTCATCCTTCCATTTCATTGTTTGCTGAATTGTAACATCAGCCCCATTTTCTGGAAACTTGTAAGACAATTTTTAAAACTTGCTGAACCTCAAAAAAGCAGAGTTTCCAAAATATACTACGTGTTGTCTTTGGTGGTCTTTCTAGAACCCAAGCTGCAACTTAGTTACCAGAACAGGGAAGAAACTGCTCAGTACTAGCCCATGGAGTGGTGGATGGGGATGGGTGGCTGACATCTTGCTGATGATCACATTGAACAGCCAATACAATTTTCAAAATGCCATGTTGGGTTTATATTGACAGATCAGAGTTGGGATTCACACAGGACCAGTTTTGGCGGGAGTGGTTGGTGAGAAGATGCCCAGATATTGCTTGTTTGGAGATACTGTCAACACAGCTTCTCGGATGGAAAGTCACGGACTTCCTAATAAAATCCATCTCAGCCCAACAGCATTCAGGTAGTGTCAAAAGAGTAAATAATAATGAGATCCAAAACAGCCCAGAGGTCTTTTCCTCATTCTCTTCTGCTTACAGGGGTGGGGAGCCTAAGGCCCAAGGGCCGGAAGCAGCCCCTGGCTTGCCTGGATCTGGCCACCAAGGCTCAGGGGACCCCTCAGCATTGGGGAGCCCACGCTGGCACTCTGCAGGGCTGGAGCACACAAAATCTACTAGGCTGTCCACTCCCCCAGGGTCTGGTGTGTGAGAGGAATGTGGGGTGTGTCTTTCTGCTTCTTAGTAAGGGGCATGTCAGTGAAGGTTTTGATTTTTGTTTTTTGCTTTTCACTTGTGTGGCTGATTTTTCTGTGGATCAGTAGCTCCTGACCCCCAAAAGGTTCCCCATCCCTGCCAGCATTAGCAACAAACAGTTTCCTTCTTGGATGACAGCCAATGTAGGCACAGAGCACAAACTCCACTTAGTTCACAGTTCTTATCTATCTGGAAACATGAATGATAAAGTTTCACTTTCACACTTGCAATGCTAATAGTCTCAAAACAATTCACTAAGAGGGATACACTTTAAATCTGAGTGCCTAAACTGTGACTCAAACATGCTCCTGCTCAAGCAATATCCACATCAAGTGCCTATTTACAATCACTTTGCACCAATAGGGTTTGATTGTGGCACACAGGCACAGCTCTGCAATGACAGGGTCAAAAAAATGAGGTCCCCAGCTAGGAGCTTCTGTAACCACACTGCCCCTCAGAGCAATAAGTAACTTACACAAATAATGTCTTAACACGGCAACACTTCCTGCCCCAAAATAATAAATTATCCTACCTTGCGTTGCTTCCCTGTTGCTAAACTTCCCTGTTGCATTGCTAAACTCCTGTTGTATTTGATGGCAGTTCTGCCAGATTAAAAGCTGCAGGACTGGGTGGACACACAAAATATGTTTTTATAGACTATAACAATTCAGGCTACTCTTCTCCATGGCCATCAGAATTTTTGTGTATCAATCTTTTACAACTTCATATGCAATCCAACAAGAAATCAACAACAATTTGTGGGTTGAAGACATTTGCTTATTTTTATGTAACAAAAGAAAGATGCTATCAAATAGGCTAAACATCCAGGACAAAATAACTCAAGTTTGGGAGCTCAGCATCACAGGGGAATGTTTAACTCTGCATTCCTGATACAAGTTTGTGCGGGACTTCTAATTCAATATAGAACATTGGAAACTCTCATGATGAACATTCTGAATTTTAAAGACTGAAAACATTTCATCCTGCCAATAATTACTATAAAGACCAGTTATAACTAGAAATGAAACTTTATACAAATTACATTGTCTTAACTAAACAGAACTGATCCATATAAAGTATATTCTCAAGAACTCACTTGCTAACTTTACAGACCAGACTGTGTTCGCAGGACTTGCACTGAGAAAAGATACTTACTTGTGAAGTGAGCACAGTTGATTTTGAGCCATAAGCATGGAACCTCTCATTTTTTTCAATGTCACTTTTCTGTATTTAATTGTACATTTTGTTTACAGGGAACTTTGCCCACCATTGCCAAAGATGCAACTGAAGACAAATTGGTTAGGTCTCAATCATTGATGGATAGGCAATGGATGGGTGGGCTGCTAACCATAGGTGGAAGTCAGGTGTGGTTTCCTGGGGCAGTGTTTCTCAACCAGTGGTATGTGTATGCGAGAGAAGTCTGGGGGGTACCTCAACACAAGTGAAATTTGGAGAAAAATGTTCAGGATTTTGCCCTGCAAAGGGTATTGGGGAAGGGGTGGCAGCACGTGCCTGTCAAATTGAACATTTAGAACTGCGCACCCAGACACTAACAGACACACTGTGCATGCGCCTTAGCACCTGGAGGGAAAAGTATGTGCCTGCAGTGGCGGCGCCTGTAAGACCCAGGGCAGTTCCAAGTTGGGGGGCAGATTTGGGCAGGGAGAAAAAAAAATGACTTCCATGGCTACCTCTCCTAGTTAATTTCCTCTCCGGCAGCCTCCCCAGGGTGCTCCAGTGGGGAGGGCGGCTGAACCTGGAGACACATATTACCCTCACCCCCGCCAGCAGCTCAGTACAACGCATCCCCATCGCCCCTTCCCCATGGCACTACAGAGAGGAGCTAAAAGGTGATGAAGCAGCACAATAAGCTTTGCTCCAAAGAACTCCTCCTCCCTACCCGCATCAGTGGCATAGTGAAAGGGGGATGGAGGAGCAGTTGCCCCCGGGCACCATACTTTGGGGTGGGAGCGCACAGTCTCACGCAGCGAGCCTGGTGCTGGTGGGCCACTTGCTCCCTGCAGACAAGCCACCAAGGCAGGGCTGAGTGGCGAGAGCGGGCACTTCAAAGGTAGGGTTACCATAAGTCTGGTGCCTGGCTCTGGGGGAGGAGGGGCATTGGGTGAGAGCAGGGGAGGGCAGAGCTGGGGGTACCTGGCTCTGGTGAAAGGGTGGGTGCATTGGCGCAGGAACGGGGGGGGGGAGGCTAGGGTTGCCTGGTTCTGAGGAAAGGGTGGTTGCATTGGGTTAGAGCAGGGGTGGGTGGGGATGCCTGGCTCTGGTTTACTTATTTATTTAAAAGGGGTACTTTTTTTTTTTTTTTTTAAGTTGAGAAACACTGTCCTGGGATGTAGCAGGCTGCCTAGACACTACACATTGCAGGATTGGGGCTTGAATACCATTGTGTTCTGAGAAATGTCTTGATTAAGTTTGAACAGTCACGTAACATTTAAACGAGCCCTATTTTGTTCTGTACTTTCCCAGAGTAAACAGTCTTTACAGAAGAATTTCTAAGTTTGACCCTTATTGGGAATACTCACGTGCATAAAGTTTAAGCATGTGCATATTTTCAGAACAGGGGTCTAAGCTTGATGCTTCTATGTAAAGGCTAGGTGAAAGTACAACCTAGAGAAGCTGTTCACATGAAATATAACTGCTCATTGAAACGTCAGTGAGACTAGTCATGTATGTAAAGATAAACATGTGCAAAAGTGACCAATGGTCAGAAACTTAGCCTTCGGGCCAACCCTAATTAGAACAATTAACTTGTGCTTTGATTGCTTTGTTCTGTTTACAAAAACAGAACTATATAAAAAAAAGCATCCAACCCAACAAATGTTGCTCTGCAAAATATTCCATTCATCTTTCTTGCTCCAAATTCCAGCCTAGACTTTGTCCTAAAGGTTGTTCCACATTTTCCATTGTGCAGAGCTCTACACAATCAAGGCTTTGAAATAGTTGAAAGGGGAGAAATTGAGGTGAAAGGCAAAGGAAAAATGACCACTTATATTTTGAGGCGGAATCTCTATGCAACTGAGAATGAAATCATGGGGAGAACAGAAAAGCAGCACGTCAGACACATGGATGAGATGGGTGAGCTAAGAGAAATTTTCTAATCCATATATTGGCCAAATTGGTCAGTCTATAACAAAGGATAAATGGACATAAGTCAGATATCAGGAATGGTAACACACATAAACCTGTAGGGGAACATTTTAACCTGCCTGAGCACTCATTTATGGATTTAAAAGTAGCCATTCTTCTACAATGGATTTTCACAAGAGAGTGAGGCATTGACCTTCATATGCAAATTTGACAGTTTCCCGCAGGCTTAACAAAGACTAACTGGATGACCCATCATAAATCCAGTTTTCCTTACATTCAACAAGCTATTGACATCAAAAGCTGAGTATGGGATACTTCCAGCCTACTCAATTAGCCTCATTAGCACCTGCACTATTATTGACAGGTACATTTGATTTTTCTTCTCCCTTCTTTTTCTGTTATAATTTTGATAGCCCCCTCTTTTTTCTCCATTCAAGTTCATCTGAAGAAGAGGGTTTTGCCCATGAAACCTCATGATACTATATATATATATATATTAGTCTCTAATGTGTCACAGGACTACTCATTGTTTTTAAAGTTAAAGACTAACATGGCTACCACTCTGAGACATTTCCTAATCCATACAAAGGATGTAAAGTGATATTTCTCTTTATCCACATAAAGCTCATATGTTAAAAAGAATACCTCTTGCCTCATACATTAAACAGACATTGCATAGTTATATCCTTGCCTTAAGTTTGAAATCTAAGCACTCAAACTATTTTCTAAAACAGCATCTCAAACAGAGTTTGCAGTTCCACTGATTTCAATGACTGTTTTGGGGCTTAGTATCTCTTTTGCTCAGAGCAAGCAATGTTTTCTAGGGAGTGGCTTTAAATTGACAATATATATGTGAGTAAATTACAATTATTTGTAAAGAAATGTAATGGATATTGTCTTTGTATTCTTGAAAATTGTATTATAACCAGTCCAATTCAACTAAAAAACAAATAATCCACATTTTCTTCACATCTTTATTCTGAAGAAACCCTCTCAAAAATTCAATGAATTACATCATTTTAGCCAAATATATTTTTGGGGCCTGCTAATGACCACGTCATTATTTGTTTCTGTGCTACATTAGCTATTGTGCTACTAAAATCACGAAAAACAAAAAACATGATGAAGATACTATGAAAGTGGGCACCCTACTTTGGTCCAGAAGCCAAACTCTTTGCATATTTATTTGCTCACATGTCACCTGATATAGCTTTAGACCAGTGCCTTATTTAGCCTGTAAAATATTGACTGATGGAGAATGTCAATGACCAAAAAGTGAATAAATCAATCCAACTTCACATCTAACAAGGTGAAAAACCAAATTGTTTTTGATAAGAACGAATTATTTTGAACTTCAGGAACTTGAAAACAATCACAGATTTAAGGCATCCTCCAAGATGTGTGCAGCCATTGGTCAGCACATGACAAAAAACAGAGACTATACATGCTATACATGCTGGGGATACTATACTATGGATCAGAATACAGACACACACACACCTGTGTGCCTAATTTGCACGTCAGTGTGGTAACTGCACACACAAATTCAGCCAGCCCATTGCTCAGACCTTTTCTAGTGAACACAGGTGAGTTTCTGGTTTTCAAAAATGTAACCCAGAAAGTTTTCACACTTCCAGGCTTTTGTTTAAAAGCTCTTCTTCCCATAAACGCCTAATGCAGACAGCGCACATTGTCACATGTGTGGTCTCCTTCCTCCCCCTTTCTGCAGAGGCAGATGCTCTGGGAAATCTAGCCAGCAAGACTATTGCTGTTATGAAGTATGCTGACAGCCAGCAGCTGCTCACCAGCAGCAGCCTTGCATATGGTGAGTACATCAAGGATTTGTTTCAAAATACTCCTACTACTTTATTTCACATAAGGACAGGGGAAGATGATCCAAAACAGTCTGCTAAATGTCATGTTTCATCTGCTTACCATGGTAATTAGTGACTTAGCCCGTGTCCAAACTAAGAATTTCAGCTTTTTGTATTGAGGCAGCTACCTCACTGAAAGCCCCTCGTGAGATGCACTGGTTCAATTCACCTTTACTTGCAACTGGAGTAAAACTGCACCAGTGCAGATTGTAGCTTATAGTCACTTTGCTTGTCTACACTAGGGGTTTGTAAGTGTGCAGTGATTGTCCACCAATGTTGTGTCCTGGGCAATTCACTATTGTAAACAAAACCTTTGAAAATCTAGGCATAAATATGGCTGGGTCATTGACTGGCCTACACAAGGCAAACAATCATGATTTATAGTTTATGCAAGGTTTAAAACACAATTCTTTTTTAAACCAACCCAGATCATCACAGGGCTTGAGGAGTATCAAGCTATGTTAAAGCATGTTCTATTCCAATTCCAACCTAAAGCAGCTTCAGTGACCTGATTTGACCTTATTCACTATGCCTGGCCAATCAGTAAAAGCGGCGAGGAGTCCTGTGGCACCTTATAGACTAACTGAAGTGTAGGAGCATAAGCTTTCGTGGGCAAAGACCCACTTCGTCAGATGCATGCATCTTTGCCCACGAAAGCTTATGCTCCTACACTTCAGTTAGTCTATAAGGTGCCACAGGACTCCTCGCCGCTTTTGCAGATTCAGACTATGCACGGCTACCCCTCTGATACTTGGCCAATCAGTGTTATAATTTTTTTTCTACAGCTTTGTTCATACCCCCATGATGCTAAAGTATAGCAGCTGAAGCAGTCACAGACTTCGTGAAGACAGAGACCGTCAGCTGTCCCATTATTGGGGATGTCTCTAATCATCAATACAGCTTTTAGTGATGCCATGCTAATTTACCTTACACCCACTAGCTTCATAAGCATTTGCATTTCAGCATTCTCACTTTGAAAAGCAAGAGAATTTTTCCTTCCACAGGGAGCTTTATGAATCTCTTTGTTTTCTCCTCATTTCAACCCACCAATTCTTTTTCTGAGCCATGAAGTCCTCCACTAAGGAAGGATTCCACTGCTGTTATCAGAGTTACGGGGAAAATGCTTCCATGTCATAGTGGCAGTCTGCCGTATAAAACCTTATAATAGGATACACTAGCAGGCACCAGATTCCTAGAACATAACTACCGCTTTTTAACTGCTGGAAGAGTGGTTGTTGAGTGGTAAATGCATGCCTTGGGAACTTTACCCTCTCCCAGCTCCCTTTTATCCTATGCTCTCCTGCTAGCCACATCATGCTCATTTCCTATCTCCAGATATGTTCCATTTGTATCTCATTTCCCCATCAATTTGTTGAGCAGGTTTCTAGCACACTTTGTCTTAGAAATGTTACCTCTTGTTGCTTTTGTTACATAGAAGCACAGAATTTGATATGTCAAGTGAAGATAGAAGTTCAGAAACAAAATAGCAGCTCTGTCAGATAAAGCAGAACTGAATGCGTCAGCTCTGCCTGTGAGAGTATCTGCTCTCATGGGACAAAGCCAGAGTCTAAGAAAGGGTATGAGCAATTTTGTCAGTGTTTCCTCCTGGGATGGCTAAAAAGCTAGTTCTGTTCACAGCGGGGTGGGGGTGAGGAGTCCTTGGCGAATTCACTTTTTTTAACACCTCTTTTTGTTCTGACTTGTTATTTGTCAGAAGCTGAAGCCAGTCTGTGTAATGGAGAGAGTACAAAGGATGATGTGGAACAGCAGCTTTCAGATCAAACAAGGACACAGCACTTCAGAGTCGGCAATGCACATTCTAGTTTGTGTGTTTTGTTGTAATAAAAGGAAAATAAGGAACAATGAAATTCATAACATTTGTTTTTAAGGAATATAATGAAAGATAATAAATTTTCATTCCTGATTTTAAACAATCCAATACTGTATAATAAGAAAGATGAATCAATGTCTTTGCTTTCAAGAGAAACAGATGAGCTTTTGTTCCTTATTAAAATGTAAAGGAATACTATATGAGTTCTCCCCCGCCGGCTCTTAGTATAAAATATATTACCTGGGATACAGCAAATGCAGCAAGAGTTGTGGTTGCCTGGCTTAAAAATAAGAATGAGTAGCTAATTCAGTCAACCAGTATTTTGCATACAAACAAGTACCATGTAGTTTGACAGAATTTATAAGCTACCTGAATACTTACACAAATTAATCCTATGCATTAGCCTAAAGGCAGAGAAGATACTGATCCAGACTTCTTTGGTTCCAGTATTGAAATTATGTTAAAATGGAATCTCAGGGATTTAGAGCCCCAGTAAAAATTGGTGCACATTACATTCTGGCTAAGTATCTGTGATCGTATCTACCTCTAGCAGCTTGTACATACAGTGAAAACATTGCTATTACTCTGGGAGTTTATTCCATTAGCTCAAATAATAAAGACTATGGATCATGGGCTCTAGCCCCACTTCATAACAACATGGTAAATTCATCACAAAGTGGCAGTCTCCAATTCAAGAGGGGCTTAGATGTTTTTTGATGTAACGTAAGAGGAAACGGGGACAGAAAGGTGAAATGATTCACCTACGGTCACACAGTGAATGAGTGAGTGGGACAGCTGGGTCTTCGAGCAGCGTGTGCCTTCAGTGTCAGAAGTGAGTAACAGTTAAGTTCTATGTACTATGGCCCATGTGAAAGGAGTTGGCAGTCTCATTCCAGGTCCCAATAGCACTACCAGAGCATCCAAACATTTGATCGGCACAAACTGAACTACCTTTTCACGCTTAGAGCAGAGGTCCCCCAAAGGGCCTGGACCAATCTCCACAAGGAGTGGGGAGGTAGCACCACCCAATCCTCCCCCAACTCTGATCCAGCAGTGGTCCTGGACCCAGCCCCAACCCCAACCCCATCACCAACCTTGGCCCCTCCACTGCGCCTCAGGCATGGCTTCTACTCCCAGCTTCAGCCCCTGACCCCAGCTCACTTCTTGGTTCTGCTCACAGCCCCTAGCCTGTCCCTAGCAGTGGCCCCAGCTTCAACCCCTTACTTCTGTCCATACTCCTTACACCCTTAGCTGTGGCCCCAATGCCAGCCCAGCTCTGGGGGGGGGGGGGGGGGGGATATGTGGATAGGGTAAGGGGAGGCTTGACTGTGAAAAATATGGGAAACCACTGTCCTATAGGAGGGAGTTGATTGTTTATACTTAACATCCTAAGGAATGATGTCAAATGATCAGAAGTTGTCTTGCAAAATATTGCTTCTGCCACATGTAAAAAGCTGAGACTAAAGCTGCACTGTAAAGAATCCCTTTTCTTATCAAATCCTCTAAGCCAATGAGCATACTAAACCCACTGAATTCAGTCATCAAAGCCCTTTTGTGAGTAGTCAAGGACCTTTCAAATCCCATTTCTAAGCAGTCATCCTTAGGCTTCCCCTTATCTGGGGGTCACGAGGGATGAGCTCCCTCCTCCCAAGTCAGTTAAGACCTCTCACATTTTTAATCAGAGGGAAATGACACAAATTAAATAAATTTATCTTCATGGGAAATGAATGATCTTCCTCTAGGCTTGGGAATGAACATGTTTCTAAATATTTTATCAGAGAGGTGTCTCAAATGTAATTCAGGAGGAAGAGTGAAGATGAACATCACATATCTAAACAACTGGCACTTTAAGAGCCAATGCAACAACAACTTTCCTACCTATATTCACAGAGTACTTCATTCTTTCATTTATATGGGGTAGTCCACATACCAAGCCATATAATACATAGGCGGGAATGTGAACACATCTGGGTTTTCGTTTAATAGTCTCGTGGCACAGACTTGCTTTTAGTTTGCTGCTTTTGAAGATATATTTCATGTTGTGCTCAGCAGTTATCCTTTTACACATTATGTAGACACATCAACAACCACACAGTAAACAGGGTTCTAAAGCTTGATACTATATTGTGTGTAACAAAGCCAGTTTTTTACATATGTTATATATTCACCTTTCCTCTGACATCTGCATTGCACTTGGGAAAACACTCACACGCAAAGGGATGAGCTCCAGGGAATGTAGAAACATTATCTAGCACGGGAATACTCAATTTTCGCTTGTATAATACATAACATACACTTAACATAATACACTTCTGGTCTCTTGCCAGAGATTCTAAATGATTAGACTGTATCAATTTACTCTTCAAACACTGATTAAAATCTCAAATCTTTCATAGCAAATGATGCATGAACCAGAGTCAGAAACGTGATGACTGAAATATTGCAATGTCACAGATTCATCACACAGCTTTTCCAAATGCACACACATTGTATTTCAGCTGGCTCCTTAAACGCTCTACTCACACATCCTGCTGATCTGCTCCCCCCTCTTGTGCTTGGAAAGATAATAGCCCAGCCTTAATTGAAGCAAACAGGTCATTAAAACGGCAATTTTTTGTAGACATTCACATGACTGACATTCACTGACTGCCAAAGACAGGCACAGAATGAAGGGGGTGGATATTCAAGCACATTTAGCATTAGCGTCTACATAAAACCAAATCTAAGGTAAACATTCAAGCAGCGAGGGGGTCTTAGTATCTCCCTTCATGTTCCAAATAATCCTCATTTGGTGCAGACTAAACAACTACCCAACTTTTGCCATCTGGATGAAGCTCGATCATAGATGAAGTCTTTGACCTACCTTCCTTCTGAGAGTAAAAGGACTCTCTTCTTCTTACTATATCTAACATCCATACAGCATGTAGAACTTATCCAGCCTTACTTCAGGAGAGCTCTCATCCCAGCTCCCAAAGGTGTGTTAAGTTCCCACTGGAATCCAGAAATTCTAGGTCTTCATCCCTGTCAAGCAAAGCACATTGTCCAAAGCAGCTGTGCAAGTAAGTTACCATCTTACCAGAGATGGATATGTGACGAGCAAAGCATTACTGTAAATACAGAATTTTGTCTTCCTCCACCCCCTTTACAGAAATGGACACCATAACCAAGATAATATGGATGCATACATTTATTCACTTCATTATAAACTGTCTGATTTTCAAGACCTGCTGAGCAGCCTCAAATCTCACCACCATCAATGGGAGCAAATATCCAGCATCTCTGAAATCAGGCTAATTTTATTGAAGTTATTATTGGTATGACAGTAAGAGTGTGAAGAACATATGGTCTAAATAAACAAGATTGAGAAAGGTGGGAGAATGAAATCATTATTATTTCTAGGTGAGGAGTTGAGGCTGATAGGTGTTTGGTGGCTTGCCCACATGAACACAGGGGCTGCGTCTAGACTGGCATGATTTTCCGCAAATGCTTTTAACGGAAAAGTTTTTCCGTTAAAAGCATTTGCGGAAAAGAGCGTCTAGATTGGCACAGACACTTTTTGCGGAAAAGCGTCCGTGCCAATCTAGACATGGTTTTGCACAAGAAAGCCCCGATCGCCATTGGGGCTTTTTTGCGCAAAACAGTTTTTAGCTATCTACACTGGCCCTCTTGCGCAAATACATTTGCGCAAGAGGGCTTTTTCCCCGAACAGGAGCAGCATAGTATTTGCGCAAGAACACTGAGAATCTTACATTAGATCGTCTGTGTTCTTGCGCAAATTCAAGCAGCCAGTGTAGACAGCTGGCAAGCGGCTGCTTTTGCGGAAAAACTTGCCAGTCTAGATGCAGCCAGAATGTGTGTAGAGGTTAGCCATTGAACTCAGACTACCTGAATGTCAGGCAAGGCTGCAATTACAAGACCAACATTCTTTGCATCTATGGATTTAGAAGCTGAACTTTTGGTAGCTAGTTTTGAAAAACACTGGCTTATTCTTCAACACAAATTTCCTCAATATCTTCCACTCTGAATATAGGTTTCTAAATGCTCTGGTCTCCCCAAGGTATGGCCCACAGTGTGTGGCCTTAAGCACAAAGTTGGCTTAACACTTTCAGGAATATCACAACAGTTTTCTCTACTGTCACTACTTTTATGTTATCCTTTCTGAATGTTCAAATGCCTGATGTTGAGCTCTCCTGGCCCTTTCCACAGAGTTATAAATATCGTCTAACACATCATTGTTCAGGTACGACTTCTGTATTACTTTCAAGTTGCCTCCTTCGCTTCAGCTTAAGCTACATGTAGGCAAAAAACAAAAATAAAAAAAACCAAACAATCCCTCCTCCCCACCCCCAAACCAGCTGAATGATCTCATTTTTTCCCTCTCATTTCAGACATTCAGCCTGTTAGGCAGAGTTACTGGAATAAAGCAGGGAAGCTCTTTTTCCACAGCAAGCCATCTGGCTGACATAGACTCATACTGATGCTAATCTGTTGGTTTCTTTCTTTTTATTATTTTTTTTCCTGAGGAACACTTCATCTGCAGCTGTAAATTCAGACCTGCTCCCTCTGTGCACAGAGCATTCATTTTGCACACATATTTATTACCACATTATGCCCCATTGTAGGTGTCAGGAAATCATTGTTATCTTTGGTGCGTCTACGTTGTTCTAATGTCAGGGATGTACTTTCAAATGGAAATTAAGCAATTATGTTTCACATGGGGAAACCTGACAGATGCATAGATTTTTACACCACTGGCAATGTCGCTGTCACAAAAGCAGTCATTGCTCCCGGCGGACTGTCAAAGAAATATAATGTACTTCAAGAATAGGGCAAAAATACAGGAGTAATTAAGTGTGCGATGAGAGTTCATAGATCATGTAGCTGTTTAACTTCAAAATGTGCTAATGACATGACGAGATCGCTTAACGCATCCATGTAAAGGAGGCTTAAAGGAAATTATTAAAACGCAGACAATTGCTTTCCACCTCATCTTCACCCAACTCCCATTTAAGTGAACATGATCAACTATGTTAAATATTTTTTCTCCTGTTAGGAATTTCTTTAAATAGGCTACAGTGAAAATACAGACGTTGTAAGCAATGCTGCACATCAGACTTATTAAATAACTCCTTTTCCTTTGGCTTTGTAAATTGTTTATAAAGGGCCATGCTTACTCTCAGTATATGTTGGCTGAAATTCATTTCTAATCTTTATGCTGTACAGTCTTCCTCCTTGGTTATTTTTTTGTTTGTTACAGGACTTTATTCAGCAATCTTTTGTGAAGCTCTTGGTCAGTAGCCTCCTTGCTGCTCCCAGTTTGTAACAGACCAACAGCAGAATGATTCTGGCAGTCAGTGAATGCAGGCAGGCAGGCAGGCAATTATTTTCACTCCCCTCTTGAAATCAATAGGAATTTTGGGCCCAAGAAATAGAATAAGTTAAAAAAGATCTGCTTCTAAAAAAATATTTAAACCAACAGAGACCAGTCAATGTGTGTGTATTAAACCAGGTTTCTGTGTATAATGATCAGTTTAAATGGAAAATTATAAGCATTCTATAAAATGGATCTATTTAATAGATTTAGAGAGACTCACATCCTACAGTACTATCCATGAGAGATGCACTCACTTAATGGGCATTTTATACAGTCAATCCTGCAGTCTTAACTCAGGCAAAAAAATCTAATTATTTGTATTATAGTTGAACAGAGAGATACAAGAACACATACGTTCCTGCTCCCAAAGCTTTTACAATGTATAAGATAAGGCAGGCAAAGAGTGGAAGAAAGGAAAGATTACAATTGCTGTTTTACAGTTGCAGCATAGAGTAAGTGACATGCCCAAGGTCTCACTGAGTCTCTGTAGCAGAGCCAGGAATTGAACCCAGATCTCCCCAAGCCAGGTCCAGTGGCCTAGCCAGCCTCACCCTCTCTGAGTTTTGCTGGTACAAGGACTGAGTAAGAACTACAGACTCTGAAAGTAAATAGGATCAGCCCCCAGTGTAGTTTGGATACTCAGTACCAGGTACTTAAGAATTGGCTTTTGTAGATAGAATTTTGCTATTATGAATTGTTTAATAGTAAAAGAAACACTTTATGAAGTTCTAATTTATTCTAAAACATTTCAGCAGCATAATGAACTTTATTATATTCAGGGCCTGTGGCAATCCGTAGTTCTATGGCTGTATAATCATTTCTGGTTTCACTGTATTTAGGATGCCCATGTTTCTGACTGTGTTACCTTTTTACCCTTAAGGGTAAAAAACAAGGGTCTGTCCTTGGACCAATCCTATTCAACTTATTTATAAATGATCTAGGGAAAGGGATAAACAGTAAAATTTGCAGATGATACCAAACTGCTCAAGATAGTTAAGACCAAAGCAGACTGTGAAGAACTTCAAAAAGATCTCACCAAACTGAGTGGGCAACAAAATGGTAAATGAAATTTAATGTTGATAAATGTAAAGTAATGTACACTGGAAAAAATCCCAACTACAGTAATTCCTCATTTAACACGTGCCCGCTTAAAATGTTTTTGTGATAGCATGATTTTTTTTTAGGGAACATTTTTTGAATTACACGACCGTCGCTGGAATAGCACGATTTCCCCAGCCGGCCCATTGCCAGCGGCAGCCCGGGGCTTCCCCCACCTCTCTGCAAAGCGGTGGTGGGTTTGCCGCTCGCTGCTCCGTTCCCTGCTGACTCCCCCTCACCGGACGCCTTGTCCCCTCTCTTTGGCCCCCGCTTACAGGCTGGTGGCTGGGTTTCCCCAGCCGGCCTGTCACCGGCGGCTGCGTGGGGCTTCCCCCACCTCACTGCAAAGCGGCGAAGGGTTTGCTGCTCGCAGCACCGTTCCCCGGCAACCCCCACCATTCACCGGACGCAGTGCGGGTCCTGGCAGACCTGTCACACGGGCACACTCCAAACCCAATCCCCCTCTCCTCTCCTCCCCTTCCCTTCCCAAGAGCCAAACACCTCCCCTCCCTGCTGTAACCCAGTCCCCTTTCTCCCCCAACCTTATGTCCCGGTCCCAACAGACACCACCACTTGAAATGCAACCCCCACCTTTTCCATTATTTTCAGTGGGAAAACTGACCCCACACAACATGTTTTCACTTAACAGAATCATTTTCTGAAACATATCTATAGTGTTAAATGAGGAATTACTGTATATGTACAATATGATGGGGAATAATTTAGCTACAACTACTCAAGAGAGATCTTGGAGTCATCATGGATAGTTCTCTGAAAACATGCACTCAATGTGCAACGGCAGTCAAAAAAGCAAACAGAATGTTAGGAATTATTAAAGAAAGGAATAGAGAATAAGACAGAAAATATTTTATTACCTCTATATAAAACCATGGTACGACCACATCTTGAATATTACGTACAGATGTGGTCGCCTCATCTCAAAAAAGATATATTGGCATTGGAAAAGGTTCAGAAAAGGGCAACAGAAACTATTAGAGGTTTGGAACGGATCCCATCTGAAAACAGATTAAAAGACTTAGACTTCTTAACTTAGAAAAGAGGAGACTAAGAGGGGATATGATAGAGGTATATAAAATCATGACTGGTGTGGAAAAAGTGAATAATGAAAAGTAATTTACTTACTCCCACAATATAAGAACTTGGGGTCCCCAAATGAAATGAATAGGCAGCAGGTTCAAAACAAAAGGAAGTTTTTCTTCACTCAGCACACAGTCAACCTGTGGAACTCCTTGCCAGAGGATGTGGTGAAGACTAGGACTTTAACAGGGTTCAAAAAAGAGGTAGATAGATTCATGGAGGTTAGGTCCATCAATGGCTGTATTAGCTAGGATGGATAGGAATAGTGCCCCTAACCTCTATTTATCTCTAAATGGGTGACAGGAAAGGGATCAATGAGGATTACCTGTTGTGTTCCCTCCCTCTGGGGTATCTGGTATTGGCCACTGTCTGCAGACAGGGCTTGATGGATGTGAGGGGGTCCACTCACCACCGTAGCAGGGGTCTGCCGTCTGCCTCCGGAATCAGCTCCTTTTGCTGGCAGAGTACCTTCCCTCTGGTGGGGCTTCCCCTCTTTCCTCCAGGCCGTGTCGTCCTCTTAACCACACTGCCCTATGGCAGTGCCCAAGTCCGTCTCTGAGCCCCTCTTTCAGGGGTTGTTGTTTCTCCACCGGGTCGTTATGCAGGCCCTGCAGTCTGGGGGTTTGTTTGGCTAGAGCTCCCCTAGCCCTGCCTTGCCCTCCCCAGCCCTGCTCTAGCTCCAGGGAGCCTCCTGCTTCCCCAGCAGCCAGGCCCTCACTGACCTTCCTCCTGGGAGCCGCCACAGCCCAGGTTCTTATATAGCCCCTAGCTGGGCCCTCATCCCCTGATGCAGCCCCAGCTGGGGCTAAACTCCCCAGCCCTGCTTCAGGCTGGGGTTTGCCCTTAAAGGGCCAGTGCAGGACGAACGCCCTGTCACACACCCTCCCCCTTAAGTATTTCTCACGGGGGGGGGGGGTACCTTTAGCCACCGGTTGCACCTGCACTGTCAGTCTTTATAGGAGTTCTCCGAGGCGGAGGGGGACCTGGACCCACCCTCTCTCCAGGTCCCAGCCCAGGACCCTAAGGGTAGGCGTCTGCGATGCGCTGCCCGACCGGGGGGGCCATAGCCGCAACTCACCGGTCCCCGGGTCTCCCTGACCCTGTCCTGGGCTCCTTCCTCCGCCTTGGTCCATCTATGTCCGCCGCTTCCCTGCCAGGGGGGCTCACCTCCTCCCACCGCTCTGGTCTGCCGCGGGTGCCTGCATGGCTCTACCGGCGTGGGTCTGAGTCCGGGTTCGGCGCCCTGCTGGTTCTGTCCACCGGGGTGGGATGGGGCCCTCTCTCCTCTTTCCAGGCAGGGAGTCCTCTTTTAAAGCTGGCGCCCTTTCGAGGGATGCTGGCGCCTGCACCTTGGGCCACTCGTGGCCCCGCCCTCAGGCGGCTGACTCCGGGGCCAGCAGCGCCTGCGCGGGTGGTCGCCGCCGAACAGGCACGGCAGAGCCGTCCCGATCCTCCGGTGGCTACGCCCCCCCCCGGCGCTTGAGTGCGGGGCGCAGGGTTAGTGTCTGCCGCCCCGTCACAATGGACCTTTGGTCTGACCCACTGTGGCTGTTCTTATGTTCTTAAGTACTCCCTCCCTCCTCCTCACCTTCCCATTTTATTCCTTCTCCTACTTCACCTTCATGTCTTCTTCCTTGCTATCCCATATACCTGGAAGACCCATATTCACAAAGCCAACATTCTCTTCCTTCTTATGTTTTCTCTTAGCATTTCACAGTAAACATGGGTTTATGGAAAATTATGTCAAATTAATCTGATTTTTAAAATAGTGATTACGAATTTGGTTAATAAAAGTAACAGTACTGATGAAACAGATGTCTGTATTAAGACCACTGGTTTGGTACTGCACAACCAGGTACAGATTAGCTATTCTGAAGGCCAGGAGCGAACAGATTTTGTGGGGGCCTCTTAGGTTCCAAGATGGGGCCAAAATGAGTGGTTCAGTGATGGGGCAAAAAAGAGGGGGTTACTGGGGTGTTGGATGGGGTGCAGAGTCTGGGTGGAAAGTAGGGTGGAGAAGTGGGCTGGGATGGAGGTAGAGTGGTGCAGGAGGAGGCTGGGGATTCGGGTGCTTACCTGGCACAGCCCCCGGGGGAGTAACATGTGGCTCCACAGGGAGTAATAAACAATGAAGATGACAGGTCACTGATACAGAACGATCTAGATTGCTCGGTAAACTGGGTGCAACTATAAAGTTATACAAATAGTAGCAAAGAAAAAAAACCATGTCACACTGTAATCACACCTTATACACTACTGTAATAATTTTAGCACAAAAGATGCCTTGCGAGGTATAATTTGAAAATAAATAACTCACTGATCATTAATATTCTTGTGTGATATATGTATGTAAGGTTATGAATATATGGTGGAATTATAACTAAAGTATGTTTAAACCAGCTATGTCAGGAGAATTGTGAAACAAGTCTACCTAAACAAAGGAATGTGTTTATCTCTATTTACATATAAACAGTGAACAGACATGAAGCTAACAGGAGGAGGGAGGCAAATTTAAAACTAACAAATGAGGGAGAAGACAGAATAGGATCTAAACCCAGCAAGAGAAAGAAGCTTAGTCTGGGTTTTACTTTACAGAAGAACCCATTTCAACGGTTTACTAGTATATAAAGATAGGGGGCTGAAGCTCAAATGATAAGCTACTGAATAAACTAATGTATAATACAGTAATATTGTATACTAAGTAAATAGATGAGGTCTTTTCTGAAAGCTAATGACACACAGGTGATTAATATTGTTTAGAAATATATGTATTACCCCTAAAGGAGGATTGTGATCGATTTTGTAACCAAGGCGGGTGGAAGTCAGAATGCGATCAGCATATTGCTGACAGGCTGTTGGGGTCAGAGCTGCTGGACCAGGGCTGCAGCTTTACACAGACACTCAAGGTGTGACCTACATGCTGGCAGGCTGGTTGTGAGCAGCCCAGGCTGGAGCTCCAACAGCAAAGCATTGTGAAGCACCCAGAGTTACAGGACAGACAGCAGCACAACCCCTCACCAATCTGGATGATCTACCCTTCCCCACAAACCCTGACCAGACCATGACACCATACTTGCCTGGGAGGCAAGAAACTCCGAAAAGGACTGGGGGTGGGGAGGAAGTCAGGGTGAATAATCAACATAATATGAGCACCCACTGTGATACTGTGGCCAAAAGGGAAGATGTGACCATTGGAGGTATAATAAGCAGAGGTGAAAGTAAGCGGGCGCGCCCTGGTGCACAGCTCTGGCAAGAGTTGGCTGAGCTGCGGCAAAAGCCAAAAGAGAGCTCAAGAGCGGGCAGGGACCCAGGTTGCAATAGGACAATACCTGTAAGAAATTTTAAGTTACTTTCATTGCTGATAATAAGGAACATAAGAACGCCCATACTGGGTCAGACCAAAGGTCTATCTAGCTCAGTATCATGTCTTTCAACAGTGGCCAGCACCAGATGCCCCAGAGAGAATGAACAGAACAGGCAATCATCAAGTGATGCCTCCCCTGTCACCCATTTCCAACTTCTGACAAACAGATGCTAGGGACACCATTCCTACCCATCCTGGCTAATAGCCACTGATGGACCTAACCTCCATGAATCTATCTAGTTCTCTTTTGAGCTCTGTTAAAGTACTGGTCTTCATACGATCACAAGCAAGGAGGTTATTTGATCTGTTTGGGGTTTTTTGACACTGATGCAAACACTGCTTGAATATTGTGTCCTGTTCTGGGACCCACAATCCAAGGATGTTGGCAAACAAGAGAGGATTCACAGAAGAGCCACCGGAATAAATAAAACACTGGGAAAACCTTCCTTCCAGCCAAAGGTTCAATCTGCTTAACCTAACAAAGAGGCAGTTAAGGGGTGACTTGATTACAGTCTATAACACTCTGCCTGAGGAAAAGAAATTTTATAATAGACGACTCTTCAATCTAGCAAAGACATAACAAGGTCCAATAGCAGGAAGTTGAAGTGAAACAAACACAGACTAAAAATAAGGTGTGAATTTTTAACAGAGAGAAATTAGCCCTTGGAACATTTATGAAGAATTGTGGTGATTTCCCATTACTGGAAATATTTAATGCCTGTGACAGCTATGTGGTCAATTCAGCCTTGAAAATTTCAATCAATACCCACACACATTTAGCAGAATGCGTGCACTAGCTTATCCCAGATTGCCCATATTTTAATCCACACTTTTGCATCCCTTTTTGTTTTGTTTGTTTGCTATCCTTGTGCATTATACTATGTCTAAAATTAGACTGCAAGTTCTCTGGGTTGAGGATCATACCTTCTAACTGTTCTTTAAATGGCCAAGCATGACAGGCAACTGTAAAAATAAACAGTGCCATAGAGTCAGTCAAAAAGCTACATAAAAAGGGCCAAGAAAGACCTTACAAGTATAGTGGCCCCAATTATAGTAAAGAATCACTGGCAAACTCGTTTATTTTGATTGGCTTATTGATTTAAACTAGAGCCCAACCATCTGTTCTAAGAACATATTAAGTTAAAGCACAGGATAGTACAACTATTGTAATGAGTTATAGCTTTTTAAAAAATAGTTCTTACCTACTACCAAATGCTTTTCACATATTCTAGACACGAGATTGGAGGAATTGCCTGTTGTGGTTAGATTGTTTCCTGATATAGTAAAATACATGGAAAAATTGAGGGATGGAAGCATGTTGGACCACGAAGAATTCTATGGGGAGAATTGGATCTTGGATCACATTCTACGCAACCATCCCCAACCCTGCCTAGGATACCTCTCATCTTCTCACTCCTTCTACTTAATTTCTCCTCTCATTTTTCTACTTTCCTTGCTGCATAAATGCTCCTGTCCCTGGATCACAGCTTTTGGCAAGTGCTTCTGGTCACTGAATAGTGGCACTGAAAGAGAAACTTAAGATTTAGTCTTAAAAAACAAGCACCTTTGAAATAAAAATCACATTAGACAATCATCCTACAGTTTGCCTCTTGGTCTAAGCTGCACTTTCCAACCACTTGGCTAGTAAAAAAGACAGATGTTAACAGGCTATGTCAGCAGTTCTTTATTGTAACAAATCCATTACAGACTTCTCTACTGCACTCTCTTTCTTCCCCAATTCCTTACAACTCTCAGTCATTGCCACCTAGTGACTTAGTATGGAAATGTAGGTTGGGATTTATTGATGCCTATGTTGGAACAGATAAGATAAGGGTATGTTTACACTACATCTTATGCTGGCATAATTTGTCACTCGGGAGGGTGAATAAATCGTGCCAGAGTGACAAATTACTAGGACCCAAGTGCTAGTGTGGACAGTGCTATGTTGGCAGAAGAACTTCTCCCATTGACATAACTACTTCAGCACCCGTGAGTGGCAGAAGCTAACCTGCTCCCAATGGCTTAGAGCAGCTACTTTCGAGAGCTTACAACGGCACAGCTGAGCCTCTGTAAATTTTCTAGTGTAGTCGTGCTGTAAGATTTTGCCTGGTGTTATGCAGATGTGTTAAATGGGTGAGGGGACTGCAGTCACAGAGAACTACTATATCTACTGGAATTCTTGCAAGATTCCAGAGGCTGTGATAGCACCTACCAAACTCTGATCCTAGGATGTCTGGCTAGCACGGCAGTGCAGCCAGGCCCTTTGCCCCTTATGGGTACCATACACTGCAACTGGCAGAACACATTATGACATGAGAGATAACAGCAACTATACCTAGTGTTTGCTAAAATCAAAATTATACAGTAGTATCTTCAATTGTAAAGAACTGTGGCAACTTTTGGTTGTGGAAACAAACTGAGCTATTAATCTTGCAATAATTGTATTCTAGATACAAGCCCAACCTGCAAACTTTGACTCTGGCTCTAGTCCTAACCTTTCCAACACTAAGGGTGCGTCTACACTGCACCATTATTTTGAGATAACTAGAATTATTTCAAAATAACAATGTGAACGTCTACACAGCAATTCTATTATTTTGAAATAAATTCGAAATAACGGATGATTTTTTCCAATTTCTGACAAAACCTCATTCCATGAGGAATAACACCTATTTCAAAATAGCTATTTTGAAATAAGGCATGTGTAGACATTCCGCTGCTGCTATTTCAAAATAGCTCCTAAGCAGGCTGATTCTAAATTATTCCTCCACTGTGCCTCCTGGGTTCTAAATCGAGATAGCATGTTTATATTAGGAAAGTCTGCCTCGGACCAATTTTGAGGCTTCCCTGCAGTTTAGAAGTGCTATTTCGAAATAAGCTATTTTGGAGTAACTATTCCGGAATCACTTATTTCGAAATAGCTGTGCAGTGTAGACATACTCAAGATTTATTCATATCTGGGATATTGGGTAAGCCTCATTCTACTGCGTGCAAGATTCTATCCCTCCCCATCCTACCCATGATTTATAATAGCAGAAAGGAGACTTTATATTTCCTCATCTTTTTAAAAAGAACAAGATGTGGTCTCCCATCATCTCCAGTGGGGTTTGCATGTTCTGCAGTCGACATTTGTTAAAGTTCAGGCTGAATTAATTCATTTTTAAGAACTATTTTTAATTTCATTGGTAACACTGAATTAGTGCTATGCAGACCAATCACACAGCAATGTAATGCTTGTCGTATTGCTTAGTAATAAATCAAACTGGGGTAATTTTGGGCTTAGTATAGAGACCTATATATTGTCTTTTATAAATAAATCAGACCTAATACAATTTCTGTAATGAACACTCCATCATTGTCTACACCTCTAATGATGTTTCAGTTACCAAAACTCTGAAATAATTATCAGTAGCGACCAGCTGTTTTGACAATAAAATGAAAAATATTTAAAGCTAAAACATTGGCTATTTTTGAGATCATTCAAATATTGCTAAATCAGGTTGGAAATGTATTTAAAGTCTCATACTGGACCCTCACACACCAAAAATGCCATCATTTTTTATCAAATGGGTTGTTTCCAGTACTAAGCACCAAAATCCTAACTATAACTAATACATTTATGGTGAGAAGAATGTTTGAGAGTTCCATTCCTGATCCTAAGTCACCGTGGAGTCAGGGGAAGATTGGGCCAAATTTGTACAAATCAGCCTTTGATTTTGAATATTGTAACTCACTATTTGGGTGACTAACCTGAGATATCTTGCTCACAATGGTCATAAGTGTTGAGGATCTGCAACTCAAGTTGCAGTCCCTGGGAGCTGGGCATGATCGACACCTTTGCAAAGAGGATTACAAGCTACATAATAAGCACCTGAAAACCAAGTAATCCAAAATTAGAGGGCAATTTTGAAAATGTGACCCTTCCCTTTTCTATCCATTTACCACATGTATAAAATAGAAGTAGTAGTTGCTTACCTTCATAGGTGTATTATTTTAACTAGAATACAATCTCTATTTTCCAAACGTGTTAGAGGACACTAAGTAAATTCAGGTAACTGAGGTTGTAGATAATTAAGGCAATTTTCAATATAACGGGTGTTAGGAGACATGACCCCATTTAGAATAAAAGTGTTTCAGAAAATTGAGCTTTGGATAAATGAAATTGTATTATAGGCCTTCATTACAGTTCTTTGAACATGTAGAACAATGTAAGCAATTTTTTTTTTGGGGGGGGGGGGGGGAGGAGAAGATCCTGCTGGGCTAAGCACAATGTGAGTGTTGATTTCCTTTAAGTTTAGTGATAACATTGATTTCCTGCTTCATCCTTCATGAGAAGGAAAGCACATATTTTAAGAAAAACATACACAGCTGAAAGATACGTAGGTATAGCGATCAGAACCTTGTTTACTTTCTTCTTTGGTTCTTGTTAACACTAATACATAGATTTGACCACCAATAAACAATGACACCTTTGCTTTGCACCTTGTTCTCTGGTGTCTACGAATGAAAATGGAGTAAATTAAGTCTCCTGATAATTCCAATAACTTCTTGTCAGTATTTAGTGCATATTCACAGAGACACCAAAATAAATAGTTTGGCAAACATACTGCTCATCCCCTATGTCTGATTAACAGTTCTTTGTTAAAGTCAGAGAAAAGTAACTGGGTACTACTTCAGTATAGTTCTATATGTTCATATACATACATTTTACTATGTAAGTGGTGGTGATATACATGTAATAAATTATGTGAATATAACATGATCTCTTCCCATCCAACCAACTCAGAGGCACTCATTCTGCATTCCAAATCCTTGAGTAAATTCATACACATACAGACATACACAATATGCAGACATCAGTACAGAAAAGTATTTAAGCATGGGCCTAAGTGTATTACTGAATTGTTACCCACTTACATAATGATTTTTCCCTTTATACGTTAGTCAGCTATTTTTACCCCACTCAGTTTAAGAATTGAACACTTGATAACCTAGCACAGACTAATACATTAGTTGATAGGGTTACCAGGAGTCCGGTATTTTCTGATTTTTTTCCCCGCCAGGAGGCGAAAATACCAGACACCTGGCAACCCTACGACACACTCAGCAACCGGGCCCAGCCCATGGACACCTCGCCAGGCGCCCCTGGATGCCCCCCCACATCCTTGCTTACCTGGTTCCGTAGGGTCTTGTGTTGTCGCTGGAAGAAGAAAAACAAAATGGCCACTGGAAAAAAAGCTCTTCTTAAAGGGGCCATACTGAGTTTAAAATTTTTTTGTTTTGCTCAACAACTTTGGTCCTCCTCCCTCCCCCAACAGAATTTTTTTTTGGAGGGGTTGGGTGGGATGTGTTTGGTATTTTTGGTTAAACCATCTGACAACCCTATTAGTTGACAGTAGTTTATTTTCCATGTGAAACTACTGTAAAGGCTATTCCATAAATGTCCATGGGTAAGGGATATTTCTTTATCCTTCTTAAATTTAAAATACAATGCAATACACAAACTCAACCATACTTTTTAATAAATTATACTATATTATTTATATATCTCATATTTTGAATATGCATTAGCAAAAATAGAAAATGCAGTGTAGATTAATAGAATTGACACAACAATCAATACCTTTTGAAATCTTTATTAAAATACACATTAACTAGCCATGAAAAGTAATCAGTGCTAACTAGTCCAGTGCAAAGCCAGTGAGAGAGACAATCTTAGTGTAGATTTCTAAAATGAGTGTTTATAAAATAACTAATTTCATAACTGCAGAACTGTGCCAAAATATTTCTTCTTTCAACCTGAAATGTTATACATATATTTATTTGAAGTGTTGCAGCTCTGTTGGTCCCAGTAAATTAGATGAACAAAGTGGGTAACTTTCCAGTAATTTTTACTGGATCAACTTCTGTTAGTGACAGACAGGCTTTCAAGCTTACAAAGGGCTCTTCTTCAGGTCTGGGAAAGGTACACAATGTGTCACAGCTATATACAACATTCCACGATCAAAAGTATGTCTTTTTCATCAACACAAGTTTGTCCAATAAAAGATATTACCTCACCACCTTGCAACTCCCATACATATTTAGGCTTTATGTACACATACAGGCCACCTGCAAAATGCTTTGGTCAATTGGATTCATAGGTAAGATTCATAGAAATATATCGACTGTCATTTAAAATCACTGTTAATTACTAGAGTTTACAACATTTTACAAAATTATATGTTAACAGCAGTTAGATAAAGGCAATCATTTTTGAAGACACATACCATATGCTTGATAGAACACAGTGCATGTTACTAAGCAGTGTTTTTTGCACCACTTAGGGAATTTATGTCCTTTCATATAATCCCATTGCCATTCTTGCTCATAGAAATAACTCCTCTAAAATTTATCATGCATGCACCGAAACTAAGGCCTTGTCTATATCTACACGGAGATTGATTTTCTGGAGTTTGATTTAGTGGGTCTAGAAAGCTACTCCATGAGGTCACGAGGAGTATGGGAAGTTGACAGAATATCTCCTGTCAACCTCCCGCAGTGGTACAACCTCAGAAATTTGGTTTAAGGTATGTCGACTCCAGCTACACAATTTTCATAGCTGGAGCTGTGTATCATAAACTGAATTTCTCGCCCAGTGCAGACCTGGCCTAAGATTCTCTCATTATTTTTTGGCTTCTAACTGCTGATATAATCCAACAAATGGATTAATTTGTATAAATATAAAACCATCTCTTCAGTTCTAATATAAAATGCACATTTTCAGTACCATTATCCATTAAAAAATACTAGCGCTCAGCCTTGTTATGATCATACTTTTGTACTCCTGCATTTGTAATGAAAACAATGATTCAAGACTAAACATTAGAGAGTTATGCAAATCAAACTTCTATAATTTCAGGGAGTACAGGTGAGGCACACTCACATAATAGATTTTTAATTTATTCCCAAATTCAGAATTTAGCAGCAGGGGTATTTTTTGCCCAATTTTTAATGCTTTCCTATCTATAATGAATAGTCTGCTTCCCAGCAGAGTTTGGAGCCCTCAGCGTGAGAGAGGCTCCTCAACAGTGTGTGTAGATATGTAACCAAATCTTCTTAAAATTATCACCACTTAATCAGAAACTTTATAAAACCAATGAAAATCATTTAAAATCCTAGGGCCACATGACATCTTTTAGGAGCTGATTTTCAAACCTCTGGCTTTGATCCACGAAAGTATATAAGCATATGCTTAATTTTACCCGTGAGGTGGATTTTATGGATATCACAAATGGAAGGTTAAATGGGACTGCTCATGTATTTCAAGTTAAGCATGTGGGTGTGCGCCTTACTGGATCAGTATCAAAGTACTGAGCACCTTACAGGCTTGGGCCTTTAGACCCTCCCACAGCAAAGTAGTTAACCATGTGAGCAAACACATTGGACTACTCCATTACATTTACACATGTGCTTAAAGTACCTTCTTGAAAAGGTCTTGTAGAGCAATGTTATATTAGCTATAAAATTTGAAGCCACATAAGATTAACAAACAGCTTGTTCAACAGTGTTATTTGTTGACATTAGCTGTTTCTTAAAGCTTAGGGATGCCTTGTTCTAAGAATTCACTTTTAGGCTGTGTCCAGACTCCATGCCTCCGTCGACGGAGGCATGTAGATTAGCCAGCTCGGAAGAGGGAAATGAAGCCGCGATTAAAATAATCGCGGCTTCATTTAAATTTAAATGGCTGCCCCGATCTGCCGATCAGCTGTTTGTCGGCAGATCGGGAGAGTCTGGACGCGATGCCCCGACAAAGAAGCCTTTCTTCATCGACACAGGTAAGCCTCGTGAAACCAGGTTTACCTGTGTCGATGAAGAAAGGCTTCTTTGTCGGGGCATCGCGTCCAGACTCTCCCGATCTGCCGACAAACAGCTGATCGGCAGATCGGGGCAGCCATTTAAATTTAAATGAAGCCGCGATTATTTTAATCGCGGCTTCATTTCCCTCTTCCGAGCTGGCTAATCTACATGCCTCCGTCGACGGAGGCATGGAGTCTGGACACAGCCTTAGAGAGCACATAAGAAAAAGTCTTTAAAAGCTGAATATGAAAGGTGATATAACCAAGCCACATTATGTTCCTCATTTCTTCCTCTGACATCTTTTTACTGACATCTAGAAAGAACAGAAAAAACAGATAAACAAGCATCAATCTATTCAAATAAGAATCAATGCATTTTATTTTCTCTTTAAAATCATTCTATCCTGAACAACAGCAATAAAAACATGGGAAAACATCAGATACTTGAATCCAAGTTTAGCAAAGGCAGGTTAATCCAGCAGGAGGGGAAAAAAAGTAAAACCACATTTCTGTAACAGTGGTGCCATATTGTTCAGCTAACAAAGCAAGAAATGTCACAGCAACACTTCATAATGACCATTCTGCTACTGCTGGCCTTTCACTGTTACTATATTTAAAGCCTCATTTTGGTAAGGAACATTATTTTATATATCTGGCACAATATGCTTTTTATAATTTCCTACAGATTCATGTTAAGGAAGTTTCAAATATGCTAAATGTATTTTATTGTTTCCTAAAGGGAAAGGACATTTTTAAAAATTGTGGGTTTTTTTAAACTTGAAAGCTCTAATGCTTTTGGAAACAGCTTGGGCTTTTGTAACATATGAATTTCTGCTGGACCAAAGACAATCACTAATAAAATCACTATTGTTATAAGTTACTGCATGGCTGACAGCTGACATTGAGATGTGACACAGTAATGCAGAATGCATCTGTGCTCACAGGAAAAACTCCAGACTTGCCCTGGCAAGCAGGGATGAATGTAGAATTCATGTACAGAAAATTGGTGCACTAGATAAGAAGTCAAGATAGATACTTTCCATCTGTACCAGATGTTCTGTCTGTGACCTATCCCCCACCTATTCAGGAGTTAAATTGACCAGCCTTTTTAAGAGCAAAGTTCACAACTCATTTAACTCATGTAAGGCTTTGCTTTTAAAACTGTATTTCATTGGCATTCTGACTTTTAAAACTTCGTACTGTGAAACCCAGAGTCAGTGCTTGCTTTAGAAATCCATTCTCATGCTTCTGCCCTTTCCTGCATCTCTATCCTCAGATTCTTCAATAACCCTTCCAATCTTGGTGCTCTATTCAAGCTTTCCTCCTGACTATTTCTTTTCATTCACTCGCAACTCTGGGTTTTCTTCCTCACAGCCTTTTCAATGCTTGATGCAGACCTTCAAGTAACATAAATTAAACTCTGTCATTGTCTTCTAAAACATTTCTAAACCACCACAGACTGTGTGAAGCCTTTCAGTTATAACAGTCATAAAAGTTTGTTCCCTTCCCATAATACATTGTGCCAATTGGAACTCAAGGGTGGGATTTTCCTCAGGTACTCATAAGAACGGTCATACTGGGTCAGACCAAAGGTCCATATAGCCCAGTGTCTTCCACCAGGCTCTTATTACGTATAAAATGCAGCATCCCAGACCAGCGCTAGCAAGGACCCAGCAGCCAGGACCTGGCTTCTGCTGAGTCTAGCAGCCCCTGTTTGCTAAACACATGGCCCTGTCTGCCACGAACAGAAGCTGCTCTGGCATAAGCCTGGACCGCCGCAAACAGGGTCTGCTTGGCAGCTGTAGCCTCCCGTACCCCGCTGTTGCCTCTGATAGAGGCAGTAGGGGGAACCAACTTTTAAACTGGCTCTCCACAGCACTGGCTCCTGTTTCCCCCCATTGCTGAAGCAGCAAGAGGAGGGGAGGGGGGAAGCGAGAGCAAGAAGTCAATATTCCACTCAACTACCCAATAAGCTTATGCTTATCAGATAGTCGACTAGTCATCTACGCACTAACATCCCTAATTAGGATAATGCAAAGTGGTTTTGAAAACATCATTCTTAAGACCATAGGACACAATTATTTATGTTTAAAACTCTTAACAATTCACAAGAACATTTCCTACCAGCTGCTCTTCAGTATTCCATATAGTGCTACAATGCTAGAAATCACTTACATTCCCAGGACAGAAAATCAGTACAACAAAAAGTGACAAGAGAAGTCTCAAAAGAAGCTTATATAGGAAGAACACAGATATGATGATATCTAGTCTTAATGGGTAAGAGCTGTTTAGCTGATAGATATTCACTTCTGAATGGTACATGAACTTCAGCCCTTTTTCACCGAACCCATCAGTAGAAGACAAGTTATAGACTGATAGCTACCCTTACTAAGTGATCAGAATTTCATGGCTCTGCATGATTTACTTTCTTTCAAACCAACCACGTTCTGATATTCATCTTTCCCTTGTTTCCTGCAGCTTATTTTTACAGTAGTAACAAATATGAATTATGACAGATAAAGGTGGATTCATATTGTAACTTGTCTGTGAATTATTTCTTTATTTTATTGCCAAAATGACAGCTCTTCCATCCCAGCTCCCTTACACAACAAAAGTTTAGACACCCAAGAGTGGAATTTTGATTCTATGTGACTGATGAGCACAATTTCAATTAAAATTGGAGTAGGACTGGGGGATGCTTATTTATCAAAAACATTCAGCTATGGGTCTACTAAAATGATTCACGAATTTGTGTTAACTTTACACTTTTGACTGAACTGAAAAAAATCAAAACATTTTGATAACAAACTAACATGTTTCATTTCTACTAGACTTGCATTTCAGAAAAGATCTAGATTCACAACATGGCTGGAGTGGGTGAGGGGAAAAGATGGTGCTGCCATACTTAGAAGATTTAGCCAAATGGCTCACATGGGATGAGACACATTGGTTCAATTTTCCTTTGTGCCTAATTCTGTGACTTTGAGTCACCTCCATCCAGGAAAGAACTCTAGCCAGCAGTCTACAAGATATTCTGGTGTGCAGCTTTCTCAATCTCTCCTGTTGAAGCTATTCTACTGTTTATAAAATACTTGAGTGCAGAGAGAGACACACACACTATTGGCTGCAGTTAGGAAACCCGCCTTTTTCTCTTTTGCTTATTTGGATTTATTGAGATTAGGTCATTAGGAGTTTTTGAAAAATCACAGTCTTGTTCCTTAAATAAATATTTGGTTATTTATTTTGATAAGAAGCTAGGATTCTTGGAATCAAACACAGTGAAAGATACACAGATTTTTAGTAGATGTATCAATTGCAGTGATGTTATAATTTTTCAAGATGTAGAAATGTATACACAGGGAAGAACTATGAAGATACATCCACAGAGGGGAAAAAGTCCCCAGACCAGGTGCAGCTGGCCTGTGTCAGCTGACTCAGGTGCACAGACTAAATATCACTGTGTTAGCTATCCAAGCGTAGGCTGGAGCCTGAGTTCTGGGATTCTCCAAGGGAAAAAGTTCCAAGAGGCCAGGCTCCAGTCTGAGCCCAGATGTCTTCACAGCAATATTTTAGCTTTGGTGCTTAAGTCTGAACCAGCTGACTTGACCAGCCACAGGTTTTTTATTCCTGTACCCTAACTGCCACAGCTTACCTAAAACACAGCATACTTCTATGTATACAGAAAACACAACAAACAGTTGTTTCATATATCAATTTATGATCTATTAATTTGGTTATTTATTGCAATTTCTCTTGCGCATTATAACATCATCAACTAGGAATTCTGGTTGCAAAGATAATCTCCCTAAGCAGCTCTCACATCACGTGATTTGACCTGAGCTAATAAGGAAACCTTAAGAAGTTGCTCTAGTCTGATTTTATGCAACATGTAAATCTCAGAAATGTAAAACACTTGCTGGACCCAGAAATCATGATTCAAAATTCTCTTTAACTGATGGACTAAATAAACGTCAAACAAAAACCTGTAGGGGAAAAGGGATAGTTTTAGAACAATAATAACTACAAAAATAACTACTATACCAAACTATGTTAGTTTTAGTTTCAAATTTTTATTTTTTTGCTTTAGGCTTTGCACTAAAGAATGCAGACATGGTTTTCATTCCAGTCTTGTCAACTTTGGCTAGAGCTTTCTGAGCGGCAGACATCTTGCTTGTTGCCTGTTGATGAAATGCATTAAAAAAAGGAAAAAAATATTAGTGAGCAAATCTAGAGGAGGAAATGCTAATCTACAAACTCATACATACTGAAATCAAGTAAAGGTTTCCTCAATTTCTCGGTATACAGCAGGGAAAGAAGATGTTGGAGAAAACAATGAAAAAACTTTACAACATGAATTTCAGATTTTTCAATAAAAAATAATTGTCATGAATTGTTTGACCTCAGAGACAGAATCTGTTAAAAGGTCAAGGAAACAATATCTCTCTTCCTCTTGTAGAATGAGGTATCCGAACTAAAATGCTTACTTTGGAATAATACTAGAGAGTGCATTAACAGGAATAATGCATGCAATATAACAGATGCATACTGCAACCTGTGATTTAATCTTATGATTATGTTGTCAATAGGCTGAATTACAACCACGCATTATAAATGATGAATAATTCACACTGATTTACTATCAAAGTCTTTCAGAGAGTGAAATAAAGGGAAAAAAGAGGAAAGGACACCAACAGTGAAAGAGGTAACCAAGATTTGAAGCTTGTTGATTCCACTAGAAAAGCTTCCTAGAGACTGTTACACCAAAATCACATTCTGTGTGTCACATATTATAGAGCTGATCTTTTTCCTGTCTTACATTTTAAAATGTTGTGCTTCACATCTCTAGCCATTTCCCCTATTTGCACTGACCTTTCTTTATGATCATCCTTCTACCGTAGGACTTCACAATTTCCCTAAATTTGGGCTCAGTTATGATGTTATAAACAGGATAACGATATGCAACCAACAGTAAGATTATCTGTATTACTTGTAGTGCAAACAAAAACACTGCCAAAGGATTTTAAAAGTGCAATACACTGAACAGAACCCATGAGCCAAATTCATCTTTCCCAGATGGTCTTAACTACATATTTTGTTATTTCAGAAATAAATCAAATGCAATATTAAAGCTTTCTTCAGTCTTTTTTGTATATTTGTTCCAAGATTCAAAAACATTGTATGGGAGTGAGAAAAATGGAGCTTCAGAGTCATTTATCATGTGAATTTAGGGGTTCTCCTGTACCTTCCTTTATGGCTGTGAAATGCCCCAGGGAATGACAAAATGGCAGACTTCATTGGACTTCCCAGAAAACTGATACTGAAGCTGGTAAATTAGGCGGCTTGGTATTGATTTATTTTATTAACCCATACAAACAAGTTCATCATGCTATACTTGTGGGCAAATTAAGACCTGTTTGAAAATGTCTGGTAATTTAAGCCAATGTTGCCTCCCATGCCCCCATTTTAAAATAATATCATAGCAAACTAATTGTGCTACCATTTTCCCTAATAGCAATAATCTTCTTCCTCCTCCTTTATATTGCTATAGTAGCTTTCATCCAAGGGTCTCACTAAGTCGCAAAACGTTAATAAAGTTGCTGTCTAATCCCACCACTAAAACAGTCACCTTTGCAGTTATTTAGCATTGCACTGGAATACTACACAATAGGATGGGAAATTAAGACTATCATGTTAAATGGGAACTGTAGGTAGAGTTTAAAGAGGCAGAATGCAATTTCTTTCACTAAAATTTTTCCAGGACTCTGGAATCAATCCTTCTATGAAAAATGCCATGAAAAATGGTGATAATAAATGGTCACAACCTTCACTTTAAGACTGTTAATTAATTCAAACAATTTTTATCAATCTTATTCACAAACAATTATGTGTATCAAAAGAATATTGACTGCTTTAGAAGACTTGGCACCATGAATATAGCAAGGGGATAGAATACCAGGAAGAGTAAAAGGAGAGCATTAACATGAGAGCAAATGAATATAAACTGACCAAGTATAAATTAGCAGGTGGTTTCTAACCATCAGAGAAGTAAGGTTGAGAACAGCCTTCCAATAGGAGTTTGGAAACAAGGAACCTATCTAGTTTCAAGATAGAGGAAAGTTTATGAACAGGACAGAGTTGTCTAAGGGTACATCTACAGCGCATAGCTATTTTGGGATATCAGAGGTATCCCTAAATAGCTACTCCATGTCTACACAAACTGCCTGTTATTTCAAAATATTTTTTGAAATAACAGGCGTGCCATTTCCCCATCCCGGGAAACCTCGTTGCACAAGGGATGGCTTGAAATAGTGCGTTATTTCAAAATCTGGCACTGTGTAGACACACTTCAAAATAAGCTATTTTGAAATAGTATTGAAATAAGATACGCAAATTGCATATCTTATTTTGAGTTTAGGGTGCTGTGTAGAGGCATCCTTAGATAGTAGGAAACTAGACTTAATGACCCAGGAAGTCATTTTCAGTCTTGGTTCCTATCAAGGTAAATCTACCTACAATACAGTGAACTAATTTTTATTTAAAACATGTTGAATGTACTTGCCAAAAACATCCATTTTATATTTGCTTTTCTGATTAAGAGGAACACTGCAAAAGGGGGCATCCTGTATATCTGTTTGAGCAGTATTAAAACCTGCTTTAACAAAATGTGTACATGCATACATATCAAGCACATAATGTACCTTTTTGTTCTTGAGATCACCACTGTTAAACTTAGTATAGTCTTCTTCCGCTTCTACAGGTGCATCTGAGAATTTCCTTTTCTGAAATGTTAGAGCGATGAAGTTGCTCTGTCAACCACTACTGTGATGTACACACATTGAATGTTAAAGCTCAAAAGGCCCTTGGGCCGTCTGGTGAAAGCTCAGCACAGAAATGGCACAGGTAACCAAACAAAGAATATGCAGTAGTACTGGTATGTCTCTTTTTATAAACACTGTCCTCAAGAAACAGGAGGATAAATAAGATCTCTTCAATATACAGAAGTTTGGTTAGTTTTGTATGAAACATGTTTTCTTCTCTTTTTGCCCACAGAGGACTGATTTATAGAATCACTTATATATACATTTCAATTTCTATCATTTGCATTTAGTTTTTAATTCAGAGATTGTTTGATGCATCTTTATGGATTCATGCTGGAAAGCATTATCTACTGGCTAATGGACAGGACAAAATTCAGGTCCTCAGTTTCTTGGGGCAGAAAAGCACCAAACAATCCGCTGCTAGAAACATTTATTTGTTGCATAGAACCTCTCTTGGGATCACTACTTTCCACAATCTGGTAACATTTATATGTTGACTTGTTTGATATACATTGACTTGGCTTTGCTCAATGCTCTCTAATTTTAGTTCAATGACAATCTAAGAGACTAGCTGTGCAAGTTACTGCCCTGGAGGAATTACTTATAATGCAGCAATTGCAGAATTCCCCCTGGATTAAAGTTGCTAGCTATCCTTAACTACTCCTGAAGTCATTGGCACTCCAAGGAGATCAGCACTTCGCATGATCAGACCTCAGGAGTGCATGTTTCATTCCTTAAACATGATATTTCACAAAATGCAGAGAGCTTTTTTTTTTAATTTTAAGAGACAACTACCATTGTCTTAATATCTTATGAAATCTGAGCTGTGGCCTTTCTAGTTTCTGTTCCAGAGCGAGTGACATTACAAGTAACTTGAATGGGAATCATTCCATTTTAAAGCCCTATTTTTCAGTGTATTTTTGGCACTTGTGATGCTCTCAATCTGGCACAAAAACCAGGTTTGCATTGTAGATTTCTTGGGCCCTTTGAACCAGTCTTTTTTAGTTCAATCCAAGTTGGAGCAGGCCCTTTGGGAGGTAGTATGCTTAAATATTGCACTATAAGAACATTTTAAAATGACAGCCTAACAAAAAATGATGATGTCCCTCTTCTGGAATCACCATGTTTTTGACTTTCAGTCAAATATTTGCAGTTCAGCTTTAGTATTTCGTGTGGTTTTGTATTATGAACTGTCAGCAGCACCAACTTCCTATCCGGAGGGGATATAGTAATTAAAATTCAAAACTGGTGGTTACAATTAGCGGGAGGGTTGGATATGTCACACTTCTCACTAAAACATGAAGAGTTCAGACTTCCCCAATAAGTCTTGTAATAGAAAAATAAGCTTTGTAATATCCCTCAGATAGTAGACATTTGCAGCTAATCTCTAAGGCTATGTCTAGACTGCAGGCTTCTTTCGAAAGAGCCTCTTTCGAAAGATCGCGTCTAGACTGCAGGCGGATCTTTCGAAAGAGAAATCCGCTTTTTCGAAAGAGAGCACCCAGCGAGTCTGGATGCTCTCTTTCGAAGACGGCCTCTTTACACTGAAGAACGCCTTCTTTCGAAAGAGGAACTTTCGAAAGAAGGCGTTCTTCCTCGTAAATTGAGGTTTACCGCAATCGAAAGAAAAGCCGCGTTCTTTCGAAATAATTTCGAAAGAACGCGGCTTGAGTCTGGACGCAGGGGAAGTTTTTTCGGGAAAAGGCTACTTTTCCCGAAAAAACCCCTGAGTCTGGACATGGCCTTAGGCTCCTGTTTCCCTCTCCATTCAGAAATTTATTTTAGATTATTTAAACAGCAATTACTTTGAACTAAGAAGAGATATACATCAGACCTGTCTTGATTTGTAGGAACCACACATTTTGTCCTTAAAACACCTTGCTTTCACATAACAGAAAATTTAAAATAAGCTAAAACAAAACATTTAAAGCATGTCAGATTTTATCTAATTTATGCTTTGGTCCTCTGAAGCAGTGAGATAATACATATCTTTTTAGGGTCTGAACCCTATATTTTAGGGCATTTTAGATCTGAACTTACAAAGATTCTTCACATAGGTGTTCAACACATTGTGAGCAGCCATATGGTGGAAATCAATGGGACTGTAGATATTTCATAATCATACTATTGAAAAAAATTCTAAAAATGGCTTGAAATTCACATTGCTAATAACTTTTAGAAGTCACCTTTTAAAAAAACAGAGTCTCAGAACTATCCAAACTGCATAATAGACATTTATACACGCTGTACAATCCACATCACAAGAGTGATCAATACAGTTGGTGTAACACCTAATGAATACTGTATCATTTGGCTCAAGACAGAATCAAAGGAACAAATTGTGGCCACAATTACTTCCACATAGTTACAGAGGTATAACTAAAAATAGAAAAATATTTGGCAACATTTTTGTGATCTGCCTCCCATTTCTGAACAGTGCTACTAAAATGGAGGTTTGCACCTTGCTATTTTTAATGCTTTGTCCAGTCTAATTTTAACTGCCTTAAACATTTGAAAGAGACTAATGTACAACATACCAGATGTCTATCAAGAAGTTTTATTGGTACTCTATCTTAAAATGTTTCCTACGTTAATATTTTCCTACCTTTAGAGGGGGGTCTGCTTCTGGACTTGTAACTTCTGGAAGCCTTCAAAATAAAAGTTGTTAAGTTACAGTTTTTACATAGAAACAAATTAATATATTGGATTAAAACTTTTGACTATGTTAACTTCAAACTATGTTCTTCTCCCACAAAGGCGGCACCAATGCTAATCACATCAGTCATTCTCAAAATATTTTCCACTTAATTTGATATTACTTTTATGACACACTAGTGATGTGGGCCAAGTTTTTGAAAGAAGTAGCTAGTGGGGTGCCTGTTAGGTTTAATCATCTTAGGTGACAAAATAGTGCTTGAGTTTCTGAAAGTGCTGAGCAAACACACTGAAAATTGGGTCCCTGTCAAGTGTGTCTCAAGTTGGACACCCAAAACGAAGGAAAATCCAAATCAATAGTTACTTCTGAAAAGCTTTGCACTGATCTATGAAAGGATATTTTATGGACAATTTACATTTCTGAAGGGTAAATTCCTACACAGGACCATCCTTAGGTTTTATGAGGCTCTAAGAAGAATTATTAAACTGGTACCCCTATGCATGGTGTCAGGCTGGGGGAAAAGGGAAAGATGAGTTTTTAGAGACGTGATTTTATAAACTTCAGCAACACACTAATGAAATATTTTAAAAGAAATTGTAAAGTAAGTTCCTGTTGACTAACACAGTAAATTCAGAAAATGCTTGTTAAATGCCTTCATTACCACTTGAATGGCTCTTTCACAGGTTCATTGTTCTCTTAACAGGTCTGGCAGGCTTTTTTTCTTTTAACTAGGTCCTCTCTGGAGGAAGCAGAGCCACAGAACAGGCATAGAAGGAGGTGGGTAGATGGACATAAATACCCCAAATTTTGGGGTGCCATACGTAGCTGCATATTCTGGAGATGGGTAAGGACAGTCCTTTTCCTACAGGATGAACATCCCTGGTCTGGCACCCTCGGGACTAGGGAATTTGTCAGACCAGGGGAAGTCAATGATGGTCCCTCTACTGCTGCTGTCTGTGGGCCTCTGCTCTGACAGCAGAAGAGGGGCCGGCATTGATGCAGCAGGAGCAGGGAGGTGGGGTGCGTTCAGAGGATGAGGCAGGGCAGCCGTGAAGTCCTGTGGGTGGGTCCAGGAGAGCAGCCCCGCAGCTGGTGGTGGAGCTACCTGGCCATCAGGCTGTGCTCCTGCCCCTGCAGCACTGTGCTCCTGGCCAGGGAGCTATACAGCTACCCTGCACCTTTTCCCTTGAGTGTCCCCCTCCCCCAATCCTTGCTCCTCTCCCTCCATGAGTTTGAACACTGCAAATCAGAATCTTTGGGAGGGTGGGTAGAACTACTCAGGCGGGGGAGGGCTTCTTCCTGTGAGTGCTCCAGACCTGGAGCACCCATAGATGCTGGCCCATCGTTGTTGCCAGATGAGGGAAGTTCCAGATTATAGAAGTCCAACCTGTGGTATATTTGTAGGCCCTGATCCCACAAAATACTGCCTGTAAACTGCAGATACACAAACACAGTGAAGCACCAGGGTATACTACAGTCTTCTTGCAAACAATGAAGCCCAAGATCAAGGTCCTAATCCAGGATTAATTTTTTAATTCATATGACACAATATAGGTTAGATTTTAAATTAACCTCCAGGAAGACTGGTGAGAAATCTGATGAGGTTCAACAAGGACGAGTGCAGAGTCCTGCACATGGGATGGAAGAATTCCAAACATTGTTACACGCTGGGGACCGACTGGCTAAGTAGCAGTTCAGCAGAAAAGGACTTGGGGATTACAGTGGATGAGAATCTGGATATGAGTCAGTGTGCACTGGTAGCCAAGAAGATGAAGGGAATATTAGGAGGAGCATTGCCAGCAGATCTAAAGGGAAGTGATTATTCCCCTTTATTCGGCACTGATGAGGCTACATCTGGAGTATTGCATTCAGTTCTGGACACCCCCCGCCCCTCCACTATAGAAAGGATGCATTGGAGAGGGTCCAGCGGAGGGCAACCAAAATGATTAGGGGGCTGGAGCACATGATCTACGAGGAGAGGCTGAGGGATTTGGGCTTATTTAGCCTGCGGAAGAGAGGAGTGAGGGGGGATTTGATAGCAGTCTTCAACTTCCTGAAGGGAGGTTCCAACCAAAAGGATGGAGAGAGGCTGTTCTCAGTAGTGACGGATGGCAGTACAAGGAGCAATGGTCTCAAGTTACAGTGGGAGAGGTCTAGGTTGGATATTAGGAAAAACTATTTCACTAAAAGGGTGGTAAAGCACTGGAATGGGTTACCTAGGGAGGTGTTGGAATCTTCATCCCTAGAGGTTTTTAAATCACGACTTGACAAAGCACTGGCTGGGATGATTTAGTTAGGGCTGGTCCTTCTTTGGGTAAGGAGCTGGACTCAATGACCTCCTGAGGTATCCAGCCCTATGATGCTATGACTCTATGATTAATAGAGCACTGCAGTGGAACCCAGGAGTTCTGGGTCCTATTCCTGGCATTGCAACTAGCTTGCTGGATGACTTAATCTCTCTGTGTCTTCTCTATAAAATGAGGATAATGACATCAACCTTTGTAAAGGATTTTGAGATGTCTGGATGAAAAGTGCTAAAAAAGAGACAGGTATTATTTATACTCGCAAAACATGCTGTTTACATTAACAATTACAATCTAGGCTTAATAAAGTGAGCTCCACTCCTCCTCCTAAGAATGGCCACACTACACTAATGGTCAGACCAATGGTCCATCTAGCACAGAATTCTGTTTTTCAACAGTGGCCAGTGACAGAATAGGGCAATTATTGAGTGATCCATCTCCTGTCATCCAGTACTTACATCTGTTAGAGGTTATGGGGCACCCAGAGCATAGGGAGGTATCCTTGACCATCTTGATGAATAACTATTGATGAATCTATCCCCCATGAACTTACCTAATTCTTTTATGAACTTGGTTGTAAGCTTCTGCATTCACAAAATCACATGGCAAACAATCCTGAAGACTGGCCTTGCATTGTGTGAAGAAGTATTTCCTTTTGTTTGTTTTATACCTGCAGCCTATTCGTTTAATTGGATGATCCTGGGTTCTTATATAATGTGAAGGGGCAAATAACACTTCTTCACTCTCTTCACACCGTTCATGATTAAACAGATTTTTATCATATCTCCCTTGGTCCGCTTATCTTCTCTTCTAAGCTGAACAGCCCCAGCCTTTTTTAAAATCTCTTCTATATGCCTCATCAGTTTTATTACCCTTCCCTGTACTTTTTTTTTCCAATTCTGATACTTTACCTGAGATAGAACGACCAGAACTGAATACAGTATAAATCCATGGTACACCCATACCTTGAATATAGTGGCATTATATTTTCTGTCTGATTTTCTGTCCCTTTCATAACACTGTTAGCTTTCTGAACTATCCATGATGACTCCCAAAATCTCTTTCTTGAGTAGTGACAGCTAATTTAGAGCCTATAATTTTGTATCTATAGTTGGGATTGTTTTCCAACATGTATTATTTTGCACTTATCACTGAATTTCATTTGCTATTTTGTTGCCCAAGCATCCAGTTTTGTGGGATCCCTTTGTAACTTTTCTCAGACAGCTTTGAACTTAATATCTTGCAGACAATACAAAATTACTTAAATTTTGCCATATACTGTTTACCATTTTCCTGATCACTTATGAATATGCTGAACTGCTCTGATGCAAGCACAGATTCATCTCACCATTGACCTACTCTTTGTTTCTTATCTTTTCACCATTACTGATCCATGGAAGAACTTTCCTCTTATCACATGACTGAAAAACCTTTGGTGAGGGATCTTGTCATAGGCTTTCTGAAAGCCCAAGTACATTATATTCAACTGTGTCCACATCTGTTGATATCTTCAAAGAATTCTAATAAACATGACTTCTCTTTGCAAAAGTTGTTTTGATTCTTTCCTAATATATTATGTTCTTCACTATAGTTGGCACTGAAGTTGGCAATTACAGGCAAATAAGCCTAATATAGCTTCTGGGGCTTTAAAACAAAATCAGTATTACATTAGCTGTCCTCCAGGCTTCTGGTACAGGCCCTGAGTTAAGTGATAGGTTATATACCATCTTTGGTTCATTCAGAGCTCTTGCATGAATACCATTTGGTCTTGTGACTTATTACTGTTTAATTTATCAATTTGTTCCAGAACTTCCTCTACTGACACCTCAATGTGGAACAATTCCTAGGATCTGTCACCTGAAAAGAATGGCTTAGGTGAGCACATCTACAGCAATAAAGACTGATGCTTCTTTGTTATCACTTCTCTGCTCTGTTATCACCATGATAATTCAATGGCTCCCCAGTTGTTTGGAAAGCTTCCTGCTTCAGATGTATTTTAAAAAAATGTTGCTGTTAGTTTTTGTGTCTTTTGTGAATTGCTTTTCAAAATAGTTATTGGCTTCTATGCTTTTACATTTGATTTGCCAGAGTTCATGTTCCTTTCTATTTTCTTGGTAGGATTTGACTTCCTCCTCCAATCCAATAAGAGACAAATAAAATATATCATTTACTGTAACTTGATGGTCAAAGTTACAGTATTCAATAGACAAGGTTGTTTGCAGAAAAATGTGTCTCCTATAAAGCTAAGAAATAATTAAAACAATACTTACTGTAAGTACTTGGATAATGCTGCACTCAGACCTTCAGGAATATATTCTGATATTAAGCCATGGGCATATCGTACATAGTCCTCTGAAAGTTTAAAAAAAGTGATTTGGTGGGATAAGAAAGAGTGCATGCATCCATGTTATTCAGTCACAGGACTGCTTTCCAATCCATGCCCTTGTATGTCAGAATCATTCACGATGATGAGCTAATGCTAGAAACTACTAACAGACATGTCATGAAGTTTCTCTTTGTTGAGCAGCTTATGTTATATGACACTTATAAGTTTAATTAAAAAGCAAGGATTTTCTATGCTTACTTTGTCAGCAGAGACGTTATTAATCTCTGTGGCATGTACTTTACAAAACCTGTTTGCTTTCTGAGAGCACTAAATATAATGTATTTTTTCTGAACAATTAATTTAAAAAAACGCTGCAGAAGTAAAAAGCTGACTCAACAAAATGTATAATCATTAATTTTAAAGCATCTGGATCCTACAAGTATTTGGCAAGAGTTTCAGTACTAAAATATATTTTTGGCCTCAACTGAAAACAATTACATGAGACAATGAGTCTATTTCAAAGCCTTGTACTTTACGTCAGTATTTTATGAAAAATGGCAAGGCATATCTAAACATCACTGGCAAGACAGGATAATTATCTGTGGAAATATGAACTACTAGAAGCTGGTTTTGGGACAGGGAACTCTTGCTGTAAAAGTTTTTTTGGAAATCAAACCTTTGGCAGCATGAAGTCCTAAAACAAATCTTTTTCCTTTCCCTTCCCCACAAATGCCTGGAAAACAAGACTTAGATATTGCAAACTCTATGTGAATAATTTGGTGTTAATGAGGCTATTAGAGAGTAACTTTACTCATAAGCATAAATGTTTGAACAAGCAGATCCTAAGCAAATACCTTGCCACTTAATTAGCTTAAAAACACTTCTCACCCCACCACATGCTATATGGAAAAATACGGTAAAACAGCCCCCAGAATAGCAAAGATGTATTTCTCCTGTGTCGGAGATAGTTTGCCAAATATGAAGTTTTGTAAAAGCCCAAAGCAAACTAGCACTAAAACAGGTAAAATTAATAAACTGGCTGCAGCATGCACATTTTAGCTGAACAGGCACAAATTTCCTGTGTCCTTTACAACAACAACAAAAAATGAATTTATTTCTCAAGCATTTCTTCCTCCTTTAGCCCCATTTGCAATCGAACACCATAAAGTAGTAGTCGAGATCCAATATGATGATTCTGAACTTCACCCTTAAAACCAATCTATATCTAAATAAAAGTGTTTTTGTCATTTTGCTGTTCTTTCATGGCACTGAATTATAATGTCAAGTCAGTTACTACAGCAATACTCTTTTGTCAGACTCGGATATGAGCCTGCTTAACCCCTGCTCTCCAGAAATCTTTATTGAATACCTTATCTATTTAAAAATCCAGTACATTGTTTTTCAAGAAGTGCCTGCTGCCTTTCTAACCCATAGTCTGACACAGGGGTGGTCAATAATTTTTGCAGGGGGGCCACTTCACAAATTTTGGCAGTGGTCGCAGGCCGCCTCTGAAGGGGCAGGGCCTTGGGCGGAGAGAGGCGGAGCCTCAGGCAGAAAGGGGTGGGGCAGAAAGGGGCCTCAGGCAGAAAGGGGCTGTTCCCACTAGGCACAGCCAGTCCCGGATGGGGGGGAAATCAGGGCCTAGAGATGGGGAAGCATACAAAGTCTTTCGCCTCCCTCCCCTGCCTTGCCGGGGTGTGCGGCACCTAGAGGGAACCACCAGCCATTTTAAACAGCTGGCGGTTCCCTCAGGGGCCATGTAATCCTGGCGAAGGGGGAGGAGAGTGGAAACCTCGCACTCTCCCCTTGCCCCGTTCCCAGATCTCAATTGGCCTGAGGCGAGGGCAGCGGCTAGTCCAGCTATGATAAAATATTTAGATCCTAAACACGAATCCTTCCTTGTTTCCTGTGTACACATTTTCCCATTGTATGCCCTACAACATTTGTGTCTTTCCACACCTACAGATGCCACTTGGGCTACGTCTAGACTACAAGCCTCTTTCGAAAGAGAGTGTCTAGACAGCAACCAGTATTTTCGAAAAAGAGAGCTGCTTTTTTGAAAGAGAGCACCCAGGCACTCTGGATGCTCTCTTTCGAAAAAGTGCTGTTTGCGTCCAATAACACCTTTTTTCGAAAGAGCCATGCAAATGGTCTCACCCAGTGGCCTCTATCAGGCATCTCTTTTAGTGTGCTTCTCCTCCCCCCCTCCCGCCCCCAGTCATCAGCCTCTGCAACCCATTTTATCCTGCTGCAAGAGTTATTGCTGTGGGCAGTGGAGTAGAGGGATTCGGGCCTGCCCACTTCCCCGAGTCCCAGCCTAGGGCCCTACGGCAGGGAGATCTCTCCCTGACAGCGGATGGGGGAGTAACCCCAAAACTCACCCGCTCTCAGGTTCCACAGCCCAGCCCTGACCCACTTCCTACCCTGGTCCACCATTTCTCTACTCCCTAAGGTGCCACGCGCCCCAGCTCTGGCACCCCCTCCAGCACTCCCCGGTCCCAGGCGCTTACCAGTCCGCCCGTTTCCCCCCTCTCCCAGCCGCCACGGAGGCTTGTCTCTGACCCTCCTGTGGTCCTGTCAGCTTTTTAGACGTCCTGCCGCTTTGGCAGGTGACGTCACCAGCCGGCACCTCCTCCTCAATGCGCCCGGCGCTTACGGAGCTGGCGCCGGTGTCTATCGCGGCCCTGACTGCCCCTCTGTGCGGGTTTGGCGCATCTTCCCCTGGCGCTTCTTGGCTAGGGGACCCTCCAGCCCAGGGTCTCTCTCGCCTCCCTCCAGTGTGGGGTTGCCCCACACCGGCGCAGAGCACTTTTGAAAAAAGACGTTATTCCTCGTAAAATGTGGTTTTCTGTGGTTGAAAAAACTGTTGCGTTCTTTCTATTTAATGTCGAAAGAACGCGGCAGCAGTCTAGACGCAGGTGAAGTTTTTTCAAAAAAAGGCCACCCACTAGTCCGGACATACCCTTGGAGTTTTACTATAATCTACACATCTGCATTTAGAGGCAGACTGTGAAGATGACTGCCATACACTTGAACCAGCAACTGTATGAAAAAATTAATTTCACTACCTTATCACTGAATGAATAAAACAAGATCAGGATGATTAAAAACAACTATAGTAAAGATAGACTTGATCTGACAGTGGCAATTTCCTTTTATTTATTTAATGTTTTTGGAAGTAATAAAGTTAAAGGCACTTGATTCTCTCAGCACCACCTCTTTTTGAAACGATATATTATAATGCACCTCTATAAAACTGTCTTAGCTGTCTCTTAAATATCAATTTATGTTTTTTCTTTTGATGTCATTACTTGGTAAATCATTTCCCACATACTAATTACTCAGAGTTCAAGATGCCTGCTACAATTACCTGCTCATTGTTTTCTTATTTTTAGATTGCATGCAGGCTTCTGAACCTATTATTAAAGTGAATCATTAACTTTGTTTAATGTACTCTAATTACTTCCTGAATTTGAATATCTTGTCTTAAAATTTTTATCTTTTTTTTGTCATATTGCATATTTTGAAGAGTGCATGTAGGATATTTCATAATCCAAACTCTCTGTTACATTGTCCTCAGGAAAAATGATATTCAAAATATGGTGAAACTTTACAAGAGATTTATTTAATGACTAGCTGGAGTTACCTGGCGTTGCTCGGTCCCGCTCCCTACCAGCCGATTTGCTCCACCCCTCGCCCCAGCCCTGCTTCCTGCCTGCTGGTTCTCCTCCTCCCGATCTCCCCCGGCCAGCCCTGCTGCCCCCGACCAGCTCTGCTTCCCGCCAGCTGTCCCTCCCCGGATCTTCCCCAGCCAGCCCCGCTATCTCCGACCCTCCCTCCACCAGCTCTGCTTCCCGCCAGCCGCGCACCCTCCCCAATATCCCCCGGCCAGCCCCGCTGCCCCGACCAGCTCTGCTTCCCACCAGCTGCCTCTCTCCCGATCTCCCCTGGCCAGCCCCGCTGTCCCTGATTCTCCCACTTCCCCCAACCAGCTCTGCTTCCTGGCCCCCCCCCCTTCCTCCAAGCGAGTCCTGCTCCCCTCCCTACCGGTTTCTCCCTGCCCCATCAAGTGTGGCCATTTTTTTTTTTTAGACTACGTGGTAACCGTAGTCATGGGGGGCAGGGCGGATGCCCAAGCAGTTGTGTGCGTGGGTGTGGGGTAAGTCCTGGATGGCACTTTGGGGCTGCAGGTGGTGGGCACCGTGACCTAGGATGGGTGGGGCTGCCCCTGCAGCGCAGCGTGGCGGGTTATTTTTGATTTTTACAGGTTGAGATCGGGCCCGATCAGGACCAAAAGTATCTTAAAACCTTCTCCTGGAGGCAAGGTTATCTCATGGAAAGTTTGGTTGCTGTAGGTCTTATAGTGTCCAAGTTATTAGAGCACAAACATACAAACATTCTCCTTTACATATTAGATCAGCGTTTCCCAAACTATGGGCTGCGGCCCGGTACCAGGCCACAGGAAAAAAATACCGGGCCTCAGCATGGTTGCCGGGGTGTTCCGGGCTCCCGGAGTGCCTGTGCGGCACTGGGTCCCCCAAGCCCTCGGCCCGCCTGGGCCGAGTCTGCAGACGGATGTTCCAGCTCCCAGCAGAGGCGTAGCTAGGGGAGGTGAGGATGGGGGGGGTGGGGGGAGGGAAAAGGAGGAGGGGAGAGCCAGCTACCAAAAGCAGCACTAGACGGTGGAATCGGGGCAGGCCGGGGAGATTCGGGGGGGGGAGGGGCAGCCAGCAGAAGCAGAGCTGGCTGGGGGCAGGGGGCTGGCCAGAGGAGAGTGGGAGGCAGGCAGAAGCAGGGCTGCCGGGCACAAGGTTGAAAGGCAGGGAGCTGGCTGGGGAAGATGTGTGTGTGTGGGGGGGAGGGCTGGACGCGGGCAGTGGGGATGGCCAAGGTAGACTGGGAGAAGAAGCGGGGGAGAACTGGCTGTTCGGCAGGGCGTTGGGGGAAGTGGGGCTGGCTGGAGGCACAGCAGGAGGAGTGAATTGGCCGGCGGGGAGCAGGACTGACCCGGCCATATGCAGATCTCGGGGCGCTACCCCCCCAAAAGCACAAGTGAGTCCAGCCTGGGGATTCTATTGTGCCCCGCCTCCACCCCCTCGAGTAGTTGCGAACTGTCTGGCTGGTAGACAAACTCATGCAGCCTGAGCACATTTACTAGCCAGACAGTTCGAAACTACAAACTGATACATCTAGTAATAATAAAACTTACCTAATGAGAAAATACCAGACATGTTATATATGTCTGGTATTTTCTCAGTTTGTTTTTTATGTGTTTATATTTTTGGGCTGCGAAAAACAGTACTGAAAAAAAAAGGGTTCCAACTAAAGTAAAAAGTTTGGGAAACCCTGGTCTAACGAGCTTTGTCTGTCTGTCTTACACTCCATTTATCCAATCCATATTCCTTAACTTGCTGGCAAGAATATTGTGGGTGACCATATCAAAAGTTTTGCTAAAGCTAGCACTGGGGGCTTTGGGAGGACCAGAAACAACTTATTTGAATATTCATCATTTGATTAATGAATATGCAAATATACAAATGAATGTTACCAGTCCTCCAAATGATTGTGAATGGATTTACTGGTCCCCGTGTCAAAAAGTTTGGGAACCCCTGTATTAGATTATAGCAATAATACTAACACTTTGGGTGAGATTTTCAAAATCACCTACGTGATTTAGGAACACAAGTCATAGTGACTTTCAGTAGGATTGTGCCCACAAAGACACTTCTGAGATTCCCCCTTTACATTGTGTTTATTCAATATATTATATTAAGTCCATAATTTATATTATGTGAGTATCTATAACTATGCCTATACCTACTCACAATATACTAAGATAACATTAGATACACTTTATCTCTCTTTCTCTGTGCATAATCATTGCCCAGGAATAGAATCCCAATTTAAGTATTTGTTCTCTAAGTACACCAATAGGGATAGGGATAGTCTGCTGAATTGACACCTCAATTAGCTTTCACTAGAAGCTATTCAGAACTCTTCTCTCTGTACAATTACCATGTTTTAGGCATCAGAGAACTCAAAATAGTCATGGCACCATTATAGTAACTATACCAAAACATTTTGGGTAAGAAATAATTCAAAGTGTTTACAAACCATTTAAACTGTTAGATTGTAACTGAACATCTAAACTGCAAGTATCTTATTTCAAAAAGATGTATTTCATTACAATTATACTTGGTTTTCTTACCTTCTTCAACATCAGTTATTTGTTTGCGGCTGATAAATGTGGCTGATTGCACCTTTCCACCTACACATACATTGCTGCTTTTAAGTACTTTCACTGTCTGGTTGACCTATAAGGGAGCCACAGATTGAAATGTCTAAATTAATGCTGTTATACACACGTGTGTTAATACAGTGACAAAGCTCTTGTAATTTGGTTTAAAGCACATAAAATGCTGAAGTTATGAACTGTGATGAAACTTAATATACATCTATAATGACTAACACATGATCTCAAAAAATTAAGGATCCAGAGTGTTCGGCCTACTGTCTTTGAAAAATGGCAGCTAGATTTGCAACTCCACTGAGACAGGCTGGAATTTACAGCTGAAGCAGTCTTGGATTTTACAGATGATTCATATACCTGCACAGAAAAGCAAGGGTTTTTCCAATTCTATTGAAATGGGAACAGAGTCCTGAATAGAAATGAAATATAATTACCAGGATTCTGTAGGGCATTGTCAAATTCAATATAAGAGAAAAATAGTTAGAGAAGGCTTTGATTTTGTCTTGAAGGTCACAGAATCCATGACCTTAACTCACTTCTGTGACTTCTTTGGTTTCAACCCTTGGGCCTGGACAAGCTATCAGCCTGTGCCCAGGATCTGGAGTAGTGGCTGGTGATCAGCCTCCCACTGAAGCAGCATCAGCTGGGCTTGGTCTGCTCCCAGGGCTAGAGAAACTATCATTCCCTGCTCAGGAGCAGAAGCTTGGTTGGAACGGCAGCCCTCGGCAGGATTCTAACTATTAGACTCCCTCCTCCAGGGTATTTTTTTAACAAGTCACAAACAGGTCATATGATTCCATGATTTTTTATTTTTTGTCCATGACTTTTGCTAAAAATATCCTGACATCGTAACCTTATCAATAGATCAATAATATAACAATATAACAGCACCCAGGAAAACATATTTGGCCATTAATGTTAAAATAACAGAGATGTGAATCTGTATAGGCTGTTGCAGTGATATTTTTCCTTTTTAACAGCCCTAGAAAAATTCTACTCATCCCAGACCAGTGCTTTCTCTAACAGAAAAGAATGCTATTGTATGGCAACACTATGATCATGGCAAAAAGTGGGAAGTAGTTTTTGTACTTAGGCTGGTAAATGTTACCGTATATTCCGGCGTACAAGACGACCTCTGATGTTAAAAAACATCCCCCAAAAATCGGGGGTCGTCTTGTACGCCGGATGCCCCGCCGCCGGAGCCCCTCCGCGGCTTTGAAAGCCTCGGGGGAAGCCGGCGGCGGGGCATCCCAGGCGCGCATGGGCTGACCCCCCGCCGGAGCCCCTCCGCGGCTTTGAAAGCCGCCGCGGAGGGGCTCCGGCGGGGGGGCAGCCCATGCGCGCCTGGGATGCCCCGCCGCCAGCTTCCCCCGAGGCTTTCAAAGCCGCGGAGGGGCTCCGGCGGGGGGGGGGGAGTGGGGGCAGCCCAGGCGCTTCTGGCGGCTTTGCTCCCGGTGCCTCTGGTCTGCTGGGGACCATCTCCAGCAGACCAGGGACACCGGGAGCAAAGGAGGCGGAGGGGCGCTGGGGTATAAGATGAAACCCTATCTTTTAATTAAAAAGATAGGGGGTCGTCTTATACGCCCAGTCGCCCTATACGCCGGAAAATACGGTAATGATAATTTTCAAGGCTCCCTTATATCTTATGACTGACAAATCATTTTGTCTGATGATTGCTGGCACAGTAGATCTATTCTAATGAAGAAAATCTTCTTTGTGTACAGCAGCTTGCACAAGTACATCTTACCTGATGAGTACAATTTATTTTAGGCATAGAGAGTATGGGCACCCATATTTGCATGACCCTAGAAGTATTAGGGGAGCCAATGTAAAAAGCTAATGAGGAACACAGTTGTAGCATCAAATCACAATAATATATAAGATGTTCTTCCCTCTATGTTTAGCCAGCACTGCTGGTTTGGACTAGGGAGGGAGAAACGGTCATAGCCTCGTCTCCTTTCCATGCTTTAATGCAAAGAGCAGCCCCTGAGTTGAGAGCTAGCATGGAAATAGCAATTGCAGGCTATCATGAACCTTTTTGTGCCAGTGCAAGGAGCAGACAGAGTCTGGTTCAGTGTAAGAGGAAATCTGCTAGAAATCTTCTATTTCCTTAACACTTTATATTTGTCATACTCTAAAACATGACAGCTTTACTGATGAGTTTGCTCTTGTTCAATTGGATACGGACTTTGAATTTACTAACATTTTGTAAAGAAACACTGTACTATTTTAAATTTTGAACATAAACATTTTTTAAAGCAAAAGAGAAACACAATACCTTCTTTTTTAACCACATCAATGTCTTCTCTTGGCTGTATTTATAAAATTTCTTATTGCCAATTTCTGGAATAAAACAACACAGGAACAGAGTCATAAATCATTTTCAATACATAAAAACTCAAAAGATGTAGATAAAGTATGGATCTTTTTTCATAGTTTGGACATGTCATCAGGGTAATAATCTGAAAAATATTGGAAATAAAAAAACAAACAGAAACACCACACCCCACAGCAAAAGGAAGTTACCCTGTGCAGTAACGACTATTATCTGAGGTGTGTCCCCCCCCACATAAGGTGATGGGCCATCCCCGGAGCCACATAATCGGAGCTTTTCATAGCAGTTAGCAGTCGGGCCATGCATTCACAGCATGTGCCTTGTGTTGCTGGCGGTTGGACGCTTTGCACGCGACCTGACTCTCCCACTGCAGAGCAATCGGACTCCAAGTAGCAGGAAAGAAGGGAGGATTGTAGAGCACCCATGGAGGAAAACATCTTGACGAACAGTGGTGACTGCACAGGATGAGTAATTTCTTTTTCTTCTTCGAGTGATGTCCCCATGGGTACTCCATGCAAGGTGACTACAAAGCAGTACTTGCTATGGCTGGTGAGAATCAGAGTCACTGCTTAAGAATGGAAGATAGAACTGCTGTAGCCACTGCTATGTCTGCTGTCAGCTGAGGCATGATGGCATAATGCTTAGAGAAAGTGTGGTCAGATGACTAGGTAGCTGTCCAGGCACACTACTGAGAAATGCTGTGGATGTTTCTGTAGCACAGGTGGACTGTGATCTTGGTGGCATCATCAGCAGTTTGTTGTGAAGGGCTTGACACTAGAATATGCAGTACCACTGACAGGGATGGTACTTGGTCCTGCCATGAAAACAGGGGACTAGACTCAATGACCTCTCAAGGCCCCTTCCAGCTCTATGAGAGGTATATCTCCATATTAAAATACTCAGTGCTAATACAGACCAATTAACATGCAACACTGTAGTGAGATTTGTACACAACACACTGCATGGATAAGTTTAATATAAAGTCAGAATGACACTAGAATACGCAAACTGATATCAGTTTGGAAATGCATTGCGTGGATACTGGGCTGCTCCTGGAATAGTTTGCAACAGAGACGAACAGACGTGGGGACTTGAGTAATGCCTGAGTTTTGTCAATATAAAAAGCCAAAGCCTTTCTGACGTCCAGGGTATGGAGCATAGTCTGCCTGGGAGATACGTGTGGCTTTGGAAAAAACGTAGGTAAGACTATGGGCTCATTGATGTGAAAACAGTTGCTGGCTTTAGGCAGAAAAGCAGGATGTGGTCTCAGCGTCACTTTGTCTTTTGCAAATATGGTGTATGGTGGGCCCACCATTAGGGCTCCTATCTCACTGACCCTCCTTGCGGAAGTGATGGCCACCAGAAAATATACCTTCATCGTGAGGAGGAGGAGAGGACATGTGGCCATAGATTTGAAGGGAAGTCTCATAAGGGACTCAAGAACCAGGTTTAGGTCCCATGAGAGTGGTGGGGCCCTGAGAGGAGGGTAGAGGTTTTGGAGTCCTTTGAGAAACCTAGTCACCGGATGCAGACAAACTGATGACCCTTCAATGTGGTCATGGAAGGCTACAATGGCTGCCATGTGTACTTTAATGGAAGAAACTGATAGGCCGCCACTCTTCAAGCCATGAAGATAGTCGAAGACCATATAGAGTGGGGCTTTGTCAGGATCAATGTGAGTCTTATGACACCAAGATGAGAAGTGCTTCCATTTTTGCATTTAAGTTGTTCTAGTAGATTGCCTCCTGCTACAAAAGATGGTTCTTACTTGCTCCGAGCAACCCAATTCAGCACTATGGAACCCATCAGGAACCAGGCATGGAGATGAAAGGTTCAAGGATAGGGGTGAAGTAGTTTGCCCGCATTTTGGGAGAGGATATGGTGACTCGATGGATGTGTGCTGGAGGTACGGGAACCAGATCTGTTTGGTCCAGGATGGGGCCACTAAGAGGATTCGAGCTCAGTCTGAGCGAATCTTACACAGGATTCTGGGGATCAATGGTACTTCAGGGAAGGCGTAGTGAATTGGTCCATCCCATGGAATTAGGAACGCATCGCCCCATGATAACTGCCCAGTCCCGCTCGGGAACAAAAATGAGGGCATTTGGTGTTGCTCATGTCTGCGAAGAGATTGGTCACTGGATAGCCCCAGAAAATGGAATCTGTCATCTCTGGCTGGAGTTACCACTCGTGATCTGGCAAAACTGCAGCTGAGAGCATCCGCCATGATGTTGTTGACCCCTGGCAAGTATGCTACTTTTAAAAGGACTCTGTGCTGGATGCACCAGTTCCAGAGCCGGACAGCCTCTGCAGAAAGGGATCGGGAGTGAGCTCCATCCTGTGTGTTTATGTAAAACATGGTGGTAGTATTGTCCATAAGTATGCACATGGTACAATTGGTGATGGCTAAGACAAAGTGTCCGCATGCATTCCTGACAGCTCTGAGCTTGGATAGATTGATGTGCAGTTTGGCCTTGTGGGGCAACCACTTGTCCTCTATCGTCTGGTGGTGCCGGTGTGTGCCCCACACTATTAGTGAGGCATCTGTTGTGATCTGTAGTTACAATTCCAGCTGGAGAAAGGGAACCCCGGAAAGTAGAATGCTGGGGAATGACCACCATTTGAGGGAGTCCAGCACTTGCTCAGACACAAGAAAAGGCTTGTGCAATGGATCCTGCGATGGTGTACAGACTGATGCCAGCCAATGCTGGAACCTGGAAGGCACAGAAATGTAGGCGTGCATACTAGACCACATAAGTGGAGGCCACAATGTGGCCCATTAGCTGGAGGCAGGTATGGACAGTCATAGAGCGGCTCACGAGTAAAGTGGCAACTAGGTTGCATAGCATATCAAATCTTTATTGAGGTAGATATCCTCTGGCTGATATGGAGTCGAGGGGCGCCCCTATGAACTCCAAGTCTTGTATGGGATTGAGAATCAACTTCTGCTCGTTTATATGGAGCCCTAAAAAGCTGAAAAGTTGCTTGGTCTTTGATACCATTTCTGCAGACTCCGTTCTTGTGCGACCCTTTATTAGGCAATTGTCTAGGTATGGGAAGATCACGACCCCTTGACACTGAAGGTACGCTGCGACGACTGCTAGAACCTTTGAGAAGGCCTGCAGAGCAGAGGATAGGCTGAAGGGAAGGACCTTGTATTGGAAATGATTGCCCCCTCCCATGAATCTTAGATATCATCTTTGGGCAGGATGTACCTGATGTGGAAACATGCGTCCTGCAGGTTGAGGGCTGCAATCCAGTCCCATTTGTCCAGTGCCAAAATGATTGAAGCTAGTGTGACTATCTTGAAGTGCTGTTTTTGCAGGAACTTCTTTTGTTTGCAGAGGTCTAGAATCGCTCTCCAGCCTCCTGTGTGCTTCTGGGTTAGGAAGTAAGTTAAATAAAACCCTCTTCTCTGGTACTGCTCGGGGATCTCCTCTATAGCTCCTAGCTGGAGAAGCCGATCGATCTTTTGCTTGAGAGGTATCTGATGAGAGGGGTCTCTGGAGAGGGACTAGAAAGTGAACGGGATTGTGTATCCTATATGGATGATTTGCATAACCCACTGGTTGGATATAATTGAATCCCAATGATGGAGGCATGGATGTAGCCTGTGGTCAAATAAATATGTCTGGTTTTGTTGCACAGGATAATTGGAGAGGTCAGGGAGACCCTCAACCAACATTTCAAATGTGTTGTTTAGGGGCCTGGACACCAGGGGGAGTGTGGGTGTTGTGGGCACTTCCTCTGGTTGTGTTGTCTGGAATGATTGTATTTGTATGGCTTGTTTTGAGGACTGTTGTAATATGTGTCCTTGTTCCTATTATAGTGGGAGTAGCGCTTCTGTCTGTAAGCTGGTGTGTACATGCCTAAGGTGCACAGATTGGTACATGAGTTCTTGCTGCCATGTAGGATCTCATAGGTGTTGGGTGCATAGAGCTCATGCTTGTTGAATGGGAGATCCTCCACCTTGTTTTGGAGTTCTTTAGGGGCCCCTGAGACATGCAGGCATGATGTCCTCCTGCATGTTGGAGTTTGGCCAAGGTTGGGAAAAGTCCAATTCTTTGCGGGGGCGGGGAAGAGAGGGAGGAAACAAAATACTTCTGGTCCGCCTTTTTACTGATTGGTTGGGTTGATGCAAGTGTCCGCCAGATGTCATCGAACACCTCCATGATAGCTTCATCTATGAGCAGTGCAATCCTGCCTTGGGAGGAAGGTGCTTTGAGAGACACTGTTGTTTCTCCTTCACCTCTTCAAGCTTCAATCCTGGGTAGTAGCTACCCTTTTTAAAAGATTTTGAAATTGCGTCTAGTTGTCGGTGGTATGTGCGTCCTCGGGTACTATAGCCTCCTCAGGGGAGGCAGCTGAGTGTCACCCTGATCATCTGAGACCTGGCCTTCCTCCTCATAGAATCATAGAGCTGGAAGAGACCTCAGGAAATCATCAAGTACAGCCCCCTGCCAAGGCAGCACCAATCCCAACTAAATCAACCCACCAGGGCTCTGTCAAGTCGTGACTTAAAAACCTCTAGGGATGGAGATTCCAACACCTCTCTAGGTAACCCATTCCAGTGCTTCACCACCCTGCTAGTGAAATAGTTTTTCCTAATATCCAACCTAGACCTCTCCCACTGCAACTTGAGACCACTGTTCCTTGTACTGCCATCCGTAACTACTGTGAACAACCTCTCTCCATACTCTTTGGAACCTCCTTTCAGGAAGTTGAAGGCTGCTATAAAATCCCCCCTCAGCCCCCTTATAATTTTGGTTGCCCTCTGCTGGACCCTCTCCAATGCATCCACATATCTACAGTGGGGGGCCCAGAACTGGACACAATACTCCAGATGTGCCTCACCAGAGCTGAATAAAGGGGAATGATGACATCTCTGGATCTGCTGGCAATGCTCCTCCTAATGCACCCTAATATGCCATTAGCCTTCTTGGCTACAAGGGCACACTGTTGACTCATATCCAGCTTCTCATCCACTGTAATCCCCAAGTCCTTTTCTGCAGAACTGCTACTTAGCCATTTGGTCCCCAGCCCGTAACAATGCTTGGGATTCTTCCATCCCAAGTGCAGGACTCTATATTTGTCCTTGTTGAACCTCATCAGATTTCTTTTGGCGCAATCATCCAATCTGTATAGGTCACTCTGGACCTTATCCCTGCTCTCCAGTGTATCTACCTCTCCCCCTAGCTTAGTGTCATCTGCAAACTTGCTGAGGGTGCAATCCATCCCCTCGTCCAGGTCATTAATAAAGCTGTTGAACAAAACCGGTCCTAGAACCGATCCTTGGGGCATGCCGCAAGAAACCGATCGCCATCCTGACATCGAGCCGTTGATCACTGCCCAACAGTCTAGCCAGCTTTCTATCCATCTTACAGTCCATTTATCCAATCCATATTCCCTTAACTTACTGGCAAGAATATTGTGGGAGACCATATCGAAAGCTTTGGTAAAGTCAAGGTATATCACATCCACTGACTTTCCCATATTCGCAGAGCGAGTTACTTCATCACAGAAGCTAATCAGATTGGTCAGGCATGACTTGCCCTTTGTGAATCCATGTTGACTATTCCTGATCACTTTCCCCTCTTCCAAGTGCTTCAAAATGGATTCCTTGAGGATCCCCTACACAATTTTTCCAGGGACTGAGGTAAGGCTGACTGGTCTGTAGTTCTCTGGATTGTCCTTCTTTCCTTTTTTAAAGATGGCCACTACATTTGCCTTTTTCCAATCATCCGGGATCTCCCCCAATCTCCACAAGTTTTTGAAGATAAAGGCAAAAGGCTCTGCAATGACATTTGCCAACTCCCTCAGTACCCTCGAATGCATTAAATCCGGGCCCATGGATTTGTGTATGTTTAACTTTTCTAAATAGTTCCTAACTTATTCTTTCTCCACCAAGGGCTGTCCACCTCCTTCCCATACTGCGTTGTCTAGTGCATTTGTCTAGGAGCTGATCTTGTCTGTGATGACAGAAACAAAGAAAGCATTTAGTACTTCAGCCTTTCCCACATCATCTGTCACTAGGTTACCTCTCTCATCCAATAAGGGCCCCACACCCTCTCTGATCACCCTCTTATTACTAACATGCCTGTAGAAACCTTTCTTGTTAGCCTTCACATCCCTTGCTAGCTGCAATTCCAATTGCGCTTTCACCTTCCTGATTACTCTCTTGCATTCTCAAGCAATATATTTATACTCCTCCCTAGTCATCTGTCCAAGTTTTCACTTCTTGTAAGTTTCCTTTTTGTGTTTAAGCTCACCAAGGATGACCCCGGTAAGCCAATCTAGTCGCCTACCATATTTTCTTTCTTGCTGTGCATCGGGATGCTTTCTTCGTGTGCCTTTAATAAGGCTTCTTTAAAACACTGCCAGCTCTCCTGGACTCCTTTCCCCTTCATGTAAGCATCCCACGGAAACCTGCCCATCAGTTTTCTGAGGGAGTCAAAGTCTGCTTTTCTGAAGTCTAGGGTGTATATTTTGCTACTCTCCTTTCTTCCTTTGGTCAAGATCTTGAAATCTACCATTTCATGATCACTGCTTCCCAGGTTGTCACCCACCTCTACTTCCCCTACTAGTTCCTCCCTGTCTGTGAGCAGCAGGTCAAGCTGCACATGGCCCCTGGTCGGTTCCTTCAGCACTGGTACCAAGAAGTTATCCCCAACATTCTTCAAAAACTTCCGGGATTCTTTGTGTACTGCTGTATTGGTCTCCTCTTCTGTTTCTGGCATGGTCAACGGAGTGTGAGATGGTGAGGCTGGTGGAAGCCTTTTTGGTAAAGGCGAAGGACCAGCAGACTGATGTCTAGGTGGTCCCCATTAGTCGCAGAGTGCCCAGAGGGGTGAGTAGTGTGGAGGAGCGTAGCGCCAGTCAGGGTGCCACTGAGATTGGTACAGGCGTTCCCTGTAAAGATGGTATTGTTGGGACATGGTGGGAGATGAGCGCTGTGAGGAGAACATGCTCCTCCGATCATACTTGGTCACCCTGGGTGCCCATGCAAGCACGGAGATATCCTATATCTGGAGATGGGCACAATGAAAAGAGGATAGTTCCCTTGCTGGGAGTAGAGAGGAGTGCCTCTCTTCACTTCCAGTACCAAGTAAATCTTTCTTATTCCTAATTGATTCACTGTGGTCAGCCTCAGCTAGCTGTACGGTGACAGTAGCCTCCACAGGGGGAGGCATCAAGGAAGCTGGCATGCTGGGAGACAGTGCTGGGGATTTGCAGGGCCGCTTGAAGCTGCCTCCTTTGCCGGTGCAGCACACTGAAGCACTTATTTCGGCACCAGGGCTTGCTGATGCGCTCTCCCTGATGTGGAGGAGGAGTGCACAGATGTCGTGTTGTGGTTAGGTGCTGCTGTAGCATTGCTTGGTGTAGTTCTCAGCACCATGGTGCCGGAGGTGCCTGGAGGGTCTCCCTGCTCACTCTGAGGAAAGGATTGGGTGGCAGCGATCTGGCTGGTGAGACCCTCCTTTTGTGATGCTTCTGCGTGTTGCAGAGGCAGATCTGTGCTTTGGAGGGTCTTCTCTCTGGTCCACTGAAGGTCCCCCTGTCGGTTGCATAGCCTTTTCAAGCAGGCTCATACGGAGCCTAAGCTTCTGATCCTTGCTTCCTCTGGCAGTTAAACTTCCAGGTTGCATTTCTGTGATGTGTGGAACTCCCCCAAACACCTTATGCAGCTGCTATGTTCATCAGAGTCATTAGGTCACTGCAGCTGCGGCACTTTTTAAAGACCTGAGTGCCCGCCATCTCGGGGACCGTTATCGTTTGAGGCTAAGGGATGAGGCTTGTTTGAGCTGTCAGCCAGCTTGGTATAAAGTTTGCTGTTTTCTATCTTCTCAAGTTAGTTAATTTGTTTCCTCTTTTTTTTTTTTTTTTTAAATAATGAGGAGTGTGGCTAGCTGGAGGAAAGTGGAGCCCCATCGCTCAAGTGTTCTGGGCCAAGGGTCAGCTCATTCTGTTTTGGTTGTTTGTTTGTTTTGTAGCAGAGTGGCAAGAATGTAACAGACACAAATTGTAATTTAGGGAGGTTAAGAAGTCAGTAGGAGAAAGCAAAAGTTCCTGTGAAGAGAGGAACACGTGGAGTGGCAGGAGAGCTCCAGCTACGAGCGAGGGCAGTAGACGAGGAACTGAAGGGGGGAGTCGGGCTGCGAGCCACCTGCTATGCATTGGCAGTCCAACTGCTAACTGCTATGAAAAGCTCCATTTCTGCGGCTTCAGGGATGACCTGTCACCTTACATGGAGCACCCACAGGGACATCATCTGAAGAAGAAGCTGATGTTCACAAGTCCATGCAACTTAATAAATCTCTAATTCATCCTTGATCCAGCAAAGCATATTTAAGTAAATGAAGTGTCAGTCCCATTGTTTTCAAAGGGACAATTTACATGATCAAAATTGACCACATGCTTAAGTGCTTTGCTGAATCCCTTTTGACACATACCAATACATTATTGCATTTATAAGTAATACGGTTATAGCTGGTTCTTGGCCTCAGGTTCAGTACCTAGTCAATTTGTTGTTCAATATCATGTCTTAAACCTGGACTTTGTAAACAGATGCATCTGGCAGCAAAGGCAGAAAAAAGGTTGGTTTATAAAAATATATCACTGCCCTTCTAAGCATTCTGCCCCAAAGACTCAAAGGATGTTGGAGACCAACAGTTTCTTTTTCATCTCCTCCTCCTGCTTCAAAGTACTTTAACATAAATGTCAAAGCAAACCAGTTGTAGTTCTTAAATAAAAGTGAAACATGCAAATTCTTTGGGGAAGGTAATATGTCTTATCTATGATTTGCTAATTAATGATGATACATGAATTAAAACTATTTTCCATATCTATAACTATGAGAGCACAAACATTCATTGCTCATGAATGCTTAGTTTTCTGGGTGTCGTGGGGCAAATTGAAAAGGAAATTACAAAGGTTTCAAGAAAATTTCAGTAGAGAACTGCACACTAACTTAATTGTGCATAAAGTCAGGAAACTGAATAAACTGTTTAATAACATAACATACAACATTTCTATCTTGCTCTTTAACAGGTATTTTAATAGCATTTAATCAACTTTATAACATTACCATAAACACCTACATTTGTTTTATGTAACTTAAAAGGTTTGACACCATACTCCAGCATGAGGTTCATGAAGACTCCCTCCCTACAAACAATTAACGATGCTTTATTTATGGTTCCCTAAACATTTCCTTCTTTGAGGTTTATCTTGGCTCTTTCAAATTGCATAAATATATCTAATTGTTGTGCGCTTTTTGTATGTGCATAGCAGGGGACTGCGAGGGGCTGGGGGAATATTACATTCAAGATATAGTTTAATTTCATCTCAACCACTGTAGAAGAATAAAAAAACCTATATTTTACATAGAAAAAAGAAAGAAAAGAAAAAAGAAAATTCCAAGTACTGTATTATGCTTTATTTTATAATTCATCTATTGCAGATAAAGTAGTTATGATATTATTGTTGGCTATTAGGACTCAAAAAGAGTTTTTAATGGTTCTCAAAAGAAAAAAAAACTTTTGATAGAAGAAAAAAGGATACAAGAACCTGTTGCTCAAAGAAACGAATGTGTTTTGAATCCACGAATATAATGTACAGTTTCTAGATTCCCCTTATCTGAGAAAGTTTGAGGAGAGGATATCCTCTTGCCCTGCTCCCCCAATCCATGTTGAAAAATAGTTCAAGCACAGATTTCCAGGCAGAATCCCTAAACAGTATGAATCAGACTGACTCAGTTATGGAAATGTAGAATTGTGAAGCCATTTTCATTAAAACATGAACAATAATTACATTGAACCCTTCAGGGATCACTTTGTTTGAAAGTATTTTATGCACTTGACAGTTTGTACTATTAAACACTAGGAACTGATAATATTTGAGACCTCTGAAGAATTGAAGTGAGCTGTGAAAGTCACAAACTGCTGACAAAAGGATTCAATACTGGAACATGGATGTTACATGTAATGCACATTTGATATTGGTGAGAGTTAGCAACAATGTTTGATAATATGAGAATATATGGAAAGACTTTTGTTCCCTAATGTGTCTGGTGCCTATAAAACGGGTCTGAGACATCTGGAAAGATTGGGTTTGAGAAATACAGATGGAATATAAGTGGTTCTACAATTAAATAATATGTTCAGCAATTGGGTAATCACTATGTAGACTTGGAAGTTTCCCTGAAGTATTGTTGAGCAAACTGCCTAAAGCACATTTTAACATCTATTTTCTTAGTGTTTTCCATAACTCAGAAACGCATAAGGCCCCTTTTTTCCTACCTTCTGGGAATACAAGTTTGGCAATATTACTTAGCTATTCTAATCAGGTAAGTTTTCTTGGCTCTTCATATTAATCACATCAGACAAGATCATAGTGCAGTTTTTGCCTTGCAAAACAAATCAAAGTATAACACTCGCGAACTGAAGTTCATAACCCTTTTATTAATCCTTTTCTATCGTAGTCTTTCTCTCATACATGAACTTATTTGGAAACAATTCTCCTCACTCAGATTTAGTGAACAGAAACAAGTAATCTCTACCAACAAAGCAGGTGAATGCAAGTTCAGTCTGATTTTTACACAGAAACAGAACTGTGACTGTTTCAGTGCCCAAGCCACTGGGTGCAAGGGAAGGAGACTTCTTAATGTTAGCACAGCAAGTGTAAACTATAAATTCTCTAGGTTGGTGTGGGCAATAATTTTTATGGGGGGCCACTCCAAGACTTTGGTATGTGGTCAAGGACATCACTTTTCTATGGAGGGAGTATGTGGTCTGGAAAGGAGGTCGGGTGCAGAAGGGAGTTTGAGGTAGGGGACTGGGGTGCAGGTGATGGTTTGGTATCTGAGAGTGAATTTGGGAGGAGGAGGTTGTGACCTGGGGTAGCGGATTGGGGTGCAGGGTCCAGGAGAGGATATGGTTGCAGGATAGCATTCTGGCCAGGGGAGGGCTGAAGGACAGGGTACAGGATCTGGGAGAAAGTTGGGGAACAGGAAGGAGGTGCCTGAGACAGGCTCTGGCCCAGAGGTGCTTACGTAAACGGCTCCCAGCTAGCAGCCTGGTAGGACTCGCATGCAGGCTTCCCTGCCTACTAGCAGCCCCAGACTCTTCAAAGCGGCTGGCTGTTTCATGTGGCGCTCTGCTCTGTCCTTGGCCCCCAAAACAATCTCTCAGCTCCCACTGGCCAGTTTCCAGCCAATAGGAACTGAGAGATTGTGCTGGGGCAGGAGTAGTGCACAAAGCCTTCTCCCCATTCACCCGGTGCAGAGAGCCACAGAGAGCAGTCAGGCACTTACTACTCCTTGTAACACTTCCTAAATCTTTCCTCCCCAAGATGTCAGTGACAACTGCAGCCTGCCATGGCTAGCAGGAATTGGTTCAAACAAGCCTTCTTGTTCCTATATATTAGTGCCTTGTAAGTGCTCTACACAGCACAGAAACAGAAAAACTGGTTGATTTTTTTCTTAATGGAAAAAGGTGGTCAACGTTGAAGATTTTGTTTTCTTTAACTTCTGTATCCTTCTTGACTGGTTAGTTCTCCATTCAGTCAAGAAGTCAGCCCAAGACTCCAACTATCTGAAATATGGAATGCATGATTTTTACAAGTTTAGCCCCTGGAAGCTAACCTAACTGCAGCTCTGCACTTTAAATGTAGTAGGAGTCTGGCGGTAGTGAGCCCCCCCCACTGACTAATTGAGTAGTCGATGGAAATTCTATTGACTACCTGATTAGCTAATTAACCCATAACTTAATATCTCTAATGTGTACACCCTTGACTGATAGAGATGACTCAAGTTTTCTTTAATACCGTTTATCACCTAATTCTACCACACAACCCTCTCTGAACAAAGTTCTCTATGGCAGACAACTGCTCACTTTCTAAAAATAATTTTTTCTTTTTACTTAATTTTAACGTCACACCATAAGTTTGTAAAAACTGTAGGAACTTGTGTTGTCTCTTCTCTTTTCCTGAAATGCCTCTCACAGCTAGCCTGGGTTTTTAGGGATGTAAAGTCCTGTTTAATAAGTTAACTGGTTAAATGTTACATTTAAATGGGATCCCGCAGGCGGAGGTGAGGGGCCACTCCAGCCCAGCTTGGCCCACCATACCATGAGCTGCTCTGGCTAGGCTGTGACCACTTGGGTTGGAGCTGCTCTGGCCAGACTGGAGTGTTCCCTGCCCGTGGCCCAGCGGGCCCAGCTGGAGCACCGTGCCATGGGCTGCTCAGACAGGGCCAGGCTGGAGTACCCTCAGCCTGGTGCGGTGGGCCACGCAGGCTGGAGCAGCTCCCCCACCCAATGTAAGTGAGGGGCCGTCAGTTAACCAGTAACCAATAAGCATCAACCAATGAGATCCCTAGTCTACTTATTCTCTATATACTGCACTTGTAATTCACAGAGGACATTGGTACCTCTGTTCCCTAATGGACCATCCAACTGGCAAAAGAGTCACTGAAAGACTCGTGATGCTCAACAACAGAAAAAGCGATATTACTCATAGGATAAGAGAACCACTCTGACTCCTTTTACAACTTAAAAAAATATACATAAGCATATGGTTCTATGTTACAAAAATTAAGATACAAATTTATAAACAACGAGAAAGATTTAATTTGCCAAATATAGCAGTTACTCTATTGGGGGGTAGGGCAATAATTTTCAAATGTAGGCAAATGCTCAGTCACCTGAATAGATTCCAATAATAAAATGTAGCAGGACATGTGACAGATTATATTGGCATGCCAAAGATGGTTGGGGTAACAAGACATAAAAAGCCAGCACCTAATCCCACTGTGCAGAAGTCAGCTGAAACAAATAAATATATCTTTAAGAAACAAACATTTGCTGAAGAATTAGTCTGTTAGCTAAATTAACATCCCAAATCTTGTACCTTTTTCTTCTACTACATGATGTAGTGAGTCCATAACTCTTGCACACTGTAGCAACAGCATACAGCTAGAAAATTCTGAATCTACCACAATTTGATCCAGTGGTTGGAACTTTCCTTGCTGGAAAAAAAAATCAAAGGGTTTACAGAAACATTACTATAAACAACAGCAAAAATATAATAAGCCGTTAAATTTTTTTTATGGATGGATTTTTAAACCAAGGATTACAAAGAAGGCTGGACTGAAAGTAGTTTATGAATATGTCGTGGCACTGTTTATAGAGCAACAAACTATAAACAGAGATTTCAAAACCATAAATACTTATAAAATATTGAACTTTTCAATTAGTGTACTTAAAAAGGTCCAGTTTTAAAACATCATGTAGACAAATTCAAGGTATAGGGATTTATTTTGGAATATGACACCCTAAGTTACAGTAGTTTAATGTGTGCCAACAGCTTTTCTAGACATAACCTGCTAGATTAAATTCAGCATCATAATTTTCATTCACGTTTTGCTTTTTCCTCCCTTCTAAAAAGAGGAATCTCAGAGGACCAGTACTTAAGGACATAGTACTAACTTTTCACCTCTGGAAAGTGAGTTCCAGTTTGGCCTGAAGTCCTACACAATTGGCACAATTTAAAAAAACAATGTACATGAAAGAACCATCAAACAAATTTTGCCTTTGCCGGACTTTACAATGTATAATTATTCAGCACAGTTTGGCACAACTGGCAACTTTCCCTTTGGAAATCTCCTTAAGCACATTAGTACAAAGGCTCAATTAGCTCTCCATCCTTAGAGTGAATGGTCTCTGGGGCCAAAGCTGAAATCATGATGCTGGTAAGGGTGACCAAAAAAAACCCCAAAGCCGGGTAAACTGTATTCATTATTAGAGAATAATATCATTGGAACAATCAAAGGATTCATAAAATAACCAACTGAAATTCACAAGGTACAAAACAAAGGATTCCATTTTTCATTTGTTTCTAGAGAAGAAATAAGAAGAGGTAATAATCTAAAGAAAAGGAAAGATTGCAAGAGTAAAAAATAAACGTATATTAAAATTGGACCGTGAATAAAATTTTCAAAGTGCTATCACATCTAAATGAAGTGTGGTAGATGAAAATCCAGTGAAGGTATTCTTCTGTAACTATTTATAAGAATGTGGACTGCTAGAAGATTGATAGACTACAATTCTATAAAATATATTTGTTTAGATTATCCTTTGTCATAAAATGAGGAAACATTTCCAACACGATATAGGTGAAATTGATGGTTTGAAATATGAAACAGGTGTTTACTGCTAGAAGAACATGAATAAAAGTAAGATTTTGTATCATCCACAACCTAAAAGAACAAAGAAAATAATTCTGTCCCATTCATATAATTTTTCTTCATTGAAACAGTGGCAGGGAATCTTTGAGGGAGAAACAAGAAATAGGTCCTGAAGAAAAGAGAAACCTTTCAGATAAGTAAACTGAATTAAAAGTGGCATTTAAATTCTTCCGGTTAGATCAGCGGTGGGCAACCTGAGGCCCATGGCCCATATGCATTCTTTGGGGTTTTATGTGTGGCCTGTAAGACATTTTGTTTACTGTTTCCCACACAGTTGCCAGATTTTGCTGGTTTCAATTTGCGTAGTTCTTTTCCTAACGGTATTAGTAAAGTGACATGCATGTAAAGCAAGGGCACTTGAAATGAGGTACATGCTGATTACACGCAACACTGACTGTGAGAGCCATACTCTACCTATGCATCCAATTAAAGTGCTGCTACAGTTCAACTGGCACATCCCACAAATTTTAGGTATGCAGGTACCATCTACATGTTTTGTTAGTCTAAAAAGTGCTACCAGACCATTTGTTGTTTTTTAAGTTTTTCCTTTAAGATCAACCTTCCATAGAAATGTTTGCTTATATTATTAGACAACCAAGAGTATATAATAATTGTATTTGTCTATGTTGACCTGTATCTTGTTAGAAATTTAACAATATGATTTAATTAGCTTGTGGTAGCTAAAATTCTGTCTCTTTCTTTAATGATTCATTAATGTAGTATAATGATTCAGAGATCAAAAAGGGATATTATCATTTAGATGGGATTTGCAGTGTAGTAATATTATTGACTTAATTTTTCTTTAAAACTTGCAAATTCCACATAAGTAAACTAACTGTGACATGTCTGAATGGTTAATTGCCTTATGTTAATGAATACAACTAATTACCAGGAAACAGAGATTAGTTTCAAAGCAATAATATACAGGCACTTCCCGAGTTACAAACACCCAAGTTATGCACATGCACATGCACACAACTCTCAGGGGAGCAGGCAAGAGGTGCAGGCAAGGAACTGCAGGTGGGCCCATCCTCTGCCTCCTCTCCCCCACCATCCCACAGACATTGTAGTGGCTCCAGCAGCCCCTAGCCCAGAGGAGCACAAGATATGGCCCACGGTCCTTTTAATTTGACCCATGCTGCTCAAAGTGGCTAGCTGTCCTCTATGGTTCTCTGCACTGCATGCATGGGGGAAGGCTTCATGTGCTGCCCCCAGCACAATCTGTCAGTTCCTATTGGCCGGAAACCGGGCAATGAGAGCTGAGAGATTGTGCAGGCGGCGGGCCAGGGGGGTGTAGCACAATACGCCAGCGCAGAGCCACATGAAACAGCCCGCCACTTTGAGTGACCTGCTGGGCTGCTGGCCAGAAACTGCTTAGTTAAGTGCCTCCGGGCCTGAGCCTGCCTCTGGCACCCCCCATCCTGTTCCCTAACTCCCTCCCAGATTCTGTACTCTGTCTTACACCCCTTCCTCAGGCCAGAATGCTATCCGGCACCCATATCCCCTCCCAGATCCTATAGCCCAATCCCCTAGATCACAACCTCCTCCTTCACCCAAATTCTCTCTCAGACCCCAAACCCTCTCCTGCACCCCGGTCCTCTATCCCAAGCTCCCTTCTGCACTCAACCTTCATTCCAGACCCCGCACCTCCTCTACAGAAGAGTGTGTTCTTAACCACTTACCAAAATCTTGGAGTGGCTCCCCATCAAAAATTATGCCCACCTAGCTCCATTCCCCAGCTGTCCCCTCCATGGGCTCTGCACTGGTTCTGGCAGTCCCCATCCCTTGGCCACTCCCCTCTCCCTAAGCAAAAGAGGAGAGCTGCTGCAAAAAGATCGCTGAGCCACTAAAAGTGCAGATCTTTTTGCAGGGCCCCAGGCTGCAGCCACTAACGTCCCTGAGTTCCAGCCCTGCAGGACAGGGAGGGGACACAGCTTTGCCATGTCCTCTCCCCACAACCATCAGCACTGTAGCTGCAAGAATGAAACACTTCTGATGAAAAGTAAAATTTTTCAGAAAATTATGAGCAGAAAGAGAAATATAAGGCTTATGACCAAACGCAAAATGTAACCGTAATTATAACATCCTTTACTGACAACACACTAAATCTTTAATCACTAAGCACTAGCGGCAAAGATGACAACAACTTGTCTGGGATATGTGTTTATGCTTCAGTGAAATATAAATTAACATTCATTTAGTGTGGGAATCCCACTTTAAAGAATTAAAATAACTTTTAAAGAAAATAAAGTAATAAATAGCTCTCTCTCAAAGTTTCTAATATTAGAATCAAGGACACTTACCTCTTTCTCTGCCTTTATGAGGTAAAAAAGCACCAGAAATAAAGGATCCATTGGTGTTGCAAACAACAGACGTCCATCTATGGATGGAAAGGTGAAAGAACATTTAATTCCCAGAACCATTGCATAGCAGCTTGATTATTTCCTTTTAATTTTACTGATAGGGATTAGAGAGTTTCCATGGAGCATGCAAGTAAATTCTGAAATTTTGTTTTATAAATGCTTTAATTTAAGAGGGCTCAATTCTCAATCATGCCTGTGCCATGTTCAAATACATTGGGACAGGGGTATTGATAGAAAGTTAACTGTAGCTCAATGATTTTGCTCTCCCCTAGTCTTGGCATAACTTAAACCTGTCACAAGTTAGCTTTAACACAAGCTGTAGGTGAAATCCCATCATCAGCATAGAATAATGCATAAATGAGGCCCTGCTCTTTTGTGGCCCCTTCACCACTTACACGAGGCAGCAAGCTCTGCTGTAGGAGGCAGAACTGTAGCTAAATTCAGCAAGCTTTACAAAAGCCAGATTCCCTCTGCATGGGGTAGTTCTCTGGTGATTTCTTATGTGACACAAAGAGAACTTAGCAGACCAGAGAATATGGCCCAGTGTATATATTTCATAATATACAGGCAGTCCCCGGGTTACATACAAGATAGGGACTGTAGGTTTGTACTTAAGTTGAATTTGTACTTAAGTCGGACCTGGCGTCTAGATTCAGCCGCTGCTGAAACTGACCAGTGACTGACTACAGGAAGCCCGAGGCAGAGTTTCTCTGCTCTGGGCTTCCTGGAATCAGCCGCTGATCAGTTTCAACAGCAGCTGAATCTGGATGCCTGGGACAGAGCCCGGGTCCTCCGCGGCTTTGCTCCGCGTCTGTCTGGTCTGCTGGCCCCCCCACAGTAGACCAGGGAGACGCGGAGCAGCTTTTCTCACCCTGGAGGACACGGGCGGTGGGACCACGGCGCATCTGGGCGGTCCCACCGCCCGCATACTCCGGGGCGAGAAAAGCCCCGTTTGTAAGTACGGATCTGACATAAGTCGGATCCGCGTAACTCGGGGACTGCCTGTATACTGATTGCTGGATAGGGCTTTCATTTAATGGAGTATTCATTATGGATAACTGGAAATTCATTAGATAAGATCTAGTAACTGATAATCATTTTACATTAGAAAACCAAAAATGAGCGTAGATATGTGGACCTGACAGCTAGAGAGAGGTTTATGTTTTAATTCAATAATAGCAAATTAAATTTCAACATACTTTTCCCATTTTGAATTTCCAAAATCTTGCCAAATCAAGATTAGGTTATTTGGCTTACTACTACTAATTCATATTTCAAAAAGGGTTGATTTTTCCAATGAAACACCTAATAGAACCAAGAGGCTCAATGGTAAATTATAATTTGTAATGTCTTTAATTAATTTCCAAATCAGCTCAATTTTAGAGTAAGATTGCCAATAAGTATGAACCTCATTCCTCAAATTCTGTATTCTTGTCATCTAATCCTCGTTACAGGTACCTTCTAATCTGATAGCTGAAAAGTACCATCATACTACTGAAACAGCAATTTTTGTAAAAAGAAGTTTTTCTGTATTTTGGGGACACAGAATACTCAATGTATTTCTATTTCTCAACACACATTTGTTCTCATAAAACCATTTCCCGTAGCAATAAGTCTAATACAGGCAGTCTCCGAGTTACGCGGATCCGACTTACATCGGATCCGCAGTTACGAACGGGGCCCGTCTCCCTGGTCTACAGCAGAGCAGGGAGAGGAAGCAAAGCGGCGGAACACGCGGGCAGCGGACGCGTCTGGGCTGTCCGCTGCCCGCGTGTTCCGCCGCTTTGCTCCCCGTCCCCCTGGTCTGCAGACCAGGGAGACAGGGAGCAAAGCAGAGCAAAGCCGCGGAGTCCGAGGGCAGCAGGACAGCCATGGTGCGTCTGGGCTGTCCCGCTGCCCCCGTGCTCCGCGGCTTTGCTCCGGACGCCTGTGGTACAGCAACTGGGGCGCTGCCGGTTGGTCCCGTAGCGCCGCTCTGGGCGTGTTCCACCGCTTTGCTTCCCGTCCCCCTGGTCTGCAGACCAGGGAGACGGGGAGCAAAGCAGAGCAAAGCCACGGAGCACGCGGGCAGCGGACAGCTCAGACGTGTCTGGGCTGTCCGCTCCCCGTGTGTTCCGCCACTTTGCTCCCCATCCCCCGGTCTGCAGACCAGGGAGACGGGGAGCAAAGCAGAGCAAAGCCGCGGAGCCCGAGGGCAGGACATGGCGCTTCTGGGCTGTCCCGCTGCCCCCGTGCTCCGCGGCTTTGCTCTGGACGCCTGTGGTACAGCAGCTGGGGCGCTGCCGGTTGGTCCCGTAGCGCCGCTCTGGGAGCTACTGGACCAACCCGGCAGCACCCCAGCTACTCTGCCCCAGGCGTCCTGATTCAGCCACTGCTGGTCAGTTTCAGCAGCGGCTGAATAGGATGCCTGGGGCAGAGCAGCTTGGGTGCTGCTGGGTTGGTCCAGTAGCGCCGAGGAGCGGCGGCACTACTGGACCAACCCAACAGCACCCCAGCTGCTCTGCCCCAGGCCTCCCCAAGTCAGCCGCTGCTGAAACTGACCAGTGGCTGACTACAGGAAGCTCCTGCCCCGGGCTTCCTGGAATCAGCCGCTGATCAGTTTCAGCAGCAGCTGACTTGGGGATGCCTGGGGTTCTTAAGTTGAATCTGTATGTAAGTCAGAACTGGCGTCCAGATTCAGCCGCTATTGAAACTGATCAGTTTCAGCAGCGGCTGAATCTGGACGCCAGTTCCGACTTACATACAGATTCAACTTAAGAACAAACCTACAGTCCCTATCTTGTACGTAACCCAGGGACTGCCTGTAACACATTACTGTCACTTAGAAAATATGAGAAAAATCCAAACATTGAGATATTATTACACATTTTAAAATAAATTATAAAAAGTAAGAAAGACTGGTCTTTAGAACGCAACAGGGGACACAGGATATGTCTACCTTACAAGCACTACAATGGCCTGGCCCTGCGCCCCCTTGCTGCTATCTGTGAGGCAGCAGTGGAAGTAGGGGGTGGGGGACAGGCGAAGCTGCCTCAGAGCAGCCTTTGTTCTTGGAAGGCCCAGCCTAGTTGCGGGCACAGGCTGTGCCCGTGGGATGCTGGCGGAATCTCTGTCCGTGGGGAGCTTGATCCTCCCTGAAGGCAGGGGCTACTGCTGCCCTGCACTGCTGCCTCTGATAGAGAGGCAGCAGCGTAGGGTAGCAGGGGGCTCCCCAGGAGTGTCTTGGCTGCCAACCCTGCTCCCAGGGACTATGGAATAGTCATGTAAGTGCTAACTTTTAATACTGTATTCAATCCACCCCCTTGAGAGCCAGTTCAACAGAATTCGTCGACGTATCAGTGTACACATTGGGGCTTTGATCAGCTTAATTTTTCACCCTCTTGAGCAACATACCTAAGTCACCCTATATTTCACAGGGATATCAAGTCTAAGTTTCTGGAATGGCTGAAGATGGAGCATGCTGTGAAGGTGACATGCTGCCTATCAAACAGAGGTAATGTTACACTTTTCACACAGTTGCTTCTACAGTCTGATTCTAGATCATTCAGAACAACAACAGATATGCTACTGCTTGAGATGCAGGTCAACCCATCTTCCAGGAGTACATTTGCATTAGCAGTGAGATATAAAGAAAAAAAAGGCCTACAAGAGAAGATAACATGAATTACAGGGAATTGGAGTGTCTCTTTCAGGGGATGCAGGAAATCAAAAATCAGGAATTCCCTGGCACAGGTACCTATATGTTAGACAAATGGAAAAGTGCTTCTCAAAGTTTCCACAGATTCATATGCTCTAAAATAGGTTGAACATGGAGACATTTACAGAAAGAGAAAAAATTAATGAATTTCAGACTTATACATAGAAAACTCAAAGAAAAAACCAATAAGCTGAAATATCTTTAGAAGTATAACTTTTTCAGAGGTACAGGAGTTAATTGTATACATGCCCCTGAAACTCTCAAAGCAATTAGGAATACCTTTCCAGGCTTCTAAACAAAATATAGGTGATGGTTCCCTACTAGAGCTATTTCTCAGGGGCCAAGGCATAAAGTGGGAGAAGGAGCATGAAGCATGCACACTCGCTTGACTCAACATCAATCCATAGCAACTCAAAGTTTAGAGCAGCTTTACTTGAAGTGTGACTATTTTTATAGGCACCTGTGCAAAGGAAATTTAGAATTAAATACACACCTAGGGATAATACAATTAAAGAAGATATACTGTTTTTAGAAAACTGTTTATTCCTCTGTCATTAAATGATGCTTTTTCTTGAAAAAAAAAATCTAATAAAATAGGATGCAATAATTGACTGGGCAAGAAACTCTTCTCTAGTGACATCCTCACTGATTGAAAAAAATTGTTAGATCTTCCTGGTGAGAAGATATCTCCCTTCTATTTAAAAAGATAGACTAAGATGAGGAGAGGGTTGTGAACAAATAGGGGAACTTGCTCCAGGACATGAAATTGCTAAACACCAGCCACAGAAAAGAACCATCAGCTTGAGATCCCAAAGCTTTTCTGGGATCTAGAGTCGTAGGTAAAAGGAAGAGGGATCAAAAGTTTCAATGCCTGAAACTATATTTCATTGCTAAAATAAGCGGGACCACTTATACTTTTTTCCCCTAAAAATAAAATATGCATACATGTCCCGAGAACTCATCAGGTTGACTGACGAGAAAAGCTAAATATTTTGTGTCACTTGAGTTTACAACAATTTTTTTTCCAAGACACACGAACATCTGTCTGATTGCAACTGCCAAAGGCAGTCTTCTAAGAGACCACAAAGCCCCGCCCCTGGCTAAATCCAGATGGCACGTGAATGCCTCAGAATGTGGAGATAACTGTGTTACTGGTCTCCACAATTAGGAGATGCACTAGTAAATTTATGGGGGAAAATGTATGAGTTACACGTAGGGATAAGGAAGTAGAAACACTATCTTACTTACCACGTTGAACAGCCTGACCTATAAACCAAGAACGATATTCTTCATGAAAAGCTTTCACTTCAAACAGCTGCTGTACACTGCTATTGAATAAGTAGAGGGCAGCTTCCCCTGTTAAAAAAAAATCTGGTTTGTATTTGTAAGCTTTCATGAAAATCAAAAGACCATCCAATACATCTGAAGAATGTGCCTAATATATACATAAACATACATACATTCTACATAAACTTTAACTACAAAGTAAGCTTAGACAAAGAAAACTATTATATACAGATGTTCATTTACCAGCTCTATAATCCCTACTGAATTTTCAATCAATAAATAAGAAGTGTGAATAGTTCATCTTACAATATAAAGCGTTTGATTCAAACCCAAATCAGATCACACAAGTAATTAGCTTTTCTCTGTCTGAAAGGGGGTGGTGGTAGCCAGAATTTCCCTCTTCTTTCTTTGTGTCTGCCTCTGGGTTATCTGACTCAGGGATAGGAAATGAGAAACCTGAGTCTGAGTGCCATTTTGTTGTTTGTCATTTACTTGTGTGTGTTGGCATGGATTTAGGGAGATTATGGGTTAAATGCATTAGGTGAACAAGGGATCTGAATTAGGAGGTTTCATTAGAAATTTCAAATCTTGTAGATGACTGGAATTGCTTTATTTTAGGTCCCTTCACAAAATCCCCCTGCTTCTCTCATTGCTTCATGTGGACAAAGTGGGATGGATCATTCTTAAACCTCCTATATGATTTTTCCATTACAAAATGTCAAATATATTGTGACAATCTCCATTAATATAATGGAAAATCACTAAGACTTTGTTTGGGAAGCTGTATGATTTTGCAGAGTTGGTTAGTCCTAGCTGAACACTCAAGAACACACCAGTATTACATGGACATTCATACAGTATTTGGAGACAATTTATTTATTAAGACACAAGTATAATAAAATTATACCAAAAGGGTATTTCTTCTCTTTCTATTTCAAACCTTGCACTCATACATTAGGTTACATAACCAAAAGTTTGCACATTACAGGTCTTAAAATAAGCTTCTGATAATTCTAAAGGAAGATACCCAGCTTTGGTGTAAACTATACTTACAATTTTTTTTTCTAAAAGCCTTATCCACACACTTTTCATTCTACAAGTTCAAGAGATTACCAACAAGTTCACCAGCCTTCCCTGGTGAAATATAAATTCTTATCCACCTTTTTTTCAATTCTGGAGACAAACTGTAAAGCCATTTCAGTACTGTTGATTGAAGATGTGTACTGCTTTATATTCTGAAGCTAAATTCTGAGTATTTTTAACAGAAATAGTACACTGTCTTACCATTCTGTATCTCTTGTCTTTCATTAGTCTCTTCCTTTATGCAAAGCAGAAACTAACAGAATATTTGTACTTGTAATTAAGTTCCCAAGTTTGTTTTAGTATCATAAACATAAGTGGTGACATTTTTAAAAAAACCCAGTAATCCTACAGATAGCAAATTTATTTATGAATGATGTGAAGAAACAACCTGAATCAGATTTTTCAAACTATTTTAAAAGTGAAGATTTTCTGTTTAAGTAAACTAAATAGGGTTTAATGTTGTATACTTTAATGAAAAGAAAGTCTTAGACAAAGGCAAATTTAAGTTACTCTAGCTAAACAACCAAAATAGAAAATGATTGTTTTGGAGGTTGGAAGAAGATTCATTAAACTTTCTACAATATTTGTTTTCCCAGTATGTTTCCAATTAAAGGTAAATCATCATCTACTGACAAGAAAAGAGATACCACATTTTGGACTGAGTAAAAAGAAAACTGTAGTTAAAAACAAAAAGGCTCAAAAGTTTGGCAAGTGTACTAGAAGCCTTTACTAACTGAAAGTTTATTTTATAGCATAAGGTGATTTGCTGAAGAATCATAAATTTGGATTGAAAAGAAAGGCCTGTGGTTACCCAAAAACTAATGCATTTGAAATACACCATTTTTTGTGTGCCCAATATTTCTGATGAACAGTTTCACCAATTAAACTTATAAAATAAATCTAAAATATTTAAACTGATTTAGCTAAACAGAATCTGCAGCTAAATCTCTGGCACATGAGATTCACACATCATTTCAGCTTGCAAAATATTAATCCACTGATTAAGAGATGAGAGGAATTAAGCATAATATTAACAGAGTCTTTAACTGTTGCAAACTTGCCTGTACTTGGATTACGTAGTCTTGTAAATAAAGGTCCACCATCAGGTTTCACAGGAAGATCAGTAACAGACTCTGAAAACATTTATAAAATTATAAATTAGATCTTTCCACTCCATCATACTTCACCAACATACTTGTCTGTATTAATTCAATTTACCTTTGAATTCCTAATTTTCCCCCTGAAGCCACACACAGTGGCTGTGTCTACAACTGGCACGATCTGACGCAAAAGCGGCCACTCTTGCACAATCTCCTGGCACTCAAGTTAGGCCTATAAGTGCCAGGATTACCTCTGGAGTTTGTTATAATTGCTGTTCCATTAGCCACCTCCAGTTATCTGCTACAGAGATTGATTTAAGTGACAGGTATCTGTATCTTATCTCAGTTAGTAGTTTTGCGATTTTCATATCTTAGTTGCTTTATAATTCTTGAGTGAACACCATCCAGTCTTAGTGGTATATTACTATTTAATTTATCTATTAGTTCCAAAACCTCCTCTGCTGAATTTTCAACCTGGGAAAGGTTCCTCAGATTTGTCACCCCCAAAACGGTTCAGATGCAGGGATGCCTCTCTCATCCAGTACAGTGTAGACCAATACAAAGAATTCATTTAGCTACTCTGTAACAGCGTTTTCTTCCTACAGTGCTCCATTAGCACCTCGGTTGTCCAGTGGCTCCACTGACTGTTTTGTAGACTTCCTTCTTCTGACTAACTTAAAAAAATACTGCTAGTTTTTGTGTCTTTTTCTAGTTGCACTTCAAAGTAGTTCTTTGCCTGTCCCAGTTTACGCTTGACTTGCCAGAATTTATGCACCGTTCAATTTTCCTCACTAAGACATGACTTCTAGTTTTTAAAAGATACCTTTTTGCCTTTACCACTTCTTTTACTATACTGTTAAACTACAGTGGCTTTTTTTGGTCTTCTTATGGTCTTTTCCACCTACAAAGATATTAAATTGAACTATATTATGGTTGCTGATTTAAGAGAGGCTATAAAAGATTTGAAAATGTGTAGCACAACAGGTATACTAAAGGGTAATCCCAACACACTTATTCCCTCACTCACTTTAACAGAAACCAAGTCTAAAACAATACCAGAACACAAACAATTAAAGCAAATGTCTAGACTTCTTGCACATTTTACAAAACATTCAGGTCATCTGATAATGACGTGGTTGGTGTCTGCTATAGACCACCAGATCAGGTGGATGAGGTAGACAAAGCTTTCTTCAGACAACTAAGAGAAGCTTCTAGATCACAGGCCCTGGTTCTCATGGGGGACTTCAATCGACTTCAATCACCCTGACATCTGTTGGGAGACCAATAAAGCAGTACACAGATAATACAGGCAGTCCCCGGGTTACGTACAAGTTAGGGACTGTAGGTTTGTTCTTAAGTTGAATCTATATGTAAGTCGGAACTGGCGTCCAGATTCAGACACTGCTGAAACTGACCGCCAGTTCTGACTTACATACAGAATCAACTTAAGAACCCCAGGCGTCCCCAAGTCAGCTGCTGCTGAAACTGATCAGCAGCTGATTCCAGGAAGCCCGGGGCAGAGCAACTCTGCCTGGGGCTTCCTGTAGTCACCGCTGGTCAGTTTCAGCAGAAGCTGACTTGGGGACGCCTGGGGCAGAGCAGCTGGGGTGCTGCTGGGTTGCTCCAGTAGCGCCGCTCCTGGGTGCTACTGGACCAACCTAGCAGCACCCCATCTGCTCTGCCCCAGGCGTCCTGATTCAGCTGCTGCTGAAACTGACCAGCAGCGGCTGAATCAGGACCTGGGGCAGAGCAGCTGGGGTGCTGCCGGGTTGGTCCAGTAGTGCCCAGAGCGGCGCTGCAGGACCAATCGGCAGCGCCCCAGCTGCTCTGCCCCAGAGTCCAAAACAAAAGCCTGGTCACTAGCTGCCCCCCCCCCCTCCCCAGCAGACCAGGGACCCGGGGAGCAGAGCCTCTGACAAAGCCTCAGAGGCGCGGGGAACCGCCGCTGCTACCGCTTCAATCTGGGTGCCTGTGGTCTGCTGGGGACCGTCCCCAGCAGACCACAGGCTCCCAGATTGAAGCGGCAGCAGCGGCGGTTCCCCGCGCCTCTGAGGCTTTGCTCTGGCAAAGCCTCAGAAGCGCGGGAACCCGCCCGGTGCCCCTGGTCTGCTGGAGATGGTCTCCAGCAGACCAGGGGCACCGGAGCAGCTTACCAACGGGGCTTTCTCGCCCCGACTTCCGGGGCAAGAAAGCCCCGTTGGTAAGTGCGGATCCGACATAAGTCGGATCCGCGTAAGTCGGGGACTGCCTGTACAGGAAGGTTTTGGAGAATACTGGGGATAACTTCTTGGTACACGTGCTAAAGGAACCGACCAGGGGACACGCGCGGCTTGACCTGCTGCTGACAAACAGGGGGGAACTAGTAAGGGAAGTAGGGTGCCAATCGATAGAACAGAGCGCTTTTTGCAGTGTAGGTATACCTCGTTCTATGAGGAATAACTCCTTTTTTTGCAAGAGTTCTTGCAGAAAAAGATATGTATGGATGCTCAACAGGTTTCTTGCGCAAGAAGAGCCTATCACAAAAAGCACAAGTACTCTGATGGCCATTCTGTGAATAGCCATGAGAGCTTTCTTGTGCAAGAGTGCCCATGCAGTGTGGACGCTCTCTTACGCAAAAGCGCATCGCTTTTGTGATCTGCTTTTGAGGTGTGGACGAGCTTTTGCGCAAGAAGTTTTTACGGAAGATCTATTCCACAAAAAGTTTCTTGCGCAAAAACCCTACAGTGGAGACAAAGCCCTATGATGGAATGTTAGATATGGAAGTGCCCCCCAAGCCACCAGGAATGTTTTTCCTATCCTCATCCCCTGCTGCCCCTGCATGATTAATAATTGATTAATACTGATTAATACTTCCTTTCTTACCAGTTATCTATGCCCCAGCTTGGGGGCCTGGGGGAAGAAAAAATTCCCCTGCTGATTGGAGGACTGGGCGGGGGGAGAGGACAGAAAACACCCATGCTGGATGTACCCTCCTCACACCCCAACCCTCACACTTGTATACACCCCCAGGCTCCCACACTCTCCACCTCCCCACACATCCTCGAGTCCCTGGTCTGAGTCCTGCACGCCCCCCTGCCCCAAGTCAGCCCCCTGCCTTGAAGGACCCAGGCAACACTGGGTAAGTCTGCTAGTCACATTATATAAGAATGTCAACTTTCTTTTTTTCTTCCTTAAAAAGTAAGTTTTCAGTCCTCATATTGCAGAAAATAAGCTTGAAAATACAATTCTGAAAGCTCAAATAAATAAAGACCTCTCAATTTATTACCTTTAAAATTAGTATTTTAAAAATCTCATTTGTGTAATTTTAAAACACTCAAAGTTGTCAATACTGCCAGATTGACAGTAAATTCTGATATGAAACTTCATTTAAGTTAATGCTGACACGCGTTCCCCTAGACTGGGGTGGAAAATATATGGTCCACAGGCCATATGCAGCCCCACACCTTTCCTTGATCCAGCATGTAATGTTTGGGCTTACTCCTACCCACAGTGGCATGAGCTCGTGCTGGCATGCCAGCCATGTGAGAGGCGCAATGGCTGGTGTTCCAGCACTGGCTGATGCTGATGTGGGGCCAATCAAAGCAAACCACAGGCTCAATTGGACCTGCCTGGCAGGGGGGGACGAAGCAGCTGCATGCAGCTCTGCGTGCTGCATGGAAGTGCTCCCTGCAGTGTGCAGAGCTGCGCAGACCCATCTGCATCCTACCCCCTCCTCCCCCCAGGAGCTATGCCAGTTAAGCACCCCCATCTCCTGCCCAGACCACTCCTGTACCCTCTCTCCCATTCAGATGCTGCACTCTCACCCCCTCAATTTTTGCCCCATCCTAGATGGGCCCCACAAAATCCACTAGCCCTGGGCCCCAGAAGAGTTAATGTATCCCTGGGGAAGGAAGGGTGGGGCGAGAGCCCTGAGCCTTGGTACCCCTCTCCCTTCCTGTGGAGCTGGAGCTTGGGGAGAGTGAGAGGAATATCTCCCCCCCCCTTTTCCTCACTTGGGGGTTGAGGTTTTTGTTGTTTTTGCTTCACTTGTGTGTGGCCCCTGACTGTTTTTTCTGTGGGTCAGTGACCCTGACCCAATAAAGGTTCCCCATCCTTCCCTCCCATTGGCTGGAAATAACGATGTATGGTCAATGGGAGCTGCAAGCGGACATACCTGCGGACATGCAGGTAAATAATATGCTAGCAGTCTACTAGCGACTAACCCTGGAAAACCACCTTCGGCTTCTTGCCCACCCCTGGAAGCTTTTGTAGATAACTCTTGCAGACGATCCTGCATCTTAGAAGGATAGGGGTTGGCTGGATATACAAAGAGGCCTTAGGTAGAGTGCAAAACAGACAAGGAAATTAAGTATTTGATAAGGGACGATCTCTCCTCTACATCACCAGTGGCCTTTGAGATTAATCTAGGTCACTTATGAGGGAGAAGGCGCAGCAGATATAGACTACAGCAGTGGTCTCCAACCTTTTTATACCCAAGATCACTTTTTAAATGACAGACCAAGCCAAGATCTACCGCCCGCCCCTTCCTTGAAGCCCCACCCCTTCCTTGAAGCCCCACCCCTTCCTTGAAGCCCCACCCCTTCCTTGAAGCCCCACCTTCTCAATTCTCCTCCTCTCCATCACTTGCTATCCCCAATCCTTATACTGCTGCTTAAAAAAAAAAATCTTCTGTAGGAAGAGGTTTTTCCAACATTCGGCCTGTCTAGACTAGACCAAATGTCAGAAAAAAACCCTTCTTTTGGAAGCCCCCTTATTCCTTGTGGAAAGAGGAGTATAGGGGTGACCGAATGTAGCCAGACACGAACCCCATCTTGGTTTCCGCCTCCCCTCCCCCACCAGAGAGCAAGAGAAAGGCAGTCAGCCTTTGATGCCCTGGGAACGCAGGTGTGCTGCCTGTCCCTGACTCTACCATAAACAGAAACCAGACAGTAAATGGGCTAGCTGACGACCTGGGGCCTCCAGTTGCCCTGATGGCTAGTACCAGTAATTGACACACCTGCACTGTCCCAGAAGAGGAATCTTCACCCATCATATACCAGAGGAGCATTTTCCCAGGTGTGAATTATGCTTTGCACCCTTTGTGGGAAACTTGGTGTTCAAAGCCATTTTTCCTAATTGGCCACTTGAGACCAGGAAGAAGCCTACGTGACCCAAGGGGTATAAAGAGGGTTTAGTAGCCCACTCCATTTGAGCTCCAATCATCTATACCTGCTGGCAGGTATTGATTGTCTCCCAAGGTCTGTGGGACGCCCAACCTCGTCCTACTTCTTCCCGAGGGATTGAGAGAAAGACGCTGGCCACGCCAAGTCTGGAACGCAGGGGTGAGAATATATACCTGCTAGATGTCTATTTTGCATGCATTTAATAAGAGCTCAGAGAACCAAAGGGGTTTCATAGTACCTATAAGTGACTTATTAGTGTAATTTCTGTCCTGTCCTTTGTAGTGGCTGTGTTATCTGTAACACAGCAGTAGCATTTAACAACTAAGTTTACCCTGTAACAATAAAATAGTAACTGTTTAAGCTTTAACTGACTCCTTCAGTTGCTGTTACAGAACCAGGCACAATTTAAAAGAACTTCAGCCGGTCTTAAGGGACAGATATAGGGAGAGCTTGGGCGTTTGGATTTGTGTCACTCCCAGGTGGCAGATCCGTTGGGGCACTTCTCAGCCTCCCCCAGGCTGCCCGCTGCAAAGGAATCACGGATTCTAGCAGCTAAAATCTGAAGTGTAATAAGCTCTCCCTGTAAACTTATTGGGGCGCCCGTCAATCTCTTTCAGGTTGCCCACTGCAAGGGACCCCGGTCTCAGCAGTTGAAGTCTCGGGTGTATAGCACGCGCGCGCACACACACGCACACACCCACCACTCACTGCCCTGACCGTCGGCTGACACCGAAAGAGCCTGTTTGCTCTTCCACTAAAAAAGTGGAAGAACAAACACAACTCTGGATGCAGAAGAGTTTTGCTGGGATATCTCCAGAATCCTGAAAAACTCCTGCAGTCTAGCCGGACCCTCACTGGGTTGAGACAGGATGTGTAGTCTCTGGGGTGGGCATGAGGGATTTGGGTATGGGAAGGGGTGAGCAGTGCAAACTCTGAGAGGAAATCTGGATGCAGGAGGAGGTGGAGAAGGGAACACTGGCTCGGGAAACAGGCTCCAGGCCGGGCAGTGTTGGGGTATTAAGGAAGCCACAGGCCTGTGGATGTGAGAGTGCAGGAATTTGGGTTGGCGTATGTGAGGGGCTGAGGGCAGGAGGTTCCAGGGTTTGATGGGCTCAGATCAAGGGTCTGGGGAAGGGGGAATGCAGGAGTGGTTGTGGCCAGATGGGGGCTTGGCCCCAACTGGAAGTTTGTTGGTTAGGCTTCATTTTAAAATAAAATACTATGTTAAACACAAAGGCTGTGTCTAGACTGGCCACTTTTTCCGAAAAAGCAGCCGCTTTTCCAGAAAAACTTGCCAGCTGTCTACACTGGCCGCTTGAATTTCTGCAAAAGCACTGACGATCTCATGTAAGATTGTCAGTGTTTTTGCGGAAATACTATGCTGCTCCCGTTCGGGCAAAAGTCTTTTTCTGAAAAACTTTTGTGCAAAAGGGCCAGTGTAGACAGCAGAAATTTGTTTTCCGCAAAAAAGCCCTGATCGCGAAAATGGCGATCGGGGCTTTTTTGCGGAAAAGCGTGTCTAGATTGGCCACGGACGCTTTTCCGCAAAAAGTGCTTTTGCGGAAAAGCGTCCTGCCAATCTAGACGCGCATTTTTGAAAATGATTTTAACGGAAAACTTTTCCGTTAAAAGCATTTCCAGAAAATCATGCCAGTCTAGACGTAGCCAAAAAGTTTCTGCATTGTCTTTATTTATGAGAATGGCAGGGAACCTATCTTGAGTCAGGGTCACTGACCCATAGAAAAGTCATTCAGGAGTAGGGGACACAGTACTGGGGAGGGATGCTAGTGGGTTCTGGGGCAGGGAACAGGGTGCCAGTGGGGGCAGAGGAGAGGGGGCCAGAAGGACAGATTTCTGTAGCAGGGGACTGGGTGCTGGGGGGGACAGGTTTCTGCAGGGGGGAGCAGGAGGACAGGTTTCTGTAGTGAGGAAGGCAGGGGAACTGGTTTCTGCAGTAGGGACAGGGTGCCTGAGGGAACTGGTTTCTGCAGGGGAGGCAGGGTGCCGGGGGGCAGGTTTCTGCAGCAGGGTGGGGGGCAAGGAAGAGGGAACAGGGGGGCAGGAGGGCAGGGGACAGGTTTGGGGCAGGGGAGAGGGAACAAGGTTGGGGGCAGGGAGTTCCCTACACCAGCCACGGAGGGAAGCCTCCGACCCGCGCTCCCTCCGGGCTGAGCGGCTGCCCGGCCAGCTGGCCATGGCATTCAGCCAAGGTGCACCATGCTCCAAGTGGGCTGGTGCAGAGGGGAAGCTGCCTGGCCAGCTGGCTGTGGCATTCAGCCCGGAGGAGACTGAACCGCGCTCCAGCTGATCGGGCGGCTGAGCACCATGGCCAGCTGGCCGGGCAGCTGCTTCTCTTCGCTCCAGCCCGGCTGCCCTGCGCTCAGCCGAAGGAGGCTGCGCCTAGCTCCAGCTGTGCTGGAGCAAGCTTCCCGGGCTGAGCGCAAGGCAGCCGGACTAGAGTGAAGAGAAGCAGCTCCCGACCTCCCAGCTCTCACCAATCCGTGCACTGTGTTGTTGCTAGGTGAGTAGCTGCTCCTCAAATGAGGAAATCAAATTTAAATGTACTGCGCAGGCGCGCAGTTCAGAGAGGGCTCAAGAGCGACTCTTAGAACCTCTGAGATCGACCGGTAGATCGTGATCTACTGGTTGGTGACCATGGGATTACAGGCTCTCAAACTATGGGTTGGGATCCCAAAGTAGGTTTCAAATCCATTTGAATTAGGCGGTGAAGGCTGATGTTGGCCCTAGGCCGTAGCAAGGCCAAGCCCCACTGCCCGAGGCCAAGGTTACATGCCCCCCGGGGCTTCAGCTTTGCCCCATTCCCACCAACCTGGCTTGACATAGGTGGGGCTCAGGCAGACTCAGGCTATGTCTACACTATGAAGTTTTTCTAGGATAGCAGACGCGCTCTTTCAGAAACCCTGCATTCCTCATTTTATGAGGAATAAGGGCTCTTCCAAAGGAGGAGGTTTTTCTAACATTTGGACCCGTGTAGACGGGCCAAATGTCAGAAAAGCCTCTTCCAAAAAGAGAATCAGAAAAAGGTACACAATTTTCATTTTGCAATTTGCATACCTTTTCCCAAAAAAGCCCAGCAGTATAGACAAAGCCTCAGTCCTGCATCCTGGGGTTGTGTAGTAATTTGGTATCAACAAGGGGGGAAGGGATGTTAATTGTGTTTAAACAACTACTCATCTAGTCGATAGAATTTTCATTGACTAGTTGATTAGTTAAGAACGGCAACACTGGGTCAGACCAAAGGTCCATCTAGCCCAGTATCCTGTCTGCCAACAGTGGCCAATGCCAGATGCCCCAGAGGGAGGGAACACAACAGCTACGTCTACACTGGCATGATTTTCCGGAAATGCTTTTAATGGAAAAGTTTTCCGTTAAAAGCATTTTTGGAAAAGCGGGTCTAGATTGGCAGGACGCTTTTACGCAAAAGCACTTTTTGCGGAAAAGCGTCTGTGGCCAATCTAGACACGCTTTTCCACAAAAAAGCCCCGATCGCCATTTTTGCAATCGGGGCTTTTTTGCAGAAAACAAATCTCTGCTGTCTACACTGGCCCTTTTGCACAAAAGTCTTTGAGAAAAAGACTTTTGCCCGAACGGGAGCAGCACAGTATTTCCGCAAAAGCACTGACAATCTTACATGAGATTGTCGGTGCTTTTGCAGAAATTCAAGCGGCCAGTGTAGACAGCTGGCAAGTTTTGCCGCAAAAGCAGATGATTTTGCGGAAAAACTTGCCAGTCTAGACACAGCCAACAGGTAATCCGCATAGGATCTCTCCCCTGTCACCCATTGCCAAATTAGTTGATAAGCAGGTGAAACTGCAGAGCTGCAGTGAGGTTAACTCCTGGCCCCAGGAGCTAACCCTGCTGCAGCTCTGCCTTGTAAATGTATTAGGAGCAGGCAGGCTCTTAATACATTTGGGGAACCAGGCATGAGCTGGGAATCAGCTGTCCTGGCTCATGCCTGGCCCCCCACTAAGACTCTGCCCCCCCCCCACATTGCTGGGCCGAACTGACTTTTAAGCCCGCTTCCCCAGCACTGGCTCCAGCCCCCCCCCCCCCGGCTGCGAGTCACTGCTTGTGCTTTATCAGACAGGAAGTGTCACAGTGCAACAGAGTTTCAGAGCCACTGACACACACACCATCCAAACCTGCCTTAAGCAGGCGGCTGCAGGGCTCTCTCGGGATGCAGAGCAGCTGCACAGCACGTGACCTACACACCGTGTGTCGCGCGCCCCCCCTCCCCCCCCACTCCCGGGGGCTGGACGGGGCGCGGGTGGGAGTGGGGGGGGGGGGCAGGCGGCCCCGCCAGGGGAAGTTCAGCTTGTCACACTGAGCCAGCCCCACTGCTCTGAGCACTGCCCGCCCCTCCTTGCCGGGGGGGGGGGTTACCTGGTGCAACCAGCACCCACTGGTCGGGCTGCGAGTCCGCCGGACGCCGCCGCCCCCTGGCTTGCATGGTCCGGGACCCCCGCGCGGCTCAGCCTCCGCCTCCGAATAACGGCGGGGACGGGGCGCGCGCGCGTGGGACGCGGAGGGGGGGGGGGGACGCGCGCGCAAAGCGCCCTCCCGCAGGCGCTGCCCCAGGCCCAGCGGGGCCCGAGAGCCCGGCGGGAAGGCGGCGCCGCTCAAAGGGCGCGCGGGGGTCACGAGGGAGTCCGGCCGCGCGCCCGGCAGCCCGCGACCCCCTGCCTGGGGCCTGGCGCGCACCCCCGCCGCTTGGTACCAGCCCGTTGCGGGAGGCGGGGCCAGCGGCCCGAGCCTGCGCGCCGGGGCCAATCCCCCCCCCCCCCGGGCTCTTTAGCCGGCGCGAGGCGCTGCTGTGCTCCGCCTTCAGCTGAGGGGCAGAGCGACAAACCTCCTCCTCCTCCCCCCCCCCCCATCCCCAGACCGGGGCGGGGTACCAGCAAGAAGCTCCCCCTAAGGCCCAACAGCGTTACATTCACACCCTCCAGAGCTGGCCGGCACCTCTGCTATTCAGCTGTGCCCAAGACTTCTGCCTGGTATTGCTGGGGTCTTGGGGCAGAGCTGCCTTGTGCTGCCCATTCAGCACAGACAGTCCTGGTCCCAAAGAGTGTATCCATCCTGCTATTAATGCCATCACGTGTCGTTTGCCTTCGTAAGACATCAAAAATCCCACACAACCAACCACATTCCAAATAGCTACATTCACGTTATGCAAAAATAACTCCCTGATGTTTGGCTATATACATTTATACCCTTAGGCTGTCTACACTGCAGGCTTCTTGTGCAAGAACTGCTTTGCACAAGACTTCTTGCGCAAAAATTCTTGTGCAAGAGTGTGTCCACAGTGCCATATCCTTTTGTGCAAGAGATATACTTTTGCGCAAGAGCGTCCATGGCAGTGTGGATGCCCTTTTATGCAAGAAAGGTCTGATGGCCATTTTAGCCATAGGGGGTTTCTTGCGCAAGAACCCCTGTTGCCCGTCCACACTGCTCTCTTGCTCAAGAGCTCTTGCACAAGAGGGCTTATTCCTCGTGGGGAGAGAAATAACTCTTGCGCAAGAAGTCCTCTCTTCTGATGCTTTACTGTAAATTTACTTGCGCAAGAACTTGCGTGCACTATAGATGCTCCTCAAGTTTTTGCGCAAGAACAATTGTTCTTGCACAAGAAGCCTGCAGTGTACACATAGCCAAAGGCTACACTGCAAGGTTTTTTGCACAAAAACCTGTGGAGCATTTACATCTCAAATGCGCTTTTGCGCAAGGAAATCAAGCGTAAAATGGCAGAACAGAGGGCTTTTTCAGCAGTAGGTATACCTCCTTTTACAAGGCATAACTCCCTTTTGTGCAAGAGTTCTTGTGCAAAAAGGCAAGCATAGAAACTCCAGGGCTAGGTCTACACTGGCTGGTTGTTGTGCCAGAAATACGCAAATGAAGCTAAGTGTGAAATATCACCGAGTCTCATTTGCATACCTAATGAGCCGCCATTTTTGCAGAAGAGGCTCTTGCACCAGAAGGAGCTATCTACACCGCCCCTTCTTGTGCAAGAAAACCCCTCTTGTGCAATGCCACTACACTGATTATTTTCAGGAATAACGGTATTGCGCAAGAGGGCTTTTCTTGCACAAGAAGGGGCAGTGTAGAGTCTCTTCTGTAAAAATGGCGGCTCATTAGGTATGCAAATGAGGCTCGGCGATATTCTGCGCTTAGCCTCATTTACATATTTCTGGCGCAACAACCCACCAGTATAGACATAGCCCCTAGGTGTTTCTTGCACAAGAAACCCCTATGGGAAAAAGCACAAGTGCTCTGATGGCCATTCTGGCTACGTCTACACTGGCATGATTTTCTGGAAATGCTTTTAAAGGAAAAGTTTTCCGTTAAAAGCATTTTCGGAAAAGCGCGTCTAGATTGGCAGGATGCTTTTCCGCAAAAGCACTTTTTGCGGAAAAGTGTCCGTGGTCAATCTAGACGCGCTTTTCCGCAAAAAAGCCCCGATCGCCATTTTCGCGATCGGGGCTTTTTTGCGGAAAACAAATCTCTGCTGTCTACACTGGCCTTTTTGCACAAAAGTCTTCCAGAAAAAGACTTTTGCCCGAATGGGAGCAGCATAGTATTTCCGCAAACGCACTGACAATCTTACATGAGATCATCAGTGCTTTTGCGGAAATTCAAGCGGCCAGTGTAGACAGCTGGCAAGTTTTTCCGCAAAAGCAGATGATTTTGCGGAAAAACTTGCCAGTCTAGACACAGCCTCTGTGAATGGCCATCAGAGCGTTCTTGCACAAGAAAGTACATACAGTGTGGATGCCTTGCAATGTGTTTTGAGGTGTGAACGTGCTCTTGTGCAAGAAGTTTTTGTACAAAAACTCTTGCACAAAAGGTTTCTTGTTCAAGAAGCACGTAGTGTAGACGTGGCCTTAAAATTATGTTAACCTGAAGTCATTTTAATTTTCCTTGACTTTTTTTTTTAACCTAATTAGGGATAGAGACATAGAAAAAGCCCAGGACCACATTATGGCATCTGTAGTAAAGGAGATATCACCAGAAAGTTCTGCTGATAAAGCAATGGCCTGGTATGAGTCCACAGGTATTTTTTTAAGACCTTACAAACTACCCATGCTACTGGAATTGCAAAATTCACTAGCAGAGTTTATAAACCCTACTGGTTGTTCAAAAGCTTCGGAGGGGTAGCCGAGTTGGTAACAGAAAAAACTTAAAAAACAACAAATAGTCTAGTAGCACCTTAAAGACTGACAAAACATGTAGATGGTATCATGAGCGTTCGTGGGCACATCCCACTTCTTCAGATGATTGGAGCTAACACTCAAGAACATGTGCTCAAGAACATCTAAAAAAAGCAGTCTGGATTTTTGTTATGTGATGCTCTAGGGTCCTAAGACCTTCTTTTGGGGCACTTGAAGGGTGTATCTACACAGCACCCGAAACTCAAAATAAGATACACAATTTGCACTATGCAAATTGCATAGCTTATTTCGAGTCTATTTCGAGCACCAAATTTCAAAATAAAGCACTCTTTCGAGCCATCCCTTACTCCTCGTAGAATGAGGTTTACAGGGATGGTGAAATAGCGCATATGCTATATTTTGAAATGGCAGACACGTTCAAAAGATGTGGGGTAGCTATTTTGGGATACCTCTGGGCCTAGGGTATAACCCAGAAATAACCCTAGGCCACCTTATCATAGCTTGGCTTTATATCTTATTATCTAAAGGACAGCATCTCAAGTAGTTGTGTTCCTCTAACATAACACTTGAGCACTGACTCAGTTCTAACTCAGAAGGAAACGTTCTTTATTGAATTACCAACACCATTTCTTTAGCAACTAGGTGTTGTTTGGGGTTCTCCCATCTGTGATGAATTGGGAACATGCCTGTACAATTTATGAATGCTGTGTGAGATTCTGAACCCTACATTTCTGTGTCTGGCTGTATACTTCATTAGGAACGTGCAGCCTTTTGTTTTCTCTATGCTCTATATGCTTCTATGTTTGGATGAAAATTCCAAAGTCTGGTGGCAAAAGAACATTAGAGGGTAGTTGACTTTTAAGTACCCACTTGTGGGAAACCTCTTCACTCTACACGAGAGACTGGTCCCTGCCCAGAACACTTGATTTAGTTGGGGTAAGTCACTTTGTGTGTCACAACAAGGATGTGAGGGTAGTATGATTTATAGTCAGAGCAGGAATCAGGCTGGGTTGGATACCAGGGGATTATCACCTGAGACAGTGCTGAGGGAAGAGTGGCAAGGGGCAGGTCACCAAAAAATCAGAGTCCAATTCAGGCCAGAGGACAGACCAAGACTCAGGTGGTAGGCTGGGCCAGGATATCAAAAGGTCAGAGTCGAGGAGCAGTAAGTGCAAGGGATGCAGTCCTAAGCAGGGCAAAACCCATTTGCACCGACAACTTCCTGTGCCTCTGCTTGGTTCACAGAGAAATGGGGACTGTAACAGGATCCCCAGAGCTCTACCAGTCACATCCCTGGATTGGCATCCTTGGTCCGATTGGAGCTTCTAGTTTTGATGACTCTTAAGTCACAGGGTGGTAAGTCAGAACTTACTAGCTCTTAAGAGCCCTGTGGACTGGGCTTTGATATCCATGCTCCTTGTCATCAGCCAGGGGTTTGCAGTAAGAGGGGAAGCTGATAAGCATGTCAGCTGCCATGGGGCTGGAGATGCTAGATACTGGTCTGCTCACAGGCCATGTATGTGGTAGAGACCACTTGGCAGCCAAAATGTTGCATTTCTGGACCCAGATAGTTCCCTCAGAACTCACAAGGGGAGGGTGAGTTAGAGAGTAAGAGACTGCATGGATTCTGCACTGCACCCAGAGGGGCTAGGTGGCTAGACAGCAGGTTCTTCCACTGAAAGGGGGTACTCCGAGATAGAAGGTCTCCACCTGTGGTGTGTACCTGAGATAGGGGCATTGGTTGGACTTTTCAGGCTTCATGAGTTTGAAACACCCCAAAGATCCAAAACCAAGAGACATGAATGCTGCTCACGGTAGTCTTTGGGTGTGGCCGCCTGGGTGGCTCAGTAGGATCCAAGACACCATACAAGTATGGAGATAGCCAGATCCTGCTTCGCTTAGGTGACCTGACAGACTCAGTGCCCCAAATGACATGGATGTAGGTCCATCTACATTCCCATTTGCTTCACGGATTAGTGTGAAGAGGTGAATTAAAACCTTCAGTATCAGCCTTGCTTATGCAGCAAAAATGTCAGAGAAACTGAACAAAGAATCATAGAATCATAGGACAGGAAGGGACCTCGAGAGGTCATCGAGTCCAGCCCCCCGCCCTCAAGGCAGGACCAAGCTCCGTCTACACCATCCCTGACAGATGTCTATCTAACCTGTTCTTAAATATCTCCAGAGAGGGAGATTCCACCACCTCCCTTGGCAATTTATTCCAATATTTGACCACCCTGACAGTTAGGAATTTTTTCCTAATGTCCAATCTAAACCTCCCCTGCTGCACTTTAAGCCCATTACTCCTTGTCCTGTCCTCAGTAACCAAGAGGAACAAATTTTCTCCTTCCTCCTTGTGACACCCTTTTAGATATTTGAAGGCAGGAGTGCTCTGTGAAGTAAGTCTTTACAGTAGGATACAAAAACAATCACTATGAAAAAGCTACTGAAGATGAAGGATGCTTGTCTCATTTGGAAAACATCTAAGGTAAAGACTTCTGTCCCCCGAAACTAGAGTCAGTCATTAAAAGGGAGTTTTAATGTCTCTCTGGATGGACAGATTCAACTCACTAAGAACTGGGAGAAAAATCTAAAGGTGATGGACATGTTATTAAATTTTAACTTTTTTTAGAAGGGAAAAACAAAAGAATGGGAAAATAAATGATGCAAAGGAAAACGGGTAAAAGCAGAAGAGGAATAAAAAGGGACAACAAAGAAAGGAAACTATGGCTAGTGTAAGAGAAGGAAGAAGAAATTACAGAAGATACTAAAAGATTTTTATTTTGTAGACTACTAGTTATCAGACTGTGGGTTGGGACACACCACAGTTATCAGACTGTGGGTTGCCTATTACACCCACTGATGTGTAGCGCAGTAATGAAGGTTCTCCATTTTTGTCTGTCTTTGGCCATTAGGAAGGCCATCGCACAAAGTTGTAGGAGAATTCTTTGTTGCTGTTTCCGTAACAATTTTTTCTAGGTCAGGATTGTTAGCCCTGAGCTGAACCCCCAATCTGGAGGATCAGTGAATCACACTTAGTCTGGTCTCTTCTCTTCGACCTTTTCCGGCATGGATGATCCTACCAGGAGCACTAGGCTCCCACCGACATAGCTCTAGGGGTCACTGAGACACAGAAGCCCCCCAACTGCGACAAGGTAGTGATCCATTGGGGGGACAGTGCGGGTAGTAACCCCATTTTAACAGGGTCACCAGGACTGATGTTAGATTCACTGGGGTTCCAGGTGTTGCGGTGGAGGGCGGGGCAGGGAGGAGGGGGAGCTCAAGAGCTTTGGATCTTCATACAAGGTTCATGTAGTAATGTTTGTTGACAGAAACGGGTCATGGTGCAATGAAGTGGAGAATCCCTGTTGTAGACCATTCCAATTGGTCAGTAGCATAAAAACTTATCCTTTGTGAGACCTAGATTTGGCTGTGACCTTGGAGATTTTTCATGCCACAGACTGGAGGTAGTTTCCAAAGACTGCAAAACAAGGGGAAAGGACGATGGTTATCTCTTTCAAACATATCTAACTCATTGCCTAGTTTATCAGCATTCGTCTGGAAGAAAGCTTGTTGCTTGAAGGAAAGTGCCATTATGAAAACCTTTAAAGGGGCCCTTTGCAGTAACTAAACCTAGTTTAACAATGGCTGGTTCATTCAGCAGTGCCATAGCTTGGTTATAAGGTGGTTTAAACAATCAGTGTGGACAGGGTTAAAGGACTGATTAAAAACAGACTTTTAAAAAAGTTCTTTAGGTTCCTACCTAGAGAAGGACAATTTTTTTAAACTTGGTAATAAACACTTTGGCTGTGTCTAGACTGGCCAGTTTTTCCAGAAAATCAGCCGCTTTTCTGGAAAAACTTGCCAGGTGAATACACCGGCCACTTGAATTTCCGCAAAAGCACTGACTTCCTACTGTAAGAAATCAGTGCTTCTTGTGGAAATACTATTCCGCTCCCGTTCAGGCAAAAGTCCCTTTTGCGCAAAGCTTTTGTGCAAAAGGGCCAGTGTAGACAGCTGAGATTTGTTTTGCGCAAAAAAGCCCCGATCGCGAAAATGGCGATCGGGGCTATTTTTTTGGGGGGGCAGAAAAGCGCGTCTAGATTGGCACGGATGCTTTTCCGCAAAAAATGCGGAAGAGGTGTAAATGGAAAATGGTAGGATAAATGACAACCCCTGAATACTATGAGTGAATAGCCATAGACTGTCTTCTCTGGGAGACAGATACTTAGCAATTCAAAGATTGATATACATATTAATTAAGAGCAAAGAAGAGCTCATGTTCACTCATTCATGCTTTGATAATTGTAAACTATGTTTGTACGTTTCCTGAGCAATGGGACTTGGCTGTACTCTAACAGAAATCCTGACTATCTCTACCAATATAATTTTAATATCAATGCCAGTTGATATATCAATGCTCCCTTTTGCTATGATTTTGTCTGCCTTCCAGATGATTTAAAGAGATGTGTAATGCCACATTCTGCTTGTAAATATGTCTGTTTATATTGTGTGGGGAAAAAAAGAGGCTAAATTTATTTGGTACTCACAAGTTTGGTTTCCCAATTATGAAACAGGAATCCTGCCTACTTGATGTAAGTCTGACTTGCATACTGATTTGTGTGTGCATAACTGGCCTACACTGTATGATCTGATTGCTATTCTAATGGGGGCGGGGAGAAGCAGAAGCATAAGAGGGCTACATTTATGTTTCATGTCTGAAAAGTGTTTTTAAAATTAATCAGGCCCTTTTGGGCCTGATATAATTTGTGTAAGAATCCCGTTGTGATTAAAATAGCTATTTAAGATTTTTGCTAAGTGTTTTTTACATGGACTCAGTAGAAAGATTCCAATAGCAGTATGTTAGCTTTCCCCTGTCAAATTCAGGTTACAGACCCTTCGCAGATGTTGTAAATAGACATCAATACTAAAAGCGAACATTATATAAATGAAAATCATAAGTGTACTCAAATTGCCAACACAAAAATTTTGCTAAAAACATCTGTCACATAAAAGCAAACATTTAAAGCCATTATATTTATAGCAATTGTTTTTATTTGATATGTGCAACATTTGTCCTCTCTCCTATTACTTTGATTTTTTGTTATATGTGTAATTTACTTTACCAATGATATTTATGCCAGTGTTTATATAAATAATGTCATATAATGCAAAGAAATAAAAAAAAAATCACAACCATAGTTACAGTTCTAATACGTAGTTGTGGAATAAGCCTGTAAAGTTAACTGGCCTTTTTACACTGAGATCTCAATTTTTTTTTATTTGGTATCATAAAGGTATGTATTAAAATGTATTTCCATTTGAAGAATTAATTTCAAGTTTTATTAATGTGATACTAGGGGGCTGCGCCTCTTGCTCACTATGCTCACCAACCCCCCCTCCCTTTGGGGGTAGGCAGCTCCGGCTCTTCCCCTGGTTGCCGAGGAGGGCTGGGCTGAGGATGCAGCGTGGTAGCTCTGGTCCTCCCCTGTCCACCTTGCTGGTCACTGGGCTGAGGCTGCAGCATGGCTGTCCTGGTTCTCCCTCTTCCCCCCTCCCTCCACTTCCTGATCTCAGGGCCTAGGCTTCGCCAGCCCAGGATTTCCCGCCATCCGGGCTGAGGCCACGGCAGTCCCAGTTCTCCCCCTGTCCTCCTAGCCACTGGGCCGAGGCTGCAGCAGCCCCGGCTCGCTCCCTCCAGACCATTGGGCGGGGGGAGGGAGAGGAGGCCACGCAGCTGAGGGTGACAGGATGATGTGACTCTATTGTCCCGCTGGAAATTTTTGTGTGTATATATATGTATGGCTACGTCTAGACTGGCATGATTTTCCGCAAATGCTTTTAACGGAAAAGTTTTTCCGTTAAAAGCATTTGTGGAAAAGAGCGTCTAGATTGGCACGGACGCGGTTTTGCGCAAGAAAGCCCCGATCGCCATTTTAGCGATCGGGGCTTTTTTGCACAAAACAATACCGCGTTGTCTACACTGGCCCTCTTGCGCAAAAGCATTTGCGCAAGAGGGCTTTTGCCCGAACGGGAGCAGCATAGCATTTCCACAAGAACACTGACAATCTTACATGAGATCATCAGTGTTCTTACAGTAATTCAAGCGGCCAGTGTAGACAGCTGGCAAGTTTTTCCGCAAAAGCAGCTGCTTTTGCAGAAAAACTTGCCAGTCTAGATGCAGCCTATATGTATATGTATATATAGAGAGATCTATCTAACTGTGGACATCCCTATTGTTAACGCAGATGTTCTAAACTTGCAAGGTTCTCAACCCCTTCCTCCTCCAACTCCACTAACATCAAAGGGAGTTGTGGCCAATCACTACCTTTCACGAGATGATTAGCACTTTTACAGGGTTAATACTCTGGTCTAGACTAAGGAAATGATACTTATTGAAGAAAGCAGTTTAAGCATGAATTAAAAAAGTTAAACACATGTTCAACTCCTGTTGAACGATGTGGAGCTTAAGCACATGCTTAAGATATTTCTTGAATTAAGGCCTCTGGGAGCAGATTGTAAATTGCTAGATTTTAAAAATGGCTGAAGCCTCTTGACTTATATTTTATTTAGCATCAGCTGTAAACTTGACAGTGTACATATGTATATTAATACACATTCCCCATTGTGAAGACTTTGCAGATCAATTCAGACCCAGACAATAGTGTCTAGACATAAATAATACACTGGCTTCTGGTGTGACTCAAAGCAGAACAGATCTCATGGAGAGATGAGTAATATGCTTAATAGTAGGTGATTATGCAATCAGACTCTTACAGTGCAAGCTCTTCAGGACTTTTTTTATTTGCTCTGTAAAGAGTCTTCTACAACAACTGGGCTGTAAGACATAGTATTAATGGTATAATTTGTTTTTCAAAAATCTTTTAAAACTTTGAGCATCCTCTCCACAACAGAATAATGTCTTAAACTACTAAATACACAAAACACAAAAGATTAAAGGAGCAATTATTCAGATCAGGTAAAAGCATAAACAGAGTCAAGGTGCCATGTAAAAGGGCTGCTGAAGTGAAAGGTTTAAAACAAGCCACAGGAGATTAATTCCATGGCCCACCTAAGGTGAAAAGAGACTAGATTTCATATCCCTGGTGCTGAAGAGGAAACTGTAAGAATATGCTTTCTGGACTTGTGAACTGCAGGCTCTAACAGTGCTTACTTCCCTTAAAGCTCAGAGAATGTGTATAAGAAACCAAATGCTCAGAAATATTTATGCAGTGAAGGCTTGAGCCAGCTCCTCCTGAAAATCAGCAGAAGTCTGTGTTAACTTCACTGGGCTCAAAGCCCTCAATGGGACTTCAATAAGAAATATATTAAGCTGTATATTACTCACTCTTTAAGGGTAATTCACTTCAGCTTCCTTGTTATCTGGGGCATGGGATTTTTTGCTCACTGGCTTGCTTTCACCAGGTTGGGGCAAGTGGTTGGGGGCAAGAAGTGGTGCAGAATTTTGGGATCCAGGAGTGGGCTTGGGATTGGGGCACAAGATTGCAGTGTGGGGGGTGTGAGAGCTCTGGCTGTGGGTGGAGGCAACAGGAGGGGGCTCTGTGCTGTGCTTACCTCAGGCAGCTCATGGAAGTGTCTGGCCTGTCCCTGTGGCCCCTAGGCAGCAGTGTAGCCAAGCAGCTCTGATCACTGCCTCTTTCTTCAGGCACTGCCTCCGCAGCTTCCATTAGTTTTGGTTTCCACTTTATTAAAATGTGTTTTTTATTGGAGATTATGGAGATAGGGCTAAGGTTAGGCAGGCTTGTCTGCAGTAAAACATAGAAAAAAAATGAAAACCAGGCTCGTCCTTCTAGAGAAGAATTTAAAAGAAACTGCAGGAGCTGTCTATCTCATGTGTATGGCCAACATTCACTGACATGGGGCACAGGTGCAAGGTCCAATTGAATTTATCAACTTCCCACACAGGAGTGGTTGCCCATGTTGCTTTTTGCTCTTTAGAACTGTCCAGGATATTATGATTATATTCTTAAAATAAATGGGTAGTCATCTGTGTCTTTGTTCGCTCCCAACGCAATAGTTTAAATGCTTAGTGACACAGCTGAAGTTCACCTGGGAGTTCTCACCAGGGGAGAATGCAGCTACCCATTTCCAGAACGACGTGGATTGGCATGAACCCATAACCTTTTAAAAGTCCTGTGTGGTCTTTCTTGAGACATGATTTTCCAGAGAGACCACCTCTCACTGCAGTCCTTCCCATGGCAATTAAGAGAAAGCATCTCTCTGTAGATCAAGGGTGGGCAATAATTTTTGGCTGGGGTCCTAGAAGGGGTGGGTCATAACCCAGAAGGGGTAGGGCCAGAATGCTTCTGGGCTTCCCAACCCCAAGACCATAACTGAAGTGCTCCTTGCAGGGCAGCGGTGAGGAGAAAAGGGCGGAAGAAACTTTGCACACTCCTCCTGCCCCCAGGCCAATCACAACTTGGGGGTAGGGGAGCATGTGATGTCTCCTCCTGTCCTGCAAGCAGCGCATGGCGCTTCAAAGCACTGTGTGCTGCTCACAGGGAGAAAGCTTTGCACGCTCCCCTGCCCCCAGGCCCTAATTGGTCTGGGTGCTGGGGAGCAACAGGGTCTCTGCCAGCCAGATCCACCTGCTTGGCTGGCCACATCCAGTTCGTGGAGGCCCTTTTGCCCACCCCTGCTGTAGATTATCAGCATGTCAAACACTTTCAGCCAGAGCCTCCAGTTTCCAGCCAGCTTCACTTTGCATTGCTTATGTGGTACAAAGTGAACTTGCCTGAGATTGCCACAGTCTCCCCTGGGGTGCCTGCCTCTTACACCAGCTGCCCCCAGCCTATTGAAAGTAGAAGGGGGCATTATCAATAGCCCCTCTCCCACTACATTAACTCCCAATAGGGCCAGGCAGGTGAGAATTAGGGAGGTACAACTGGCTCCATATGGCTACAACTCTTCCCTATGTCTCAGGGGATTCCATGCAGCATGAGGATCTCCATGTCTGACTGGAGGAGCTGTCCCATTTTTAAAGGGACAACTCCATTCTTAAGCCCTATTGCAGGTGTCCCTACTTTTTAAAAAAATGGGCAAATTGTCCTGTATTTTCTGTCTCTTCTCTTCCACCAGTACTGGTGGGTCCCACTGCTGTCTGTGTCCTTGCTTGCCAGTCGCCCACCACCCACCAGTAATGAGGGTGGGGAAGCAGTGGCTGATGGGTGTGTGTGTGCAAGGCTGGTGGTCAAGCAAAGCTGCAGCATGTGGAGTCTGCCTCTCCTGCTGCTGATTTATCAGTGCATTTCCTGCCCCATGCCAGCTCTTGGCCAGCAGGGTCCCCTCCCAGCACCCCATTTCCAGCTAGCACTGGCTGTTGTCTGTGGTGGCTGGTGACTGTGGGCAGGTGGTGGCCGGTTACATGTCACCTCTGCTGCTCACCCATTGGCTCTTTAATGCTCCCTCTCTTGCTGTCCTCTCCCTGGTGTGTCCATTCAATACCCCCTCCCCATCCTGCTGCTCCCCCATGTTCCCACTAGCAGAGTGCAGCCTACTCCTGGTGCTGTCTGGAGAACTGGCCCCTGGTTGAATCATTTAGCTCACCAACAGCCTGGCTAGCAGGCTCCTTCCTCCCCATACTGCCTCTGGCTGAGCTGGTACCCAGAGAAAGCTCAAGACCCTATGGCTCAGGAAGAGCCAAGCCCTGCATGTGCCAGCGCTCCACACAGCTCTGGCATGGGGAAGCTTCTCTGCCTCCGGTAAGCTACAGAGTGGTGGAAGGAAGCTTTTTCCAGCCAGTTTGCAACCTCAACCTTTCTGGCCCCCAAACAGAGATAATTAGCACCCTCTTCCCACACTGCCCCCTTTCCTAGCTCCTGCCCCTCAGGACTGAGCATGCTCTATCCCATAGCACCCTTTCCTGCTGAGCAACCTGTCTGGCCAGGTTAGCTGAAGCCCTTGCACTCAGGTTTCCTGGGTCCTGGTGCACAATGCAGCCTTAGGGCTTAACTTCTTCCTGCCCAGGCTGTAACCAGGGGACAGAAGGTGGCTGGGTTATGTTCGTGGCCAGCAGCAGCTTGGAGGAATTACTGACTTTCTACAATGTGCAGGCAGGCAGGAGCAAGCTGCCTGCAACCACATGGGAGCAGAGGTGCAGGAGCAGAAGGGGAAAAGGAGGGAAGAGATGATCTCTGGACACAGGCCAGATCATCCCTACTCCCTTTTTATCCAGAAGCAGCTCCTAGGCCAAAAGGCTGCTGCTTGCCACGTTCTGCTGTGAATCCCAGCAGAAATCTGGAAAAGGGACCTGTGACCCTGCACACCCTCCACGTTACCTTGAGAAGACACAGCACCAGGTGCCAGGAAAGGCAAGTCCACCCTGGGGGCCTAGTCAGGCCTGGAGGTCGGAGAGCACAGAATAAGAAGGGTTGTGTCTATTAGTCACCCCCAAAGAAGGGATGGGTCAGTCAGTCACCCCCAATCCTGTGAGAGAGAGGTGAAGGAGAATGCACGTGTGGTAAATAAAAAGATTCCAGCTTCACAGTATTTCTTTTTAACAGGGGCTCAGTCAACTCAATGTTAATGTAAACATTTGTACTGCACTGATGGCCATTGAACTTCCTTGAATACAAGTAATTTTACCAGGTGCCCTCTATTCAGTATGGGGAAATATGGTCACCCTAAACTGGAGGGCTTGCTTAACTCAGGAATTCACTTTAGAGACAATGCAAAACACATTGATTTTGTTTAGCACTTGATTAACTGTTGGTTTTTCAGTTCTTATTCTGTGTTTTAATCTCTGATTAAAGCACTGCTCAGTAACAGTGAGAGGCATGATAGAAATTAGCAAAATTATATACATGTGTGTGGACACATATAGCTATAATTTTCTACATCCTGTTTGAGTGTTACAAACAAAAATATACACACAGTCCAGGATGGCAATTTTGTTTTCTGTTCCTTTATTTCCTTCACAAATGTGTTCTGAAACCACTGAAGACTAATTTTAGTAAATTCTGTCAGGTTACACTTGGATTACTTCCTAAATATCCCATTGCTTGGTACAATAGGATAAGACTCCACAAAATGTACCATGGGAAAGAATGCTTCATTGGCAGGAAGATAAACTAAGTGTCTGAACAGGTCCTTTCCACCACTAATCTTTGTGATTCTGTAAATAAGCAGCATCATTCTCATTACAGCTCACAGAGAAACAAAATAAAAAGCTGAGTTTAATCCGTTCATTGGTTAACAGAACCACCAGGAAATGCACCAGGGAGTGTCACAAATCCCAGTGGAAGTCCCCGAATGCTGGGTTGTGTGCATGAACTTCAGATGTAGCTGAAAGATGTGTAAAAACTCCTTTAGCCACACAGCTCCCTATTGGCTACACATCTGTGAAGGCTCAAAAGCACTGTATAATTCCGCAAGGGTCTGGTATAAATTACGCTTCATAAATTGGGTCCTGATACGCTTGTTTCAGAGAGAAGAATATGAAGAACTCATGTGCTGTGGGAGCATGTGGCCAAACCTTGCTATTTTTGGCGCCATCACAAATGTAGATAATATGTGGATGCAGAAATATGCAGTTGTTGGAGGATGGTAACATACTAGCAGATCAGCACTGTAGCATGAAGTCTGCTCCCACGTTCTTAGAGATCTTTGATGGTTTTGAGGCCAGAGTTGGCCATGAATTATGTACCCAACAACCTACTCACATGCATAAACAAGATACTATGGTGGAACACTGGGGGATCATACTGAGGTCAGCATGCCAGGCATGTTGCCTATTTAAATAGTTATGAGATTATTTGTACCTTTACCCTCATATTCGCATCCAAAAATTCTGACATCTTTTGCAAAAGGAACGCTACTCCCTGTGACGGGGGAACTTACCCCTGCACTCCCAGCCACGGGGACCGCGGCCCCGTGCCCCACGGGGAAGGTCTTCCTCTTTAAGGCTTTACCCCTATATTTTTCCAATTCTGGGGTATCCAAGTGTTACTGGACTGGTTAGCCAGGTATCATTCCTGTTATTCTTCCACATTAAAATTATGTCATTGCCCCAATTTTCAGCCCAGGGATCTTCAAATCAGCAGCCAACATTTTCCCCTTTCCAAATCTTGCTGTTATTTCACTGGGCTCTCTCCTACTCCACCTCTATCAGCCTTGTGGCTCTATCACCCTTCTAGGTAAACCCTTCCTTCCAGGTCAGGGCCTTAGGCTTTCTGCTCTCCTCATTGTTTTCTTTTCCTCATTGCCTTTTCTAAGTCCAGAGTGTAACTGCAAGCTTCCTCATTGCAAAGGGTTGCCAGGTGTCTGGTTTTGAACTGGACAGTCCAGTATTTGACCTTTCTGTTCGGGGAAACAAATTGAGAAAATATAAATGTCCAGTATTTTCTAAATAAGATGTAATGTAGATTATGATATAATGTCAAGTGTGGCCAGTATTTTTGTTGAAACTATCTGGCAACCCTATCATTGCAGCCTCCTTAGGCTCTCACTTCCTAGCCTTATACCAGCCTTCCCTATACCTGCCCAGCTAAGCTCCTTCCTTAATCAGTGCCTGCTCATCAAGCCTGTCCCTCAGGTGGGACTTATTTGATTACTTAACCTCTCCTGAGCCACCATAACCCTTTATGGGCTAGTGTGGGGGTGGACTCTTCACTTTAGCCCTTTTGTGGTATTTTAGATGCTACTTGTAATTATTAGAACTGGGAGCACTGGCTGTTGGGAATCTGGAAGCACAGGAAACAGGAAGGAGGGGGGAGGAGATGGGCCAGGCCTGAGTGAGAGCTATAGAGGGGAGCAGCAGCAGCTTTGTAAAGAGGTTTCACCTTTGATAAATAAAGGCCTGTTGAAGTTTGTTACTACCTTGCTTGCATGATACAACATTTTGGCAACAAGGATGGATCTTCTGCCTCTGAACCCACCTGCACCCTTTCTGCAAAGGCCAGGTGAGCCTCCGATTGCTTTTACTGCCTGGATCCATATGTTTGAGACTTATCTGCTTGCAATCAGTGCTACAGAGATTTCTGAAGTAAGAAAGCGTGCTCTGCTAATCCACTGCCTTGGAGCAGAAGGGCAGCGTGTATTTTACACTTTTCCCCTTGCAGATGATAAATATGAGACTGCACTCACTGCATTAAAGAACTTTTTTGTGCCAAAAGTGAATGTAGTAGCTAATTGCTACAGATTTCGCCAGCGTGAGCAGAAACCGGGGAGACTATAATGCAGTATGTTGCTTCTCTGAGGAGTCTGATTGTAACTTGTGACTTTGGGAATATGGCAGATGAGATGATTAGAGACCAGCTCATTGAGAAAACAACCACGCTTCGTGTAAGGGAACGCTTGTTTCTAGAACCACAACTTACACTGGAAAAAGCAATAACCATTGCTACCTAGATTGAGTCAGCTATAGAAGAAGTCAAAATAATGAGCATGGATACAGGAGGCCCAGTCCAGATTGTGACTCCTTTGCAGAAAAGTTCACTATCGCTGCAGACAAACAATCACAAGGGGAAAGCTAATGATAAGCCACAGAATCAGCAAAATCAAAGCACAGCAAAAGCATGCTTTCGCTGTGGATCCCCACAACACCTTGCAAGCTACACAAGATGTCCTGCAAAAGAAGCTCAGTACAATCACTGCAAAAAGATTGGACATTTTGCTAAGGTATGCTGCAGCAGCCAGTCCAATCAACAGGTGCATGCAGTTACAATACCAGATGTTACTGTGCTGAGTGTGGACAAAGTCACCACTGCACATATTCCAGAACAGATAAGGTGCACTGTAAATGTTTCTGCCCACCTTCAGGCAAATCACATCCTATTCAGCTAACGTTGGACACTGGTTCAGCAGTATCTATACTACCTGATTCCATCTATTTGCATTACTTTAAAGATGTGCCTCTTACTGAACCCAAACTTCACTTGGTGTGCTATTTGAAAAACCAAATTCCAGTTCATGGCTGCCTGCCAGCAACAGTGACTTTTGGTGGTTGCTGTATAAATGCAGAGTTCTACATTGTCCGCAAAGGCACTCCTATCCGTGGCAGAGATTTATTGGCTGTTTTAAACCTCAGGGTAGTTAATGGATGAATTGAACTTCCTCAGCAAAGAGCTCTTGCAGTATACACACCAGTTTCAGCTGGAACCCAAGATGGTTGAGGAGAAACTTGGCTGTGCTTATGGGTTTCTGCATAAAGTTAAAATGAGACATAATATAATGCCTGTACGACAGTTACGGCGCTTACCATTTTCAGTCAGGGAAGCTGTTTCAAAGGAACTTAAAACACTTGTTCAAAAAGACATTATTGAAGAGATTGACTCCTCGGAATGGGTTTTACCTATAATAGGGTGTTAGAGAAAAGAAACTGCTCTCCCAGTAAAAAGGTTTGGCCAAGCCGCTCTTGCTATAGTGGGCTGCAGTACTCCTTGAGAGAAACCGGCCGCACCCTTCCTGCATACCATTGCCTTTAGAAAAAGGGAAGGTGTGAAAAGGGGAAAATAGCCTCAGACTCTCCCACCCGTCACCTTGGCGTGAGAACTGCGGGGCTTACCTGGTCGCATGAAACCTGCACAGTTTCAGCCCTACCCCTGGGACACAGACCTCCCCACTTGGTGACCATTGGGCCATATATGGTAATATGCAAGCGTGGGAAAGTGATGTGCAGATTTGGGGATAAATACCCATCACACAGTTCGTTCTAGGAGGTCTTCGCAACACACGTACCACCATGCGTGTGCCTTCTCATATACTTCAAAGCGCTGCCAGCCTGATCAACCGACCAGCCACCTCCCCCGAATCTCAGGCGTAACCAAGGCTTCGCAACCGAACCAATATCTGTGAAATGTTCCATGGGCTGTGTAAGTTGGTATGTATGATTTGATTTTTTCTTGTTGTATAAGCTTAGTGTTGTAGTTGTTTTGGGTAGTACATAGAGTTTGTAGTTATCACTGTTATTTAATTAGTGTAGATGGATATTTTAAGATTAGAGACTATTCCCCTTGCCATTCCCATCCTTATATCTCCGACACGTTTTAACTAGAAATCACAGAATATAATAAATACTGTAAATTCATTATTAACACGGTCTATTAAAAATCTTAGAATAAATACTATAAATTCACCATTGTCATAAATAAATATTTTTATTTGATAAAACTGTCCACCTGGTTCTGTCCTTCCCCCCTTGGGTATTTATCATCGGACCTGTGATTCTCGCGACATAGGGACACAGAAGAAGGATGGAGGCATTCGCCTTTGTATGGACTTAAGGGAGCCAAATAAAGCTATTGTGATTGACAGCCACCCTCTTCCTCACACTGAAGTAGTATTTGCAGAACTCCGTGGAGCAAAGATGTTTTCTACTCTTGCTTTGCAGAGTGCGTACCACCAGGTTATGTTGCATGAAGATAGCAGAGACCTCACAGCATTTATTACACGAGGGACTATTTCATTTTAAATGGGTTCCATACGGTCTTGCATCTGCCCCAAGTGCCTTACAAAAAATGATGTCATTGATTCTGAAGAATCAACATGGAGTTCAGTGCTATCCGGATGATATTATCATGTTCGGAAATACTTCTGAGAAGCATGACAATAATCTGCAATCTGTACTAAACTGCATCAGCACAGCAGGCCTCAAGCTCAATGTGTCTAAATGCAAATTTACACATACAGAACTCTCCTTTCTGGGGCATACAATTTCACCGTCTGGACTAAAACCTGATCCAGATCATATCCTAGCAGTTTCAAATGCTCCTCCTCCAACAGATTTGCAAACCTTACATTCCTTCTTGGGTCTAACCTCCTGGTATGCAAAATTCATTCCCAATTATGCTTGTGTCATTGAACCGTTATGAGAATTACTACAGAGAAGTTCAACCTTGGTGTGGACAATGGATGCACAAGCTAGTTTGGAAACTGTGAAAGACTTAATTGTACATAGTCTAGTTACTTGCACTATTCAGTCCTGCATTGCCCACAATTGTGACTACTGATGCTTCTGAATATGGACTTGGAGCTGTCCTCACACAACTTCATGAGGACAACACAGAGAGGACTGTTGCATTTGCTTCAAGGACACTGAGTGATGCTGAGAGAAAATATTTTACAGTTGAAAAAGAAGCACTTGCTTGTGTCTGGGCTACTGAAAAATGGAGAACTTACCTGTGGGGCCGCACGTTCAAGTTGCGCACAGACCACAGCCTTTTGACATTTCCCAGCCCTTTTGTGGTTAGCAGAGCAGGGAATCGTATTACTAGATGGTCTGCAAGACTACTCTCTTTCACTTATGAACTGGAATATAAGCCTGGAAACCAAAATGTGATAGCTGATTGCCTTTCTTGCCTGCCTTTGTCTTCACCAGATGGTGCACCGGAGGATGAGGATGAAGTAGTTGCGCTTATTACAAGCACTCTTACTGCAGTTACAAGAGAACAATTCCAAGCTGCTCGTTGAGCATGTCCAATTCAACAAAAGCTACAGGAATTTCTGACAAAGACATGGCCCAGTAACCCTAAAATCCTTGACCCAGATTTGCTGCCTTATTTTAGAATTCGGGATGAACTTTCTTTGCTTGATGGCACACCGGCTACTTGTGCCAGAAGAATTATAGCCAAAACTCATACACCTGGCACACAATACTCATCAAGTATCAGAGGGGTAGCCGTGTTAGTCTGAATCTGCAAAAGTGATGAGGAGTCCTGTGGCACCTTATAGACTAACTGAAGTGTAGGAGCAAGCTTTCGTGGGCAAAGACCCACTTCATCAGATGCATGCATCTGACGAAGTGGGTCTTTGCCCACGAAAGCTTGCTCCTACACTTCAGTTAGTCTATAAGGTGCCACAGGATACTCATCAAGGTATTGTCAGAACGAAACAAAGACTATGAGATCTGTATTGGTGGCCAGGGATGGACTCCCAAACTGAAGCAATCATAAAATCCTGTGTCACTTGCCAAATGCATGATAAGACAGCAGTGATATGTACCCCACTGTGACGGGGCGGCCCCCACCCTGTTCTCAAGCCCAGGGAAGCCACCTGGTGCCGGGGGCAGAGACAGCCCCACCCACACAGCCCTACTGGGCATGCTCCCAGGGGAGCCAAGGCATAAAAGGCTGCTGGCCTGCTCAGGAGGGGCAGACTGCAGCCAGAGCTGGAGCTAGCGCCCAACCACCCGAGGTGCTGACTGGACCACCAGAGAGGGAGTCGCCAGGCCTGCTGGACCTCCCGCCGCCGGGCTCGACCCCAATGACGGAGCCGCCGGCCGACCCCCTGTGACCCAGGAACCGGACCGGTCACCCCCAACCCCGACTGGGGAAGTGCTGCGACAGCCAGCCGACTCACGCCGACAGGTGGGACCGCTACGGGCCGGGGACAGGGTGTAGGAAGTGACCCAGGGGGCTCGGCTAAAGGACTAGGCCGCAGAGCCTGGACACTTTCAGACTAGGCCAGAGGGCCGTCATTCCCCTAATACAGGGGAAGTGGACCTTTGAAATTAGGCCGGGGAAGAGTGAACTATGTCCTGGAGGCGGGTGGCCCGCTCCGAGGGAGGGGGCGGCCCCCCAACACCCACCATTACAGCCTGTTCCTCTTCCTGATTCTGCATGAGAAAAAGTTGTGATTATCAAAGGGTCCTACAATGTCACTGCTCCAATTGACTGTCATTATGCCATCACTTTAATAGACTATTTCAGTAAATGACCTGAGGTAGCATTTACATCGCAAATTTCTTCTGCTACAGTAATTAAGTTCCTCTCTACAGTTTTTAGCAGGGAAGATAACCCCAAAGAAGTGGTTTCAGATAATGGTAGTCAATTTACTTCCATGGAATTTGAAACTTTTCTAGCAGAGAAACATTTTACATAGAAGATCATCCCTGTATTACCCTCAGGCTAATGGGGGAAATCAAAAGGTTTAACAGAAGTTTGAAAGAGAGTTTGCAAATGGATAAACTGGAAGGCCGCTCATGGATAACCTTCACTACTGATTTCTTACAAGCTTGCAGGGCTACACAACATGCCACAACACAAAGATCACTCACAGAGTTACTGCATGGAAAACAGATGAATACTAAACTGAACATTGCTGGATTGTTAAAGGCAAGACCTGATGCACCAAATGGGGATGCTGTGAGAAAGACAGTTGAACAGAAGCAAGCAAAGTATAAGGCTTTCACAGACAAACGACAGGGTGCTAAGCAACTGACGTTTGAGTGTGGCTCCTTCGTTAGAGTAAGAAAACCTGGAATTTTACGCAAAGAGGACCATGAATTCACATCTCCTCTTAAAATCATAGAGAAGAAAGGACCTTATACCTATCGACTTTCTGATGGGCGGGTATGGAATGCTTCTTATCTTGCACCTGCCTATGCACCACGAGGAGATGATGCCAACACCCAGTGACTTCACCATAGCACCAACAAAACAAGACATTGCACCAGAACCGGGGTTTGAGAGACGGTCTGTCAGACCTAGACGACCACCTGTCTGGACTAGAGACTATGTTATGTAGTATTGACAGTATTTTCAGTGTAATATTTCTGCCAACAATATAGTGTCTTCTTCCATATTTGTTGCTGGGGTTAGAACAACAATGTTTATTTTATAATTGGGAGAGCTTCTTAAGAGAGGAGGGAATGTGGTGTTTTAGATGCTGCTTGTAATTATTAGAACTGGGAGTACTGGCTGTTGGGAATCTGTAAGCACAGGAAACAGGAAGGAGGGGGGAGGAGATGGGCCAGGCCTGAGTGAGAGCTGCAGATGGGAGCAGCAGTAGCTTTATAAAGAGGTTTCACCTTTGGTAAATAAAGGCCTGTTGATGCTTGTTACTACCTTGCTTGCATGATACAACACCTTTCTAGGCATCACTGTTTGAAGACTGCATTCTGAAGGAAGCTGCAGAGAGTGAATACAGAATAATGAATTTTTGTCAAACAGTTTCCCAAGTCTGGCTTTGAGCTCTGCCTCTGTTTTCCCTCCTTTGCCAACTAAGATGAGATCACACTGCAGGTGGGTTTCTTGTTTTTCTTTTTTCTTTCCCTTTTGGGACTCTCGGTTTATTAACAAATTTCCACCCCACCTTCTTAACAGGCTTGCAATCCCTGTTACAGGGTCATGCACCTATCCCTGCTTAAACTTCCTCCAGCAGGCTTGTTTCTCAATTCAATTTCTGTTGCCTGCTCTAGTTTCCTGCAGGTTTGCAATCCTCAGGCCCTTGGCCGGAGAACATAAAAGAGTCTTTATGGTACAAGTTCATTCAACCTCCTGTACTGTTGAATACCCCTCTGAATTCACCTTGCTTCTAATGTCTCCCAGCAGGCCTGGTTCTAAAGCACATTCTCTCATCATTTGACCCTATCCTCCACCCCCAGACATATTAACCTCATCTGGTGAGATGACAAATGTGACACCCTTCCCCCAATCCTTTGAAAGAGCCATTTTACCTTTGACAAATCCACTCAAACTTTGAGATTGTGTCTACACTGGTGCGTTCTTGCATGAAAACGGCCGCTGTTGTGCAAAAACATGCTGCCTGTCTACACTGGCCGCGCGTTCTTGCGCAAGTAAACTGACATTGTACTGTAGAAAATCAGGGCTTCTTGCACGAGAATTCTGACGCTCCCTCTCAGTAAGAAGCCCTCTTGCGCAAGAGCTCTTCCAGAAGAGGCCAGTATAGACCGGCAACATGATTTTTTTGTGCACGAAGCCCCTATGGTTAAAATGGCCATCAGAGCTTTCTTGCAGAAGAGAGTGTCTACACTGCCATGGATGCTCCTGCGCAAAAGGACATGCCAGTGTAGATGCTCTCTTGTGGAAGAGTTTTTGCACGAGAACTCTTCCACCAAAGAGTTCTTGAGCAAGAAGCTGCCAGTGTAGACGTAGCTTTCATTGTCTGAAAATTCTAAAAAAGAAGCTAAGATCAGAGGCACTGGAATCTTTTTTATAAATTCACAAGTTTAAACATTTGCAAAGAAAAATGTACATATTTACAGCATAGAATACAAATATTATACATGAGATTAATGCATACAGCCACTCTAGATTCTATAGAGTCTAAACACCAAGTATGTTCTTATAGGACTAATATCTATTTTGCACAACACTAACTTATGTCAACTGGTCTGTTCTCCAGCCATGAGTTTTGTCAGTTCCTGGTTAATGCCTGCAACCCTGGCAAGAGCTGGCACCTAGCCTGCCAGCATTACATTAACTTTTATGATTTTTTTTGAAAGGAATGAAGGTTTCTTCGTGAACTAGAAACATGTTAATGACAGATGTTTACGATACTACTCAATAGTTTAAAAATACAGCAAGAGAAAGTTAATTCAGGAAAATAAAACAGTCCTTCACCATTCCAGGAAAAATACCAGCCCTTAGCTAACGCCAACAACAACATATTTATGGAAGGAAGACAACACCCTAGGTATTCTCTAAAGAATAAAGATATGTTGATTTACAAGAACTCTTAATTGCTCTTATTATCATCAATACAATACAGATGTGGATATTAGAAAAAGCTATCTGAACAGTCAAAAAACCTGCATCTTATTTTGTCTTGTTTCTAGCAGTGACCCTACATTTGATTACATTTTCTCAGTCATAGAAATAAATTAATCACCTGAATTCAACATTAACACATCACAGACTAACTAATCAGTGTGCTAGTCCTGTGATGCTTTTAAATGAGCTGGGATATTAAAACACAGCAGCTATTATTCTCACTGGCATGCATGGTACATAGTGTGTGTTCTGATATTTTTATAAATATGACCTCCATGCTTCAAAATAATGATAAACAAATTCATTTATAACAAAGTAATAACTCAAGGACAAAATTTAATTGCTATTAGATAAAAATGGTGGTTTGTTCTAAGTGTCAGGTGCCACCTCTGAATGACATGCATTGAAGTAAGAGGATTTCCATCTCCATATCCTTCCTATAGGAACATAGCAATTTCCATACTGGATCAAAATATCTAGTCTGTGTCTGATGGTAACAAGGTTCAGATGCTTCAGAGGAAAGTGTAAGAAGCCCAATAAAGGGCAACTATGGAATAATGGGCTCCTAGGGTAAATGTCTTCCTAATCCGAGGCAGTTAGTAGTTGGCTTATGTCTTGAGGCCTGAGGGTTTATATCCCTTATTTTTTATCCCATCCCTTGTAACTGTTCATACTGCTCCTTAATAGCAACAACATTTTTTAAAATAATGTGATTTAAGAGAAAGCATTATAAGTTTGCCTGATTCCATTTATAGTTTCTTTTACAAATTAGATCAATATATTCTGGAAACACATGCAACATGCTTGCTTGACACCCACTCTTCCAAAGCAACTAATACCCTCCAATTATGGTCTCATATTGGTGTCATCCCAGAACTACTGTAATTGCAAAAATGTTTAACATCAGCGGTGTCTTTGCACATAATATTTCAAAGTAGGAGATGTGTTCAACGTTTCACATAACTGTCTGGAAGAGGTTTAAGTGTTGGCAAGCAAATAGAGGCTAGCAGCCAAATTAATTCCTGGTGTAATACCACTAATTTCAGTGCAGCTACACTAGGGATAAATTTGGCCATCGGTTCCATTACTGTCCTATTGTCAATGCAGGAGGAGTGCTTCAATAGCACATAATACTATTTGCAGCCTTCTTAGTTCTTTAAATTGTACTCAGATGTTTATCATGTTGTAATGGTTTTGTTCTTTATTGCTGGGGAATTAAAAAAGCGGATGTAAGCACTATTGTTACTAGCTACTAAGGACGATTTGGTTTTGGAGCCAAAAACTGTAAGTTCTATTCCTCGTGTCATGGTTGCAGTTCCAGTTATCTGACATCTGTGATGGCTGAGCATTTATGAAGCCATATATCACTATATACAACCTTCCAAATTCACATGAATCAGTAGGTCCAGTCTACCCATCCATTTTCAGCCATACTAGTATTGTGGTTGGAAATACCCATACCTTTGTCTAATTACCAAATTTAACCCTCTAAAGCCCCATCACATTTAGAGTGGTACCTTCAAAGCTGCTATTCATGTGTGACCACTAGCTGAGTTGAAAAAGTCTTCAGGTGCAGAACGTTCGATGGATTTAAGGTGTTGCTGCAGATTTTCATCCCTTTTAAAAGTCACAGTGTTTCACTTGATTTGTTTTATGTGAATACAATATAAATCACATGGATTTTGATTACTTTTACAGAACTTCAACTTTCATTTTAAAGGGGAGAAAAAGGAAGTTTCTACTGCTTTGTAGGTTGTAAAGATTGTCTACACAGTGTATATGAAAAAAACTGCATTTTTCAAAATGCTGGCAGATTAAAATAAAAATATTGATTCCTCTCTTTCTGCTGAATGTACTGGTAACACATTATGGCTATGTCTAGACTGGCATGATTTTCCAGAAATGCTTTTAACGGAAAAGTTTTCCGTTAAAAGCATTTTCGGAAAAGAGCGTCTAGATTGGCACAGACGCTTTTCCGCAAAAGCATTTTTTGTGGAAAAGCGTCTGTGGCCAATCTAGACACGCTTTTGCGCAAAAAAAGCCCCGATCGCCATTTTTGCGACCGGGGCTTTTTTGCGCAAAACAAATCTCAACTGTCTACACTGGCCCTTTTGCGCAAAAGTTTTGCGCAAAACGGACTTTTGCCCGAACGGGAGCAGCATAGTATTTCCACAAAAAGCACTGATTTCTTACAGTAGGAAGTCAGTGCTTTTGTGGAAATTCAAGCAGCCAGTGTAGACAGCTGGCAAGTTTTTCCAGAAAAGTGGCTGATTTTCCAGAAAAACTGGCCAGTCTAGACACAGCCTGTTTGTATAAATCCATTCACTTAATGGAATTATACTACAGATGAACTTCACCCCTTATGACTAAATGTGGCTATTAACAAGCCATCACCATTAACCATTTCACTACCGATTGTTTTATTTTTCAGATGAGAAACAGGCCAGGTCTGATTTGCCAGTCTGTCCCAGCTGCACTACACAGATACAAAGCAGCCAGGTTAATCATGCTAATCTAGCTTTTTCTCTGCTTTACATGACAAAAGGCATGCAAAGCAGACTGTGAACCAATACATTTCACCCATAATATTTTTTAAAAGGGCACAATGACAGCCAGGGATCTGTCATCTACATCCTCTCACTACCACTAATTCATAGGTGCTGGAACTAGGTGTGCGGGGGGTGCTACTGCACTCCCTGACTTGAAGTGGTTTCCATTATATACCAGCTTTCCACTTTAGTTCAACTCAGCACCCCTACTATAGAAATTGTTCCAGCTCCCCTAATTTTACCACTTCTAAGGAGTTAAAAATGCTTCTTAGGTCAAACAAAAAGGGTATTTGGAGATATATATGCAGATATTGTAAATTGTATTTATTTTCCAATAATGGAACAGAAAATGCTTGCAACTAATACTCTCCTTCGCCATCCCAACCAGTGGACAAGATGAGAGGGAGTAAACCTGTGCTAATACCTCAAGTAGCATCATACAAAAGAATGCTTCTCTACTGGAAATAGCCACCATTACATCCTTTTCAGGACACCCATGCAACAGGGCACGAGTGAAGCCGGAAGTGGCATACCCCTCGCTAGCACTGTGACAGCAGAAAAAATTATGGAGAGTTACAGTTGTCTAGGGCAATGCTAACTCCCTCTGCCGACTGGGCTGCTCATCTCCTGCAAAGATACAGGATGCAACAGGAGACGAGGGAGAACAACACTAATGGCACAATGGCTATGGGTCTTGTGGGGCTGGACAGAATGTCCTAGGGCCTGAGTCAAACCACACTGAGGTCAATGAAAAAACTTATGGACTGCAATGGGACTTAGATTAGGTCTCATGAGTAGAGCGGACTGGATTTTTTTTTTTTTTGGATGAATAGTTTATTTCTTAAGAAATGCAGCTTCAGGTCAACAGAATTATTTGTGAATTTGGGTTGAATTTGGCAAATAGTTCTGGTCAAAAAAAAGTATGACAAAGCCTAAACATTTTGTTCTAACATTTTCTACATGAAACATTTTAACTTGGTCTGGAAACATCTTAAAATAAGCTTAAGATTTTATTTATTTAAAATAAAATGTTAAAAACCACCCCCAAACTCAACAACCCTCCCCCCAGATCATTTTGAGTTAAACCAAATGTTTTGTTCTGCTCAACTTTTTTTTTTAAATCAGTTATTCGCTCAGCTCTGATGCTGAGTGTGGCTGACCAGTATTGGTGGAGTTGGAATCTAGCATTACTTCATACTTCCATCCTATTACATTTTTTTGGCTTTTGTCCTTAGCCAATTCACAACCACTCTTGTCTCCTGGATGAGGGTGGGAGATGACTGCTTAGGAGTTGTGTTAATATCTATTTTTCCACATATAATTGCTAAGCATGTGGACCAGTGTCTACAGAAAGAGAAATATTGGTTTTATGCACACATACCACAGTCCTATTAAGATGATAGATCTGTTTGCCATGGTTTCAGTTTTGAGAGGGAGGGAGAACTGCTGTTATGAAGACAGATGTTATACCCCCATAATATCTTTAACAAACATTCATTTGAAATTTGGTCGCTTCCTGGTTTCCTTGAGACACAGTATCCTCAAGAAACCACAAAGTACACAAGTAAACAATGAACAGAGAGGGAGACTGATGTTGCAAATAAAAATTGGCTTCAATTTTTTTTCTTCTAGTAGTCTTTATATAAGAATTTGCTAAAAAAATACCAGAGAGCATTTTGTCATTTTCTCCCATTTCACACAAAACACATTTTTTAATTTACGTAATTCCTGCTAAAACCTCTATGGCTGTGTCTACATTGGCATGATTTTGTGCAAAAGCGGCCACTTTTGCGCAAAAACATGCTGCCTGTCTACACTGGCGGGGAGTACTTGCACAAGAACACGGACGTTCTAATGTATGAAATCAGTGCTTCTTGTGCAAGAACTATGATGCTCCACTCAGGGATAAGCCCTTTTGCGCAACTGTTCTTGCACAAGAGGCCAGTGTAAACAGGCAACGTTCATTTCTTGAGCAAGAAAGCCCGATGGCTAAAATGGCCATCGTAGCTTTCTTGCGCAAAAGAGTGTCTACACTGGCACGGATGCTTTTGCGCAAAAGCACATCTCTTGCGCAAAGGCACATGCCAGTGTAGACGCTCTCTTGCGCAAATACTTTAACGCAAAAACTCTTGCATTAAAAGTATTTGCGCAAAATCTTGCCAATGTAGACATAGCCTATATGTCTATAAAAACCACTTTATTCATGCTTGAGAACTGTAGAAGTTCTGCTAGTCATTCTTGAACAACTTTTTCTGTAAGAGTCTATATATGTATAAATGTATAGCCCAGACCCAGCAATTGGAGCCCCTCTGCCTAGATGGGGCCCCACTGAATTCAGTGAAACTCTACATACATGTTGTACACCACCTGAATACTAAATCAATTGATAGATCAAGGCCTACATCTCAAAAGAGTGCCCCCTTAAAATAATCGAAGATGATAAATTTATTTATCATGATTATACAGCACCTTTCATCCAAGAATCTGAAAGTGAGGTGATATTAAGACTAATGCATTTTTCTGAAGTAAGTTTTATTATAGAGTGAAGATAGTTCCTCTATACTTAAGGGCATGTCAACAAGGAAATTATTTCAAAATAACAATTTTAAATAACTCCCAAAATAAAATCAAAATAGCATGTCCCCACTATGGGGAAGCCTCGAAATTAGTCCAAAGCAGGCTCCATTATTGTGTTTGCACTAACAGTGCCATAACTAGCTCATTTTGCGTGAGGCAAGAATAAAAAATTGCACTCCATCATGTGTATGTAGCCCTTCTGCCAGGCCAAGTTAATAGCAGCAAGGGCCGGGTTCAGTATCTAGGGGTCTCCTCCCAAAAAGGTAATACAACACTAGCTCGAACCCCCACCTAGTGACCTAGGAAGTCTTACATACACCCCCGGGTGCCTCAAAGAGACAATTCTTCCCCTCTCGCAAGCACAGAGTCTCGGTATAGCAGCAAATCTTTAATAACATGAGATAACCAACCTCAACATTAAATTTGGAAAACACCACAACAACTTGGATTCATAGACCAAACATGACCAAAGACCCACCCCCCAGCCACGAATCACCCAAAGTCCCCAAAAGTCCAACACCCCAAAAGTCTCTGCCCCGGGTCAGTGCCATCCCAGGGTTCAAAAGTTTTACCATCCCAACCTGGAGGGGGCTGAGGGTGATACACCTTACGTGGTCCACCGATGGCTCCGCCTCTCCGTAGGGGTCTGCTGCCACCATCAACACGAGTCATTCTGCCATACTCCACCTGCTGTCCCGTGAGCCATCTCAGCCGCCCCACGCACTGCCCTGCTCTGCCGGCCGTCTCAGCCCACGCCCCTGGCCGCCAGCTGGTTGCTCCTGCAGCTGCTCCACTGGCTGCCCGCCGGTCATCCCCGCCAGCCGCTCTGCTGGCCACCTGCGCTTGCCAGTTGTCCCCACAAACCACTCTGCTGGCCGCCTACGCTTGTCCCCGCAAGCTGCTCTGCTAGTAGCTCAGCAGTATAGCATCAGGCTCCCCACAGCACCAGTGATTTCAGCTCTTCAGCACATAATAGAGGAGCCTCAGGGCTAGCACCCCATTGGCCCACAGTGAAGTCAGCTCAGCAGCTCGCATACTAGACTCCTAATGGAATCCAAATTAGCTTTGATATTCCACAGTAGAGAGAGAAGGGGGTGCTATCAGTGTTTTTTAGGCCCTTAGACAGACCCCCACCATCAGGTACAAAGACCTGTCCCCAACCTCTCTCAACTTGACTGGATTTAGAACCCATGCCCCTTGTCTAGCGAGTGCTACTTAGTTTATTGTGAATCCCTCTGTCATTAACAGTTCCACTAGTCCATTATCCTTGATTCACATAATCAGGGTAACAACACTTTATCCCCCTCCCTCAATAACAGAGAGACTGGGGATCCCACAGTGGCCAAAGTGACCATTTGGGCTGCTGTGAGCACATACTAGGCAGAGTGGATGTGCCTATGCAAATGAGATCAGCCCCTGAAGTCTTTTTGCACCACTCGCCACAATTCACCAGCAGATGTCAGGGTAGAGCTTATCCTGACTCTGCTTATATGAATATATTCATAGTAGTTATTTTGTAGAAAAAGGGGAAATACATTAACAATAATAACGTTTATTATAGTTATGAGATCTACATAAATAATCAATACATATAATTATAAAATATCAATATGTCAGGTACTATTAAGTATTTGTGCACTTTTAATGAGGCAAACATCAATAATTGTGTTGAAATTAATATTATTTGCTACCTCATGTTCTATTGATAAGATGGACATATTTGATAATCTCTGCTGACCCATGGATGCTCGAAAGTAGTTCTTAATTTTCGTTTACTAAAACTTCTCTCTCAAGAAGCCACAGTCACCGATTTGTCCCCTTGGTGTGTGTAGCACATTCAAAGCACTTAAGCACAGGCAGCTCAGCAGCATGGGATCCAGTTTTTGGTGGGGAAACCATGACTCCAACAGGCTAAGGGCCTGGACCCCAACCCCTAGAATCCAGGGATCATAGCTCCCAGACCCCCAGCTCTAATCACATACCCCTAAGACCTAGAGCCACTCCTCTGGCAGAGGTGAGACAAGACCCAGGAGTCCTAGCTCCCAGCCTGACACCCCCACCTCACCCGTTGCACCTCTGCCTGTGCAGGGCAATCTGAGCCTCTTCTCCCCCTGCCCCATGCCTGGGAACTGCGCTAGGCACCTTAAGGCAGCGTTTGGTGAGGCTGAACAGGTACCTGGCCACCCGCACAGCGCGGAAGCAGATGATGTGCCGGGTGGTCGCCAGGGCTGGTGACTGTTGGATTGCAGAGCAGCAACGTGCAGCCTGACATGTAAACTGCGGGCCAGCCGATGCTAATGGGTGGGGGAGGGAAGCAGCGCTGTCTTAAAATTAGTTTTCTGGGGTTTTTTTGCACCCCCTCAGCTATGCGCCCGAGGCAAGTACCTCTCTCGCCTTGACCTTGTTACGGCCCTGTGCTCTACCTTGACTTAGACTCACTCCCCAGTGCTTCCTGGGGCTCTAATTGCTTTAATAGACTCTGGGGAGTAGTTATTTTGCAATAAGGAGGTTATTACAAAATAACTCCCTAGTATAGACCAAGGATAAGATTGTAGCAGAGTTTCTGTTATAAATAGAGTTGGTCAGGAAATGTTTTTCCCCTCCTTTGAGAATTTTTAAGAGTTTTGAAAAAATTTCCCATCCTGATTCAGGATGAAAACCTGACCTCTTGAATGGTTTTGTAAACCAAAAATATCTGAATAAAAAAAAAATCAGATTGGAGCTATTTAAATATTTCATTATGAAGATTTCAAGATTTCATTTGTTTAATTTTTGATTTATTTAGTATAAATTAATGTTCCTTTCAAAACAAATAGCCGTTTCAATCCCAAACATATTGGCTGTGTCTACACTGGGCCACTTATTCCGGAAAATCAGCCGCTTTTCCCAAATAAGCTGCGAGCTGTCTACACTGGCCCTTGAATTTCCGGAAAAGCAACGATGCTCTACTGTACAAAATCAGCTGCTATTCCGGAAAAACTATTCTGCTCCCGCTTGGGCATAAGTCCTTATTCCGGAACACTGTTCCGGAAAAGGGCCAGTGTAAACAGCCCAGTAGTCTTTTCCGGAAAAAAGCCCCGATCGCGAAAATGGCAATCGGGGCTCTTTTCCGGAAAAGCGCATCTACATTGGCCACAGACGCTTTTCCGGAAAAAGGGCTTTTCCGGAAAAGCAGCCTGCCAATGTAGACACTCCTTTTCCGGAAAAACTGAAAATGGAATAGTATTCCGTTTTAAGCATTTCCGGAAATTCATGCCAGTGTAGACAGCCATTCATTCTAAAACTTCATTTTTCCATTTCAAACAAAATACTGGGAAGTTCATCCAAACTTAACCTTGCTCCAACCACCTTAGATTTAACTAATCCAACTTAGTACAGCCAGCCTGCAGCCCAAGCCCCGTCAGAAACCTCCCCAGCCCCTCTGTGAGGCATTAACTGATCTGTAGAACTGCAGGAGATAGGTACATAAGGGGTGTCTGGACTCAGCTGACCAACATTGGATTAATACTGAAAACAAACAGAATGCTAGCTCAAACTCAGGCTTTCCCCTCCCACTGGGGCTGAGCAGCCCTGGCTCATTACTGGCCTAGCAAACTGCCTGTCTAGATCACAGAAGCCTCTCCACAGCGTTAGCAGGAGTTTAGTTCAGTCTGTCTCCAAGCACCCTGGGAAATGGTGTGGTGACAGAGGCTCTAGTTGCCACTGTTGTAGTTCATGGGATATGACCTTCCAGAGGTTCAGTCCAGAGTTCCAGCAGCTGGCAAAATCCAAGTCAGGGCTATAAATCTAACTACACAAAGGTTGGAAGGGGCCACCAAGAGGTGAAGTGACTTTGTTCAAGGTCCTGCATTATGACTGACAGAATAAGAACAAAAGCCAGATCTCCTGAGTCCCAGCCCGGTGCATCATCCCCTGGCCCACATTGCCTCAATGACATCTCTATTGATTAATCTTGAACCTCTCAAAGTTGAGCAGATTTCTCTGAAATAAATTCAGCAGTTTGAGAGAAATGCTGTATTAGTTCTAGCGCAATTTCAATTCATATAGATTCTTTTTTGGACTAGCTATTTCATGTTTAGATTGAAAAATCTGCCTTGCCTTTAAAAAAAAAAAAAGAGCAACTTTTCTCCTATCTAAAACCCACTTCCTGGGTTACAATTATGGGCCAGATTATGACGTTGAAGCAGATCCTGGAATAAGGGGCAGTGAAGAGCAGTAATTCCCCAGTGGAAGCACTGCAAGGCACTGAGCCAGCTGGCCTCAGTAGAGCATTAGAATGCAGAACTGGATTCCCGATCAAAGCAAACTTCTTTACATTTATAAAGAATGTGAAAATAAGAGAACATGAGCTAATGTTTAATTTGGGACCAAATGAGAAGTTTAGATGTACGTTTTTCAAGGAAAAAAAACCCCAGAATTCCAGTAGCAACTTTTGCTGAATGGTTAAGAGAGGAAAAAAATTTGACGGAGAAAGCACAAGGGTTGCACTCTGATAGTCGTTCAGGCCTTTCCCCTCAGATTACTTGTTTTATAACATTTTTCTAAAACACAGCACCCACAACTGTTTTCCCTCATCTATCAAAGCATAAAATTGCCAGTCCTTTGCCCTAACTTAAATCAAGGAAGTAGCAATGTTAGGTTTAATTAAAAACAGCAAATATTTGTACAGCTGTCCCTGGTTTCACAGCACAGAAATAGGTTTAGCATAAAATCTTACAGTTTTAAGTCTCCTGGGGACCATATATGAAGACATATAGGATCCTTCTGGCTCATTTTCCAAAGCCAGAAATGCCTTTTTTTTAAAGTTATTTCAGGTGGGGCTCTTTCACCCTTCCTATTTCCAACTATTTTCCTGCGTGAATAGAGATTTTAACTGGCTCTAAACAGAGCACTGGCAAGCTTACAGGTTTAAATTATTTGGTGCACCTTGAATTCATAATAAAGCACTAATAAAAGCAGAGAAATAAAAATTTTAACTTTACCAACAACAATTTCAGCTTTTATATATAAACAATTGATTATCCATCTCACAAGTGTCCATTTTCCTTGAGGCAAGCACTCCATTTTCTCAGGAAACCAGTGCCAATCCAGAAGTTGTTTACACTGTTTATTTGCTTCAGTTGTCTGTCAGAGGCAATGTGAATGAAAAAAACAATTAAACTACTGTAAGTCTGATGATACACAGAGTTCAGCCAGAGCTCTTAACATTCCCAGAGATTGGAGGTGTCTGGATGTAAAGTTTTGCTTCTGGCCCGACTCTAATTTTAAAATTACTCACTGAAACACATTGTAAAATCATTCATTGCCAATGAGAGAGAGAGAGAGAGAGCGCGCGCGCGCAAGCAAGACTTTCAAAACTGCTTACACATGAGAGCAAAACAAGTCTCCCTTCCTTCCCTCACCTTCCCGCCCAAATGAGGTTGAGTAGGTAATCTCATCCCAGCGGAGTCCATTTATACCAACTAGTGCCAATGCCTTACAAGAAACATGTTACATTAAGCATTCACACAAAACACAGTGCATATGCAAGTAGCTCTTCAGAAACCAAAGAAAACCTCGGTTTGAAAACATACACGAGAAGCTTAATGGAACTTGGGTCCAAGAAATACAGTGAAAGGCTGATCTTTAAACAAGTGTTAAAATGAACCAAAGCTATTAACCCCAGGTTGAAGGGGAGGGGCAGTCGGCCACCCACAGGGAGAAGAGATAAGAAACAAAAGGGTGGGCAGGAGGGAGAGGGAAAAGGCCAAACAAGGCTTAAAAAACACTCCACTCTGGTCTGTGGACAGAGAAGAAGCAAGAGAGCTGATGGCTAGATCAGTACCTTTAATTCTGTCTCTCAACCACCAGGTGATTGCTCTCCAAACCCTGCAGCTCTTGCACAAGCAAGATGAGGAGGCTAGAGTTTGCCATCCCCACTACAAATTGGATCAGGCGCCTCAACCGCAAAACATAAGTGTGTCTGCCCTGTCTCTGCATGGCATGGGACAGGGTCTGGAAGCTGCCAGGTCTAGCTGGATTCAGAAGGAGCAAGAGGAAGGCAGAAAACCATTAAACAAAAGCTCTGAGAAAGAAGAAGCATGTGGATCGCTGGCTCTTTCTAGACCAGATGAGCCTGGACCAAAAGATTCAAAACAGCTGGTCCCAGCCAGGCCCCAAACACTTACACAGATTGCTGTGCACAGCATGCTGTCCCGAATGGTAGATTCAACATCCCAGCTTGTCAGTGTGGAACAGACTCTCCTGCTGCCTCTCTTTCAGGAACATCCTTTTCCTATTCACTTAAAAGTAAGTAGTGAGAGATCAAAGGATTTGCTTCCTTCTGCAAATGAGCAGTTAATTGTGCTGATTGGGGCATCTTTCTATACGCTGGGTCTTGTCAGACTGACTGGAGCAATTTTATTTACATTAAATTAATCCAAATCATGTTAAGGTTGCACAGAGTTTACAAACTATTCATAAAGTCATGCCAATTCTTTGTGTTAGCACAATAGCGGTAGTGGATACAAACACTCTTTTGTTCTAGTTGGGGTTAGTTATGCTTTGAACTATAAATTAGGAAGCATAAGAGATTTTTTAAGGAGATATTTACATTTTCCATGTGAAGTCTCAAAAAACTTCCATGTGCTGTTATAATACCTGAAGAGCCCCAGTCAATAATGATGAAGAGTGACTTGTAAGTGGAATGTGGGTTTTCATTAAATAAAAGAACTAGAGCATATGGAGATTTTTTTAAGAGCAGGTTAGACAAACACCTGTTAGGGATGGCCTGGATGATGCTTGGTACTGCCAGGAGTGCAGGGGAGTAGACTTGATGTCCTTTCAAGGTCCCTTCCAGTTCTCTGATTCCAGAATGAGAAAGTTATATCTATAGTTGAGATTTAGTGAACATGTGTAAGAAGAGGTCCTCATTTTGCTGGTAAAAGGATTGTGCATATTCTCACAAGAAAAAAAATTGTGGTCCTTTGAAAGTCGAGAAAAGGCCATGCACAGGGAACTGGGTAATTCATGAGAGTGTGATACAGAATCCATCACCTGTTGGTCTCTAGGTTTACATTTGGTCCTTGTTGGTTGTGGCAAAAAGTCATTACCTTAGAATGATGTACAAAATGAATTGTAATCTCCATCTAATTTTTAATGGCAGATGTAAACATCACAAAAAGCACATTTCACTCCAGTTTGCATTCTTGTTGAGCTTCCTAACAGAGAGGCCATAAACTGAACCAATGTATGGATGACTCTCCCCTTTCACCTTAGCAGGTAAAACCTCCAGGTGCAGATTGGCATTGGCAGGGCAATGTGAGGAGGAGGAAGGGGGAAGTTTGCTTTGCTACCAGCAGCTGGAGCCATAGCTGTTCAGTGAAAAAACCAAGGTCAATGTTTTCAAAACTTGTTTCTGATTTTAGGTGCCTCAGTTTTGGGGTATCGTTAGTCTGAGACATGTCAGGGACCTGATTTGTCAGAAGTGCTAAGCTCCCATGCTTCCCCTGACTTCAACTAAAGTTGCAGCTGCTCAGCTCTTCTGAAAATGAAAACCATGGTCTCTCGAAAGTTGGGCACTCAGCTACTGAGGCACCCAAAAATTATAAGCTATTTTTGAAAATTTTCATCTAGATTATTTCAGGCTCCCACAATATTAATCCAAGACCTTTTGTAACTACCAGGGGGCAGATTTGATCCTGAGAGCTCTAGAGTTTGATGTAGGAGTCACTACAGCTTGAGCTATAAAGCCAGCTACCTCCTAGCTTCTGCTGTAGAACTCCCTTATTCTTATCTCTTGCTGTAAGTGGTCCAAGTGCCACTACATGGAACAGTGAACCACACTAGGGCTATTTCTACACTACAGGTTTTTTTCGGAAAAAGATAAGCAAATTGCGAACCACAATTTGCCTATCGTTTTTCCCCGAAAGAGGCTTTTCCAAAACTTGGCCCATCTACACTGGGCCAAATGTCAGAAAAAAACCTCCTTTTTCAGAACATCCCTTATTCCTCATACAATGAGGAACATAGAGATGCTGAAAGAACGCGTCTGCTTTTTCAGAAACTGTTCTGAAAAAGCTCTGCAGTGTAGACATAGCCTACGTGTGTGGGTTACACTTTCACCAGAAATAAATTCACTTGTGAAGTGCAAGAGGGTGGAAAAGGAAAAACCCTTGTGTGAAGTGAAAAGGACAGCACTTAAAAAAATCAGCTCAAATGGGTAGACTTAGCATTCCTATGCTAGTGAAAAACGCATCTACAATTGTTTATTGGATTGCTGCAATATTAACTACAGGCAGTCCCCGTACAAGATAGGGACTGTAGGTTTGTTCTTAAGTTGAATTTGTATGTACCGTATATTCCGGCGTACAAGACGACCTCTGAAGTTAACAAACATCCCCCAAAAATCGGGGGTCGTCTTGTACGCCGGATGCCCCGCCGCCGGAGCCCCTCTGCGGCTTTGAAAGCCTCGGGGGAAGCCGGCGGCGGGGCATCCCAGGCGCGCATGGGCTGCCCGCCCGCCGGAGCCCCTCGCGGCTTTGAAAGCCTCGGGGGGCGGCGGGGGGGCATCCCAGGCGCGCATGGGCTGCCCCCCCTCCGGAGCCCCGCGGAGGGGCTCCGGCGGGCGGGCAGCCCATGCGCGCCTGGGATGCCCCCCCGCCAGCTTCCCCCGAGGCTTTCAAAGCCGCGGAGGGGCTCCGGCGGGCGGGCAGCCCATGCGCGCCTGGGATGCCCCGCCGCCGGCTTCCCCCGAGGCTTTCAAAGCCGCGGAGGGGCTCCGGCGGGCGGGCAGCCCATGCGCGCCTGGGATGCCCCCCCGCCGGCTTCCCCCGAGGCTTTCAAAGCCATGGAGGGGCTCCGGCGGGGGGGAGCCCAGGCGCTCCTGGCGGCTTTGCTCCCGGTGCCTCTGGTCTGCTGGGGACCATCTCCAGCAGACCAGGAACACCGGGAGCAAAGGAGGCGGAAGGGCGCTGGGGTATAAGATGAAACCCTATCTTTTAATTAAAAAGATAGGGGGTCGTCTTATACGCCCAGTCGCCCTATACGCCGGAAAATACGGTAAGTCGGAACTGGTACATATTGTAGGGGAAACTCTAGCCAAACATTTCTCCAGAACTCAGTTTTATTCTCCCACACCTCACTTCCCTCAGTCCTTTATTCTCAAGCTGAGGTGTCTGCTGAGAAAAGCCGCTCTGCATCTCCCTGGTCTGCTGGGGGGGGGGGGGGGCTAGCTTCGTGTCTCCCTGGTCTGCTGGGGGGAAGCAGCTAGTGCGGGGTTGCCTCACCCCGTTTGTAAGTAGGGATCCGATGTAAGTCGGATCCATGTAACCCGGGGACTGCCTGTATAAACATGGCACTGTCATTGCTGATATGTAAAAATATTCTTAAATAGTACATACTAACAAAAGGTTTTATATTTTACTGTTCTTTCCCAGAAGAGCTTTAATATCTGCTTATGTGACTATGTTTTAGATGTCCTTGTGTTTTTAGATGAAAAGCTGACGTTGGATTTTCCTATTACTATTCTACTTGAAGTCAGGCTAGATTTTTTTTTTCCAGGGAATGCCCATTATCAGACCAATTGAACACTGGGGTTTTCTTGAATCAGTTTCTATGGTCAAAAAAATTCTGTGGTGTGTTTCCATAAAATTGGAGTCATTTAACTTGGTCTGTTAGCTGTGAGTAATTTCACTGGTGCAGAGTTTAGTTTTAAAACAGTTGGTTTCCAAGGATTCAGTTTACATGTTCACCCTGCTGGGAAATTTAGATGAAAAATCTTCTTACAACTGAACTTTTACCTACAGTTCTCAGATGAGAGGGCCATAACCTCTCAAACAGAATAAAAGGAGCAGCTGTTGATAGGATGTCCATTCAGTCACACCTACAGCCAAAACACAATCCTCCCCAGAGTGCAAAAACACTCTTAAGTGCTAAATGGCCAACCTGGCCTCCATCATAATACAATATATTCATTACTTCCTACAGCTGACAGTCCAGAAATGAATCTGATGGTCTTATTTATAGTTTGTCAGGTTCAGTTGAAAAAACTCACTGACTGCTATAAAAGTGGTCCAAAAATATAGCAACATGGCTTATGGGGGAAAAAAAAAAAAAGATCCAAGCAACTGGCATTATAAAATAGTAAAACCTGTCTACTCCAGAGACTACCACGGACCTGAAAGCAATGCTTTTACAACTTTCAGGCTATATCAGACAATATTGGTCTGGGAAGCCTGGCTCAGGGTTAATTTGAGATGGGAGGTGTGTGAGAATTCTGATGGACCTCCCTTTAAGTTTGAGAGGCCACTTACTGGTATCATCAGCAACAAACAATATACTTAGTGTCTTTGGATTTCAGATATCCACACTAAAATTGTGTGCGCATAAACTCTCCTATAATTATGCATTTCCAGAATGAACAGATCAGTCAGCACTAGAAGTAGGAGATTTTATATTTTAGGCAGCACTGTGTATGTAGTTGAAGAGAAAACATAACACGAAAAGTTTCCTGAAATGGGAGTGTGCGGCTTGCCGGTGATGTGGGCAAGTGTAGGTTTCATTATCACTATTCTTTAATAACATCCTGCCTCCTTAGCTGGAGTAACTGAGGGGGTCACAAAAGTGCTACTAACTCAGAAATGTATAACGGATTAGATTGGACTAAATTGGATCTCAGCCAGCTGGAAATGGATTATAAATTACACTAGGAAGTTCAAATAACTCAGTGTCAAAACAGTTTTGGTATTTTTTTTAAATGTGTGTGTGTGAAAGGTGCTAGACTGACACTGGAAAGGGAAAACTCTCTGACAATGCAAGTTCCCTATGTCACTCCACTAGTGTTCTGTTGCTAGGCATGAGAGGGCAAGTCATTCTCCATGATTATAAGGAAATTGATCCATCTGGGTGCACCCTTATGCCTATGTTGCCTCACTGTGTAAAATCCTCAAGCGATATAAACTGACATAGATAGCTGCATGGAAATCAATAGAACTATGGTAATAAATACCAGGAAAAGGAATGGGATTCTGAGCAAACACAGGAGTGTGCCCATGTGGAACTCTTTGCAGAATCAGGGTCTGCATCCGTAGTCTCTCTGCTCAGACCTTCAACGTCAGTGCCACTGTTTGTTGGTTTTTTGTTTGTTTTTTCTGCTATTTTGAGAGCAGTATTCAGGGAAGGGAACTGAAACCATATGTTCACTCAGCAACCAACAGATGCAACATCAGACACTGTTGACCTAAACCAGATTCAAACTGGAGGATTAGAAGAGCTAGGCTCTGTACTGCAGCTAGTCTTCTTAGCTATGATAATCTTTGAAAAATACTGTAATGCGCATCACTCAGAAAACAGCTAGGTTACAGTGCTTAGTAACCCAAGCACAGTGCTCTTTTCTCACGTCATTTCCACCACTAATAATCATTGCAATAAAGTTTTTGTAATTACACTTCATAAAATCATATTTTCTGATGGCTGCTTTCTGACCCAGAGGAAAGGTTCATTTTTACCACAGAGCAACTGGCTCTACAGTAGACCAGATGCTGATTCACAAAGAGAGGATTAGTGGTGATGGTAACCAGAAAATCAACTTCCATCACAATTTTTAAAAAAACTGCCACCTTTTAAAAAAAGCCAATCTTTACCTGCCACCACAGATTAAACCAATTAACCCCATGAGCACACACTGTTTTTTGTAGTTTGAGATTGTAACATAATTCCTGTGTCTCCTAGCAAAGAATTTTCATTCTTGCAGTAATTAATATGAAAACTGACTATGGAAGAAGTTGAGGTCTATTGGCAGGGAAGCTTGCGATATACCTCTTCTGAGGACAGAGGACTTCAGTCTTCAGTGTTGTCACTCTGGCACTTTTCACAAATGTAAAAGAGAGGGAGGGGGATAGAAATGAGGGGGAACATGAGAAAACCAACAGATTTATAATTTTCTGAGGAAATAACATTTTGTACCTGTATAATGCTTGTATTTTCCAAATGCTTTTCAGATACTAGCTAATTCACTCAGCATCCCTGTGTAATAATGCTTATTTATGTCTATTTTATAGATGAGCAAATTAAGGTAAGGAAATTAAAGCACTATCTTCCTAACATATTTTACCCAGACATTAACTAACATTGATTGCACTTGTGTAACCTTGAGTGGGCTAGACTTCACTGCCCTTCTCCAATGTCTAAAGAAACCCCCACTTTCACTGCAGTACTGGAGACCCAAAGTTTAGTCTGTAAGGAATTTCAGCAAGGATTGCACAGTCTCAGCCTCTCTACATGCAAGTTCCAAAATAATGAATTTAATTAAATAACTTCATAAAATTTTATGAAGAAACAAATAATCTAATTCCTACAACAGAACACAGCTATTTTATACCCCACAAATAATATCTATAATTACAATAAACATAAGTAAAGATAAAACTAAAAGTGAAATTTGAACAGTTCAGTCCGCACAAACACAGTAAGAAAAGTTCACCAAAGTCTCAGTTTGTGCCTCTGATATCAAATCTGCACCATATGCTGTGACTGAAGTCTCTCTCCATTTGCTTGTAGGCACTACTAAGTTGGAGTCCAGGCAGACTCTTCCTCTGCTATGGTCACTGCTAGGCAGCCAGCTCACTGATTAACTAGTCAGTTAGCTCACAAGTGGACAGACTTAAAGAAACCCTATTACAAGAAAAAAAACAACCCATTGAGAATAACAACATGGAAATGACTCTTTCCCCATTGCTACATTCACAGAGGAGCTGAAGAATATCACAGACTAAGAAAGTAAACTAGAACAGTTTGACTAAAATCAAAACAGCATCTAAAGCAGACAACACAGAAGTTATTTTCCCTCCCAGGTTCCCCTAACTCTAAGAAGCATTGTCCTGATCCCTGGTAGAGAGTAACAACATCACTACCTGCTGCATAGTGAGGAACAGCAGCCAGTTCTCTGCTCCTGGCTTAGCTTCCTCCAGGCCACACAGGCCTTAGAAAAGCATCTGCCCTGCCTGCTTGCTCATGAAGTTTGACCCCAAATTACTGGACCCAACTCCAGAAACTTCTGGGTGGAGTGCTGAATCTGCCCAGCACCAGTAACACTCAACTCCCTCCTACCTCCCCCCACAGGGGTGTCTTAAAGAGATAGCTCCCTATTAAGTGCGTGGATTACACTTGCTCATCCTGATGGAACCAAACCATCCTGTAATTCCATTAAAAATTTTAGTTCTGCTTTTTTTTTTTCAAGATCGGGGCATTATGATTTGTTTTAATTTTTAATATGGTAGCACCTATAGGCCCCATTTCAGAGTGCTACAGATGCAATACAAATGTTTAGTTCTGCCTTGCCTTTATAATCCATTTTATTATATGGCTGGGGCCCTACCAGGTTTAGCATTGTGCTTAAACATGATAAAATATTTGGTTATTTGGTATATAAACGAGGTGCCTGAAGCTATACACTGACCATGTCCACACTAGGGATGTTAAAGACTAGTTGACTATCCAATAAGCAAATGCTTAACAGATAGTTAGTCCACTAGTCGACTAGTTGATTTCTCCCTGCCCCACCATGCCTTGCTGCCTCTATCAGATAGAGGCAGCAAAGGGGGTGGGGGGAGAGGGGAAGGGGCACTTGAAAGTAGCAGCGCTGCACAGCTGAGCCCAGACTCAGCTGTGCAATGCTCCAGGGTCAGCTGGGGAGTCCATTTCTGGGGAAATGGAACCCAGGGTCAGTTGAGGATTCCCCAGCTGATCCTGGGTTCTGTGGAAATGCCGTGCCGGAGCCCGGTGTCAACTGGGGAATACTCAGCTAACCATGGCTCTGTGTGGCATTTCAAAGCAGCAGCAGCTGACCCTGGGCTCCATGCTGTGCTGCTGCTTTGAAATGCATAATAGCTCCCGCTGGGGACTCTTGTGCATTCCAAAGCTGGCACCTGTGGGGCTCTTGTACATTTCAAAGGAAGAATACGGAAGTGCCTATCGACTAGTCAAGTAGTTGATGGAAATTCCATCGACTACTTGACTAGTCAATTAACCACTAGTTAACAGCCTTAGTCCACACTAGCATTTGGCCAAAAATGTCCACCATTGCTTCACTTCTACCAACAGTATCAGCAGTATTGAAGACAAGGCACTGGATGGCTGCAGGCATTTCTACCACTATATTGTCTAAAGTTGCAGCAGGTATACACAACATGGTGGCTAAAATGCTAATGAATGTCTGCAACACTGTCTGCACTCGCCTTTCATTGCTGCGACTTGTGGAGCTAAACTGGGAATAGACACCCCAGAATATTTTTGGTAAAAAAAGCCTACTTTATAAAACAGTCTACTAAGCAGGTCTGGAATTCAGAAACTTCTAGATTCCAACTTCATAGGAAATCCACTAGATCAATCTTCTTGACTACAAACCACAAAGATCTGCTTGTTATCTATTTAGCAGTTCAGAGTGAAAATAGATTGACATAAAGAGTCTTTATCTTCTTTAATGGAGTCTTGTTAAGGGTAGCATCATCATTAACTAGCAAGTGTAATTTAGTGTATATTCTAGTTAAAATAGCGTTAAAAATAATAGCCTACCTATTCAGCTCAGGATTAAATGACAAATATCTAAAGCACTAAAGATTGGTTGACTATTTTAAGGCCTAATTTTAAGAGATTTAGAACTAATGGGCCATGCAATTCTTATGCTGGTGTAGCTCTGTCAGTGCCATGTGGTGTATTAACTCATCTGTCTAAACAGATGGGTCTTGACAAACAAAACTGCAAGGAGGATATGCTCCTGCACTGAAATTGAAAACACTTTCGATGAAATTGTTGAAAATATTGATTGTGTTAGTCTTTTAATAGAAACTAACAACCAGTGGAGCTGTCTCTATCACTTCAGATCACAACAGGCCACTGTTCTAAACTTAATACAAAAGAGCTTTTTTAGTAAAGCAAACTTTTTTATTTACTTCAGTTAGTTAATAGCCAGTTTTTTCTGAAGGAAAAAAAACACTTTAAAAAAATCATATCCTAAAGTTCCCATGTGCCGGACACCTGGAATAGTTAGCAGTGCTAGGTTGTTTACTTATTCAAATATATTAACAGATCAAAGAAATTGTACAAGGAATTTTATACCAAGAAGATTTCTGAATTCTACGTAAGGAAGCTTTGTAGAGCAGGATCCAAAAAGTGACCTTTAAGGAAACAGTCAAAACATTTTTTTAAAAAGGGAAAAAAATTGTTAGTCACCGAGGCCTGGTGTACAGTACACTAGGGGTATGTCTACACTACAACACTAATTCAAACTAACTTAATTCGAATTAGTTAATTCGAATTAAGCTAATTCGAACTAGTGCATCTAGACCTAAAAACTAGTTCGAATTAGCATTTTGCTAATTCGAACTAGCATGGCCACATTGAGTGGACCCTGAACCGAGGTTAAGGATGGCCGGAAGCAGTGCCGGCAGGGCATCAGATTAGGACTTAGAGCGTGGAGCTGCTGTCTCAGGCTAGCCGAGGGCTGTGCTTAAAGGGACTCGACCCCCACCCCAGACAGACAGTTCTCAGGGGTTCCCCGCTCGCTTGTCTAACTCGATGAGGGACAGTCCTGGCTTGGAGTGCCCTGAATGCCCACACTCAGCACATCACAGCACTCGGCCATCAGCCCAGCTGCACTTGCCGCAGGCTGCCATCCGGGGGAGGGGAGGGTCAATCGGGGGGCTGCAGGACAGCTTCCTCCCCAAGGAGCCCGCAGAGCCACCCCAGTCCTCCCCATCGGGGGCTCATACCCCATTCCTCCCTCACCTCCTTCCACTTACCCCTCCCTAGCCCCCCTTCCTGATGTACAAAATAAATGACACGTGTGTTCGAAAATAGAAACTCTCTTTATTTAACAAAACTGGGGGGGAGGGATTAACCTCTGGGGAGACTAGGAAAAGGAGGTGGGAGAGGGGAAGAGAGAGGGTGGGAGAGGGGAAGGGGAAACCTGGGAGGAGGGAGCTGGAAGGGGGAAGCCAGGGGAAGAAGGAGGAGGGGAAGTATCAAACTATGGTACGCCATGTCTTCAGTACTATGTACAGATGTGATCTCCTCATCCCAGAAAAGATGTTTTGGCCTTGGAAAAGGTTCAGAAAAGGGCAACTAAAATGATCAGGGGTTTGGAACAGGTCCCATATGAAGAGAGGCTAAAGAGACTGGGACTTTTCAGCTTAGAAAAGACGAGACTGAGGGGGGATATGATAGAGGTCTATAAAATCATGAGTGGTGTGGAGAGGGTGCATAAAGAAAAGTTCTCCATTAGTTCCCATAATAGAAGGACTAGAGGACACCAAAGGAAAGGAATGGGTAGCAGGCTTCAAACTAGTAACAGAAAGTTATTCTTCACAAAGCAAATAGTCAACCTGTGGAACTCCTTGCCGCAGGAGGCTGTGAAGGCTAGAACTATAACAGAGTTTAAAGAGAAGTTAGATAAAATCATGGAGGTTGGGCCAATGGAGTTCTATTATCTAGGGGGTAGAAATGGTGTCCTTGGCCTCTGTTTGTGGAAGGCTGGAGATGGATGGCACGAGACAAATGGCTTGGTCATTGTCTTCGGTCCATCCCCTCCAGGGTACCTAGTGTGGACCGCTGTCAGCAGACAGGCTACTGGGCTAGATGGACCTTTGGTCTGACCCAGTACGGCCGTTCTTATGTTTTTATGTTCTAAGCTCAGGGCTCAGGGTCAGGGGTCTCACTGGACCACCTTGATATTCATGCAAACCTGCTCCTGGGTGGCCAGGCTGGCAGCTCTCCTGCCCTAGATGGCCGCTTTCCTGTGCCTAGCGCGGAGGTTGTGGATGAGGTCCACGATGTCCGCACTAGACCAGGCGGGCGCCTGCCTCTTGCGGCCCCGGGCAGGCTCTTGGGAGCCGCCAGCCTGGTCCCGGGAAGAAGCGGAGGGTTGGGTGGCAGGGGGTGGCTGGCTCGTGCTGTGCCAGGTGCAGGGTCTGCTGGCTGGGTGCTGGCAGGCTTGCACCTGGCACGGGAACCGTAGCCAGACCGTGCCCCTTTAAGGGTTCCCGGGGCCGGGAGGGGGGCAGACAAGTTTCCCTGGTGGTACCCAGAGTGGCCACCAGGGCAAGCTGGGGAGGGCAAGCCTCCAACTAGTTCGAATTAAGTGGCTACACAGCCCTTAATTCGAACTACTTAATTCGAACTAGGCATTAGTCCGCGTAGAATGAGGTTTTCCTAGTTCGAATTAAGCGCTCCACTAGTTCGAATTAAGTTCGAACTAGCGGTTTGTATGTGTAGCGCCTATTAAAGTTAATTCGAACTAACATCTGTTAGTTCGAATTAACTTTGTAGTGTAGACATACCCTAGGAAGGTTAGCTTAAGGTACGGAACTGGCTTACTTTAAGATGAGCTTTGGCGGCATCTACACTGTGGAAGGTTGATGGGAACGTTTGCTTCCCTTACTCCTTGCAAAAGGAGGAATACCAGACTCCGGTGGGGGCTGCCCTCAGCGTTTGATTTATGGGTCTATGTTAGACCAGCTAAATCAAATGCCAGAAAATCAACCACTTGAGAATCAATCTTCTGGTAAGAATAGACATGCCCTTAGAGTCTTACCTCAGGACTCTCCAGTTTTCTTGTGTTGGGGGGTGTTTCACAATGATGGAATCTCTTCACTTGCAGCAGACTTCCAAATCATGCCAGAAGAGTTCTAGGAGGTCTATGACCAAATTGGTTAAATGGTTAGTTTAGTATTCTGTTTGTGCCGATCACCCATTCCTGCCTGCTATAGCGAGGCCATTCAGCATGTATTTCAGTGCTAACTCCTTTTTGATGTATTGCTTGCAGATCACCTTTAACATTCCCATAATGTAGCAGATACTGCCTGGCTTAAACACATTTGGCTACGACTAGACTGGCATGATTTTCTGCAAATGCTTTTCCGCAAAAAGTGCTTTTGCAGAAAAGCATCCATGCCAATCTAGATGCTCTTTTCCGCAAATGCTTTTAACAGAAAAACTTTTCCGTTAAAAGTATTTGCGGAAAAGAGCATCTAGATTGGCACGGATGCTTTTCCGCAAAAGCACTTTTTGCGGAAAAGCGTCTGTGCCAATCTAGACGCTGTTTTGCGCAGGAAAGCCCCAATCGCCATTTTCGCGATCAGGGCTTTTTTGTGCAAAACAATACTTCATTGTCTACACTGGCCCTCTTGCGCAAAAGCATTTGCGCAAGAGGGCTTTTGCCCAAATGGGAGCAGCATAGTATTTCCGCAGGAACATCGACCATCTTACTTGAGATCGTCAGTGTTCTTGCGGAAATTCAAGCGGCCGGTGTAGACAGCTGGCAAGTTTCTGCAAAAGCCGCTGCTTTTGCAGAAAAACTTGCCAGTCTAGACGCAGCCATTTGTGTATAGTTTTAACAGGATTTTAATCTGAAATAACATCACCTTAGCTCATGAGGTGCTTGAACCTGCATTTGGAGAACTACTTCGGGCTGACAGCAGAGTCTGAACTGAAGTCTCAGAGAGCTAAAAGCATGAGCCTTTACCATTTCAGAGAAAGGACCAAGTATATTAACTAGAAGAAGCTCTTTTGTGGAACTGCTACTAGAGGGGGACAAAGACCAACATTCATCTAAGGCACGTCTGGAACATTCATTATGTAACAAAACAAATATGTCTAACCTACATTGTGTTAAACACTACTTTGCACCAGGTGCGAACACAAATAAGTTGTGCTTAAAAAGCATTAGTGAATATCCCCCTAAGGTTAACCACGTCCACCTAACTTTTAAAACATGGTTGGCATGATCTACACTAGATGCAAAGCTATTTAGTTAGAACATGTTAAGTAGCATGTTGTCCAACATCATTCCTTTCCCTAGTGGACACAAGATCCTGGCATGGATTATGCTAGCAAAGCAAGTTCAGGGAGGCCAGTGAGTCTTTCGGGTTTGCGGGGTATATAAAATCAGACCAGAGACAGTTATCACAAGCAAGTATTTTTGAGGTAAATGCCTATATGATTGATTCATTGAAAGGGAGGTTTTAATAACAAAAGCAGGTAAGTAAAACTAACTGACACAATATTTCACGCCAAGACAGTTTGCAGCAATGTGTAAAGCTAAGAGACAAAAGTTCAGATGAGAGGTTTCCACCTTGAAAAATGTGCTGTGTGTGGCTAAAGCATTACTTGTCACTCATTTCTTTCTGGTTTGACTTTTAGGATAGCATTGAGTTTAGAAACATCTGCTGTCATCTGGCTTTACAGCGGGAGGGGCAGCGATTTGACAGAGACTTACATGCAGCGCACCTATGTTTGAGGACCATCGTTGAGAAACTGATTCATTCACTTGCAGTTTTTGCCTCCGATTTGTATTCCATAGCTGAAGCTTCTCTGAGACAAATCCTACAAGACCTCCCAGAGACGTGAAACAGCCGCAAAGACAAGAACAACTAATATCTGTTAGATATGGGGATACAACCGCACCTCTGAATTGCCTCCAAAATTATGTGCAATTTGAAAGGTTGATTCTGCAGCCTCTGCTTGTACAAGTGATCCCATTGACTTCACATGAGTAAGGACATCACAATCAAGAGCCCAATCCTGTCAAGTGTTGTGCACCCTTTATCTCTCACCAATATGTGTGTCAAAATAGTATGGTTGGGAATTGAGGGCATCAGGAGTTGATCTGAACCTTGCAGAATTGGGTGCCAAATGAACAAGGACTATAGAGTTGGCGCCTAAAATCAGGACACCATGAATAAAAATAATGGTAGTGGAGAAGAGGACTGGACCTTTGGAGTTCTATTAACCTGAATCACTGCCAGTGAAAACATGCTCAGATGATTCTTTGTTCTAATTTGACACTTCAGAGACAAATCACTGTACTTAAGAATGTAATTTTATTACAAGGACAAAACATAAAAGGCATGTTGTATGCATGGTATTTACTGATTTTTTTTTTAAAGATGCTCTGCAGTGTCCTTTACTACAAAGAAACAACTAATCTGAAAGGTTGCCAATTAAGAAAAAAGGGGAAACATTTAGACCCAGTAGCATCACCGTTAAAAATAAATAAATAAAAGCCCTCAGTAGTCAACCATATGTATGATAATGGAAAACAGACAGAAGGGGCACAAAGTGTGGCTACAGCAATGTATTCAAAGATTTAAACATATATTTGTGGAAATTGTATTGCAAAACTCACCAAGCTCTTGTGATTGTGCAGCACTCACTCTGCTCACCTATTGCTAAAGCAGAAGTTTCCATAGTCTGAGCTAGTGCTTCTCAACCAGTGCTACAAGAGAAGTCTGAGGATATGTCAACACAACTGAAATTTGGAGAAAACTGAATTTGTTTTAAGTGTTACAGTGTTTTATTATTTTTGTACTTTTTACACCCAAAAATTTCATCGCCCACCCAGCTATGATCAAGTTGTTTAAACAAATGTGTTGCAATGGTAGAAAAAAAATTGTGTGTCTTAAAACTTATAGGTAGTGGGGGTACTTATAATTTTTTTAAATGGGGTACTTTATATAAAAAAAAAGGTTGAGAAACACTGGTCTGAGCTGCTTTCATCAGCTGCATGTGATAGAGGAAAATGTTTATCCTGGGTAAGGATGCAGGCATTCTGAGGAGAGCATGAGGTAGAAAAGTGTCTCTTTACACGGTGCCAAAATAATGAATTTTCACATGATTTCTCACTCATGTATGATCATCAGCTGAATACTTTCTGCATGTTACTCTATATACTGCTTGATTTGCCATATTTTCCATCACATCAGACCCCTTTAAAACTACACTGATGCTGGTCTCACAGCTATAATGATGACTCTCTCAACCCTTCCTTTATAAAAATACTTGTTTGGTGGTGTTAGTTTGAATGCAGACCTTTGCTTTAGAATGAAGCTTTGTCTAATCCAGTAGGTGCAGTATCTACTATATATTTGAGAGAGTCTGTCTGTTCAAGAACGCCTCCTAAACAGTAAGAGCTAGGATCACCAAAATGTGGTATGTAGCTTCCTGTTACCACAACTTAAAGCAAGGGTAAAGGTTTGATTAGGCCAGGAAAATGGGATGTCCCTGGAATGGGACTGTTTCTCAGAAACCCATACAGAATAGAGGCAGTTAATTGAGTTAAAGACCAGAGCAATGCCAGGTAAATCTTCTAGTTAGTTTATAAATTGGAAGAAAACTCGTGAAAATGTATTGCCAAAGCAGAAATATTTTTTAAAAAGCCTTGGCGTGTCTTGCTCATGAATGAGTTCCTTCCTCCCTTTAAGAAAAATGGAGGGAGGGACACATTTGTGGCAGCGACCACCCCTTCAATGCGCCTTGTTGAATATTGGGATTGTCAGGTAGACGTAATGCTAAGTTTGAAGTAGGGATGTGAATGTGTGCGTGTATATACGGTTAACTGACAAGCTTGGGCTCATCAATTAACTCTCACAATTATGCGCATCTCCCCTAGTCCCCATGCTGCTGCCTCTGCATCAGAGATAGCAGTATGGAGGAAGGCGGGAGCTGGTGCACATGGGAAGCCAACTTTTAAGCTGGCTCCACGCATGTGCTGACTCCTGAGCTGCCTGCCCCCCGCACTGAGGCAGCAGTGTGGGGGGAGGAGTAGTCGGGAGCTGGTACATGAGGAGAGCCAGCTTAAAATCTGGCTCCCCATGAGCACCGGCGCCCACCTCCTCCCCTTGTGTGTAAGCATGTAACTACTGAAAATTTCAGCGGTTACACAGGTACAAAAATACACGCACTTAACATTCCTAAGGTGACCTGCAAAGCAAACAATGTATTATAGTTCTGTGTGCCCTGTATTAATATCATGGTGTGTTAGATATCACTTTATATGTATTATAGTGATACAGTGAATACATTTTGTTATTATTGTCCCCGTTCTGTGAGAGGAGACCATGAGGGCTTAGGACATGCGGTGAGACAAAGCTCATGGAGACATCTCCTAAAGCTCTGCTCTCCATCCTGCAGAACAGAGGTTGTTGGGTTCTGTGTGTCTCTGCCCTATCTTGTGCTCTGTGGTTTCCCCCACCTCTCCTCCATGTCAGCCCAGTTATCTGAGAAGCCACACTGGTACTATCAATCTGTCTCCTCCATATTGATATAGCATTAGCTGTGGGAACAAGGCTGCTTTGATGAGCATTAACTCTTGAGGATTAATACTCACCCATTTCCTTCCCAGTGATCAGTTTCATTTATTGTGGTAGTATGGTTGTTTCTGACCACATTAAGTGTCTAGGTGTCATGTAGTAGCACAGTTCTACAGTGTTTGGTTACAAAATCTAGAAGGGAGTGTATAGAGTTGGACAGAGGTGTTTCTATTCTTTTCCATAAAAAGCAAATTAAAGGCAAAACTTACATTTTGTGTGTACAGCGCACATCTGGTGAAGTTCTGGCCTTTTTGTTATGTCACTGACAAAACCCTCATTGTCATCATAGGGTCAGGATAATCACAATATTGTGCTGACATAACCAATGTAGACTGTGCACACAAATGAGGAACTAAACAAGAGCAACCATGTTGATTTTTGTTCCATTTGTCCACTTACCCTCATGCCTTTACATCTGATGTGGACCAAATGGAAAAGAACAAAGTTATTTGGGACAAATTCCTTTTCAAACTCCTAAGAAACAATCAAGCAATAGAAGTTAAGATATAGTGTATTTAAAGAGTAGTTAAGTGTCCTATTGCAGGCAGCATTGCGTATGTTGAAAATTTCCAGGACACTTCTTTCCTGAAGCATTCTCATTTCAAATGAATTTTTGGGGTCAAGGTCATTAAAAAGAAACACTGTTAAATTCTTTGAAAATTTCAGGGCTCTAGAAATTTAAAAGTCTCTGGGATACTTTAATTTAAATTTGATTAAAATATTCACATAAAAGCTAACCCTCACTGGGGCAGGGGATTAATTTTTCTTTCAAAATGCTTGCCTAACAGAATTGGAGAGCAATGGTTCCTTAAGCCCCAGACCTGTAAACACAGGCTTAACTTTCCTCAGAGGAGTACGTAGATCAGTGGGCTTATACATGTGTGCAAAGTTATGCTTAGACAAGTCTGAAGATCAGGGAGTTATTTAATGATGCATTAATTATGGTAACGTGTAATAAAAACTAATAGTAATCGACATATCCTATTTTGAGAACCACAGCCTGCTCTCAATTGCAATGGACTCAACAATCTGTAAGGCTTTTTCCATGTCAAACAGCCCACTGTAAATTGGCATTGAAGTTTCTTTTAGTTGCAGATCATCCACTCTTCTCATATGTCAAACTCAGCCAGCTGCATGGAGTGTGTCAGTTTCTAAGCAGTAGACCAAATTCAGAACTAAGAGTGAATGGCTCTAAATGTCAGGTCCTGCTTCTGAAATAAGAACCATAAAGCCTTTGAATTTCAAAAGAATTTGCTGCCCCAGAATAGCATGAGAAAGCTGCCTCTGCTGATCTATTGTTGTGCCTGCCGGCTTGCATCATCACACAGTACAATGTCGTATGATAAAAGCAGCCTCCAAAGTGTTTACTTTTTATGACAAATCCTATAAATTGGGTTCTTATAGTGAAACATTGTTTATGCAGCTGTGATTCCATAAATAAATCCTGACTTTCTTCTCTAGTACATCTTTGTTTCAAAGACACTATATGTTTTTTCTCCTTTTTTGTGGATTTTTTTCAAATAATTAGAAAGTTTTAAGTACAATCGTTGCACATGAAATCCACAAAATCAATTTGTTTTGCTGGGCTAAATGTTTCCATCTTTTGTTAGATTAATATTAGTCTCTTAAAGAGATATTATCTTCTCCTAAACGTGTCTTCTGCAGTGTGATAATTCAAATCCTTACCCAAGTAATCCTGTGAATCCTAGGGACTACCCGTGTAAGTAAGGGCTTGAAGACTGGTTTTCCCAGAAGCATATTGAGTGTAAAACTATATTAAGTGTAAAACTAAAGACATATTGGCCATATGAAGACAAATATTATCAGCTGAAGCCTGACCAAGCAAAGATTAAAGGCTCTAGTAGATTAAGGATGCTATTTTTCCCCTCTTCATTTGATAAGCCAGGTCACAGTTTTGACAAATATAATACACTTTTCTCCACTGGGATTATTTTATGTAATAATCCAATAGTGTATGTTTATGTGTATATAGCAGACCTGGTTGAATGTTTTCAAATTGCAATTTTTTAATGAAATTTCAAAATTAACAAAAATAGAAAATATCTTCACATTTTCATATTGCCCATTGTTTTTGGAGAACAGAAGATCTCGTCAAAATGTTTTGAATTTCAATTTTTTAAAATGTTTTCTTTTAAATCCACATTATGTCTGGATTAGCTCTAGTATACATCATGTTCAGTGATATTAAGACCTTAGTGTCTCAGGAGCCAAATTACAAATCAACACATTACCATAAAGAGCTACAGTTGTATGAATTCATTGTTTCATTTACAATATGTATTATTCTCAGAGCAAATTAGTAATTGCCTCTAGCTTTCAAGAGATCTATGCTTAGAAGCATGACATTATCATATTCAGAACTGTATTCATATAATGTTAGATGTTTCTAATATTACATATGCCACATAAGTAATACCACACTTTCAAACCTGTGCCGATAAAACTTCTCCCTACAAAATATTCTCTTCTCTTGTTAAATACTCTTAGACCTATTACACACACACACACACACACACACACACACACACACACAAATAATGTTAAAATAACATTAATAATGTTAAAAGTCTCAGGGGGTATTTGTGTTAATCTGTAACTTTAAAAACAATGAGCAGTCACGCAGGCAAGCACTCAAAAGCTAGGAAATATCAGAATTAAGGTTGCCTGTTCAACCTTAATTCAGCCCCTTTGTGTGGACGTATCATGATACGCCGTGTGGACCAGTCTTAGAGGGAGATGGGACACTATTTGGCAGTGGTTTTCACAGGTTTGATGACAGCAAAGGAAAGGTGGGACTAAAACATCTTGGGTTCTGTTCCAGGCTCTGGAGTGGCATGTGCTCGAGTGAGCACTGACTCTGTTCCTTTTCCACAACCATGAACCAGACTGACCCCTACCGTCATCTCCCCCACACACCTGGCCTATTGCTCCCGCTCTGGACCACTCATCTCTCCCTCAGGCTCCTTGTTTAAATTTCAGTGCCCCTCTAGGTCATTGTCTCAGTCTCTGGCCAGCCATTCCTAATTGTCCCTGGACTGCATATGGTTAGACTGAGCTAGCACCTGACCTGTCTCACCTACCTCCCCTGAACCTCACTGGTTCTCAGTCCCAGTTTCTTTGCTGAGGCAGCCCTATTTGGCCTCCCAGGAACATATTCAAATTAGGATGCTTTCTCTCCCATGCTGCTGGGACCCAACCAGGCGTGGCACTGAAAGCAAGGGACAGACAGGCTCCCTGCTCTCAATTCAGACATGTAGATCCAGGATGGCTTGCAGCAATCCACAACTGCAGTCATAGGGAAACGTCTGTTCTATCCCGGGACTGGATATGAACTGTGGTTTTTTTTCACAAGTTTATAATTTGGTCAAATTTGAGTGAATTCCCATGGGAATGGCAAAAGACATATCCCTGATGCAAAGTCAACATTTCTGCCACATTTCAAGTCACTGCTTAAAAGCATGGGTGTTCTAGAGCTGTTCAAAGAAAAGGCCAGAATTAAATGAACAAAAGGCAAAGCAATGTAACTTTCCCTTGTCCCATCCTCAGAAATGTTTTTCTGAATTTTGATTGAAATTTTCCAAAAAGTTTCAGCCTGTGGCAGACTCCCAGGAAGGCAAGTTGCAGACCACAGCTATGTCTAGACTGTGACGGTGTTCCCGGGGTGCAAGCCCCTCGCCCCTTCTCCCCCAGCCAATCCTGGCCCAAGTCTGGAGAGGGGGCCCAGCGTACCCACCGTCTGAACTAGATTCATTGGTCGCCCCACCCGGGGTCTGTGTAGTAGTCTCTAGTTGCGGGGGTGATCACCCCTCAGCCCCCAAGGGACTGGGGGGGCTCTGCGACCCCTTCGTCAGTCTTTCCTGCTCCTCGACTTGGCGGAGTAGAAGGGGGTGGTGGCGTGGAAGGGGAAGGGGAGTGGGGGACCCGGGCCCTCCCTCACCTCCGGGTCCCAGCCCGAGGCCCTAAGCGGAGGTCAGCGACCGGTTGTCGCCCTCCGCTGCAGACGGGGCTGCGGCCCTCAACTCGTCTGCCCACGGGCGCCAAAAGGGTCCCGCCTCAGGCTCCTTCCACTCCCCGCTGACTTGTCCCGCTGGCGGAACGGGTTCAAGGTCACTCACCCCGTCGGAGTCGTCGAGCCCGTCCCAGGGCGAGCCGCCAGCTGCCGAGTCCTTCCCTCCGGGTTGCCCCGAGGGATGGGGGTTTGGTGCTCCTGGACGCCAGGGCGCCCGCCGCTGCACTCTCCCCCCTCTTGCCGGGCCGCTCCCGGCTGTTATGGGCGCCGGGGGATGATGTCGGGGTGGTAAGCTCCGCCCCCCCAGCGCCGCCCCTTTCGCGGGCATCCCGGCACGCTCCCGGGTGCTCGGCTGAAGCGTCAGTCGGGGCGGCAGGGGCGGGCGCTTCCTGGCCGCTCGTACCCGGCCCCGCCTCCTGCTACCCGCTCCTGTCGGCGCTGCGGGGTGTCCTGCCCTCCGCGCCGCTGCCTGGGAGCGTTCGGCCGCCGCGGCGGCCACTTTTCCCGTCTTGGGGGGGGGGGGTTTCCCCCGCGGGTTCAAGTGCGGACCCCGCCGGGTCTGTCACATAGACTACAGGGTTTTTTCGAAAAAAGTGGCCTTTTTTGGAAAAAAACATCACCTGTGTCTAGACTGCCGCCGCGTTCTTTTGAAATTAAATCAAAAGAACACAGCAGTTTTTTTTCAACAGTGGTAAACCTCATTTTACAAGGAAGAACGCCTTTTTTCGAAAGAGCTTTCCAAAAAGGGGGTTCTTGACCGCAAACAGGGCTTTTTCGAAAGAGAGCATCCAGATTGCCTGGGTGCTCTTTCGAAAAAGTGGATCGCTTTTTCGAAAAAGTTGTGGCTGTCTAGATGATCTTTCGAAAGAAGCATGTAGTCTAGACGTACCCCAAGCGATTATAATTTAGCAAACTTATAAGCAACTTAACACAAGATCTAATAAAGGCAGATATTGAGCTATTTTTATAGATGGTACTCCCTATCCTGCTGTGAATACTCTTTCCCACACAAAAAAGTTTATGACTGAAATCATACATGTGAAGAATTACAAAAAAGTTATTTAAAAAGAATGTCAACCACTCATTCAACTGGATACATTAATTTATGTCACTATGTTTGTGTCGTCTTTAATGCAAATTTTGAATTACTATATGCCAATATTCACATCAGAAATCTGATTCTAAAATTGCACTCATCCAATCAGGTCACAGAAGTGTACCATGTGACATGTGCCCAGTCAGAACAGCTCAAGTTTCCAGTTTTGCATATCAAGTACTTTCAAGTTGATTCTTCCTTACGCATGTGTTTTAGGCAGACAATCTTGTCTGGTGCCAGTGGTAAAGAATCACAAAGGGCAGCTTTCATTTAGCACTAGAATAGATGGATTATTAGAAAAATATAAACAGTGGTCTCCCTGAGGCTGCTCTCTCTCTCTCTTTCACCCTTATCTCCCTGGGGTTGCCAGGTGTCCGGTATTCACCCAGACAGTCCAGTATTTTCCCCTCCTGTATGGTAAAAAATTTCAGAAAATACCTAAGATGTCCGGTATTTTCTGATTTTTTTCCCCCCGGCCAGGAGGCAAAAATGCTGGGCACCTGGCAACCCTACAAACACTTAGCGCCCGGCCTCCCCCCTCCCCCCGGCCCCAACACCCCCAACCCCCTGACACCAGACTCCATGCTTACCTGGTTCCGCAAGGCTGCCAGCACAAAGACCAAGGGGAAGCAATGACTCCCCTGGGTCTTAGTGCTCAACTGCTCCCGTGTTCCTATCCCTGCACTCACTCTTAAAAGGGGACATGCTGTTTTAATGCTGTTTTATTTTATTTTATTTATTTATTTTTTTGCTTAATAAGTCTTGGAGTCTTTTTTTTTTTTTTTTTTGCTCAACAATTTTGATCCCCCCCCTTTTTTTTCTTCAACAGAATTTTTTCCTGGTGTTTTTATTGGGGGGAGAGGCGGGTGTTCGGTATTTTTGTTTCAACCATCTGGCAACCCTATCTCCATCTGGTTCACTCTAAAGCAGGGCTGTGCAATAATTTTCACAGGGGGGCCACTTCATGAATTTTGGTACATAGTTATGGGCCAGCTCCGTCCTCCCACCCTCACCCCTAGAAGGAGCAGGGCCTCTGGCAGAAGGGGTGAGCCTGGGACTCTTTGAATTAAAAAAGCAGCCAAGGGCTCCTGGTTTCCAACGCCACTGCTACTGTATTGCCTGGCACCCACAGCAACCCAGGGTAATGTGGTAGGGCCCTGCTGCCTGAGGCATCTCCTGGAAATTCTGTGACACCAGCAGCAGGACATAAATAGTAAGTGGCCAGATGCAGTCTGTAGGCCAGATAAAGTTGTTAGGTGGGTCAAATCTGGCTCTCAGGCCAGGTTTTGCCCAGCTCTGCTCTAAAGCTTAGTTGGAGCTCCTTGCTGCAGTTTTAAAGAGATACTAACTGTATCCTCACATCAATCTAGTGTTTTTAACATAGGGCCTGATATTAAAGTCCTTACTCAGGATTCATTCTTGAATTTTGTCTAAGAACTTTAGGATTTAGACAATTTTCTCCATCAAATTTCAAAGGGGACTTTTTAGTCCTTTAATGTTAATGTAGTAAGTGCTCCATATAAATCTAGTTTTTCATTTACGATACACCTGGTAAACTTACACTCAAGACATCTTGCTAAAAGACTAAATTGCTCCCAGCCTGGATCCTCACAAAAGCAAGTTTCTGCCAACATATGACTGTGAAGAATGATTCAGGCCAGTGGGTGTCATTGTTGAGTCACCGATCTTTTAATCAGCACTGGTGCTGCTGAACGTAACACTGGCTGCTACTCCCCTCTCAAAAGAAGAAAGAAGAGTTAAAGATGAAAAATGTGGCAGGGTAAAGTGACACACTTTAAAGTGTAAACAGTGACTGCACATTGTTGAGAAAAGTTCATCTGGGAGCTACTAACATTCTGAATGTCATCCTGAAGTGGTTATTATATAGTGAGAAAGTTGATAAAAGAATTGCTTTATAAAAGGTAGTTTAGGCTTAATCATAGTTAGAGTATGGTATATTTAAAAAGCAGACCCTGATATCAATCTCTTTTTAAGAAAATGGATGAGTGAGGTAAATGGATGAGTGAGGTAAACCTATCTGGAAAAGGCAAATTATTCTTTCAGGAAGTCTTTAAGTTAAAATGAACTAAAGGTGGAAAATGTGATATCACCTCCAAGACCACAAGGGACTTACCATCCCAGTAATATTTTTAGTGATGGGTAAAGTGGTGAAAGAAAGAAAGAAAGAAAGAAAGAAAGAAAGAAAGAAAGAAAGAAAGAAAGAAAGAAAGAAAGAAAGAAAGAAAGAAAGAAAGAATTGTCCCATACTTTATCTCAAACTTTTTCCAAAGTTCAAAATAAGCTTTTATTTTTGTTTAAATTTCCATCCACTTCCACACTTAATTTTAGGAGTAAAGGAGAATCTCAATCACCACAATGGGGCTCTTAAAATGGATATCATCAATCCAGCCTAATGCAGAAAGAGAGGGCCTTGTGATAGTTTCTGATTTATGCCTGATCTATGAACAGTTTTTGTACTGATGACTCTACTGGTAGGGGCTCTGATTTTTTAAAAACCAATATAGTTATATTGATGCAACCCATAGTGTGGGCAGTCTTATACTGGTATAGCTCCTTATAAAGGAGTCTTATACTGGCATAGCTATTTCTTTCCCCTAAAACTGAATTCATACTAGGGGGAATTATAGCACTACTTTTTTTTAAAATATATTAAAAACCACAATTTTCAGTTTTTCTTCTGCTTTGTGACATTATCTGTGCTTAGTGCTTTGAATACCCAAGCTCCAATTTTGATTTCCACCTGTTTTGCACTCTGAGTTTAAATAAATTACTCCTGACTTATGTGTATATAACCAAGATCCACATTAGCGGAGCTGAGTAAAGACAAAGTAATACTGACATGGCAGGTTAGTCCACTAACGATTAGAAAAGCTCATTTTCCAAACCAAATGACCTGCTGGTCACTTTTTCCTTTTTAAATAGCTTCTCATGAGTCAAGCATGACACAGACCCCTTCATATTCATATATAATCAAACAAATCATTTCTTGCGTCTGTGTATAGACACTGCTGCTGAAATTGAGGCCCACTCAAACTGGATGAAGCATTTCTATTTAGAGAAGTTTCTGCACTTGCTGCCTCTGTTTTTCCTTTAAATAGCCATTCTGGCTGTGAGGAAATCAGAACTATCTCCTGTGCCCCCACGGCTGTAAAAAGAACTCCAGTTGTATTGCTCATTGATTTTAAAGATGCTAGGACAACATGTGACTCTACTCCCCTTTATTTTGCACATTCAGTTAGAGAAATACTATAAAATTATCTGGAGTGTAGAAAAAATCCACTTCCTAGTTTTTGTTAGTGAACCATGATACTATGACATCCAATGACTCTTTACAATACAGTAGATTATAACATTAATATTAATCCAGCTGATATTTTTGAAAGTTATGCACTCAGTGTGGAATAAGACACGGCCATATAATTATTTCCATGTGGGTTGAAGCCTTGTATCCCCAGTCTGAAGTCCATGGGGTTCTGGGTGAGCTCAGGGGCCAACTAGTACAGATCTAATTGCAGGATCTGCAACAAAGGAAGACCATCCCATGCTTTGAACAGGGTGCCATCTCACTGAAGTCAGCGAGAAGAAAGGATGCACTTTGAAACTATGAATTACTTCAGCCATTTCCAGAAACACTGGAAAAATATTTCACATGAACAACCCTGTACAAAAAGCAACAATGAAAGAAAATGGGGATTTAAGACACAGGCCTGTTGTAAGTATAAGGAATTGCATCAAGCTTATTCTGGGCATGACATTGATGCCTAGTATTTAAGCAGCCATGTAAGAAAACATCTAGGAGAAACAAAGTTAGGGTCAGAATGATAAACCACATACATTGGAGATGAAAGACCAGCTAGAGCTTCACCATCTCTTGCCAATGCAGAATGATTGCCTTTCCTTCTGCATGTCCAGTCTAGTTTTAAATGTTCTAAGTTATGGAGTTTCTAGCACTTTCCTTGGGGGACTCTTTCATAGCTTAACAGATCTGTAGCATGAAAGAATGATTGTTTGGTCTCATACACAAGGGTATAATTAGCAAAAAACCAAATGCATTTAAGAAAGGGAAAATTGAAGCTAAATGTCAGGAGAATCTCTCCAACAGCTGGATGTACTAGACAGTGGAAGAGTCTCTCAAGGAAATGTTGGAAGTTTCATCACTTGGGAAATGCAGAACTTAGCTGCAAAAAAGCAGTAAATGTTAGAATTGGTCAAGAAAGCCCCTGAGTTTGACAAGTTTTAGCAGTTTTTCAGGGGTTCTTTCTGTCGTCCCCCCCAACTAAAAATACATATTTTTATTAAAAAACAGTTCTGATAGAAGCACCTCAGGGAACAATTCTGTACTGGCAAGGAGATGGACCGCATGATCCAATAGGTCTTTTCCAGCTCTACATTCTGTGATCTGTGATTTCATCAACTGGAAATTTTTATTTCTGCCTAAATGCTACTCAGTGATAAGTGTCCCAGAGGAAGGTGGGATGCTTCATGCTGCTCTTAGTAGCATTGTTACTACTGCATCTTTACAATAAGAGTTGCTAATACCTCTCAGCACTAAAGCTCTGTGGAACATGCCACACAGAATGGATGCTCCCCAGACCCTCATCCTGTGTTTGGACAATGCTGCCTTTTCCAGTGCTGCAAATGGGATACTAGATAACAAGATAGACCTGCCAATAGTGGAGGGTGGGGGGAGGAGAAGAGGAGAGAATCAATGGAGCAATTGCCCCAGGGCACAGGTATTCAAAAGGGCTCGGGGGTAGTTGCTGGAGCCATGGGCCCTTTAAATCTCTGCCAGTGTCCTGTGCAGCATGCTCCAGAGAACACTGGGGCTTGTGTCTAGACTGGCCAGTTTTTCCGGAAAATCAGCCACTTTTCCGGAAAAACTTGCCAGCTGTCTACACTGGCCGCGTGAATTTCCGCAAAAGCACTGACGATCTCATGTAAGATTGTCAGTGTTTTTGCGGAATTACTATGCTGCTCCCGTTCGGGCAAAAGTTCTTTTGCGCAAAACTTTTGTGCAAAAGGGCCAGTGTAGACAGTCCAGATTTGTTTTCTGCAAAAAAGCCCCGATCGCGAAAATGGCGATCGGGGCTTTTTAGCGGAAAAGCTCATCTAGATTGGCACGGATGCTTTTCCGCAAAAAGTGCTTTTGCGGAAAAGCATCAGTGCGAATCTAGACGCTCTTTTCCGAAAATGCTTTTAACGGAAAACTTTTCCGTTAAAAGCATTTCTGGAAAATCATACCAGTCTAGACGTAGCCTGGGTGATGCCTGGTATAGGCGCACAACACTCTGGGCAACACTGAGGCTGCTTGGGGGAAGCTAACCTGAGCCCTGGCTATGCTGCTCGAAGCCCCACCCCTTCCAGGGGCACAGGGCCAGCCCCCCCCCTCACCTTGCCTAGGGGCCCGGCAAAGCTGTCAGCCCCTCTGTAACAAGAGAACAATGAGGCATAAGGGATTTCTAATACATAAAAGCCTAAGAAGAAATGACTCTACAGAGAATATACAGTTCATGCTAAGATCTGCCAACTTTTACTTTGGGTTAAACTGTTCCAGTTGAGCTGTGGCAAAGAAAACACAATCCTTTGGGGGACGTAGGCAGTGGGTCAACTTCCTTTGCTTGCCTGGAAATTCTGGGAGGCCTGTTGGAGTGGTGTAGCGCCACACAACAACAAATACTAGCTGTGTGCCATCCTACACCTTCAATCAGTAATCCTGCTAAGTGTGATTTGCTGTCATGAAACGTGGAAAAACACCAAGTCATTTTAAGGAACATACCCATGCAGATGTTCACATGGGATCCAACAGCTGTTGTAACATGCTGCTTTCCTTGGGGAGTGAACATCCTACTATGAGAGAGTCTTTGTAACAAACTGCTTTTGAGGGGTGATTGGCATGCATAGCTCTAGGCCTGGAATATGACTCAATCAGTGAATAGGGACTGGAGGACAAGAATATTTTGAGGGAGTCACAGTTCAGGAACACATGCTCCGCATACTGTTGTGCAGCACTGGCATTGCAGTGGCTCAGCTAAGTTCCCAGTGGGAAAGTGACTTGTTTTTCTAGGTATAATGCCCATGCAACCTATTTGCTTCACAACATTCCACAGTATTTACCAAGTAGCAGTTTCCACTGGCTGGTGACTCTCATAGTTTTTCATTTACAGTAAAACCCCCAGAATAATTTCTTGACAAGCCTGTGTGCTGTAATAGATAAAGGCTGTAATGAAGGAATCAGTCCAAGAAAAACAAAGAATATATACAGAGAGGGAGAAGATAGATAAGGGGTGTTTTTTTCCTTTTTCAGCTAGATTTCTCTCCCCCTGCCCATTGTGCATTGCTAAGTATCAAGGTGAAAGTTGCCTTTTGACAACACAGGTCTCAAAGACTAGAGATCTCTGGGTCTACTGGCTCTGCCACAGATTTCCTGATTGGCTTTTGCTAAGTCACTCCTCCATGCCTCGGTTCTACCATCTGCAGAAAGTTTATTTTACTGTACTTCACAGGGATATTGGTAAGTGTAACTTATTCATGCTCACAAGGCACCCCATGACCTTTGGATGGATGGTGTTAACAAGCTGTTTGCCTTATTTATAAGTATTATTGTAACAAATATTTTCTTGCATTCTGTACAGTCTATTTTCCCGCTTATATTGTATATAATACTGTGTGAATGAGTGTAGTCCCAATGGAAGTGAGAGACCAAGAGTACTTTGTTTTCTCACACAGCTCAGCCAATCACGCCTGATCTCTAACACCTCTGCTATTGCAGTTCTGGGCCTTTTGCGTAGAAACTGCTGATCATGCCAAATTCTCTGGTGTTTCATAATGTGGACTAACATCCACAGGGGACTGGAGGAGATCACTAGGTTCATTTTCACTTAAGACCTATGGCAGATTAGAGTCTCCATATCTAAGATGTGAAAGGTCAGCATTATTTACACACTGTGACGCGCAGCTCCTGTTTTTAACTACACAAATATGACATTTTAAAAATGTAAATGGTTTTATTGTATTTTTTTTCAAGGAAGTGAACTCTGCATACAGAATGGTTATATGTTAAGTGCAGTTACTTTTACATATTTGTGCTGGTTATTCATTGGGAGATTTAATGGGAACACATAAAAGAAATACTTTCCCTCTAACAAACATCAACTACCTCAGTCTTTAAAGACTGTTCATATTACATGAAGTTTAGGAAGTTGTCTCCCTTGCACCTTGAGTGTTACAGTGTAAGTCTGGCATCTGGGGTCTGATCCAAAACCCACTGGAGTCAACAGAATAGGCTCCTGGTGTATATTAAAGGACATACTATTCTGTCTATTCTCCTAGCTGTTCCTTAACATGGTGTAGCTGGTAAATTTAGCCCATGACTATATGTTCTGGCAAAATTCCAGCATGGGTAATTAGTAATGATGGGGAAGCCTCGATATGTTTGAAGGGAAAAAAATGTTACTGAGAGAGTTGGCTGCTTGGGAAGAATTTATCCGAACTACCCCATCCTCTTGGCTATGAAAATAGGCCCTCAGGAGTGCTCTCATACATTTTTATCTCCAATTAAAGCAGAAGCCTTGTCAGAGAAAGGTTTTCATGTGGGATTTTGGCATTTTTGTTTCAAGTCTCTGTTGGAGCCTAGAAATGCAGACAATAATGAAAACATGTTATCCTCTTTTGTGAACATCAAGAATATTTGGTTCACAAGTGGGGGTCAAGGTCTGTCCTTTATTATCTGACTCTATTCATCATTCCTACCATTATATCCTGTACTACATCTTCCACTGCTTTCATTGGGAAATGTGTCCTTCAGTTAAACATGGTTGTGGGAATTATTATGACAGTAGCCACAACATCACACCCTACAGGTAGCTGTTATGGTGGATGAATGAAGTGATCGGATAGTCTTGGTAACCAGCCAGCTCTCCAGGGGCAGATTGCCTCTTTCCATGGAAAAAGCTTTATGTGGCCAGGTCTACACTAGACCCGGAAGGTAGGGTTAAAGTACACAACTCCAGCTACGTAAAATACATAGCTGGAATTGGCTTACCTTAAGCCAAGCTTGGCACTGCCTTCACAGTGGGAGGTTGATGGGAGCAAATGCTCCCGTCTGCTTCCCTTACTCCTTGCATCTGTGAGCAGTACTGTCATTGACTAGAAGATCGATCACCATCAGGGCAAGTAGAGACATGGCCTGAGAGCCAGAGGAATCCTTAAGGACCACCAGTCAGAGGAACCACTACTACAGACCAATTCCCTTGCTCTCCAGCTCTGAAAGCAGAAAAAAATTAGGCCTCTGTTTCAGTAAATCATGTGTGGGTTAGTAATTCCTTCCCCATTCAATCATAGGGGTTAAGTATTTTCCTGAATCAGAACCTGAACTCTTTTCACCACTGTGTTGGAGTTAAGTATTAAAAATCAGTGGAATTACACTGGCAGAAAACTGGTGTAAAAGTATAGAGAATGAAACCATGAGTATTTTCCTTCTTCCCTCAGATCTCCTGTACAGGACTTGCAATAGTGAAAAAGAAGAGTAAGAAAATATCCCTTAGGCAAAAGGAAAAATAGCCCCCGTGCTTTGAAATGAAAAAATAAAGGAGACCCATTCTCCCATCTTTTTCCTCCTGTCAGAAATTGTCTCCATAAAACTCTAGGGCTACGTCTAGACTGGCATGATTTTCCGGAAATGCTTTAAACGGAAAAGTTTTCCGTTAAAAGCATTTTTGGAAAAGAGCGTCTAGATTGGCATGGACGCTTTTCCACAAAAGCACTTTTTGCAGAAAAGCGTCCGTGCCAATCTAGGCGCGCTTTTCCGCAAAAAAGCCCCGATCGCCATTTTCGCGAATGGGGCTTTTTTGTGGAAAACAAATCTGGGCTGTCTACACTGGCCCTTTTGCACAAAAGTTTTGCGCAAAAGGACTTTTGCCCGAATGGGAGCAGCATAGTATTTCCGCAAAAATACTGACAATCTTACATGAGATCTGGAAAAACTGGCCAGTCTAGACACAGCCTAGCAGAATAAATAAGGGTGAGAGAAGGGGGGAAAGGAAGAGGCAAAAGAAACAAAGGCTGTGTCTAGACGACACAGTTCTTTCGGAAAAAGATACACAAATTGTGAACCACAATTTGCATATCTTTTTCTGCTTCTTTTTTCAGAAGAGGCTTTTCCGACATATGGTCCGTGTATACTAGACCAAATGTTGGGGAAAAAAAACCCTTTTTCAGAACATCCCTTCTTCCTTGTAAAATAAGGTGTACAGGGATGCCAAAAAACCACGTCCGCTCTCCGAAAAAACTCTGCAGTCTAGATGTACCCAAGAGGAAGAGAAAAAGGAAACAGGAAAAAGAAGAAATAGAACGTAAGAATAGCCACACTGCATCAGACTATTGATCCATCTAGCCCAGTATCCTGTCTTCTGACAGTGGCAGGTGCCAGCTGCTTCAGAGGGCAATAACAGAACAGAGTAAGTATTGAGTGATCCATCTCTTATTGTCCAGTCTCAGCTTCCGCATGTTGGAGGTTTAGGGACACTCAGAGCATGGGGTTACATCCCTGATCATCTTGAGTAATAATCAATGACTGACCCATCCTCCATGAAATTTTCTTTTCTGAACCCAGTTATGTTTTTGGCCTTTGCAACATCCCATGGCAGTGAGCTGGCTGTCAGACTGGGGTGGGACCACTTTGCTAGGTCCCTGAAAGTCTCCTTTGTGTACTTCTGTCTCCCTTATTCTTCCATTGCAGCTATTCTGGACCCAAGAGCCCATCTTTGCTCTGAGGGCCATGAGTTGATTGCACCAAATGCACATATGTTCCACCTGCTCACATTGCTGCCTTCCATGCCATCAACTGGATATCCCCCAGTCTACTGCTGGACTTTTGCCTGCTATATTTTTTAAAGCAACAAAGAGAACAGAGAGAAGAGAAGAGGTGGAATGAGAAGGTACAGATTAAATGTTTCAGAAGAGACAACTTACTTTAAAAAAAATTCTCTTCCATGCACACCCAACCAGAGAGATAAGTCGGACTTTGGCTCATAGCAAACATCTCTCAGACAAAATGAGATGGCAAAAGATCAGTACAGAGCTTCTCCAAAAGCTGCCATCAAATAAATTGAGCTGAAATCTACGAAGGTTGAAATTCAAATGTCAAAGACCTCACAAATAAGGTGGAAAAGTTAGCAGTCCAGCAGACTGAAATGGAAGCAGGTGTGGAAGATCAGACTGACAGTCTTGCTTTGGATGAAAGTCCAAAGCAAACAGAAAAGAAAAGGGGAGCTCAACTCTAATGACCTTGGAAACTAAGGAGGCTTAAAATTAAAGCATGTCTTAAAGGAGAATCCTACAGTGTTTGTGGAAGCTTTAGTCAAAGACATGTAAAGGAGAGAAGAAACAATCCTAATAAAGCATTGTGGACTCTCTTTCCCTCACTCAAGTATGAAATGGGAGTCAGCTCTCATGACTCAGTCATCTTTCTTTGCTACTCTAGGGTACGTCTACACTACAGCGCTAATTCGAGCTAACTTAATTCGAACTAAGCTAATTCGAACTAACGCATCTAGAACTAAAAACTAGTTTGAATTAGCATTTTGCTAATTCGAACTAGCGCGTCCACACTGATTGGACGCAGGGGTGCATTTAAGGGCGGCTGAAACCGGTTCTGGCAGGGCATCAGGTCAATAGTTGCTTTGTGTGGCTGCTGTCTGAGGCTATCTAAGGCTCGTGCTTAAAGGGACCCCCCCCGGACAGCCGGTTCTCAGCTTTTCCTGCTTGCTTGCCAACCTCGCCGAGGGACAGCAAAGCGTTGATCTCTGCGCCCGTGTGTGTCGGTGCTTCCCTTCGGGGACGCCACCGCAGGTGGCAACATGGAGCCAGAGCTCGCCCTGCACCTTCTGGTGCACTTTCTGGACTTGCTGCTGCAAGCCTGCCAGCAATGGCTCGAGGCTGCCTGGCACCTCCTGGTGCACGTCAGCCCCCTGCCTCTCCACCTGGCCGCCCTGGGGGCGGTGGAGGAGCCGTGGCGGCGCCCCGGCACCGGCGTGCCCCGCCGCATCTGGCGTTTGGACACCAGCAGCGACTGGTGGGACCGCATCGTCCTGGAGCGCTGGGAGGACCGACAGTGGACCCAGAACTTCAGGATGAGGAGGGACACCTTCCTGGAGCTCTGCGAGTGGCTCGCCCCTGCTCTGCGCAGAAGGGACACTCGCATGAGGCCCGCCATCCCCCTCCAGAAGCGGGTGGCCATCGCCCTCTGGAAGCTCTCCACGCCGGACAGCTTCCGATCCGTCGGGAACCAGTTCGGCGTGGGGAGATCCACCGTCGGAGTGGTGCTCATGCAGGTATGGCACTCGTCGGCCACTGCGCCGGGGGGAGGGGGGCTGCAAGGAGGGGATGGGCCGCCCCAGGGACAACGGGGGGGGAGGGAGGAGGCGAAAGCGCCCCGTACCGGAGGGGGTCGGTCTGTCCCGGCCGTACTACACACCGCCAGGGGGGTTGCTTCCGGGAGTGGGGCGCGGGGCACTGCCAGGGCACGAACGCTCCCAGCCACCCGGGCGCCCCACTGATTGGCGCTTTGCTGTGTCTCTCTCCGCAGGTGGTCAAGGCCATCAACCGGGTGCTGCTCCGCTGGGTGGTCCGCCTCGTCAACCCGGACACCGTCATCCGGGGGTTCAGCGCCCTCGGCTTCCCCAGCTGCGGGGGGGCCATCGATGGGACGCACATCCCCATCCGTGCCCCGGAACACCAGGCGTCCAGGTACGTCAACCGCAAGGGGTATTTCTCCATCCTCCTGCAGGCCGTGTGTGACCACCGGGGACAGTTCACAGACATTAATGTGGGCTGGTCCGGCAAAGCACACGACGCCCGGGTGTACCGCAACTCCTCCGTGTGCCAGTGGCTGCAGGACGGGACCTTCTTCCCTGACCGCCACATCAGGGTCGGGGACGTGGACATGCCCGTGTGCCTGGTGGGGGATGCCGCCTACACACTGCAGCCTTGGCTGATGAAGCCCTACACGGGGCACCTCAATCCCTCCTGCCAGGCCTTCAATGCCAGGCTGACCAGGGCCCGCATCGTGGTGGAGGGGGCCTTCTGGCGACTGAAGGAGGGGAGCAGGGGGAACAAGAGGAGCAGGAGCAGGGGGAGCAGGAGCAGGAGGAGCAGGAAGAATTGGGAAGCGGTTGAGCAGGCTCTGGAGGTGGCCTTGCAGGGCAAGGCCCTGCTCCTCCAGTGCCTCCAAGCTCCTCCGGCGCAGCCTCAGGTCCTCCTGGACCCAGTGCTCCTGGATGCGGAGCTGTTGCTCCAGGAACCGGAGGTGCCGCCTCTGGTACTCCTCCTGGTTCCTGGCTCTCCTGCTGGCCCGGGCGCGAGTGGCTGCTGCAGGCGGGGTGGTGCGCCCTGCAGTCCCAGGTGCTGCGGCTGTGGTGAAACAAGAACAGCGGTCAGTTACCCCAGGGGCCCAGGTGTGTGAAACCCAGCTCCCCTCTGCAAGGCCAGGGCCCCTGCAGGATCCCCAGCTGCTGCTCCGTGGTGGGCAAGGCCCAGGCGCACGGTCCCTGGGCTCCCTCTCGCCCCAGCCCCCTGTACACATAAGGGGAACACGATGGTACTCACATGTGGACGCCTCCCCAGCCTCGGATGACACAGGCGAGCGGCTCTGTGGGGTGCCTCGGGGGTCCTGGGTCCTGGGCAGGCTGCCGGCAGGCTCCTGGCTCTCGGAGCCCTCCTCCTCCTCCTCCTCTGTCTCTGGGAGCGGTCCCTCTGCCCCGGGGTCTATCACGTCCCGGGGGGCAGGGACGGCATGAGCCCCCAGGAGGTGGTCCAGAGCCTGGAAGTGGGGGCACACCTCTGGGTCGGCCCCTGGCAGGCAGGCCCGGGAGTAGGACTGACGCAGGTCCTTGATTTTCCAGCGCACCTGCTCCCGGCTGCGCTGGTGGCCCCTGGCAGCCAGGCTGGCGGCCATGTGGCCGTAGACTGCCGCGTTCCTGTGGCTAGTGCGGAGATCGATCTCCGCACTAGACCACGCGGGCGCCCGCCTCTTGCGGCCCCAGGCAGGGTCCTGGGAGCTGCCAGGCTGGTCCCGGGAAGAGGGGGAGGGCTGGGTGTCATCGGGTGGCTGGCTCATGGGGTGTCAGCTGCAGGGTGTGCTGGCACGGGTGCTGGCAGCTTTGCAACTGGCACAAACTGTGTAGCCAGCCCGTGGCCCTTTAAGGGCTCCGGGGCCGGGAGGGGGGCAGTAGAGTTTCCCTGGTGTTGGGCAGAGTGGCCACCAGGGCAAGCTGGGAAGGGCTAGCCTCCCACTAGTTCGAATTAAGGGTCTACGCAGCCCTTAATTCGAACTAGTAAATTCGAACTAGGCTTAATCCTTGTGGAATGAGGTTTACCTAGTTCGAACTAAGCGCTCCGTTAGTTCAAATTAAATTCGAACTAGCGGAGCGCTAGTGTAGCGCCTATGAAAGTTAGTTCGAACTAACGTCCGTTAGTTCGAACTAACTTTGTAGTGTAGACATACCCCTATTGATTAAAAAAGACCACGCCAAAAATAAACACTGCCCCCCCCCCCCAGACACATACACACAATCAAAAAAAAAAAAAAGTAGAGGCGCTTCTAACAATTCAAGAGATATGCTGTATTCCTTGGCTTGTCAGCTTTAACTTCAAATTAAAGAAGACATTTTGAAAGGATTAAGGGTGACTCATGCCAAGCTAATATTAGAAACTGATAGATATTTTTATTTAAATGGTGTTTTATGTTCAAAATCTGACTTCCAGAGGACATGCCTGCCTCTAGCACCCTTGTTGGCTGTGCACAGAACTACTCCTTGTCTCAGTATCCACCGGCAGGATTTTCGGTCTCTTCCAGGAATTCACACAGCTCAGCCCCCCAGGTAGGTTAACCCCTTCGAGGATAACAAAGGTCCAAATAAGAGTCCTAAAACAACAAAGGTTCTTTCATCTCACTTGGGTTCCTTTTCAGCCCATTCTCCAGGCTCAGTTCTGTCTTTTGGAGGTGTGATGGATAGAAGGAGTGCTGGCCAGTACTCAGACTAAAGGGTTAAACTCAGGTAGCTAAAGGTGTTGGCAGGGGGCCAGAAGAATCAATGAGGATACAGTGCTGAAATCTGAATTGTATACACATACCAGCTGCCATTTCTCTGTGTGTGAGTTCTAAGTTAAGGACTGGAGGGAGCACTATGCAATAATCAGGACTACCATGCCTCCAAGGAATTTGGGGCATGGCAGTGGATTGGACTTTGAAGGGACCATGAGTAAATAATGGGAAAATGTATATTTAGTCTCGATCAGGGTATTTTCCTTTGTTTTGGTTGTTTGGTTAAACTTCTCTGTGTGAATTCCACTTGCCTTCCCTCCCCCACTCACCATATTTAAGCTAGAGCCCAAAGAGATTGTTCTTTGTGTTTTTCTCTGACACCTAGCAACCAAGTATGCTTTATCAAGTATATCTTTTTGTTTTGTTAATAAAATCCCTCTTTTTAAGGCAATGATTTGATTCTTGTATCCTGGAAGGTAACATTGGTAATGATCACCAATGCTTGCAATTATTTTAGGAATGCACAAAAGTCAGACTGTTTAACCCAGTTCAAAAGGGGAGAGACACTATCAATGTAAAGAAACTTGGACAGACAAAGGCTCCACAGCCAAAGCTCTTTGAAGTTAATTGGGAGAGGGCGGGACTCTGAATCAGCAGGCTACATGTCCTCCAGGCATGAGCTGTAAGACTGGTTCAACTTGTCCGTCCCCCCCCTTCAATGAGAGAACTAAAATAGTCTCTATAAGGAGTCTCTTATTATTTTAAAGTTACTCCAGTGGATTCTGGAATTTCTCGTGGCTGGACTGAGCTTTGAAATCACTGAGAACTGAAATCACCGGGGGTATGTCTACACTACAGCGCTAGTTCGAACTAACTTAGTTCGAATTAGTTAATTCGAACTAAGCTAATTCGAACTAACGCGTCTAGAACTAAAAACTAGTTCGAATTAGCGTTTTGCTAATTCGAACTAGCATGTCCACATTGAGTGGACTCTGAACAGGGCTTAAGGATGGCCGGAAGCAGTGCCGGCAGGGCATCAGAGGAGGACTTAGAGCGTGGAGATGCTGTCTCAGGCTAGCCGAGGGCTGCGCTTAAAGGGTCCCGACCCCCACGCCGGACAGTCAGTTCTAAGGGGTGCCCCGCTTGCAAAGCAGTCCTGGCTTGGATTGCCCGGAGTACCCACACTGGGCACATCACACCACTCGGCCATCAGCCCGGCTGCACTTGCCACAGGCTGCCATCTGGGGAGAGGGGGCAATCGGGGGGCTGCAGGAGAGCTTCCACCCCCAGAAGCCCGCAGAGCCAGCCCAGTCCTCCCCATCAGGGGCTCGTACCCCATTCCTCCCTCACCTCCTTCCACTTACTCTTCCCTAGCCCCCCTTCTTATGGATGTACAAAATAAAGATAACGTTTCTTCCAACATTGACTCTGTCTTTATTGAACAAAACTGGGGGAGACTGGGAAAAGGAGGTGGGAGAGGGGAAGAGAAAGGCTGGGAGAGGGGAGGGCAACTAACATGATCAGGGGTTGGGAACAGGTCCCAGATGAAGAGAGGCTACAGAGACTGGGACTGTTCAGCTTAGAAAAGAGGAGACGGAGGGGGGACAGGATAGAGGTCTCTAAAAGTAGGGGTTGGATGGAGAGGGTGCATTCAGAAAAGTTCTTCATGAGTTCCCATAAAGAAGGACTAGAGGACACCAAAGGAAAGGAATGGGTAGCAGGCTTGAAACTAGTAAGAGAAAGTTGTTCTTCTTCCCAAAGCAAATAGTTAACCTGCGGAACTCCTTGCTGCAGGAGGCTGTGAAGGCTACAACTAGAACAGAGTTTAAAGGGAAGTGAGATCAAGTCATGGACGTTGGGTCCATGGAGTAGTCTTAGCCAGGGGGTAGGAGTGGTGTCCCTGCCCAAAGTTTGTGGAAGGCTGGAGAGGGATGGCACGAGACAAATGGCTTGGTCACTGTCTTCGGTCCATCCCCTCCAGGGTCCCTAGGGTTGGCCGCTGTCGGCAGACAGGCTACTGGGCTAGATGGACCTTTGGTCTGACCCAGGACGGCCATTGTAAGCTCAGGGATCAGGGTCGGGGGTCTCAGTGGACCCCCTTGATTCTCTTGCACACCTGCTCCTGGGTGGCCAGGCTGGCAGCTCTCCTGCCCTAGACGGCCACTTTCCTGTGCCTAGTGCGGAGATCGTGGACGAGGTCCACGATGTCTGCACTAGCCCAGGAAGGTGCCCGCCTCTTGCGGTCCAGGGCAAGCTCCCGGGAGCCGCCAGCCTGGTCCCGGGAAGAGGGGGTGGGCTGGGGGACATCGGGTGGGTGGCTCTGTGCCGTGCCAGGTGCAGGGTCTGCTGGCTGGGTGCTGGCAGGCTTGCACCTGGCACGGGCACCGTAGCCAGCCCGTGCCCCTTTAAGGGGTCCGGGGCCGGGAGGGGGGCATAGAGTTTCCCTGGTGTTGGCCAGAGTGGCCACCAGGGAAACCTGGGGAGGGCTAGCCTCCCACTAGTTCGAATTAAGGGGCTACACACCCCTTAATTTGAACTAGTAAGTTCGAACTAGGCTTAATCCTCGTAAAATGAGGTTTTCCTAGTTCGAACTAAGCGCTCCGCTAGTTCGATTCAAATTTGAACTAGCGGAGCGCTAGTGTAGCGGCTATGAATGTTAGTTCGAACTAACATCCGTTAGTTCGAACTAACATTGTAGTGTAGACATGCCCTGGGAGCTAAAAATCGCTAAGTTTGGCCCAGAGTAAAATCTACCAGAAGGCAGGAGAAGCAGCGAGCAGATGGTGACTGAGAGCTAACAAGTAGGTGGTGGAGAGATGCAATGAGCAGCCAGAGCGATGGTAGCATGATGAGTGGTCAGCAAAGTGGTGGCAACATGATGAGCAGCCAGTAGGGCAGTGACAGAAAGGTGTAGTGAGCGACCAGCAGAGTGGCAGCTAACACAAATGGCCAGCAGGGCAGTGACAGAGCAGCAAGCAGGCAGATGGCAAGTGACCATCTGAGGGTATGTCTACACTACCCTCCTAGTTCGAACTAGGAGGGTAATGTATGCATACCGCACTTGCTAATGAAGCCCGGGATTTGAATTTCCCGGGCTTCATTAGCATAAGCGGGGAGCCGCCATTTTTAAATCCCCGCTGCTTCGAACCCTGTGCAGCGCGGCTACACGGGGCTCGAACTAGGTAGTTCGGACTAGGGTGCCTATTCCGAACTACCGGTACACCTCGTTTCATGAGGAGTAACGGTAGTTCGGAATAGGAACCTATTCCGAACTACCTAGTTCGAGCCCCGTGTAGCCGCGCTGCACGGGGTTCGAAGCAGCGGGGATTTAAAAATGGCGGCTCCCCGCTTATGCTAATGAAGCCCGGGAAATTCAAATCCCGGGCTTCATTAGCAAGTGCGGTATGCATACATTACCCTCCTAGTTCGAACTAGCGGGGTAGTGTAGACATACCCTGAGGCTACGTCTACACTGGCCCCTCTTCCGGAAGGGGCATGTAAATTTCACTAGTCGTCGTAGGGAAATCCGCGGGGGATTTAAAAATGTCCGCCGCTTTTTTCCGGCTTTTAAAAAAGCCGGAAAAGAGCGTCTAGACTGGCCCCGATCCTCCGGAAAAAGTGCCCTTTTCCGGAGGCTCTTATTCTTACTTCAAAGTAAGAATAAGAGCCTCCGGAAAAGGGCACTTTTTCCGGAGGATCGGGGCCAGTCTAGACGCTCTTTTCCGGCTTTTTTAAAAGCCGGAAAAAAGCGGCGGACATTTTTATTTAAATGCCGCGGGGGATATTTAAATCCCCCGCGGATTTCCCTACGACGACTCCTGAAATTTACATGCCCCTTCCGGAAAAGGGGCCAGTGTAGACGTAGCCACAGTGAGTAAGATGCCTCTTTACCTCCCTCCCCCACTCAGGATGGGGGTGAACGGTGCGGATGCACCTCTGAGCTCTGGGTCTGCCCTGACTAAGGGTGCAGCGTAGGATTTGGCATGTGAAGGGGATATTTACATTGCTGGACTTTAAAACCTCAGAGGAAAAGGTCATTGCCCAACCTACTTGGGGTGAGACTTTTACTTATGGTTTTGATTATAAACTGTTTGTGGTGTTTTCCCAAATAATGCCATGGTACTTCCCTCCTGTGGCAGCATATGCCCTCCCCGTCACAGGTATGGGGCTGTTTGGGGGTGTGGTCACTACCTGATTGGTTGCTGAACTGGTGGCCGTCTCCCTAGTCCATAAGTCTCTTGGTCCTTGCACAACTCTAAGTCCATGAGTAGTCCCTCTTGCTGGGCAAAATGACCTACTGGTCTAAGTCAATAAGCCTTTGTGGCTTCTGGGTAGTACAGTCCATTAGCCCGAGTCAGTGATCACCCTTACTTCAGGGCAGTAGGGCTTAATGGCCAGGGTGAATAAGCCTTCCTGGCTTCAGGGCAGTATGGCCTAATAGCCAGAGTCAGTGAGACTAGGGTTAGCCCCCTGGTAGGAGGACTTGGGTTCACCCTGCTCCACCTGGTCCCAACCCAGGGTCCTGTGAATGGTGGGGCAGTCTATCGCTCCCTCTCGGCAGAGAATCTGGCCAAAACACACCGAGGGTACCTGGGTGGTAGAGGCGGCTCCTGCACCCTTGCTGGGTCATCCCATGTAGTTGCTGGGTCTCCCAGCTCCCTGGCAGAGGTTTCTCCCTGGGTTTCCATTGGGGCTGAGTAGTGTCAGCCTCCTGGAACTTCAGCTCCCTCTGCCTGGGGCATGGGCTGTGGCAGCACTGAAGCTCTGTCTGGAGATCCTTCCCCTTCACTGGCTAGCCCACACTGAGCTGCTTTCTGGCCGTTTATACTGCCCCAGCACTTGGCGCCTGCCCAGTCTGGTTGAAGGGGTGGGACTTCCTCCATCCACAGGGTTTTCACCCCTCCTGTTCTGGTGTGGGATATGCCTACCCCAGCACACCTCCCTTTTATTAAAAAAGCTTCTTTTCTACACTCAGACTCTGTGCTTGTGAGTGAGGAAACATTGCCTCTCAGAGGTGCCCAGGGTGGTCTGTGAATTTCCTAGATTATTGGGTGGGGGCTCAAGCCACTTCTGTGTTGGATGGATGGAGAGGAACCTGTAGATATTGAACCTGGACCAGGCTGCTGCTGGTGCTATCTGGCAGAAGGGTTACATCAAAAAGGACCCAAAACTTATATTTTAAAAAGGAAAGTTAAGTTTGTCTTATAATTACATCTCTTCTGCAGCTGGGATTTCTGAAAAACATCAAGTATTACAAAGCTTGTGATAACACCATAAAAAATAACCCCTGGAAAGTATGCTAGTGTCAAGGGTCTAATATTGAGAGGTGCTGGCTATCTGCAACTTTCACTGAAATCAGTGAGAGCTGAAAGTACTCAGCCCTTCTAAGGATCAAGCCTTTAAATCATTAATATTTTCAGACCTATAAAATATGGTTCCTAATCTGCCTTATTTCTGCAAGGAATTCTCTGTTAGCTAGAGACTTTTCATAGGGCCTTAAAGGGTTCATAAAAATTGTGAAAGAAATAAAATGGGGCTTCACTTATGGAGGCATACTGAAAATGATTTCCACGAGGCCTTATTATGGAACCATGGTAGCAACTCTATAACAGTTTGCATTCTAAGATCTTAATGTTTTTTCTACATCCTCCTTTCCATGTGAAATGTTGTGTATGGTCTCTTGGCAGAGGAGACTACTTTTTGAAAGTTTGAGGTTGATCAGATGTGTCTTTTTTAGGTCAATGATTTGAAAACAAAAATCTTGAAAATCTTCTAAACTTTCCACGTTTCCTCAGAAGCTGAAAATGGCTTCTCCTAAGGAACATCACATTTGCTTTAGACATTTGTCCTTAGTAAGAGGCAGGCCTTGTGTTATTAGTTATTGAGGGACCTGAATTGAATTTGGCCTGAAGTGAAGATTTCCACAAAAGTTATAACTGTTTTCAGAAAGCTTTGATCTATTTCTTTCCAGAAATAAAGTACGCTATAACCATAAGACTACAATAAATGTATGTAAATATATATCAAACAGAATGCAGGGACACTACAGATAACAAGGAGGGCTCTATTTGTATCAGAGGAAATTCTTTATACATAAAGAAAAAGCAGGTAAATGCAGCTAGCAGATTTACCCAGCGTTGCTTAGGTCCTTAAGTCAATTATGGGATTGGGATTTTTTGGAAAATAAAGGAAAATTTACATGCTTTATTAAATTGCTTGTATTTTTTAAAAATAGTGTTATTTTGATGAAGTTAATTTTTATTTTGGATTTCTTTAAAAAAAGAGATTGTTAAAATGTTTCTGTTGATTTTTTTTAGCAATTTTTAAAAAATGGAAATTCCTTCAAGTGTATTTTTATCTTCATCCCTATACACTCTTATCATTCTCCAAGGTTTAACAAAAAAAGTCTATAGTCAATTTAGTTTCCAATAACATTTTCTTCTAGTTTTCAAACCAGAAGTATTGATTTAGCTGTGCCAAAACAGAGTGCTATTCCAAATTTCTGTTTTATCTTTTTTCTGTGAGGTTTATTGAGAAGCAATCCTGTTCTAAGTTCATCCTATTTTTCTGGCTCATCTTGATTCAGTCTCTTTCAACATTCCTTCAGTTTTGTGTATGTTGAGGACTGTTCTTGATTTGGTAATACTGTCACTTTTCTGTTTGGTTTTATGGGAAGCAATCCCATTTCCCTGGCACAACCAAACCTTTATGTTGCTTTCAGTTATGATAAAAGGTAGCTCACTGTTTATCTGAAGAAGGGAAGGGGGTTGTGCCCACGAAAGTTCATGATACTATTTATATTCTTTGGTTAATCTCTAAGGGTATGTCTACACTACCACCCTAGTTCGAACTAGGGTGGTAATGTAGGCAACCGGAGTTGCAAATGAAGCCCGGGAGGAGCTCAGACAGGCAGACAAACTCTCTAAAATATATACTAGATTAGTATTTTTACAAGATAATAAAATTGTACGAAAATTGTTGGGATTTGTTTTTGTATTGCCTGTAAGCTTTTCCATAAAGATTGTGTCCCAAACCCATTTAAACCAAATGATTCTTTTTGCTAATAGTAGTGGTACTGTAGTAGTTGGTACTGTAGCATAGCCATTTTGATTAAGCTGGTCCACTTCAATAGGAGAAAGCTAGGCTAAATTAGATCAGAACATATCACATTGCGTTTTTATGTCTTTCTGGTAAGGCTGAGAAAAATCTGTATAGTTTCTCAGTAATAGGTTTAGTTCTCTCGAGATGCCAAGAATACCTGTATCTCACATTTGAGTCTCTGTGCATTGATCTGAAGATCTCTCTATCACCAATTTTTATCAGGACTATCTATGATTGAATTAAATGTCATTATGGCTGCATCTGGGTCTATGGCCTGTGTATATGCTTAGCCCCTTTCTCCCCCACACCGTTTTTCATGAAGCACTGATCATAGAGTTATAGAAGTGGAAAGAAGCTGCATTTATGACAGGACCAATCACCTGGAGCACACAAATGTACTAGGCTGCCCCCTCCCAGAGTCTGGTGTGGGTGGGGATTGTGGAGAATGTCTTCAGTCAGGGGCCATGTCAGTGAGGATTATGGGTTGTTGGTTTTTGTTTGTTTGTTTGTTTGTTTTGCTTCTCATTTGTGTGCGGCCCCTGACTGATTTTTCTGTGGGTCAATGGACCCTAACCCCCAAAGGGTTCTCCACCCTAATCTAGACCATCCCTGATAGATGTTTGTCTAACCTGCTCTTAAAAATCTCTAATGTTGGAGATTCCACAACCCCCCCATAGCAATTTATTTCAGTTCTTAACCAACCTGACAGTTAAGAAATTGTTCCTAATGTCCCTAAACCTCCCTTGCTCCTTGCTGCAATTTAAGCCCATTGCTTCTAATCCTATATTCAGAAGTTAAGAAGAATATTTTTCCATTCCACCTCCTTGTAACAACCTGTTAGTTACTTGAAAGCTGTTATCATGTCCCCTCTCAATGGTCTCTTTTCCAAACTAAACAAACCCAGTTCTTTCAATCTTCCTTCATAGGTCATGTTTTCTAGACTTTTAATAATTTTTTGTTCCTCTTCTCTGGACCATCTCCATTATCTCGTCAACTTTCCTGAAATGGGATGCCCAGAACTGGACACAATACTCCAATTGAGGCCTAATCAGCACAGAGTAGTGCGGAAGAATTTTACTTCTTGTGTCTTGCTTACAACACCCCTGCTAATACATCTCAGAATGACATTTGCTCTTTTTGCAATAGTGTCACACTGTTGACTCATATTTAGCTAGTGGTCCGCTATGACCCCTAGATCTCTTTCCACAGTACTCCCCCCTAGACAGTCAAGCTGTATCTACATTGGCAAGATTTTGTGCAAAAGTGGCGCAAAATCTTGCCACCTGTCTACACTGGCCACGAGTACTTGCGCAAGAACACTGATGTTCTAATGTAGGAAATCAGTGCTTCTTGCGCAAATACTCTGATGCTCCCACTCAGGGATAAGCCCTCTTGCTCAACTGTTCTTGCGCAAGAGGCCAGTGTAGACAGGCAACGTTAATTTCTTGCACAAGAAAGCCCGATGGCTAAAATGGCCATTGGAGCTTTCTTGCGCAAGACAGCATCTACACTGGCACGGATGCTTTTGTGCAAAAGCACATGTCTTGCCCAAAGGCACATGCCAGGGTAGACGCTCTCTTGCGCAAATATTTTAACGCAAAAACTCTTGCGTTAAAAGTATTTGCGCAAAATCATGCCAGTGTAGATGTAGCCTCACTTCCCATTTTGTATATGTGGAATTAATTGTTCCTTCCTAAGGGGAGTATTTTGCATTTGTTCTTATTTAATTTCATCCTATTTACCTCAGGCCATTTTTCAAGTTTGTCCAGATCATTTTAAATTATGACCCTATCCTCCAAACCACTTGCAACACCTCCCAGCGTGGCATCATCTGCATACTATATAAACATACTCTCTTTGCCAATATCTGAATTGTTAATGAAGATATTGAACAGAATCGGTCTCCATAATGTCACATTGCTGACATATATAACTTGTGGTCCACTATGACCCCTAAATCTCTTTCCACAGTACAGGCAGTCCCCGGGTTATGTACAAGATAGGGACTGTAGGTTTGTTCTTAAGTTGAATTTGTATGTAAGTCGGAACTGGTACATATTGTAGGGGAAACTCTAGCCAAACATTTCTCCAGAGCTCAGTTTTATTCTCCCACACCTCACTTCCCTCAGTCCTTTATTCTCAAGCTGAGGAGTCTGCTGAGAAAAGCCGCTCTGCATCTCCCTGGTCTGCTGGAGGAGGGGGGGGCACTAGCTTCGCGTCTCCCTGGTCTGCTGGGGGGAAGCAGCTAGTGCGGGGTTGCCTCACCCCATTTGTAAGTAGGGATCCGATGTAAGTCGGATCCATGTAACCCGGGGACTGCCTGTACTCCTTCCTAGACAGTCATTTCTCATTTTTTATGTGTGCAACCAATTATTCCTTCCTAACAGGGGTGATAAGTGAGGAAGGGAATGGGGGGGCACTGGTCATGTGACTGCAGCCCAGTTCCCAAGTTCACAAATCATAGCACTCAAAAGTGACATACGACCATAGCACTCAAAAGTTAATCAAGTTCACTGCTTCTTTAAAGAGATAGCACACAGCAACTTATTAACTTAACTGGGGATGACTACTCGCCACCTCAGCCAAAACAGGGAGTTAGTTTATAGTAAAAGTAAAGTAAATTTGTTAATGAAAGGGAATAGACTTAAGTGAGATTAAGTTTAAGGAATAAAGATAGAAATTGTTACAGAAAAATAAAAAATAAACTCCTAAGACTTCAATAAAGTCCTTTGTTTAAAGGAATTTTTCTCACCAGTCATTCTTCCAGCATGGCTGACCACGTTTTTTAGGGAGGACCCTACCCCAGAGCTCAAAGTGTTTGGTTTCTTTGTTTGATCTGCTGAAGGACAACTTATGGGCATTGTTTCCCTGTCTTTATAGACCAGTAAACCTTTGAAATATACTCTTCTGAAGGATGTCCCCAGTTAAAGTGCCTTTCCTCTGCTGGATATAGACGCCATGCTGTCTGGTGTAACTCCATGCTTGGCTCCTTCCCCACTGATGATGTTTACAATGCAAATGATTTCAGCCTGGAACCTTCAATGCAAGGGAATAGCTCACTGAATTTGTCCACGCCTGCACTGAGGTATTGGCCTCTTTTCTTTGTCTGGAGAAAACCTGTTTATCAGCTTCCTCTGACATACCTGATTTAAAACACACTTTATTCACACATTTCCAGCACATCTGTAAAGCTCTTTGTGGGTCAATCCTATATATGTCACCCAAGAATATTAATGATCAGTGAGTTATTAGTTTTCCAGTGCTACATTACATGCTGCCTTTTTGGGTAGCAGCAGTATGCAGTCGGGCCCTGGGGGGCTATTAAGGTCATAGGCTCAATCAGGTACTTAGCCTCTGAGCACGTGTTCCAGATTGGGATCTGCATGCAGTTTAGGCTGGCAAACCCCTATTGGTTTGTGAATTGTTTAGGCAAGGGGTAGATGCCCAGGTGCTTAGAGTGAGGCTGCAATACATACACTCAAGGCCAATAGCCAAGAAGGAATCTTGTGCATTGCAGTGGCTTACAAATAGAACACAGTGCTCTTCTTTCCACCCACTAGGATGATAAATGGATATTCTTTGAGAGAACAGTTGCAGCCACCTGGACGGGAAGACTCTCAAACATGAAATGACAACACTACCACCACTGTGGCTGTTCTCTGATAACAGGCAACATACAGGATTTCCTTTAATGTCTATTAGGGAGTTTCTGAGAATAAATTACAGGCTTTTGTGTATGATGGTCATCGTTACACAGTGTAAGACAGCAGCAGTTAAATAAATTAATATCTTCTATTTGTATAGCATGTTTCATTCCAGGACAGCACAGTGCATCATACAGAATACAGGCAAAATATTCTGATCTTGTTCACATCCACGTACATCCCATTAACGCCAATAAATGTACTGCCTGAAGCCAACCATATATAAATATATAAATATTCAGACCCAGTAGGGACTATGGACTATGGTCATCAGGCTGTTGCTGGTGGACTCAGATTTGTTGCTACATTTTGAGGTAAATCTGGGCCTGTTTTGAAATTGGCAAACTACCTAGTCAGTAGGCACAGAAGGCTTATAACACAAGAATAATCTAGGCAACAAACAAAAAATGCAGAATCAAGTGTGTTTCACAGAGAGCATGGCTTTCTACCAGGAATCCTGAAGCAGATGGGGATATGCTGCTGCTACTGCAATCCAGTGCTAGTTAAAGCTGGAAATTAAAACAACAACACCACCAACAACTTTTGAAACATAAAACAAGGTTTTAGCTTAGCTATTGAAAGGAATTAAAGTTCTATAAGTGAGGGGGAGAGAGAGAGAGATTATAATTAAATCTCTCCTCTTTTCTGCAGTCTCTAAGGCCAGGTTTCTCAAACTGTGAGTCCCGATCCCCGGAGAGATCGTGAGCAACTTAGAGTGAGGGTCACGAGCAACTTAGAGAGGGGTTGCAGCAACTTGGAGGGGGGTCACAGTATCACAAAGTTTGAGAACCCCTGCTCTAAGGAATTAGAGAAGAAATGGTTTTCCTAGGCAGCTGAATTTCTGCTAAACAAGATAGTTGAGGGGCGAAGCCTTTTTGATAGCTTCATGTAGGTTTGCATATGTGGTAGGGCCAGGGAACATTTTTGAAAATAAAACCTTCTGGGCTTGACCTAGCTAACAATAGCCACAGCCTGCTGGGCCATGCACATTTCATACAGTCACAGATTCTGCTGTGGAAGCTCCAGAAAACAAAACAATAGGTTAATGGCTGGGAGTTACACATCCTAGTGGGGAAGTAGGAGATATTCCAACTAGCTCCCTTCCTTCAATAGCCAAAATGCAGGATTATTTTCCCCTTTCATTCCCACATCCAAAGCTGCATAGCAAACAGGAGTTACTCAAGTGCTTGGCTGGAGTCATTTTTCTATCTGGTTGTAAAGTGCTATCAACAGGGTTGGTGATTAACAGACTTGGAGGTAATCAGGGCTGATTAACTCACTAAAGGTAAAAATAAATGTGTTTTTAAAATAACAGCTGTCTATGAGTTTGGGTGGTGAGAGATGTCCTTAAAGGTTTATTACCTATAGTAATGTATATAGCACCATTAGCAAACATTATAGGCACTTTATAGTGAGTAAGTCTGAATGAACTTAAGCATCACATGCCAACAACATACAGTTAACATTTAAAAATAGAAAAAAACCCCAATGTTTTAAGTTCAATTTTAAACCTACCAAGGGACTGTAATATGTGAAAATTGTGGGATAATAAATTCTACCACCCTAGAAGCAAAGACTACATGGAAGATGGAGTAATGAGGTACTTGATGTAATGTAAAAGATTTTGATTCAGGTTTAGGGAAAATGGGTCAAAAGACCCTTAGGGTATGTCATTATTTCAAAATAACTGTACTAGCATCTACACAAGCCAACTGCTATTTCAAAATTAATTCGAAATAGCGGAGGGCTTATTTCAAAATTGGTAAACCTCATTCCACAAGGAATAGCATCTACTTCGAAATTGCTATTTCGAAATAAGTGCTGCGTAGATGCTATTTCGAAATAGGGGGTCTCCAGCCCTTCCCAGGGTGTCCTGCTGGCCACTCTGGGCACAAACAGGAAAACTCTCCTCCCTCCCCCTCCCGGAGCCCTTAAAGGGGTAGAGTCTGCCCACAGTCTTTTGTGGCTAGCACCAGGCCTGCCAGCTCAGAGCCACTCTGCTGCTGCCCCTGAGCCAGGCCACAGCATGAGCCAGCAAGCCACTGGCAGCCAGCCCTCCACCACTCCCCAGGACCATTCTGCCAGATCCCAGGAGCCTGCCAGGGGCCGGAAAAGGTGGACGCCTGCCTAGTCCAGTGTGGGGATCAGAGACCTCATTGTGGCTTGGGGGGAGGCCTCCAATGTCCATGATCTCCGCACTAAATGGAGGAACGTGGCCATCGACAGGGGGATGGCTGCCAGCCTGGTCACCAAAGGCCACATGCGAACCCAAGAGCAGGTTCGGATGAAAACCAAGGAGCTGCGGCAGGCATATGTCAGGGCCACAGGAGGCAGCTCCCAACCAGGGGCAGACCCAGACACCTACCCCTATTTTGATACCCTGGACCGCATCCTGGGGGGCGGGATGGTCTGTGCCCCCCCCCCCCAGTGGTCATTGACCCTGGGGCAGAGGGCTCTGACCGGGGCACGGAGGGTCAGGAGGAGGATGGCCAGGTGCCACAGGATCCTGGAGGGACCGTGCTATGCAGCCAGGGTCCCCGAGCCATCCCAGCGAGCCTGTCGCCGGTGTTATCCAAGGCCAGGGAGGCAACAACATGTGAGTGCCATCACTGTCCCCTTATGCGGGGGCAGGAGGGGAGGGAGACCAGGGACCACTCACATGGGCCTTGCTGTCCACGGCTCACGCAGCAACCTCTGCATGTGCCATACCACTCCTGGGCACGTAGCCCCAGCTGGCTGCTACACAAGGGCCTTGGCCTGTTACCCACACGCATGTATGTATGAAGGCACATGACGTACTCCTGACCCCAGGGTGGGGGACAGCAGGACACCCTCCACAAGCCTCCTCTACACAGAGGCAGGGGACATCTTCCCTCCCCCCCTCCCCCACAGACCCACACCACATACAGCACAGGGGAATGGGTGCACTTCCAGGCCAGCTCCCACTCCCAGAGATAGCAGGACATCCCGAACACATCGGCTCTGATGGTACAGAGACCTGTCATCCTCACCTTGCAGAGGGGGGCTGGGCTTCACCCACTGTATCCCCAGCGATAACTGACCACTTCTCTTGTTTCTCCAAAGCTGCAGCAGCTGCGAGTGCAGGGCGCTCCACCCTGCCCGGGACATCCTCCCGCACCCAGGCACTTAGCAGGCTGACCCATAACCAGGAGGAGTTCCAGCGGCAGCACGTGGGGATACTGCAAAGCCTGCACCACACCCTGGACTATTGGGTGCATGAAGACCTGCAGCTCTGGCGGGAGAGCGGGCGGGAGCTGCTTGCCCAGGGCTGTGCCATCTGTGACCACCTGCAGAGCCTGGTGCAGAGATTGCTGCCTCCTGCTGCTCCAGCCTCTGCTGCCTCCCCAGCTACAGCGCCGCCTCCCACGCCTGCTCCCCCTCCCGCTTCTTCCGAAATGCATTTTGTGTGTAGACGTGTTATTTTGAAATTCGATATTTTGAAATAACTATTTCAAAATTAGATATTTTGAAATAATGCTGTAGTGTAGATGTACCTTTAGATGATAATGAAAATACATTAAACTCAATCTTTGTAGAAGCAACTCAAGCAGTCATACAAATAATGGATTTTTTTTCTGTATTCCTTTCTTGCCTGTAGTTTATTTCCATAGAATCATGTGATGCCCAGAGCTTTGCATAGCAGCACAAGACTGTCTGCAGCTGAAGCCAACACTATGATAAAATCATGGGTATTAGCAACATTGTGAATACTTTCACTCTTCCTATGGGCTACCAAATGAAGCTCTCACAACAACCTCAGAATTTACCTCTAAGCGATTTTTGGTACAAAAAGATTATTGCCAACCATCTCTCCATCCTTGAAGAGTGTTTAGTCAATTTCAAGCCATTCCACAGCAGGGAAAAATGCTCACAATCAATTTTCATAGAATACTAGAAATGGAAGGAACCTTGAGAAGTTGCCAACAGGACCAAGTACCATCTCTATCATCCCTGGTAGATGTCTATCTTAAATATCTCCAATTATGGAAATTCTGCAAAATCCCTAGGTAATTTATTCCAGTGCTTAGCCACCTTGACAGTTAGGAAGTTTTTCTTAATGTCCAACCTAAATGTCTCATTCTGCAGTTTAAGCTCAGTTTCTGCTTCTTGTCCTATCCTCACAGGATAAGGAAAATAATTTTTCTCCCTCCTCCTTGTAGCAACCTTTTAGATTCTTGAAAACTGCTATCATGTCCCCTCTCAGTCTTTTCTTTTCTGAACTAAACAAATCATGTTTTGTCAATCTTTCCTTACAGGTCAAGTTTTCTACACCTTTAATCATTTTTGTTGCGCTATTCTGCATCTTCGCCAATTTCTCTACATTTCCTGAAATATGGTGCCCAGTACTGAACACCATACTCCAGTTGAGACCTACTCAACACAGAGTATAGTGGAAGAATCACTACTCATGTCTTGCTCACAACACTCAGGTTAATGCTAAAGAGAATCACGTTTGCTCTTTTTGCAATAGTGTCACACTGTTGATTCATATTTAGCTTGTGGTCTACTATGACCCCTAGATCTCTTTTCATAGTACTCCTTCCTGGACATTCACTTCTCATTTTGTATATGTGGAACTGATTGTTCCTTCCTAAGTGAAGTATTTTGCATTTGCCTTTATTGAATTTCATCCTATTTACCTCAGACCATTTCTCAAGTTCGTCCAGATCATTTTGAAATTTGACCCTATCCTCAAATCACTTGCAACACCTTCCAGCTTAGTATCCTCTGCAAACTATATGAACATACTCTCTATGCCATTATCTGAATTGTTAATGAAGATATTGAACAGAACTGGTCCCAGAACTGATCCCTGCAGAACACCACTTGTTATCCCCTTCTCTCTGAACCTCACTCTCTGAGAATGGTTATCCAACCAGTTATGCATCCACCTTATAGAAGTCCCATCTATGTTGTATTTCCCTAGTTTATTGATAAGAAGGTCATGTGAGACTGTATCAAATGCTTTACTTAGGTCTCAGTATACCATGTCTGCCACTTCCCCCTTATCTATAAGGCTTGTTATCCTATCAAAGAAATCTGTGAGGTTGGCTTGATCTGATTTATGCTTTACAAATCCATGTTGTTACTTATCACCTTATTATCTTTCAAATGTTCGCAGATGGATTCCTTAATCATTTGCTCCATTTTCTTTCAAACAGTTATAGTGAATTTTAGACCATACACAAATTCAAAAGGACAGAGCATAACCCAAGGGAAAGAGAGAACATAATGATAATGACAACTGATGCTTAAATATAGCAGTGCGTTTACTGTTACAGACCATTCCACCACTTTTATTATTACTAATCAGACCCTTCCTGAGCTTCCTAAGTATACTGAACTATCTGAAAATAGTCCCAATCAAGAAAGACAAGGTAGGCAGGGTAATATCTTTGTCTGTCTCATCAACAGAAGTTGGTCCAATAACAACTTACCTCACCCACTTTGCCTCTCTAATATCCTGGGACCGACACTGCTACATTACACTGATCCAGAACGGACACTTAAGCACATGTGTAACTTTAAGCACATAAGTAGTCCCATGGAAGTCCATGGACCTGCTTACATGCTTTATGTTACCCACTTACTTAAGTGCATTGCTGGATCAGAGTCTCTGTTGTTCCCAGTTTTGACTAACTATGGGTATGACTACACTACAGCGCTAATTCGAACTAACTTAGTTAGTTAATTCGAACTAAGCTAATTCGAACTAACGCATCTAGAACTAAAAACTAGTTCGAATTAGCGTTTTGCTAATTCGAACTAGCGCGTCCACATTGAGTGGACCCTGAAGCGGGGTTAAGGATGGCTGGAAGCAGTGCCGGCAGGGCATCAGAGGAGGACTTAGAGCGTGGAGATGCTTTCTCAGGCTAGCTGAGGGCTGTGCTTAAAGGGTCCCGACCCTCACCCCGGACAGACAGTTCTCAGGGGTGCCCCGCTTGCAAAGCAGTCCTGGCTTGGAGTGCCCTGAGTGCCCACACTGGGCACATCACAGCACTCGGCCATCAGCCTGGCTGCACTTGCCGCAGGCTGCCATCTGGGGAGAGGGGGCAATTGGGGGGCTGCAGGAGAGCTTCCACCCCCAGAAGCCCGCAGAGCCAGCCCAGTCCTCCCCATCGGGGGCTCGTGTCCCATTCCTCCCTCACCTCCTTCCACTTACCCTTCCCTAGCCCCTCTTCTTGATGTACAAAATAAAGATAACGTGTCTTCCAAAATGGAATCTGTCTTTATTGAACAAAACTGGGGGAGACTGGGAAAAGGAGGTGGGAGAGGGGAAGAAAGAGGCTGGGAGAGGGGAGGGCAACTAAAATGATCAGGGGTTGGGAACAGGTCCCATATGAAGAGAGGCTAAAGAGACTGGGACTTTTCAGCTTAGAAAAGAGGAGACGGAGGGGGGACAGGTTAGAGGTCTCTAAAAGCAGGAGTTGGGTGGAGACGGTGCATACAGAAAAGTTCTTCATTAGTTCCCATAAAGTCTCAGTGGACCCCCTTGATTTTCATGCACACCTGCTCCTGGGTGGCCAGGCTGGCAGCTCTCCTGCCCTAGACGGCCACTTTCCTGTGCCTAGTGCGGAGATCGTGGATGAGGTCCACGATGTCTGCACTAGCCCAGGAAGGTGCCCGCCTCTTGCGGTCCCGGGCAAGCTCCCGGGAGCCGCCAGCCTGGTCCCGGGAAGAGGGGGAGGGCTGGGGGGCATCGGGTGAGTGGCTTGATCCGTACCAGGTGCAGGGTCTGCTGGCTGGGTGCTGGCAGGCTTGCACCTGGCATGGGCACCGTAGCCAGCCCGTGCCCCTTTAAGGGGTCCGGGGCCGGGAGGGGGGCAGTAGAGTTTCCCTGGTGTTGGCCAGAGTGGCCACCAGGGAAACCTGGGGAGGGCTAGCCTCCCACTAGTTCGAATTAAGGGGCTACACACCCCTTAATTTGAACTAGCTAGTTCGAACTGGGCTTAATCCTCGTGGAATGAGGATTACCTAGTTCGAACTAAGCGCTCAGTTCGAATTAAATTCGAACTAACGGAGCGCTAGTGTAGCGCCTATGAAAGTTAGTTCTAACTAACGTCCGTTAGTTCGAACTAACTTTGTAGTGTAGACATACCCCCTGTTTCATTTTCATGTAATGATGGAAATAATGTTAACCCCACCCTTTTTAAATGCAAAGTTTTGATCAAAATTTTCTTTGCCTAATGGGCCTAATCCTTCACCTTTGAACGCCATGAGTCTTTTGCCCTTGATTTTAGTAAATTCGGAATCAGAACCAGTCTGACCAACCTAAATCCATACTTAGGGCATGTCTACACTACCCCGCTAGTTTGAACTAGCGGGGTAATGTATGCATACCGAACTTGCTAATGAAGCCCGGGATTTGAATTTCCCGGGCTTCATTAGCATAAAGCCGGCGCCGCCATTTTTAAAAGCCGGCTAGTGCGAACCCCGTGCCGCGCGGCTACACGCGGCACGGGCTAGATAGTTCGGATTAGGCTTCTAATCCGAACTATCTGTACGCCTCATGGAACGTGGAACGAGGTGTACAGATAGTTCGGATTAGGCTTCCTAATCCGAACTATCTAGCCCGTGCCGCGTGTAGCCGCGCGGCACGGGGTTCGCACTAGCCGGCTTTTAAAAATGGCGGCGCCGGCTTTATGCTAATGAAGCCCGGGAAATTCAAATCCCGGGCTTCATTAGCAAGTTCGGTATGCATACATTACCCCGCTAGTTCGAACTAGCGGGGTAGTGTAGACATACCCTTAGATACTTAACTAAATGGCCTAGATTTTCAGAGGTCTCTGAAGGTACATCTACACAGCAGCATTATTTCACAATAACAAAGAACGTGTTGAAATAATGGCAAGCTGGAGGACTTCTTACTCTGACTCCTATAACCCTCATTTTACTAGGAGTAAGGGAAGTTGAAGGAAGAGTGTTCTTCCTTTGACTTTCTGCTGTGTAGACAGTGCCCAAAGCCAAATTAAGCTATTTTGACTTAAGCTACGCAATTGACATAGCTCAAGTTGTGTAGCTTAATTCGACTTTTGCCCTGCTGTGTAGACATGCCCTGAGAATTTCAGGCTGTAAGCAGCTCTAACAATCAGTCCATTTCTAGTTTATGTCACTTTAGGCATCCAAGTTTGAAACACATAATACATGATTTGAAGGTATACCATTCTGCTATTTGTATTTTTAAAAGCTGGATATGCAGGCTTGCTATTTGATCAGAACCCAGTCCACTACTATCTCTGCAGTGGAGCCTCTCTGCTTTGTCTGCAGTTCTCCTGCCCAAACTATCCAGGCAAAACTCATGGCAGAAATATACAAACGTATAATCCAAATTATAAGAAGGCCTGCTGAAAAGTAGGGCCAAATTTTACTCTGTTACACAACTGCATTATAATGGACCTGGTTCTGATGTTATTTGTTTCAGTGGAAACCAGAAGGTTTATTAAGTCAACCATATACAGAGTACACACACTAACAAGAGGAGTATTTTTATAATACCGTGGTGCTCCAGAAATTCAGAATGAGATCCTTACAGCCCCCTGAAATTAATGAAAAGGGTTTCTAAACTCAGTTATTTAGATACTCAAAGAGGGCGAGCTTTATAGAACAGTTAGTACCCTGCTCTTACAAAACACACAGGGATTTACTCTTAGAGCACCTAGTTATTTAGAAAATAGGAAGAATCTATCAGCACCATCTTTTAATTAAAAATACATTAATTGGACAGATCCCTTTATTTTAGATAGACTCTCAGAGCTAAAACAGTAACCCACATTGTACATACTCACAGAGATACATATTGCAGCATTATATACAAGAAATTAATAGAGGAGCCTTGGGAGCAGTTGATTCCAACACCAAAATAAGTAATTTCCTTATTGTTACAGGGGACTTACAGTGACACTGTTCTCCCACTATTTAGGTATGGAATTCCTCTTTTTTTTTTTTTTTTTTTTTTTGTATAGAGGATTTAAAATGGAGGTTTGGTTGCTCTGCCCCGGGCTTCCTGCAATTAGCTGCTGATCAGTTTCAGCAGCAGCTGACTTGGGGATGCCTGGGGTTCTTAAGTTGATTCTGTATGTAAGTCAGAACTGGCGGTCAGTTTCAGCAGCGGCTGAATCTGGACGCCAGGTCCGACTTACATACAGATTCAACTTAAGAACAAACCTACAGTCCCTATCTTGCACGTAACCCGGGGACTGCCTGTACTACAATAGAACCTCATCAGAGTTAGGAACTGACCAGTTAACAAAGAAGAAAACACAGCAAATATAGTACAATACTGTATTAAATTTAAACAATTTAAAAATAAAGGGAAAGTTTAAACAAAAAGATTTGGCATGGTACGGAAACTGTTTCTGTGCTTGTTACATTTAAGTCAAGATGGTTAAAAGCAGCATTTTTCTTCTGCACAGTAAAGGTTCAAAGCTGCATTAAGTCAATGTTCAGTTGTAAACTTTTGAAAGAATAACATGTTTTCTTCAGAGTTACAACCAACCTCCATTCCCGAGGTATCGATAACTCTGAAGTTCACTTTTATCCCATTAAAAGAATAAACTGCCAGGTCACCAAAAGTTCAATGGCTTAGAAAACCAATATGATAGTAAAAAAGAATGAATTAAATAAAATAATTAAATTAATGGATTTTTGGGAGCATGCAACATAGTTCTGTTAATCAAAATGCTGTGCAATAAGGTTATTTATTAAATATGTTTCTAATGTGGAGAAAATCTTTTCGCATAATTTATTTTGTATCTTTCTTGTGAGTTTTATTCTGATTTTAATAAAGATTAAAAAGTTATTTTCTTGCTTTACCTTTTATTCCATCATCCTCAGTTACATACATATGTCCTGTCTGTACTCTGATTGAAACCAAGTTAGCTTCATATATTCTGTACAAATAAAAACTATCCATTCATATTGCTTATTAAGAAAACTATGCTAGAACCCTGCTAAGAACTTCTGCACTGTAAATACAGTAATTGCTGGTTTCGTGGTTTCACAGATGTGTGTAGACAGCTTCTTACAGAAGGAATTAAATGGGAGGAAAAACTTAGCCAGAGGAAGGTAAATGAAAATTGAAAATTCTTTAAGAACAGTGTATTAAATGACTAAAAAGTCAATTCAACAACTAAAAGAGAGGCAAACTTTGGGTAAAAAACTATCCTGGTTAAGCAGGGAAATAAAGGTTTCATATCAAACTGGTTTAAAAAGGTAGCAAAATACAATACCTGTAAAGCACATGTTAAATGAATTAAGAACTAGTAAATGACAGATCACAAAAAGTAGTTGTCAAAGGGCCATCAACATTGAATGTGGGTGCTCTCAGTGTTCTGTACTGTTATTTAGCTCTAATTTACCCCTAAATGTCCTCTATGAGCCCAGTAAGCAGTGGAAGTGCTGGTAATGCTTCTAGATAATATTGACCTCCCGAGGTTCGTCAAATTCTCTAGTTCAGCACCGGTCAGGTCCCAAGGGTACTGGACTAGAGTGGTTCAACCTGTAGAATACTGTGCCCAGTTCTGGTATCCAGGTTTTCAAAAGGATATTGAAAAACTGGAGTGAGAACAAAAAAGAGACATACAAAGAGACGCAAAGAGTTCCATCTGCTTAGTTTATGAAAGATTGAAAACTAGACAGTTTGTTTACAGGGTGCAAATACCTTCACAGGGAGAACACCAAGTACTAACTGGATCTTTAATCCAGAAGAGAAAGGCATCCCAAGAACCAATGTCTAGAAATTAAAGCCAGAGACATTCAAATTAGAAGGTACAAATTGTAAACAGCAAAGTTTAACCATTGAAACAAGCTACCATGGGAAGAGGTGGTTTCTTCATCTCTTGATGTGTTCTGACCAAGACTGGATGTATTTTGAAAAATATGCTTTATTCTCAGTGTAAGTTATTAGGCTCAGTACATGGGCAACTGGGTGACAATCGATGGCCTATAACATACAGGAGGACAGACTGATGATCTACCAGTCCTTTTTGGCCTTAAAATCTGAGTCTACTTTTATTGATAAGACTTTGTATATGGCCTCTTTCTATATGGCCAAACATACTTTGTTGGCAGGGAACACAGAGGAGAAGTAGTTGTGTACAGCTGCTGCCCCTAACAAGAACTGTATCTCATGAAAGAGGAGAACCCTTCATGCAAAGGACAAAAGTACAGTATTAGTCAAGATGGTGTATAAATGTATGCAAAGAAATTATAAATGCATTGGACCAAATTGGGTCTTCATTTCTTCACTGGGATTTCACAGGCACAGATGATAGCAAAATTTGTCCCAAACTGGTCTTGTTTTGGCTTGTGTATCTGTGCCTGGGTATTTCTATTCCACCTATGTCTGAGGTATGTGAGCAACAAAGATGTTCATTGTTCTCTGTATCAAATAAGTTCTGTCATCCTGAACACCACACTTAGGGCTGGATCAAGTCAACTGCAGGCATTGGGAGGCTTCCACTGATTTCTATCAGCTTTGGATACCATCTTCAGTACATTTGAAACAGCCCCAGCAACAACCCTGTTAACAAGAATATTCTTTCATGAACAAGTTTTCCTTGTGTGAGTAAGATCTGCAGGATTGGTGCCATGCAGAGCGGTTCATTGTTTCACAGATATTTTATGCGCCACTAAATCAAAAATGTCCTAACTTCTCAAAGTGAAATTTTGCAGGCCATTGTTTTAGAATGTGAGCTGTTCCTTTGGCTATTTTGGAAAATCAGAAACAACATATTTATTTAATTTGGAAAAGTGACTTCTATCCAAGCGGTTTCTTAACAAAAAATCATTAGGCCATATAGCATGCAAACTTAATACAGCTACATAACAGACATATATCTATTGGTGAAAAGTTTTTAATTTAAAATGTCTCAACGTGTATTTTGATATTAAGCTGTAACAAATATAAAAGATGCCACTCTACTGGAAAAGTAATCAGACTTTTAAATAGCATTACAAAGTAGCTATCAATAGTTTCAAATAAGCTATAGTGTTTTTTCCTGTCAACTTTCATGTTTCTATGAGAGATCATTTTATTTTTGAAAGGTCCCATTAAATAATAAGTGAAGTAAACATTGCGAAACACTGACTGATGGTGTTGTTCTCATGCCAATAGCCAAAACCATGGAAATTAAAATTAAAGATGACACCTCCTTCCTTGATATTGATCTCCACTAAGTCACTTTTACCTCCTTTTGTTTTAATCAAGCCACTTGAAACGATGTTTGTTTATTTTCTGAAGTGGAATGTTACTGAAAAGCGTATGGTACGCCTGAACTGATTTCTCCTAGTTCGGTTTCAGTAAAGTGAAAGACCAGATTTGTACGTTGTACAAAGGTATTGGAACAGATCAGTCAGTTCACTGTGCAATGTTATATTAGAGAGACAAGGTGGGTGGTTATTAGCCAAGATGGTCACTGATGCAACCCCATGCTCTGGGTGTCCCTAGCCTTTCATTGCCAGAAGCTTGGAGTGGATGACAGGGGATGGATTACTCTATGGACATGTATGGGGATGGATCACTCTATGGACACTCACACTTGATTGACAAAACTTTTGTTGTTCATGGGCAAGGGAAAGTGTGAATGTTGGATTGTTGGCAGGAGTGCTCTCCAGCCAACAAAGTGAAACCTTTGTGTAGAGAGCAGAATTAACTGCAGCGAACCCGCAGGGGAGAGCTATCCAGCAGACTGTCCAGTGGGGGCAGCCGAATCATCAAGGGAGTGGCCAGCAGGGCTGGGACTCCACCATCTTGCCTGCCACCAAACCGGATAAGTAGCCTCCCTGCCTAAATCCTCCCCGCCCCCATCCCCCAGCCCTTGGCCACTAGGGTTGCCACATGCTTGAAACAAAAATACCGAACACTCCTCTCAAAAAAAAAAAAAAAACACTGGGAAAAAATTCTGTTGAAGGGAAAAAAGGGGGTGGGGGAACTAAAGTTGTTGAGGAAAAAAAAGGACTCCAAGACTTATTAAGCAAAAAAAAATTAAAAATTAAAATAAAACAGCATGTCCCCTTTAAGAGTGAGTGCAGGGATAGAAACAAGGGAGTGGTTGAGCACTAAGACCTAGGGAAAGCAGTGCTTCCCTTTGGTCGGCAAGCCATTTTGTGCCGGCAGCCTTGCGGAACCAGGTAAGCATGGGGGCTAGGGTCGGAGGGCTGGGGTCGGAGGGCTGGGGGTGTTGGGAGCCAGGGGACAGGGCAGGAGGTGAAAATACCGGACTGTCTGTGTGAATACCAGACACTTGGAAACCCTATATAATGGCCACAGCGCTGGAGGGAGTGGGGAGAGAAAAGGCCTCTGGTGACTGGGGGAGGCCTGGGGAGAGAGAAAAGGCTCATGCTGGATGGGACCCCCACTCTGAGCCCCTCCTCACCCTCCAACCCTAACTTTTGCAACCCTCCATTTCCAGGCTCCTGCACTGCCCGCTTATATCCCCAAGGCCTTGCCCTGACTTCTGCATCCCCCACACCACCAGTTTCCTGCCCTGAAGGATCTGAGCAATGCCAGGTAAGTCTTCTAGTAATATGTAAATGATAGATCAGATGTTGCAATACTTACATATAATGATGGAAATTAAGGATGAATTATTTGGCCTCCACTCATCCCCCAGCTCCTGTCATTTGCTCTCCCAGCCAGAGAGAGCACTGCCAATAATTTCTGTTATAGTATTTATTACCTGTCCCTCCACATACACTCATCTGATATAAAAGCCATTTTCCCCCAACAAATTTTGTTTATTTCTAATTTAATAAAAATGAAGTACTCACAAATCTGAATTTGTGAGGTGAGTGGAAACAGAGTTTCCATATTATAGCTGGTTGGAAAAACGTGTTTCTATTCCATGAGAAATCCCAGAATGGAACAAAATTTAGAAGTTTCATTTTGATCTCATCAAAGTTTTGATTTTGTTTCAACTTTTATAATTTATGATAATGTAATATAAAAGTCAAAATGATCAAGCCAAAATGAAATGTTTGGACTTACTGAAATGAAACATTTTGGTAATTTCCCACTGAATATTATGATGAAACCAACATGTTTAATGTGTTTCCTGATGGTAGTGTGTTACATTTTGGGCTCAAGAACCCTGATTATGTCTCTTTATTGTTATTTTAAGATCTAGGCTACCAAACTCCTGGATTGAAATTCCATTGTCATCAAGGATAAATATGTACCAGAGTATTTGTCTTCCTGAATATGCTTCCTGAAGTTTTCACATGGCAGCCAAAATATAACAACACAGAGTGCAACTAAAAATAGAATCCCAAAAAATGAAATACTCAGAATCTTCTGCTAACACACAGGCAGCATCATAATTTAGGTTTGACTCATAGCAATACATTCTGCAGAATCTTTCCTAGAGCTATCTATGCACTAAGCATATATTGATACTTTAGAACAAGTATATTTTGGCTGATTATATTTCATGTGAAATCAGGCCAGACACATATGTGCAGTTTGTATCATGTTGTGGACCAGTCTTTGCTACATCCTTCTCATAGCACGAGGAGAACAGAGACAGGGAAGGGGGAAAAGAAGCGATAGGAAATTTTTGCTGTACCTGTACTTGTGGCGTTTTGTAAAACCTATGAATATAAATATGCACTGAAAATTTCCAATTTTAAAACAGTTGCATCACCTTAAAAATACCTTCTGAGTATCAAGAATACTTCAGGATGAGAACATATAGTAGACTTCATATCCCATATGACAGGCACCCAAATTTTTATTTAAGTTATGCCTTACTAAACTACTAGAGCTCTTTCAGAGTGTCAAAAAGCATGTGAACAAGGGGGATCCAGTGGCTATAGTATACTTTGATCTCCAGAAAGCCTTTTACAAGGTCCCTCACCAAAGGCTCCCAAGTAAAGTAAGTTGTCATGGGATAAAAGGGAAGGTCCTCTCATGTATTGATAACTGGTTAAAAGGCAGGAAATAAAGGGTAAGAATAAATGGTAAATTTTCAGAATGTAGAGGGGTAACTAATGGTGTCCCCCAGGGGTCTGTACTGGAACCAATCCTATTCAAAATATTTATGACTGATCTGGAGAAAGGGGTAAACAGTGAGGTGGCAACATTTGCAGATGATACTAAACTGCTCAAGATAGTTAAGAACAAAGCAGAATGAAAAGAGCTTTGAAAGGAACTCACAAAACTAGGTGATTGGGCAACAAAATGGCAAATTAATTTTAATGTTGATAAATGCAAAGTAATGCACATTGGAAAATAATAATCCCAAATATACATACAAAATGATGGGGACTATTTTAGCTATAACCACTCCAGAGAGAGCTCTGTAGTCATTGTGGATAGTTCTCTGAAATCATCCACTCAATGTGCAGTGGCAGTCAAAAAAGTAAACAGAATGTTAGGAATAATAAAAAAAAGGATAGAGAATAAGACAGAGAATATCTTATTATCTCTGTATAAATCCATGGTGAGCTCACATCTTGAATACTGCGTACAGATGAGTTCGCCTCATCTAAAAACAGATATTTGCATTGGAAAAGGTTCAGAAGAGGGCAACAAAAATGATTAAGGGGTTGGAATGGGTGCCATATGTAGAGAGACTAAAAACACTGGGACTTTCCAGCTTAGAAAAGACTAAGGGGAGGATATAATAGAGGTCAATAAAATCATGACAGGTATGGAGAAAGTGAATAAGGAAAAGTTATTTACTTGTTCCCATAATTTAAGAACTAGGGAGGCACCAAATGAAATTAATAGGTAGCAGGTTTAAAAAAAAACCAAAGGAAGTTTTTCTTCATGTAGTGCACAGTCAACCTGTGGAACTCCTTGCCAGAAGATGTTGCAAAGAGCAGGACTTTAACAGGGTTCAAAAAAGAACTAGATAAATTCATGGAGGCTAGGTCCATCAATACTTATTATCTGGGATGGGTCCCTAGCCTCTGTTTGGCAGAGTCTGGAAATGGATGACAGGAGAGGGACCACTTGAGGATTATCTGTTCTGTTCACTCCTTCTGTGGCATCTGGTATTGGCCACTTTTGGAAGATAGGATACTAGGCTAGATGGACCTTTGGACTGACCCAATATGGCCATTCTTATGTTTTTATGTTAAATCAAAGTGGCCCGATTAACTGATGTGACCAACATCTACCACATGTTTGCTCTCTCATTCTCTTCCCATTGGAGTGAGGAGAGGAGTGTGCAGAGTGGACTGTGGAGGGTCTTGTTTTTGCAGTGGCTATTTATTTATTTACATACATGTATTGCTATGTGTTTATATTAATGAAGGCACGGTCAAAGAAAAGCACCTTGTACTTGGAACAGAAGGAGGTGAGAATTTTAGTTCTCAGGGGAAGGGGAGGAGTTTATTCCACCATCTGCAACTGGCCCTGACAAATTTCTGTCTCCTGCACTGATCAGCTTTGCCCTTTATTTCAGAAAGTTCCACAGTGCTGGAAGAGCAAAGCAGCCAGTCACAATCTTCATCTTTAAGTTTTAGGTGACCTTTTAGCTATCTTGGGTCCAGGTATGGAGTTCCCTGAAGTTAAAGCGCTCAGATTGTGAACTCGATGGAAAGTTGGTGTAGATTGTAGAGGTCAGGTTTGATATGCTCACGGTAGTCTGTGTTGCTGAGGAGACATTCTGCAGTGCTCTGCACTAGCTGGAGTTTCCCAAGCCCTAAAGCAGTGGTCTCCAACCTTTTTAACCACAAGATCACTTTTTCAATTTAAGTGCAATATAAGATCTACCTCAAACCCATATACCCTTGTCCCACTTCCTTCCCAATATTTCTTAGAGGCCCTGCCACTGCTCTACCCCTTCTCCGAGGCCTCGCCCTGTTCACTCCATCCCCCTTTCTCCCTCATCCTCACTTATTTTCACCAGGCTGGGGTAGGAGGTTGGGTGCAGGCTCTGGTCTTGGGCCAAGGAGCTTGGAGTGTGGGAGGGGCTCCGGGCTTAGCCCAGGATGTGGGATTGGGGTCCAGGAGGGGTTTCAGGGTGCAAGCTCTGGGAAGGAGTTTGTGTGCAGGGAGACTCATGTCTAGGGCAGGAGCTTGAGGGTAGGAGGAGGTTCAGGGCTAGGACAGGGGCTCAGGAAGCAGACTCTGGCTGGGCACCGTTTAACTGAGATGGCTTCTGGGTGGTGGAGCAGTGGGGTTCAGGCAGGCTTACTCCTGTCCTGGCCCTGCACTGCTCCTGAAAGCAGCTGGCCTGGACAGCAATGGCTCCATGGTGCCATGTGCTGCCCCTCATCCACAGGCACTGAGCCCACAGCTTCTATTGGCCACGGTTTCCCATTACAGATCTATGGGAGCTGCGGGAGTGGTGTCTGCAGGCAAGGACAGCAAGTGGATACCTCCTGCTCTGCCTTTCTCAGGGGCTGCAGGGACATGTCAGCCATGTCCAGGAACAGCAGTTACCACGGGGATATTTACTCCAGCCACAACAGGTTAGGCATTTTAGAACTCACTGCTCCAAGAATTAAATTTAAGCATAAGAGAGAAGTGAAAATTATGAAATGCACAGACCAGTCAAAAACCAAAAATAACCCACTTTGCAAGCAGTGAAAGAAGTAACAACAACCCCCCATGTATGCGTTGGGTCAGGAGATTAGAGGAAAGGACAGTGTGTGTTTGTGAGAACGACAGAGAGACACAGTGTGTGAGTGACAGAGATTTGCATTGCCAAGCTCCCTCCATCCCCTTCTCTCTGTGTGGAGATAATGTACAGGAGAGGGGGGAGGAGGGACACTCTGACATCAGTACCTCCTCTTGTTCCTCCCACACTCTGCACAGTAAGCAGGAGGCTCCCGGGGGGCAGCTCCAAGGCAGAGGGCAGGAGCAGAGTGACAGTGGGTAGAGAGGCAACTAAAGTGCCAGCGCTTGATAGCTTCCTGGCTAAACCAGTCACGATCACCTGTCAGATCTCCAAAATCTACTGTTCGATCCCAATCTACTGGTTGGTGACCACTGCACTAAAGGCTTCATGCCCAGATATATTGCATTGCCTTAGCCCAGCCAATAGATGGTGAAGGCATGAAATAACTGAGGTCAGGTCATTGTCTTCCAGGATGCAATGGAGTCTCCTAGACAACTCCTAGAGCTGTCAGAAAACATTACTAATGGATGCCGCTATAGGACAGGTTAGCATCAGGAAACAGTCTAGGGGTTCACCTCAATTATCAACTAAATTGACTAATGTGGTTGTGTATCTTCAGCCAATGGAGACTGCACCAGCATTGCAAGTTCCTCAGGATACTTCTCTCTGCCCACCAACATCACCTTTACCTTGCTTAGGTTCAACTTTTGCTAATTGTTCTTTATTCATGAGCTGTTTTCATCTGGGTACTGGGCTATCTTAGTGATGGTGGTGGGGTCATATCTGGTGATGGAAAGGTAGAGCTATGTGTCATGTACATGCCATCTGACCAGCAACTGCATGTAGATGTTGAAAAGGACCAAGTGACAGGTGGAGACACAATTTCCCATCACTGATGCCTGGGTTCATCCCTCCAGGCAGGACATACACCATTTCAGTGCATGCTCCTGGATCCCTGCCACCTCTCTCAGGCAATACAACAGTATCTCATAATTGACAGTGCTGAATGCTATAGAAAGGCATGGGAGGATAAGAATGGATTTCTGTCCTTTCTCCATTCACAGTAGGGAATCATCCATCAGTGCAGCTATGGCAGGTTCATTTCCATGGAGCAGTCTGCATCCAGACTGTGTCAGGTCTAAGACTAGCTTTCAGGTAAGACGGGATTGTAGTTGGACATTGGTTAGCTTCTCTACAAGCGTGTCCTGCCATTCCTATGCACTCTCCTGTACAACATTGATAGAAGAAAAACTGTAGAATACTAGACACACAAGAATTAGAAACAGAGATGGGCTTATGTCACAAGATTTAGATTTGGTTCATATCCGATTTTGAACACCCCAAAGCTCAAGGTTGTTTGGGCCTGGAGTTTTGGTTCATGGACCTGGGGCCATCACTAGCTTTCTTCTTCTTCTCTCAATTGTGGCTGTGTTCTGGAACTCAGAAAAAAATGACCAGGGGCTTTCTATAACAAAGTAACACACTTGGCTACCTATCCACATTACTAGATAAGAATGTGCTTTTCTGCAGAATTCCAGGACTAGATATGTGCATGCGAACAGCATTACAAATCCCTATTTTACAATCACACAGAGAAAGAGAAACATTTCCCATTCTCTAGCCCCCACCCACTTGCCCACTCTGTGATGAAGGGTCTTATTCAGTTTAGCCTGAAAGATGGAGATTTAGTGGGACAATGGAATTTCACAGACTAAAAGAAAGATAGACTGGCGCGCAGGGAAAATGGAACAGGGAGGGGCAGAGAGTGCTGGCACAAAAATTTAAGTTTTTTAAACTGTTGCAAAACTAGGCCTTGTGGGAATAAAAGCCGTGTGTGATAAAAATAAGATTGTTGGAACTATTATTTCTGATATCTATAAATTAGGATATTGGGAAAATGATAAATGAAGAATTATGACCAGTTAAGATAGAGGGAATCCAGGCATTGGTACATGAACATGCACTGGGCAGTTAGCCTGCACTAACTGCTGAGCAAGATTCCTGGCCAATTTTTCTTTTCTTTTCTTTTTTTTAATTGTTGGAAGAAAAGAAGCAAGGTTAAGCTGCCCAGAGAAAGCAAAGCAACTGTGGCCTATAAGACTAGTACAGACTGTCACCGTCAAACTGTGTGACACAGGCTACTTTTGTTGTTTATTTGTAGCAGAGAGTAGAAGGAACTGCTCTGAATTATGTTTTGTACCATGGAGCCAGAAAAGAGGGTGTCATATGAGGGGAATCTGCTTGCTTCCTGGACTTTCACTTTTGATTTTCATCTAAACTGAAAACAGATTTCACATTATTTTTTAATATATAGACTCTGGGACAAATCCTCAGCTAATGTAAATTAGCACAGCTGCATGAAATCTAAGCTCCGGTTAGACCAGTTGCGGATCTGGCCCTCATTGCTGAGAGACAAGGAATATTTTCTTTTGCTGGTAAAAATCAAGCCACCAGCGTCATGTACTCAGTCATCAGGTATGTGAACATTTTTCAAAAGTACAACTTACCAGTGACCCAGAGCACCTTTTAAATAAAGAAGTGCTATTGGATCTCCAGAACGTGAAAGGAACAGTTAACCCCCCTGTCTCAGCCAGCTGTGAAACCTGTGTTTGATTTCTGAAAAACCTATAGAGAAAAAGGGTTAAAGGAGACCGTATACAAAGTAAAGGAAATAAATTGAATACACATGTGCAATCATTATTCATACTAACGTTCCCTGTATTACTTCATAATGCAGCTGTATACACAAAAAAACAGTCCAGTTTGATTTCTTCCTATTCGAGTCTTATTAATTTTTGTTTAATGAAACACAAATGTTTGTGCTCTTCATTTTGACGAATGCAGGCTAGTAGTGTTTTTGTTAAGCATTAGCTAGCATGGCTCTGACCATCTAATACAAATGTCTCTAGGCCTTTCATGGCTCCTGACAGGACATCTTTTGAATATGACAGTTGCCATAGTCACCAGTAATGCCTATTTGCAAGGAAAATTGGAAGCAATGCTCATTACGTCAAAAACTACGTTGAGAAGGGAAAAAGGAGAATGTTTGCTTCTTGTGCTGACACTTAGCTGCTTGTTTTACTCGCCACCCACACACTTCCATCAAACAATATCTCTTTCAACTGCATAAGTCAAAGTTTGCATCTCCTATCATTCCAGCTGGAACAGAAATGGGTTGTGTGAAATGAATACCATCACTCACAAAATCACAGCACAGACAAACTGGGCATATCTGTCATTTCATAACATAGCAACAGTTAGTGATCATGGTCTTATTGTCATACTGATTTCGAGTTAGCCAAATGCTGCACTTTATTTTTGGCCAGTGTAAATCTAGTGAAACCTGCAAAGTTACTCTGGATTCACACTGGTTTGAAAGAGAACATAATAGGATTTGTGTATGTTTATTATAATTTGGACTGGTATACTTTGGACTGAAAAATTCACATGCAAAGTTTTAATGAGGAAGTTCAAATGATTTTAGCTTGAAAAATAACTTCATAATATGCAAAAATTTCAATGAAGCCTACGGAAGCTCTGTCCCATTGGTGATCTCATTGCATATTCTCCCAGTCTGGCTGGATATTACAGGCATGTTGGCAGTGGCTCTCCAGTTGCTGAGTACTAAGGTGCCTGATCCAAAGCCCATTGAGTCACCATGAGCCTTTCCATGGACTTTAATTTTAATCAGGCTGACTTTATATAAGAGATTTGTAAATACTGAACTGGAACACACACAGCAGAGTGTTCCCAAATAAACTGCCCTAACTTCAGAGCCAGGAGACAAATTGTGGGTTGGAAAAATCAAATCAATTAACCAATCAATCAATCACTCAATCAAAGCTCCTTCAACTTTAAGCTTCCTTTACAGATTGGTGCTACGTTTCCCAATATTCAGCAATTTCTTATCTTTCACTAAAAAATCCATTGCTATGTTTATATTGAGAAGATACATAAATTAATGTGCCAGTGCTGTATTGACCCAGGCCTGCAAAATATAAACTGGGGTCCAGCCAAACAACTGAAGGAGGAAGGTGAAGTGGAATTTTAAAAAGGTTTCTTTTTGAGACTCAGCAGAAGATTGGCATTTGGGTTCAGTTTCGGGTGCTTGGACAATTAGCAGAATTTTCTAAGCAGAAGGTGGGCACTGCCTACTCTTTGAAAAGCTGCTCTCAGTCTTGGCTGCCCAGCCTGGCAAATTCAGTAGGATGCCCAGCCACTGAGCTATTTAAATCTCTGCTGCTGCACTCCCTAGGCACTACTGTTTTCTCTAAGCCAAATTCAGGATAGGTACAAACTAGCCCAGCTCCACTGATCTCCCACAGATCTGTCACTTTACACAAGCGAACAAAACTTGTTTCCAAAGATCACTGCTTTCCCCCAGTCCAAGGTCATTCAGAGCAATTCAGGCACAAGGTCTGTGGAGAGTATGACAACTTCACCAGCCTGCACTGATACAGAACATCTCACAAACGGAAAGGGGCTGGGGCAGGAAATTGGTCTCTGGTTTTTAAAGGTGCTATTAAAAAAAAGCTTTTCATTTTCTCTGTGTTCATGTATGAAAAGCAGATCTGGGGCAGCCACTACATGGTTACCAAAAATATGTTCACACACAGCTAGATGTTTAGACCCCCAGCTAGGGGATCAAATGGAGTTGGACACCAAGGGTGTGTCTAGACTACAGGGTTTTGTCGACAAAAGTGGACTTTTGTCGACAAAACTATACCTGCGTCCACACTGCCTTTGAGTTATGTCGACATAACATCGACAAAACTCAGCAGTTTTGTCGACGTATGTAAACCTCATTCTACGAGGAATAACGCCTTTTGTTGACAGAGTTCTGTCGATAGAAGGCATTATTGCATCTACACTGTCCTTTGCGTCCACACTGTTATGTCGACAAAGCGGCTTGCTTTGTCGACAGAACTGGATGTAGTCTAGACGCTTTTTGTCGACAGAAGTTTTGTCGACAGTATCTGTCGACAAAACTTCTGTCAACAAAACCCTGTAGTCTAGACATACCCCAAGAGACTGTAATTAATATGGCTGCTCAGCGCTCTTAGGTACCAACACTATCCAGGCACTCAGCCACACACCAGGCATATCACAACTTGGAGACGAGAGCAGAAGCTACATCAGTGCCAAGGCTCTAGAAGTAGGTCCCATAACCATTCCACAGATGACTAAACTACAGGGATAATTCCACTATGGCTGGCAGACAAGGAGAAGCTGCAAAATATCTTCAGCATGGCAACTTATGCAACTATATTTCAATGTAAAAACTCAGCAATTCCTCATCTGGCTCTACGTGACAATGCAGAGGTCAAGACTCCTCTGGCTAAGTACCTAGGGTGCCCTTTCCAATCCACTCCACAGATGCAGGCAAATAGATACTTTAAGATTTCCAGATAGGATCAATCTGTGGTGTATCTAGTATGGGGTCTTTCTGCAGTGTTCTCCTGTGCTGCGGAAACATTTCCTGCATAGCTACTACTAGCAAGTGGTCCCAACTATTGCTACCAATTATCTTTTAGCTTTTTCCTTTTATAGAAACCCTTAGAAATTGTTTTGTTGTGTACAACTCCCCTTGTCTTATCATGCATCAGCAGCTGGATTTAAAATGTGACCCTTCAGCACAGGCCATTTGAGTTACAGGGGTCTAATGACGTTTGCTGCTAGCAGCAGAAAGCTGTTATCCTAGCTGGGAGGTGAACCCCTAGAGCCAAGTTCTGGGTACTGGGTGGCAAATTTAGTCTGACTCAGCTCTCTGCATCCCTCCCCAGGGAGTTCTTGTTATTCAAACTCCAGTCCTAGCTAGTTGTCTCTCCAAAGTGTGTGTGTAGTGGGGGGAAGCAGAGAGAAGGATGCATGGGGCCATGGGCAGGTTCAGGGAAAGGGCCTTAGAGGGGGAGCCTAGCTCAGCTCTCTTTCTCTCTAGGGCTGTCTCTACAGACATTTCTCTAGAAACTGGGGTATAAATCTACCCTGCACTAGCTTGCCAAACACTAAGTGCCTGTGTTGACCTTGCTGATGTGTACTAGAAATTGCCTAGAGAGCTTTGATACGGGAGCAGATTAATGTGCACTAGGGAACCTTTAGAGCAGAGCAGCTGGTTCCACACACACATTTAGTAGCAGCAGGCTAGTGCGAGGCAGATTTATAACACAGCTCACTGCAAACTCAGTGTTCTTGTGAACAAGCCCTCTCTGACCCTCCCTTCCCCCACCAAGAGGGGGAGAGTTCCACCAGCAGGAACAGGTCACTGGGGCCATATGCCAGTTACAGACGATGGGGAAGCCCAGCCCAAGGCTTTTCTCTCCACAGCCTGCCCTTCATCGGCACTACTGCTACTTTGGCAGCCCATAGTTATTCCCAGGACAGTGTATGCTGCCGCCGCCACCACTGCTGCTGCTGCTTTGGCAGTGACGTAAACTTTGCTTCAGAAAGTTCATGTGTTTAGTTGTTATTTTGCCCAGCTGCCAAAATTCCCCTAAGTAACAAAGACTAGAGTTTGGAAAAGGTTATTTTAGCAGTTTATATCTCAGCAAAGGCTAGAGCTGGGCAAATAGCTGGAGGGTTTTTTTAATGGTTTTCTGGGTTGACCCATAAATTCCAGCAAATTTAAAAAAAAAAAAGAGAAAAATTTAGTCTTCTTTTCTGGGCTCTTTTGATAGTAAAAGCAAAGGAAGTGTTGGGCAAGGGTCATTGAATAGGTGGTGGCAGAGTAGCTGCTTCCCTTATAAACCTTTAGCCCAATGGTTAGGGCACTTACCTGGCATGTGGCAGATCCAATTGCAATCCCTGCTTCCTACCTGCTGTGGAGCAGAGAGTTAAACATGGCTGTCCCACCTCTCAGGTGAATACCCTATTGTCTAGATAGCCTCTCATTTCCTGATAAATGATTATTCTAGTATGGTGGAATGCTTCAACAGGAAAGACTGAAATAGCCTCATCCCAGAATATCCCATAGCCCAGTGTCTTGAGACCTCAACTGAGGGGTGGGAGCTCCAAGTTCAAAATCCTTCTCCAATTGAGGGGGGTAGGGCATCGAATCCTGGTGAATGAGTTCATTGCTGGGCTGAAATTTAAAAGAGTGACAGCAGTATCACTTTCTCTTCTGGCCATCTTGTGAATAGTACCTAAGGTCTCCCTCTCCCCCCCCCCCCCCCCACCGCACACACATTCGAGAAATGTTTGGTCAAAGCTATTCAGCAATTTGTGCCAAATTCACAACTAGTTTTGGGTTGACAAAAAATCCCTTTTCAGCAGATAAAGTACTTGTATGAAAAATTTCACCCAGCTCTACCAAAAACTTGCTTAGGATAAAGACAGGCACTTCCCAGACCAAAAGTCATCCCCTTGTTGAACATCAAAGGTCTGCTGCAAACAATGAAAATGCCTGGGCTTTTAAAATAAAAGGGCACAATAATCCTTTATCATGGAAAATATCTAGCAACCTATATATAGAGATTCTCCATAACACATGCACTTTATAGTATAGTATTACAGTGCAACCCTTAATTATGTGAGCATGAGTTATACTAAATTCCATGTTGTCTACAATCTCCTGAGGTTTATTATATAGAAAATTCCTTTCATGATCTAGATTTTCATTTTGTGCTCCCAGTGTCTCCCCATGCAACTCCTGCAAACATATCCCAGCTTGTGCATATACTTTAGGAATAGCACACAGATAAATTGGGCATTCATACATCTGTGAAAACTGGATGCGAACAGCGCTGCATTTTTCAAATGCTACCCTCAGCCTCAAGATTTCAATAACATTTCAAATGTTTTGTTTCTTTCTTTGTGTGAAGTTGTGGTTTTACTCTTGATTCACATTTACACATGCATTGTAAAACCATTGACTTGTGGTTTAGGTTTATGAAAAATAATAAAATAAAAATATTTTTATTTTGAGTATTTGGTTTGTTTTTGTGGAGTCCCTCCAAACAGCTGTAGCTCTCAGCCCCATTAAAATGTTGCATCCCCTTCTTTCCTCAGATAGGTGAATGGAACTGCCTTTGACTTCAAAAGGAATAGTATGTGTGGTTATAAGAAAGGACTACAGCCCAAAATAATGTTCTGTTACACTTATCACTAAATCAAGTCTGTGTTGCTTTCCATGGGCTCTTCCACAAACCCAGTTCGATGATGCTATTAAATTAGAGCAAGTAATCTCTTCAGATATGGTAAGTGACTTTTCATCTTAGTATCAGGTGTAGAGATTTGGGACTGTGATGTTTGAAGTCTAAAAAGGGGTTATAGACCACCCCCTTTCGCAAGGAATTTTAAAGTTTGAAAATTATTGTTTTTATTTTTGCAGATTGCATGGTTAAAATAGAAGTGAAGAATACTATTGCAGACTGTCCAATATTTTTACATCATACAAAGATCAATCACTTGGGTGGTATCCGCTCTCTCCAACTTTCCATTTAGTAGACCCTACAGCAGAAAACATGAGAACTTATGTTGTTACTCACAGGTTAGGCCTGGTCTACATTTAAACATAGGTTGGCTACCAATGTCGCTCAAGGGTATAAAAATTCACACCTCTGAGAGAAGTAGTTGAACTGGCCTAAGCCTTGGTGTCCTATTAGGTCAATGGAAGAAGTTTTCCCCTGACTTACCTACTGTTTCTTGGGAGATAGATTTACTACACCCACACAAATATTTTGTTGATTTAGCAACTGTCTACACTTCAATGATGTGGCTGTAATGCTGCAGCTGTGCTGCTATAGCATAGACACACTGAGAGCTCCCAGAGTCTCCACATGTTGAAAAATAAGTTCTGTCCTAAATCCCATCAGGGTAGAAATTCTTGCACCCAGGCAGCCTACACAATCTTTTATCAGTTGCTCTGTGACAACCAGAGGGATAAGAGGGATCTTCCTTTGTTCTCATGGACAGGGCTCTTGGGCATTTTTTGTTTCTTCTCCTGTTTCTAATATTCTGAGGTGCAGTACTAAATATAGCAGCAATTCAAAATGTCACTTCTAGCACAGATAACCACAGGTGCTCATAGTCCACCATTCTGGCTAACTGGGAGGGGGGACAGACTTAAGGAGCAAATTATTTACATGAACACAACTATCCAGCAGATAGAGCAGCGTTGCTCAAAGTGATCAACTTCCACTGAATTTGGGCTATAAATCAATTTAGTATTGAATGCAGGAGTAGTGACATGTTGTTATCAATATTGTTGTTATTATGGGAATAAAATGGAACAGCTGAAAGGACATCATTAAACCAGGGGTTCAAATGCCAGATCCGTGTGAAAGTATGAGAGGCAGATGGCATGAACCCTCCATAAGGGTCCCCTCTCTAACCTGTTTCCACTGTTAAGAGATGGAGCTAACTAGGTTTCATCAGAAGCCTTTTGTTATTTTAAATGTTCAAGAAGAACTAAAATAACTTGTGGGGCAGCATTTATGTGCAGCCTGTAAAGAGCTGAAATCATTAAGAGACCAACTTGCAAAGGTCACAGCAGAAAGGAAGGTGGCAGCAGAAGGTAACTGACAATCAGTGAGCAAATGAGTGGCTAGTGAGGTGGCCAGCAGAGAGGATCCAGTGGCTGGCAGAGGGTGGCCAGCCAACAGAACTGGTAAGATCATGAAGCAAGCAAGGTACCTTCTCACTCGGCTGCAACTCTGAACCCTGGGTTCTCACTGACCAAGGACAACTGCTAGGAGTGGGGTAGGGTAAGAGCACAGAAAAGCAACTGCTGGCTGTAGAATTCAAAAACATGAGCCAGAGGACTGCTCCACACTCTGTAGGGTGGGAGTCCTGCTCACAGGTGTATGATCATGAATCCTGGTTGTGGCATTTTTCCTAATTAATGTTGGTTGACTTCTCTCTGTCGATTAAAAAGTTTCTTTTCCATAGTTGTGCTTGCCTCTGGGGAAGTATTGCCTCTCAGAGGTGCCTGCCCAGAGGTGGTGTGTAATTGTCCCAGTTATTGATTAGGGTTCAAGCTGGTTCTGAGTTGTATTGATGGAAAGACACCCCTAAATATTGCCCCGGCCCTGGTAGCTGCTTGATCCACCTGCTAGAAGGTTGTCTATACAAACATTTCTCCCCAGCACCCAAAATTCCACACTTCATTTTCATAAAAATCTTAACTCCCCTTTAATTTAAAAGAAGGCTAATCGCCTAACTCCTTTCAGTTCCTTTGAAAGTCCCAACCTATATCCCTAATTCAAAACTATCCCCAGATACTAAGCAGTGCTTGCTAATTCTGCTCAATGATGGCACTTCACCATATTCTCTCTAGGCAAAATTCACCTCTTCTTTACATTGCGGATTCCCATTATATATAGTCTGGACTCTGGGGCTTCCAGCAACATCAGAACTGCAGAATATTCACTAGAGCTTCATTCCTGAAAATCAGACAGGAGAATCTTCTTCTATTTATTCCTATTATTAAAGTGAAAAAAAATAGTATTATGAATGTAGCTTTCTTTGCAGAGTGCCTAAGAGCAGATTTCCTCATTATTTGAATTTGCTTGACAATTTTGTTTAACTCTATGCATTAATCACAGCTAAGTTACCTCATGCACTTGATATTCAATGTTCAAGTTGATTTGGTCACTTCTTACTGGGCCTATCGGTCACATGGTATTATTTCTGTTTCCTGACCCCATGAGCAAAACACTTGGGATCAGGAAGAGAGTTTGAAAAATCATTGTGGATCTGAATCTGTCAGATAGAATGTAGCAATTTAGGATGAAGTAAAATTTAAACAGTTTCCAAAGAATTTTAGAAGAATATAAATCTTTCTCCTTTCTGGGTTTTATGAGCCTTGCACTTAGTAGCATTCCCATAAACATTAGGCTACAAGGTGCAGAGTTTACATTTATATTTCCTCCCTTCACTGTCACAGTAACCAAATGCATATGCACAGCCTTAATTGTGAAGGATGTGGTCACATTCTTGTATGGTTTATTTGTCTTTGTGCCAGGTCCCTGGAAATGTGTCCTTGTGACCCAGGCCTGTTGTTCTCTGACGCAGTGTCCCTTTACAATAATATAACTGCCTGGTGATGATTAGCAACAACAAGAAGAAGAAAAAGAAGAGAAATAGTCATAGCAGCAAAAGATGGAGGAAATTGTCTGCCAGACTGACTGGTGGGTTTATACTACAGGCAGACACAAGAGACACTTATCAGTCTATTTTACCAGTTTGGACAGGGATAAGGTGGCAGTCACAGAAAAAGGGCCATATTTTGAGTTCAGACAATATGGCACAGTTGTCCAGCTACAGGCTGATGAAGACATCGCTGTGCTATTACTTGAGGAAGAAGAGTTCATCTAGGGATGACGCATCTCTGGGGAGTTTTTATTCTGAGCCAAGTGACTGAATTGCTTTAGAATGACTTCTGACATACCCTTGGAAGAAGTCCTTTTTAGGCTGACCACACTCTAGCTACATTCCTTCCTCCAGCTTCTAACTGAGTAGAATCGTACTTCTTGTGCATAACCAGTAAATTCTAGATCAAGACAACTGGGAATATTCTGGCAATTAAACCCATTTTATAACCTACAATTTCCCACAGCAATGAGATCACTAATTTAATTCAGAGATACTCTTCTTCTTCTTACCTCTGCTGTATGAATGTGACTGCTGCTTCAGCTTCCCACTAATAAGGTAGTTTAGCATTCTGACCAAACCGAAGATTTCATTCCTTCTGGGTAACAAAGGCACTAACAGGCATTTTTCATTCAGCTCTTGCCCCTCTCTGAGCCACCAGCCCTCTACTGATATAGTCTGTACCATCCCTCAGACTGTCACCCAGATCCTCTGGTTGGAAATCATCCCACTCCCACTTGGTGCAGAGGAGTGTGAAAGGGGCCTCTGTCTTTCAGTCTCTCTCAGGATCATCACCGTCTTTCAAGAATCTGAAGTCCTGATTCTGAAGACTCGGGCTGATGGCCGAGTGCTGTGATGTGCCGAGTGTGGGCACTCAGGGCACTCCAAGCCAGGACTGCTTTGCAAGCGGGGAACCCCTTAGAACTGTCTGTCCGGGGTGGGTGTCGGGTCCCTTTAAGCACAGCCCTTGGCTAGCCTGCGACAGCAGCTCCACGCTCTAAATCCTAATCTGATGCCCTGCCAGCACTGCTTCTGGCCATCCTTAACCTCGGTTCAGGGTCCACTCAGTGTGGACATGCTAGTTCGAATTTGCAAAATGCTAATTCAAAGTAGTTTTTAGGTCTAGATGCACTAGATCAAATTAGCTTAGTTCGAATTAACTAATTCGAATTAAGTTAGTTCGAATTAGTGCTGTAGTGTAGACATACCCTAAGAGCTTACATTCACCCTTGATCCATAAACTCCAGGCCTGTGCCCTAAATAATGAAGCACCCATCCAATCCATTCCCAAATTATCTCCACTTCACTTTTCCTCTGAGTTGCTACCTGTGTACTTCTTTGAGGCATGTCAGTGTCAGAAAATGCTAGAAGTAAGGTCCCTAAATCAAAGTCCTGACATATATGCACTCGGATGCAATCTAATTTCATAATCACAACTATTTTTCCCACTGGACCCAAACTGATTTCACAAAGGGAAAAAACTAAAAAATAAAGAAAACAATGAGGCTGTGTCTAGACTGGCAAGTTTTTCCGCAAAAGCATCTGCTTGAATTTCCACAAGAACACTGACTTCCTACTATCTGAAATCAGTGCTTCTTGTGGAAATGCTATGCTGCTCCCGTTCGGGCAAAAGTCCTTTTGCGCAAAGCTTTTGCACAAAAGGTCCAGTGTAGACAGCTCAGATTTGTTTTGCACAAAAAGCCCCAATCGCAAAAATGGCGATTGGGGCTTTTTTGCGGAAAAGCGTGTCTAGATTGGCACGGACGCTGTTCCACAAAAAGTGCTTTTGCGGAAAAGCATCCGTGCCAATCTCGACGCTCTTTTCCACAAATGCTTTTAACGGAAAACTTTTCCGTTAAAAGCATTTGCGGAAAATCATGCGAGTGTAGACGTAGCCTGATAGGAAAACAAGCAAATCTAATAAAAAATTCCAAAAGGTGGAAAAAAACAATTGTTGTAGTGAAACTCAATTAACTGAAACTCCTTGATATCAGAGACAGGCCATAATCCCCAGATGGCTATAAAACAATGACAATTCTATTAAATAGATGAAACTTCAACTGTCTGAATTTAACGTCTGACATTTAAAAATATGTTATTCACTATTCATAGTAATAATGCTGTATATAATGCCTCTTATTTGAAAGAGTAGTAATCATCATTAAAATGAGAATATCATTTACACACAGAATCCGTTTTAAAAAATGTGTACTGCACCTTAGTGAGCTATTATAAACTGAAAATAAAATAAAAAAGGAGAAAAGAGGCCAATTATACTTCTCTGTTTTGCTTCAATTTCTTAAGGAAAAATTGCTAAATATATTGCTATTCTTTATTTGTTAGGTTCTTTATCATTGCTTTTACAAACCATATATAAAAAAATAGAGAGAAAGCTACCTAATAATCAACTGTACATAAGTATTTTAGGGTATAGGTACATATTCATCAGTGTTGACCACAGAATTATTTGTTTCCCTAGTTAAAATACTCATTTACCAGGTTCCTCATATGGAGAAAAGATTTCACCTTATGATGTTTGAAAACATACAGCCTTTTAAATTTGCAGGTCATAAATATGGAATGAATCTACCGATCAACATGTGAGGGTATGTCTAGATTACATGGCTCCGTCAACGGCACCATGTAGATGAGTTTACTAGACATAGGAAAATGAAGCGTCGATTTAAATAATCGCCACTTCATTTACATCAAAATGGCCGCCGTGCTGTGACTATCAGCTGTTTGGCGGCACAGCAGATTAGTCTGGACGTGCTGCGGTCGACAAGGGAAGCCTTTGTCGATCACTCCGGTATGCCTCGTGAAATGAGGTTTACTGGAGCGATCCACAAAGGCTTCCCTTGTCGACCGCGGCATGTCCAGACTGCCCCGCTGTGCCACCAAACAGTTAATCGGCACAGAGTGGCAGCCATTTTGATGTAAATGAAGCAGCAATTATTTAAATTGATGCTTCATTTTCCTATGTCTAGTAAACTTATCTACATGGCGCCGTCGACGGAGCCATGTAGTCTAGACATATGCTGAGTGACCAGATTTTTTTCTAAAGCTAAACAGATAATTTTGGTATCCTAATATAATCAGAACATTCATTCAGTTGTGAGGCATCTTTTGCCCTTTCCATAATAGCATTTGCAACTGTATTTGAAATGTTTTTTTCAATATGACTGCACATCAAACCATATTTGTGTTTATAAATGTTGTGAACCATGGTATCAATCTTGCAAACCCTTGTTCAAGTGCCTAACTTTGCACAAGTGAGTAGTCATAAAGTTCAATGGAAATACTGATGTGTATAAGTTACACACATACATATCAGTTTGTAAAATCAGGACTTATGCTAAGAAATTATGCTAGAACCCTGCAAAGCAGAGCGGTAGAGAACAGTTATTTGTGCTCCAGGGAATAAAATTGTTATATAACTATAATACTAGCATAAACTATGTTTGAAAAATGACTGATAGTATGGCTCTGCAGTGTTAACGAGAACCATAAAACCTGTATTTACTAGAGGAAGGATTCCCCTAGAGTAGGAACTGTGGAAAACAGCCAGAAAGCCATCTCCTGAGGACTTCCTATCTAACCCTGGGAGAAGGACCACAGCCCACAGCACTGTTGAGATCCTGGGCTGTTCTGGCTCTCCTGGCTGTTTACGTTATACTTGGGGCCTCACCAGTCCTTGAACAGCGTCCCTGGAATGCACAAGCATTCCTTCTCAAAACTTCCCTTTTGAAACATTAATTGTCCTCACGTAAAGTTCTCACAACCTTGGTGACTAGATGGCAGCTACACCTCGAGCAATTCAACAATGTAACGTTGTTCACAAACTACTAAGAGACTCTTACTTACATTAAAGTCCTATTCCCCATAAGTGCACCAGGTGTGATAATGAAGGAGAATTCCCAAGACGTACCGTACACATAGATCAAAAACCAGGGGGAAGTGAAGAAAAGTTACAGAACATTTAGTCTGAGCTACAGGAAAAACTATGTGCTTACTGATAAAAAGAAATGCTTCAACCAAGTTCCCCAATAGGCCAGTGAATGAGTTAAACCTGCCTAGGGCCTTATTTAACTTGTGCTCTCGCTAGCAAGGGTTTTATATGAACACTTACCACAGCAACCATAGCAACCACAACAATACATATAGTATATATGCTACCTCTGAGATATGGCACTGCCTTCTCAGACGCACACTAACGAATGTAGGATGTGGACTTTTGCACTCTGAAGAGAGGAAAAGGTTATTCAAAGAGCAGGCATATTGCTCTCTTTTAATGAGATTGTCAGCATAGCCAATTCTCATGATTTTATCAGGAATTTTTGGCGTTTTTCCTTAAAGCTACTGCTAACGATGGATAAAATCTACCCCTTTGCAGAGCACCTTCCTTTGAGTCCAACTTCAAATCAGTTTGGAATGCTACTGAGACTTCATCAATGCAGAGTCCTCAGTGCAAGGGAGGATTCTCCCACCATGGGGAGGTCTATACTTCAGGGGCAAAGTTGACCTAATTTAAACAACTCCAGCTACGTGAATACTGTAGCTAAAGTTGATGTTCCTTAGGTCGAGTCACTGCAGAGTCTCCATCACAGAGGATCAATAGGAGAAACTCTCCCACTGACTTCCCATATGCTTCTCATTCCAGTGGAATACCACAGCACCAATCCCCCAGGAAGTGTAGACATGCCCGGTGTGAGAGGAATTCACAGAAAGGCAACAAAAAGTCACACAAAACAAGGAAAATCATGCTGATTGTGGAAACGGTTTTGCCTGCACTGGGGAGGAGAACCGAAAAGAATTTAAAAAAACATCTCAGATCTTCTTGCCAGCCACAAGTCATCTATTTTTAAATAAAATTCTTATTTTTCATTATCAGAAGTATCACTTAGATGACTACGAGTTTAAAATGTGGGATGATGCAGATGGACTGTACCTACAACCTTTCAGGAGGGGGAAGGTGAAATAGGGCTTGTGGAGATTACATTACACTTCAGAGGCGGGCAAAAGGTAACCACTATTTAATTATTTATTTTTTGTGTTAACATTTGAGGCAAATTCTGCTGCCTTCCCCATTGTCCTATCTGCAGTGAGGCCAGTGCAGAAGGGTGAATGCTATCCCTGTATAGTACGAGGCCACTTATGTCCCACCAAAATGGCCCAACAACATTTGAGTGAGTCTCAAGCATCAGATAGGGTCTGCACTAGTTCCCTACACATGGGTGGATTTCAGCCATAGCATCAATGCATAGATATTAAGGCAATGGATGTCATAGAAAAATCTAAATTAAATAGGAAATCAGCAAGCAGTGTAATCATTGAGGTTCTGCTAGATAGGAATGCATAAAATGTGGGACACTCATTGATGTTTGGAAGTCTTTTTAACCTCAGTATGCAGCTGGTGTATCTATAATTAAGTTTTTTCTTGCACACCTCATCTCTGAAACTTATTGCTTGGAGGGCCAGGCTCCAAAATCCATACACATATTGAACTACAGCCTATGCCAATTTTTCCCCCAAGTCAGGAGGGTTATTTAAGGTACTCATGGGGACAGGTGTCTTATAATCTTAATGCTTTTTTTACCTTGTGTGCCCACCCTGTCTTTTTATTGTACACTGCTGTTTATATACTGCTTGTGACTAGTCTGCTAAACTATTACTTTTCTCTTATGTTTTCTAATGACAAAGTGTTCCAGCATTTTTTTTTCCTTACAATTCACATGATAAATGCAGATGGGCTTGTATTGTTCTCACTCTTTCCATCTAATCAGGTATCTCTATTTAACTGCCTGTGTATTAGTAAATTACTGAAATAAAAGAAGAGTTTGCACACTGGTAAATGAAAACTCCAATAGGCACCTTGACCACAGAGAAGCTGTTCACAACTTTTACCAGACACCCTAGATACGTGGTCAATGTAGTAACATTTCTCAAACTGTGAGACCATCGTGCCCAGCCTGCAAACATGTAAAAAGGACCCACAGCCAGAAAACTCATGAGCTTTAAAAGTGTGAATTCATCACAGATGAATCGGCTTCTATTTTGGGAATACCAGAATGAACTAGACTGATCTGGAATGACTAGCTCAACAGAAGAAAGATTGATCTAGCCAGTGATGAACTGCTCTGCTGTTGTGTCATCTTTTTTTCTGAGCAATGTCAAGAGAGAGGAGGAAGCAACTCTAAGCAGAGGTGGCCTATCTACATGAAAAAAAAAATCACTGATAATTTATTTAATCACTTTCATTTGGCTTCAGACCACAACAGAGATGAAGCTGCAACTTGATCTTTCAGCTCCTTTTGACTCCATGTACATCAAAGAAGAATGTAGAAATATTGGAGAGAGTTCTGAGAAGAGTCACAAGAATGATGAAAAGACTAGAAAATCTGCTTTGTAGAACTCAATCTATTTAGTTTAACAAAAAGAAGGTTAAAGGAAGACTTTATTACAGTCTATTAATACCTACATGGGAAACAGATATTTAATCTAGCAAACAAAAGTATAACATGATCCAGGGACTAAAAGTTGAAGCTGGACAAAGCCACACTGGAAATAAGTGGAAAATTTTGAAACACTGAAAGTTAGTCACTGGAACATGCCATGTCATAGTCTCCACTGTACATAGTTTTTAATTCATGATGGGTTGTTTTTTTGAAACAGTGACTCTCAACTTTCCCAGACTACTGCATCCCATCAGAAGTCTGATTTGTCTTATGTACCTCCAAGTTTCACCTTATGTAAAAAATACTTGTTTACAAAATCAAACATAAAAATGTAAGAGGGTGAGTGCACACTATTACTAAAAAATTGCTTACTTTTTCCTTTTTGCCATATATTTCTAAAATAAATCAATTGAAATGTAAATATTGTGCTTATGTTTCAGTGTATAATATATAGAGCTGTATAAACAAGTCTGTGTGAAATTTTAGTTTGTACTGACTTTGCTAGTGTTTTTAATGTATCCTGGTATAAAATTAGGCAAACGTCTAGATGAGTTGGTGTAGCCCTTGGAAGACCTCTGTGTACTGCCACTGGTACATATACTTCTGGTTGAGAACCAGTGTTCCAAAAGATCTGCTTTCGGAATTACTTTTGGGAAGTTCTCTGGGCTGTGCTATGGAGCCTTAACACACAGTGTCTTCATGTTGTAATCACAATGGTTCCTTCTGGCCTTGAAAATGCTGAAACTATGGCTGTGTCTAGACTATACCTCTCTGTCTACAGAGAGATGTAGATTAGATACATTGAAAGTGCAAATGAAGCCGGGATTTAACTATCCCATGCTTCATTTGCATAAACATGGCTGCCACTTTTTTTTGAAATGGAGATTTTTGGAAAAAATGGCAGTCTAGATGTGGATCTTTCAAAAAATAAACTCTTTTTTGAAAGATCCTGTAAACCTCATTTTATGAGGGATAACGGATCTTTCAAAAAAAGGTTGTATTTTTGAAAGATCCCCGTCTAGACTGTCTGGTTTTTTTCGAAAAAGCTCCGTTTAGAAAAAAAGCGGCAGCCATGTATATGCAAATGAAGTGTGAGATATTTAAATCCCAGCTTCTTTTGCACTTTCGATGTGCCTAATCTACATCACTCTGTCGACAGAGAGGCGTAGTCTAGACATACCCTGTGGCTACATCTAGACTGACATGATTTTCCGCAAATGCTTTTAATGGAAAAGTTTTCCGTTAAAAGCATTTTCAGAACAGAGTGTCTAGATTGGCACGGACGCTTTTCCGCAAAAGCACTTTTTGTGGAAAAGCGACCGTGCCAATCTAGACGCGCTTTTCCGCAAAAAAGCCCCGATTGCCATTTTCGCGATCGGGGCTTTTTTGTGGAAAACAAATCTGAGCTGTCTACACTGGCCCTTTTGCACAAAAGTTTTGCGCAAAAGGACTTTTGCCTGAACGGGAGCAGCATAGTATTTCCGCAAAAAGCACTGATTTCTTACAGTAGGAAGTCAGTGCTTTTGCGGAAATTCATGCGGCCAGTGTAGATAGCTGGCAAGTTTTTCCAGAAAAGCAGCTGATTTTCCGGAAAAACTGGCCAGTCTAGACACAGCCTGTGAGTATACTGGCAGGAACTGACAGAACTGTGCTATATACTGTTTTGTGATTGTCTCTGAAAAAGAAATTTTGTGCTACTGCTCCTGTACCCTGGGGCACTCACATGTGGAGTCCCACAGGACTATCATCACACTTCTATTATTAGTGGCAATTGCGAGTTAAAACAGGCAATAACACAAAACATACACCAATAACTGCATAGCTACATGTCTCTTTTTCATTCAGCACAGGCAGTGATTTCTGCTAACTATTTCAGTGCATAAAGGAATTGACATATGTATGAGCAGCTGACTCAAACTTAACTCTGGATCGGCTGAATTGAGCTTAGTATTCCAAAGAGCTGCACAGCTTTATCTTCCTATGCTAAATCCATAGGGAAATCTTTAGGGTGTGTCTAGACTACATGCCTCCGTTGACGGAGGCATGTAGATTAGCCAGATCGGAAGAGGGAAATGAAGCCGCGATTAAAATAATCGCGGCTTCATTTAAATTTAAATGGCTGCCCCGATCTGCCGATCAGCTGTTTGTCGGCAGATCGGGGCAGTCTGGACGCGATGCGCCGACAAAGAAGCCTTTCTTGATCGACACAGGTAAACCTGGTTTCATGAGGCATACCTGTGTCGATCAAGAAAGGCTTCTTTGTCGGCGCATCGCGTCCAGACTGCCCCGATCTGCCGACAAACAGCTGATCGGCAGATCGGGGCAGCCATTTAAATTTAAATGAAGCCGCGATTATTTTAATCGCGGCTTCATTTCCCTCTTCCGATCTGGCTAATCTACATGCCTCCGTCGACGGAGGCATGTAGTCTAGACACACCCTTAGTGTTGCTGGACAGCCACAGGGAAACGTGGTTTCTTTACCATAATTTCAAATTCCCCTCAAGCCCCACACATGTGGGGTTCCCATGGAAGGGCTCCGGATGGGTAAAAGAGTATTCCACCTCTGTTTCCAATCCATTCATTTCTTAATAGTCTACCCCACTTGACCATGAAGACCCTACCTTTGCTTCTCTCCATGCTGCTGAGGGGAATACAGAGTCCACACAACCATTCTATTTGAATGTAGAAGAATCTCCATGAAACTCTACTAGAAATAGAGTCCATATCCACTTTGAAGGCCAGACATTGCAGAGCAGCACAGTGATGAACACCAGAGTATGTTTGACACAGAAAGGCTAGGCCAGTGGTATGCATGTGTATCACACAGGGCCAAAGTCACCCTGCTAGCACAGGGTTATACAAATGACACCTCTCCGTTCTAGCCTGGCCTTTTCTATGTTGAGAGATTCACTCTTGTTTCAACTGCCACCCTCCCATAGTGGGTCTGCCAATTGAAAGCAGCTTTAGTTTCCCCTGCCAGTTCTGAGTGAGTTTGCTCCCCTTCTGTTCCTCCTGGCTGCCCTGACCATGACTCCTCGCTGGGCAGAGCCACGCACTTTTCAGGCTATACTGGCAGCCTGAAGCAGGGAAGTTGTTGCTGAAATCTCCTGCTGGCAAACACGTTGTTTCTGAGGACGTGTGACCAACATGGCGATTACCTGAAACATAGTGGACAAACTTTACTGAATTAAGTCTAAGTGTTTTAGGAGTTCATTGTATTCAAAATACAATTGTGTAGGTATTACTGTGGGACTGTATTAATGTTGCTGCAGGGGTGGGGGAGGAGGCATGAGTAATTTAAATATGGGAACGGTTTTGAGCTTCAAAGAAAGGCCTATTGGAAACGATGTGCCAGACAGGAATTAATTTTTAAAGTTAAGAGGGCTTCCCAGGAAAGCTGTAAGGGAAGGGGTATGCAAATGGACTCCCCCCACCTCAGCCTTTTGAAGCTTCCCCCAAGGAAAGTATGTTTTTCTGCTGGTCGCCTATGACACAAGGACAGGCCAGAAACCCAGACAATATGCAGGAGTTGCAAATTCATGGGATGCTTTTTCTGAGCCAGGGAAGTTATGAATTTGTACACACACACACACACACACACACACCCACACACACACGCACACACACACACACACACCCCTGCGTGGAGTCTGCAGGACTGAGACCTTTAGAAGGAGGGTAATTTCTGGTTTATTAGCACTTGTGCAGGTTCTTTTATTGTTACTCTGTGTTCTCTGAGTTCACATTAAAAATAAGATGTGCTTTCTTAGGCTGTGTCTATACTGCCCCCGGTTTGCACAAAAAATATGCAAATGAGGCAAAGTGTGGAATATCACCACTCCTCATTTGCATAATTAATTAAGCTCCGTTATTGCACAAGAGCCTTTTGCGCGAAAAGGAGCCATCCACATGGCTCCTTTTTGCACAAGAAAACCGCTCTGGCGCAAGAGCCATTCTTCCCCCCAAAAATGCGGAAGAACAGCTCTTGCACAAGAGGGGGGTTTTGCGCAAAATGGGGGCAGTGTAGACATAGCCTTGGGGAAAACAGTATATACCATTTGGTTATAAACAGGGTAACTGCTCACAGCTATAGTACCTTACAACTGTGGGCAGGTATGCTCTTTATAGCCTTTGAGGAGAACAGCAAAGCAGCTCTGCTTAGGCAACCTGACTTGCCGGGGAATTCACAGCAAAGGCAGGGAACTGTGCAGCCTAGAAATACACATCTCACTCTCTCCTGCCTATTAGGGGTACCCCAACCCAAGAAAAGTGACTGTTGGGGAACCTGAAAGTGGGATTGCAAGGGCAGTCACCCTGAACTGTGACAGGGCCCACACCCTGATTTTGATCCTTTTCCACCCCATCACAAGCTTGTATGGCAGAACAACTCAAACTCTGAAATGCACTAAAAATGCTGGTGAAAGTCAGCGGCTTGCCAGAAAAAGACTAAAGGAAAATTCACAAGAGATCCATAAATGGCCAGATAATCCAATCAGTGTGGAGTTCTCCTGAAGTTGTTTTGTTTTTTTATTAATTTTATATTAATTTAGCCTTGCGTAATCCAGAGTTTAGCATCTGTACTGGCAAACTCATTCAAAAAATCCTGAGTCAGACCTTAGAATCATGAATGGTTTAAAAATCATACAACATATTTTTTATTTATTTTCTGAACCAGCAAGGTTTGTATTTTCCAGATTCTCTGCAACTATGAGGGCTATCCACTTTTTTAAAAAATAAAAGAGAGCTGAGATTCTCATGCAATCACATGACTAAATGAGCTAAGGCCTCAGAAAAAAACCCCCACCAGCTATTGCAAGACTCATGGTAAAAATCACAAAAGTTGGCAATATTTTGGGATTGGGGAGAGGTATATAGAAGCCAAAAGTAATATTTATTAGTAAAACCCTACTTCTTTTTCAGAATTTCAGTATATGTGGAAGAGATTAACACAGAAAGATGCAAAGGCTTCCAGCTGTGAAGGAATAAATGATACTTTATGAAAAAGAAAATATAACTACCAAACTTTTCATTTTTCCTGTTACTTGATTCTGAATGTCAGAGTGGTAGCCATGTGAGGGTATGTCTACACAGCAGTTATTACAAAATAACAGCCATTATTTCGAAATAACTTCACTAGTGTCTACACAAGCCAACCTCTATTTCGAAATTAATTCGAAAGAGCAGAGGACTTATTTCGAAATTGGTAAACCTGATTCCATGAGGAATAACACCAATTTCAAAATTGCTATTTCGAAATAAGTGCTGTATAGACACTTATTTCGAAATAGAGGGCCTCCAGCACTTCCCAGGGTACCCTGGTGGCCCCTCTGGCCACAATCAGGAAAACTCCTCTCCTCCCTACCCTCCCCGGAGCCCTTAAAGAGGTAGAGTCTGTTTAGCCACAGTCTCTGTGCCAGCTCCAGACCTTCCAGCCCAGAGCCAGCAGTCGCTGCCCCTGACCCAATTGCCTCAACATGAGCAAGGCAGCCAGTGCCAGCCAGTCCTCCGCTGCTCCCCAGGAGCAGTCTGTCAGCTCCCAGGAGCCTGCCAGGGACCGGAAAAGGTGGGAGCCTTCCTGGTCCAGAGATCATGGACCTGATTGAGTTTTGGGGGGAATCATCCAACGTCCATGATCTCCGCACTAGAGGGATGGCTGCCAGCCTGGTCACCAAAGGCCACATGCGAAGCCAGGAGCAGGTTCGCATGAAAATAAAGAAGCTGCGGCAGGCCTATGTCAGGGCCAGAGGGTGGTGAATGTGATCAGCACCCCTCAGCCATGATTCAAAGCCCTTTATAAATCCTAATTAATCTTTCCATCGGACCTGTGCAGTGGATATTGTAAATGTTTTGTTACCCATATTTTACAAATGGTAGAACTAAGACACAGAGGGTGAGACAATGAAGTTACACTAAATTGTACCAATGGAGCACCTTGTTCAGTGATTTAACAACAGAGTTAGTCAGGACAGAACCAAAAATAAAACACAGGATTCCACAGGTCCTACTCTTTGCTCCAACCACTGGGCTTCTTCATGTGAAAATGAAATCATGGCATCACAGCCAACTGTATCGGAGTCTAAAAAAAGAGCCCACAGTTTTATAAAGGTTATAAAGGGTAATAAAACTGACAGGATTTGGAAACATAAGGTTTAACCATCTTCTTCTCCCATGATAGAAAGAAGAAAGAAAGAGAAAGAAAAAAAAAGCTCCTACTGTGGCATATGAGAGCTAGAAGAATTTAATTTTCTGGTCTGTTTGTTCCAGCATGCTTCTCTAGGTTTGTCATCAGTTCCACCGAAACACTGGGAATGCAAACGATATTTTAATTCAGATTACTGTATTTGATTCATTCCATTTTTCCTTGTAAAATTGTCTTCTGTAAAATTAGGTCTCATATGAAACAGTTATAATCTGCTGCTAGTCAGTACATTAGTACCTATTAAAACTGACCACAGTAACATGCTGTACAACCCACTTGTTGTAACATGCAAAAAAACCACCAGAATTACTTCAATATGGGTGGAGCATATCAAAGCATACAAAAATGTTCAAAGTCAAAGGGTCATATACAATACTGCACAGACTGAGCAAAAAACAAGCAAAAGCACAGCCAATTGTTTTGTAAATCCCACAACCACTTCTCTCTTCTGTGTCAATTTCTACAGTGTTTTCTATATCTGTTCCATCTGTGGCAGCATTTTTTAAAATGTTGTATTCTACACTTATGAGGTCCATATTGCTTTTCAAGCACACAAGGCCTGAGTTCACAAAACAAATGTTAAGACACTTTTCTATTAATTATACTGAACTCAATTTTTGCAAAAGGTTCTTATGGACATCAACTCACCACCATTGACATTAAAAGCTTAAGAATCTGATCCAGAACTCAGAGACGATCCCAGAATTGCTGCTCACAAAACTAAACCTCTAAGTCATGCCACATAAAGAGTCTTGGCTTTTAGCAGAATTGTCCTTGGTGATAAGATCAATGGGGAGGGAGATGAATCAGTAATTCAGTGCTTTGATAGTCTCAGATAGGTGCTACAGAAAGCTTTAAACAACCCATGCTTGCTAAATTAAGCAAAACTCCAGCTATACCCTTTACTGTGGACAGAAGCAATGCTGAAGGGGCTTTTCCACTGCACTGTTTGCAGAATGGAGATATGGTATGATATAGTGATAAATAGGGCCCAACCAAATTCATGACCATGAAAAATGCAGCAGGGACCATGAAATATGGTCTTCTGTGTGCTTTTACCCTATACCATGCACATTTCACAGGGGAGATCAGTGTTTCTCCAATTGGGGGTCTTGACCTAAAAGTGAGCTTTAGGGGAGTTGCAAATTATTTTAGGGGGGTTGGAGTATTGCCACCTTTGCTTCTGCACTGCCTCCAGAGCTGGGCATCCGAAGAGTGGTGACTATGGGTCAGGCACATAATTCCTTTGGGGGCCAGGACCCTTACAATTAGAAAACTGTGCAATTTCACATTTAAATAGCGGAAATCATGAAATTTACAATGACTGTAAAATTGACCAAAATGGACTGTGAATTTGGTAGGGCCCTACAGATAAGTTAACAATAACCTTCAAAGGACAAGAATTGTGTTCATAAACCAGGAAAGCCCTTGAGTAAACACTGTTATGGGCTTTCTAGCATGCAGAATTCTGAAAATTTGTAAACTCCAATATTGCTGGAATATAACATGTGGATCAAACTACCTCTTGAGTGTATTCAGCTGTGAGAAGCAGAATATATGTGCCAGAACACCAATAACATTGTGTAAAGGGAGCATACCAAGTATGCTTGCTGAGCTGCATGTGACACAAGATTAGCATTAGTTGAGACACCAAAGCAGGGCTTATTTCTACTACGGGAAGATTTACTTCTCTGCAGGGCCATCACAATGTGTAGGCACTACTTGCATCTTTGTTTAACCCTCCCACTGCTTTCATTCCAGGCTGGCATGGTGTTGCAGATGAGCCCATACTTGATTCTTCTGAAACCCATGCTATGAACAAGTCCCAACAGACTATTAGATGCTAAAGAGCATCTCCTTATGCATTTATTAACAGAAAAGCCAATGCAGAACATAAACAAAACTTTTACCACAAAACTTTCAGCTGGGAGACTAGTTCATTCTTTGTCCATCTGTTCTGACCCCAGGGCATCCCCAGGGGGTCTTTTCAGTTCCAGTCTTTTGTCCCTAGGGGTATGTCTACACTACCCCGCTAGTTCGAACTAGCGGGGTAATGTAGGCATACCGCACTTGCAAATGAAGCCCGGGATTTGAATTTCCCGGGCTTCATTTGCATAAGCGGGGAGCCGCCATTTTTAAAACCCCGCTGGTTCGAACCCCGTGCAGCGCGGCTACACGGGGCACGAACTATGTAGTTCGAACTAGGCTTCCTAGTTCGAACTACCGTTACTCCTCGTGGAATGAGGCCTACCGTTACTCCTCGTGGAATGAGGCCTACCGTTACTCCTCGTGGCCAACACTAGGTACCCTGGAGGGGATGGACCGAAGACAATGACCGAGCCATTTGTCTCGTGCCATCCATCTCCAGCCTTCCACAAACAAGGCCAGGGACACCATTTCTAACCCCTGGCTAATACCACCCCATGGACCCAACCTCCATGAATTGATCTCACTTCTCTTTAAACTCTGTTATAGTTCTACCCTTCACAGCCTCCTGCAGCAAAGAGTTCCACAGGTTGACTATTTGCTTTGTGAAGAAGAACTTTCTGTTATTAGTTTGAAGCCTGCTACCCATTCATTTCATTTGGTGTCCTCTAGTCCTTCTATTATGCGAACTAATGAAGAACTTTTCTTTATGCACCCTCTCCACACCACTCATGCTTTTATAGACCTCTATCATATCCCGCCTCAGTCTCCTCTTTTCTAAGCTGAAAAGTCGCAGTCTCTTTAGCCTCTCTTCATATGGGACCTGTTCCAAACCCCTGATCATTTTAGTTGCCCTCCCCTCTCCCACCCTCTGTCTTCCCCTCTCCCACCTCTTTTTCCCAGTCTCCCCGAGTTTTTTTCAATAAAGAGAGTTTCTATTTTTGAACACACGTGTCCTTTATTTTGTACATCAGGAAGGGGGGCTAGGGAGGAGTAAGTGGAAGGAGGTGAGGGAGGAATGGGGTACGAGCCCCCGATGGGAGGACTGGGGTGGCTCTGCGGGCTCCTCGGGGTGGAAGCTCTCCTGCAGCCCCCTGGTTGACCCTCCCCCCCCCCCTCCGATGGCAGCTTGTGACAAGTGCAGCCGGGCTGATGGCCGAGTGCTGTGATGTGCCCAGTGTGGGCACTCCAAGCCAGGACTGCTTTGCAAGCGGGGAACCCCTGAGAACTGTCTGTCTGGGGTGGGGGTCGGGTCCCTTTAAGCACAGCCCTCGGCTAGCCTGAGACAGCAGCTCCACGCTCTAAGTCCTAATCTGATGCCCTGCCGGCACTGCTTCCGGCCATCCTTAACCCCGGTTCAGGGTCCACTCAATGTGGACATGCTAGTTCGAATTAGCAAAATGCTAATTCGAACTAGTTTTTAGGTCTAGATGCGCTAATTCGAATTAGCTTAGTTCGAATTAACTAATTCGAACTAAGTTAGTTCGAATTAGTGCTGTAGTGTAGACATACCCATACCTCTTTAATTAATCATTTCATATACAATTACTAACTCAGCATATGAACGCTGTCATAATAATTGTGCTTGAAGACAACATTTGGCCCCTGCTCTTAAAAACAAAGGAAGGGGGGTTACTGAAGAAGTTATTTAATTATATCCTTCTTGCACCAATGTTGGGACACAGGGCAAAAACTGATCTCTGGTAGCCCTCATTGCCAATGCTACTCCTTTCATCTGCTCTTTGGTGTGCAGACTAATTGTTCTGCCTTTCCTGCTAACAGTTCTTCTTAAAGTTTCACTTGGGCACTCTCATTTCCTCACACTACCTGGTTGCTAGTTGACAGCTTCATATGGGAGTCTGCATCTGGAATACATACCCCAAATGTGTCCAATGCTCCCATCTAATTCTAGACAAGACAAGCTGCTGGTTGGTAATTTCCTGCCTCTCTTAATTGGTGTTAAAAATCTCTCCATCCAACATCCAGAATCTTTGTTAGGCATTTGTTTCCAGACATCTGGTTTTCTAGATAACATTTTAATAGCTCTCCAGCTCTTGCAGCTGTGTATTAGCACGGAGTTACATTTGAGTTGAAAATCCTCTGTTTTGTTTTGGTGTTGTATCGCTTTGATTTCCATATGTTGTTGAGTTGAAAGTGAATGCTCTGGATGCCTCTCTTATCTTTGAAGTCACTTCTTCCTTGAAGTCTCTTCATTGGCTAATACCACCCAGGTAAATGAACTGGTTCTTGATGGTTTTACTTTCTAATATGATGCTACCACTCAGTGTTTGGGTTTGAAGGCTGTTTTGACATAGCAGATTTTAAGTCTTGCTTGGCCTGCCAAAGTGTTTGTCTTATCACGCTACTGGTTGAACCTCTCTAGTCTGGCACCTTTGGAATCTGACCAGTGCCGAACCAGAGAGTTTGCTGAACCATGGGAAGTCATTATTGTCTAGCAGCATTACCAACACTTCCCCTGCTTACTGGGCTCTTAGAAGACATTTAGGGGTAAACTAGAGCTAAATAACAGCACAGAACACTGAGAGCCAGCACTGGTGGCTGTAAATAAACTTTATGGGACTGTGGGAAACTTAGCCACACCCATGATAAGTGGACATCTGGCTTAATAAAATCATGCCGGACCATAAATGTTGTCACACAAGAGAGTGCCAGATTAGCGAGGTTCAACCTGTATTGAACGACACTTCCCAAAAGCTACAACCAGTGAAATCTGGGTCCACTAGGAATTTGGCATTTACCCCTGTAATGCTGGTGTGGCAACACCATACAATAGCAGAGATAGAAAGTAGCTGTGTTTCATGTCAGTGTGCACACTAAACCACTCCATTGTCCGGCTGTTCTCTCTTATGGGGCAGTTTGCAGCACTGTATGTAGCCTTAATGAAGTTGATGACTTTACTTGGAATTCCATAAAACTCAAGAATATTCCACAATGTGTGCCTATGCAGGTTGTCAATCCTTTTGAAAAAAATCAATTAAATGGATAATACATGGAGCCTGCCATGTAATGTTCCCTCTAATCATTTCCATCCATGTGTGGATTTTTGCCAGCCATGTGCAGATTACATTTTTATGTGCAAACATGCACCACCAGTGGAATAAAAAAAGCTAGCCATGGGAGCTCTGCTAATCAGCTGGGCAGCATTTTTATCTCTCCTGAATGGGCGCACAAGCACATGGGTTAGAGGGAACACTGCTGCTATGATATACACATTCTACCTTTTTATTTATGTAACCAGTGAATGATCTAGGTTGTCCAACTCCTTTCTTTTCTGTCATCTGGTGTTTTACCTGTCCTGCTGTACCATTTTGTTTGATGCTAGTAAATCATTCTGACCAAAAAAAACCAACAACCAAAACCTTAAGAAAAAACCAGACATATCTGCAATCAGGCAAATCTAACATTTATGTGTAACATTTTCATGGTATGGAGAGAGGTAAGTTATTATTGCCCTTTACAAGAAAAAGTAAAAGAAAACAGAGGGATAAGCACAATTTCAGGGAGATAGGAATTCCCATTCCAGAATAGATCAATGGCTGCTCTACCTAGTCCATGATGCTATTAGAATGGTGGCTAGCATGCACTTTTTCAGAAGAAGAGAGAAAACCCACATAATATAAAATTATGTAATAATGTGGCCACGGGAGCAGTTTTTGCTTTAGTTCAGTGCTTGCTAAAAATTGTTGAAGATTTCTAACTTGCATGGGGAGTTTAGGAGAAATTTCTTATCTGTTCATGCTTATTTCTTTCATTGGAACCCACCTTCAGGATTACCATGTGGTTGATGAGGAAGAGAGAGTTACTCACTTGGTGCAGTAACGTCTGTTCTTCGAGAGGTGTCCCCCTGTGGGTGCTCCACTGAGGGTGTCGAGCTCGTCCCAGCACCGCAGTCTAAAGAATCTTCATCAGCAGTAGCCCAGCTGGATCGTGCATGCACACGTGTTGTCTCGTGCTGTTTGTGTCCTTTCGCGGAATGTGGTCTGGCCCCGTTAGTTCCTCCTAGCTGGGAGCATCTGAAAAAGACAAAAAAATGTAGCTCTGAAGCAGGGAGGAGGGTGGGATGTGAAGTACCCACGGGGACACACATCTTGAAGAACAGAGGTTACTTCACCAGGTGAGTAACTCTCTCTTTTTCGTCGTGTAATGTCCCCATGGGTGTTCCACTGAAGGTAAGTATGTAGCAGTGGTCCAGTGCTATTCATGTGCTTCGGACTCATGGCCACTGCACAGTCGTTCTTCAGTATTTTCGCGAGGGCATAATGTCCGGCGAAGGTAAGAGCAGAGGACCAAGTTGCTGCATGGCATATGTCCTGTAGTGGTACGCCCTTAAGGTAAGCTGTGGAGGTGGTCATCCCTCTAGTGGAATGGGCTCATGATCGGTGCAGTAGAGATCTATTGCGCAAGATGTAACATCGTGTAATGCAAGAGACGATCAAGTTGGAAATGTGTGGAGAGCTGTTGGCCTTTTGAACATTCTGCTGTAGATAAGAGGAGACACTGTGACTTTCTGAAAATGCGTGTTCTTTCAAGATAAAAGGCCAGCGCTCTTGTGATGTCCAGTGTATGAAAGCACGACTCTTCCGCAGTGGAACGAGGTTTTGGATAGAATGTCGGCAGGGATATTGGTTCATTTTTATGAAAGACGGAGTTCACCTTTGGTAAAAAGGGAGGGGAACGCGAAGCACTACCCCATGCTCAGTGAATAATGTGTAGGGCAGATCAGCAGAGAGAGCCACTAATTCACTCACACGTTGTGCTGAAGTTATGGCAAGCAAGAACGCCACCTTCACAGTGAGAATGTGAAGATCGCATGTTGCAAGTGGCTCAAACGGGTGGGGGGGTGTGAGTCAAGGTGTCCAGAACCAGACCTAGGTCCCACGGTTCTGGCAGAATCCTGTGAGTGGGGTACAGATTTACGAGCCCCTTTAAAAATCTTTGGGTTAATGGGTGAGCAAATACTGAATGATCATCAATGGGAGGTCGGAAGGCCAAGATTGCCACCAGGTGAACCTTGAGGGAAGAAATCACCAGGCCCGCTGTCTTTAGATGTAGGATAGAATTGAGAACTTGTTGGATAGGCAGGGAAAGATGGTTGAAGCCTCTTGCTGAACACCAGGACGGGAACCGATACCATTTGTTGAGGTAAGTCTTTCGAGTGGTGTGGCATCTGCTGTGTATAAGCACATGTTTCACCGCCTGAGAACAGCTCATTTCCGGTGCTTGGAGCCAACTAGAAGCCACACAGTGAGGTGCATGCGATTGATGTGTGGGTAGATTACCGGTATTGTACCATGCTGTTGAGACAGTAAGTTGTATAGCTTCGGCAGTCGTCATGGTCGGGACGCCGACATTCACGATAATTGCATTAGCCTGTCTGTTGGGGCCAAAAGGGCGCTATCAAAATCACTGCTGCACCATCTAATACTATCTTCTCCAGTACTCTCGAGGTGAGTGGGAAGAGGGGAAAGGCATAGAGCAAGTGGTGAAGACTCCAGTTGAGCAGGAAAGCGTCTCTAAGGAAGCTGCGCTGATGCCCATTCATGAGCAATAACGATGGTACTTTTTGTTGAGGTGAGTGGCGAAGAGGTCTATACTGGGGAATCCCCAGTGTTGGAAAAGATCATGAATGACTTCATTGTGCAACTCCCATTCATGTTGTGGAAGGAATTATCTGCTAAGGGTATCGGTGATGAAGTTGTCCTTGCCGGGAAGGTATGTCGCAGTAAGGGCAATACTGTGTCGAATGGCCCAGTTCCAGAATTGGATGGTCTCCACACAGAGGGATCGAGAGCGAGCGCTACCTTGCTGGTTGATATAGTAAACCATGCATATATTGTCGGTGAGGACCTGAACTGTAAGACTTCGGATCATGCGAAGGAAATGTTTGCAGGTGTTGAATACCACTCGTAACTCAAGGAAGTTTATGTGCTGCAGGGACTCTTGAGTCCAGAGACCCTGAGCCCAGTGTGGTCTTGCAAATGGGCACCATTGTGATTTGGACTATGGGTTTCTGACCATGAAAGGGGACACCTGTTAGCATGTTCTTAGGATTGTTCCACCATGCTAGTGAGCCTCTGACATCTTTTGGAATGGAGACTGACCTGTGTGTGCTCTGGACACTTGGCATATATAGTGTGAATAGCCAATGTTGAAGGCCCCGCAGATGAAGCCTTGCGTGAGGCACCACATCCGTGGTGGCAGCTATGTGCCCTAACAGTAATAGGCAGGTAAGTAGATGGAATTTGGGAGCAATCAGATAAAGTTTGAACTAGGTCTTGGATGATGTAAAACCTTTTTAGGGGTAAGTAAGCTCTTGCGGTTGATGAATCGAGCCTGACACCAATTAATTCTAGGGAGTGATTTGGCGTTACGGAAGATTTGTCGAAATTCATTATGAGCCCCAGAGCTTTGAACACTGTCGTTGTGCTGACCGCCCATGTAGCCTCGTTCAATGTGGGAGCCTTCAGTAGACAATTGTCCAAATAAGTGAAGATCATGATGTTGAAACACTGAAGGTAGGCAGCCACAATGTGAGTGCCCATCTGATGCGGGCATGGCATCCCAGCATGCCTAACATTTCTTGAAACTGGGAGACCCTGGCATAAGGATTGTTTTCTTCCTTCTTGCTCATCTTTGGTTGTGGGTTTTTTTGTTTGTTAGTTTGTGTAGGGCAACTCTAACAAGGATGTATAACTAGGATGAAAAGATTTTTTTTTAAACTGAAGTATATGAACTATAACTAATGAAACAACTACTAACAAGAACTGGTGAATGAATGAACTATTTCTATTTCTATGTCTATTTTCCCATTCGCCTCAGAGTGGAGAGGGAGTTTGTCCTGACTCCGTCAGTGGCTACGGACAGTTAGAAAGGAACTGACAGGGCTGGACTACACTCTGCAAAAGGGCACGAACGGCATGAGACAACACATGCGCATGCGTGGTCCGGCTGGGCTACTGCTGATGAAGATTCTCTGGATTGCGGTGCCGGGAGGAGCCTGATACCTTCACTGGAGCACCCATAGTGACACTACTCGATGAAGAAGCTGTCAGTTCTAGGTAGTTACAGCTCAACCTTACAATCTGATTATATTACAATCGTTCTAGCCGTACATGGAAGCTATATTCTCATGCCTGCTTTTTGCTGAGGGGCTTTGTAGATATTTTATAGACTGATCAAGTCACCCCATGTGCTTCTCCTTGTTAAGCTAAACTAATTGAACTCCTTGAGTCAATCGCTATATGGCAGGTTTTCCAATCCTTTAATCATTTGCATGGCTCGTCACCAAAACCTCTTCCATTTATCAACCTCCTTTTTGAATTGTAGGCACCAGGCCTAGATGCACTATTCCACCAGCAGCCATACCAGTTCCAAATAAAAAGGTAATATAAATGCTCTTCTACTCAATATTCCCTTTCGTATGCATCCTAGGATTGCATTAGCCCTTTTGGCCACAACATCATACTGAATATGCCCCCAGAAATCCTAACCCCCAACCTGGATAACTACAGTGCCAATGCGAATATGGCTCCATGGTCATATGCAAGCCTAGCCACGCATGCATAGAGCCTGGAGCTGGGTACAATCTGCAGTGTAGACCTGACCTCCAGGCCTCCCTGCTGGTGAGACAAGAGAAGGGTTTTTTTCTTTTGTTTTGTTTCTTAGATGTTGGACTTCCCCTCTTCCCAGCAGAACGTGCTCTCTATGTCAACTGCCTTCATTAGTGCCTCCACACATATAAACTCCATAATGATCTCATTTTAACCCCTCTTCAGAAAGATGGCACCTCCAGCAGCATGGTACCCCCCATTAGCACCAGGCTGGGGCCCTGGTTCAGTAGGGATTCAGTAGGATGTGGGCCTCGTCCAATCAGAATTATTTCCAAAGTAACCAACTCAAATGTTACAAATAATTTTGTTTCAGGTGAGTAATGAAGCTGCTAGATGAGATGAATTCTTAGAACACAAGTCCTAGACAACACTAGAGAAAAAAGGGATACAGTCTTACAGAAACACTTGTGAACAAAATGTTTTATAAAGATTTTTTGAGGAATCAGCAGCTCTTATCTCCAGCCTGGAGACTTGAAGAGACAAATAAAACAATAAATTGCAGATGCAACATACGCCAGAGCCCACTTTGTCGAGTAAATAGTGAGCTCTTGCTATCTTCTGGCTTACTAACAGTACATTTCAGTCTGCCAGTTTTATTTTAAAGATAAGGCCAATTATTTAGTCTTCCTTCCAAAAGTAATAATGTTTGGTTCCTTAAATTTCAACGTCGCTTCATATTCCATTGTTTATATCATGGCCTGTCACAGATGACATAAGATCTTGTCACACTCCATAAAAATCAAATGCAAACATATATCCACATTTCATGGAGAACCATTTTTTTTAATCAGATGAAAAGTTGATTTAAAGACCACTGCCTCCACACTTCTAGCACACGGCAAAGGTTCCACCAAAAGACACCCGTTCAGAAAGGCCTGAGAGACTAAATAAAATAAACATGGGGATTTCATTTTTAAAATAAACATAGTTTTTAAATGATGTTCTGATTTATTCCTCCCATTATTGGAATGTTTTCTACTCCCGAGTTTAGTTTACATCATCCTAAGAGTCCAAAGGAAGTTTTGGCAGATTGAAGACTTTTCCTGAGGATCCTAGAGGGTTGAGATATAGTTGCATAAGTGTTTTCTTCTTGCACTGTTTCACACTTCTGAATTAAAGTAACATTACATTTTGGAACAGTCTCAGCTGCCATGCTAGGTCACTTGAAGTTGCATCAACAAATAAGGCCAAAGAAAAGAGGACCAACAGAAAGTGATTAATGAACAATTTGAACATCAAAACTCCGAGACTGCTGCCCGAGTAGCTTTGTAGCCAATCTTTTTGGTACAAAAGACGTGGCATAAAGATAAGAGGCAGAGCACTTAAGACATGTTTACAAAAATTAAACCACTGACTTGGCTGTAGTTGAAGTAAATTCTGCTTCCTGCTATGCACTGATCATTTACAAAGGGATGATTGGCAAAAGTTTCTTCTTCTTTCCTGGCATTGTCTGTGGGCGTCATGCCAAATGCAGAACTTAAACCACATGAAAGTGCATCAAGGTATTAGCATTTTTGAGGAGTTCAGCATCATGCACATTTCTAATCAGCTGCATATGCTTAGATCAGAGCCTCTAGAGGAGTTCCCTAATGGCAGGGTAATGTAATAGGACTGAAAATCCCAGTTTTTCCCCGTGAAATGTCATCAGGCAGAATTGAACCTGGGACCTCTGGAGCTTAGCACATGAGCTAAAAAGCTAACCACGCTGTAAGTGGTCTTGGTACTACTAGATTGGACAGAACACGCATCCCGTAGGTGTGTGGATCACACTAGCATGCTATAATGTAACAGAGCTTGATGTGGGACTCAGATGTGCATCCCTCAGCATACACACAGATTTTAAAAATGCCTGTGCTCTGCCTGCATTTTGTAGCTGAGCTCTGCATGGGCCCAGCCTTGTTCCTGCTGAAGTCAAAGCAAGTTTTATCATCAACTCTAATGGAAACAGGGTCAGGCTTTGGAACAAAACCCATCCACCAGAGCGTCTCCTAAACTGTGCCAAACAATACTGTTGCTTTCTTTCTAAAGTGAAATGTTGATGTGCTTTGGTAATTTTAAACTTGTCTCCATGAAAATTGATGTCATTTAAAATTGAGCAAAAATGTTTGGAGATAATCAAGCTATAATGTAAGAGTTGGTGACTTTGGATATTTAAGTACAGGGTGCTGATCTGAATTATCAAAATTTATAAAGAAGCTAGTGTGCAGTAAGGTTTTTCAGGGCACAGAGTATGCACTGCTTATATTTAACATAGTATGAATTGTTGCACAGCCAAATAGTTTTTTAAATGAACACCATTGTGGTTTGCTATGTCAATCATCTACCAGAAAGAGTTTCTAAACAGTGCTCATTGAGGGGGCTGTTCTGGTCTCAGGAGTCAATGAACTGTAGGTTATAGGGGTGCCTCATAAATCCACAGAGAGTTCCCTCCTTTTGGTTTACTTTTGCCAAATGACTGTAAAATCAAAAAACTACAAACTGATGAAACAGCATCTACAGCATCTCTTTTCAGGACACAAATATGCAGCGGCATTTTATATGCAAACTGCAACTGCAAATTTGTCAGGTACACATAGAAGGCCTGTTTGAAAACTTAGCAATGAGTGTGACTCTTTCAACATGCAATTCAGTGTTCTGGCGTCCTGTGATTAGGGTTGCCAGGTGTCCGGTATTGACCCGGACAGTCCGATATTTTCGCCTCCTGTCCGGTTAAAAAAAAATCAGAAAATACTGGACACCTAAAATGTCTGGAATTTTCTGATTTTTTCCTGGCCAGTAGGCAAAAATCCTAGGTGCAGGGGAACCGTCCAGCCCAGAGCAGGGAGACAAGATGACGGACGGCCACCAGCAGCCTGTTAGGGCCAAAAAGCCTAAAAAGTATTTCTTAAAGGGGCCACGCTGTAACTTATTTATTTATGTTTAACTACTCTCGTGTCCCTTTTTTTCCCTCAACAACTTTGGTTCTTTTTTTTTCTCAACAGAATTTTTTCCTTGGTATTTTTTCTTTGGGAGGTGGGGAGGGAGGGTGTTTAGTATTTTCGGTTAAACCATCTGGCAACCTTACCTGTGATATGGTTGGGGGAAACCCCGACTGGTGCAGGGCAAGCGTGCCTGCCTCTCTTCAGAAAGAGGTGGAGATACATACCTTACATCTATGTTTCTTCCAGCCCAAATCTGTACACCCACCCTTAGCCGTGGGGTGGTACTGCCTAGTGGACAGAGTCCCTTGGTTTGTCTTTGTCAGCTGGGCCACAGTGGCCCAGCGTCAATCAATCTGTACTTCTGGGCAGAGCCGTAGGGCCCACTGGCCAGAGTTGGGAATCTTGCTTCTTCTCGTTGGGCAGTAAGACCTGCTGGCCAGAATTGGGAAATCCACCCCTTCTTGCCGGTCAGTAAAACTCCGGGCCAGAGTCAGGAAATGGGAAGAAGGGTTGCAACCCCCGCAGAGGAATTTAGGCCCTCCCTCTCCATCAGAACCCAGCCCAGGGCCTATTAGTAACCATAACTCAGGCCACTGAGAGAGCAGGGAAAGGCTCTGTCCGAAACATGCTGACTAAAGACTTTGGCTCACTCAACAGTTTGTCAACACTTGCTCTTGCATTCCCCTGGGCTGCTTCCTGCCACCGTTCCTGCTGCTGTGACCTAGGCATTCATATTACCTTCAGGCTTCCTGTGGTGCCCCCTTCTCTGGTGCCTCTGAACCCTGCATGGCCTCTGTGGTTACCATGCCCTCTGTCTGACCTTCCATTTGAGCCATGATGTTCTTTTTATACTGGTACTCTTGGAGCATGCCTGGTAAGGTGGAGGGAGTGTGACACCCTCAGCCCACAATGAAGGGTTAACCTCTTACCATTCAGTGCAGGGCAGTATAGTCCACGACACTTCCTTTACACCCTCACCTCAGAGAGAAGAAATAGCCTTAACTCTTAATTCAGCCTTATCTCTTAATTCAGCCTTAACTCTGAATTTCCTTGTCATTCCATATTTGAAAAAGACCTTTAATGTTACTTGAGATGATGAGGAAGGTGGGCAAGGTGGGTGTGTATGACTCTTAGTAGACAGCGATGAGGAAACATTTTAAAAAGTGGGGGTGCTGAGCTTCCTTTCCCCACTCACTCCCACCCCCACGTGAGCCTAAAAGCAAAGCCCGGCAACTAGGGCCAGCAAACAAGTCCCCAGGCACTGGGTTATTGGCTGCTGGCACCCCACCCATTGTGTGGGGCTCTAACTGGGACCCCAGCAAATGGAACTGGCAGCAAAGCCCCTGGCACACAGGATAGCAGCTGAGAATCCAGTGCCCAGAGCCAGCAGCCAAAACCCCAGTGGCTGTGTCTAGACTGGCAAGTTTTTCCGCAAAAGCATTTGCTTTTGCGGAAAAACTTGCCATCTGTCTACACTGGCCGCTTGAATTTCTGCAAGAACACTGACATCCTACTGTCTGAAATCAGTGCTTCATGCAGAAATACTATGCTGCTCCCATTCGGGCAAAAGTCCCTTTTGAGCAAAACTTTTGCGCAAAAGGGCCAGTGTAGACAGCTCAGATTTGTTTTGCGCAAAAAAGCCCTGATCGCGAAAATGGTGATCGGGGCTTTTTTGCAGAAAAGCATCCGTGCCAATCTAGACGCTCTTTTCCGCAAATGCTTTTAACTGAAAACTTTTCCGTTAAAAGCATTTGCGGAAAATCATGCTAGTCTAGACGTAGCCAGTGTGTGGGGCTGGCAGCAGGGACCCAAAGTGCTAGGACAGGAGCCTGGGAGTGCTACAGCCCCCCCCTTGAAAGCCTAATTCCCCATCCCTATGTTAGTAGAAATTAATATTTTAGTTGGCTGGACAAGTTCAGGAGATTTTTGTAGCAAGCATTATGAGAAGGGATGTCTGGTATTAATGAAAGATTACAGTGAAAACGGTTGAGTGCCCTTCCTATGGTTTTCCACCTTGTATCCCCTCTCTTTAGAAATAGAGGTGGAGGTACATATCTTACATCTATGTTCCTTCCAGCCCAAGTCTATACACGCACCCTTAGCCATGGGGCAGTACAGCTTGTATGTAATATGAAGAATTTTAGGGTCTGATCCTAAAATCTCCTTCAGATGAATAGGATTGTTTCTTCCGACTCGAATGAGCTTTGAATCACTAAGTTCGGCATTAAAACATATTGACATTTTCCTCTGTACCACTATTTTCAAATCCACCAACCAACACCACAGAAACAAACTCTAGGGTTGACCCTGCAACCGTTACTCAGATAAGCTGTCCTGCTGGCTTCAAATAGGTCAGTCAGTCTAGGGCCCAGCTGTGAACAAGCATGCAGGGTAGTATGATGTCATAAGTCCTCAATTGTCTGCAGGAGCAACTGCCTCATAGATCACCAGGGCTGTCCCTCAGGGAGTGCGTCCCTTTGTGGCGGGGGGAGTGTGGGGAGAGGGCAGGGTGAAGCAGAGAAGGCTGCCACCAAGTTGCCTGCTTCTTGCTGCTGCAATGAAGCAGAATGACCTGGTTGGAAGATGGCAGCAGAGCAGACCAGGCAGCTGCGTCACTCTGCTTCTTGCAGCTCCTGCTGCTGCAGTGAGTGCAGGGGGAGAGGGAATCATACTCCTGCTGCTGACTCCAGGCCCCCCATGTAATCTTCCAGGACAGCCTGGGCCCAGCAGGCTAGCCACAATATAGGGGATCATCCCATCCATAGAACCGTTCAAACAGCTGCTGTGCTGCCGCCCCCCACCCCTAATCATGGGCATAGGTCAGTGCCCCAAGCCATCCTATAGACGGGATGGCTCTGTGGATCACAGCACAGGAAGAACATCGGCCTCTACAAGGCTACGTCTAGACTACAAGTTTCTTTCGAAAGAACCTTTTCTCGGAAGAGATCTTCTGAAAAAACTTCTTCCTAAAGAGAGCGCTCACACTGCCAAAGCACATTGAAAAAGCAATCTGCTTTTTCAAAAGATAGCATCCACACTGAATGGACACTCTCTCGCATTTCAGCTGTGATTGCTATGGACGGAGTGGCCACCTCTTTCCTCTTCTTACGAAAGAACTCCCTCTTCTCCATCCACACACGCCTTTTTCCAAAAGTGTTCTTTTGGGAAAAGGCTTCTTCCTTGTAGAAAGAGGTTTATCAATGTCGGAAAACCTCCTCTGTTCTTTCAATTTTTTTTTCAAAAGAACACAATTGCAGTGTGGACGTAAGGGAAGTTTTTCCAAAAAAACTCTGTAGTGTAGACATAGCCTAAGGCTGCTACTCTCTATCCCATACAGGTAAGTGAGAACGCAGGACCAGGAAGTGGAACTCATGCACTGGTCAGCACTGCTGAGCTAGCATAAAAAGGGAAGTAAACTGTGCCTGCCCTTTGCTTGGTGAAACTTACTTCCCCAGGAAGACGGGTAAGCAAGAACCAGAGCAACTGCACACTGCTCCAAGGCTTATGGTTAGAGAAATAATGCATCATTTACCCCAGCCAGGACTGCAGAATCAGGCTCTCTGATTTGATATGATTCAAATACTGAGTGTTTCCAGCAACTGTCTTTCTTACCTTCCCCCCCCTCCCAAAGTATCACTCCACTACTTTGTAAAATACTTCAGCATACCCCAGAGGTATTAATTTTTGTACAGTCGAGATTTCTGCAAACTAAGCATTTACTGCTGACACCGGGGTTGTTTTTGTTGCATTCGTTATGAAGGTCAGAGTTATAATAAACCTACACAAATTGAACTAGCCTTTTGGCACAGATCTGATGTTTAAAACAAGTTAATAAAAACAATCACATATAGAATACCGGTAACATGCAATGGTAGGAATTCATATTGAGCGCAGAGTCAAAACCAAACTCCCGCAACACACGTTTATTTGCATATGATTCTCAGAGACTGTTCCACATTACTGATTTTTATATGCTTGGAAAGTAATTATATAAAAAGGCTTTTTCATATTCATGTTTAGTGAGTGAAAACATCATTTAAAGTACCATCTGCTTCACCATACAGTGTAGATCTGGGCTGTTGCACAAAGGGCTGCCTACAACTGGGTGGAGAAAGTAGTATTTGAGTGTTTGACTGGAGTGTTAAAAGCAAAGATAATCTGGTAAGTATTCAGGACAGCACAGTCCGAGTTCAGCTGTTATAATGGGTGGAAATGCGACAGACATCTGACAGGCTCACTAAGATTCAGGTTTTCATCTCTATACTTCAGTACAAATATTCTGTCACAACTCATTAATCATTCTGCCCTGAGTCATATTTATACAGGGCCAAATCTTGGTCCCATAGAAACAAATGGGAGATTTGCCACTGGCTTCAGGATTTGGCCGGCAGCAAGGAAAAGAAAATAAGGAAACTAGACACAGCAAGTCCATCTGGAGGATGGCAAGATGCCCACAATATCCATGCCCGCAGTCTGCTCAGTTCAAACAAAGGGAGGCAAAGGAATGGGTATGGTCTGAGCATGCACTGATTTAACCCTTCTTCCGGCTAGCTCCCACCAGCCAGGCTCCACTGGAGAATCAGGTGTGATTTGGAGCTGTTTTCCCACGGCAAGGGTGATGGAGCTATAACCCTTCTGCACCATGAAAAGTGGATCAAGCCTCGTTATTTTCAATCCATTTGATTTTAAAACTGAACGAGGTTTTAACATCCTGAACAGACATGCCAAGGGCTTAAGATGCTGCATGGTTCAAAATATTTAGCAGTTTTTAGCCTTTTTTTAGACCTCAGCCATCAGGAAAAATAATTATCATTTGACATGACTCAGGGGGAAGTTGGAACTTTCACAAAATCCAGAAAAGTTACTTCTTACTTGAGTTGAACTCTAGCTTTCAAATGGGTCTCCAGCAAGGGGCTTTAAAAATAATAAATAAATAAATAAATTTCCATATGTCATGACAGAATCAAAGATGATTTTTGAAAGAGTCTGGGTGCAGAAGGAGAAAGGAAAATCTTGTGGCTGTGGCAATGGCATGGTTTTTCATAGATTTATATTTTTATGGTGAGAAGAACTATTGTGGGCATCAATACAAGGTTAATTAATACAAGGTTTAGACTTCTGTGAATTAGTTCCTCCTTTAAGTACAAAAGCCATGGTGGAACTGGAGCATCTTTTAGAAAAATATCCAATCATGAGTTAAACATTTCCATGGTGGAGAGTCCACAACTCTTAATAGATTGTTCCAGTTGTTAATTATCCTCACAGTTAAAAATGTACATGCCTTCCTATCCTGGATTTGTCTACCTTCAGCTTCCAGCCATGATACCTAGACACTAGTTCTAGATTGAAGAGCACTCTATCATCTAATTTCTGTTACATGGGTAAGTTCTTAGACTTTGATCAAACCACCTCTTAGCCTTCTCCTTGTTGAACTGGAGTCTGTCATCATACGGCAGGCTTTCCAATTCTTTATTTATTCTTGTAGCTCTTCTCTGAACCCTCCAGTTTTTCAACATCTTGCATTTAGGAGAACAGAGTCTAGTTCTCCCATTTGCTGTGGACTTCCTGTGTGACCATGGGTAGGTCACTTAGGCTATGTCTACACTACCAGGTTATTTAGAAATAATAACTCTCAAAATAACTATTTCAAAATAAACTTGTTCCTCTTCACAAACAGGAGTTATTATTTCAAAATAACAAGCCAATTATTTCCAACTAACAGGTTTGGTAGTGTGGACGCTCACTTTGTTATTTCAAAATAAGGGTAGTTACTTCAAAATAACTCCCCAGTGTAGACAGGTACTAAATATCTCTGGGCCTCTGGTCCCACATCTCCCAGTTTTTGTATCTCTTGCCTATTAGATTGTGAGCTCTCAGGAGGTGCTGACTGTCTCTGACTGAGTGTATGTGCATTGCCTAGTACACTTGGGCCCCAATTGTGGTTGGTACTTCCAATGGCAACTGTAATATAAATAATCAATAAATTACCCATTCCCGCACACTAATATCCAGTGAGTGGTGCTTAAAAAACCCTATAAAACACATACAGAGATAATATTTTTTTAAATAATCCAAATGTGAGTAGTTGGGCACTTCCACTGGCATGTGTAATTACAGCAAATGCTAACGAGACTAGGGAAAGGTCTTGTAATTCAGTAGTTAGGTAGCTAATGACCATTCATGCACACAACTGGCAATTTGCTTAACGGCAAATGCAAAGCTAAGTTCCCAATTGCACGTGCAGGTTGTCAATTAGCGTGGAGCTCACTTTAAAGAAAAAAATACCCCCAATGTTGCATTGAAATTTCATGAAGCAATACGCTTTCTGTCTTTTCAGTGCCCTTAATATTGAGTGCTTCATGGCTCTTGAGTGAAGTCAATAGTTGGAACTGAGAATAAAACAAATAAAATAGCTAGGAGGTAAAATATCCATAATCATTAAGACTGCGTTTATACTACAAGCCTCTTCCACAAGAGGAAATGTAAATGAGAGCACAACATATGAAAACGAGCATGCAAATTGCATTTCCTCTTGTGGAAAAGGCTTGTAGTATAGACACAGCCTAAGTGATGGAAGAGTTTAAATGACATTCAAAAATGACTTAGGATTAGATTGACAAAGATAATGTATATGGTAGGCTACGGGACATAGGCACTTAACTTGCTTCAGGCTTGTTTTCATTGCTCTAGGAGCATGAATTGCAGAGAACACCAAAGAGTTGTGCACAGTTGCACCCGGTGGGTGCTGCTGGCTCACACTAAAAAGTACCTACTTTGTTTCCTGTTTGAAAGAGCACTGCATTAATGCAAACTAGATACAGTGATACCTTTGTTATCCGGCACTCTGTTAACCAGAAAACAGTCTTAACCGGCATTGCCCCCAGCCACAATACTGTCACATATTCAGGTGTACAGGCCTGGCTTGGTTTACCACGGTTGGCTTAACAATTTTTTATTTAAGAAGTACTAATCATCTTTAATTCAAAATAGATATGGGAGACCAACTGCCTCACACAGGGACCCTCAGATAACCAGAATTTGTAGATAACTGGAACGCCCTAATCCCTGAGCGTGCCGGATAACACAGGTTTTACTGTGCTTTTAGTCCATTCCAGCAGCATTCATACAGACCGGGCTGGCAACAGACTTTGCTGGACAATGTGGGTAGGGGCTTGTCTCCAGGCCCCCTGGAAGGGGCTGGGCCTCAGACAGAAGGAACAGAGCTAGGGCAGCCAGCAGCACCACTGGCACCGTGCCATGCGGGGCTCTGGAGGTGATTTAAAGAATCCAGGGCTCAAGCCGCTGCCACCACTGCCACAGAAATAGCAGTGATGGCCAAGTCCCAGGCTCCTTTAAATCACTGGGCCCTGGAGCAACTGCCACCTTTGCCTCCCCTACCCTGTAGTAACCCTGCATACAAAGCAGTTAGAATAGAACTCTTTGATGTGCTCTGCAATTCGAACGCGGTACTGTGTAGTCATAGCCTTAGGCGCTTTTGTAAATCCCACGAGGCACAGAAATACTTGGCTAAATCTGCCCCTTAGAAGCTGAGTAAAATGTCTCAGACAAAACTTCACACACACAAAGAAAAGCACATTTGCAAATTTGGGAGTATTTTGCTCCATTGTTTTGGTAGAAAAAAAACACCCCTAAAACACACTTTGAAGTAAAATGAGAAAAAAAAATCAAAAGCATATTAATTTTGGGGGGTTTCAAACTATTTTAATTTTAAAAGTTCACATAATTAAAACTTTCAAATGTGTTAAAGACACTCTAAATCAAAGCAAAATGTGTGTCAAATGAAATGTTCATTGAACCCAAACCAAATGTATTTCTTCAGAAGTTTCATTTGCCATTATTTTTTAAACCCTCCAATTTTGGTTTGACCCCAAATGACTTTTTCTTCGTTTTTTTAAATTGCCAGTGGGGAAAAAATTGCATTATTTGGCCAGTTAAATACAGGTGTCTAAGTCTCATTGAAAGTCATATATTGAACTATTTTTAAAAGGGCTAAAACCAACATATTTATTCAATGCACATTTTAGAGATGACTCAACAGAAGGGTCCAGAGCATGCTGTAGTGGGTAGGTACATCTGTATGCTTCAAACAAACAAACAAACAAACAATCAATCAAACAAACAAACTCTAACCATTTACTACAAGCATTTGTTTCATTACAACTTTGCATCCTGCCCAAAGTTTTACTTTTGTGAAGTTAAAGATACAGCATAAGCCCTGGTCTGTCTACACTTAACATTTAGATCAGAGTTTGCACAAGAAAATTTACAGTAGAACGGCAGAACAGAGGGCTTTTTGCGGTGTAGGTATACCTCTTTCTATGAGGAATAACTCCTTTTTGTGCATGTACATGAATGCTCCACAGGGTTTCTTGCACAAAAAGAGCCTATCAGAAAAAGCACAGATGCTCTGATGGCCATTCTGTGAATGGCCATCAGGGCTTTCTTGCAGCGTGGACTCTCTCTTACGCAATAAGTTTTTGCGAAAGATCTCTTCTGCAAAAAGCTACTTGCACAAAAAGCCTTCAGTATAGACGTAGCCATAGTGACATAGATACGATTGTGCTGCTGTAGCATCTGTGGTACAGACATGCCTTAAGGATCTGAGGTTAGGATCAGAGTTAAATTAGAAGCATAAAGAAAAGCCTGATCCTGACACAAAAATAATCCTTACTCACCATACTGAAGTCAGTGGAACTACTCAGGCAAGAGAGATTTTTCAGGATTGGGCTCAGAAACACTGAAATGGAAAAAAATATTCAAGGGTCACATGGGTGTAAATGAGGGCAGAACCTAGACTACAATGGGCCAGATTTTCAAAAAAGATACTAAGCTACTAAATAAAGTGGCGACATGCCCATTAAAAACTGTGGGCTCTGAGCTCTGTTGAAAATCTGGCCCAGTAGGAACATCAGGCCTGGGAGCCCATTGCTTTCATTAAAATTTGTGTTTTGACATTAAAAGTTCAGACAATTTTAGCACTGAAATAAACCAGAGCCTGCGGGGTGGGGGGTGGTGATGGGGAATGAGTTACAAATGTTTATGAAAGCAGAGATATGAAATACAAGAAAGTTAGCTATTAATTACAAGTCAGGTTTGATAAAATGCAGAGAGTAGCATGATGTGGATTAGGACTCCTCCTCCCCGGTAGATTTGATTTTGCTGCTGGAGGTGTGTCAATGTGCAGAAAGGAATGCCAAAAAGAAATATCCTCCAGATCAGAAATGCTGCAGGAAGTAACCACGGACGGTAGCATTGCCTGAAATTCCATATGGGAAAGTTGTAACTGTTTACTTTCTTAACTAACTCAGAATAGAATAATTTGAAAAATAGGACATGCGGCTCTTTAAAATTAGATACAAAAGCGTTGTGAGAAAAACCAAGTAAAATTCCAAGATTAAAATTATCAACTGAATGTTCCCAAGGTCCAGATGAAGAGAGGAATCTACCACAAAAGTAATCTATAAACTCACAGTGGTTTTCATTCAGACACAGCACAAACCGCTGTAGATTGCTGGATCCTGCTGAGTCACCACTAACCCTATATTATGCTGATGAAGTCTGGAATGGACTTAAGGGATCTTGTCTGATAAGTCTCTTTTCAACTGATACTGCAGTTTTGCAATCAATCAATCAATCAATCAATCAATCAATCCTTTTTTTAACATATTATTTTCCTCATCAACTTTGCAAAACTGAGTATATGGATATAAGTAGCCACATTACTAACCCCCTCAATAGATCAGCTCCACACATCGCTGTTCTGTGGTGGATGTAATATGGGATGCATGACTCAATATGCAAACCATTAATCCTAGGTCGGGCTGTTGCTAGACCCCTCAGGAACAAATGTTAAGCTAGTTGGGTGCAAGTCACTCCTGCATGGAGGGTCTTCAACCCAGACTGCACCTTTGATGTATAAGTTGATCCTTTAAGCCCCAGCCTTGCTCTGGGTACACTGCTGCACCCTCAGAATCCTATTCAAATCTATGTCCCCCTGCAGAGATCATAGAGCAAGAGAAGAATCCCAGGCCTTAAATGGGTTATAAGCGGTGCATAGGCCTTCTAAGGTCAGTGGTAACAGGTACCAATAGGCTACATCTACACTGCAGGCTTCTTGCGCAAGAACTGTTTATTGCACAAAAAGTCTTGCGCAAGAGCGCGTCCACAATGCCATGTGCTTTTGCACAAGAGATGTGCTTTTGCGCAAGAGCCTCCATAGCAGTGTGGACACTCTCTTGCGCAAGAAAGCTCTGATGGTCATTTTAGCCATAGGGGTTTCTTGTGCAAGAAACCCCTGTTGCCCATCCACATTGCCTTCTTGCACAAGAGCTCTTGCGCAAGAGGGCCTATTCCTCGTGGGGAGAGGAATAAGTCTTGCGCAAGAAGCCCTCTCTTCTGATGCTTTACTGTAAATTTACTTGTGCAAGAACACGCGTGAAGTGCAGACACTCCTCAAGTTTTTGCACAATAACAGTTGTTCTTGCACAAGAAGCCTGCAGTGTAGATGTAGCCCTAGTGTTTGGATGGATGCCCTTTAATTTTTGGATATTGGAAAGTTCAGAAATCAGTTGACGATCTGATTAACACGTAGAAGTGGCCTACAACAGATGTATTTATTAACACTTTCTAAAGTACTGTCTGTGGCCTCAACACCCTCACCATGCTGCATGTTGGTGTCATGGCATAAGATGCTGCCTGACATCAGATCCAGCTGCTTGCAGCTAACATGAGGAATCCAGTCTGAATTGTTATTATTAGCTGTTGTTTAGTGGAATCTGAATCTTTCTGCCATAAACAGCTTACTAGAGGACAATAAAATCATGACCGATATGGTGAAAGTGAATAAGGAAGTTATTTTCTTGTTCCCATAACATAAGAACTAGGGGAGGTCACCATATGAAATTAATAGTTAGCAGATTTAAAACAAACAAAAGTGCAGTGCAGTCCACCTGTGGAACTCTTTGCCAGGGGACGTTGTGAAGACCAGGACTTTAACAGGGTTCAAAAAAGAACTAGATAAATTCATGGAGGTTAGGTCCATCAATGCTTGTTAGACAGGATGGGTAGGAATTGTGTTCCTAGCCTCTGTTTGTCAGAGGCTGGAAATGGGTGCCAGGAGAGGGAACATTTGGTGATTACCTGTTCTGTTCCCTTCCTCTGGGGCATCTGGAATTGGCCAATGTTGGAAGACAGGATACTGGGCAAGATGGACCTTTGAATTGACCCAGGATGGCCGTTCTTATGTTATGTAACTTCTGGCAGGTGGTTGGATTTAAAGTGGCTGAGTCAGAGTTGTACAGCCATACTGAACAAGGGTACCATTTCGGGATGGTAGGGGAGGCAGCAGGTGTGCGCTCCGGGAAGGGAGCTCACCAGCCAGGTGTGAGAGGCATGCACAGAATGCAAGCACTTCCCCCTCACTGCATTAGCATCCGGAGAACAGGATGAAAAGCAAGCTGCATCCCGGAGCACATGGCTACTGAGTCCCTCCCCCCACCATCCTGAAATAGTGCCTTTAATGCTGGACACAAAGTGGAGAGTGGCTGCGTATCCCTGGCAGGGAGCCACAAGGAGCAGAAGAATTTTGGGGCACTTGGAGTCAGAATTCAAGTGGTGACATAACCACCCATGGGTCTGAATTGCACCTTAGAACATGACAGGTGTAATTACACTGGAGGGCTACGTCTAGACTGGCATGATTTTCCGGAAATGCTTTTAAAGGAAAAGTTTTCTGTTAAAAGCATTTTCGGAAAAAAGCACTTTTTGCGGAAAAGCATCCGTGGCGAATCTAGACGTGCTTTTGCGCAAAAAAGCCCCAATCGCAATTTTCGCGATCGGGGCTTTTTTGCAGAAAACAAATCTCAGCTGTGTACACTGGCCCTTTTGCGCAAAAGTTTTGCGCAAAAGGGACTTTTGCCCGAATGGGAGCAGCATAGTATTTCCGCAAAAAGCACTGATTTCTTACAGTAGGAAGTCAGTGCTTTTGCAGAAATTCAAGCGGCCAGTGTAGACAGCTGGCAAGTTTTTCTGGAAAAACTGGCCAGTCTAGACACAGCCAAGGTGAAGAGGAGCCATGAAAGGGTTTTTTCTCCCAGACTCTTTGGGTATGTCTGCATTTCATTCCTCGAGACAGAGAGGAATGCAAATGCAGACACCCGAAATTGCAAATGAAGCAGGGATTTAAATATCGTTATGGCACTATTTTGCAATAGCGCTATTTTGAGATAGAAAACAGGGTTATTTCGAGATAAAACCCTTCCAGGATTATTTCAAGGGAAAGGTTTTATCTTGAAATAACCCCGTTATCTCTCTCGAAATAGCGCTATTGCGAAATAGCGCCATAATGCAATTATGCAAATGAAGTGTGGGATATTTAAATCCCTGCTTCATTTGCAATTTCGGGTGTCTGCATTTGCACTCCTCTCGAGAGAGAGAGAATTTGAGAATGCCACCCCTTTCTGGCATTCCCTATTAGTCATATCTTCTATCCATAGCTCTTCAAGATACAAATGGGGAGCACCAATTTGGCTTTTGGAGCGTATGAAATGATACCAAGTGGCCTGTACTTTTTTTTTTAAAGGGATCTTCTTCTTTCTAAGAGTTTACCTTAAGGGCTGTGAGCAATGTCATGACAGGGAATATGTTCATTTAAAAATGGATTCCTCAGATAGAGCTCCCTAAATAGACAGCCTTTCTGAACCTCTTAGTTCTCCCAGAGCAGGATCAGACCACTCAGCCAGTGAAGCAGATGGGAAAAGCCTCACACAGCACAGGCTTGTTTCCCCTAAGCACCAGAGTGTGAGTCTTAACTTTCCAAGGGAGTGTATGTATGAGATGGAAAGGAATGTGCTTTCAGTAACCATCATCTCCAAGTTTGCAAATCCTGGCCTACTCAGAACTGCTTCTTAACTGGATTTTGATAATTGAATAAAGCAGCACTGCGCTTTCCCTGAAGTTTCTGGGCACTGAGCTCAGCTGTCAACCTTCCAGGTGGCCAGGGAGGGGTGTGCATGCAGAGGGAGTGTAAATTAGTGCAGCCTGTATGAAGATAATCTTGAAGACTTACGTCCAGGGAAAGGAGCTATGAACAGCAATGTAAGCACTGCTTCTCCGCTAAAGATAAAGGGTGGGATTTTTTCAAAAGCCTATAAGCAATATATTGTTTATTTATTTTGTAATTATTGTCCTGGAGCAGGATCCCATTGTGCTGAGTGCTGTGAAAATACAGAACAAAAGCTGATGCACAAGTCCTACACATGGTTGAAGGGGCTTGTGATGACTTAATTGGGAACAATCCAGACCAGTGAGGAGTTGTCACCCCTTCCCCTTCAACCTGGGGTGCCTTGCAATATCCTGCTAGTAATAGCTTCCACCCAGGCTGCTCACAAACAGCTGTCCAGTGTGCACGTCACAGCCTGAGTATTTGTGTGTAACTGTGGTCTGCCAGCCACACTGCTTAGCTTTAGCTATGCTGCAGGGTGAACCCAACATCCTCCCACTCCTGGATTTCCCTCCACCCATCTCAAAATGTATATCTGCTACTGCCCAGCCCTTTCTAAATATATTAAGTCTCGTATTCCTTTATACACTGTCTTACCTCCTTAAATGGAGTTACCCAGGAACTTTAATTTAAACACAATGGATTGAATAAAGTAATAAAACCAATGTATTTACTCCCAAGAGAGATTTTCAGTGAGCACAAACAAGAAGCAAAAGAGTCAGAAATCATTACAACTCAAGATAAAATGCCTAACTTAATACATGTAAATCAAAGCTTCTCATCACATGCTTCCAATAGCATTAGTGACCAAACTCTTCAGGTCAGGAACCCTGCCCCTGAAGTGCTGTGGTTGCTGCTTTTGTCTTCTCAGGTGCAAAGAGTGAGATGGACAGGGAAAGAGAGAGGCGGGTATAATGGTGCCTCACGAGGTCACAACTGAAAATATCAATTTCAGGACAAATTGCTGAGAAATACGGCAGCCACACTCCAAAAATTGGTGGTTATTTTCTCACACGATATACCAAAACCAGCGACAAGTGTAAACATTTGTTTCACATACTAACTAACAAGGAGTCAGAAAAGTGTTTTGCTTCAGCATTCTAGTCCTTTTATCACCACCAAAAGCACTGAACTGAGTGATGTGTGGTTATTTAAAACTAGTTTAATCAAACAAAGGGTTCTTCTGATCCCAAAAGGACCAGCCTCACACCCAGGTCAAAATATCATTCAGATCTTACCCAATAATCACACTGGTGCTGGTTTTTTAGTATCTAAAATCTAACAGGTTATTTATAAAAAGGAAGAACAGAAGGTGATAGCTAAAATTGGTTAAAAGGATCAAATACATACAATAATTGCACAGTTCTTTGTTCAGGTATGTAGCAGCGATGGAATAAACTGCTGGCTTGATTGGCCTCTGGTTGCTTCCAAATCATTGGAAAGTCCTCAGTCTGTTGGTTAGAATGTTCCCATTTGTTCAGTGATTTGAGCAGGAACGATGCAAAATGACGATGTTTCCAGAGCCTCTTGTAGCTTTTCCCATGAGGTTAAACAATGGAAACAAGATAGTGTTTGGGATCATATAGGTAAGTTGCATGTCCATGCATGATTGTACTTAGTCCTAGTAGAAAGCCATTACCTAAACTCCAGAAAAGAACGATTATAGGAAAGTCCATTCAGAGTAGGTAGACATCTTCCATTGTGTGTTAAATCAAGATTTGCAAGCTAAATACTTTGTAGGCATTTCCACAAGAGCCAGCATATTTGAGATACAAGTATAGAGCCAATACTTATAACTTCAAATGCAAAAAAGATACATGCATACAAATAGCACAATCATATTCAGAAACTCATAACCTTTCTATTGGTACCTTACTTGATATGCTTTGTGTGAGATTTGTTGGAATTATATAACAATTGTAGCAGCAATGATCTAGATGGTCATATTTTAATCAGATAATGTGACAGGGGGGTGCCTTTTTTGTTTGCCTCTTGCTACTTACACTTTTAGTTCCCCTCTTGAAAAATATTTCTAGCTGAGAACCAAGAGACAAAAAGGCTATGTGGAAGGAAGTTCTCTGCTAGGGTCTTTTTCACTTGTGAATGCTTATATGCAGGTTTCCTTTTGTTTCCTCCTTCCCTGCATGATGGCTCTCTATTTACTGCTTAAATGCAAATTAAAGCAAGCATACATTTATTTGTTTAGGACAGACTTGTTTGCTGACTTCTGTCTGGGTAGTAGGGATGTAAAATCCTGTTTAATTGGCTAACCGTTAAACATGATATTTAACCAGTTAACTGATTAAAGGGAGCATGGGGGCTCTAGCTGGGCTGGACCACCTCCCTCCCCTAGGCAAGGTCTGCTCCAGCCTGGCCAGAGTAGCCCCTGCCTGCAACTCGCCTGGGCCTGCCACAGACAGGGGCTGCTCTGAATGGCTGGAGCAACACCTGATCATGGTGGGCCTCATGGGGCTGGAGCAGACCCTTGTCTGTGTTGGGCAGGGAGCTACTACAGCTCCTACCAGTTAACTTTTCACATCCCTACTGGATAGTGCTGGGAGGTTTGGAACATGTGCTAATAACATCATACAGGACTCTTATAACATCACATACGATATTGCTGCATACATTTCACCATGACAGTACTGACCAGCAAATTATGAGTTTTCCATGGATACCTTACAAGTCATACTTTGTACAATGATGATTACAGTAGGGTGTAAGGTGGGAATACATGGGTGCACGCCATCACAGTTGTGCTCCTAAGTTTTTTTTTTAAATCCCACCCAAGTTGCTTTGCCTCTGCGACTCCTCCATTCTCCAGAAATAGAAATCCACAATGGTCTCACAACTACTCCTCTCAGATATGGCAGCATACAACACTGGAGACTTCTTCCTGTTCCCACTGAAGCTGAAGACAATCACCTATTCACTTCCGTGGGAGCCAGGATTAACACCTGGGCTGTGTCTAGACTGGCAAGTTTTTCTGCAAAAGCTTCTGCTTTTGCGGAAAAACTTGCCAGCTGTCTACACTGTCTGCTTGAATTTCCGCAAGAACACTGACTTTCTACTGTCTGAAATCAGTGCTTCTTGCGGAAATACCATGCTGCTCCCGTTCGGGCAAAAGTCCTTTTGCGCAAAGCTTTTGTGCAAAAGGGCCAGTGTAGACAGCTCAGATTTGTTTTGCGCAAAAAAGCCCCAATCACGAAAATGGCGATCGGGGCTTTTTTTGCACAAAAGTGCATCTAGATTGGCACGGACGCTTTTCCGCAAAAAGTGCTTTTGCAGAAAAGCGTCTGTGCCAATCTAGACGCTCTTTTCCGCAAATGCTTTTAATGGAAAACTTTTCCGTTAAAAAGCATTTACAGAAAATCATGCCAGTCTAGACGTAGCCCTGGGGTTGTGCCAGCAAGACCTGGTTGTTTGCTTTAGTTGTTAAAACTAACTTAAAAGACAGGAAGCATGTTTACAAGCTGTGTAATACTGTAAGTATCTTTACTTATAGGTCTATTAAAACATTTTTTAATTTTATTGAATTACCAGTATGTGGAAATATTTCTAACATTTGATGGAAAGAGGCAGAATCCCTATGTTTCCTATATTCATGCAGTACAATAAATAGGAGTTCAAATACTGAGCTTCAGGGTTGACATTGAAGATGCCTTGTAAATATACAAAACCTATCATATCCCCTCTTAGTCTCCTCTCTTCTAAGCTGAAAAGTCCCAGTCTTCTAAATCTCTCTTCACATAGTGCCTATTCCTGTTTACTCCTTATATGTAAATTGAAGTAAACTCACATTCCTTTGGTCAGGACAGACCCATGTACCAAATCCCTCTGACAAATAAAATGATTCACCAGATAGCATAGTATAGAATTTCAGCAATGTTGCAATTGACTTTTTGGAATTGGAGACTGGGTTTGCCAGCTGAGGATATCAAAGATGGTCCTGCAGGGAGGCATAAGGGTTCTGTCAAAAAAGGCTTTCTTTCTTTCTCGACAGATCCTCCTCTAGACTGCGGCTTTTTGCCAACAAAGTGTTGAGTTGGCAAAACGTGGTGGCCATTTTTATGCAAATTAGGCACGGGATATTTAAATCCCTGCCTCATTTGCAATGTCGACCTGCCTAATCTGCATCCTTCTGCCAACAGACGGATGCAGTCTAGACATACCCTAACAGTCTCCCTTGCCTTAGTGAGTAAGCATTTCTTCCATTGGGTCTGCATACTATAATATTTTAGTTTATATATTTTGGTGGGGACTGGAATAGCTACCAGAGGGTTTGATCTCTAAGCATGTGTCCCAGCTCTCAGGCAACATGCTAGAAGTGGGGCTGGGAACCCTTTTAACTGCTTCTATTTAAAGGGCTCGCTGCTCTTGCATGACTAGTGCGTTGCCAAGAAGCTAGGACATGCGAGACCTCTCAGCTGCTTCTATTTACAAAGGGATCGCACCTTCCCTGTAGCTGCCAGGCTACGCGTTGTCTGACAGGCGCGGGGAAGGTGTGAGTCCTTTAAATAGAAGCAGTTAAAGGCTTGCAAATCCCGGCTCCATGGCAATGCACTAGGGAGTGGGACCTGGCACTGCCGTGCAAGCCAGAAAAAAGCCCTAGGTGGGCCAGGTCTGGCCCGCTGAGAGGCTTTTGCCCACCCCTGGATTATACAGAGGCAAGCAATGCATGGGCATAAAAGGAGAATTCTAAATGGAATGGGACTTTCAAATATTAGACACAATAACCTATAGAAGAACCACTTGCCACTCTAGTGCATCTCTGATAAACAACATATTTCTGGAACTAATTTACTATACAAGACAAAAATATCAGGAGGGAATAAGAGTGTCTCCTTCTCAACTGGTTATGAACAAAATATATGAGGAGTGAATATTAGAAAAAAAAAGACTAGCAGTGTTGTAATATAAATTAAAACCATTAAAAATGTTGTACTCTGTTTTTATTCCCTGAAGCAATCTGTTATTTTTCTGTTATGCTGTCGCCAAGTTTTGGTACCATAAGGAACAAAGTAAATCAAGCCAAATCTCAGATTAAAAAATGGAAGTTAATATTAATCTTGTAAATTAGTAGGTAAGGAACAATATCAATAGATATGGGATTGTTCTCCAGTAATGGCAATCATTTATCTCTTTCTTTTTATTATGTATTTCTGCTGTTAGAATACTGCATCTGATTCCAGATCAACAGTTTAAAGGGGGGGTTAATAAACTGGACAGGGGTTCACAGAATAGCCACACAAATAATTAAAGGATCAGAAGCTGTGTCTTTTAATGGTAGATTCAATGAGCTCAGTATACTTACTTTAACAAAGGGGTAATTTGAGTGCAAATGGTATGGATATACATAGGGAACAAAAGATTTGATAAACGGGCTCTTCAGTCTGTCAAAGATATAATGAGATCCAAAGGGTGGAAGTTGAAGCTAGACAAATTCAGACTGGAAATAAAGGTACATTTTTAATAAGAGAGTATAACAAATGACTGGAGCATCTTATCAAGTGTTGTGGTGGATTTTCCATTACTAGTAATTTTTAAAAAAAATATTGGATGCTTTTGTACAGGATATGCTTTGATTCAAATGGGAATTATTTTGGGAAAGTCCTATGGCTTGTGCTATGCAGGAACTCAGACAAGATGATCATAGAATCATAGAACCATAGAGCTGGAAGAGACCTCAGAGGGCCATCAAGTCCAGCCCCCCTGCCCAAGACAGGACCAATCCCAATTAAATCAACCCAGCCAGGGCTTTGTCAAGCCGAGACTTAAACACCTCTAGGGATGGAGACTTCACTACTTCCCTAGGTAACCCATTCCAGTGCTTCACCACACTCCTAGTGAAATAGTTTATCCTAATATCCAATCTGGACCTCTCCCACCACAACTTGAGACCATTGTTCCTTGTTCTACCATCCATTACTACTGTGAACAGACTTTCTCCATCCTCTTTGGAACTTCCTTTAAGAAAATTGAAGACTGCTATCAAATCCCCCCTCACTCTTCTCTTCTGCAGACTAAATAGACCCAACTCCCTCAGCCTCTCCTTGTAGGTCATATGCTCCAGCCCCCTAATTATTTTGGTCACCCTCCGCTGGATCCTCTCCAATGCGTCCACATCCTTCCTGTAATTGGTGGCCCAGAACTGGACACAATACTCCAGATGTGGCCTCACCAGAGCCGAATAAAGAGGAATAATCACATCTCTGGATCAACTGGCAATGCTCCTCTAAATACTACTGTGGCGGGACAGCCCCGCCCCTTCCGGAAACCGCCGCGGCCCCGCGGCAGCGGGGGGAAGGGACCCCCCCGAACGCGGCGAACACAGCCGCCCGGGCCCCACGAGCGGGGGCGGGGACGCACTGGCTGGGTGACGAGCCAGGGCAGGCGGACCACGGAGGCAGGGGGCGGAGGGAGGAGGGGCGAGGATGACATCACCGGCGCGCCGGCCCGAAGAGTTGCGGGAAAACGACAGGGGCGGCGATGTCATCTGCCTGCAGCCGGCGGGCAGTTCAAAAGGGAGCCCAGTGCTGGCAAGCGAGGGGGACACTCGGGAGATGGGGGCACCGCAGCAGAGGGTTGGCGGGCCCAGGTACTGGAGGCCCTGGGTAGGGCCACGCCGTGAAGGCCTTGGGACCGGGGCGAACTAGGACTGGGGAAGAAGTGACCCAGGGCGGGGGCGTGGACCCCGAGAGCAGGGGAGTTTAGGGTTCTCGACCCCTCCCCCCCGTTAGGTGAGGATTTTTTTTCCTGACCTTAGGGCCCTGGGTCGGGGTTCGGAGCGAGGGTGGGCCCGGACCCCCTTCCCCAGCTGGCCGAGCTCGACCGGATCTGAGTGTTTGCAGCCGATAGGTGTTGAAGCGACTAGAGGGGGAGCGGACGTAAGCCTCCCCCTGGGGTGGAAGCCCCACAGCTACCTAATATGACATTAGCCTTTTTGGCTACAAGGGCACACTGTTGACTCATATCCAGCTTCTTATCCACTGTAATCCCCAGGTCCTTTTCTGCAGCACTGCTACGTAGCTGTTCAGTCTCCAGCCTGTAACAATGCTTGGGATTCTTCCGTCCCAAGTGCAGTACTCTGCATTTGTCCTTGTTGAACCTCATCAGATTTCTTGTGGCCGAATCGTCCAATTTGTCTAGGTCACTCTGGACTCTATCCCTGCCCTCCAGTGTATCTACCTCTCCACCTACCTTAGTGTCATCCGCCAACTTGCTGAAGGTGCAATCCATCCCCTCATCCAGGTCATTAATAAAGATGTTGAACAAAACTGACCCAAGAACCAAACCTTGGGTCACTCCGCTAGAAACTGACCACCATCCTGACATCGAGCAGTTGATCACTACCTGCTGGGCCCAACCTTCCAGTCAGCTTTCTATCCATCTTACTGTCCATTTATCCAATCCACATTCCCTTAACATGCTGGCAAGAATATTGTGGGAGACCGTATCAAAAGCCTTGCTAAAGTCAAGGTATATCACATCCACTGACTTTCCCATGTCCACAGAGCCAGTTACCTCATCATAGAAGCTAATCAGATTAGTCAGGCATGACCTGCCCTTCATGAATCCATGCTGACTATTCCTGATCACATTCCCCTCTTCCAAGTGCTTCACAATGGATTCCTTGAGGATCCCCTCCATGATTTTTCCAGGGACTGCAGTAAGACTGACTGGCTTACAGTTCCCTGGACCGTCCTTCTTCCCTTTCTTAAAGATGGGAACTACATTTGCCTTTTTCCAATCATCAGGGATCTCTCCCGATCTTCACGACTTTTCAAAGATAATGGCCAAAGGCTCCTCAATGACATTTGTCAACTCCCTCAGTACCCTTGGATGTATTAAGTCCAGACCCATGGATTTATGTACCTTTAGCTTTTCTAAATAGTTCCTAACTATTGAAAATCACAGTGTTCCTTTCTAGCCTTATACATTCGTAGATTACAAAGTATATAAATGTAATTGTATAAATGGAGAATAAAACCAAGACATGCATGTACAAAGTACTCACAGAAAAACTGCATTTTCAAAGTTTCTAAACTCAAGTTCAGCAAAGCAGTTAAGCACGTTTAAGTCTATCCTTCACAACAGCACTTAATCACATGCTTAACTTTAAGTGTCTAACTTTGCTCCTGTTACTGAGGGCAGCTCATAGGCACATGAAATTATGTATGTATGTAGGAATGAATGAAAGGGCTGCAGCAACAAAGAACCTCATTTATCTCATCTTATTACCTCCTTGATGAAGGATGAGTGCTGACTAGGTTTCTGCTGATAATGGGAGAGGAAGGGTGTTACAAGGAGGACGGAGAAAAATTATTTTCCATAATGTATAATGATAGGACAAGAAGCAATGAGCTTAACTTGAAGCAAGGGAGGTTTAGGTTCGACATTAGCAAAAACTTCCTAACTGTCAAGGTGGTTAAACACTGGAATAAATTGCCTACGAAGGTTGTGTAATCTCCATCATTGGAGATATTTAAGAGCAGATTAGATAAGCATCTGTCAGGGATGATCTAAATGGTGCTTCGCCCTGCTGTGAAGTCAGTGAACTGGATTTGATGACCTGTCAAGGTCCTTCCAGTTCTAGAATTCTATGATTCTTAGAACTGGAAGGAAATGTACAAAGCAATGGGCATTGCTGTACATAGATGTATAGTATGTAATTTAAAGCGTAAAACAAAAATGTCCAGAGTGGAAAACTATACTAATTATATTTCTGGCTACTCATGCAACGATATCAGATACAGAATGAAAATAAAATAGTTCTCATTTTTGGAATCTCATCAGATACTATCTAAGAATATGACTGCTTCCAGACACTTACCAAAATCAGAAAGTAAATGAAGCTACATAATAATGTATAAAATATGTTATTTAACTTGTAGCATTGCTTTATTGCCTATAAAAGTGATACTGAAGTCTGTAATCATTACAATTGCTGTATTCTAATTAGTGAATCACACTGGTATTTGTATAAAAGTATGCCTGAAGCTCCCACAAACATCACAATCCCCTAGGCGCTGTACAAACATATAGTAAGAGCAACTGTTTCACCCCTGATGAGTTTCCAGTCTAGGGACTTGTCTATGCTTAAAACACTGTAGCTCAAGGGCCTAAATATTATCAATTGGCTATTCACCACAGACATAACAGTATAATCGAGGAGGAGGAAAGACTTTTAGGAGGAGAAAATAGTACCTTTACAGATTAGTGACCTGAGTAAACAGCATTGTTCATTACAAATACTGTATAGAAAATGTACAGAAAATGCTTCTTTCTGCATCTGTGTTTTACCAGACAAATAAGAAAAGTAATGTCCTGCTATTATATTTCAGTGCATTGTGTCCTACTAATACCCAATTAGTTTCAGTGAATTATTGGTTAGATAAAAGCATTGTTGATCCAGGGACTGAATGTAACCATGTGGATGCACAAACTAATTGTATAAATGTATCCTAGTAAGCTTGTATGCCTGTATCTCAAAGAATGGCTTCTCTATGTGATACAATTGATTTCCAGGTTAGACAGTCTGTCTCACGCACGCCAGCTCAGACTAATACTCATGATCCCAGGCATACAGTTATTCTATGTTTCTCATATAAGAAGAAACAGCATTGATGTCAAGAATTGTCTCCTATAATTGGGATTTTGTGGTTGTTTTCCCTAATAATGAGATCAGATAGACCAGTAAGACAAATTCATTCAATGCAACATTACCTGGAACAATTTAAAAACTTTGTACAAATTTTCTCTCTGTGAAAGTCTGTCAGGCATCACTTACTCCTTTCTTTTTGGGTTGACACATCATTTTCTGAAAGACCATCTGGGCTTTTTAGCTGAAGGCAAGAACATTTAACAAAAATGACAGCACCCTATGCATCAACATGAGTAGGTCACACAGGAACAATGCATGAAATGCTATTTAAAATGTATATCTAAAAGTTGCATTCTGTGACCTGTTGTCAGAGAGGTCTCTCAACTATTAGCTTTTCCAGCAGGAGGAATCCTCAACAGTGGTAGGGAAAGCAAGACCTAGGATTGTGTTTTTTGGTACCGCTGCAGGTAAAATTATAGGGCCAGCTGTATCTCATGGACCACTAACTAGAGAAAACTGGCTGTGAACTTTTCTTGGATCGACATAAAAGAAGTCTAAGGCTACAGTGTAACAAAGCTTCTAACAGATGATCCCTTTAATGTTTCTTATACCAGAAATAACGCAGAGAAATGTTTTGAATTTTACATTATCATGTGTTTTTTTTTAACTGACTGATTCCGTGATGGTTAATATTAATTTAAGTGAATGGTGGATTATTTCCCAAAGTCTACAATTTAAAACAGTAGTTGAATATAGTCTCTAGTGTCAAATTCTTCAGCTCAATTTACACAGTATGCGAGCTAGAGATTAGTTATTTTTTATGAATTCTAATGCTACAGAAGGTAAGTTTCCCCTGCTACAATTTCTTTATAGAGTTAATTGGCATACCTTGTCAAGCATCTTTTAAGACCTATTCTTTTCACAGAATACCCTCTTTTAATTATATTGACTTGGTAAATGGATCAAGGAATCTTTAGAGGTATCATGTTCTGTCAATGGAATACATCTCATGGAAGCATATACAGCACTGTAGTTAAAAAAATACATTGTAAATCAAAAAGATGCACAGATTTGTCTTTTATATAATCATGGGACCCAAGCATTTCTCAAGGGAGCAGTTCCAGCATGAGAAAGAAAATATATAGTTCAAAAGCCTATGTTTTCAATTTGTAGCCATATGGTTTAAATTATACATATATTTATTAAAGGTGCTAAATGGGCAGCTTAATTTAAGGGAAAAGGTCATTCAAGTTGACTCCCCCCCAAAAGTTTAATCTCTTAGTTAGCTGAAGGTTAATCATGCTTCTAAATGCTGAATATGTTTACACTGCCTATGTTAAATACTGTTTGTTGGAGAGTTCCCTCTCCCCACCATCTACATCTCTCCATTACAGAACATTGTTAAATGCCTGGCCTAAGGCACAGCAATCCTATGCAATGAACTGAATCATGCATTTGCCAGTTAATTTCATTCTGATTTGCAAATGTATGTGCTGAGCATTTTAGGGTTCTCCTCTGATCTTACTGACACTTAATCTGCTTTGGGATTTTCACCATATGAGATCCAAAAAGAAGTGGGATAAGCTGTCTTTTCTACACTGTGTCAAGGTCTACATCTATTTGGTCTTTGAATTTGAATATTTTAAATACTGCAGGAATTTGACAGATGAGCAATGTGGGGGTGGGAGTAGGGAAGGAGAGAGAGATGAAAGGACACACAGATCTAAAAGCAGGGGGCAAAGTGGATCAGGGAACAGGTTACATGAATTCTCCTTTCCCATTTTTATAGATTTGGGGAAAAATAGGATAATATTGGAGCTAGTGGTCATTTAATTGAATTTCACTCCTCCCTCCATGTTTGCTAGTTGTTCAGAAACAGTTTGTGAAATTTTCACATGTATTTGTTGGTCCAGATGATTCACCAGAGCATTCAGTAAATAGCTTGTGTGTTGGTGATGATGTGGCTGACTGCAAAACACCCTTGTGTACTGTGTTAGGATGCGTCTACACAGCAGGGCTTAACTTGAAATAAGATATGCAATTTGAGCTACAACAATTGTATTGCTTATTTCAAAACAGCTTATTTCAAATTGGGAGCATCTACACAGCACTTATTTCAAAATAGAGCACTCTTCTTCTGACTTCCTTTACTCCTCGTACAATGAGGGTTACAGGAGTCGGAGTAAGGAAGTCCTCCAGCTTGGCAGCATTTCAACATTATTTGGAAATAACTGCCTGCTGTGTAGACACAGACTAAATTATTTCAAAATAACATTGCTGTGTAGACGTACCACATGAATCAGGTGGTATTATTAATCTTCCCAAATTGCGTTGCCAACACTAATTATGATCTTTGCAATCCATCATTCCCTTAGCAGCAAATATCCTAGTGTTCAATTCACCCATAAAAACATGAAAAGTTTCTGAACTTGGTCAAATCTAAATTCCCTTTTGAATTCAGATGAATGTATTTGTGGGAAAATGTTTCCACTGTGTTCTGAGCTTTCATAACTTAAAGTAGCCTCCAGGCATCTTTAACTTGTGACCAGCACTTAGGCAGCAGCTCACTCTAGGTCTCACTGACCTGACCTCGACTGTAGTTTTGAGATCATTATTTTCACAAGGATGAAGTGTTCTTGAATACCTTCTTGGATGTACAAGCATTAACAGGCGTTTTCCAGCAGATGTGACAGAATGAAAGCATAATTATCTACGATTTTAATAAGCCTCGTTATTTTGGACAATGCAAGGAAAAATCATGCTCTCTCCATTCCTATTGGAATCCCTGAGCCCGTGTCCCTGTTCCCTGACCTTAAGTCTTTTATTTGTTTTGACTAATTATGAGTCCTGACAAAATACCCTCAAAATGATAGGAAAATTTGGATCCAGGTTCAAATTACATTGCCCAGTCCTCTCTCTTGTTTTGAGCTGCCCCTTTTATACACTACTTGTACTTCAGCCCAATAGCAGAGTGCTATACAGAGAAGGCATCTATGGTTGGACAGAACAGAATGTGATGACAGATGTGAATGTAACTCAAAAGTGAGAAGAGAGCCAAATGAATGATAAAATAATTATTCATCCTTAGAGAAACTTTAATATAAATTCATGCCAACAATTTCTTTGGGTGCGCCAATATTCTGGTGATGGATGCCAATACAAGAGTACAGATGGAAAAAACTGCAATAAAACATATTGCTCTTTCATACTAAATGACCTACCATTACAAAAAATAGTTTCAAAGTGTAGAAATAAAGACAGTGATCTTAAACTGCCACTGAAGTGTCTGACACTAAGCTTTTTGCTTTACACTCAGATTATTTTAGTTTGGCCAGATCCTCCAAAATATTACATTTTGTTTTATCAAGGTAAAGTGACAACAGAGGACTCTGCCTCTGAATACCTATCCCCTGTATGGTGTCTCAATTTTTGGGCACTCAAAATTTGAATCGCTACTCATATCTGTAAACCTTGATCACAGAGTTTGAGAAAAACAGCTTCGGTTGCACACAGATGTGAATGGGAAACCAGTATAGAATGCAGATGCAATGCATTCTATACAAATAACCCCTCAGTAAACACTCTGCACTGCTGTAGCTGATGCTTCTGACTGGCCTTCGAGCATTGTCCCACGTAGAGCTCATAGCAGTCAGCTAGGCAACAAAGTTGCAAGATCCTGCATCAGGACTGAGAGAAGTAAATTCTTGCTGATCGCAGATGGAAAAAGCAATTAGATTCTTATTGCTCGAGGTTGTTCCTCCAAGACAGAGCTGAGATGCGGGCGGGGAAGGGAAGCTTGTACTGCTGCTGGCTATCCAGCCTCTGTTTTGTGGATAAAGAAAGTTCTTTGAGTCCGCCGTACTGCCCTTTCACAAATTCTAAATTCAATGAATAAAACAGTACAGAGACAAATCCATGTAATGTGGGTGGAGGTGATGTGAAAAAAAAAAGATTTCAGAGTTGAAAAAGCAAACACTATGAATCAAATTCATCCTGGGTATAAGTTCATTGCAGTTAATATGGATATATCAGAGATGAATTTAGTGCTTTATGTTCTGTGCCCTGCTTTGAACCAAAACCCTGTATTGAAAAATCAAATCTTACAAAGCACAACAGGAAGACAAATCTGGATTTCTTTCAAGACAAAGAAAGTGAAGTCTCTGTAGCAAGCCCACATTCTAATATAAGACAAGCAAGAAAGTTCAGGCGAGGTGAGTTTTGAAAGGAGTTTCATTTGAATTGCATATTGCAAATAGATTTAGTTTGATTTACATTTCCCCTAGATTCCAGTTTCCTCTTGTGCCTTTATTTGAAGGCTTTATGAATTTCCCTGCCAGAATGGTGGCCTGTCTCTTGCTGGAACTGGAAACAACATTTTTATTTAACAAAGGGGAAAATAAAGCCACTGAATCTGATTCTACTTTGAGTGTCTGGCATAAAATAAACAGAGAGAGAGAGAGAGAGTGGACCAGCTGCATCTTCAGTCCTCAAACAGTCTCTCATCATATCCGTTTGCCTCACTCAGGATTATCTTCTTGTTATGACTAGACAACCACAGTAAAAATGGTTATCAAACAACAATGGTTCAAAGACTGTGACCCCAGGAAAATTCTAAAGCTGTGGACTGGAAGCTTTGAGAGTTTAAGCAGCTAGCTAACTTCCTGCATCAGAAACTGAAAAGTTTCAGTGAGGACTCTAGGTTTTCTACACCCCATTCACTGATTCAATTGAGAAGCCCAGCTTCCAGAATTGGGTATCCAATTACATTCTTGAGCACGCTAATGATCATGTAAATACTTGAAACAGATATACAGGAATCGCTTTGAGCAATCAAGTTTGGAGCTAGGCGCCTTTACTATTTGCTCAACATTGGACAAACTCCTGTACTTCACATAGCTCGTTGTGAACTTGGGGTGGAAAGGAACAAAGAGATCTGCAGAAATCCAAGCACTATTTTCAATCTAGGAAGCTCCTCATTCTCTTTTCAGCATTTGCTTAATATGATATCTCTGATGTTGATAGAAAGGCATAAGTCTTCCTGCATCCTGCCATATCAGCAGATGACCAAAAATCAAATGGTGATAGCCCATCCAATCTGAAGAAAATTAGGCAAAACTGTCAAATTTAATCATACATGTATTTAGCATAAATTCCTCAATCTCATCCCTCCATCCACACCCTACAGGCAAAATGAAATCGTACTATATATTTTATAAATTTATATATTATATATATATATATATATATATATATTTTATAAATATCTGTCTGAGAGTCTATTTGTTCTAGAACTCCTCCTAAATGATAAGAGTTGGGATCACCACATTTGGTAATTAGCTTCCTCTTATTATAACTAAAGCAAGGTCAGGATCTGGCTATGCCAGAATAATGGAATATGCATAGAATTCAATTGTTTCTCATAAAATGGAAAGGGAAGGTAGGATCTGATAGGAGGAAATTATACTGCAGAATGACCACAGGGGGCAGCAAGGGCCAGAGATGGAGACCAGGACAGCTATAATCCCATTGGGCTGGGAGGAGTGGAGAGAAGTATAGCTATCTACTATATATTTCAGAGAGTTTGTTTGAGCATCTGTCCCACAGCTGGGAGACATGCATCCCTCCCCCAGCTGTGCCTGCTGCAGCGGCCATGGACAGGTGCTTCTCACCTGGACCCAAGCTTTTGAAGTTGTCCTCCCTCCCCAGGGAAGCCTACATACTGATCCCCTCATCCTCAGCCTCACCCCAGAAAATTATTTAAATCAAGAAAAAAAAATGTATTTGAGTTAAGGACCAGAGCAACACCAGGTAAATCTTCTAGTACAAATATAAGGCTTCAATGTTTAACTAGCAATGCTATTATCTATTAAAGGAATATTAGCTACCACTACTTAATAAGTATATGTGAGAAAGAGAAGAGTTTTTGAAATATTGCTAATTTTTATGTATCTCAAAGACTCAGCACTTTTGTTTGTGGTATGTATGACTCACTACAATTTGTCACCACTGTCTAGCCTCTGGTTCCCGCCTCCCCCCCCCCCCCCCTCCAACTCCCCCTGCCTTTTTTTAAACAAAGAATAAGATTTTTTTTAAAAAAAACACATTACATCCATAAGCAAAGGAATTTAAGATGAGTATATCACAGGCTTAAAAGTGTAAAAAAATACACCTGTAATAATTATACTTGGCAATTTTCCTCCATAGACCTCAAAAGACTTTACAAAGGTGGGTAAATATGATTATCCTCACTTTATAACTTGGGCAATTGATTTGCCAGTCACATTGTCAGCCTTTAGCTGGGCCATGACTAGCTTCCAGGTCTCCTGTCTACCAGATAGGTGCCTTGTCAACTCCATGACATCTCTCTATTAAACAGCCATCATTTATTTTTAAACTTGATATCCAATCACTCGTGATGACAGCAAGAAATCAGGCATGACATCTACCACTGCTGCCATCAACACGAACAATGCTATCAATTTGCATAATCTCGACCTCACAATGTAAAGAACTCTAATTCTCTTCCCAACATTTATGAGAAACTTGCCATCTCTTCGGCAGTGATAGGACCTGGCCAGAGCTGAAATAAGGAGAAAGATGCAGAGAGCACCAGCTGCCCTAGTTGGCATTTTCAGAGTCCCGTATAGGCGTTGTGTCAAAATTTCATAAAAATACCCTGTAAAGATTACGTCAGTCTTTTCATTCTTTTGCAGGTTTTCCTTATTAATCACTTACACTGGCATGATTAAATAATACCACATGTGGTTATAATGAGTGTTCTTCCATAACATATTTACCCCAAAATTCACTGAATCTTACTTCCCCCTTTAATATACAGCTTAATCGCGAATATAATGCGCACTTTTTTTCCGAGTTTTTTGGGGGTCAAAGTCGGGGTGTTATTATATATAGGAGTTATTGTTAAAAGTTTGATTTTGGCAGTTCCGTGTCAGAAGACGACGAACCGCCGCTATGCCAACGCCACCCTAAGACGGCAGTAAACATGAAATCAACATCAACTGAAATGGCAGAGGTTCCTAGAATGCTTTAAAATATTTAAAAACAATAAATAATATGAAATCTATGTCTTATTTGTCGTATGAAATAATTTATAGTTAATTAATTGCTGACATTTATGAAAATAAGTTATAAACATGGACACCGGATGTGAAGTTGAATTTTATTCCCATAGACTAGCAATCATATAGACTTTCAAAAAAGTAAGTAAATCAGTAGTTCAAACATGCAAATATGGTAATAGTCAGTTTCATTGAGAGAAATTGATCTTCTACTCATCTTCAAAGCCCTCAAATTCGCTGTTGTTATCATCTTCGTCGAACAGACAAGCAATATCTTCCGGGGTATAGCCCTTGACATCTTCATCCAGGTAATACAAGTCATTGTCGTCTTTGCCTAATTCGCCCTCGGCCAATTCATCGTCGCTTGGATCGCGCGCATCATCAGTCCACAGGGCATCATCCTCGCTGCCATCCATCACATTAGAGATGCTGCATTTCAGAAACCTCTTTCTTATGATAGCGGGATCAAGTTGAAGCCAGACATCCACTATCCACTGGGTCATGTCTTGCAGTGTCGGTGTTCGCATACGTCCCCCTGAAGTAAATGTATGTTCACCTTCCAATAACCAGGTGTTCCATTTCCTGTGTAGTGCATCTTTCATTGGTTTGTTAACTGTCACGTCAAGCAGTTGCAACATTTTGGTCATTCCACCAGGAATAATTGCCAAGTCTGTTTTGTCATGCTGAAGCCTTTTCTTCGATGACAACGAAATACATCCAAAACTATTACAGACTGCTTTCTCCTAAGTCCACCTGGCTGCTTCACCCAAACTGTCTATAGGCAATCAAGCATTAAAGCTTCGTCCATCCAGCCTTTAGGGTGAACACACACGTGAACAGTCTTCGGGAACATAACATTTTTTGGCATTGTCTTGCACTTAAAGACAATATAAGGCAGCAGCTTCATTCCATTGGCCATGCAAACAAGCATTTCTGTAAACCTCGACCTTTCATGCCCTGTGGTAGCAATTGAGATGGTCTTGGCACCTTTCACTTCAAGCATTCTGTCGCAAGGATTATTGAAAGTTAAAGGTGTCTGGTCTGCGTTACCGATTAATGAAAGGTCATACCTGTGCTCCTTGTGTAGCTTTATGATAAACTTCTGGAACTGTCATAATTTGGTGTCAGAGTCCATGGGTAGCTTCTGCGCGATTGTCATTCCTCGTTGGACCGATAAGCCATGCCAATGTATGAACCGATTGCCCCAGCCACACAAAGCTTTAAACCCGGCTGTGTTCACCATGGTCAAAGCCTTCACTCGAACCTCCGCAATGCTAATGCCACCACCTTGCTGTCAACGCTCAGTAATCCACTCAAGCAGCTTGGCCTCTATCTCAGGATATGAAGCGCTTCGACCTCACTCATCCATCTTCGACTGAGGCAACGCTTGCAAGTGCTCTTTCTGCCATCTCCAAAGTCAAATGTTTGACTTTGCTATGCCATCAAATTCGCGGCTGGCAGCTCTGTTGCCATGAGCCTCAGCATAGCTAACTACCTTAAGTTTTTCAGCTGCAGAGTAAGACTGTTGACAACTCATGGTATCACTAAGAATCGATATTTTTCTAGGCCTATACATAGAATTGCTAAAATCAACCAAATTTAAAGGTAATAGAGAGTCGAAACACCGCATATTCTAGAGTATAGATTTTTTCATTATGATAAAATTAAAAAGTCAGGGTGCGCATTATGCATTGGTGCACATTATATTTGAGATTTTACAGTACATACAACCGTCCAACCACCGTCATACACAAGATTAAGAACAAGGAAAAGCTAGGGAAGAACAAGGTCATAGGGGGAAAAGCACCCAGCCTTTGAAGTGATACAGAAATAATTAATATTAAGTTTTAAGATGACAAAACAAAAACCTTCATGGATGTTTGGTCCTAACTCTTGATTTCACACTTGTGGTTGGGACACCAACCGGATGGGAACAGCAATCCGGATGTCAAACCCACACATCTTATCCAGATCCTATGATCTACACACATTTTTGCCTAATTACTGCATTGAAAGAGTCATATACTTAGCTATGTAATTTATTAGTTTATTCTATTTCCAAGTAGACTGACTTCATGCCTCTGCTGGGGATGGCAATGCTGGGTGGCAATTCAATGTGAAGGATCTCACTTAACAAGGGACTCACTCACCTTGGGCACTCTCCCCCATGGAGACCTTTTTTCCATCTTTGTTTTCTTTTAGATGCTGAGGAAAAAAGCAAAGTCACCAGGTAGGATTTTCAAAAGGGCTTAGTGTTGGCTTAATTCTGCTCCCACCGAAGTCAGTATTAAACCTTCCATTGACATCAGTGAATGCTCAGTTAGGCAAACCCTTAATGCCCTCTCCCCACCCCCTCCCTCATGCAGCACGTTTTAGTTCTTTGTGTATTGAAAACACTAACTGGAATCATTAACAAAGGAATAGATTCAATGCCATGTATGTGGAGGAGAGAGAGGAGAAGGAAAGAGAGAGAGACTCAGCAGAAAAGATGTTACCAGAAATAGTGCAAAAGAAACAGTAAAGAGTGGAGACATTTTGCTAGCAGTTCAAATGAAGCACATCTAGACGAAGCCTGCAGGTAAGCACTTTGCCCCTCTCTTCCCCAGCTCTATTTTAAATGTTAACTTCATGCCTCAAGTTGATAGACCCATGACTAAATGTTAAATTTTGAACTCACTAATTGCACAGAACCAGTTGGAAATTGGAAGGGGGGGGAACATTCTTTGTATTTTGTTTATCTTCTGAGGGTAGGATGAATGTCAATTTTCACAAGGGAGACTTAATAGCGGGTGTACAACAAACATAAGGAAGTATTCCTCCATGCAAGACACAGTCAACCCGTGGAACTCATTGCCAAGAGATGTTGTGAAGGCCAAAAGTGTAGCTGAGTTCAGAAAGGAATAGTTAAGTTCATGGAGGATAGGTCCATCAATGGCTATTAGCCAAACTGGTCAGGAACTCAACTCCATGCTCTGAGTGTCCTTAAATCTGTGGCTGACAGAAGCTGGGACTGAATGATAGGATGAAGGATCACTCAATAATTGCCTTGTTCTCTTCATTCCTTTGAAAACATCAGGTACTGGCCATGTTGGAAGAGAGCATACTGGGCTAAATGGACCATTAGCCTGATCCAGTATTGGCATGCTTATGTCTTTCATTTCTCTCTACATCGTCCACACAGCTAAGTAGCTGCCTGGAAATTCACCTGGGACCAGCGGAAGGGGGGGGGGAATAAATTTTTAAAATGACAGGATTGTATTTTTTTTATTTGTTGCTGTTATCTTGACTTCTGGGTGTGGTGGACTCTCTCTCAGCTTTGCCTTTTGTGGCTTTAGAAACACTGTACTGGACATATTTCCTGGGCAAAGGTTGCTTTTTTCCATTTCACTGCAGTGTCACAATTTTAGATTTGTTTTGCAAAAAGAGTGGGTATTTGGCAGCTTAGGTACATAACCTGGGTGTGGTGACTATAGAGGGACTTTCTCTGCATGAAGCTCTTTGTGGGCTCACAGTGAGCTCTCTTTTTGCAAGCAGTTGAGCAATGGGACTCTTATTATGAATAGGATTTTAGTTTAGTGGCCACTTTGTCATCTAAGCATCCATTTCCTCCACCTTGCCCCTCAAAAGACTTTTAAGCTTGCTAACATCTGGTGGCAAAAAAACAAACAAACAAAAACCCATAAACAATTCCCCACCCCTCCACCCCCACTTCAAACTGAAGAGCAATGGAAAACTCAGAAAGACGCAAACAGACTCATTCTTAAAGAATGCTTGCAAGCTTATTCCTGACCACAAAAGGAGCAAAGAAATCCCACACTCCACCATAGAATCAGACACTAAATCATACCACGCTGAATTATTTCAGACTTTGAATCACCTTGCTAATCCAAAATGCCTCCACGCCCAGAACTGAGCACCTCTTGCCGGGAAGAACTTTTGGATAATTTCTCTAAGAATGTCATCCATGTCCAAGAAGGCTTCCCAGGGTGCCAGGACCTATAAAATTGACACAGTCCCAAAAATACAATACAGGGTGCTGCTAACAGCTTCAAACTAGGCTGGAAGGAAGTCAACACTATAGTTGCTTAGCACTCCCAGGGCACTGGGTGTGGTTAAGAAAGAAGGGAGTATTTATGCCTGTCTCTAGCCTGACAAGTTAATGAGGTAATTAGCTCATCTACTAGAGAATCCAAAAGAAAAGCAGACAGGTTAAGAGGCTAAACCAGGGAACACGAGGTGCTCTTCATAACTGCTACTAGATGGTTGTATCGTATCTAGAACTTAGAATCATAGAACACTAGAACTGGAAGAGACCTCGAGAGGTCATCAAGTCCAGTACCATCTAGACCATCCCTGATAGATGTAAGATGTTAGAAAGATATAAGCAATAAGAGGTGGTGAGTGGACTTTTGTGCTGCTGAATTCATGAGGAAGATTTAGCAGCCATGATTAGGGAGCCCATTCATGCTTCCCTACCAAAATCTAATTCACAAAAAAACAAAGGTGAATGGACATGTAATTAACCATGTCCACATAGACATAGATATTTTACTGAGCTATGGGATTTAATCCTGGATTTCCAGCACCACAAGCAAAAGATCCTACCAGCTGAGCTAAAGGACTCCTTTAGCAATTAAAAAGGAATGGGCTGTATAGATTGTATTATAGGCACAAATTAAGTCTGGGCTGAGGCCTCTGAAAATTGGGCCCATTGAGTTTAATTACATATTAGTGCTTTTGTTTCCATTTAAGTACAGGAATATGAAAAACGAAGAAGATTTTTAAGTCATCTATGGCACTTTATAACAGGCTACCAAAATCCCCCACTCTTTTTTCTTAATGTTAGTTATTAAAACATGGCTGAATAGTTATTCCAGTTTACAAATCTGAACATACAGCAGTTAGGAAAAATATTGGATACAAGAATATATACATTAAATTGTTACATTATACCTTGTGTTACATGGAGAGTCTCTTGAGTGAGAAAAGACCAGCTAAAGAGCCAAGAAATTCTACACTATAATGGTGTGAGTTCTCATTTTCTTTCAGTATAACCTCATTTATCTGCAATGCTGCAGGAAACAAAAATTATTGGACAAACTGATTTGGATAATCAGAAGAAATCCTGTGGAAGTGATTCATGCAAAGACTGGAACAGAAGGGAGTTTCAGATGTAAATGACTCAGATAAGAGGGGTTTGCTGTGTTACATACTTAGGCTTTACTTTAATTAATAAATTAATTATTTATATTTTTGTGGGCCATCAGGAAGGAAATGATGCACATATATAGCAGGTTTGCAATCTAAGCAAAGGATGATACGACGATACTGCAAGTTATGAATAGCTGTTTTTCTGAAAGTTATCTATGCTACTCTCTTACCCACAATAGCTTCTAGCTGCACTTGATCCAAGAAAGACTTTCAGCCACAAGAGAACATTCTGTTGAATCAGAAGGTCTGTTGCAGTGAACCAAAATAATCAAGAAATCCAGGCTGCACGTCTGTGATTTATATCATAAGCAGAACCAAAATGCTATTAAACTTTATTTTATGGCACCGTAAAAGCAAAAGGAGACAACGCAATGGATATTTCTATCTCTGATCCAGCTGAATATGCACAGTATTATTCACACATAAAATAGCAAGCCATATACGAAATGTCTTGAGCCAACTCTCTACTGCTGATTTGAAAAAAGCAAATCCATGCAAATATCCACCATTCACACCACTGAAGCATGAAATACTCCATGGCTGTGTCTACACTGGCCACTTATTCCAGAAAATCAGCCGCTTTTCCGGAATAACTTGCCAGCTGTCTACACTGGCCCCTTGAATTTCCGGAAAAGCACTGACGATCTACTGTAAGAAATCAGCCGCTTTTCCGGAAATACTATGCTGCTCCCGTTCGGGCAAAAGTCCTTTTTCTGGAAAACTGTTCCAGAAAAGGGCCAGTGTAGAAAGCACAGTAGTGTTTTCCGCAAAAAAGCCCCGATCGCGAAAATGACGATCGGGGCTTTTTGGCGGAAAAGCGCGTCTAGATTGGCCACGGACGCTTTTCCGGAAAAAGTGCTTTTCTGGAAAAGCAACCTGCCAATGTAGACACGCTTTTTCCGGAAATACTTATAACGGAAAACTGTTCCGTTTTAAGCATTTCCGGAAAAGGGTACCAGTGTAGACATAGCCCATGGGTTAATTCTTCCAAGGGTTCAAAATAATGTAGCTTCATTGAAGTCATGCTTGTTTATACCAACTAAAGATCTGACACTCACGACTTACAGAAGTACTTATAATAAGGGCTTTTTTTTTTGCCCAGAGAGTTTGTATTATTAGAGTCTTAATAATATGAGGGCGATGTGCTTCCCACAAGAGGGTAAATCAGTAGTTTATTTGCAATTGATTTGGTGGAAAGTGAGTGCAGATTCAGGTCCTATGTTATGCTGCATTTTTACAGTTTAGATTGCTGTTGTTAAATTGATGATTTTTGGTTTTGTATTTCCCACTCTTCATTTAATTTACATCTTCCAGGTGGTTTCATCGTCCTTCATATTCTAAGGTCCTTGTTACCATTCTTCCTCCTCACTGGCCTCAGCTTTCCACTACTCCACTGAAATTGCATGAAGAGTGCCTCTGTTGCTAACTCATTCCCCTTGGAGAAGGCCCAATGATGGATTGCTCTCACTGAAATGCCAAGGGAAAAGGGGAATTTTTATGAAAGAACTTGACACATTAGTTCAAATAATATGGTGGGGCCGAGGGAGCAAAAAGACATGTAATAACAATACTTGCTGCCTGTTTCCACCCGCCAATGCAGCAAAAGAAAGTACCAGACTTTACTGGAAATTATCACATCTATGTGTTTATTATTTGTATTGCAGTAGCATCTGTATTTTTTTGAAGATTGGTTTAAAAGGCAAAGCTCCCTCCCTATGCAGTCCTCTCAATGAAAATCCTCTGTTCCTGCTCCCATTGCCACAAATAATCAGTTCTTGAATGAATGCAAGGAGTCTTCCCTTGGCTTTTCTCAATTTTTGACAAGGACTCATATATATAGGCAAATGAGTGAGTTTGCCCTGCTTCTCTAGAAGAAAAAATGGAAAAACTGAAGGTATCCAGTGAAAGTTAGTGAAGGTTGAAAGGATGCCTCCTTCACTGTGCACCTTGTCAGGTGCATTGGTCTTAAGTTTCACAAAAGAGCAGCTCTCTTCTGCAAAGCTTCTAGAGCATGCCGATTAGCGTACTTCAGTAATTGCACATTACAGAATTTATTAAAATGCTTTTTTCCTTAAAGGGGGAGGCGGCTATTCTAGCAAAACACTTGAAAAGTAAATGTTGATGTTACATAGTATAGGGACAGTCAACTTGAAATCTAATCAGTTTTTAAAATTGTGTTAAAAGATGTTTCAAGCACTACACCTGCTCAGACTTATCCCATGTTATTGTTTTTATGGTCATCTTTTAAACTTTTTCTTCCCTTATTAAAGAGACATAAATAACCAGTGAAAAAGTCAACTGGTTAAACAATATACTTTTAATAGTTTAACTAGTTAACCATGGAGGGCTGTGGGCCCCAGCGCAGGGCTCCGGCCTCACCCGGCCATATCATGGATGGGTGGAGGGGCTGCTTTGGCCAGGCTGTGCCACTCCAGCCCTGCCATGTTGGTGTGGGGGACTGCACCATAGGCTGGGAGCTGCTCTGGCCCTGGTGTGTCCGAGATCCTGTTGGTTGTGCCACCATGGCAGGGGGATGTTCCTGACAGCCCTGCCCTCAGGTTAACTGGTTACCAGGTAAGCATGTCAGTAAGGCTAATACTTACCGGCTAACTGTTTGACCATTTAATCTTTTATGTCCCTAGTATGAAAGACCCAAACAAATAATAATTACAATACTTGGGAGGCGTGAGTAGAGTACAGACAAAGAAGTGTCAAATACTTAAAACAAACAGGAAAAAATAGAAGATATATTTTCTGTGATCTTTTTCAGATAGGATGTTTCTTATAACAATAATAGAAATTCGTAGAGAGGTGTGATTTTAAGTTTATGGCATCCTTTCCAACACTCAGAATTGAGGAAATGACAAAGTTAATAACTTGAGATATTGTAGTAGAAATTGAGGAACTTAGGCTTTCACTGAAATTTTGTGTACCAGGCAACTGAAAGTGGCACCCCCAGCCCTCAGCCATACACACAGCTGATAGCAGGATCAGGTTTTCCAAATTGTCACAAATAATGAAGGTCCATTATTACATTTCCATAATTCAAGGGAAATTGAGGGATGATTCAATGGACCGCTTCATCTGGAATACTCCCATAGAATGCGTGTTAATTACTTACACTAAATAATCTGTTCCAGTTTGTAACACTCTGAAGACCCTTCCCAGACCTGAAGAAGAGTTCTGTGTAGCTGGAAAGTTTGTTTCTCACCAACAGAAGCTGCTCCAAGAAGATATATTACCTCTCCCACCTTGTGTCTCAGACAAAAATGTCTTTTAAAAAGACAAAAGGATGATGTATGAAGTTCAGTCCGCAAGTTGCAGATAATGAAAAACAGCCAGCAGATACTATACTGACAGGTCACAAGGGACCTGACTCAGCCAAAATTGTTTGAGTTGCTGCACTGACGGACTATGTTTTTAATTGCTCACTCAATACTGCATAGCTCAAAAGCCACAGTGGGGTAACAGCAAGAGTTCCCAGCCAGTGTCTTCTATCCTGGGAGTATGGAAGGGAATACAAAGAGCAAGAAAGAAGGAGGCAAGCAGGAAACTATGACAGTTGCACGATCCTAGATACCCTCCACTTCATGCACAACTATAAACATGCTCATAGGTCTGTAAGGAGTAGGTGGCTGCTTAAAGTCATCTACCTTCCTTCCCCCATTAGCAACCCTCCCAGCCAAAGCCATCAATGGAGCTGCAGGCTCAGACAACTGACCACTTACTCAAGCTCCTCTTCTATTCAGCTTTGCTATCCTGACCTGTGAGAGAATACAGGCTACACAGCATGAGGGGACCAGCAGCAGCTCCTCACCACACACACACACTCAGAGTAGCAGGGAGACCTCAGGGCAGTGAAAAGCCAAAGAACAAAGCCATTCACACTAGAAAGCAAGAGAAGGGAAGAGGAGCATATGAGGGACAAACAGGAGATGAGAGCACCATGGAGAAGGAGGAGGGAGAGAGAAGGGGCAGAAAAATATTAGATATGGTGCCAAGTGTGCTGGAGCACGGTGTGAGGGGACATAGGAAAGGGACTGCTAATAGTCACCACAGAAGAGGCTTCAGCAAACCAAAGGCTCAGAACCTCAATCATCAGGTAACTTTCCTCATTGTACCAAGTGGATGCCTCCGTAAACCTCAATAAAACAGTCTTTTGCTTTTACTGCTATCATCATCTAGTTATCTTATATGAATAGATATCATTCACCCATAATCATATGGGGTAGGCAGGTTACATTTGTGATGGCCAAAGAGTAGGGATTACTGAACTGCTCATGAGTGGAATATTATTCTCACACATCCCATTTGCCGTCTCCTTTGATTAACTGTTTGTTTTAAAGATGTTCCTATAAAATATTTTTCAGACTCAGAAAAGCTTTTCATAAAGTGTAGCATTCTGGCTAAGAATAAACCATTAACACATTCTCTCAGAGGCAATAATAGGGGTAAATGTTTGCCTGGACCATTTATAAGAAAAACATGGGCAAGCAACAAAAGACGCTTCAAAAAAAGCTAGATTCAGTATGATTCTGTTTCACTTCCGTGCACAACATGTTCAAGGCAGCCCGTATCACCCAAGGTTAGGAGACCGCATAGAACTTACCGCGGTTTCCATGGTGTGGAGAGAGCGGACCAGATTTTGCCAGCTTCGCTGAACTGCTACACTAATGCAAACCAGCTGAAAATCCAGGAGATCTGCCCATCTGAGAATTCCCTTAGTCTGACAGAGGGAATTCAAGGGTGGTTTGGAGCCAGTTTAGGGAAGCTATGCTACCAGCCTCTCCCAACAGATGGTTTACAGTGTGTGCGCAGGGAATAGCTGACGTGTCCTATACTCCCTGTGTAGGAGAAAGAAAGAGCCTGGTGCTTGAACCAAACTAAGCAAGAGTTATACTATGAGTAATAGACAGGCCGTGACAAAAGCAAACGTTAGCCTGCAAGTCAGTGTCTCTCAGCACTAGAACTGCTAGCATGAATAAAAGCACATGAAGTATGTACATACATGCCACCGGGACAGTACAAGAACAACCAGCAGAGTACATGATAAAATAGTTTAAAACATCAAGAGTAAAAACATAACAACCGGTAGAGAATGCTTTGGAGGAAAGTACAAGGGGATGTACCAAACGTGTCATTAATGCATAAGATGATACGTACGGTGTGTATCATAGATGGTTCATTTCTGTCTATAAATATTGGGGTGCCTCGACTTAATTCTTTGGCTGGCATAGGGGGCGTTAGTGAAATCCATACTATAGACTGAGCTGTGTCCATTGTTCCGGTTACAAATATGTAGGGGCTCAGAGGCCATCTGCTACCAACACCTATTAATGTAGTTCATTCGACAAATAAACCCGACTCGGGTGCCTTCATATCTTTTCTGAATCTGTGGTCTTTGGGGGCTTTCATGAAGTCTATTATGTTAGCTACCTGTGCAGAGCTGGCATGATATACTGAAGAAGCATACAAAAATGCACATGGCCGAATGTTTATCATCACTGATGGAGCAGAAGACCTGTCAGGGATACCACACCAGCGAATCCTAAATTTACTGTATCACTGTCCTGAACAACTATACCCTGGATGCCTTCTTGAAGCTGTCGGCAGGTAGGCATAACTAAGAGAAGCCCTATGGCTGCTCTAAGTTACTAAACATCAGGGACTGGACCAAGAAATGGGGAGTAGCAAAGGTAGCATAAAGCCCCCCTCTTCCTTCGATTGCACTGAGCTCATCTCAGCTGCTGCTCAGGATCTAGTCTGAGAAGTGTTTCACAGACTGACATATAAAATCCCAAAGGAACAGTTTCTGCTCACATTGAGGCCTATGTAAGTTGCATCATTGACCTGAGGGCAGGAACAAGTCACAATGGAGACAAGGAAAGAAGTAGCAAGAGGTAGTCATTCATTTCTTTATCTTACTGTCCAAACTCCTCCTACTCGTCAATGAACTCTTCCTACTTTCCTCTATTCGGCCACTAATTTGCAAGGAGTAATTTGTTAAACAACAGGTCTAAAATTAGAGACATTGTATGTCTCTGATAAAGACAGAACCAATGCAGCAGTAACAGAAGAAGATATCTCATCAGGCCAGCACTCATGTAAAAATGATTGATTCCCCATTTCCCAGAGATGGATTCTAGAGTAGACCCTATAGAAGAAACTCTGCCTGCCCCAGTAGTAATATTTTCATCCTCTCCAGAGGATACGGCTTTCATATTTCTTGTTTTTCCAAACTGTTAGCCACGGTAGCTCATTTTGCAAATACACCTCGTCATGCTCAGTTAATTCATCATTTTTGTTGGACTCATTAATCTCCACCTCCTCTTCCATAGATAAACCGCATTTAATGGCCATGTTAAGTAGCATGCAGCAAGCCAGGAATATCTGACATACTTCAGAAGGGCAATATAGTCAGATCCCACCACATTTATCTGGGCATTTACATCTCATTTTCAATACATTCTTTCAATTACTGATCTAGGTGAATTTAAACTTGGTTGTAATTTATTTCAGAGAGGGGAAGTTGGAATGAGAAGTTGGAATTATTACCTAGTTTTTCAGGTTTGTTTGACAGTTTTATATTTGAATTCTAAGACCCATTAATAGGACTTTCCTCGGGTGAAACCCCAAATGTCATCACAATATTTGGCCTCTAAACATTGTTCTTAGCATTCAGATCCCATCTGGATTGTTTTCTAGCCAGGCACTACCACATCTAGGCTCTCTGAGAAGTGAGATGTGAGATTCACCTTGCCTCAAAGCTAGTGCTTGGGTTAATTTAGCTAAATGGTGATTGATTCCTATTGTTTATATTAGTGGTATCAGACACCCAAGCCCACAGTGCATGTGACAGTTTTAAAAGTTGTCTGCATGGCTTATTCATGTTCTACAGAATCAGTTTTCATTTATATAAATAGTAAGTTTCTAGCCCTCATGGATGAGAAAATCTACATGCAAAGCAACCTGAAACAATGGCTGTGAGAGGTGTGAACATTCCATCTCCCCCCTTCCCCACTAACCTCAGGAGGTATTAATGCTAAACCCAAATGATGGCACTTTATCTGTCCTAGTTATCAGATTGGATGGGGAATAAATTGGGAAAGAAGCAGATGAAACATGGTGAGGCAATTGCCATAGAGAAAAAAACGCAGAAGGAAGAAAAAATTGAGAAAGAAGGCAGGGAAGAGAGCACAGGCCTGAATCAGCCACAGGCCTAAAGGTGAGATTATTTTTTTCCAGAGAGCGAAGCTTAATATAACGAGCAAATAATGATGACAACAAAAAGTTGAGTTAATTCCATAAATGCCATATTACATCCTTGAGCCTTTTGGAAACTTCTGACAGATAGAGGAGATCCAGTGTGGACTAAGGGGAATATGGAGTTGAAAATTTGTGCCCTAAGCCACAATTAAACTGCAACTTTCTATCTCCAAAAAATGAGTTAGACATCTCTGTCCTAGATGAATGCAGATTTGTTCCGTGCATCAAAATGTGAGCATGCACAATAAGAAAGTAGGCTAGGTCGAGGAAACATTAAAAAGTTTACCCTTTTTAAATCTCATTTTAAAAGTATTCATGAACTAAAAGTAAGTCTAGGTCCATAATTGGCTGTACATGTTCAGCTACACACACACACAAAATTATATAGCAAGATTCAATATAGTGTTTTCAGATGTATTTTCAGTCATGCTTGATCTAACTCAGTGGGTCTCAGCTTGGAGTACACAGAGGCCTTCAGTGGGTACATCAACCTATTTGGATATTTCCCTCATTGAACAGGCCACATGAAAAGCATTAGCAAAGTGAGTACAACCTAAAATTTCACACAATGACTTGTTTATACTGATCTCTGTACACTATGGCTACGTCTACACTGGCATGAATTTCCAAAAATGCTTTTAACGGAAAAGTTTTCCGTTAAAAGCATTTTCGGAAAAGCGCGTCTAGATTGGCAGGATGCTTTTCCGCAAAAGCACTTTTTGCGGAAAAGCGTCCGTGGCCAATCTAGACGTGGTTTTCCGCAAAAAAGCCCCGATCGCCTTTTGCACGATCGGGGATTTTTTGCGGAAAACAGTACTATGCTGTCTACACTGGCCCTTTTGCGCAAAAGTCTTTCGGAAAAAGACTTTTGCCTGAACAGGAGCAGCATAGTTTTTCTGGAAAAGCACTGATAATTTTACATGAGATCGTCAGTGCTTTTCCGGAAATTCAAGCGGCCAGTGTAGACAGCTGGCAAGTTTTTCCGCAAAAGCAGATGATTTTGCGGAAAAACTTACCTGTCTAGACACAGCCTATATGTTAACATGGAAGTACAATATGCATTACAATTGATTTATAATCATAGGGTAAAAATGAGGAAATAAGCAAATTTTCAGTAATAGTGTGCTAAATTCCGTGTTAGCTGCACAGTCATGCAGCTACAGTCTGAACCTCTCTAGTCTGGCATCTTTGGGACTTGACCGGTGCCGAACCATGGGAGTTCAATGTTGTCTAGCAGCATTACCAGCACTTCCACTGCTGACTGGGATCTTAGAAGACAGTTAGGTGTAAATTGGAGCTAAATAACAGCCCAGAACACTGAGAGCTAGGACTGGTGGTCATAAAAAAAAACTTTATGGGACCGCAGGAAACTTGGCCACATCCATGATAAGTGGATGTCCTATTAACTAAAATCATGCAGGACCACGGATGTTGCCCGATCAGAGAGTGCTGGACTAGAGAGATTCAACCTGTACTTTGTTAGCACTGCACAGGCACTCAAGGCATCCACCTAAGGAGGAGGGGAAGGTTGCCCCACCCCCAGCCTCGCCTCCAGCCTGGTGGCTGGGGGAGAGACAGCCTGAACCAGGCACCTTTCTCCAAGCCCAAAGGCAACCATGGTCCAGCCCTAGCCCCCTCTCCTCCTGTTGCAGCCAGAGCAGCCAGGCCCCAGAGCAACCCCTGACCCTCCCTGCCACAATCAAAGCAGCTCATTATTGGAGCTCCCTTGCCACAGCCCAGCCCTGCCCCCTCCTCACCCTGTCCCCTGTCACAGCCCAGCTCTAGTTTCCCACCCTCTGCCCCCACCATGGCCTGGGCTGATGGCTTGGTCCAGAGCTTCTGCCTATTATGGCCTGAGTGGCCCAGACCCAGAGTTTCCCCTTTGCCGCAGCTGGAGCTCCCTAGGCAGCCAAGCCATGGACCTCCCCCTGATGTGGTTGGAGCACCCTGGGCAGTCAGAGCAGCCTGGACCTTCCCCCTGCACCGTGGCCAGGGCAGCCTGGCACCAAGCCCCCTCCCTTCATGGCCCTGTACCCACCCTCTGCCCCAATCAGAACCCTTGAACCCCAACCTTCTGTCCCATTCCTGAGCCCCTCATCCACAGCCTCACCCCAGACCCTGTACCCCCAGACAGAGCCCTCACACTCCTGCACCCTAACCCTCTACCCCAGGCCTGAGTCCCCTCCCACACTCAGAATGCCCTGACCCCACCCTTGCCACATGAATTTTGTGATGTGCATCAAAACGAAGGTGATATGTCACACATCGCCTCCATATTGCTGCACATACTGTAATAATATTCACTCCACTCCGGGACAGGTATAATTAGAGGGAACTTAGGGTGATAGCGTACTGTGCTATTTTTGTATTTTTAGTCCTGATTTTGTAAACATGTAGTTTTTCAGAGAGATGAAACTTGGGAATACACAATACAAGTCAAAGTCCCAAACAGGGTTCAGTAGTCTGGAAAGGTTGAGGCCACTGATTTAGCTCATAAAGCTCAGCTGCTTCCTCCACCCTTTTCTAGGGAAAGATTGAGAACTTTTCTCTACCTTGGGAAAGTTTTTCTGGTCTTTTAGCATTTCAACACTGTCTTCACAACCACAACCTTAAGTCATGTTCAAGAGACTGACACCTTGCACACTTTCATGGAATCTGTATCTAGGAAAACTTTCTGTCCTAGGTATTTATAACTCACCTATCACATCTGTTTCTTATTTGTCAAAATAATTTTTCAGTGGTTTTGGAAGCCTGTGCTGATAATCCATGTAGTGTAGATTCTCTGCCTTCTTCCAACTACCCACAAAAATAAGTAGTTGTGCTTTTTCTTGTTCAAACTTGGCTCCATAGGGAACAGTCAAGTTGGATGAATTGTTTCCATATTTCTGGGAAGCTGCCAGTTTCTCAGACCAGCATGCAGGAAAGCCAAAAAATATCCATTGTAGGGCTGCATCTACACTAGCAAACCTTGTAGCTTCAATTCACTGCTTGTGAAGCTGCAACAGCAGCTGAAGCAGTGGAAAGCGGGTGTGGAGATGACAGGAACTGGGTGCTCTTATCTTATCCTTAATTATACAAAGCCTGATGGTAAATGTTTGTAATGTTACGTCTTTTGAAATCATACTCTTGATCATAATCAGCCATTGTGTAAACAAGCATAACTCTTATTGATTTCAGATAGGAGGGTGCTTACCGATTGTTCCAACAACAGGAGGCCAGCCCTCTGTTTATGCCAGCCTACACTGGCATAAATTCACAGTCATTCCATTAAGCTCACTGGCGATGGTATGGATTTAGACCACTGTGAGTAAGGCCAAATTCTGGTTCTTCGTATGCATTAGGAAAAAGGAGTCACACTGACAAAAAGTTGTCAACTTTTAGGCTGAATCTTCAGCCTAAAATAGAATCTGTCGTTACTCAAACTTTCTTTCCAACCCTCTCCAAAACGCATGGTCTCTCTCTGTAGCAGAGGGTGCTTCACAAGGCATAGTGTAGCTAACCTAATGAGCTTAATACAAAGTAGACACCAAGACTAGACACCATTCTTTTTCACTGTCTAGCAGCCTATATAGCCATTAGGATCACACATAAAAACCCTGCAAAGTTCTGTAGAAAGCAAGAACCAACAAAACCTCTATCCTTACAATTTCATCTGGGAACCAGATTTTCTTCCTAAAACAAAACAGGCTTTTTATGCTGAATTGTTAAGATGCCTGCTCATCATAAGCATGATTATCTACTGTCTTTCACTTTTTGTAATCATTTAAAGCTGTGAAAAAGAAGTGCGGAGGGGGGGAGGGGGAGGGAATGGTATAGAATGCAACCATATAGATTAGGTTGCATTTTATACTCACTTTGCAGATGTACAAAAAAGGAAATTTAAGATGCAAAGCGGTGGGGAATCAGGCCATATACTTGTTATAACAAGCACAGAACAGGTATAGTTTGTTCAAAATATCCTTGTGAACTACAGAAAAATCATGTTGATCTCTACAGAAGCAGAGTTTTCCTTAGCCTTCTTCCGAATCCCACGCATTAACAAAGCAAAACATACTGATGCGTCTTTGTACTTTAGATTTACAGGACTAAGGAATAATCTGGCTCTTGATAATTCATGTAGCAGAGTGGTGGGCAGCCTGCGGCCCACACGCTCTCAATCTGTCCCGCTCCCTCTACGCCTCTTGCGCACTGGGGCCCCACATTTACCTATCCTCCCCCTCTCTCCCAGCACTTTCAGAGTGCCACGAATCAGCTGATTTGTGGTGTGGGAATGAGGAGGGATTAGCTAAATGAATTTGTTTCTATAAAGAGAGTCCACTTTCCATGAAAACACCAAAACATTTTTTTGGGGGAAGGGGAGGCTGGTTTAAAAAGAAGAGACATCACATGTAGGTTTGACACATGCCTAGCATCTTGTTGCCAAAAACTGAATTAATTATCACTTTTCCAATAAACAATCAACATTTTCCTCTAAAAACCACCAAACAGTTTCCAACCAGCTGTGCCTTAAATGTCAAAGGAAAACTCAAAACTGGATACTTGACTTTGTGAACACTAGGCAGTGTTGATGCCTATGTAAAAGAATAATATTGGGGCCAGTAAGACCAGCAACTATAAGCAGATGAGCAGTGTAATTCTGGAGAGACTGTAAGCAGAAAGGGAAAGAAGCAGGCAGAGCAGCACCCGCCCCCTCACACACACATAAACTAAAATCAAGCTGACAGAGAGAGCACAAAGCAGACCAAGAGTTTGCAGTCGGAAGTGTCAAGTAATGAGGTTTTGGATGGTTTAAGAAAGCAATTTGCTAGTGAGCATCTAACATTTGAGAACTGAGTCTTGAATATTTGGCCTTTCAACCACTCTAACTGGCTCAGTTTTCTTGGTTGCTTTATAAAGCTAAAGAACTGAGTAGTGCATTTTTTTAGACTTTTCTCAGGACAGGAACATCAGGACAGAAACATTTCTTTAGCTCACTAGAGAATTGTTCAGTAAAATAAACACACTGTTAAAAGCTGTTGCATCTAAAATTCTCACTTTTCTTGCAAGGAGTTTCTACTGTGCAATATATTTAAAATGGTTATTTCAGTAAATTGTTCAACTGGGAAAGTGCCAACCCTCGGGTTCTTAGTAATAAATTATTTCAGCTCATTTCCCAACTAACCTTTGATCTTGCCGCAGGTACCACCAGAAGATGGCAGAATAAGCCAAGGCAGCTGTAAATGTCCCATTATGTGAGTATGCTACCTGGAGTTAATTTAAATGTATTCCTTTGATTCTTTTGCTTCTTTAGCACCCAGGCGCTTACATCACAAATATAAAAGCATGCTGGGATGTGTTTTCTCATGAAATGTCAAGACTAAATATGGTACTGGAAAAGGTGTCAGGCATCCCTGGATGAAGGGGCCAGGTAGTGAAACATATACAGGCAGTCCCCGAGTTACGCGGATCCGACTTATGTCGGATCCGCAGTTACAAACGGGGCCCTTCCTCTTCCTGGTCTCCAGCAGACCAGGGAGAGGAAGCAAAGCGGCGGAACACGCGGGCAGCAGACAGGGCTGTCAGCTGACCGCACGCTCCGCGGCTTGACTCTGCTTTGTCCCCCCCCTGTCCCCCTGGTCTGCAGACCAGGGGGATGGGGGGGGGGGGGGCAAAGCAGAGCAAAGCAGAGCCAAGCCGCGGAGCGCGCGGTCAGCTAACAGCCCAGACGTGTCTGGGCTGTCTGCTGGCCGCGTGCTCTGCGGCTTGGCTCTGCTTTGCCCCCTGTTCCCCTAGTCTGCAGACCAGGGGAACGGGGGGGCAAAGCAGAGCCAAGCCGCAGAGCACGCGGGCAGCGGACAGCCCAGACGCGTCTGGGCTGTCCGCTGCCCGCGTGTTCCGCCGCTTTGCTCCCCGTCCCCCTGGTCTGCAGACCAGGGGGACGGGGAGCAAAGCAGAGCAAAGCCACTGGACCAACCCAGCAGCACCCCAGCTGCTCTGCCCCAGGCGTCCCCAAGTCAGCCGCTGCTGTAACTGACCAGTGGCTGACTACAGGAAGCCCCTGCCCCGGGCTTCCTGGAATCAGCCGCTGATCAGTTTCAGCAGCAGCTGACTTGGGGATGCCTGGGGTTCTTAAGTTGAATCTGTATGTAAGTCAGAACTGGCGTCCAGATTCAGCCGCTGTTGAAACTGATCAGTTTCAGCAGCGGCTGAATCTGGATTCCAGTTCCGACTTACATACAGATTCAACTTAAGAACAAACCTACAGTCCCTATCTTGTACGTAACCCGGGGACTGCCTGTATAGACATAATGACGGTCCCTCCTAGGTTTACTTTTCTCCAAAGGGGGCCTTAGCATTTCCCCCTCATCCCAGTGACAAGGTAACTGAGGCTCAAAACATATTTTAAAACAAGGCAAACTTTTTCCGGACAATGACTACCTTGATCATAACTGGGCAAGAAGCTTTGGATCTGCAAAGTTCCATAAAAGCTGTGCTTAACCTTTAATGGTGGGGAGAGGGAGGTACTTGAAAAAATGAGGAAGATGACAGTTTTGCTCCAGTTGTGCCCAACGGGGAGAGTCAGGACAAGGAGATGGAAGATAGACCAAATAACCTCTGCAATCACCAAAAAGCCTTACAGGACGGAAAGAAAGGGAAAAAAAAAACTGGTTGAGAGAGAAAAAACTAGAAAGAAAAATCAATTGCCACAGGAAGGAAGAAGTATACAAAGCTTGACACCAAAATAAAAGGGGGACAGACAGGCAAAAAGAAGGAGGGAACATTAAAGAGGCACACGATTTTCCAAAAAAAGTCTGGCTATCCATCTATCTTGCATGGTTTAGACACAACAAATTCCACATCATGGCAAGATGTTAGATTAGATGACCCATTTGGTTCCTTTTAATCCTGTCATTCTAAGTGGGGTGATGGAGAAAGGAGAAAGAAAGGAACGGAAATCAGGGTGGATGTGGGGGGACAGACCATGCTAAAAAGAAGGAAAATGCAATAATATAATTTGTTGTAAATATATTAGTGGCCCAGTCACCTCCGCTCCCACAAGCAAAAAAAGAATGGGAGAAAAATGCTCCCAAAATGTGCAAACTGCACCTTATTCTCCCATCAAAAACATGCACACTGGAAACATGGTGGTAACCCAAGTATGGCTTCCATGAGGGCAAATGCTCTAAAGGATGAGGAAACGTTTAGCCACCGAGACCCAGCCTAGAGCAGATTGCCTTTCAGCATCACAATCAGCTTGCATGTGAAAAATTTCTGCTATCTTTAACAGCACAAAGAGCAGTGGCAGCTGATGACATCAGCAGAAGCAGGCAGGCAGATGGTGAAAGTGTAAAGATGAGTGGCTAACAGGAAAGTAGTCTAGCATTGCAGGAGAGAGAACTTATGATAAATGAAATAAATCAGAAGCTTACAAGATGACACACTCAGCTGACTCAAGTATGAGTAAGTACAATCACAGATGCTGTATATCATGTCTAAAAGCTATTAATTCTGCTGCATTCTACATACCTGTCCATTCTGGAATTGTTCTAGCTGGAGGATATATTGGAAATGCAGAAACATGGTAAAATAAATATTTATCAGACTTCTGTTCAGACACAAACTGGTAAAATAAAGTCTCAGAGGGATAGTCGTGTTAGCCTGTTAGTCCTGTGGCACCTTAGAAACTAACCGATTATTATTGTTATTATTATTATTGTTATTAATAATAATAATACTACTAATAATAAATCAGTCTCTAAGGTGTCATAGACTCCTCATTGTTTTGGTAAAATAAAGTGACAGCCAACTTAGCACTACATGGGTGCTAGGTTAGGTATAACTGAACAAATACATAACAAATACATCCCCATGCTTACAAGCACAAATATATGGTACATTGCCTGAAATTCACCCTTCCTGATGCAAAGTCAGAGTTATCAGGCTCTGTGCAGGGAACTATGTACGAGGAAAGATTAAATTAAAATCCCCAACCCATGTTAGGTAAAATGGCTGCAACAAGGTCTTCAACCTACATCAGTATCAGAGGAGTAGCCGTGTTAGTCTGAATCTGCAAAACTGACGAGGAGTACTGTGGCACCTTATAAACTAACAGATGCATTGGAGCATTGGCTTTCATGGGGCAAAAACTGACTTCATCAGATGCACAGGCCCACTTTGAGAAAGCTGCTAACAGACTGCTCTGGTTTATTTACTTAATTGTTCTGCAACCCCAGAATCTTGCAGCTCCTGTTGGCTCCCGTTTGCAGCCAAGAGGAAACATGGAAAGTGGTGTGGCCTGAGCCACTGCTTCCTGCAGCTTCCCTTGGCTGCAAACAGTGAACCGGAGCCAATGGGAGCCGTGAGGCTCTGCGGCTATGAAGCCATTAAGTAAACAAACTGGAGTGGCCAGTTAGCAGCTTTCTCAGAGTAGGCCTTCAGCCCACTTTGAGAAACACAGACCTAGGTTATACCCACTAAACCATTTACATTATCTGAGGTTGTGTCTATACTGGCGCAATCGGCCACTCTTGCGCAAAAACTTGCTGCCTGTCTACACTGGCCGCGTGTTCTTGCGCAAGTAAACTGACATTCTACTGTATGAAATCAGGGCTTATTGCACCAGAACTCTGATGTTCCCACTCAGGAATAAGCCCTTTTGCACAACTGTTCTTGTGCAAGAGGCCAGTGTAGACAGGCAACATGAATTTCTTGTGCAAGAAAGCCCTATGGTTAAAATGGCCATCAGAGCTTTCTTGCACAAGACAGCGTCTACACTGGCATGAATGCTCTTGTGCAAAAGCACATGCCAGTGTTGACGCTCTCTTCTGGAAGACTTTTTGCAGAAGAACTCTTCTGCAGAAGAGTTTTTGTGTGAGAACGCGCCAGTGTAGACATAGCCTCATGTAAATGGGACCTATGTCTGTGCTTGATTCTTCCAGCATACCCTTGACAGCAGCCTCTTTGAAGCTGGTGTAGAGATTCCCTGGGCACTTTGGGGTTGCAACCCCCACTCCGTGTATCATGATCAGTGGAACTGAAGACTGAGGGCCTAAGTTCCACAGAGGGATTTTATTGGCAGGGTACAAGTGGAAGCAGAAACGGGAGAAGGTTAGGTTAGAAACAGCCTGGTGTGTAGATTTTCCAAAGCTGGAGTGATTTTCTTCCCCTATCCAGATAACAGATCAATCTTATACTTCTATCACCATTCTACCTCATAGTAACTAACCTCCTAGTCCCAGGAACCCCCTGCATCTTGTATAGACTGAGACAAAGTGGAAAAAGTGCCTTTTAAAACTTCTTTGGGAAGCTTATAACTTGCTCTTTGTTGCTAATAATTTTTACACTGCCTTTGTAGGAGAGTAAACTAACTACGCCTGCTTTGTGAAAAGCAACATGCCAGGAGCTTAGGGTTTTGGGGCCATCAGGTACATTATTTGGGCCTGATTCTCTCTCTTACTTCCATTAGAGTAAATGCATTGATTTCAGTGGACCTACTGTCGCGTTATTGGATTTTAAGGAGAGCAGCCAGATCACTGATGCACCCATGGGGCAGTGTTTGCCCCAAGGTCTGTACAAAGGGGACCATGTGAGGTGTCAAATGAAAGCTTATGTTCTACTGATTCTGAGTATGCTGCTCATGTACTTGTGTGGTGTTTGTATGTAGAGTTATGAATATGGACTCTGTACTTGTACTATAAGGCTACGTCTACACTGGCCTGATTTTCCGGAAATGCTTTTAACGGAAAAGTTTTCCGTTAAAAGCATTTTCGGAAAAGAGCATCTAGATTGGCAGGACGCTTTTCTGCAAAAGCACTTTTTGCGGAAAAGCGTCCGTGGCCAATCGAGACGCGCTTTTCTGCAAAAAAGCCCCGATCGCCATTTTTGCGATTGGGCTTTTTTGCGGAAAAGAAATCTCTGCTGTCTACACTGGCCCTTTTGTGCAAAAGTCTTTTGGAAAAAGACTTTTGCCCGAACGGGAGCAGCATAGTATTTCCGCAAAAAGCACTAATTTCTTACAGTAGGAAGTCAGTGCTTTTGCAGAAATTCAAGCGGCCAGTGTAGACAGCTGACAAGTTTTTCCGGAAAAGCTGCTGATTTTCCGGAAAAACTGGCCAGTCTAGACACAGCCTAAATGTTCTCTGCCTGAGACAGAGCAATGGGCCTAGGTGGCCTGTTGTAAAGGATTGTTCAGTCAATGACTATGCTAATTAGCCCGGTCCCAAGGACAATGGCTCTCAAGGTGCCCAATACACACCTGAGGAATGTGTCTGGAAACCTGCACACCAGTCAGTATCTAATGGCTGCTGGCATGGGACACAGGGACAGGTCATTTGGCCATGTGACCCACTCCAGCTTGGAAGGTACCAGGGGCTACGTCTAGACTACATTCCTCTGTCAGCAGAAGGATGTAAATGAAGCACTTCGAAAGTGCAAATGAAGCAGGGATTTAAATAACCCGCGCTTCATTTGCGCTTTCAAAGTGCTTCGTTTACATCCCTCTGCCAACAGAGGGGTGTAGTCTAGACACACCCAGGAATGGATATAAAGTTCCATGAGGCAGACTCCATCTTGTCTTTAATTCTGATACTGATCCGAGATGCAGCCTTGCGAGGGACAGAGAGCTGGGAAGGATTGTTTACTCATCCTGTCATATGATGTACACCAGAGACATTTAAGATAGCAGTTTGTAACACCTCTGCTGAGAGCCTGCATCAACAACTTGGCGATTGGTGCATGTAATGTATTCTCCTTAACCATCCTTACTCTCAACCTTTTCTTTCCTTTATTAATAAACCTTTAGATTTTAGATTCTAAAGGATTGGCCCAGCGTGATCTGGTGGGTAAGATCTAAAGTGTAAATTGACTGGGGATCTGTGGCTGGTTCTTTGGGACTGGGAGAACCCATTCGGGGTAGGTGAGATTGGGTTCTATAAACCCTCATCTGTGTGTAAGGCCCGGGGCTGATTGTGGCACAGGGAGAGCTGAGGTGCCTGAGGGGTTTTGCTCATGAGGCTTCCTGCTGGCTGGACTGGCAGCTGAAGCACTCAGTGTGACTGGTTTGTGACCTGTTTGGGAAAGGTCTCCAGTCTGGGGCTGTAAGCAGCCCTGGTTTTGAGGAATTCACCCTGAGCGGACGCCCTCAGTACTGCCCATATCTGACCCAGTCTATCATATACCCACTCCTGTTTTACACTAGTGTGACTGGAAAATCAGGCATGTCTTATGTCAATTACACTCTTTTGTAAAATTAATGCCCAGACTGGAGAGTTGGACATGTCCCAAGGTGAAGACAGAAAAGTAGGCAACTGGGCCCTTGAAATTAAAGTATTTTTAAAATAATCATACTTGCTTGCAGTTCACAGAACATTATAAAAATACAAAACAAAATAATTTAGACGTTATAAAATCTTACTGTTTATGCTAATTGTTATGTTTTATTCTGTAACTGAACATTCTAGGCTTTTCTTCTTAAATAGTAAGAAAAGGTTAAAGCCTATTTCTGATCTTACTTGGGGTCAGTACCAATCTATGCAGTCAATGGCATTAACCCAGCGTACATGAGATCAAAATTTTCCCCTCTTCACAAGTCAGTAACCGAGCACATACAGAATCCATTTCACTTATGATGGATTTTAGCTATGTCTAACTCCCCCCACCCTAGTTATGCAGTAGAGGCTGTCTCTGTACTCGTCAGCACACTTGCACAATAAGGCAGGCCATTAAATAAATATGGATTCAAGAGCAGAAATATGAAGTTTCAGGCTCTTCAGGAAATTATCATTTCCTAGAGCCGAACAAACATTTTAGAAAAGATCTCCCAGCAGGAAATGGAGCCACCAGAAACTGGCCAATAGATCCAAAAGGTGGAGAATGGGGTTTGTATGGAGGTGTTAAAGAAACAAAGTAATATCATGAGAAATATTTCTCCCTTTCTTTGCTAACAAGGTTCAACTTACATGGAGTGTCTGGCCTGCAGCACAAAAGACATAACAATGCCAGGCCCCCATGCATTCGGAGACTTTAAGACTGAGTGTAAACTGATTCATGTTCTTCCTGATTCTGCAGCCATCCTGAAACAACACAGAACTAGGGGGATAGACATGCAGTTAAAGTGGAGATTACAGCAGAGAATCACTGTGAGGGAAAAATTCACAGGTAAATTTAAAAAAGGGGGGGGGGTGATATTATTGCAAAAGAGGCTTGTTACAATGCATAAAGGGATGGGGAAAAAAACAGAAGTAAAACAAGATTTAAAGTGGATGACAAAAAGTAGACTGAGAAGAAAGGAAGCAAAAAAATCCAGGGGGCCTGATACCAAGACTCTGATGAGCTTTTTCACAATATGTAAAACAAACCACTCACCCCCCAGCAAAGATTTCCATTGTCAGCAAAATTGTTTCCAGAACTGAGACTGCAATGCCAATTCAGATCTGTGAGTGGGCAAGTCAAGATACAGGTAGGACAGACTTAGCCCATCAAAGAAGTAAATCTGAAAGCCAGGAATGAGCAGTTGGGCCCCCAGCTGGCTGCTGCTGTGCAGAAATTGAAGCAGAAGTGGCCAAAAAAAGGATATATTTAAGATATAACACAACAAAAATAAGAAACAGATCTTTTGACAGCAGACACGTTAACAAATCAAGTCCAGGGAATGAGAACCAGCTATGCTTTAGGAGGTATGTGTACTGTGAGAGCGTTTGTAAAGGTTTAATATGATAACTTACAGCAGAAGCTGCCATTCCATCTATAGCAGTTTGCAAAGTTGACTTATTCCTGTGAACACGTTCAATCTGAGCTTTATATTAATATCTAGCATGCAGTAGCATGCATATACTCATACTCTTTCCAGTCTTCTTTACCACGTGGCACCATAATCACAATGAGGACAAGGAAAATTGTAGTCCTCAAGAAGTTCCACTGAGTTTAGTGGGACTGCTCAAGAGCTAATGCACCACTCTCTGGGCCACATTGTGAACCCTCCCTCATGACAAGCAAAATAAATAAATACAACTATGAGTAAATAAATACAACTATGACATAGTTGATATCAGAGACTTAGAATAATAGAATCATAGGGCTGAAAGAGACCTCAGGAAGTCATCAAGTCCAACCCCCTGCCCAAAGCAGGACCATTCCCAACTAAATCAACCCAGCCAGGGCTTTGTCAAGCCGGGACTTAAAAACCTCTAGGGATGGAGATTCCACCACCTCCCAAGGTAATCCAGTCCAGTACTTCACCACCCTCCTAGTGAAATAATGTTTTCCTAATATCTAACCTAGACCTCCCACACTGCAACTTGAGACCATTGCTCCTCATTCTGCCATCTGTCACTACTGAGAACAGCCTCTCTCCATCTTTTTTGGAACCTCCATTCAAGTAGTTAAAGGCTGCAATCAAATCCCCCCTCACTCTTCTCTTCTGTAGACTAAATAGGCCCAAATCCCTCAGCCGCTCCCCATAGGTCATGTGCTCCAGCCCCTTACTTATTTTCATTCCCTCCACCGGACGTTTTCCAATGCATCCACATCCTTTCTGTAATGGAAGACCAAGAATTGGATGCAATATTCCAAATGTGTCCTCAGCAGTACCGAATAAAGGGGAATAATAACTTCTCAAGATCTACTGGAAATGTTCCTCCTAATGCACCCTAATATGCCATTTGCCTTCCTGGCTACAAGGGCACACTGTTGACTCATATTCAGCTTCTCATCCACTGTAATCCTCAGGTCCTTCTTTTGCCAAACTGCTGCTCAGACAGTCAGTCAGTCCCAAGCCTGTAATAATGCTTGGGATTTTTCCATCCCAAGTGCAAGACTTTGCAATTATCCTTGCTGAACCTCATTAGATTTCTTTTGGCTCATTCCTCCAATTTGTCTAGGTCACTCTGAACCCTATCTCTACCCTCCAACATATCTACCTCTGCCCCAAGCTTAGTGTCATCTGCAAACTTGCTGAGGGTGCAATCCATCCCTCATCCAGGTAATGAAATAAAAATTTTGAACAAAACTAGTCCTACATCCTTTGGGCACTCCGCGAAACCGACCTCCAACCAGACATCGAGCTGTTGATCACTACTCATTGAGACCAACAATCAAAGCTTTCCTAAAATCAAGGTATATCACATCCACCAACTTGCCCATGTCCACAGAGCCAGTTACCTCATCACAGAAGGCACAGAAAAGAGAAGACTGAGAGGAAACATGATAGCACTTTTCAAGTATCTAAAATGGGGTTACAAAGAGGAGGGAGAAAAATTGTTCTCCTTGACCTCTGTTGATAGGACAAGAATCAATGGGCTTAAATTGAAGCAAGGGAGGTTTAAATTGGACATTAGGAAAAACTTCCTAACTGTCAGGGTGATTAAACACTGGAATAAATTGCCTAGGGAGGTTGTGGAATCTCCATCACTGGAGATATTTAAGATCAGGTTAGAGAGACATCTATCAGGGATGATCTAGATGGTGTTTGATCCTGCTGTGAAGGCAGGGGCCTGGACTCGATGACCTCTCAAGGTCCCTTCCAGTCCTAGTATTCTATGATTCTATGAGTTGTACAACCTTAGACTACTTACAATAACATATTATCAAGTGAGAGTGGGAATATCACAATCTGGGTCAATTCTTAAATAAAAGTTAGAGTTTTCTTAAATATATATAACAGTGACAACAGAGATATAGATTCAGTACACAAAATACATTCTAAAGTGCATCAAAAAGCTCTGAGTGGGACTTTCTTTTGAAAGTAAGGGTATGTCTACACTACCCCGCTAGTTCGAACTAGCGGGATAATGTAGGCATACCGCACTTGCAAATGAAGCCCGGGATTTGAATTTCCCGGGCTTCATTTGCATAAGCGGGGAGCCGCCATTTTTAAATCCCCGCTGATTCGAACCCCGTGCAGCGCGGCTACACGGGGCTCGAACTAGGTAGTTCGGACTATGGTGCCTATTCCGAACTACCAGTACACCTCATTTCACGAGGAGTAACGGTAGTTCGGAATAGGAACCTAGTCCGAACTACCTAGTTCGAGCCCCGTGTAGCCGTGCTGCACGGGGTTCGAAGCAGCGGGGATTTAAAAATGGCGGCTCCCCACTTATGCAAATGAAGCCCGGGAAATTCAAATCCCGGGCTTCATTTGCAAGTGCGGTATGCCTACATTACCCTCCTAGTTCGAACTAGGAGGGTAGTGTAGACATACCCTTAGTGAGTTAGGAACACAAGTCCCATTCAAATGTAATGGTGCTCCAAATTCACTTAGATGGTTTTTAAAATCTACCCTTTAGTCACTACAGAATTATAATAGTGGCTCTAGTTTTCTGTTTGAGTGTGCCATGTCTTTCTTGAAATGTACTAAGTGTATTCATATGCCTGAGCTAATCAGTTAACCAGGAGAGAATACTTACGTAACTTTTTTAACAGGATTGAAATCAACTTTCATTTCACCGAATATAAATCGTTTTATGGATTACCGCCAGGGTACTCTGTAAGGTGCACGTTCATGTGGTTGTATACCTAAAATTTCAGACCTGCCTACTCCCTTAGCAGAGCCATGTAGCTGTTGCCCCAGCTGCTCCCAGGGGCAGGGCAGCAGGGTGGAGAGCTGGAGCCTGGGCTGCGGTACTAAAAAGAGCACCATGGGCCCAGCTTGAGGTGAGCTGCTGCCTGTGTGCCAGGACTTGAGCAGACTGTGGTGCAGCTGTTCCTGGGCCAGGACTAGGGGATTAAAAATAACATTGTGGCGCCAGCTTTGCCTGCCATGCTGCCCTATCCCGGAACGAGGAGGTTGAGGGGTGCAATGTCAGGAAGGCAAAATGTGAGGGAAGGGGCAAGGGGAGAACTAAGGGGAAGGGATTGAGGAGAGGAAGGGGCTTGTGCTAAGGGGAAAGGAGGGGGCCAGGGCAGGAGAAGAAAGGGGCAGGTACCAAGGGGTAGGGTGGAGGAGAGGTAAATGCCAGGGGCCAAGAGGAGACCATGAGGGGAAAGGAGGGGGGGGGGGGGAAGGTGTTAGTGGGAGTGGGAGATGGGAGGGGAACAGGGTGATGGTGGGACAGGAAAGAGGAGGGGCAAGAAGGAGGAAGAGGAGAGAGGAGGAGTGGGTGCCAGGAGAAGAGGGATTGAAAGGAGGGGTGGGCATGAGGAAGTCAGGAGATGGAGCAAGTCATGTGTGAGGGTGCAGAGGGGCGTATGGAGAACTGGGGCAGAGGGTGGTGAGGGGATGGGCACCAGGGAGGAAGAGGGCAAGGGGGACAAGTGTTGGGAGGGCAGGGGTAGTGAGGGAAGGGAGAAGCACCAGGAGACTGGAGGGGGTAAGGGAAGGTGCAGGTGTCAGGGGAATTGTGGGGGTGAAGCAGAAGGGCAGACACGTGGAAGGGAGGGACAGGTGCCAGAGGGCGGTGGGTAGAGGGAGGTGTTAGGAGAGGGGATGGAGAGGAGGCTAAAGGAGGGCTGGGCACAAAGGGGAAGAGAAGGGCAGGTGCAGGGGCCAGAGAAGATGAGGAGAGTGAGAAGGGCAGGAGCCAGGACAGCAGAGGAGGGTGAGGGGTGGGAAGGCAGCAGCAAGTACCAGGGGAGTAGATGAGACGAGGAGCCGATGGGAGACCTGAGCTCTGTATTGGCGCACAAGACAAAACTTACTCCGCTCTTGGATGGAAAATGTTAGAGGGAACACTGATTACCACCCGATTCTTCCTGTCTTCTTATATTACAATGCATTTAGAAATAACATTAAATTAACACAACACTGCTTTTGTAGAGTACTTGTCCTCTCAAAGCCTGTTATGAATGCAGGTGTGTCTCACTGCCCTTTTTACAGATGGGGTAACAAACAGGGAGAAGCTCAGCTGTGCAGGAGACAGAGCATTCTCTGGGGGCTGGGGTAGGGCTGTGGAATGAACAGTGAGTTCATGAGGAATTATGGAAACCAGAAGGGCAATTGATAATTGGATTTAGCATAAAGAGATATGATGAATGTCTTTTTTTATTTGGGAAATATTTGCAAACATCATATACCTGTATTTGTTCTATTTTATTTCTTTGCCTTGGTATCTCAGGATCTTTTGAAATGATTTCTTCACAATCCACCCCACCCACCCTCCCAAAATGAATTTTTTGCAACAGTTCATTGGGAGTATTTGTTTTTCAAATCGAAAATCCAGGCCAATTTATGTAATTGTATAATTCACATAGCATCATTTTTGAGTAAGTGGCTTACATGACAAACCAACAGAGCGCAAATTTTAAACGTTACAGTCAAATATACAATTGGATATTTGTTTTCACATTCTCAGCATGTGAGCATTCAATCCTAAAAATTGATTGTCATGTGTTTTCAGACTGGAAAGAATACTCACAGAAAATTGTGTCTCCTATTTGCTCAGCTCTAATTCAGTGAAAGTGAAAGATCTCAAAGGAAAATGCTCTCTTAGTCTCCTGTAGTTACATGAATGCTTAGACAAAGCTTAAAAAATGTAGAATGTCACCTAAAAGGAGTTGATTGAAACAAACAAATAAATAGTTTTAGTAGGCACCCCACCAAGATATGTGCACACCTAACTCATCTAAACCTTTTATAAACGTAACCCTTTTCGGCTTCCTGCACCTCATTTCATCCCAGTGTTACTAGCACTCATTGCATGATCTAAAATTAGACTGGAAGCTCCTCTGAGCAGGAACCAGGGATTCTAATTTTTTCTGTCAACTGCCCAGGATACTTTATATATAAATCGTGCCTGTAAGCAGGAATAAGTAAAATGCATTTTGCCTCATTCCAAAACTTGCTCAGATCTGTGTATTCAGAGCTAGGCAGGAGTCCCATGTGACACTGGGTTTGCATTCTACATGATTTTGAGTTCTGTCAGAAGTTACATTGTGCTACACACACGAGTGCTGTTGGTATGCCCCCTCCTATGTAACAGGGAGAGACAAAGCATCCTCAAGTGCACCAACACACCACGTCTGAGGGCAAAGGTGTTCACTCACCCAAGAATTCAAGCACAGGGAACCTCCTACATGCTGAGCTCAATTTCCAGGTATGGGCAAGTAAGAAAGGAAAATTCAATTCCAACTTCACCGTCAAACAATCAGCCTTCCAAAGTGACCATCTAGGTCTCATCTTTCCTATAACAATTACATGTAGTTGTCCTTTGAGTGAAGCACCTCAATTGCCAAATCTCCCCAGTTCTCTAAATCCCATCGTCTACATGCCTAGGTACATGGGTCTCACCACCAAATTATAGTATCTGGAGTACCTAAGGGCAGTCAAGTTCCCAGTTTGACATGTGAGTAGCAAGGAGGACCAATTGCCTCCTTCATCCACAGGATTATTGGCAACAGGGTCTGCATTCTGAGAACCAACAACCCCCGTGGGTGGGGTTTCTCAGAATGCAGGGGAAACCCCATCAAAGAGCAGTTTATCCATAAATATGCCACTACCTAAAATACAGGGAGGGAGAGCTCAGTGGTTTGAGCATTGATTTGCTTAAACCCAGGGTTGTGAGTTCAATCCTTGAGGGGGCCAATTAGGGATCTAGGGCAAATCTGTTAGGGATAGTACTTGGTCCTACCGTGAGGGCAGGGGAGTGGACCTGATGATCTCTCAAAGTCCCTTCCAGCTCTATGAGATAGGTATATCTCCATATATCATTATTACACTTGGTTGCAAGATACAAAAATAAGACATCAGCCAGAGTAACATTGATCAGTTAATAATTTTTACTATAATGGCAATCGATAATACTTGGGCTAACAAAGATTATACTTGGTATAATAACATTTTTTAAAAATTAGAATTAAATATTTAATTGTCTAGCTATCATTTAACAGATCAAAGGAGTAAGTTTTATGGCCTTATATCAACATCAGCCTTTCTTTTATTAACTTATCATTACTTTTTAAATTCATTGGCTTACCAGATATTTCTTATGCAATAAACTAAGAATTTTGATTAACTGTAGTAAGTTTAATCACTAGTGTTGTACTCCATTATAATTAGAAAATCTAAAACCCGAGCCAACTAGTAAGGGAAAAAAGAATTAAAATTTAAATGTGATAGCCTACAGATTCCTCATACACTTAGTATACACTTGTCTGCATTTCCAGTAGACACCAGTGGAGAATAAAGAATCTATTTGTCTGACATAAAAAGGGTAAGATCCCAGCATAATTTCCTAATTTTACATTTTGAAACACATTTCATTGTACAGCCGAGAGAGAAATCAGCTGAATTTCCCTCATGCTTGACCATATGATCAAGAGGCAGATTTTATTGGGAAAATCTTTTGAAGTCGTATTTCAGTTAAGACTTTTGGAGGTTTTAATGTGGTTTCCTTTCCATGTGGGATACAGTACATATTCAAAGAAGTTTCTTTTTAAAAGATTTTTGTAGGTTCATTTTTCATCTCCATGCCACAAAATTCTTGTTACTTAAAAAAAATAAACATACCAACAAAAACAAAAACTACTCTCTGCCCAGTCTGCTTACTGGACCTTCACATGCTCCAAATGATATTCATCATACGCTTGATCCTATGAGGACCTGAAGTCAATGATAGTTTAGCCAAAATCAGAAATTGCAGGCTAGGATCTAAAGGCTGGCAATGTAGAGGAGAGCTTCAGATAGACTAACATAAAAATTAGTTCAGTAGAGTTCACCACTTCGAAGCTATCAACTTTTTGCTATTGCTTTAAAAGTAAAAAAGCAGTTCCTTTGCATTGGGTTCACTTTATTTTTCACAGAGCAATTTCACTATATCCTTAATTATACACAGTCATTTAATAAGAGATCTGATGTTCCTTTTAGGCACAACCGTATGTTTGGAGCACTGAGGAAACACACTGTTCCAGCACACATTCCATCTCAGGCCCAATGCTAACCAGAGTGCCAAGCAGCGCAGCTTCTGTGCCATCCTTGAAGGGCATGTTGCTCTTCTCTGCACATGCACACACAAAGCTCTGATAAATGATATGGGTATGATTGCAGCTTATCCTCAGCCACTTTCAAGAGGCTAACCCTACCAGCTTGCTATAACGGCTTTTCCTGTAAGGGAAATCCTTACATTTAGCAGATTACAATGTGCAAGGAGAACATTATATCAGGCTGCTGCTTGATATGCAAGGAGGGAAAGCTCTAATTTAAAGTGTCTGACATAAACAATAGCTTCTGTTCAGAGAGGAAACATTAATAGTCCAAACCTCAAGTGTCAAACATTGAAGATTCCCTGGAATCTCAACTTCAATACCCAGAAAAGTTAATTCACACCTTCTTACTGAGGTAAAAGTGAATACTGTGCAGAGGCGACCTGAAAAATTGAAATCCTGCCTGCTGTGTGTGGACACTAATAAACCGATGGAAGTTGACTGGGTAGTCCTAGTGTCATTGGACAGTGTTTCATGTCTTGCCCCACGGTAGAACATGTCTTATGTACAGACTGTTCCCATGACCATCACCACCAGGAATGGCTCTATATTTAAATATTTGGTCAAAACCAGCTTGTCCTTGATCCAAACTTTACTGAAATTTAAGAAGGTATGTGTTCAGATCTGAGATAACAGGCCAATAAAAGCTACAGGAATGGGGGTGCTTAAAATTCCTCTTTCAAAATTTGTGGGCTGATGAAAAACGTAAGTGCATTGAAGGTGGGCAAACAAGGCACTCACTAGTCCTCCCTTCTTAGCTTTCTTAATAACTTTCCACTGCTCCCTGAATAACACCTACAGTTTCTGTGTGCTCCTGGGCTACAGTGGAAGGCAAGGTAAGAAAAAAAATCACTTTCTAGGATGAGTTTCAGGTTTCAGAATCCTGTCCCCCAGTCTGAGTGCAACAGTAAACGTAATTATGTAATCATTTTAAAATATCACTGTGACATATGAGGTAATGCAGTTTTATGCACTGACTTGTTTGGAAACTGTCAGGCTGAGTTCCATCATCAGCAGGACATAAAGGGCCAACATTGATTCCTCTTCATTTTCGCAGCAAATTCAGAAGTTTTCAAAGACCAGACAGAATGATGTCACAACAAGACAAACAATCCTCCAAAGCAAAGTCACCTTCAGCGCCAGACTATTGCTCAGAAGAGCATGAGCTGTTTGATTCTGCTGAGATCTTCGTCTCACCAGGAGACAAGATTTGTGAGCTGAACAGAACACTGATAAAATCCTATAGGTATAACTATTTCATATATTTTAGTCTCAATAAAGAGTGGCTAAGATCATGTATCTGAGAATGATCTTCTGCCATATATCATGGATGAAAGACTCTCCATAGTTAAAGCTGAAGCAGGTTGCCATTATAAGCTTGATTTTCCCCTCAAGCTGCTCCCTCCCCTTCTCTCCCTCCCCCCGCCACTGACTTCATGAAACATAATCCAGACATTCTTATAGAGCAAATTCCCCCATTTGAATCCAGGCAAGATTTTTTTTAGTATTTTTTTTTAAAATATCAATCAATAACAGGGAAATCCTGCCCCTAGCTTCACTCTGCTACCACTCACTAGCAACGTTTCCTCTAATCTTTTCCATCTGTGTGCAGAATAAATTTTATGTGCATTGAGGCATGTGCATTGAGGCATATGTGCATTGAGGCATGGTGGTACACCACCAATAGAAACACAAAACCTAGCTGTGGACACTCTTCTAATCAGCTGGGTAGCATGTGAATTTCTCCTGAGGAGCCGCACAAACACACAGCTTACAGGGAACACTGGTCACCAGAGGTTCTCAACACTGCTCTTGTACAGATCCTCTGGGCTGGAGTATGAGAGGAGGCACAATATTGAGAGATGATGAAAAGTGGGGAATCGTGTAGGCTCCTTTCTGCCCCAGGATGCAGAATTTCTGGGGGTGAGAAAGGGGCGGACCTGGAGGTTAAGATATGATTATGTGGATCCACTGGCAGAACATCTGCCACAGGAATGAACTCATGTTTTGCTGTCCACTACCACTCCTACGCTTTTAGCACTACTGATTCCAGGCCGGCTCCAGGTTCTTCCTGATGATGAATAACAGTACTTTGGAAATTGTCTCCCTTGAGTATTCAGTTTAATATTACTCTCCACCCATTTTTCTAAACTAAGATTTTTCTCTGTATGATTTCTCTCTCCTCTGATGTTCACTGCACCAATCAGTTTAGAATAAAAATAATCTGTTTAATATGTTGTTTAACTTCCTGTCCCAGATCATAGCAAAGATGAGAATTAAAAATTAGTCTTTAGAAATATTTTCTTGTATTTCACACTTAATTTACAGACTGCCATTCTCCAGACATGATGTTCAAAACCAGGTTAATTTGAATGAATTTTTCAAGAAAGATTTTTGTTAGAAATGTTCTTATTTCTATTTCCAGGATCATTTTTGGGTGTGTACACCTTAGGCTAGGTTTTTTTAATTCCAATCTGTGAAGAGCCCCTTGTGATGTCACAGACCACTTCTTGCTCTTCACAGTCTTCATTTTCATAGCAATTGTACCTTTTAGGGTTCATAATTTCTCCCATCACATCTTACTGACTAGAAAACCCAATCCTGCTCCACACACATCAACAGGAATTTTACCACTGATGTCAGTGAGAGGTATGGGAACAAATCTTATCTTTCTTAATTTATCATATTCTGCCTTCCTAAAATCAGGTATCCTTGTATTGTTGCAGTATGTTCAACCTATTCCTTACTATGACAAATGTATTATTGTTTCTCTACTGTTCTAAATCAATGCAAGATGCCACAGATCCATTCAAGCTCCTCTCACAGTCAATGGAAAGACTCATACTAACTTCAGCTGAAGATGGATCTTGCCTCAGGTGGATATTTAAATTGGGTGGTCACACTAGGAAATAGCAACTAAAGTTTCTAAGGTGGATTAGAATCTACTTTTTCTTTTCAAGTATCACAAGCAATTTAGTTTAGTTCTTAAAACAATATTTTTTCATTCTCCAACAGACAAATAGGGTGTCAACTCTCACTCTACAGAAAGGGACTCTTCCACAGCCTATTGGCTTCAATGGGAGTTAGATGAGTTCAAAGATAGCTACTTAAAAGACAAGTTGCTGAGGCTAGCTTTAACACGGAAGGAGGGAGAGGCTAATACAAAAGTACGAAGACTAAGAATGTCATCACCTACTGTTTACTTTCAGCATATCAGGTCTCAGTTACTGCAACATCATTTTCTATGGTTTTGACAAATGTAGTATTGCCTCACTCATAACCATTCAGAACGCTACTGCAAAGATCACTTTCTTAATCCGCTGCCTTGACTCTGTCATCCCTCTCGTAGCATCCCTCCACATGGTGCCTCTTCTCCATCCCAACAAACAAAGCTGGCTGTATTCCTCATGACCCTCTTGCCACTCTTATCAATTTTCATTCAGTTTTGAAATGTTGACTCCCTCATTTGATGTCAGCCTCTATCACTCACTCGTAATATTTTCAAATTACTGAGGTCTTTATTTCTCCCTGGCTGGCTCTCATGTTGGAAGGAGCTCCCTGTAAACATTAGCAAGGCCACTTCACGATCTTGCTTCAAATCCCTCCCATAAAACTATCCTCTGCTGTGACATCTATTAAAACCAAAATCAAACTCAACAGCAGGTAAGTTGCCAGTGTGCTAAGACCACCTCTTATTGTGCTGACAATATTGCTTGTATTGCTAGCTTGCAGTCTCTTCTCTGTTTGCATCTCTATCTGTTGTCTGCTCTTATACTTAGATAGTGAGCTACTGGGGCAGAAATAATCTGTGTGTCCTGTCTTTGTACTGCACCTTGCACTGTGGGATCCCGGTTATTGACTATGACTCCTTGTGTGATAGCAATACAAATAAAGTAATTAACAATAGTTTATTTTAAAAAGCCTGATCTTGTAAGTGACTGAGCAAAATCAACCAGTACCAAGAGTCTGACTGCTTTGTGGTTGGTTTTTAGTATGATACAGATTTAGTCTTGTACAGGCAGTCCCCGGGTTACGTACAAGATAGGGACTGTAGGTTTGTTCTTAAGTTGAATCTGTATGTAAGTCGGAACTGGCGTCCAGATTCAGCCGCTGCTGAAACTGATCAGTTTCAACAGCGGCTGAATCTGGACGCCAGTTCTGACTTACATACAGGTCCAACTTAAGAACCCCAGGCTCCGCGGCTTTGCTCTGCTTTGCTCCCCGTCCCCCTGGTCTGCAGACCAGGGGGACGGGGAGCAAAGCGGCGGAACACGCGGGCAGCGGACAGCCCAGACGCATCTGGGCTGTCCGCTGCCCGCGTGCTCCGCGGCTTTGCTCTGCTTTGCTCCCCATCCCCCTGGTCTTCAGGGAGACCAGGGAGAGGGAGGGCCCCGTTCGTAACTGCGGATCTGACATAAGTCGGATCCGCGTAACTCGGGGACTGCCTGTATACTGAGAGCTTTGCCATTGATTTCAGTGGCAGAAGGATAGGGGCCTATGTTTCTCAAAATGCAAACATTAACCAAGGAAGCCTCACAATATCCCTCAAGGCTAGATCTTTTATTGATTATACTATAAGCCATATTAATTCTTTCAACTTTCTAAAAGAGGGACTGGCTTATAGCCCTGAGGGACATACACCGCAGACTGTCACAAGTTACATGGACATGAAGCCACTGGAGTATGTGTATTGCTCAAGTTTGTGCAGACTTGGCTGCTTGCATCAGTGCTGTGCATACTCATCAGAAGTGCTTGTGCTGACACGCAGTACAGTGCACGGTTGGTAGGTATCCCAGTATGCCATGTGCCCCCTCTCTGGCACAATGCCTTTGTGGGATTTTTAGCAATATGTGTGAGGTAGAAATGAGCAGTGCAGGGAACTCTGGCGGCTGGGGGTCAAGTTCCAATTATGCAACTTTCTACATCCCACAATGTCGTTCCCATCTTGTAATTGCCTTTTATAAAATACCATTGGTTGCTGGCTGCCACCTCTGAGAGAAACATGGCACCTCTATAACTCTGCACTATGGTTATGAAGGCTGCAAACACAGGCCAAATGACCGTTTGGTATTTGCCTAGGCAGGGAGTACCACAAAAATACGGGACATCATTTGTCTGGGGCAGATTACTAAAACATAGTAAAACCAATTTGAGATTATTGGCATTCATGGAGCAGCTGCAAAAGCTGAAGCACCATTTTGGGATCCAAGGGCTGTGTCTAGACTGGCCAGTTTTTCTGGAAAATCAGCCGCTTTTCTGGAAAAACTTGCCAGCTGTCTACACTGGTCGCTTGAATTTCCGCAAAAGCATTGACTTCCTACTGTAAGAAATCAGTGCTTTTTGCAGAAATACTATGCTGCTCCTGTTCGGGCAAAAGTCCCTTTTGTGCAAAAGTTTTGCGCAAAAGGGCCAGTGTAGACAGCTCAGATTTGTTTTCTGCAAAAAAGCCCCAATCGCGAAAATGGCGATCGGGGCTTTTTTGAGGAAAAGCGTGTCTAAATTGGCTACGGACGCTTTTTCGCAAAAAGTGCTTTTGCAGAAAAGCATCCATGCCAATCTAGACGCTCTGTTCCGAAAATGTTTTTAATGGAAAACTTTTCCATTAAAAGCATTTCCGGAAAATCATGCCAGTCTAGACGTAGCCAAGATGTGTGCGCTGACTGGTGGGACTGCATCTTAATGAAGGTTTGAGATGATGAGAACTTCCAGATGTGAAAGGCAGGAGGGATTAGACAGATTAGGGGTCCTGGGCCAGAGCAAGTTGAGGTCCCTTCTCAGCCCCACAGCTGCCCCCTGTCTTTTTCTTCCCTCCCCAGCACTGCTGCCAGGAAGCTGGGCTGGGGTGCAGTAGTGGTTAGGAAGCAAGGAGCACTTGGGGCACATTTTACGAGTGTAATTTTTTAATGAACCTATGTATTGGTTTCTAATCTTCACAACCCAAGGGCAGCAGAGCTCACAGCTGTGAGGAGCTGTCACTGCCAGGCACTATAGAACAGCCGCTGGAGGACTCTCTTGCAGTCCAGCTCAACCCACCAGCATTTATATTGTGGCCAGTGCAGTACAAGCACATTGGCCTTGGCTTAAATGCAATTTGGAGAGACAAGGTAATGTTTTAAGACTAATGGGGCACTTAAGTTGGTGGGAGACAAATTTGATTTCAGACATACATAAGTCTGTTGACACTTGGCAGTTTACATCACCAAACCTTGATAATATAAAATCCGGGTAATATAGGCCTGGATTAAAAAAAATACTCACTGGTATGACTAAAAGGTATCAATAGATGAAGAAAAAGAGCACACAAGAGAGATGAGGGTTGTAGCGTTTGAAAATACATCTAAGTTGAATTGTACAAAATTACAATCAGGAAGATGAAGCACAATCCTACATACAGACATTGTACATCTACATTAAGTAATACTGTTTAATATTAAAGTACTGAATTAAGTAGCCAATGTATCATCTTTGGCCCTTTTACAACTGGACTACTAGCAATGCAAGTTCAAAATCAAATATCTTCTTAGTGTGATATGCTGAAAGAGACTGTAACTAAGTTTCTTTCAAAAAAGTCCAAGCATGTACAGGCAGTCCCTGGGTTACGTACAAGATAGGGACTGTAGGTTTGTTCTTAAGTTGAATCTGTATGTAAGTCGGAACTGGCGTCCAGATTCAGCCGCTGCTGAAACTGACCAGCAGCTGACTACAGGAAGCCCGAGGCAGAGTTGCTCTGCCCCGGGCTTCCTGGAATCAGCCGCAGATCAACAGCGGCTGAATCTGGATGCCAGTTCCGACTTACATACAGATTCAACTTAAGAACCCCAGGCGTCCCCAAGTCAGCTGCTGCTGAAACTGATCAGCGGCTGATTCCAGGAAGCCCGGGGCAGAGCAACTCTGCCTCGGGCTTCCTGTAGTCAGCCGCTGGTCAGTTTCAGCAGCGGCTGACTTGGGGATGCCTGGGGCAGAGCAGCTGGGGTGCTGCTGGGTTGCTCCAGTAGCGCCGCTCCTCGGCGCTACTGGACCAACCCAGCAGCATCCTAGCTGCTCTGCCCCAGGCGTCCTGATTCAGCCGCTGCTGAAACTGACCAGCAGTGGCTGAATCAGGACGCCTGGGGCAGAGCAGCTGGGGTGCTGCCGGGTTGGTCCAGTAGCGCCGAGAGCGGCGCTGCAGGACCAACCGGCAGCGCCCCAGCTGCTCTACCACAGGCGTCCCGAGAAAAGCCTGGTCTGCTGGGGGGGCGTACTAGCTGCGCCCCTCCTCCCCCCAGCAGACCAGGGAGACACGGGCGGCGGGACCGAGACGTGCCGCGGTCCCGCTGCCCCGGTCCTCCGCGTCTCCCTGGTCTGCTGCCCCCCCTCCCCCAGCAGACCAGGGAGACGCGGAGCAAAGCCCAGACGCACCGTGGTCCCACCGCCCGAGTCCTCCGCGGCTTTGCTCCGCGTCTCCCTGGTCTGCTCGGGGGGGAGGGGGCGGCCAGCAGACCAGGAAGACGCGGAGCAGCTTTTCTGGCCCCGGAGGACGCGGGCAGCGGGACCGCGGTGCGTCTGGGCGGTCCTGCCGCCCGCATCCTCCAGGGCAAGAAAAGCCCCGTTCGTAAGTAACCCGGGGACTGCCTGTATAGCATCTACTCATGATAAAACTCCACAGAAGTAAAGAATTTTGCATCTGTTTAATTGTGGGGGGTTTTTTGTTTGTTTGGTTGGGTTTTTTTGTCAAGCACTGGGCAGCACAAGCTGTAGGTACACTTCTGTTGTAATTAAAATTTCTCTTTGCTACATCTTACTTCTTCACTTTTAAATGAGAAGTTTTCCTCGGATAATTTTTCCCTTGAATTCTATATTTTAGACATTGAAGGAGAAAGATCTATAAAACTCTGTAGGAAGAAATAATTGATTTTTTTCTTCCAAAATTTAAAATTCACTTTGGGTTAAACTGAATCTGGAAATTTTGAAAAAAAAGCAACCCAGCAAATTGAAGTTGACAAAAATTCGATTTCAGGTCAAAAACTCTTTGATTCAACCTAAAACAAATTGCTTATTTTAAATTCTGGTACTTTTTCCATATAACAACAACAATAACAACAACAAAACGAAGGCACACACCCAGGTTGAATTCTTCCTCTGCCTGATGTGAAGAGATTTGCACTTGGGTCTTCCAAGCTGCAGAAGACAGCCCTACCCACTGAGCTATGAAGTGCTCAGATCTGGGTCTCTCTCAGACTCTCCTGTTGAAGTTGTTTCACTTTGTGGTCTCGGTGTCATGTCGGTGTCATCATACAAAGATTCAGCAACACATGTGCAAGGTGAGACCAATATAAGAACCACAACTGTGGCTATGTGTGGGACAGATACGATTGTCCCTGACTACAGCAGCCTGTTGCATCCTTACTTTATGTGGTTCACATCTCTCACATAACCATTTTGAAGCAAGGCCTTAACAATGATATGACAAGTCTGCTACCATCTTGCTCTGTTATGGGCCATTGCTTCCCAGCTGCTGGATTCAATCTTCTGGGCTTTCATGTTTGACTTTAGCATATCTTGATATCATTAGGCCTGGCCACCATGACAATGGATTCCTTACTTTAGCTGACCATAAACTGGGTATCATCAAGTCAACCATATAGAAAATGAGACACCCAGACCCATGCAGCTGAGCATTTATGAGCATGCTTTGCCAGACATCTGACAATGATTACAATGGATATTGGGACTCTTCTCCCACCATTTGACCCTGCAAACAGACCAAACACAGCACATATGGAACTGATCAAGTTTCCCAATATAGTACTGATATGTTTACCATGTCTCATAATCACATAGAAGTATTGTAAGCATGATTGCCTTTCAGGCAGACATTTAGCTTTGTACCTATCCTGATGCCCCTATTATTCCGTAGGGGGCATGAGAGCATTCCAAATCCAGAGTTGACTGTACAAGTATCATCATTACCACCACCACTATGGTGTTCTGTGACAGCAGACTCCTACATAGGGAACCTTCTCCATGGACTTGAGAACCATTGCAAATCTTAATAATTGGGTGGACACACACATCCCTGGCATAAGTTGGCAAGGTACTTCAGTTTTCTTTAAGCAGATTGGGCACTGGCAGCTCATTTGATTAATTAATGCCTGTTTGTAACTGATCACTTCGCCCAGGTAACCAGTCAACTGTCTGGGTTCATACAACCAGCAGCCAAATACACACACACACACACACAAACACACACACACACAAAGTGCAGCTCTTTAGAGTAAATCTGCCACTTTGTGGAAGCAATAGAGAATGAATAGCTTCCCCATTACTACAGAACTGAATACTGGTCTCTGGCAATGTCAAGAAACGCAACCATAGTCATAGTAGAGAAAAGGACGAAGCCAGAACTCTACCTTGTTTGGTGATGTTGATATCCAGAAAGGAGTCCAGTATCCTGACAGTTTTCCACTACTGTGGCCATCATCCCCTCATGGAAGGGCCAAACAACAGCAGTAAACTTTGTGGGGAATCCAAAGTTGAGAAGTTTCCAGAGTCCCACATGGTTTACAGTCAGAAGTTTTAGCTAAGCCACACATCCAATAAAGAGCAAGGTTTTGCTCCCAGAACTTTTCCTGAAGCTGACAGCTTTGAAAGTCATGTCTACAAGGTCCCAGCCAGAAGGAAATCCACACAGAATCAAGTAAGACAGATTCCGCAAGGTAGGTGTTAAATTTGTTCAATGTGACCAAGGCAGAAAGGAAATGCCACAGTGATCACCACAATTTGCTTTATTGCTCTTATGTTTATAGAAGTGGACAATATTGGCATCCTTGAAATCCTGTCGCAGCAACTCTTGTTCCCCCCAAAAATATGAAAGAGCCATGTGAAAAACCTTGCAGAGTAGTAGCAACCCTGCTTATCAATCCCTGTAGGAATGCCATGTAGTCCAGGTGCTTTTCCTTGTAGACATCTGCTTTGATTGCTGTTTAGACTCAAAAGCAGAAGGTAGGGGTAAGTTCTTTTTAAAGGGAACATTAATTGCTTCCTCAGAAATGTCAGAAGGGTAATTAAGAAACAAAACAAATGTTCCATCCATCCACTGATTTTTTTCTCAGTTGTCATCCAGTGCGCATACAGAGGTTTTCCAGTCCATCTGGAGCTATACACAACACAAAGCCAGCAAAACAAGCTTTTGGGGGCCTTTGCTGTTTGCTACCAGTTATAACTCTCCTGCTTTCTTTCTCCATCACTTATTTGGGAGAGTCTGGTGTGAACCATCTGTTTTGCTGATAAGCAGCCTTCCTAACTGCCAAATCCTTGTCTGCAATGCAGGCTCAGTGGGCAGCATGCAGTGAGTTCAAAGGCCAATGTATTTCAGAGTTGATCTTCATTAAACCAGCCATGAAGTTTCATCTTAATGCCAAGAACTTCAGCAGCCATATTATGTCTGTCATGTCCCAAAACATCCACTGAGGCTGCTATAATTGAGGGAATGCTTCAGTGAGTTTCTTATTGGAATTCTGACTATCCGATTTCCAGCCTGAAATATTGATTTTCTTCACTGGCTTGAATCATTCCCGGTTCCCTGAGAGCAATATGGAGCAACATTTGACTTCCGGTGAGCCAAAGGACTGACCACCTGTAGGTGCCTTGCAGGATGCAACTAAATTTGGCATGATGGAGAACTCTTCAGTGTACAAGAACATAATTGATTTTGGGCCAGTGTTTAGATCTTGTACCTGTTGCTTGCTGAAACAGTTGGGGTGCATCTACACAGCAGGGCTTACCTCGAAATAAGCTACGGAAATTGAGCTTTGTCAATTGCATAGCTTATTTCAAAATAGAGAGTGTCTACACAGCACTTATTCTGAAATAGAGCACTCTTCCTCTAACTTCCCTTATTCCTTGTACAATGAGGGTTACAGGAATCAGAGTAAGAGTGCTGTGTAGACACAGACTAAGTTATTTTGGAATAGCGCTAGTTATTTCAAAATAGTGTTGCAGTGTAGACGTACCTGTATTGCCAAGAGGCAATGGTTCTTCCCTTAAGGGATTTGAAGGCAATAAGCACACAAATTGGGTGAAGGCTTAAAGATTTTACTAAGCAAATATTAGGTTAAAATACAATGCTTAATATTAGAGTAAAATACAATGAAGCAAATCTTAGAATAAAATAAAATACTTAAGCCTAAGCAAACCTCAAAATAAAATGCAATGCTTACTAAAACAATACAATACTTACTGGCTGTGTCTAGACTGGCCAGTTTTTCTGGAAAATCAGCCGCTTTTCCGGAAAAACTTGCCAGCTGTCTACACTGTACGCTTGAATTTCCGCAAAAGCACTGACTTCCTACTGTAAGAAATCAGTGCTTTTTGCGGAAATACTATGCTGCTCCTGTTTGGGCAAAAGTCCCTTTTGCGCAAAACTTTTGTGCAAAAGGGCCAGTATAGACAGCTGAGATTTGTTATCCGCAAAAAAGCTCCGATCGCAAAAATGGCGATCGGGGCTTTTTTGCGGAAAAGCACATCTAGATTGGCCATGGATACTTTTCTGCAAAAAATGCTTTTGCGGAAAAGCGTCTGTGCCAATCTAGACGCTCTGTTCCGAAAATGTTTTTAATGGAAAAGTTTTCCATTAAAAGCATTTGCGGAAAATCATGCCAGTCTAGATGTAGCCATTAAGCGTAAGCAAACGTTAGAATAAAATGCAATGCTTATTAAGAAAGTACAATACTTATTAAGCCTAAGCAGATCTCAGAATAAAATACAATGCCTACGTTCCTTCTGCTGCCAGGAACCCCCTGAAGAAGGACAGCAGATGGATCACAGTGGCCAATGAGTAGCACCTTCTGCGGCTTTGGTCTACGCTGAGGTTCCAAAGTTAGGAATATCTCTGGCACTTATATACTGTTGGATCTACAGTAATCACCACTGTTGTTTTGAGAACCTAAAAAGATTGTTGATACATTGCATATTATCCCACATCCAATAATTAGCTTGTGATACTTTGCATATTTTCCTAGGCCAAATAATTAGCATTATCAGGTGGGAAACATTCAGCAAAGATAGCTATGTGATCTTCCCAAGCCGTCCTGCACTCCCATCCCAGGTGCATGGCCATGGGACTTGTCCAAGAACTTGTTGAAAGTCAACAGTGCATTCTTACACTGTACCATCTTGAGCAAACAGCTAACTTTTGAGAATAACAAAAGAAGCAAAAAGCACAAATGGCTGCCTAGAGCATCCAGGCCCATAAGAAAATGCAGGCACAAAAGGAACGATTGTGGTACACCACCTAATTTCCTCGACCTCACAATCATCTTCTGCATTTCCACTACAGTACCCTCAGTGACAAATAGGTTGTGATCTTACAGCTTGTTACTACTCTCACATCTGCACAGAGCTTGTGTTACCAGCTTCACGTCTATCCAATTGCCCCTGCTGCATAGTCACAACAAGCTTTGGCATTGAAATCACCTACAATGATCAGCTTCTAGTCACACAAGATAGACCTGATGACTATCAAGGGCTTCATACAAATTCTCTTCATCCTCATGGGGATGAATTGATGCCAGTATAACCCACACACTTAGGCTATGTTTACACTGGCAGGTTCTTGCTCCAGAAATATGCAAATGAGGCTAATCATGGAATATCGTTGAGCCTCATTTGCATACCTAATGAGCCGCCATTTTTTGCAGAAGAGGCTCTTGCGCCAGAAGGAGCGTCTACACTGCCCCTGCTTGTGCAAGAAAAACCCTCTCATGCATTGCCGTTATTCCTGAAAATAATCAGTGTAGCAGCATTGCACAAGAGGGTTTTTCTTGCACAAGAAGGGTTTCTCCCCTCCCCATCTGAAGAGTCATAGCCTAGTGGCTAGGCTATAGTCTGGTAAGGCGAGACACCTACATTCAAAAACCCTCCCTCTAGCAGGAGGAGCTCAATACAGGTCTCACATTCCAGGTGAGAGCCCAAACCCTTGAGCTAGTAGTTAAACTGCCCCCTCCTATTTTATGAATGATACTTTACTCTTGGCAAAAAGTTTGGGTAAAGCTATTGGCCAATTCAGGATGAATTTGCTAATCATTTCAGATCAACCAAAACTGCATTTTTCAGTAAGTAAATGGATTTGCCAAGAAAAAAAAAAAATCAAAGTGCACTACTCTTGAATTCCAGCTCTCTAATCACACAGTGTCCATTATCTTCAAAGAAGCCGATAGGACTTGCCTCAGCAGAGTGCGAAGACCCATACGCGAAGTTACTCTCTCATTAGTAATGAGACTACAGTCAAGAGTCTCCAGCCAACAGAGTTCTGTTTGGGCACTATGGAGTGAGTAAGCCATAGGAAAGCCAGATGCAATGCTGCCTAGCCCAGAAGATTTAGTGGACTGGAGAGTCCAGCTCCATGACATGACTTGCCAGAGTAGCTGCACGGGGAGGAATAGGTTCACATTCTGACCCCAAATAAAAGTATTCTTCAACATGAATAAAGGTGACAGAATCCAGCTGCTGCTGTGAATGTCTCCCATACAGCTTCATCTATATTTAAACAAAGTAAATGTACACAGAGTGCAATGAAAATACATGCCACAATTTAAGATTTAAATAATAAATATTTAAGATTTACATATTCATTGTCTGTTTTTATTTTTGATATTTGAACAGCAAACTCTGGACATCCCGTGGATGTTATTTCCTTTACCGGTACTAAGAGAACATCCCATTTAATAGGATGCTTCTGTACTTGGCCAGTATAGAAGAAACGTGCTGAAAGTGACTACCAGTCAATCACTTATAAAACCAACCATTTACCAAACAGGCCACATATTCTGCTTGCAGTGATAATAGCAGGATGCCCATCAGCCTTTTTTCCATCATGCATTTGTCTTCTGTGCACAGCTTTATAAAGCTGTGGAATAGAACATCAGAATGAACATGCCAGAAGGAACATGGAAAGTCTGTTCTGCTACTACCTGGAAGTTTGAGAGATTTGATGGAAACTTCTTTCAATAGCAGCGTCAACCCATAGAACTGTAAACATGCACAAGACAATATATGCTGAGATGAAAGAAAAGATCATGTACAACAATATTGTTCTTATTACTGTAACAAAACACCCACTGATTAAAACAAAAGTTTGAAAGCCATATGAACAATGAAGAATGGAAAATAGCATTTACATTCTGTATTGGAAAAAACGATGGGAATGAAGTAACTTCAGGGCAAAGATCATTAATAGTAAAATTAAAGACAATTTTCACTTAGATGAGATGGCAGCTGCTCTTACGGCCAGATCAAAAGACTAAAACAAATGGAATGACTTGACTTCTATGGGCTTTGGATCAGTTCATGTTTTCACTGAGAGAATCACATTACTCAGAGGTAAGAAAAAAGAATTGGCAGATGATAAATGAAGCTACAGGGTCAAAAGACTTTTCTAAAGTCTACAGTTAAATATGCTGGACCAATTCATCCCTGTTGTGATTCCATCATATTCAGTGAGATTTGCAGAGTCTATTCCATCCTGAAGGCTCCCCCCTCCCTCCCGCAACTGACATTGTATTCAATGTATAAGTCAGTAGAATCTGAATCACTGTAGAATGCACTGTAAAATTTAATTTGCATACAATAATCTTATTGATTAAAATGGTGATAGAAGTTGTCCTATTTTCTTTTCTTTAACACATGAAACAGCCATATTTTATGGTTCACCTTGCAGCTGTGAAATATAGCCCTCTGATGTTCTAACTGTGAGATACGACTTTTCTTCTCAACAGCCAGCGGTGGGAATTTTGTTGCATCTGAAATATTACACACAGAGACAATACATGGAGGGAAAGAGCAACAGGAAATACAATGAACTGACTCTAGATGTATTATTTATTTCTGCACTTCAATAATGATCTCATAGCTCACAAGTGGTGGAGGGAACCTGAGCCACTTGTGAATTATGAAAGGCCATCAATAACTCTTGGCAATAAGTGATGCATCCAGTCAGACTTAATCCACACAGAATTCTGTTTATCCAACACCAGTTTTAGTTCAGTCTGCTCTGTTGGACAATTTTATTTTACATACTGTAGCAGTAAGTTTTTGGCTGCAACACCAAATAAGATTATATTTAAAGGAAAAGGAAAATTTTTAGCGTTTTAGTCAATAGCATGCAAATAAAACTAAAAACAAATGATGATCATTAACCAATGTACCCAAGTTAGACATAAAAACATACAGCAACGTGTATAAATGCACAGTATAAAAAAATTCTAGAACAAATCATTACACGCTTCTCTCAGCCTCTCCACAGGGGGAGAACAAACATGTCACAGATGTTAAACATATTGCTTTAATGTTCTACTAGAAGGTGCTGAGATACTACAGAGATGAGCACAGGACAAAAACAGGTACATCTATTTAGGTGGAATAAATGGGTCAAAGATCTTAACATAAGCCAGTCAATATCCAACACTGATCAACTGGATACAAGGTCCAGGGTCTTCTATTCCAAGACCTCAGAATGCTTAGTACAATGGCAAACAAAAGACCTTTTAACCTCTTATTAAGGAGAAAGAAAAGGAAAAGCAGTTAAAGCATCTGAACAGTAAAGTAAGACTTTCATTTTAAGAGCATCCCATGGTCCCTTCAGCTAAAGAAAGTCTAAAAAGTCAGGGGAGGGTAGGAATCATGTTTAACACTGATAGATGGCATTAAAGAGGGTGCCTGTCCTTTTAGGTGTACACGGCGCCAAATTTTGAAAAAACATGCTGTTTCGACACATCCCGTATGCCACATAGAACAAGGTTTATGGGAATGGAGAAAGAGCGCATCCACTTTTCCGAAGATGTCTTTGGAAAAGCGGATGCATTCCTTGGACGCGGCATTGCTTTTCCGGGATACAAAGTGCTGCAGTCTAGACGTAGCCTTAGTCTAGGAAATATTAAAGGGAGATATTGCAATATATTTAACTGATATTCAGAACAGTAGGAAAAATATAAATTTTACCTCTGCTACTTCCTTGAAAGTGTAACAACGACCCCAAGACCAATTAGAATGTTGTGACTGCCATAACAAACAGCTACAATTTTATAACAACACTTTAGAAAGAATTCTTGTTCCTGCTGCAAGTGCCTATGCCCTGTATCTTGAGCGAATGCTCCCTGTCCCCAAAAATATAAGCCATATGGTATACAATGTAGACAGTTGTTTGTGCACTCATACACTCAATCGTATCTTACACTGGTTTGTGGAAATGGAAGCATATATGCCATAAACCCAGCACCACTACATAGACACACGCAAAAACACAGTCCTTTTCGATTTAGTGCTAAATGATATTTAAATGTAATGAGCCATATCTACTAACAACATGGCATAGCAGGCAGTTTCAGTGAGCTATTGGTGCACTTTTCGGGTGGTTGAAGGCACTTGACCTTCATCCCTGTTCCTCACCAAATACTCCCAGCATGCCTCCAGAACCTAATACAACACTAAGCCACTGGAGTATGATATGTCATTAAGCACCAACTCTTCCATTTAGTGCTCTATGAAAGCTTCAAAGTGTGTATGTCCTCCACACTTCCATATAAATTGAGGCTTGAGTGCTTGGTCTTTGAGTTATTTGTCTTACAGAAACAAGAAGAGCAATGATTTTAATACCTTTTTGTGCCTCTAATGGCACTGCTGGCCAAGCAACCAAGTATAACCAAAACCCACAGCAGGAGATTCTTGGCTTTCTTCAAGTGTTTTATTCATACTGTAACAGTAAGCTATTCCTAAAACTTCCGTGAAACAGAATTAAGTTTTGTTTATGAATATAAGATTTGTATCATTTTTATTAGACAGCCGGTCTCGTGTGTGCTTGCTCAAAATACTGGGCAAACATTACATCTACTGGGAACTCACAAGAAGAAAGGAATTTTAGTTGTTCACCAAGAGAATGGGAAACATTTCAGGGAAAACTATAACCTCACCATCGCTGGTGCACTGGCAAATCCTTCACTGAAATCAATGGGAGTTTTGCCTATATAGACACTATCAAGTCCTTCCAATTGATTCCCCCGCCCCCAAACTGCCCACAAAATACTGGAACTGTCTTAAAACAAGTTATTTTCTATTACAAATTTTCAACTGGATGTTTTCAGCCATTAAAAACACTGTGGTAGAGTACACTGTTTCCCTCCTTTCTCTCGACTGGGACCACTAAAGCATGTATCATTTTCTGCAGGTGAGTAGGCCTGTGTGCATAAAGGAAGCATGTGAGCAAGTTGGCATGATTGCGGCCTTGGTCCTGTTTGTTTACAGATACACTCTGGTATCTACTGCCTGCAGACAGCTGCCTTTTAACAGTGAACATACCAAGCTATTCAGAAGTTTATTCCAGTTTTAAATTAAACTGACCACATTTGTTGTATGCAAGAGTAAAATATTGTATTTATCACACTGTGTAAAATAATAATACAAAAGCACCCAATATTAGAAATACTACAACAGTACAGGATTGGTCGCTTTGAGATTCTCGGGTTTTGTTCAGTGTGGATTTAGGGGATCAAGGCCTTAGTGCAGCAAACCATCAGTGCACATGCTTATGTCCATCCTGACTCAGTAAAGCAGATGGGCCATATTTTGCTGAACAGGGTTAGACTGCTGAACTAAACTGGGCCCTCTAGCAGTAGGGCTTCTACCATTTCTCTTAAAAGATTTATCTGCAGACTAATAGGTCTCACCATTAGGAAAGTCTTTTTGATACTCACTTTTGTTTTATTTTGTTTTTGTTCTGCTTAGCTTCATTCTGTTAGGTCCATTAAATATTCCCATTGCCCACACTAAAACATTTCCTCTTGGAGTAGGCATTTGAGGCCCACTCAGGGTTCTGGGACTGAGTGACTGGACTAACATCAGCTTTCATTTTAAAATAAAGACACTCTTAGCCTTCTTCCATTGCAGAAATCAACTTACTTTTTCAAAGCTGGTCTTCAGAGATAAAGATCAATCAACTTTCTCACAGCTGACCTCAATTGGGCAGACACTGGCACCTGAATGGAGCACCTCTGTGATCAAAAGCTTCAGGGGGTAGCCGAGTTAGTCTGTTACAGAAAAAAACAACGAATGGTCTGGTAGCACTTTATAGACTAACAAAACATGTAGATGGGATCATGAGCTTTCGTGGGCACAGCCCACTTCTTCAGATGATCAGAGTTTTGAGTAGGGGATATGAAAACTCGAAATAAATAGGAGAAGGGAAAGGTGGGGGGTGAGGCGGGAGAGAATGATGCTCTGTCTCCTGAAGGTGCTAACAACTTTCTGAGTGGTATCCTTCCTGTCTTAGCAATCTATCTGTTGACTTGGATCTTTATCTGCTTAGGTTTAGCACCCATTCGCCAGATACTTAAAGAAAAAACAGGAAGGGGGTGGGAGACAGAGCATCATTCTCTCCCCCTTCCTCCCCCCCTTTTGCTTCTCCTATTTATTTCGAGTTTTCATATCCCCTACTCATAACTCTGGTCATCTGAAGAAGTGGGCTGTGCCCACAAAAGTTCATGATACCATCTACATGTTTTGTTAGCCTATAAAGTGCTACCAGACCATTTGTTGTTGTTTTTCTATGATCAAAGGAGTTCTGATGGAATACAGCACATGGGCTAGTGGCAGTACCTATTTAGACACTACCCTTCTCTGCAAGCACTCATTGTTGACTTTGGGGGGCCTGCAAAGCCCATTGATTCAAAGAGAACTCTTCTAGTGGTTCCTGTTGGGGACCCTGGAATCTGAAGCATGTGAAAAAACTGTAAAGTCCCTGATCTCCACTGAAATATAAACACTGTGTAGGAGGATGTCAGGAACCAGGAATGCAGGACTCTGTGTTGAGATGCAGTCATTTTTTTAAATTAAAAATAAAAATCACCCTGCCACAGTGGCTGAAACTACTGGGTGATTTTATAACGGTTGGGAAGCAGTTTCTATAAAAATGTAGCAGAACATTGAAAAAAAATCAATAACCAGAAAGTGGCAGATGCCACGAAGAGCAGTAAAACAAAATGGAGGCGTTCACATTAAGACAGAACAAAAGAGGGCCTTATGTATCAGTTTTGCTGTGGTTTAATGCCATAGGCTCCAAACAGATTCACGGAATTTAAAGCCAGAAAGGACACTATGATCATTTTGCCTGACATCTTCCATAGAGCATTATACGTGAGAGGCACCACCAGACAGATGCAGTCAGAAAGCTTTATAGTCCCAGACTTGTTTCTGAAAAAGCGAGAAAATAAAATATTTGCTCTTTCACCACTTTCCCAGATTTTAGTCCTAAGCATTAACAGCTACCGCTTTTAGCTCCATCAGAGTGAGCTCCACTCTCTCATCTAGAGAAAATGTAAGCTGTATTCAGGCTGCCTCTGACCCCTGGAGAGGTTGGTCCTGTGGGCCCAGGTGGAGATCATTTACAGAGCCCTAGGGAAGCTCATGTTTCAGCTACCAGCATTGCACCTGGTCTGTGAATGAATAGAGGACTGAAATCCACAGCCCTTCCCACAAGCCCCTAAACTCCTTGGAACCAGCAATAAAAACAGTATAAAGTGAAAAGGAAAGAGTCTATTGTTTTAATAGGCAGCACTTCTTCCATTTGTTACATAAGTATAAATAATGTACATCTATCATAAGAAGCACAATTATGGTATCAGCCAATTACAGTGCTGCAATGCCCTCAATTTAAAAGAGATAATTTATCCTGGTCTCAGACAGAATCAAGCCAATAAATGCAGTGGACTTGTTAGGAAATGTGTGAAGGCAGGTGTTCAGATACCATAGGGGTGGCACAAGTTCCTGAATAGAACAGAACTGAGCTAAGCCAGCATGAAACTAACATAAGAGACTAGAATCAGGATCACACTTCCCCATCTTCCACATCCTTTTCAGATGCTACTGTCATGTTACCATATAAAGTGATCCATTATCTGAGGTCACAAAAATATTTTTGGTTCAAAAGAAATAAGTTACATAGTTAAAACTGAAAACACAAGCAATTTCCTGACTTGAAGGCAGGGAGCTGAGCAGAACACGGCTATACCTTAACAAAAGCAACTGTCAGTCCCTCTGAAATAAAGGCCAAGTTAGAAGACGGTTTATAAATCAATTATTCTAACAATTTCAAAACAATGTCTGGCTGAATAATAATAATGAAAGTATCCAAAAAGAATACGCTAAGGTGCACATTAACCTAGGAAGAAAAGACAGAAGTCACTGTATTAGTTATCCATAGGATTAGTACCATTTTACAAAGGCTAGTTTGGCTTTCTGGGAATAGAAACAGAGTTCCTCTAGTTCTACATGACTTGTTTTAGCCGCAGATATTGCCAGCCTTATGCAAGATGGAGGATTCAGCACAGAGATGCAAGCTCTCCTGTTTATTGTAAAGCTTCAATAGCCTTACAACACTTAGCATCAATAACTCCCTTTGACTGGGATTCCCTCTCTTGGCAAAGGCTGCAGGGGTTCCATGCTGTTGCTGCTGTCAGAAGCAATTGCTAGTTCCATGTTCAAGTGGTAGATGCTCCAGCAGTCCAATCAGTTTAAGTCAATTTCTGTATTTTTTCTCCATTTACGGTCAGTGTCGTTGTAGCCTGTGAGGAAACAAGGGTTGCTGATGAAGTCAGCAGCAGTCTGGGACTTGAACAGAGTAAGTTAGCTAACAACCACTCTGGAGAGAGCCAGGCTGTTCCAATTATGTTCCTCTTCTTCCCCAGCTTCAGTTTCAGCAGGACTGTAGTAACCAGTCTTTTTTGCAAGCTCTTAGACTCAGATGGGTTATGCTATTGGAAAAGTATCAGACTTGAGCAGAAGTAGAGGGGAAAAGGCAAAACAATAGTAAGAACGGTGTGATTAAAAATGGGATATGTGGTCACCCTACTTAAAGGGACAGCTCTCTGTTTAAACCCTCCTACAGATGTGACAACTTTTTCTTAAAAACAGGCAAATTGTCCCATATTTTTTGCCCCTACTCCCCCATCAATACTGGTGGGTCCTGCTGCTGGACAGATCCCTGCTCAGCAGCTGCCCACCCATCAGTAGTGAACGGTCAGAGCACTCAGCTCACTAACAGCTTAGCTGGCAGGACTCTTCCTTTCCCCACTGAGTCTGGCTGGGCCAGTGCCCTAGGAAAGCCCAATACCCTTTGGCACTGGCCTACTGTGCAGGAAGACCAGAGCCCTGCATGTGCCCAAGCCCTACATGGCCCTGGCACTGTGGCTCTGGAGTGGCTGGGAAAGGAATTGATTTCCAGCCTCTTCACAGCAGCCCCCGAGGCAGGGGCTTAGCACCCTCTTTATCTACTCCCATCTTCCTCTCTGAGTCCTGCCTCCAGTGAGGGACTGTTACATGGCCTGGGCACCCTCCCCTGCTGTACCACCTCTGGCCAGGTTGGCTGATGCCATTGCAGTCAGGTTCCTTGGGCCCTGGTACAGAATGCAGCCTTAGATTTTAACCCCTTCCTGTCCATACAGTAGCCAGGGGACAGGAGGTGACTGGCCTATGTTGGTGGCCAGCAGCAACCTGAGCACATTACCTGCCTTTTCATATTGTGTGGGTGGGAAGAGACAAGCTGTATCCAGTCACAGCGTATGGTGGGAAGAAGAGTTGAGCTCTGCAAAGACACACACCAGGCTGTCCCTTCTCCCCGCAGAAGGGCACATCCTACTCTGAGCAATGTGCAGAGAACTAGCCCAGGGGAGCACTCAGTTCATTAACAGCCTAGCTGGCAGATTTGCTCCTCCCATGTTACTCACCAGCAGTGAGGTCCCAAACAGCGATTAGAATAAATATTACACAGAAAGCCACGAGTTATTCTTCCTCCTTCATTTCTCCATGCTCCCTTTCTTCTGCATCTGCATTTTAGAGGACAGGCACATCAAGGCAAGAACTATTGTTCTCTGTGTCATTTCCAGCACGTAGCTCATTGGCCGTGCTACACACGATAGAGAGGACAGCCAACAGTTGTGCAGCACACACTGTAGCAAGACTGAGCAGCATGAATTCAAAAGCCTATGCTCTAGTTGTAAAGCAGTGAAAGTGCTGGCCACCTGTTTGGAAGACCACATAACAGCTTGGCACATGTGCATTCAGCAGTGCGGCTCACACAGTAGTTCAAAGGTGCAAGCTAAGTCATTTTCCAATGCTTTTTTGAAGCTCTGCCCTCTTCCAGGGGACCAGCGCTCTATCAACAAACCTCACCCTGCTGGCTCAGATCAAGACTCTGAAGCTCACTGTTTCACCACAGCTGCAAGTTCTCACTTGCCGGAGGTGCCAGCAATTGAACCACAGACTTCAAGATGTGAGGACTCTACAGGCTCGTCTCTTCAGAAGTTCAGCTATTGCGCTGCATTAAAAGCAGCATATGTTTTTTTGGCTGAAAGGTGTTCAAATGAAATCATTTTTTCCACATTACTTTCAAAAGCTTGTTTCATCAGCACAAAGACTTTTTTAAAAAAAGTCCCCAACTAATATTAAGTCAGCTTTAGTGATTTTCTTCTTGACAGTCTTTTTTCCCCCTCCAAACTGTTACTGTGCTTTACAATCCTACTGAGAAAAGGGGAGTGAAAAGTGACTTGAAATGGGGATCATGTATAGAAGTGCTGAGCACTTTTAGTCAAGATTCCATTGCTAAATACATTTTTAAAAAGCCAAAAGGCAGGATTTAGGGGTTTTTGTTTTGTTTTTCCAAGGACATTAGAGGAAGAAGTGGAAAGAGAATATCATACATCCTCATTACTGTGAGGCAGCAATTCATTTCCCTCCATCTTCCTGCTTCTCTCCCAGCACATAAATATTCAGACACATTATAGGCCACATTCTGTTCAATTACACTGGTACAAATCCAAGATAATGCCAGTGCAAGCACAGGAGACACATTAGATCTACACCACTTTAAAGCAAATGCTATTGGGCTCTGGCAGTGTACACTTGGTGGGAGATAGGAGAACTCAAATGCAGCAACAGTGTGAACAGGTGCAAGTCTAATGACTTCAAAGAAGTTATATTTATTCTATTAGGTATACATTGAGGCAGAAAAAGAGGATGGAGGTGAAATCATTCCAAAACAAATATACTTCTGCATGGTGCTCACCAAGATATGGTGAGGGCTGCACAGGGAATAATAACTAAAGGCCCAGTCTATGGCTCTTCTAAATACAAAACAAGTGCTGCCCTTACCCCACAGGAAGGTGCTTGTGACAAGGGAGAGACTGCCACATGTAAAGAATCAGCGGGTCCCCGTTTGTCATAGGGCTGCTTAGTAAGGTTGTCTACACTGTGGCATTATTTCAGAATAATTGATGTTATTCCGAAATAACATTGTCTGCGTCTACACACAAGGGCTACGTCTAGACTGGCACGATTTTCCGGAAATGCTTTTAACGGTAAAGTTTTCTGTTAAAAGCATTTTCGGAAAAGAGTGTCTAGATTGGCACGGAGTTTGCATTATAATGATGCGCCTTTGCGGAAAAGCATCCGTACCAATCTAGACGTGCTTTTGCACAAAAAAGCCCCGATCGCCATTTTCGCGATTGGGGCTTTTTTGCAGAAAACAAATCTCCGCTGTCTACGCTGGCCCTTTTGCGCAAAAGTTTTGCGCAAAATGGACTTTTGCCCGAACGGGAGCAGCATAGTATTTCCGCAAAAAGCACTGATTTCTTACAGTAGGAAGTCAGTGCTTTTGCAGAAATTCAAGCGTACAGTGTAGACAGCTGGTAAGTTTTTCCGGAAAAGCGGCTGATTTTCCAGAAAAACTGGCCAGTCTCGACACAGCCAAGCAGTTATTTCGACATAATGTTGAAATAATGTTGAGCTGGAGGACTGCTTACTCTGACTCCTGTAACTCACATTGTACGAGGAGTAAGGAAAATCGGGGGAAGTGTGTTCTCTCTCAAAATAACTGCTGTGCAGACAGCACCAGAAGTCAAAATAAGCTATTTTGACCTAAGATGTGCAATTAGTGTAGCTCAAGTTGCATAGCTTATTTTGAGTGCAACATGAAAGTGAAGCTGGGTCAAAAGAGTTTAAAGAGGAAGGTAATGTCTTCTCAAGCAGAGAGTCCTCCTGGGGACCAGTTGTGACAGCAAGTCAGGGTTCCCCCTGGTCCTGCAGCCCTGTAGCAGCAACAGACTCCACCAGCCAGTAAAATAGAGAGGGTCTATTCCTTCTCCAGGATACAGCACAGCATAGACCTGATGTGGTTACAGGAGTCAGGACCAGGATGCCTCAGACCCTTTGGGTTAGGGGGTCCATTGCCTCCCCATGACCCTCAGCCCCCAGCTTAGGCTGTTTCCTTCATGTTTCCCAGCCAACATCTGCCCCTTCCCCCGAAACTTGGCATTGATCTCCGCCTCCCTCCCTTTGTCTCTCCCCTGGGGGAAGAGCCTTGTTATCTGGTCATGCTGGGCCTAGGCTAATACACATGTGAGTGAGTCAGTGGGAATCACACATCACAACACAGGGGGACAGTGGGTTACAGAGCAGACAGCACCCTCCCCCCTACATCACACCAGTGCCTTGTTTTTTTCAGTGATTTTGCTATATTTTGTGACCATGATGTGGATAAGCCCTGAGGAAGAGATCTGGAACTCAGAGCATTATTTCTTTCACCAGTTTAGTGAAGCTGCCTACCAGTTCACAGTCCCAATGATATTAACAGGACTACTTACATGGGTTAGCCTTGAACCATACACACACATGGAGTCTGTGTGGCATCATTGGGGCTGCATCGACAGAGAAGCCACCTGCAGCACTAAGGCCTAGGGTACTATTCAACGTGAGTAAGGGCAGTAGAGGTTATGATTTAAAATAATGATGTCGCTAGTAGTGCTATGGGTTATGCTTAAACTGCATAACTGTGCTCCTAATATTTCACCAGAGGTCACATCTCACTCATGGGAGGAAGAGGCTCATTGAGTCAATAAAACTGATCAAATGTCGATGACAAGCAGGATTTGCCACTTGACAGATACTCATGTAAATTCCAGCAGCTAAAAAAGAGGTACTCAGTCTATCCAGAGGGAAAAAGGGGATTTTTTTTTTTGCAATTGTTCTCATAGGCTATATCTACACTGGCGCGATCTTGCGCCAGAGTTATGCAAATGAGGCTAAGCGTGGACTATCGCCAAGCCTCATTTGCATATCTAATGAGCCGCCATTTTGCAGAAGAGGCTCTTGCACAAGAAGGAGCTGTCAACACTGCCCCTTCTTGCGCAAGAAAAACCCTCTTGCGCAATGCTGTTATTCCTGAAAATAATGAGCGTAATGGCATTGCGCAAGAGGGTTTTTCTTGCGCAAGAAGGGACAGTGTAGACAGCTCCTTCTTGCACCAGAGCCTCTTCCGCAAAAATGGCGGCTCATTAGATATGCAAACGAGGCTCGGCGATATTTTACGTTTAGCCTCATTTGCATACTTCTGGCGCAAGATCGTGCCAGTGTAAACATAGCCTTAGTGATTATGAAGCCATCCATACCACTGTGACATGAGTGGGACTTAACTCCACTTACTTCAGGGTATCCAAGGATAAAGGATATCAGAACAAGGTTCTTGGACATTAGAGTCAACTAATTCGTAACTCAGATTGAAAATGGGGCTTAGCAGATCTTTAGCCTGAATAAGAAGGGTTGTCATCCCCCTCTCAATTAGTCCCTCAGCTCAAGCCCAAATTGCTTTGATCAGGGTCAGAAGATAGATTGCTGTTGCAAATGAGCACTTCAATCTGGGCCTTTACAAGAGGGAAAAACTGAAAACTGAACAGTCAAATCCATTACCTACTATAATTGGTCCTGACCACTTGAACACAAAAGAAAATGTGACCCTATGATAGGAAGATCACAGTGAGTGTACATTCCACTAGGCGGCATCATTATTATTTAGATGGCACAGACAAGAGGCACTTTACAGACAAGCATGAAGTTGCCCCACAAGGTAGTATAGTCATTATCTACGGTGCCCACTTGCAGCAGGCTGCAATGCTACCCAAGGCTCATGTCTCTAGCACCTCCAACAGGCCATTTCTCCCCTAAGCTGCCATAGTTCAGCCCTCTAGCCAACTCACAGCGGCTACATCTACACTGGCAGCTTCTTGCGCAAGAACTCTTTTGCAGAAGAGTTCTTGTGCAAAAATTCTTCCAGAAGAGAACGTCTACACTGGCATGTGCATTTGCACAAGAGATGTGCTTTTGTGCAAGAGCATCCATGCCAGAGTACATGCCCTCTTGCGCAAGGAAGCTCTGATGGCCATTTTAACCATAGAGCTTTCTTGCGCAAGGCATTCATGTTGCCTGTCTACATTGGCCTCTTGCGCAAGAACAGTTGCACAAAAGGGCTTATTCCTAAGCGGGAGCGTCAGAGTTCTGGTGCAAGAAGCCCTGATTTCAGACATTAGAACGTCAGTTTACTTGCACAAGAACACACGGCCAGTGTAGACAGGCAGCAAGTTTTTGCTCAAGAGTGGCCGCTTTTGCGCAAGATTGCGCCAGTGTAGACACAGACAGATAGTTCAGCCCACTTCCATGAGGAGAGAAGAGACAACTGAAGTCCAAGCTATATGTGCAGAGAATTTTTTTGCCCCTCAGGGTCCACTCATGTGCCCACTCAAGTGCCCTCACTGGGCCTGTTTCAGAACCTCTCCCACAGAAGCCTAATGTTGTCCCAGCTGAGCCTGCACATTTCTTCCTCAGGGACTGGTTTGAGAACCAAGGCCCACACCCAGCTTTGGCCCAAGGACCCTGAATGAAGCAGCAATGTCTGTCTGTTTGTTCAGATATGCTGATGTTTCCCTCCTACTTCTTCACCCCAGTGCTACTTCCAGTCTGTGGTTAACAGTCTCCTTTTAGCTCTCAGGCTGCTTGCTTCACCCATCTGGTGAGCCATCAAGTCTTCCACCCCCTCCACTCAAGTGCTTTTACTGACCCTACCTCAGCCTTCCCTGCAAGAGCCTAATCTGCTCCTGAAGAGTTCTCCCTTTATGGGTTTGGTTTTTTAAAAACTTAGCCTCCCTGCCTTCCTTCCACACAGGGCTGATAAGGAACAGGACATCCCATCACCCTCAAACTCCACAGACTTGTCTCTGTTCCCTAAGGCATTGCCTAACTGCAGGCAGCTCAGCCACATCCTTTCCCTGGATGGATACCAACCCACTCAAATAGAATGCCCAGCAGCTCTGTTTAAGAAATCCTTCCAGATTCCCTGCAGCTGGGCTCACTAATGAGCATTAAGTTGCCACATCACCATCAGATGGTATGTCACAGGCAAGGCTGATCTGGGCTTGGCTGAGAGGATGTGTCAGCCTGTGAGATGGGTTGACTATGATCTCATTTACACCACTTTGATTCCCCGGGTAATTGCAATGATTTATATCAGCATTAATAAAATAAGAATTAAGCTCAAGGGCTCCGTCTACACTGGCACCCTTTCCCGGAAATGCTTAAAATGGAAAAGTTTTCCGTTATAAGTATTTCCGGAAAAAGCGCGTCTACATTGGCAGGATGCTTTTCCAGAAAAGCACTTTTTCCGGAAAAGTGTCCATGGCCAACGTAGACGCGCTTTTCCGCAAAAAAGCCCCGATCATCATTTTCGCAATCGGGGCTTTTTTGCAGAAAAGAAATCTGTGCTGTCTACGCTGGCCCTTTTCCGGAACAGTTTTCCGGAAAAGGACTTTTGCCCGAACGGGAGCAACATAGTTTTTCCGGAAAATCACTGATGATTTTACAGTAGATCATCATTGCTTTTCCGGAAATTCAAGGGGCCAGTGTAGACAGCTGGCAAGTTATTCCGGAAAAGCGGCTGATTTTCCGGAATAAATGGCCAGTGGAGACACAGCCAAGATGTTTACCCTAAAGAACTGATTGTCTAATGGCCAGCTTGTGCATGGTGTGTAGTATAGTGGGAGGGAAAGGCATTTGTTCTTTCCCTTCACACAGTCCCATTGGTGTGGGAATTATGGAGGTGCTGCAGTTCTTGATGTCTTCTGGCTCCACTTTCTCTGTAGGTCCTGACTACAGGCATCACTGTTGGTTCCCTGTTCCTGGCCACCAGGGGCTCTGCTGCTGCCTAGGGTCCTGGTTGCTGAGCCTGGAATCAATGCTGCGGGCCTTGGGGTCCCAACCATAGGCCCCAGCTGTGACCCCAGCCTGGGGCAGTGAGGGACATCAATGGGGTAAAGTGGGAGATGGGCACAGCTCAGCACCCCTGCACCCTAAAAATTGTTCCAGCACCACCGCATAGCCCACATACATGAGAAGCAAAATTGCAGTACTCACTCTGACACTACTCCACCAGAGATGCATGGTGTCTGCAAGACAGCAAGGAGTGGGAAAAACTGTGTCTATACCATGCTGTGCACCAGTTGGGAGCAGGAGGCATTTTGTGTTTCGGTGCTTCCTCTACTGGATAACTGAGCCCTAAATAAGGGTAAGAATCACACAGTTTGAATCCAGGGTCATATTTCAATCACACAAAAAGATACCTGTCAAGTTTTGTACTGCTCCATGGGTGATATATTATGCAAGTTATTTAATTAGCGTATTTTCATATTTTTAAATAATAGATGTGTAACTGTGAACTTCATCTTATGGTCAATATACCCTGCTCTAAACAATAATCTGTGGAATTTCATACGGGTAGCTAGAGTGCTGGGGCAGGTGCTGGATGATGTCAGGGACTGGTGGGTGGATGCTAGAGGGTTTCTGTAGGTGCCAAGGTGTCAGATGGGTGAGGCCTAGTGTGAAATTGCTGGGATGTCTAGCTCTCAGGGATAGGGGGCTCTCAGGAGAGATTGGTAGCTAGAGACTTGGGTCCCTATGCAGAACAGGAATCTGGGTGCTATTTGGGGCCAATTCTGTTGTGGTGAAGTGTGAAAGACACATTGGACTATTGCTAGATGACAGACTATTTCTGTAAAGTGGACAAAATGAGAGCCTGTTGCTGGACTTTTCAGTTTTGAAGGGGAGCCTGAGCAAAAGGAAGACCACCCTTTTCTTTGTCCTAAGTGAAATCAGGGTTGGATATGACAGCCAGCAAAGGAAAATAAAGAATATTTTTGTTTTCATTCTTATATCACTTAGTTAATTGGAGAAGAACCTGTTGCAAAGAGGTGAAAAAGAAGCATTATTCTTTTGATCATCGTTTTAAAACAGTCCCCTCACTGCATGGACCGAGCATTACCACGCAAATGGGCAATGCCTTTAAATAACATTCTCCTTAGCATCAAGAATTTGGAAAGCCATTTTCACAGTGCGGGAGAAAAAGAGAAGCTGTCAAGCAGCCTTTCCAAGAACTCATAGCTTCTTCTCTGTTTTTCTATGGCCTGATTAATAATATTACAGAATCTAGTGGGGTTGGAAACAACTCTGATTTAACTGCCAGCAATCTGTGGTTATACCAGTGCTCACTACTTCGAGTATGTCTATACCACAATTAAACAGCCCCTTAAACTCGAGTCCGCTTGCACAGGCCATTCACTGATGTCTGACTGCAGTGTAGACATGTCTTCTGTGAGCACGTCTAAACTACATTCCTCTTCCGAAACAGGAATGTGAATGAGTCCGATCGAAAAGTCAAATGATGTGCAGATTTACAAATCTCGTGCTTCGTTTGTATAATCACACGCGAGCGCTTTTTCGAAAAAGAAACCGCAGTCTAGATGGGGTTCTTTTGAAAAAAAAAACCCTTTTTCGAAAGAACCCGTACTCCTGATTTTTGGCTTGCTCTTGTTTTCACTAAAGGGTTAAAACTGGTGTAGCTTCACTAATTGCTGAATCAGGGCTATTCCTAAATATAGAAAAGCCTTAGAAGAGGTTGGCTATCCTTTCCCGCTTTGTTCTGTTGTTTCTCCCTGGCTTATAGAGGCATAAACCCAGCTAAATACCTGGCATAAGGAGTTTTTCCAGCTGCTGGAATGGCAGAATACCAGCTCTTATTTTGGCTCCTGGAGCTTGCTCTAATTTATGGGGGAAGGCTGGGCAAGAACCAAGATGGCCTGACAATATGGAGAGCACAAAGCTCCTTGCTCCGTTTCTGCTCAGGAATGGTTCAGTGGAAAAGCAGAGTCAGAGAGTGGCCAGTGGTTTTGTGATTATGCTAACAAATCCTCCTTGAGAGGAAAAAGAGAGACCATAGCTATTACTTTAGCCCTAAGGCTGCTGTAGCAGCTGCAAAGAACCTCCACTATTGCCCAATAGCTAGGGGAAAGATCTTGTCCCACCAGAGAGACCCTTGCATGAAGCTTGTTTATCCAGGCTTTGTGCATGTGTTAAGGGTATAGTCCCTAGTACTTAAACAAGCAAAACACCTACTGAAATCAATGAGAATTTTGGCTGAGCAAGCGTTGCAGGATTTGAGCCTTTCGTTCTAACTTTTAAACAGCTCCAACCCTCAATCTTTAGAAGAGCTGAGCAGGTCTGTGCAGATGGAAGGCCACTCTCTCTTTCTTGTGGTAAAATTAAAAAAAGAAAAAGAAAAAGAATCTCATACATCATAAAATGTGACAATTCCCATAGTGGTTCTTTTGGGGCTCCATCTACCAAAGAGCTGTAGCATTGCCAGGCGAAAGGAGAAGTAGCCTTAATCACCCAAACCATAGGCAAACACTGTATCTTTTTGTGAATCGAGTTTAAATAAGGAGCTATGCAGGAAGGCCCAAGTCAGAAACTACATTTTTCCAGATGTCAGAAAGATTGAAACACACATAAGAAAAAAGCAGAGTTATAAACTTTTAGTTTGATATATCTGGTAGGTGAAAGAACTAATGGTGTAAAGAAAATGTTTGCTTAGGGATGCTGAGTCTGCTATGGGCTATAATACTAGTCAAACAGCACTTTCACCAAAGGGTTCTCAAATATGCTGCTGTTTGAAAAGCAAAAACTGTACAGAGAAGGGGGAGAAAATATCAGAATTTGAACGCACGGTTTTATTTACTGAGATAGAGATTGAAGAAATAGATAGGGATACAGAAAACGGTCCTGAAATATGTTCCTTGTTATAAATAACCATGTTGCCAGCTCTTAAATAAAAAAAACCAACTAAAATCCCTGTTTAGAGTCACAGGGGAGCAATACCATCTCAGGAATATCTGCTGATGCAGCTGAAATGTGCTTAAGACATCTGCTGAGATGAAACTACTTTGTGGCTGGAGGTATTTAGAAAAGTTACTTCAAGCAAAAGAGGAAAAAAAGTTGCAATGTGTGAAAACAAAACCACACCAAATGTAATAGAACTTGCACTTCTACAGTCAGGCTCTGAGGCTATAGTTATTCTTGAATCTGGCTACTTTAAAATGAAAGCAAAATGTTAAAAGATATATGTACAAGTGAATAAATACCAAAATAACAAAACCTGAGTGAAGTCCCAAATCACAAAGAGAAAGTGAGAATCACAAATATATACATTTAAAACTCGTTATCCTTTGCTTATCTGTCAATCTTGAGTTTAGACATACCCAGTTTTGCCTTCCTCTCCCTGCTGGCATTATCACCTTAATGAATAGGAGAAATTGGGCTCTTCTCTGTGCTTAAGGTTTTTGCTATGTCATCCGCTGTAATCAAGGAGAGGGAACACCGGCTGACAGGACTCAATCATGTCTACCCACCAACTTACACTGCTTTAACTACAGGAGTGTTTTAAAACTATTTTAGTTAATTAAGGGCAAGTTTATGCACAGAAACTGTTATTTTCGTTTATTAATGGCTTATGCTGATTTAGCTTAAATTAATTCTTTATGGACATAAGCTAAACAAAATTGAGCTACTCAAACTGAGAAAAAAGTGACAACTCAGGGTTTTGCACCAATTTAGCAAAACCTGGGTTCTGGCAGCTGTAAAGCTTTTTCTTTCACTTTTGCATTGAATATATATGTTTACACATATTCTGTTGTTGATTTAGAAGCTCGGACATCCTTTTATTTTAATTTTGAAGTAAGCTTTAAGTTCATCTTTTAAAAGTGTAGTTTGTCTATGTATCTGAGATTAGAGCCATACACTGCTCCGTAACAGATAGATATCACAGATAGATATCACACATACATTCTTACCTATGAAGATTCAGTTGAGAATGTTCTAGAAAATACTCAAAAGAATTATCTTCCTCGTCCCTTTCACCTTGCAGATGAAATACAGATGTGTTCTAGCAAAAGCGATGAAGAGTCCTGTGGTATCTTATAGAGACTAGAACACAGCTGTCAAGTATCAGAGGGGTAGCAGTGTTAGTCTAGATCTGCAAAAGCGATGAGGAGTCCTGTGGCACCTTATAAACTAACAGATGTATTGGAGCATAAGCTTTCACGGGCAAAGACCCACTTCGTCAGATGCATGTAGTGGAAATTCGAGGCAGGTATAAATATATAGGCATAAGAAAAAAGTACCAATCAAGAATAAGGCTAGAGATAATGAAGTCAATTCAGTCAGGGAGGATAAGGCCCATTTTTAGCAGTTGATGTGGAGGTGTGAAGTCTGGTCTTGAAGTTTTTTTGTTGCAGGATGGCTACCTTTAAATGTGCTACTGTGTGTCCAGGGAGATTGAAGTGTTCTCCTACAGGTTTATGTATATTTGATATCAGGAATGGCAATATACATAAACCTGTAGGAGAACACTTCAATCTCCCTGGACACACAGTAGCAGATTGGACACAAGGTAGCCATCCTGCAACAAAAAAACTTCAAGACTAGACATCAAAGAGAAACTGCTGAACTACAGTTCATCTGCAAATTTGACACCATCAGTTTAGGATTAAACAAAGATTGTGAATGGCTGGTCAACTACAAAAGTAGTTTCTCTTGGGCTATGTCTAGACTGCAGGTTTCTTTTGAAAGAGGCTCTTTCGAAAGCATCTTTCGAAAGAGCCTCTTTCAAAAGATCGCGTCTAGACTGCAGGCGGATCTTTCGAAAGAGAAATCCGCTTTTTCGAAAGAGAGCACCCAGCGAGTCTGGATGCTCTCTTTCAAAGACGGCCTCTTTACATTGAAGAGCGCCTTCTTTCGAAAGAGGAACTTTCGAAAGAAGGCGTTCTTCCTTGTGAAATGAGGTTTACCGCCATCGAAAGAAAAGCCGCATTCTTTCTAAATAATTTCGAAAGAACGCGGCTTGAGTCTGGACGCAGGAGAAGTTTTTTCGGGAAAAGGCTACTTTTCCCGAAAAAACCCCTGAGTCTGGACACGGCCTTGGTGTTCACACCTCCACGTCAGTTGCTAGAAGTGGGCCTCATCCTCCCTGACTGAATTGACCTCATTCTCTCTAGCCTTATTTTTGATTGGAACTCTTTTCTTATGCCTGTATATTTATACCTGTCTCTGGAATTTCCACTACATGCATCTGACGAAGTGGGTCTTTGCCCGTGAAAGCTTATGCTCCAATACATCTGTTAGTTTATAAGGTGTCACAGGACTCCTCATCGCTTTTGCAGATCCAGACTAACGCAGCTACCCCTCTGATACTTGACAGCTGTGCTTTAGTCTCCACTATATCTCTCCAGACTCTTCTTTTTTTCTCTTCACCTCAAATATGCCATTTATAATTTGTACATCAAGCATCACTTCAATTCTAACTTAGTTCCTGCCTTTTACTCCAGTGAAACTACTCTCATCAACATTTCTGACCTCTTCCCAGCCACATATCAAGGGCTGTCCTCTAGGCTCATCCAGCTTGACCTCTGCAATGATTCCCTAACACCACATCCAGACTATTCTTTTGTGATACTGACCTCGCTGATTTTCCTGCTACTTCTCTGGCTGTTCCTTCAGCATCTCTTCTAGAAAGTCCTCCTCTACTCAATTTACACTCTTTCTTTGGATGCTCTAATCTACTTCTGATATGGTTTCCACTGCCACTTCTGTGCTGACATCTTTCTACGCCTGGTTAGCCTGGAATCACTTGACACAGCACCCTCAGGAAAGGGGACAGAACCCAGCAGCTATGTACTAGTGAACTGTGAAACGCTTTAGAAAGGGAAGTGACAAGTGAAAAATTCCAACATTGCAAAGTGAAACTGCAGAGGGTTTTTAAGTAAGAAGAGTGCAATTATTTCAGCTCAGGTCAGACCGCCCACTCCTGAGGAAAAATCCAGCATACAGGGCCAGAGAAAGAGATGGATCCACAAAGCTGTCTTCCACTCCAGACCCATTACACATCTAACCAGGAAAATGGTCTCCAAAGAATACCCCTTGCATAAGGACATTCTCCAGCCAGAGTGGAGCTGTTAACTGCCTGTCTCACTTCCTGCTGCTAGGCATGGAGGATCTCAGAGAGGAGGGGACACACAGAAGGATAGAGGGGTCCCTATGTCTGGCTACTCTAAACTGGTGCATAGCCTATCAGAAGGTGTTAATACCAAACTGTATGGAAATTAGCCTGGGACTCAGTTCCCTGCTTTGTTTTCCTCCTGCCTGCACAACCTTAGGCAAATCATTTAGCTTGTTCTGCCTTGCTTCCCCAAATGTAAAATGGGTTAATAATGCTTCCCTAGCTCACAGAGGTATTGTGAAGACAAATGTGAATATGAGGCAGGGGCATAGCCCTGAGTGGATACCGATATCTAGTTGTTTATCTAAGTCAAACTATTAAAATAATGTGCTAACATCTTGTGATGAATAGGAGGAGTGCTGGCCAGCACGCGGAGATTAAGGGGTTAAACTCAGGTAGCTAGCAAGGGTGTTGGCAGGGAGCCAGAAAAACCAATGGGCATACGGTGCTGAAATTTGAATTGTATAAGATTCCTTGCCTACTTGCTTTGTGTGGGAGAGTTAAACCAGGAGTTGAGAGACACAGAATGACTGAAACTCAGGCAAGACTACCATGCCTCCAAGGAATTTGGGGCATGGAAGTGGACTGAACCAAGAAGGGATCATGAGTAAATAAAGGGAAAAAGTGAATCTAGTTGTGATCAGGGTATTTTTCTTAATTTTGTGGTTTGGTTTGAGCTGCTTTGTGTGAATCTATGCCTCTCCTCCCCTCATTCACCATCTAAGAATTGTTCCCAGAGATTTTCTCTGTGTTTTAATTTGTTTTCCGTAGTTGCTCTGTAACACCTAGCAATCAACTATGCTTTATCAAGCATATCTTTTTTTTGTGTAATAAAAATCATGTTTTTAAGGTGACGATTTGATTCTTGTGCCCTGGAAGGTAACAGTGCGTCTATCTGTGTTGTCTGTATGCCTTAGACTAAGAGGTCAGCTACCAGAGACTGCAGTTTGTTTTTTCTTATCTCGTTTTTCAAGCTCTCTTGTAGTAAAGGAGCTTGGGGTACCTGTAGGGGAGAATTTAAGTGTTTCCCCCTGTTTTTTGAGATAAATCACTTGATGGTGGCAGCTACCCTCCAAAGTCAGTGAATCTGGGACTCTGGGGATTTTTTGTAAGCAGAGCGTGTAAAGACAAGATTTTTTTTAAAGTCTCTTGTGGGCCCTTACCTTCGGCACTCGGAGTGCCAGAGTGGGGATCAGCCCTGACACATCTCATGAAAATCAATACAAATACATGAAAGATGTGATGACTCACCAGTCTGTTCTGTCTGTACTCTCTATTGCTCTCTATTGTTTCTTTAGATTGTGTGACAAATCCACTACTCAGGATTCTACCACCCCTAGCAACACCCTGCCTGGAAATGGAGGCACCTCTTCTTCCCCTGACATGGAGGAGGAGGAGGCAGCAATATCCTGACATAGGATGTTACTAGTGAATGGACTGGAGAGGGACCCCAGGCACTGAGGACCCCTCAAGTTGCTGGCTTGCTTCTCACAAGGGCCCAAATAAGATCTCTTGCTGTTATCACAAATCCAACTGTTTAAGTCACTAAACTGAGGGTATCTGCCTGCCACCTTCCCTTTCTGCCTGCTGGCTCCCTAGCAATCTTCGAGGATCAGTGGACGCAGTCAGGGGTTCTTTGCTGAGTGTTCTCTTCAGGTTCCCTTGTTTTGATCTTTTGACCTTCATGCCTGTCGGTGTTATATTATTGGTTGCCCCCTGTAATTAGTTAAATTTCTGGGCCTTGTGGCTCTCCGCAAAGGCTGGAGAAGGAACCTTTAGCCATAGGCAGGCTCATGCCCTATGCCCACCCACTTCCTGGAATCCAAATAAGACCTTCCCTTTCTGCCAGCCTTAGTGAAACACCCCTTCACTTAGCCATTTGTGCAACTCCTTAGTCATACCCACAGGACCACTGTTCATAGAGCCTAGAATCTGAAGTACTTTCAGGGCTTGCCTCCACCTGGCATGCAAACCATACCCTCGAGCTTTGATGTATTATTATAGCATTAGCAGTTGTCATCATTACACCTGAAAGTTTTTTATGACAAGAATTCTGTTAATTGTTTGGCATACTTTATTTTAAAGTGCTGTTTATTTTAAAGCTGTTTGGCTCTATAGAATTGTTAATAATTACATCTAATTAATTAGCTAATTAATTTTACCTCCTTGTGATGATCTCACATCCCTGAATGGGCTAATCAGTTCCTAGAAGTTGTTAGCTTATAGGTGAAAGCTTCAGGGTGATTGGTTAGCTAATTATAGTTTCTTCTAATGTGATGATTGTTTAACTCCTTGCTAGAGAGATTTAGTAAACAAAGTGGACAGAGCTGTTTTTTCAGTTTAAAAAACACCAGCTCCACTATTTGAATGGAGGATATGAGTAATTTTTCTAACCTATTTCTGAACTCTTAAGTGATAGTACCCCCAACTCAGCAACAGAAATGCCATAATCAGAGAAGGTGAAAAAATATAACTCCCACAGAGCTGCCACGATCATTGCTGCTCCTCACTGCTATGGCTTTTGCCTCTGCCCTATCTGCATCTTTTAATTGCATAGATCAAAATGTGGAGTTATGGGATTTGTGTAGGTTAACAAATAAGCATGGCACCATAATATTTAGATGTAATCTTTGAATTTTACTATTTCTCTGGATCATGTGGCTCCATGGTCCCCAACTTTTTTTTGCCCAAAATGACTTTGAGAATTTAAGGACAAACCAAGATCTGTCTTGGGAGGAGCTGCAAGCATGAGGCGCTGGCTCCTGGGAACAGTGGCATCACGTTCCTTTCCTTTGACTGCAGCATCTTCTTGGAGCAGAGCCTTGCAGATCAGAGGACACCTATGTCCATCCGCAGGTAGACATTTGTATCCACGCTGGGCTCCACATGTTGCTCCCAGCAGGAGCCAACAAGTTCCCAGCCAATGGGAACTGTGGGGAGTGGGGCATGAAAGGGATGCTGGAAGGAGCAGCATGTTGAGACTCCTTGCCCCCCACCAACGCCACACACATGGGGTCATGCTGGCTGCTTCCGGGAATGGGCCAGGGCAGGCAAATGCCAATAACAATCCACTGGAAGACTCGCCAGGATTGACCAGTCAATTGTGATTGACCAGTTCATGACCACTGGTATAGATTATGCAAACCATGATTCTGTATGCTCTCTCCCAAGACACAATTCTAAGAAGATATGGCTTTGAGCATGGTATATACTAGAAACAACTCTGCAAAGTGACCTCTAGGCTCAGCATGGAAGGGAAATGCCACCTTTATCACTCTTTGACTAATGCGAATCCCAGATACAAATGCACAGGTTGAACATGTACAGTAGATTATCCATTCTGTGTGGCTTCTGAGAACTTTTTATAACATTTTCATTTGTAATCTTATCCCTCCAAAAATGCCCTAGAAACCTTGACATTAGGTGTATGAAATAATCACAAATGGTGAATTGGTAGCAGATGGTCTGCATCATGCTATGACAAGCAGTTAAAGTGTTTCAAGCTATATTTCTGTCTAATATGGATAATATGCAATATGGTGGTGATCTTGGCTTAATGGCCATTGCAGGAGTAAGTTCAGTTTTATGTGCATCTACTTATTATATAAGTTGTTAATAAAGGGTCAAATTCCACTTTCAGACACCATGATGAAGGGCACTAGCAGTGGGTCAGCTGCCTCCCATGTGCCACCTCAGGGCCTAGGATCCCACTATCCGCAGCCTGCCTCAGTTTGCCCTCCTGGACTGTTCAAATAAACTTTCCTTCAGACTTCTTTTTGGTAAAAAAAAAATACTTCTTAGTGGCTGGGTCTATTGTTACAACACACAGTAAACAAATTAACTGTAATATAAATATGTGTCAACATGGACTCCCCAAAGAAAGTCCATTCATAAGTGCACACACATAAGGTTTCTCTTCCTCCTCCTAAACCTTTGCGGAATCTCTGGAGAGTTTCCCACCAACTCTACTACAGCATCCATGCTTTCCCCTTGCTCAGCAGTATCCTGCTCCTTTTATATTGGAATCACTTGCCATTTGGGGCTCATCCTGTAATCATGGCTGCCATGGTCTCAGTCTCTCCAGCCTATGGGCCAGGCCACACTGTTAAAAGCATGGTAACAACATACAACTCTTGCAATCCCTTCAAGCATGAAACACCCATTAACTTCAGGGGGAGTCTTGAATGGAGGTGACTTTGCAAGTTCTAATCATGGAGATCGCTGCTGTAGTCTTGGAGAGAGTGAAAATATATTAACTCATGTTAAGTAACTTTTGCTTAATTCTGATGCATATTCCTGTTCCAAAACAGATTCACTAGCAGATCAATGGCAACATGGAACAATTGTCTTGTCCTCTTCAATTCTTCTTTAATTCATCAGCTAATTAAAAAAGCATCCACACAGGGAATATGCACAACAAGCAACGTGTGTGGAGTATGTACTAATATCATGTACAATCCTTTCACAGGCTCATATCCTTTAGTCACCCAAAACTCCCAGTGAAGTCAAAGAGATCTTTGATGTGCAAAAAACGCAAACTTTGAAAATAAAAAACACATAGAACTGCTAAGAATTTATATTAATATATACAACATCCTCCTTTTCTGCCCAGACAAATCTTCATGCTGCTGTAACTATTAAGCTAATTGTAGTTCAAAGTATATAGGCAACACTGAAAAACATTTTTCCTGCATTTTTGTGGTTTTTGCTCTTTCATCCAATTTTCTGCTACAGAATTAATTTACAAACAATGCTTGTTGTCTTCCAAATAATTGTTTTTGAAAGATGAACCATGTACTGAAGCTCTTCTAACATTAGGGCCACCCACCCTGCCCCCATGGAAATATGTCACTCTAAAACTGCATTTATGTTTCCATTTGTAAACATTATTTGAAGCTGAGAGCTTTCTGTTAAGACCCTGGCATAACCTTTTCATTACTCAATGGTAGGCTTCTCAACATAAGAATAAGAGAGAGAAGAAAAAATATATAAGCATGTTGCATTATGTTGTTTATATTTATGTCATGAAACATCTGGCCTTAGCTTCTTTTGAAACATTTTTCTGAAGTGTTAGAATTTGTGAAAATATTTTGATAGAGACTACTTGGCATAGATATGCTGATACATTCAGTATCTATCACATGCTAAGGTTTTCTCTAGTATTGTTTTTTCAGTAGAAGAGAAAAGTTTAGTTCTTTTAGCTTTTTATTAATCCAATTCATTTGTATTTTCATGGTGGTTTACAGGTGTGTGTGAAGGACCTAGGACCAGGAACTCCTGACTTTGAATTACAATCATGAGAAAATGCCAGACTCCACCATCATTTTAAACACAACGAGACCCAGACCAGCTCTGAGCAGTGTTCAGTGAGAAGATGGTTAAAATGCTATTGACTACACCAATAAAATGCTATTGGTCTACACCATTGCTACTATAATTATCAAATTTAGGGGCGATGCATATTTCTCTGCATCCAAGAAACTCATCTAGCTTTGTCTGTTCATGGAGCTGATCCTCTGCTCTGATCTGGATAAAATCCCCAAGTGCAAATTTATCATCCTTTCTGCCCACCTCTGACAGAATGGGCCTTCCTTAGGGTATGTCTACACTACCCTCCTAATTCGAACTAGGAGGGTAATATAGGCATACCGCACTTGCAAATGAAGCCCGGGATTTGAATTTCCCGGGCTTCATTTGCATAAGACGGGCGCCGCCATTTTTAAATCCCGGCTAGTTCGAACCCTGTGCCGCGCGGCTACACGCGGCACGGAGTAGCTAGTTCGGATTAGGCTTCTAATCCGAACTAGCTGTACTCCTCGTGGAATGAGGAGTACAGCTAGTTCGGATTAGGAAGCCTAATCCGAACTAGCTACTCCGTGCCGCATGTAGCCGCGCGGCACGGGGTTCGAACTAGCTGGGATTTTAAAATGGCGGCGCCCGGCTTATGCAAATGAAGCCCGGGAAATTCAAATCCCGGGCTTCATTTGCAAGTGCGGTATGCCTACATTACCCCGCTAGTTCGAACTAGCAGGGTAGTGTAGACATACCCCCAAACTTTTGTGGACCCTGTGAAAAGAGGCTTTCAGGCTTCTGTCTGAAATTAATAAACTCATGATTTATCCGGTTAAACTGAATCTCACAGTCCTGTTGTCCCCTCTTCCTCTTCCATTCCCACAGAATCTCCCCACCCCACACATCCTTATTTTTATCCCTACCACATGTAGTCCTAGGACGGAGTGTCTTGCAAGAAAGTATATTCAAAACTGATCGGAAAATGTCACCTTTATCACATTCCATGGGGGACGATGGAACCTTTGTTATGATTATTAACGCTGTCCATTTTCCTTGTGGTAACCAAGACTGTACCCAAAACGTGCCAGAATAGCAGGAAGCCAAGCTGTCATGATCTAAAGTGGTGGCACATCTAACCTGAGACAAGGCAAATCAAAACCAAAAAGAACAAAAAACAAAAGGAAAGGAAAAACCAAGGGAAGATCTTTTTTCCTGTATCCAGAGGGGATAAAACAGGAACCTGACCCAATGTTGTGGTTCGAAGAAGAGAACGCCAGCACTACTTATTAAAGACAGGACAGATTCAGGCAGACGAATAAGGAAGTTATCATGGTCGATCCAAGACTTGAAGATTGACAGATCCTGAGAGGAATATTTAACAAGTACATAATGGTCCCTAAGGAAATGACAGCACAGGTGTCCAAACAACTGAGTCCTGGACCTGTGCTTTCACCACCTGCCCACTGTAACACAATTACTCAGGACAATAAACCAAACTGGACTGTTCCTTATTACCCAGCTTCTTTATGAGCATTCTATTGGCTTGCCAACCCTGCACGTGATCAGAGCAAAGAAAAGTGGCTGGACCATTACAGGTCGGTAGATGGAAATGTAATGAATCTGCTGCTCTTCTTCTACCTGCTCCAAAGTAACAAGCTTGACAGGAGATCATGCTAGAAACTGAGACAGCTTGTGAGCAGGTGCAGCAAGTCAGAGGCAGTGACCTGGGAGCTGGTTGCAGAAAGAAGGCTCCAAAGCAGTTGGGAAATGTTGACAGAAGCCATTGCCGGAGAGCTCATAGGATATGCTAGGGGCCAGGTCTAGCAGCTGAAGTGCCTAAAAATGCTTTTCTTGAATCATACTATACCTGGTGCGCTCAGTGTTACCAACCCCAGGCACTGAAAGAACAAGAATCTTTATTTCCCTTATGGGTTTTTTCAGCCTTTTGGATTAACATTTCCAAGCTTTTTCTCCACAACCTTGTATTTTTTAATGAAAACTGATCTAGAACTCCAGTGCCAGGAGTCACATAAGGAAACCCACCTAAAATAGCAAGATTCATGATGAAAATTACAAGAGCTGGCAACAGTGTTCTACCAAGAACAGTAACAGAACAAAGGTTGGGGGACCATGGCTATTCAGGGACCCCTCAGGGAGACGGATTCAGAAGCAAAAAGTGGATTGCTAAGAGAGGTACACTCAAACCTCTTTAATCCAGCTTGGGAAACAGGATTTACTGGATTCAATATTTTGCTGAGCCAAAGAAGGGGTGAGGGAGATACGGGTGGGGCACTTACCTGGTGTGCTACATCCCCTATCGCTCCCAGCCCCCGCTCCCTGCTGCTATGAGAGCAGAGGGAAAAGCCTCCAGCAGAGCATGTCACTGCATTGCCATTCCCTTAGCTGAGGGGAAGAGGGAGCAGCAGCAGATGGATCCGCTTCCCTCCTTCCCCTGCCAAGGTCCAAACCACAGGTGTTTCCAAATTAGGGAGACCTGGAGTAAGGAAGTTATAGTGCACATTACATTAGTGTGGAGTCCCTCCTTCTTCTAACATTTGCAATGCTTGTTAAGCTACCCAAAAGCAACTTCAACAGCAGAATGAAGGGCCATAAGACCACCATGAAATCTGATTAATTGATGCTCATCGACAACATGAGGCATTGACTGATGGAAACCACACTGATACAGTGGGTGTCACACCGACCCCATGGATAGAGGGTGACTGCATGTGTTCCTTGGTTGGTTCAGAACCTGTTCAGAGGAGTCCAAAGATGATGTGACAGGTCAAATCCCAGCAGCTGGATCAGTGACAAACATCTTTAGCTGACCACTCTTTGAGCCATACAGTTGCCACTGACAGATTACAATCTGGCAATTGAGACCACAATGGACACCTCAACATAAGTCATGCTCTGAGGTGACTGAAGATATTTGTGTACAGTGGGAGATCTGGACTGGTACACAGCTTTTCCACCAGTCTGACCGTAGACTCCCTGCAATGAATGAGCAGAGGTGCTTTGTGGCTCAGAACTGGCAGCTAGGTAATAGGAGTAGGGAAAAGGGTGCCTGTAGGGACGTTCATGCTCGAGTTTAATTTAACATGGATCAGTTTAATGATAGGTGAATATCACCACACAGAGACACAGTATTTTGCTGGGGAACAGCACCCCACAAGAGCTACTGTGTCTGTTGGCTTGTGCCTCAACTTGAATCAGCTAATTTGCTGATAAAATTATTTCTGGTCCTAACCTTGGCAGCAATCTTTTTTAGAACCATGGGGTGACATTTTTCCATGACCATTAGATTTTTTTCCATCACAATTTTCCGTGAGAAGTGCCTGCTTTTAGTGGAAATTTTTAATTTTTTTATGAAAAACTCAAATGCTTGAAAAACTAAACATTTTATCCACAAATATTTCAGTTTTAGCCAAAAATTTTCAGTATTCAAAAAGTATGCACAAAAAATCCATAATTTCCTGGGGGATAGCAGGAGGAAGAAGATAGCCATTGTTTATCTCCCTGCAGTTTACAATGCCTATTGTTCTCCTTGTAGTTAAATCTGGTATCCTGATTCAGTAGCACAGTTGGTTAAAATGTTTGTGTTTGTAGAGTAGATTTTGAAAATACATCTCAGACTACTTAATCTCTCGCTGCCTCATCTCCCCATTGTAAAACTGAGATTATAGTCCTTCCTGTCTCTCTCCTGTCATATCCATTTATTAGATATAAGCTCTTTGGAGCAGAGACTATCTCTTACTATGGACAAGCGCAAAGCCTGGTGCAATGAGGCTCAAATGTTAATTACAACTCCAGGCTCTACATTACAATGCAAACAGTACAAAATAACAATTGTAATAGTAAACAAGCATCTGCTGATCCACTTGGGCACATAAAAGGTAGATCAATTGGAAAGCACATTCTTTGGCTTTTCCACAGAAATTGGCTTCCGAAGCATTTTTCCTTGCTTCTCTGATAGTGGCTGATGAGTATAAACCTTTGCATGCCCATGGTGTTTGCTGAGCACACAGTAAGGACAGGAGTACTACATGAGATTATTTTTGTGCAAGTGGTAAAAATCACACTGACGTGAAGACAACACTACATCAATGGCTATTAGCTAGGATGCGTAGGAATGGTGTCCCGAGCCTCTGTTTCTCTGTAAATGGGTGACAGGAGAAGAATTACGTGATGATTAACTGTTGTGTTTCCTCCCTCGGGGCATCTGTTGGCAGACAGGATACTGAGCTAGATAGACCTTTAGTCTGACCCAGTATGGCCATTCTCATGTTCTTATGTTCAATCTTCCTCTTCCATCCTGTCAAGAGCTCCACAGATTTTTCAACACCTTTATAGTTTTTTTTTATTCCCAGTGGAAAGCTCCATGGATCTGATGAATTTTGCCCCTCCCTCAATGGCATAAAGAGATTCATGTTCCAATTCTCTGCAGTAGCTAAGGCTGCTGGATCCCAGGTGGAGAGGAATTCACTTTCAGGGATAGGTAATATTTGCAGAGCTGCCATCCTGGGGTGTTCTGCCGGAAGTCAGTTTTAATTTGTTTTCAGAGCACAGCTGGAGAAGCTGCCTTAGGTGGCTCCGATTACACCTGTGTGCCATGCCCCCTCTTTAGCCAGTGCCATTCACATGTGGTGCTATGATCATTCTCTCCTTGGCAGGGGGAAAGGTATTCCAAAAATGGATCAAAAATAGAGGAAAGAAAACTGCCCAATCAAATCCTTCCAAATATTCAAAGGACCAGTTGCTGTCTCCAGCTCACAGGCCAAATAACAGAGATGTACACGGAGAATCTATGAAGGAATTTGTGTGGAAAGAATCCTTCCTCTCTGTCTTTGGAGTCAGTATGAACCCACTAGTGCAGACTCATGGGTGCAGTAGCTTCAAGGCAAGAGCACTACCCCAGCTCCATGTGTGGAACCAAACATTCCTTTTAATGGCAAATCCAGCAGCTCTTTCTCCAGCTTACTTTATCTTGTTCACCAAAACACCATGGGCACTGGGCAGTAGTGGGTATGTTTATGCTGCAATTAACCCCCCTTCCCCCCGGCAGGCTTTTACCACCTCACTCAGGCTTATGGGACTCAGGCTGTTTAACTGTGGTGTAGACATATGAGCTCAGGCTACAGCCTGGGTTCTAGGACCCAGCCAGGTGAGAGAGTCCTAGGTTCTAATCAAATCCCAAATATCTGCTCTGCAATTAAACAGCCACATAGTCCCCATGAGCCTGGGTCAGCTGACATGGATCAGCCATGGGTTTTTAATTGCATGTAGGCAAACCCAGTGTGTTCCCAAGCATCTTTGTGCCACAAGGCACTGGGACCCCCTTCCACAGATGGCTTCCATCATGATGTCCCCTGACCATTTCAAGGCCCTCTGTACCTGCAATGGAGGAACCAACACTTGCCATAATGTGAGCAGCTGCTACTCCCAGGGGAATGCTGCACCGTATTCTGCCAGAGAGGCACTGCAATTAAACCTTTCACCCACCAGGGGCTGCTGTGTCATCAGACCAAAGGGCAGCTAGCTCATGCGCCATAACAGCCAGCTGTGGATAGGGACGAGGAGAAGCTGATTTCCTCATAGGACTCTGCCTTTAGAACCAGCTCAGAAGGAACGGGATGGGGCTAGGGGAGTAGAAAAAGCAGGGCACACTGGGCTGCTGAAGGATCACATAGACTGGAATTTAGAAGGGCGAATGACAGGCCAGACTCGGTTGGGGGCACAGGAGCTAGTTGGCTGACAGTGCTGAACCATGACTGAATGGGAGGAAGGTGCAGGGATACATTGACAGGGGAGATTAGTGACTGACTGGGGCTCAGGGACACACTGATGGGGGAGAAGGGAGCTGAGAGGAGGTGTAGGGACACCTGGGGATGGGGAAAAGGATGAAGGAACGCATGAGGACAGAGTGGCTAACTGAATCAATGAAGCTAGGGGTCAGTCAGGGTCTTCATGAGAGAGACGTCTCATTACCCTAGCAGTCCTCTCCCACCCCCAAAATTATCCCTTGTTCCATTCTTCTCCAATCCATACCCAACAGCCATCTAGGTTCACTCACAGGCTTCTTCCTAGCAGTTATTTCCCTCTCCCTCAGCTCCTCCATTACCCTTAACTCCCTCAGCCCTTTGCACTGCTTCTGAGGGGAGCTGGAAATGCATTTCTGTATTGTAGTTTACTCAACGTTCTATATTGAGATGGCTAGTAAGGAATCTATTTGTCAAAAAACATTTCCTAACTCCTTTTTTGTTGACTATATTGTTACAGACATTCTTGCTGACAGGTATTTTGAAATAAATTACCAAAATAATTGAAACTGGCAGGATTGCATTGTGTTATTTTGACAAATAAAACATGCTGAATTTTAAAATATTATGCACAGAATGTTTAATTTTTGGCTCAGCATTTACCAAGGAAGAAGCCACCAATGAGCGTGTTTTGAGTAAGGGCAACTATTCCATACAAGGAAAAGGCACTTTTACCCAAATGCTGTAATATCTCTCCTGGTTACCACTCACTAGAGATATAACGCCCAACATATTGCCTGTAACCATAGTATTCTTCTCAGATATGACACCCCCTGTTATATAATGCAAAGAGGTAGTAAAAGGCAGCAAAGCATATCAGCGGAAGTATGCCTATATACAGAATGAGTGTAAATGAGTGGATGTAAACAAAAGAGAATACAATCCTGAGTCCCAAAAGAGATAATAAGAGAGACAGGAAAATTGTGCAGTAGAAAAGTTGTAGGATAAGAAACCTAGTTTGGGTATACAGTAAATGTGAACTAACAAAAAAAATACATAAATTGGATTGTATTCTCTTTGGGGCAGAGACTTCGTTCAGCTAGGTGTTTGTATACCTTCTAGTGATAACGACAATCATGAATGCTGCAGCTATATTTTGTCTCTGATGGTGCTTCACGTCAGTTGTGTCTGCTTGGGAATGGTGCCTGTACAGAAATGAATGCTTTTGGAAATGAACGTATATTGCAACATGAAATCAACAATGTCCATGAAACAGCAAAAGTAACTGAAAGCAGAGATGGGAACATGAGAACAGTGTTGTTGCTTATTTCCTTCTCAGATCCAGAAATGGGCCTCCTGCTTTTTTGATCTTGGATAGATACCAGGTTGTAACATAAATCCAGTATTGCCAGACCAGACTTTGGAGGGGTTCAGAATCAAGGTACTATTGCAGTCTAGCTCTATAAATCTGTTCAGGAGTTTGGATCATATAAGCACCCTAATGTCAGGAGGGGGGCAACTTCTAGCAGCTACTAGATATGCAGAATTCCCACTGGCATCACTGAATGTAGTGTTCATATATGTGTGTAAAATCTGACTTTGGTTGTATATCTGAACTTTATCTAAAGTATCTGAAACTTTTGAATCATTAAAATTGGATTGGAAATCTCATGAGAAGAACCTTCCCCATGAAATTTCTAATTTATTTCCTACTTCCAAATGGGCTGAAAAACACATGAAAATAGCTTCTAAAAAAGAGATTTTGGTTCTTACATCACTGGCCCCAATCACAGCAGTAAGTTTAGAGGTATGCAAAGATAACAAAATAAAAATGGGAGATTGGTGGGCAGACAGCAGGAAGCTCACTGAGCTGGTCTTTGGGGAACCTCAAAAAAGATTTGTTTGAGTCAGTTCTTATTTGTTTCTGAACCATTGGCAAAGTTTTTCCCTGCCCAGAGCACAAGCAGCACTTTTTTTCTCAACACAAATATGAATTTAAGGGGCTGAAACAGAGTTGTCTAGGGAAGGGGATAGTAGATCACTGAATGAACTTCCATGTCCCATGTTATGCAGGATGTCAGTCATCCTTCTTGGGCTTAAGTTCTGAGAGTGATATCCAAACTCCTGTTGACTTCAGTCGGGCTGACTACCCAAATCCATGTTATTGGAAACTAAATCAACTACTGCCCTGTTTTGTTAAAACACAGCAAATAAGAGTTTACAGGGATGAAGAAAATATACACTTGATGGAATTCCCATTTAAAAAAAATACTAAAATTAGCTTCATGTAAATTACACTGAATTTTTGAAAACATACAAGCATTCAATAAAGCACGTATATTTTCCTTATATTTAAAAAAAATTGAAGGAGCCAAGCAATGACAGGTAAATCTGCTAGCTATCTATAATCTTTCATAATGGTTCCTAACATTGTTAGCTTTTTTGATTGCCATTGCACATAAAGCCCATGTTTTCAGGGTACTCTCCAAGGCCAGGTCTACAGTAAAGGGGAAAGTCAAGTTAAAATACGCAACTCCAACTATGTTAATCAAGTAGATGGACTCGAAGTATCTTAAATCATGTTTTGGTGCCATCCACACAGTGGGAGGTCAACGCGAGTACGTGCTCCCATCAACTTCCCTTACTCCTCGTGAGGAGTAGGGCCACCAATACCGATGGGCACGCCCTCTCAGTTCAAATTAGCATGTCCTCACTAGACCCGCTAATTTGAACCTCGGATTGCAGCAGCTTTGATCTTCGCTGTAATGTAGACAAATCCCAAGAGCAATCCAAGAGCTCTTTCTTAAGTGGTAGCAGTTAATTAAAACTCCATCATTTTTATGTATAATTGGGCATTATTCTTGCCAATATACCTAACTTTGCACTTATCAACATTAAATTTCATCAGCCATTTTATTGGCCAGTTATCCAGTTTTGTGAGATCCCTTTGCAACTCTTAGCAGTCAGCTTTGCACTTAACTGTCTTCATTAATTTCGTAACATCTGCAAATTTTGCCATGTTCCTGCTTACCCCATTTTCCAGATTGTTGCTTCATGTCTCCTTTCATTTAAACTTCAAACTCCTCATTCTCACTTCTAAGGCTCTGAAACAGCCTCCTCTTAGTTCATCTTGTTCCAAATCTCCTGTGCCCCTCTCCTCCCCCCCAATGGACCCTTCATATTCTTCTCCTCAGTCTTCTCACTTTACTACTCCCTTTATATCTGTCTCTCACTCCCACCTTAGGACCTTGTTTCACATTCCTCTCTACACCTGAAACAACATTTCCCCCTTCATGCATTTCCTTCAAATCTGTCTTCAAAATCCATTTCCTTTGTCTTGCTTTCCATCAATTATATCCACTCTGGTGCTGTCTGATCCTTCTTTCTTTGTCTTAGCCCATCTCAACTTAAAATATCAGACTAAATCTGATTTGCTCACAATGTAATATCATTCACTTTTTCAAAAATCAGTTTGAGAGCTCATTCCTGCTTTCCCTATCTCCATCCTTTTGTGGTCTGATTTAATACTTGATTCTACCACCTTAACTTCTGTAAGGTGTAGTACATTACTATGCCAGCAGTCCTGATGAATAAGGATGTCAAAATGGAGTTCTTAAGATTAGAAAATGTCCAAGGTGAGGTCTGTGTCTATTTTGTTAATATTTGTAAAATGCCATGCAAGGTTAAGGCATTATAAATATGTTATTTATTAATAATAATCATAAAGAATTTAAGAGCCTAACTTCAAATACACATTTCTGACAAACTTTCCCAAAAACCACTCCTGTAATGTGGTCACACTATAGACCATTGATTGGTGTCTATCTTTTCATTTCTTTTCTTTAAGCCATGTTTGTTTTGTTTTCATCTTCATTCAGAGGAAGCCCTGTTTTCACTTGTTTTGCTCTTTTCTTTTTTCCCTTTAAAGGCCAAAGATCTAGTCCTCTCGATAGTCAGCCATGGAGTTTGTCACATGTCAAGCTGCACAAACTCACAAGACCTGGCCTTCATTTTAAAAACATTCACATACTGATCTATTGTTTTTGCAGCAGCCTGATTTCTAGTAATAAATGAAAAGAGACATCCAAATATCATATTTTTCTTGAGGCTGAAATAGTTCTGGAACTGATCCACTGGTAAAGTTAACTTCATGTTATCCTTTTGCATTACAAAGCCAAATGTACTTCCAATGCATCATACCCAATCATATGAAGGAAAGTAGATGCTTGTCATCTTTTCCCCCTCACCATCCTGCTTGCACAAAAATAAGCACTTGTCTCTCTGTTCGAAGACCAGTTCTCTCTTAAAGTCAAGGTATGTTATGATTTCAGGATGTCATTTCTGACATTTACACCATCAGCGCAATACAGTGATTTCCAAGCCATATCATAGGCTGCAAGTACAACGGAAGTTACAGCTATTTGGGCATATCTGCAGAATGAACAACAAGCGAAAAGTTTAGACCCTGGTATTCAGCATAATGGATGGTCCAAATAGGAGAGGCAGACCACACAGAGAATGGGTAGATGATATAGTACAGTGTTTCCCAATTTTATTTGGCCATGGAACCCTTTCAAAAAAAACTGCCGGGGGAAACTGGTCAACCAAAAAAAAGGTGAAAAAACTGTCAAGCAAAAAAAAAAATCAACAAAAAAACAATCTGCCGGCCTGCCCCTAAGACCACGGCGGCCAGCGGCTCCTTGAAAATGGTGGCCCCGGGCGACCACCCAGCTCGCCCGCTCCTAAGACCAGCTCTGTGGGGGGAGTGACCGGGTTCTCACAGAACCCTTGCTTTCACTTCACAGAACGCCAGGGTTCAGCGAGCACTATTTGGGAAACAATGATATAGTAGATTGGTGCAGAGCTAGTCTACAGAATCTAAGCCACTCCGCACTGGACAGGTAAAGATGGAAGGAAATAGTGAGGGAGGCATTGGACACCAACGGGCGTTGAGCCCATGGTTGTTGATGATGATGATGATGAAGAAGTGTAAGATCAAATTCTGTCACCTGGCTGAGCTATACTCAATGCAGGACTAAGGGGAGAAAGGTGGCTGGTAGCCACCATTTGTGGTCATTATATGCTGGAGCTGGTTAAGTCTTTGGTGTAAATTAGAGAAGTCTTAATTAGCCAGCTCTCCTTGGTACCAGACTACAGTTATCCATATCTTTGTCACATGGGCTACGTCTACACTGGCATGAATTTCCGGAAATGCTTAAAACGGAATACATTCCGTTTTCAGCTTTTCCGGAAAAGGAGCGTCTACATTGGCCACGGAGTTTCCGCGATAACGATGCGCTTTTCCGGAAAAGCGCGTCTATATTGGCGGCGCGCTTTTCCGGAAAAGCAAAAAGCCCGGAACCATTTTGAAAAGGGCAAAGGCCACCAGACCTTTCCGGGGGCGGGGCCGGAGCTCCGTCCAGACGCGTGGTTAAAGGGGTCTCGCCGGGCAGCCGTTTGTCTCGTGCTCCCGTGCCTTGTGACCTCTGCCAGAGACTGGCACCCTTCACAGGGTCGGTGGTTGCCCTGTGAGTTTTGGGGACACCACCCTTTGGCCCCCCACCAGCTTTTCCTGGCATTTTATTTTTTCTGCTCTGCACTGTCTGCTATGGAGCCGTGGGTGGCCATGTACCTGCTCGGGCCCCTGTTAGACCTGTACAGGTGCCTGGAGCTCGTGCTGCAGGCTGGTGCCCTGGTGTTCATGTACCAGGAGGCAGAGATTGCCTTGGACTCCCTCACCAGGGAGGTCCTGGCAACCGCGTGGCATCAGCACCCGACGATAGACCGGCCCATTTGGACTTTGGAAACGAGCACCGACTGGTGGGACCGTGTGGTCCTCGGACGATGGGACGACTACCAGTGGATCCGGAATTTCCGAATGAGAAAGCGGACCTTCTTGATGCTGTGCACCTGGCTGACCCCCGCGCTGCAGAGAACCGCCACCCGGCTGCGGGCACCCATCCCCGTCAACAAGAGGGTTGCCATCGCGCTGTGGAAGCTGGCCACACCGGACAGCTACCGCTCGGTGGCACACCAGTTCGGGGTGGGAAGATCCACCGTTGGGGTTATCGTCATAAAGGTAAGTCCCAGGGGGAGTGAGATGGGGGGAGGGTGCTCCACTCCAGGCCCAGGGACACCCAAGACTCCAGGCTGAGTCGCTCAGGGGTTTCGACCGTCCCTCCCTTGCACCGGCCCACTGGTGGGGGGGGGCGTGGGGCGAGGGGGGCCCTGGGTGTGTGTGTGTGTGTGTGTGTGTGTGTGTGTGTGTGTGTGGACAGAGGGAATCAAGGGGGGGACCCAAGGGAGCGCACACTCACCCCTGGCTGTATGTGATGTGTTCCCTTGTGTTTCTCTGCACCCTTCTGCAGGTCGTCCACGCCATCAACGACGTCCTGCTGCCAAGAATCATCCGCCTGCGCGACGTCGATGAGACCATGGCCGGCTTCGCTGCCCTCGGGTTCCCCAACTGCGGGGGAGCCCTGGACGCCACCCACATCGCCATCCGGGCCCCGGAGCATCAAGCAGCCCACTTTATGAACAGAAAGGGGTACTGCTCCATCGTCCTGCAAGCCCTCGTGGATCACCGGGGTCGCTTCCTGGACATCTACGGCGGCTGGTCCGGCCGGGCACACGACGCCCGCATCCTCCGGAACTCAGGACTATTTCAGAGGTTGGAGGCGGGCACCTACTTCCCCCGGCGGGACTTGACTGTCAGGAATGTGCCGATGCCCAGCTGCATCGTCGGGGATGCGGCCTACCCCCTGATGCCCTGGCTCATGCGGCCCTACACGGGGCAGCCAGACCAGAACCGGGCCCGGTTCAACGACCGCCTCAACCGGGCCCGAAACCCAGTGGAGCTGGCGTTTGGACAGTTAAAAGCCCGCTTCCGTTGTTTGCTCACCCATCTCGACATGGGTGAGCAGAATGCAACGGAAGTGCTGGCCGCGTGCTGCGTGCTCCACAATATTGTGGAGTGCAGTGGGGAGGCCTTCCTCCCTGCATGGGCGGCAGCTGAGGCACAGACCTTGGACCAGCCCGACACAGCTGCCATCCGCCAGGCGCGCCAGGAGGCGGTGCGCATTAGAGAGGCCCTGGTGGACATGTTTGCCCAAGCCCCGTAGCAGGGTCGCTTGGGTCACCCCAGAGTACTCCGTCCCAGCTCCTACCCTTCCCCACCTCCTCCCCTTACCTCCCCCCCCCATAGTATAGTAAAGCGTCGGGTCACAGCACATCGCGGCCGTCATCGAGTCTGTTCGTCGGGTGCGTCGGGTGTAGTTAGGGTTTTTCTTTTAAGTTAGGCTAGGGTTTAGGCCACCATCGCCGTCCTGAGGAACAGCCAACAGGATTTGGGACTTGTGTGGAAGGCTTACATCAGTGCCATCTTCAATGGATCTCCTGGCTGTTCCTCTCCTGAGGCCCGGAAGGCCCAAAGGACTGACATGGCCAGCAACACCACAATCATCCGTCGAGGGATCTCCTGGCTGTTCCTCTCCTGAGGCCCGGAAGGACCAAAGGATCGAGGTGGCCAGCAACACCACAATCATCCTCCCTGCGCCTAACTTATGTTTTTGAATCTGTACTGTACTGCATATTGTAACCATTTTTTTCTGCTTGTTTGTTGCTATGTAAATATAGTTTCTGGTTTACATCTTTACTGAAAAGTCTCAGTATTTCTTTATGCGCCGCGAACCAATGACCACTGAAAAAGCCCCCCCGGTGATAGAGTCATGAATTTGTTGTCCACAGTTGTAACCCTCTTAAATTGAAGTGGCTAATTGGCATCTCACATAATTTCTGTACAGTTACTAGAGGAACACAATAACCACACAAGATTGAAATGAAAACAGAACTTTTTATTTACAAAGGGGGGGGGGGAGCTTTAACTGCGAGAAGGACGGGGGGGACCTTTAACTGCGAGAAGGAGGGGGGGACCTTTAACTGGGAGAAGGAGGGGGGGGACCTTTAACTGGGAGAAGGAGGGAGGGGCAGTTACTGGGACGGGTGGCCCCTGCGAGCGCCCCTCTGGGGGCGGACCTGCCCACGCTGGGCAGACCGCGTTGGGGCAGCCTGCACGCTGAGGTGCCCACGAGTAGGAGCACGAGTAGGAGCACGAGTAGGAGCACGGTCTTCAGGGTCAGGAGCAGGAGCATGAGCAGGGTCAGGGTCAGGGTCAGGAGCAGGAGCATGAGCAGGGTCAGGAGCAGGAGCACGGTCAGGGGCAGGGGCAGGAGCATGAGCAGGAGCAGGGAGAGGAGCAGGAGCTGGGAGAGGAGCAGGGATAGGAGGGGGCATGGGCTGTGCTCCCGGAGGGATGGCGGGGGCATGCGGTCCGGCCATGCCATAGTGGATAGCATGTATTAAATGTGCCGTCAGGGTGCCCATTGTGGCACGCATCTCGCGGCATTCCTCCAGGAACGCAGCCCATCCCTCCTGCCGCCACTCCTGGTCCCCCTGCACACGCTCCGCAATGGAGGTCTGGATCCCCTCCACCGCGGTGACATGACGCCGAAGCAGCTGGTCCCGGTGTCGGAGCCTGGTCCTCCGGGCTTGGGCAGCTGGGGGTGCCGCTGCTGCTGGAGTCGCGGGTCTGGTGCTGGGTCCCACTGCAGGGAAGAGAAGAAAGGACGGGTCAGTCAGGCAGGCCATCCACTGTCCCCACACCTCCATGCCCTCCACCCCAGAGCCCCAGGTGACCGCACAGTTGTGGCTTGGGCCCACTCAGTTCCCCTCCTGCTCCCGGGGGGTGTTGTATGTTGGCAAGAAGGACCACCCCTGGGAGTAGGGTCCTCCCTGCAGTATTGTAAGCACCGGTCTGTATCCTGGCTCCGTGCAGGGCAGGAGGGTGCTTGTGCTGCGTTCACCTGTGGAACTCCCTGCCGGTGGACACTGTAAAAAGCTTAGGGCTAATCACTGGTGTTTGACAGGGAGCGAGATGCATCCCCACGCAGTGCCTGGGAGCACATCTGTCAGTGGCGGTCTGGGCTCTCAGATCCCATTGCGTGCGTTATCTCCTGGTCAGAACCAGAAAGGGTGACTAGGTGGGGGGATGTCCCATCCTTGCAGCAAAACTCAGGGGCCCATCTCCCTCCCACTATCCCTCCCGCAAGCCTGGTAGCCCAGGGACAGGTGTGGCCGCAGTGGGGACTTCCCTCGGGGAACCTGCCAAGGCACTGGGAGCAGGTGAGCGGCTCGGTGGCGGTCCACGGTCACAGGACTGTGATGCTGCACTTATCCCAGGAGCAGCTGGCTGTGCCTCACAGCCAGGCCTCGGACAGTGTGCCATTCCCTGTGCTGCACCCCTTGGTGGAGCAGCAGGCTCTGGGCTGAGTCCCTCGGGCCCTGGCCGGTTCCAGCCGGCATCCACCCTTCCCCCTGATCCCGCTGAAATGTGTGTGAGAAGCACGGTCCCAGCCGTGCCCACAGATGCCTGCCACGGCCACCTGCCGCTCAGTCACCAGGCTGCACGTGGTTGCACGTGCTGCTAACTGCCGCATGCTATGCAGCGTGCAGCTCACGTGGCCTGAGTGACATGCTCTCCCCTTCCCCCCTCCGGACACTTGGGTCTCGCTCCCCCCCGCCCTCCGCCCCCCGCCCTTTGGGAGTGTAACCTTCAAAGACTCACCAGTGGGTTCCTCCCCGGCCACAGAGGAGCTGCTGGAGGGGGCCTGCTGGGTGGCAACGCTGGCCTCCTCTCCCGAAGCGCCGCCGCTCTCGTCTTCCTCCTCCGGTTCGGTGGGACGAATGATCGGGGGGTGCTGGCAGGTGTCAACGGGGACAGCTGGGCCTTGCGGGGCTGGCTCGCCCAAAAATGAGTTCAGCCGCTCAAAATAGGGGCAGGCATCAGGCCCTGCTCCCCTCCCCTCCGTGGCCCGCACGTACCCCAGCCGCAACTCCTTAACCTTCGAGCGGACCTGCTCGCAGTTGCGGCTGGGGTGCCCTTGCTGGGCGAGGTTCCGGGCCATCCGGGTGTACAACTCAGCATTCCGGCGGCGGGACTGGAGGTCATGGAGACCCTCCTCCTCCTCCCACAGGTCCAGGAGGGCCTCCAGCTCCCTGGGGGTCCAGGATGGGGCCCTGCGCTTCCGGCCCCTGGGGGCTTCCTCCTCTGCCCCGGGTGACGGTGGCTGACCACCTCGAGCTGCCATGCCTCCGCTGAGGTGGTGGGCAGCACACTTGCCACGTCGCAGAGCTGGGAAGGGAGGTCTCTGAGGGCCTCCTGCCACGTGCGGCCAGTAGTGTGCGTGCTCTTTAAGCCCTCGGGTAATGCGGAAGTCCGTGGCTTCTACGGGGTCTCCCGCCGTCCAAACCGCTTTTTTACGTTTCTTCTGCTTTTCCGGAAAAGCTGTCTACACTGGCCCTTTTCCGGAAAAGCTTTTCCGGAAAAAGGACTTATGCCTGAGCGGGAGCATCGTACGGTTTCCGGAATAGCGGCTGATTTTGTACAGTACAGCATCGTTGCTTTTCCGGAAATTCAAGGGCCAGTGTAGACAGCTCGCGGCTTATTCCGGAAAAGCGGCTGATTTTCCGGAATAAGTGGCCCAGTGTAGACACACCCAAAGAGGTTAGACTAGCATAATGCATTCTCCCAGGGCTTGTCTATGCTAGAAAATTAGACATTAGAACATGATTCTGAAGAATTATGGCTACTAAAATCCTGTTAAGAACTTAACATAAAGAGACTATAATAAAATCACAAATCGGAAATGTAGGGCTAGAAAAAAAAAACCCTCAAGAAGTCATCTTTTCCAGCCTCCTACACTGAGGCAGGACCAAGTAAACCTAGACTGTTCATGACAATGATTGTCAAACCTGTTCTTAAAAACCTCTAAAGATAGGGATCCGACAACCTCCCATTGGAAGCTTCTTCCTGAACTTAACTACCCTTATAGTTAGAAAGTTTTCCCTAATATCTAACCTAAACCTCCCTTGCTGCATACTAAGCCAATTACCCCTTGACTTACTTTCAGAGTTCAAAGAAAACAATCGATCAGCCTCCTCTTTATAACAGTCTTTACACTATTTAAAGATTGAGGTGGGAGCTGATAAGTCTTCATTTCTAAACACTTGACATATTTTTTTAAACCTTTCTTTGTAGGTTTTCCTAAACCTTTCATCATTTTTGTTGTTTTCTTCGGGAATGTCTCCAGTTCATCCAATCTTCCCAAAAAACCCAGATGTAGACACCGTACTTCAGCTGAGGCTTATCAGTGCCAAGTCACTCAGGGCAAGTAGTTCCCATGAATTACATGCAACACACCTCTTAAAACACCCCAGAATGATGTTAGCTTCTTTTGCAACTGCATTATATAGTTGTCTCATATTCAGTTAGAGCACGTCTACATTGAGGAGTTATTTCAGAATAACTCCCCTTATTTTGAAATAACTAGGCAAATGTCCACACTACCAACCTCGTTATTTTGAAATAATGGGCTTGTTATTTCAAAATAATAACTCCTGCTTATGAAGAGGAATAACACTATTTTGAAATAGTTATTTAGAAAGTTATTATTTTGAAGTAATTTATTTCAAAATAACCTTGTAGTGTAGACATAGCCTTAGTAATCCACTGTAAGCCCTAGAACTTCTCCAGCAGCACTACTGCTTAGACTGCTATTTCCTATTTTGTGGCTGTGTATTTGATTTTTGATGTATGACCCTAAAACATACATTCTGTACCAGTCCTTATTAAATTCCATCTTGTGGGTTTCAGACAATTCTCTAGCGTGTCAAGGTTATTTTGAATTCTAATCCTGTCCTCTAAAGTGCCTATAACTCCTCCCGGTTTTCCTCCAGAAATTGTAAAGAGGATAGTCCCCACTATGTTATCCTAATAATTAATCAAAAGATGAAAATCACTGGACCCAGGACAGACCCAAAGATGGGTCTTATGCTTAAAGCCAACAAACTGGCTTAATCTTAAACATGACAGTCCCTCCCCATCCTGTGTGTTCAACAGCTTGTGTAACATTGTCTTACCTACCTTGACCCCTCAAGGATTTGTGTAGCATGATCAACTTTTCTAGTATGGCCAATCCTCAAAAAGAATACCATTTAAGACCACTTGGAATTTCAGTTCGTGCATTATGTGACTGCTTATTTATTAACTGATGCTTCACAAAGAGAATATTTTACAGAGATTCTCTGTAGTTTATACTGGATTCCATTCAGTGTCAAAGTGGAGCTTAAGGTGTTGATTGGCATAATCCTAAATGGTTTGGGAAGTGACTACTTGAGATACCACCATAGGAGTAATCAGTGGATGAACTTGAACTAATAAACCTTTTTTTTCTAATAGGGAGTGGATTGGTGGCAGGTCTGTTCCATGAGCGGTTCTCTATTCTGAAACTTCCTTCCTCTTCTTGGTCTGAGAAAGCCCAGATTTACCAAGCTTCAGTGGCATGCTGGCAAGACACATTTATTTTCTGAGTTTTTTCTCAAGATGAAGAATTGACAAAATCAAGAAGACTAGTTGAGGGAAGCTACTGCTTTGTTGGATGTTTGACACTGGGCCTATTAAATTGTTCTGGATTTTTATCCATAGTTTTCCATTCAATAGTTATACTAGTTAGAGCCTTTGTGATTATTTTAAAAAATCAGCTATGAAGAAATAAGCAATTTATAATTCAAGAAATTATGTAGCCTGCACATTCAACTGCAACATCATTCCAGATAATGAAGGAGCAGAGGTGACAAATCTCAGAGATGGTCCCAAAATAAACTTGGGAACATTTGGATCTGGATCCACAAACAAATTTTGTGGCGAATTCCCGTGTCTGTGAATGGACAAATCAAAATCCTACATCAGAGCATCCCTGAAATGTGATGATACTTCGACTTAGATCCAAATGTTGTCTCTTGGTATCCGGTCTTCCTCAGCCAGTCAGATGTAGATAAAAATGTGGTACTTAGGGGGTCACAAAGCAGTTGTGAAGTGTAAGAGGAAAAGGATGGATCCTCAGGCTCCTGAAACAGATGCAGAAGACCTTGAAATGAACTAACAAGCTCTTCTACCAAAGCTTGCAAAGGCTTTAAGCTGTGTAAACAAAACAGGCCTAGATGTTTCCTTTTCCTCTATTTGAAAAAAAGCCCTTACATTAATGAAACATTAAGGCTATATAGTTAGACTCATGAAAACCAGGACATGTCAAAAGACTGGATACATAACTGTAGTTCTGCCTGCTAATGCATATATATTGTGATAAAGGTTTTAATACACGTGAAAACAGGTCACTCTACATATACAAATTATTTTAAGATTATAGAAAAAATTGGTTGGTAGAGAAATAGTTTCTAATCATATGTGATTTTCATAGTGCATATGCAAAAGAAACCACAGTTAGGATTATGCATGCAAGTTTACCTGTGGCGTTTCCTAGCTTTTGTATTAAGGTGGCCAAATGATAATCAGGAACCTGATCCAAAGCCCATGGAAGTCAGTAAAAAGTCTCCCTTTGGCTCCAGTGGGCTTTTGGATCAGGACTTCAATTATTTTTCAATGCACTTCACAATAATTTGTCATTTAATTATTATTCAGTAAATTTGTATTCATTATTTGTCCGGTTTACAAAGATGGGCAAACAATTCATGTCTATTCATAAATATACACACATTTAACTATTTTTTGAATATTCACTAATAAATTATTGTTGCTCACTCTCTCAGCTCTATTTTTGAGGGCTTAATTGTATTTGAACAGAAGCTGCTGGCTCCTCAGCACTGTTGACAACCAGTCCATTTATTTAAATATGTACTGAAACCCTTTTTGTACATCTGTTTTTAAAATGTTGGCATAAAATACTGGTACACTATATATACAGTGCACTGGATCCTCCATGCTAGCCCCTTGTGGCCATGACAGCAATGTAAACCCCTCACTATCAATCAGCTCAAGTTTCCTGCATTACTGTCATCTCTTATAGAGCAGTATCAATGTGGTTGATACCGCTAATGCTCCTGAAACCAAATCTGTAACTTAGAACTTACGTAGAGTGACCACGTCTCATGCCTGTTAGTGGGAGACCAGTTCAGAGGGTGGCTGGACAAAGCGACCAGTCCATGGCATTAACAAGAACAGGTTCTAGGAGGGTAGAGAGGGAAAGTGGAGTGGAGTGGAAGATCTGTTTGGTTTTTTTTAAACTTCATTCTTTATCTGTTGAAAGAGAATATCTGACTTACTAAGCAGGTAGATTTCCTAAAAAGATCCTGTCCCCAGGAGGTATAACAAGGCAGATGTCTTAGAGTTGTTTTCAAGAATCAAGAAGTTTAGACACCATGTAATGAAAACATACAAGCATTCATAGTGACCAAAAAGCAGGCAAACTCTTGCCTCCAAAAATAAAAAGTGATTATAATCTGTCTAACCATGCCTGCCCTTAGTTGCACCACTGCCTATTATGAAGAGAAGGGAAAAGATACATTTTGTGGTATTGTTTTTGGGAAGTTTCCATTTGGAAGTTTGCATGAATTATGTGTGTTGTTGGTAAAAGTTGAGTGTCTTTGTGGATGCAACAAGCTCTCTGCTTAACAGAGCACACCAGAGTTATCTTTAAGGTATTCTGAATGCAATGGGCAGCTGCATATATTTCATTAAAACATCTCTGAATGCAGCAAAAAAGTCACAATTCTTACCCCAAGGAGAAACACCCAAGGAGAGTGTGTCTTTCCAAACCTCCTTGTTTCTTCTGCCACTGAGATCTGGACAATCTTCCTAAAATCATTTGATGCCATCCTCTGCATCTAATGGGCTCCAATTCAACTTCTCTAGGCTGTGCAAAATCCCTTCTGTTCATTCTGGTTCTCCAGCCTTCTCTGGCTCTCCATATACCAACCTGCTCTCCATTTCAAGTTGCTCCACCCTTTCCTAGTTCTATAATATCGTCCACAAATTGCTCCTCCTTAAAGGTCTGATCCAACTTCCACTGAAATTAACAGGAACCCCTCCATTGTTGTCAATGAGTGTTAGGTCAAATCCTGTGCATAATGGAGATTCTACCCTACTAGATCCAGTGATAGAGTGAGAAAGTCTTGATTATCACCACTGTTAAGGAGCGTGTGTTTGTGCACACGCGCGCGCATGTGTGTGTGTGTGTATGTGTGCACGCACATGCACACTAGCCTCCACGAGTACCAGCAGGGTTATCCATAGGGTGGTGCGGAGCCTGGGGCATACCCTCCTAGTGCCTAAGCCCCACATCCCAGGGCAACCCCTGCATCCCACCTCTGGTCCACCCATGCCCTGCCCCACCACGTCCCCCAAGCCCTTTCCCATGCCTTTGCTTGAAGCTACCTCCCTGGAGCAACATGAGCAGAGGGATTAGGAGCAGCTTGGTGCAGAGGCTTATCCTCCCCCCTTTCTGTACTCACCAGGGCAGCAGGAGCTAGAGCAGCCTGGTAGCCTGATCCTTTCCATTCCGCCCCCTTTCAGCCTGAAGAACTCCACTTGACTGAGGTGCCCCACTTGCTGCTGCTGTGGGGAAATAGGGCACAGCCAGCTAGGAGATGGTGACAGGGCAGGGTGGAGCAGACCACGCTACCAGGTCACATCAGCTCCCACCGACATGGGAGCTGCCCTACACCAGGCCTCCCAGTATTTCCCCACATTACATCCATAGGATGGGTGAGGCTGTTGCTGCTGGGCACTCCCCTCCCAAAGTGCAAGGCCTGGCTGGCTGCCCCAAACCATCCTATGAACAGTAATGTTCTGTTTACCAGCAATAAGTCTTCCCCCAACTGCTTTGCAGAAATCCCTTTTTAACCCTCTCCTTTTTACAGGTTTTAGTTCTTGTCCTTTACTCTGTAATGGTATGTCTACACTAGCCCCCTAGTTCAAACTAGGGAGGCTAATGTAGGCATTCGAAGTTGCAAATGAAGCCCGAGATTTAAATATCCCAGGCTTTATTTGCATCTTACTGTCTGGGTGCCATTTTTAAACCCCTTAGTCCAAACTAACTGCCCGCGGCTACACGCGGCAGTCAAACTGTCCAGGAGGTGTAACAGTTAACTCGAACTAAGGACTTAGTTCGAGTTAACGTTTGACTGCCGCGTGTAGCTGCGGGCAGTTAGTTTGGACTAAGGGGATTTAAAAATGGCGCCCATCAGGAAGATGCAAATAAAGCCCGGGATATTTAAATCCCGGGCTTCATTTGCAACTTCGAATGCCTACATTAGCCTCCCTAGTTCAAAACAGGGGGCTAGTGTAGACATACCCTAAGAGTTGCATGTATACAGTCTTAGTCTAGCGTCAAGTCATTTCGGAGCATGAGGCTCAATCTGAATATCAGGGTCAGGTATCTGATTCTGGGTATTTCAGAGTGAATGTTTAAATTCCAGCCTATCTCTTGTACATATACAAACTTGACTGACCTAAGTTCCAGGGTTTTTTCTTTATTTCTTCAGGGGGGTTTTAAGTTTCTAGGGAAGGGTCTCTTTCGATTGCATAAAAGAAAAAAGAAAAATATCATATTTCACATATCAACCATTGACTTGAGTTCATTTTTTGTTTTTGATTAGGCAAAATTCTAGCCCCATTCAAGCCCATGGAAGCTTTCCCATTGACTTCAGTAGGGCCAGGGCATCATCCATTTTATAGAGAGCTGTGTTTTGAAAATTAAAAGAAATATTGGCCATGATTTTCAAAAGTGACTAGTGATTTTTGGAAGCCAAAACATCACAATTCATGTTTCAAAATCTTAGTCAAGATTGGCAGTTATATAGGTATCATTAATGAACATTGTCCAATTATTGGTTACAATAATGTAATGATGGAACGAGTTATTTCTCATAAATCAGACAACTGGCAAAATTTGGAACAACAAACAGTAACATAAAAATAAGTCAGAAGGAACAAAGAATAATCAACAGGGTAGTTGGGCTGCTGTAGGTATGTCACCCTGCATGGCTGAGAAAGTGCCAAGCTGACAAATATTAGCCATTTTAATTTCATTTCAAGGAGGGCACATTATTGGGCTTTACTTATATGACATATTAAATTAACTGCACTGTACTTCAATGGAAATTCTCACTAAGCAATACAATAGAATAAAATTCCACCCTTAAATACATGCATGCAGCCACCAATTTCTCCAAAAATATTGGATGAAATTTTCAATTGCCCAGCGTCGGCCTATCTCTGCTCCTACTGATATCAGTTTTACAATAAGCTTCAGTGGAAACAACAATAAAGCTATTCACATTTATCCAAGAGAAAGATTTGCCCCCAGCAATATAAACAGACCATTCTTTTTTAATTCTTGTTAATCTCAACACCAGTTTGAAGGTATCATATCATAATGTTGTTGCAATGCAACATAGCCAACTGGACAGAGGCATAACAGGGAAATCAAGAGACCTGGGTTCTAACCCTCTTTTTACCAAAAATGTTCTGTATGACTTGAGGCAAGTCACTTCACCTTTCTGTGCCTCTGTTTCCCTTGTTCCTCTTTGTCTTCTTTAATTAACTTCTATGCTCTTCAGGGCAAGGACTATGGGTATGTCTACACAGCAAAGTGTAACAGCCTTTATTTTGAAATAACTTTCCTAGCATCTACACAGCCAAACCGCTATTTCAAAATACATGCGAAATAGCGGAGCGCTTATTTCGAATTTGGTAAACCTCATTCTGTGAGGAATAATGCCAAATTCAAAATAACTATTTTGAAATAAGTGCTGTGTAGACACTTATTTCGAAATAGGGGGACTCCAGTCTTCCCAGGATGCCCTGGTGGCCACTCTAGCTTCAACCAAGAACACACTTCTCCCTCCCGCCCTATCCAGAGCCCTTAAAGGGGTAGAATCTGGCCACAGTGCCTGTGCCAGCTCCAAGCCTGTCAGCCCAGAGCCAGCAGTCACTGCCCCTGACCCAGTGGCCCCAAAACATGTCAACAAGCCACTGGCAGCCAGCCCTCCACCGCTCCCCAGGAGCAGTCTGCCAGCTCTCAGGAGCCTGCCAGGGCTCGGAGAAGGTGGGCGCCTTCCTGGTCCAGGGTGGAGATCATGGACCTTATTCAGGTTTGGGGGGGGATGCCCCCAACGTCCATGATCTCCGCACTAGACAGAGGAACATGGCCATCTATGGCAAGATAGCTGCCAGCCTGGCCACCAAAGGCCACATGCGAACTCAGGAGCAGGTTTGCACGAAAATCAAGTTGGTCTGGCAAGACCCCCAACCCTGAGCCCTGAGCTTCCCCTTGCTTCTCCCTTCCAGCTCCCTCCTCCCAGATTTCTCCCTCCCCTCTCTCCTCCCCTCTCCCACTTTCTTTCCCCAATCTCACCAGAGTTTCATCAGTTTTGTTAAATAAAGAGAGTTTGTGTTCATGAAAATATGTGTATTTTATTTGACATCAGGAAGGGGGGTTATGGCTGGGTAAGTGGAAGGACGTGAGGGAGGAATGAGGCACAAGCCCCCAGTGGGGCAGACCAGGGAGGCTCTTATTGCTCCTCAGGGTGGAAGCTCTCCCACAGGGCCTCCTGGATACTGACAGCTCCCCAATGGATCTCCCGGATGGCAGCCTGCAGAAAGTGCAGCCAGGCTCGCAGCAATGTGTCCACGAGAAGCACCAGAGTGTCCAGGGGCAGCTCTGGCTCCATGTTGCAGAGTGCTGTGGTGTCCCGAGTGGGACCAATCAGAGAATGCAGAGACAAAATACTTTGCTGTCCCTCATCAAGGTGGACAAGCAAGAAGGGAAACCTGAGAACTGGCTGTCTGGGGAGGGGGGTCTCTTTAAGCACAAACCTCAGATAGCCTCAGGCAGCAGCCCCACACAGTAAGTCCTGACCTGGTGCCCTGCTGGAACTGGTTCCGGCCAGCCTTAAATGAGATTCAGAGTCCACTCAGGCTGTGTCCAGACTCAGGGGTTTTTTCGAAAAAAACTTCACCTGCGTCTAGACTGCAGCCGCGTTCTTTCGAAATTAAATCGAAAGAATGCGGCTTTTTTTTCGACGGTGGTAAACCTAATTCTACGAGGAAGAACGCCTTCTTTCGAAAGTGCTCTTTCGAAAGAAGGTGTTCTTGACAGCAAACAGGCTTTTTAGAAAGAGAGCATCCAGACTCACTGGGTGCTTTCTTTCGAAAAAGTGGCTTGCTTTTTCGAAATTCCGCGTGCAGTCTAGACGCGCTCTTTCGAAAGAGGCTTGCAGTCTAGACATAGCCTCAGTGTGGATGTGCTATTTCGAAATAGCAAAAAGCTATTTCAAAATGTATTTTGTGTGTAGACGTGTTATTTCAAAATAAGCTATTTCGAAATAACACTATAGTGTAGACATACCTTATGTTTGTACAGTGCCTGAAACACAGAAAATAAGAGGGAGTATGTGTCTTCTTTGCACTAGGGTATGGACATCTTGTATGTGTATACTGACTCATTCTAAGCTTTAAAAACAGAAATTACAGGGACAGACAAAAGCCAACAAAATACGTCTACTACTATAATTAAAATTAGAAAAGTAATCTAAATAAGGAGGTACCCAAACTTTGCCCACTGAGACACACTAGACACATGACAAGGCCATACCAAATTTGTATTAAACAAACAGAATAGGCTGCAGCAGCCCTCACCTTTGATCCATATGGGAGGTCTTTGGAGGAAAGAAGACAACTTTTACTAATGGTGCATGATGGGATTTTAGCATCTCCATGAGTTCATTTCTGTACAAAAAAAAGAAAACTGCTGCAGATTACATTGCAGAAAGTGATGAGTCCCATTTGATCATCTGGAAATAAACCACATTTCACCAGTCCTGAAAGAAAATATTTTCTATGTAAATGTTATCTTTCCAAGCCCACCGACAGTAGGCGGGCGAAGGAAGCAGCTGCTCCAGAACCTGAGAATTCAAAAGAATCTGGGGCTCCTAGCTGGTAGCGATGGTGGCCAAAGCCCCAGGCTTGTTAAATCACCATGGGTATGTCTACACTACAAAGTTAGTTCGAACTAACTTTCATAGGTGCTACACTAGCGCTCTGTTAGTTCAAATTTAATTCGAACTAACGGAGTGCTTAGTTCGAACTAGGAAAACCTCATTTTACGAGGATTAAGCCTAGTACGAACTAGCTAGTTCGAATTAAGGGCTGTGTAGACCCTTAATTCGAACTAGTGGGAGGCTAGCCCTCCCCAGCTTTCCCTGGTGGCCACTCTGGCCAACACCAGGGAAACTCGTCTGCCCCCCTCCCGGCCCCGGACCCCTTAAAGGGGCACAGGCTGGCTACGGTGCCCGTGCCAGGTGCAAGCCTGCCAGCACCCAGCCAGCAGACCCTGCACCTGGCACGGATCGAGCCTCCCACCCGATGACCCCCAGCCCTCCCCCTCTTCCCGGGACCAGGCTGGCGGTTCCCGGGAACTTGCCCGGGACCGCAAGAGGCGGGCACCCACCTGGGCTAGTGCAGACATCGTGGACCTTGTCCACGATCTCCGCACTAGGCACAGGAAAGTGGCCAGCTAGGGCAGGAGAGCTGCTAGCCTGGCCACCCAGGAGCAGGTGTGCAAGAGAATCAAGGGGGTCCACTGAGACCCCCGACCCTGAGCCCTGAGCTTACAATGGCCGTCCTGGGTCAGACCAAAGGTCCATCTAGCCCAGTAGCCTGTCTGCCAACAGCGACCAACCCTAGGGACCCTGGAGGGGATGGACCGAAGACAGTGACCAAGCCATTTGTCTCGTGCCATCCCTCTCCAGCCTTCCACAAACCTTGGGCAGGGACACCACTCCTACGCCCTGGCTAATACCACTCCATGGACCCAGCCTCCATGACTTGATCTCACGTCCCTTTAAACTCTGTTCTAGTTGTAGCCTTCACAGCCTCCTGCAGCAAGGAGTTCCACAGGTTGACTCTTTGCTTTGTGAAGAACAACTTTCTCTTACTAGTTTGAAGCCTGCTACCCATTCCTTTCCTTTGGTGTCCTCTAGTCCTTCTTTATGGGAACTAATGAAGAACTTTTCTGTATGCACCCTCTCCACCCAACTCCTGCTTTTAGAGACCTCTATCCTGTCCCCCCTCCGTCTCCTCTTTTCTAAGCTGAAAAGTGACCCAGTCTCTTTAACCTCTCTTCATATGGGACCTCTTCCAAACCTCTGATCATTATAGTTGCCCTCCCCTCTCCCACCTCCTTTTCCCAGTCTCCCCCAGTTTTGTTCAATAAAGAGAGATTCTATTTTTGAACACAATTGTCCTTTATTTAGTACATCAGAAAGGGGGGCTAGAGAGGGGTAAGTGGAAGGAGGTGAGGGAGAAATGGGGTACGAGCCCCTGATGGGGAGGACTGGGCTGGCTCTGCGGGCTTCTGGGGGTGGAAGCTCTCCTGCAGCCCCCCAATTGCCCTCTCTCCCCAGATGGTAGCCTGCGGCAAGAGCAGCCGGTCTGATGTCTGAGTGCTGTGATGTGCCCAGTGTGAGTACTCCGGGCAATCGAAGCCAGGACTGCTTTGCAAGCGGGGCACCCCTGAGAACTGTCTGTCCGGGGTGGGGGTCGGGACCCTTTAAGCACAGCCCTCGGCTAGCCTGAGACAGCATCTCCACGCTCTAACTCCTCCTCTGATGCCCTGCCGGCACTGCTTCCGGCCATCCTTAAGCCTGGTTCAGGGTCCACTTAATGTGGACATGCTAGTTCGAATTAGCAAAACGCTAATTCGAACTAGTTTTTTAGTCTGGATCCGTTAGTTCGAATTAGCTCAGTTCGAATTAACTAATTCGAACTAAATTAGTTTGAATTAACGTTGTAGTGTAGACGTACCCCATCAGAGTCATGGATGGCATTCAGGGCTGCCCATCCTAGCTACGTCCCTTCCACCAGAGGCCCTGTCCCTTCCAGGAGCACAGAGTCAGCCCCCTTCCCACCTTGCCCAGCAATTATATCAGCCCCCCGTATGTTTGAAATAATTCTTAATTCAATTTCTGTAATAAAAGGACGTTGTAAATGGAATTATTTTAAATCCATCAATTTCTGTTTTGCAAATTTTCTTCTTTAGAGACTTTTTTTTCTTGTTATTTCAAAGATGAAAGCTGGGTTTGTAGTTAAGACCTTGGTTTACAGTAGGCATAGGTTTAATTCCAAGCTTTGTCCACAAACTTCCATTATGATGTTGGGATAATTCACTTAATTGTTCTGCACCTCATTTCCCCATCTGTAAAACTGGCTAATGGTCTTGTCAATTTAGAGTGCTAAGTCTTTGGAGCAGGAGCTATCTACAGCTAACTTTGTTTTTTTCTGAACATTTCTGAATGTGATCAAGGTCAAAATTCCTGTAATCAAAGAAGGGTTTTGGTTTTGGATTGTTTGTTTGTTTATTTACGTCGGTGTAGCCCAAGGTCCAGTGTGTTTCAGCAGCAGCCCTGGAACTACAGGTTGTGGACTACAAACTGCAGCATGTTGGGAGAACGTCGTGGTTCCTGCCAGGATGTGCTCTCTGCCCCCAGCAGAGTCTCAGCAGGGACTGTGCTAGAAGCAGCACACAGGCTGCATGCTGAGAGGAGGAGCTTTTGAACTGTGATCCTGTTTTTTACAGAATAAAGCCTGTTCCGGGTGGTTTATCTGAGTGGGTCTGGTCTGAGGTGCACTCTCACACACAATACACAATGCAGAGCACACCAAGCAGCCTCAGGCCTAGCCTCCCACAAGCCTTCCCCTATGCTGAATAACCTCACACTGGGCTAGCGAACAGTAGAGGTTATATCGGGGGGCGGGGGAGCACAATTCCACCCGTGAAATAAACTCCAAGTTTCATCCATTTGCTTTTAGTAAAATCATACCCTTTTGATGAGATCCCCATTTGCAAAGAAATAGTAATTCCCCTCCTGCAAATTTTTTCTTCTATATATTTCTTTAAAAAGGCAAGAAATCTTAGTTAAAACAGAAAAGAGTTTCCATTTTTGTGAAGCAACCAAAAAACCTGAACTAAACTAAAAACAACAATAATTTTTTTCCCTACAGGAAGTGCAAAATGTTTTTCCTTACTGTAGCACAGGTCACTCATTGATGGTTTTTCCTAACTGAAAGATATATTTCAAGCAAATATTCTGACTAGCCCCAGCAATGTTCCCACATCTAGGCTATGTGTATACTGTGGCGCTATTTCGGGATACTGGAAGTATCCCGAAATAGCTATTCCCTGTCTTTTGAGCAATCCCTAACAAGCTCACTATCCTGATGTCCCTGTAAACCTCATTCCATGAGGACTATGGGGCATTTTGGAATAGCGGTTTATTTCAAAATTTGGTGCTGAGTAGACAGCATCAAATTACAAAATAAGCTATTTCAAAATTAACTCGAAATAAGCTATGCAATTTGTGTACTCAAATTGCATAACTTGTTCCAGGTTAAGGGTGCAGTGTAGATGCACCCCTACATTGTTCACATTCTTTTAGAGAGAAGAGTTAGGTGAGGTAATATCTTTTATTGGATTACTAATTATTGGTCAGAGATACAAGCTTTTGAGCTTATGCAGAGCTCTTTTTCGCTCTGGGAAAGGTACGGGGAGGGTCACAGCTTCATACAAGGTAGAACAGATTGCTTAGCATAAACACATGTTGCAAGATCCCATTCAAGGTGAAGTGGGTAGTTCCTTTAGCAAATAATAATTCTTTTGGGAATTTCATTTTAATTTAGGAGATTTTGGAAACATATCACCACAAGGATAATCAGCGGCCCTATATTTAGACAAAACTTTTTTTCATTACATTTTAAGGGTCATAACTGACAAAAAAAGATGCTGAAATTTTAGGCATTTATCACAAACAAGGACTTCATATACGTAAGCCCTTATCTGAACACAAAATTGCACTGGTTTAATTAAAAATGTGTCTTTAAATCGTCTAGTTAAGAGAGTGCACACTCTCACACTAAACTTATGATTAGTTTAATTTATAAGGAAGTAAGTTAACTGGATTTAAATCTGCATATTTAGATTATGTGCCCACACAGGAACTTTAAAGTTGTTTTAAAGCCAATTTTAGTTAAACAAGTGCCATGTTGTGTGTAGAACACCTTTGCACTGAAGAATATGCAGACAAGCTGAATAGGATAAATGGAATGCCCATTAAAGGGATATCAGACACCAAATGGCCTGATTTACCACTGCAACGCTCTGGAGTATTGTCATACTGAAGTAACACCCATTTTTCACAGTGTAAAAGAAGTAGAAATATCACCAAAAGAAGTGTGTTTTTGATCACCCTAACCCCCCCCCCCTTCCCCCCCGCCCCCGAAGGCTTTTAGGAAGATTTCAGACTCTAATGCTGTACTGCCTACTTTAGATTTCTTTTTTAAACCAACCATAGCTATATCTTACTGGTTCACTATCTTTGATTTTCATATTCACTTTGGTTAAAAATTTTGAAAATACCTATCACTTCAGGCACACGAAAGATAATATTACACCTTACTCCTTCCGTTTCAGAATTATTACTTTGCAATCAAGGTTGACAGTCTTCCCTTTCTTACACAAATGATGTAAGCCCCTTTTTATAAAGAGTGCAGTTCCATCCCAGTTCTATTGATTTAATTTCTCATAGGAAAGGAAAGAAAAGAAACAGGATATTACATTTTTAAATACAATTCTGCCAAATAAAATCCTACAGAAGCTTAAAGCCTGAGAGAGAGCTGCTTGTGGTGTCTTTATATTGTAAATAATGAGGTTTAGATTACTCATATAAACTTTAGTCACTGCTAAAGCTGACTTAAAACCCAAAGAACATTGAAACAACTGTAGCATCATATGAGAGTCATTTGAACCATGACAGAGATGTAGACACTGAGGGTATGTCTACACTACAAAGTTAGTTCGAACTAACGGACGTTAGTTCGAACTAACTTTAATAGGTGCTACACTAGCGCTCCGCTAGTTCGAATTTGAATCGAACTAGCGGAGCGCTTAGTTCGAACTAGGTAAACCTCATTTTACGAGGACTAACGCCTAGTTCGAACTAGCTAGTTCGAACTAAGGGCTGTGTAGCCCTTTAGTTCGAACTAGTGGGAGGCTAGCCCTCCCCAGGTTTCCCTGGTGGCCACTCTGGCCAACACCAGGGAAACTCTATGCCCCCCTCCCAGCCCCGGATCCCTTAAAGGGGCACGGGCTGGCTACGGTGCCCGTGCCAGGTGCAAGCCTGCCAGCACCCAGCTAGCAGACCCTGCACCTGGCACGGCACAGAGCCACCCACCCGATGCCCCCCAGCCCACCCCCTCTTGCCGGGACCAGGCTGGCGGCTCCCGGGAGCTTGCCCTGGACCGCAAGAGGCGGGCACCTTCCTGGGCTAGTGCGGACATCGTGGACCTCGTCCACGATCTCCGCACTAGGCACAGGAAAGTGGCCGTCTAGGGCAGGAGAGCTGCCAGCCTGGCCACCCAGGAGCAGGTGTGCATGAAAATCAAGGGGGTCCACTGAGACCCCCGACACTGAGCCCTGAGCTTAGAATGGCCGTACTGGGTCAGACCAAAGGTCCATCTAGCCCAGTAGCCTGTCTGCCGACAGCGGCCAACCCTAGGGACCCTGGAGGGGATGGACCGAAGACAATGACCAAGCCATTTGTCTCGTGCCATCCCTCTCCAGCCTTCCACAAACTTTGGGCAGGGACACCACTCCTACCCTCTGGCTAATAGGACTCCATTGACCCAACCTCCATGACTTGATCTCACTTCCCTTTAAACTCTGTTCTAGTTCTAGCCTTCACAGCCTCCTGCAGCAAGGAGTTCCACAGGTTAACTATTTGCTTTGTCAACAACAACAACAACTTTCTCTTACTAGTTTCAAGCCTGATACCCATTCCTTTCCTTTGGTGTCCTCTAGTCCTTCTTGATGGGAACTCAGGAAGAACTTTTCTGAATGCACCCTCTCCACCCAACCCCTGCTTTTAGAGACCTCTATCCTGTCCCCCCTCCGTCTCCTCTTTTCTAAGCTGAACAGTCCCAGTCTCTGTAGCCTTTCTTCATCTGGGACCTGTTCCCAACCCCTGATCATGTTAGTTGCCCTCCCCTCTCCCAGCCTTTCTCTTCCCCTCTCCCACCTCCTTTTCCCAGTCTCCCCCAGTTTTTTTCAATAAAGACAGAGTCAATGTTGGAAGAAACGTTATCTTTATTTTGTACATCAATAAGAAGGGGGGCTAGGGAAGGGTAAGTGGAAGGAGGTGAGGGAGGAATGGGGTACGAGCCCCCGATGGGGAGGACTGGGCTGGCTCTGCGGGCTTCTGGGGGTGGAAGCTCTCCTGCAGCCCCCCAATTACTCCCTCTCCCCAGATGGCAGCCTGCGGCAAGTGCAGCCGGGCTGATGGCCGAGTGCTGTGATGTGCCCAGTGTGGGCACTCAGGGCACTCCAAGCCAGAACTTCTTTGCAAGCGGGGCACCCCTTAGAACTGTGTGTCCGGGGTGGGGGTCGGGACCCTTTAAGCGCAGCCCTCGGCTAGCCTGAGACAGCATCTCCATGCTCTAAGTCCTCCTTTTATGCCCTGCCGGCACTGCTTCCGGCCATCCTTAAGCCCTGTTCAGAGTCCACTCAATGTGGACTTACTAGTTCGAACTAGCAAAACGCTAGTTCGAACTAGTTTTTAGTTCTAGATGCGTTAGTTCGAACTAGCTTAGTTCGAATTAACTAATTCGAACTAAGTTAGTTCGAACTAACTTTGTAGTGTAGACATACCCTGAGAGCTTACCAAAACTCTTTGCTGTTAAGTTCAGCTGCCGGATAAAGAACTAATAACACCTGTTAATCTCATAATAGATTTCATGTTACAGAAAACTCAGTGAAGCATATAAGGTTATTGTTAAGATAGGTATTTATCAATATAGTGGTTTAATAGTCCTTACAGAATTGCCCACAAACAGAGCACGGCTGGCTGGGCAGTGGTCCTGACTTCAGGTTTTTAGAAGCAGATCTGAATGCTGATTTGGTTACCTTAATTTGGAGGTAAAATCAGGAGAGTCATTGGAAAGATTTAGTACATTGGAAATTGGAAATGCATAACCACACTCACTATTCTACACTGAAGTGTTCAGCATTGTATTTCCAGGAGGGAAAATGATAGCAATATTAATCAAGCTGGCTTTTAAAAGTCTTTGGTGCACATTGGCCATATGGCTCTCTTACATACAGTATATCTTAGCAGTAGTCATGGTGGAAAATTTACATCTGAAATTTGTAGGTTGTGAACACATTGCAATGAATTGTTAGTTTAAGAATCTCACATCTATAAGTGGGAGTTGGGTAACTATTTTCCATGAAATGTGACTGCTATTGTCAGGCAATGATGATATTCACCAGCTTTATGCATTAACTGATGTCAAATTAATGGAATTTTAAGATTTACCATCACAGGCATGTGTTGGTGCCCCTAAACACACAACTTTGCTGGATATAATGTACCAGTCATGTCATTTATGGAGCCTCATTCTTATCTCACTTACACTAGTGATTCGTAGACTTTAAGGCCAGAAAGGACCATCATGATCATCTAGTCGCTCTCCAGCAACTGCAGGCCACAGAACCTCATCCATCCACTCCTGTAATAGACTCCTAGCCTCTGGCTGAGTTAGTGAAGTTCTCAAATCATGGTTTAAAGACTTCAAGTTATTGAGAATTCACCATTTACATTTAGTTTAAACAGCAAGTAAACATTGCCCAATGCAGCTTAGGGAGGAAAAAAAACCAAGGATCTCTGCCAATCTGACTTACAGAAAATTCCTTCCCAAGCTGAAATATGGCCATTTGTTAGATCAGAGGTGGGCAATAATTTTTAATTGGGGTCACTCCAAGATTTTGGCAAGTGGTCAAGGACTGCATTTCTACTGAGGAGGTTTGGGGTCTGGGACAGAGATTGGGTGCAAAAGAGAGCTTGGGGTATGAGACTGGGGTGCAGGAGGGGTTGTGAAGTCAGAGGATACATCTAGACTGCAGATTTTCTCCTGGATACCAGAGGTATCCCAGAAAAACTCTGTTGAGTCCAAGAAATGGGTCTGCTCTTCCGAATTTTTTTTTTCAGAACAGCAGACGTGTTTTTTCGGCATCCCTGTAAACCTCATTTTATGAGGAAGAAGGGATGTTCCAAAAAAGGAGGTTTTTTTCTGACATTTGGCCCAGTGTAGATGGGCCAAATGTCAGAAAAGCCTCTTCCTAAACAAGAAGTGGAAAAAGATACGCAAATGGCAGTTCACGATTTGAGTATCTTTTTCTGGAAGAACTGTGTAGTCTACTCTAGACACAACTGGAGAGGGTGTTTGGGTGAAGGAGGGGGTTGTGATCTGGGGCACTGGATTGGGGTGCAGAGTCCAGGAGGGACTATGGGTGTAGTAGAGGATTCTGACCTGAGGGAGGTGCTCTAGCAGAGGGTGCAGGGTCTAGGAGGGAGTTGTGACTTGGGTAAAGGGGGTGCAGAGGGTTTGCTTGATGACTTGGGGCAGGGAGAGGATATGGGTGCAGGAGAGGATTCTGGCCTGGGGTAAGGAGAAGGTGCAAGGCCTGGAAGGGAGTTGTGACCTGGGGGAAAGGGGTACAGAGAGTTTGGGTGATGGCCTGAGGCAGGTAGTTGGGGGTGGGTGGGAGGGAAGAGCACAGGGGTGCCAGAGGTAGGCTCTATCTGGGAGGTGCTTACCTAGTCAGCTGCCAGTCAGCAGCCCTGCAGGAACCTGAAGGCTGCAGTCACAAGCTGCTCCACATGGCTCTGCTCCAAGCAGGACGGAGTGGAGGGAGGGAGGAGGCTTCATGGGCTGCCCCTAACACCAGCAAAATATCTCAGCTGCTATTGGTCGGAAACTGGCCAATGGGAGCTAAGAGATTTTGCTGAGGGCTGGGACAGAGTACAAAGCCTCCCTCCTCACTCCCAGAATTTAGCAGCCACATCTAAAGCGGCTGCTGCTGCGCTGTGCTTAAGGGTGTCAGTGAGGCAGCCGCAGGCCGGATCCAGTAGCTTGGTGGGCCACATCCAACCTGCTGGCAGCCTTTTGCCCACCCCTGAGTTAGATCCTGAGCATGTGTGCAAGACCCATCAGCCAGATGCATCAGAAAGAATTCTCTATAGTAACTCAGAGCCCTCCTCAGCTAAAGTCCCACCCACAGAGATGAATGGAGTTGAGCTGATACAAACCAGAACAGAATGAGGTCCAAAACTAGCAGATGGCTTGGGCCACTAGCTCAATAGTCAAATATTTGTCTAAAAAAGAGGGAGATTCACATTCTAATCCAAACTCCTTCCATTGCTTGGACATGACAGTTTCTGTTAGTTACATTTGTATGCTAGAGGTGGGACATTGCGTGAAGGAAATGGTGTGTAAAACTAATTGATGTGCCCTTCTCTCCACAACCATTTTTTATGTGGGTCCTTTACTCTAGGGATAAATTTGGTCCACAGAGGCACACACCAACAAGCACATGTTTAAGGTATCCAAGGCGGAGAATCCTTTTCAGACTATGTTCTGCCCATACCCCTTCTCTCCCCTACATAAGTATCCTCTAAAGAGGTTACCTCATGCCTTCTTAAAAACTGTCTCTGTGAACTACTCCATATAAATGCTTTTCCCCAAACCTTTTGTGGGAAGCCATATAGTACAGTCTCTCAGTTTCTCCCTACCAGTACCAGCATCTGTGAAGGGATATCCTCTTTCTTCTGTCAGCCCCTCTTACTGACATTTGAAATGGTAACTCAATGTCACAGAGTCTCCCATCACTACGTCTCATAGTTTCACCACTGTTTCTCCTGCACTTGGCTCTTCCAGAGGCAGTGCTTCCCATTGGTTAACATGGGACACTGCATATAGCTGTCCCTCCTCAGCAGGAAGCAAGTGGGATGGGGGAACGCCAGCTGCACTGGCAGAAGTGGAAGATATAAAAAAAATCAGGTGTCCATTGACCCTGATCATTTCCAGTAAACATTAAGTCTTGTAGTTGGGGGAGTGGGCACAACTTCCACCTCTGCCCAATGGTCTGCCTGGTAAATGAATATGAGCCACAGAACAATTGCAAAGAGACACGTTTGACCAAGATGACCAACCCAGGAAACTACAGACCAGTCAGTTTAACTTCTGTGCCAGGAAAGATAATGGAACAAATAATCAAGGAATTCATCTGCAAACATCTGGAAGAAAATTAGGTGATAGGTAACAGCCAGCATGGATTTGTAAAGAACAAATCATGTCAAATCAATCTAATAACTTTCTTTGATAGAATAATAAATCTTGTGGATAAGGGAGAAGTTGTAGATGTGGTATACCTAGACTTTAGTAAGGCATTTGACACTGTCTCGCATGATGCTCTTATCAATAAACCAGGCAAATACAACTTAGATGGGGCTACTATAAGGCGGGTGCATAACTGGCTAGATAACCATTCTCAGAAAGTAGTTATTAATGGTTCACAATCATGGTGGAAGGGCATTACATATGGGGGTTCTGCAGGGGTCTGTTTTGGACCAGTTCTGTTCAATATCTTCAACAACAATTTAGATATTGGCATAGAGAGTACGGTTCTTAAGTTTGCAGATGATACCAAGCTGGAAGGGGTTACTACTTCTTTGGAGTATAGGGTCATAATTCAAAATGATCTGGACAAACTGGAGAAATGTTCTGAGGTAAATAGGGTGAAGTTTAATACGGACAAATGCAAAGTATTCCACTTAGGCAGGAACAATCAGTTTCACACATACAGAATGGGAAGCAACTGTCTAGGAAGGAGTACGGCAGAAAGGGATCTAGTGGACCACAAGCTAAATATGAGTCAACAGTGTGACACTGTTGCAAAAAAATCAAACATGACTCTGGGAAGCATTAACATTGTGAGCAAGACAGGAAACGTCATTCTTCCACTCTACTCTGCGCTGATTAGGCCTCAACTGGAGTATTGGGCACCACATTTCAAGAAAGATGTGGAGAAATTGGAGAAGGTCCAGAGAAGAGCAACAAGAATGATTAAAGGTCTAGAGAAAGTAAGCTATGAGGAAAGACTGAGAGAACTGAGGCACAAAGGGTGTATGAGGGATGGTCTAGACAGTATTTGGTCCTGCCATGAGGGCAGGGGATTGGACTCGATGACCTCTCGAAGTCCCTTCCAGTCCTAGTATTCTATGATTCTATTATTCTTAACTGGATTTGTTTAGTTTGGAAAGAAGAAGACTGAGAGAGGACATTATAGCAGTTTTCAAGTACCTAAAAGAGTGTTACAAAGAAGAGGGAGAAAAATTGTTCTCCTCAGCCTCTGAGGATAGGACAAGAAGCAATGGGCTAAACTGCAGCAAGGGAGGTTTAGGTTGGACATTAGGAAAAATTTCCTAACTGTCAGGGTGGTTAAACACTGGAATAACTTGCCTAGGGAGGTTGTGGAATCTCCATCTCAGAAGATATTTAAGAGCAGATTAGACAGACATCTATCAGAGATAGTCTAGATGGTGCTTGGTCCTGCCGTGAGGGCAGGGGACTGGACTCGATGACCTCTTGAGGTCCCTTCCAGTTTTAGTGTTCTATGATTCCATGAAGATTTTCCAAACTGATTAGTTGAGGGCCTCAGGGTTTAGATGCCCAATCTAGAGTACATGAAAGGGAACTGTTTTTAGAAGGGAAGTGCATCTTCGGAGGTCCATTATTACTATTTTGTTACAGTAACATCTATTATCCCCAGATAAAATTAAGGTCTTAATATGCTAGTCACTGTACATAAATACAGCATCAGACAGTCCTTTCCCCAAACTGTTTATAAGATAAATAGATGATGCAGACAAATTGTGGGAGAACTGAGGCACAAAGGGTGTAAGTCAGGGTTCTGTTATCTTTGATAATAATAATAATTAATCATCATCAAAATGCAAAGTTCTTATCTGTGGCAGTGAAAATATCATTGGTGACACATATTTTCCTCTCTGTCTGGATGTCAGTCTAATGTCAGAGTTTTTTGAAGAGCTTTTTTGAGACCTGAGATGGGTTGGCTGGCTTTCATCACAAAGCTGAATTCACATAATATTTTTTCAGATGCCCCACTAGTCTGAATCTACCCCAGATGCACCAGAGTTTTCAGTAAAAGCTTTTTATAAATTAATTTTCATAGATCTTTGTGTGGAGGGAGCAATGAAATCGGTTCCCAAAAGATGCCAAAAGGAGTGAGCAAGACACCTATCTACCAAAGAAACCCAATGTGGCTGGCAGGACCTCCCTGCAAGAAGATAACAGCAAACAGAGGGATAGGGAGGTTGGCTGGGGAAGGGTTATTTCTGGGCCTGTTAGAAAGGTGGCAAGTTTTGATTTGGGAGCATAATGGGAAATTCCATTGGACATCTGGATTCTTATTCAAACTAACCTCTGAACCAATGAGGGATTTCTCCATCACTTCTTTTATACATATTGTTCACCATTAAGGCTGGTTTACTGCATGTTTTTGTAGTTTTATAGTGACAGGGCTAATTTAATGTCTGTTTTTTAAATGTAATTTTGCAGTGTGGAAACTAGCTTACAGCATGCATCTGTGTGCGGTTTTGCTATGGGAGGCTGGTTTCCTGCATGCTCATTTACCCTGCTATCTGAAGTTCTGTTGAATTAATGCTGAGATGTGCATTATTTGGGGTTGGTTGAATTTATTTTCTTGTCCTTGCAGTGCTTGAAGCAGGGCAAGAATTATTGAAAGGGGAATAATATTTCAGTGTGTGAGATGTAACTGAGCATCAGGGGAAGGAGGGCTTGGAAAGTATAGAGTATTCCATATTTCTGTCAGTCATACGTACAAAACCAATTTGCCTCATCTCTCTTGTCCACATTTGTCGCCCCTATAACATCAGATCCAAAGCTCTCTGAAGTTAATGGATACCTTTTCGTTGATTTGAACAGGGTTTGGATTAGGGCCTAGTCATTAAAATCCCCTACTGTGCTACACACACCGCAGATGGTCCCATTTTTCCTTTTGGTTCCCATTATTTTAATTTTATAGATTTTACATTCAGTCTGTGAGTGAAACTCAGTTCATTCTCTAAGACATACATGGCACGCTGCAGGGGAGACAGCCATCTTATCTGTGTCTGCTACCAGATGTATTTATTTATTTATTTTGATTTATGGCACTGCAAGGCTCATTTATTATAGTCCTGATGCTGCAACAAATCCCACATGAGCAGACCCCTTCACCTCCACAAAGCCCCAATTAAGTCAACAGGGCTAGGATTGGAGCTGCTTGCTATGACAGCTTCTTAAGTGTTTCATGATTGTACAACATCTACATCCTAGACATTTTTATATAAATACATTAACTTTCGATTAACTTAACTATTGAAATTCTGTATTTATAAAATATTGTAGACACGTTTCTCACAAAGATGTTTTTCATGCTTTCACGTTTCAACATTTAAACATTCCACTTAATTAAAACTTTAATATTAAAGTAAAATGAAAGGGGGAGTTAAATATTCAGGCTAAATTTCATAAAGATATTGTTTTGCTTTTGCACAGCTCTTCTTTAGCACAAGGGGTAGACAAATGAAAACATAACAGATGTAATGTAAAGTAAAGATCCAAAATCTCAGGAAGAAATTAATACAGAAAAGATAACACAAACTTCTCAAATGTGTTTGTATTTATTGTAAGCAATGCTGGAGAATTCTGACTTTTTTGCAAAAAAAAATGTTGTTGTAGCACTAAACATTTCCCATATTATCACTCAATGTTTCTATTTTTGCAATAGAGTGAAATGCTCTATCAAAAATGGGACAAAATCTGAAAAGTGTCCGCACATTTCCCAAATAATTACTGCAAAATTTGCAAATGAATAGGTAGTTTGTAAAAAGTGGAAAAATCTTTGTATTATTACCAGTTACTTTGTCAAATTCACAGAACTCTGCCACAGTTTTCATTATCACCTTCAAAATCTTCCCTAACTCTAAAGACAAACCCTTCCCTTTCACACAAAGGCCTCATCATGCAATACATGAGTAACTCTGTGGTATAAAGAGCAGTGCCACTGCGTTCACATCTGTAAATTTACTGATGCATATGTGTTTGTAGTACTGAGCCCAAAATGTGTCACCTTTACTCTGGTCTCAGAAACAAAGGAGATCATGAATAATTCTTACAAGTTATACTTTCCTAAATCTTGAAAGGTTTATGCCACAAAGCATTCAGTTACTTTTGGAGAAAAACTCTTTGCTACTTCTCCCACTATGCCCTACCAGAAGATGAGGACATAATTCTGTGTATACAGCAATTGCTAAATCTAGTGGTGTGTTACTGAGCAGACTTTCTTACCAGCTGTAACTGCTATTTGTAAAACCCTGTTATTATTGGCTCATACTCTGTTTTAGGGACATTAACCTGGTTGTATGCTGATGTCTTACTGGTAACCTTCTATGCTATGCTGAGCTTCTCTGTAAAAGACTCTTTGTGATTCTTTACTTTTAGCTTTTTTAAAAATAAAATCTCTCTCTCTTTCCCATTCTGTCTCTCTCTCTTCCCTCCCAAAGGTTCCCCTCCCCAGCTTTAGCTTCTCTGTCAGAGGAAGAACTCACAATGGAAGTGGAGTAAGGTCTATCTGCTGTAACAGAGCCTCCTGTAGTTTACGGAGTGCAACAAAGGCTATGTGTACACTGGAAAGTTTTGATGATGAACATACTGTCGACATGCAAAAGTCGGCAAAAAGAAAGTTGCCAAAGAGAGTTGGAAAATCATACCCTCATGGTGGCGGCCACATGCTATTACTTACATAATTTGTCAGAGAGTAAGACTGGTGTTTTTGCCCTTGTGTGGAGTACTGAGATACACCACTTTCTGTCCCACCACCACATCACTGCAATAGAGCAACTTTCTGCCCCATGCTGCCCTTCCAATTTCCTCCCTCCTGCCCCCTGCCTGCCACAGAGCAACTTACCCTTACTCTTTCCTTGTTTCGTGTTCAACATTCAGCTGCTGAGACTCACCATGAGCCTCTGGACTTGAGAACGGTTCTTGGCTGCCTGCGTGACCCTGTGATCCCGCAGTAAGCCCCTCCTCCTCGTCAGCTTCCACCTCTTCATCCAGAGCTTCTTCCACCAGGTTAATTGCTGTTTCTGTTGGCTCTCTACTATTGGAAGTATCTACAGGGTCCTTGCCTGTGGACATAGGGTCCCCACCCAGGATTACCTCCATTTCTTTATAAAAATAGCATGTTTTGGGTGCAGCACCAGACTGGCAGTTTGCCTCCTTCACCTTCTGGTATGACTGCCATAGTTCCATTATCTTGGCTCTGCATTGCAGGGTGTCTCGTTCAGATCCCTTCTCACACAGGGATCGAGAAATGTGGTGGTATGTGTCCCAGTTCCTATGGGTCATTCACAGTTGTGATTGCTCTGATTCTTCACACACTTCCCCCCCCCCCCCCCACAAAAGCTCTGGGGTGTTCCAAGCAGGAGAGCATCTTGAGTGACAGCCTCCCCTGTTTCTCTAACAGGATGCCATGAGCAGCACTCCACGCTGAGCCAGCCAGCAGGAAATGGGTTTTAAAGTTTCCAGGGCTTGCAGCGGGGAGGGGGTGCATTTCTGTTTACTTGTTTACGTGGCTGCCGAGCAGTAGAGTTCAACATGCTGGCCAGTAGCTAATTAGGCATTGTGGGAAACATCCCGGAATTCAATAAATTTAAAAAAAAAAAAAAAAAAAAAAAAACCTAGCCTCCTGTAGTACATGCTACATGACTGTTGACAGTAAAGGGAGGAGGAGGGACAAAAGCCCCTCACATAGATGGGAGTTTTTTTGTTGCCGAAACTGGGCATTTTTTTTGCGACTTTTGTCGTGTAGCAACGTGAATGCTCTCCAGGTTTTGACACCAAAAAGGGGTATTTGGTGATAAAATTTGACAGTGTAGACAAGTCGAAGGTCAACCAATTCAAATCTGGATAAGTAGCTGGCTTTTCTTAAATGGTGAATTAGGGCTCTAGCAACAGCCTCAAATTTAACTAGGTCCTTGTAGGTTGAAAAGAGAACTAGTTGCTAGACAAACCTCCTCATGCTACCAGAAACAACATACAGGCTCAAGTCCTCAAACTGAAAAATAGAGGCAGTGAATGCTCATCTTTGTCCCTGGCAGGATCACTGTTGGCTCAAAGATGTTCATTCCTTTCGCTAGCAGAAGTCTCATCGGCCCCTCTATTTCCCTTACAGTCCCTCTATGCAATACTACAACTTACTCTAAATTGGGTATACATGGAGTGTAAACCTTCAGATGGCCCTCTCCACTGACATGAATTTCACAAAGAAGGCAAATGTAAATCTTGTACTCTTGATCTAGTTCAGTATTCACATGAAAAACCTGACAAGAGCTGCCATCCTCCAATAAGGAGACACAAACAATATCCTGTGGCTTAAATTTAAATGGAATTATTTCAAATACATTTTAGAAAAATTGCTTGTTCTAGAGATGAAGTTTGTTGAATAAGGCATTGATCAAGAAGTATTTTCTCAGCACTACTTACTGCCTTGCATCAGTATCAAGAAGTATAAAAAGGGAGAGAAAGAAACAAAGAAAGGAAATTCTCCTCCCACACACTTAGAAGATGTATCATTTCTGAATCGCTTCAAACTGAAAGAAACCCAATAATTATGATTTTGCATTTCCAAGGGAAATAAGACCAGTCCTACACAAATAGCCTCACTGTAGTAATATGCTAGTAGCTCCTCATACTAATCCTGAACATGCTATAAAGAACTGACCCAGCAGGCTAGCATGGCTAATTCTGGTTGTGGCTAACCCCTGAGTGTTTACTTTTCCTTAACCCTATACTCTATGGTGTGCAAAATGTTAGGGGTCAGTACTCTTCCCTTCATCTATTATTTTTTAACTGTTGGTATTCTCTTAGTCTTCATGTGATTTGAACGGTTAAAACTCTATTTGCAGGCCTGTACGCAGGAATTTCTGTAGCGGTATGCAAGCTGTGGGAGGGGCTGGTGCCCTCCCCACCCCTCACAGCCCAGCCTTGTCCCCCTGCCCAGCCCAGCCCAGCCCCAACCCTGTCCTCACTCCTGGGTGAGGAAGGTGGAAATTAGCTCCAGCCTTCCACAGCTGGCCAGAGCATGGGGGAGGGAGGCTGGAGCAATGTGCTGCCCCTGCCTTCCCTAGGTCAGCTGGAATTGGCCCCATGGCAGACCATGAAGGACCATTCGCACCCTTTGCACCGCCCTGCATACGGACCTGACCTGTATATGTGTATATAATTCAGAAATATGAGCAAATGCAGGGGTGGCTACAAAAGAACGTCAAATATGGGTATTTTATAAAATGATGACATTGTCTATTTCATTTAATGACATTTCTTACTAATTAAAACCCTGATCTTGCTGCTATTTACGTCAATAGCAAAACTCCAGTTGACTTCAATTTGGGCAAGACTGTTCCCTCACAGGGCAAGGGTGGTCTTGTGGCAAAGTACAATTGGATGACTAGGCTCTGTTCCCATTTCTGTGGTGTTACGAGGTTTCACAAACTAATGTTGTGAGCTGCTTTGAGATCTTCTTCTAAAAGGCACTATAAAAGCCAACTGTATGTTTAATAAATAAAGTGCCATCAATTAATCAAATGTCTAGTTTTGGTTGAACTATGAAGAACATTTGCAATAAGTGATGTGAAAGTTGTGAAGTATTCTTATGTTATAAGGGGAGGGGAGGGTTTTTTCCCTCCAATTTACTCAGTAAGGCCCTGATTCTGCCTACAGTCAGGCCAGTTCTACATACAAAAGTTTGTCACTTCAAATATACTGGTAGTATTAAAGCACTACAATCCCTCTTGTCTGGATACAGTTATATTGGTATAAATGTGTTTATTCCAGGATAAAGGTGCCTTATATCTATATGATTTATCTCCCTTTCCATAAGAGAATAAGGTATACTGGTGTAACATACTTTCATATCAGCATAACTATGCTCACATCAGTGTTGGTATAACTGGTAAGAAATCACATGCCTAACAAACACAATTATGTCAATACAAAGTCTTAACATAATTCAGGCATTAAGCATATGCATAAATCTACATGGGCAAGTAACTGTATTTAAGTCAAAGGAATTACTCCCACCAGTAAATATACACATGAACTTAACTATTAGAAGTCAAAATATTCTGCCAAATATAAAGGTCCACAAGACTCTGCATTATCTCCATGAAAAAGTTCCTATCCGATAGTTCATAGCAACTGAAGGAAATGCAATGATTTTCATGATTTTTATCATCTTTTAATATTGTTTTATTAACTGTGGTTGTAGATGTTTTGAGTTGTAACCATTGCTTTCTTCTTTGTTTTCCCTTCTTATCCTCTAAGCCAAAACATAAAGTAAAGCTAACATGTTTGCCATATTTCATCCTGTGCAAGCAAAAGCTATAACTAACAGAGAAGAAATGGTTTAATTTTTTTAAGATACTGCTTTTACAGAATTGTCATTCAAAAGTAGTGGAGAACATCTCTGGAGCTGATAGTGTCACTTTACATTGCACAGAGTAGAGTATGTCTCTGATATACAAAACTCTGATAACTCCTTATAATGATGTGTTAATGTACAGAGTGATTTTGTAAATTTTTATACCTTATTAAGGAAATGATTCAAGCCCAGGAAATGTGCGGGTTAAGTACTTGCTTTCATAAGCATGGGTTACCGTGGAACAAGATTTTAGATATTATGTGGAAAAATGTAGTAAAAAGCGCTGAATTAGCCCATTCCATGACATTGAATTGTTCAGCAATTATGGTCATTCCTGGGCCTAGAAAACTAAAGTATATGATGAAAACCCAATCTAAAGATATCAACTGCTTTGCTATTGAAGACGCAGCATATCATGTCTTAAAGGCATTTAGAAATCCAGTGACCACAAAAAAGTTATCTGAAAAGTAATCTAAAGAAGTGGGCTGTGCCCACTAAAGCTCATGATACCATCTACATGTTTTGTTAGTCTTTAAAGTGCTACCAGAGTATTTGTTGTTTTTTAAGTTTTTCCTGAAACTTAGTTGTCATTCGGCAAACTGATAATCCGGATCCAACCCTGCATTCCTTTCTGTGTTCTTAGCAGAGCTTGCTCATGAAGCTATTAAAGCAAACTGGAATCTTGCCCAGCTAAGACATGCAAGACTGGTCTCCTTATATTTAGATTCTTACATAAAACTAATTACTGCAAAGTGAGGGCATTAGCTCTCAGTCTTTATTCAGGGATAACTTCTTTTGAAGTTGATGGGTGCTTTCTTTCAGTGTAACAAATGCAGATTCAGGCCCAGCAAACTCACCAAGGAACTATTCAGCTTATTTGGAAACAAAAATGTGTTATGATTTCAGCTGGACGGAGAGTGTAACATGCAAATATGCATTTGAATCTGAAAGCAAATTTGGATTTCACTCTATTCACAACCCTATTGTGTTCATTTACTATGAATATTTTATTGCCAGGCATTACATGCACAAATACTCATGAAAAGCAAATTTCTTACTGAAAAGCTTAAAAGTTCACTGAACATTAATTTAGAATTGAACAGTCCTCAGTTACTGCTTAAGTCTTCCAATGTGGGATCAGAAGCAATATTGTGTGATGTATGTAACAGCATGAAGTTGTATAGTTTGCCAATGATCTGCAGAGTAAGAATTGTTTTCTGATCTAATTCATGAATAAATGTTAAAATTCTGCAATCTCTTCATGTACATTTCATGAAGAGAAAGAGAAGTGGCATTTCTCAGATAAATTTTTGTTATAAAATTATTCTCCCAGCTTTAGTTTTGCTCTAGAATTTACTGACGCCATTCACAACTACCAAATACAAGTAGAACAGATCTGTTTCTCAATTTTAAAAGCCACTATCCTTTCTCTCTCTTGCAGTTAACTTCAGCCAGATTTTTTTTTTCTAAATTTAAAAATAATCATGTGGCTCCTCACTATAAAATGTCTGTCTCCTCCACTCCCAGCCTCCTGGGGGCTGCCGTAGGCATGGTCTGTAAATTAAGTGGAGGCACTCAGCCCTCAGTTCACTTCTAGACAAACATTAGCAGCAGTGTTTACCCTTGTGTAATCTTCAGTTTTGCATTAATTTAATACTGCTCAGCACTTTTTTAACATATTCAGCAAATCCACGGCACACAGTGCTTTGTGTCTGTATCTCCCCAATCAAACCAAGTTTTGATTCTTAACCAAACTCATCAAAGTGAACTCCTTGTGATACTTTTCTCCCCCTACTTTGATCTCTACTTAAGAAAAAAAGTTGCTTTATGTGGTAATTCAGATATATGCTTAGGGTTTTTCCTCTTAACTTCAAAGAGAGAGGACTGTATATTGTTTTCATTTTTATTTCACATTGCTGTTTCAGTTGTTTGTGAGTGATGGAAGAGAGTAAGCATCTTCTAATTAATAATTCCCAAATAATAGTGTACCATCCTGAAGTGCAAATCTGAAGAAAACTTGTCAAAACCTAACTTTGAAGCTCTGGGCAAATGTCAGTTAAAAGTTGAGTGAACTCACATCATAATTCATAACCAGCCTTTGCTCTCTAAACTTTCACTTGTGCCCCCAAACAAATTAAACTAACAGAAATCTCTGGCCACTTAGTTGGAATACTGCTTATCCTTTCTTTTTAATAATGCTAAATTATACTGTGAAGAATAGAGAAAATTTATAATACTATCACATTAAGAACTTCAATTTTTGTCCTGATTTCAGTTTTCTCTCAGCCCCCACTCAAAAAAAACTTTCTAGCTATGAAATTTTTGCCTGAATATAAGGACTAAGAAAAACCTGAGAAAAGTACTCAGGATTTAGGCTTATCACATTCAAAGACACCTTTATTCTTGTACAGATCACATATTCTACAGTACACCCACTTTGCATAGGTGTAATGTGATGACACCTGATGCAAGGCAGTATAAAGAACAGAATTATTAGATTGTAACTTGAATTGTAAAATCTTTGGTGCAGAAATTCCATTTTTATTTATGTTGTAAAGTGCCTGGTTCTGCATAAAACATTAAAATATTATTAATTATTATTAATTATTATTATTGTTAATAATAATAATAAATAATGGAGTGGGCTAGTATATATGTTTAGGGTTGCCAGTTTAATTTTAATCACAGAACATAATCTTTATTTAAAGATCAATCTTTGATTCCTGGATGATTGGCAACCGTAAGTATGTTCCAGGGAAAGAAAGAAAGAAAGAAAGAAAGAAAGAAAGAAAGAAAGAAAGAAAGAAAGAAAGAAAGAAAGAAAGAAAGAAAGAAAGAAAGAAAGAAAGAAAGAAAGAAAGAAAGAAAGAAAGAAAGAAAGAAAAGACTCTGATACTGCAAACATTTATGCACACGTCTAACTTTAAGCATGAGTGTATGTTGCTTGAAGATCAAGGCCTAAGACACGAAGACTGAGGGAACAAAGGGAATGATTAGTTATGCTCCTTGTGGTGATGGGGAATGAAAAGAGATGACAGCATTAAGTCCAGTTAGGCTATAGTTAGCTTGTGTGAGGATCCAAAGGCCTGGATTGCTTCTTACACTGCTTTGCCATTTGCACCAACTTACTGCTGTTTTCTGACTAAATTTCTCCTAATATGTAAATGGAAACATAATTTACTCCACCATCAAATCTGGTCATGAGATGCCAGTGGGAGCTGCATTCAATTTCTCTGGGGCAGAATTTGGCCCAGAAAATTAGCTTTTATGATGAAATCAAAAGACACAAGCAAACACACACACAGCTGCTTCTTTTACGTTAGATAATTCTTTGTGGCTAACTCACATACATTTTATTATTTGTTTTTCCTCCCCATTTAGAAAAGCGTGTAACTATGTGCATGGCTGGAACTTGGAAATGAAAGAATTGTTCTCCTGGACAGTACCCTACTTGCTGAGCTCTCCCCAGAGAATCCCTTGATCTGCTTATGCCTGTCTGAAGCCCTGAAAAAGTCAAAAAGATTAGGGGAAAGTCAATGAGAATTTAGACACGCCTGACTCCAACAAACTATTTACACCAATTCACAAAGGAAAAACCTTGGAAGTGTTTCCAAAAATAAAGTTCAGGAATGTGAGTTAATGCTGGTAGGGATCCTAATGCACAGACTTTCCCCATAATCAGGGTTTACCTCAACTCTGTTTATTCTGTAAACTCTGGTTTCTCAACAGAAACAGCTCATCACACTACACCCATGTTATACAGACATGCAGAAAGTCTTTGCAAAGAACTAGCTATAGAATAACCCAGCTGTTTCTTTTACTAAATCTCTGTGTTAGCAAACTCTGTCATCATTTTCCAGTGTTGGGGGGGAGGCGTTAGTACTAAGCCAAAAAAAGAAGCCGCCAGATTGACAGCACTGAAAAGCAAAGTAGTCGACTTATCCTTAGAACATTCACAGCATGGCAGTTAGCAGCAAAACTGTCCCCAGAATGCCGAGTGAGGGAGAAGAGAACAGTTGAGCTCTACACTAGAAATTAGTGCATAACTTACTACAAATGATTCATAGGCAGCCTCTTTTTTCTGCTAATGAATTATCTGCAAAGACTTTGTGATTTTTCTCACATTCATTTAAATTGTTCAATGAACATTTTCTATGAATAATTCTTGGCCTGCTGCTCATTCATGAGCTGTTCACTGTAAGAATTCATGGGTTGAAATGCATTAGGCAGTTTCATTATAGGGCTGGATTCACCAGTGTGCTCCATGGGTTTATGTCTGATTTGCGTTGCCAGAGTGTGACCAAGCAGCTGGAACGTACCAGCAAATCTAACCCATAAATCCCACAGTGATCCCAATTCTCCACTCAGGGTGTGTCTAGACTACATGCCTCCTTCGACGGAGGCATGTAGATTAGCCAGATCGGAAGAGGGAAATGAAGCCGCGATTAAAATAATCGCGGCTTCATTTAAATTTAAATGGCTGCCCCGATCTGCCGATCAGCTGTTTGTCGGCAGATCGGGGGAGTCTGGACGCGATGCCCCGACAAAGAAGCCTTTCTTCATCGACACAGGTAAACCTGGTTTCACGAGGCTTACCTGTGTCGATGAAGAAAGGCTTCTTTGTCGGGGCATCGCGTCCAGACTCCCCCGATCTGCCGACAAACAGCTGATCGGCAGATCGGGGCAGCCATTTAAATTTAAATGAAGCCGCGATTATTTTAATCGCGGCTTCATTTCCCTCTTCCGATCTGGCTAATCTACATGCCTCCGTCGAAGGAGGCATGTAGTCTAGACACACCCTCAGTTACATTACATCACTGACACATCTCAGAAGTCAACCAAGTTACATTTATGTAACTAAGTGGAAAATTATGACCCACTTGTTACGTTTCTGTCCCCTAGAGGAAGGAGGACAATTCTTATAATTAGATTGTTAATTACATACTTTCAGTGGCACAGGGTCAGGTGTGGGGCTGGCAACCACGACCCTGGATGCAGGTCCAGGAGGGGCACCATTCATAAAATCTGGAGGTGCTGTAGCATCTTCAACACTGTTAGTTCCCATGCCTATGTGCATTCATTAATTAAAAATTTACTTCCCATGAATATCCTTTCCCACATTCCCTTAAAAATGTGCTGTTTCAGATTTGTGGAAAGTGAATGCAAAAGGTACATGAACGTGATCAGTATGAATTCATTTTTTAAAAATTTAGCTTAGTAAATGTGGGAAATGTTTTGTTCTCTTTGCCTGGCTCTATTGATCCCTATTCAATCGCTCTGACCAACTGGCGTTACCATGACAGCTTTTGACAATATAGACCCATGAACAAAGAACTGCAGTCTTCTCTAACCTGGGTCATACACTGGAATGTCTAACAACAAATTAAGAGCAATGTACCCTGGATCAAATGTGAACCACTGTAAGTTCTTGACCGTAGTAATGCCAAATCCAGAGCCTCCCACCCCCACTTCTCCCAAAAGTATGTTTCAGAAACAGAGCCTATTAGTTTATTAGGAAAGAGTTTGACAGGAAAATAATGTTGCAGTAGGTGAAAGAGCAAGAGGACAGTGAAGTTGGTTTTGTTATTTCCTTTTCCAGTTAAGATCCCTTATGCTTCTTCTCTTCTTTTCACTTTGTTTTTTGTCACTACTAAAATACAAATGGCTTATCTGGAGTGGACAGCAAAATCCATACAGGAATGAGTGCACTCTCCTGATATCCTGAAAAATGATCAACTGTCTTATTGTTCATATCCCTGTAAGATCTTTCAGATTATCCTTGCTTTCATCTCTGTGATGGATAGGAGTGCTGGCCTTTTCTGAACATTCCAGCATTCAGTGGCTAAAGGGTTAAACTCAGGTAGCTAGGGGGTATTGGCAGGGAGCTAGGAGCGCCAATGGGAGAAGGTATTCAGATTTGAATTGAAAGACATATCTGCCTTCTGTTTTTCTTTGTGCGAGTTTTAAGAGTTGGGGAAACAAGATGAATTGAACCAGACAGAACTACCATGCCTTCAAAGACTGCTGGGAATGGAAATGGACTGGATCTTGAAGCACGGCTTGTAAGTAGATAGGGAAATGTCTATTTAGACACGATCCGGTTATTTTCTTTGTTTTGTTGTTTAATTAAACATCTCTGTGCTAAATCCATGTGCCACACCCTCCGCATATACTGTAGTTTAAGCTGTGTCCCACGGATGGAACTTCTCTGTGTTTTTAAATTGTTCTTTTTTCAGTTGCTTTAAAACACCTAGCAACCAAGTACAATTTACCAAGCATATCTTTTTGTTTTGTTAATAAAATCACCTTTTTTAAAGCTATGATTTGATTCTTTGTCCTGGAAAGTAATAGGAGGTCCTTGAATGCCTGGCTAAGACTGAGAGGTCAGCTATCAAAGACTGAAGTTTGTTTTTCTTTTTTTATTCCAAGCTCTTTTGTGGTAAAATAACTTAGGGGTCCAAGTGCTTTCTTCTGGGTTCAAGAAGAAAATTTGATGTTTTGTTTCATTTGGTGGTGGCAACTACCTCCCAAGGCCAGGGAATCTGTGATCGTGGGGAGCTTATAAGCAGAAGCCTTATAGAGGCAAGGTACTTTTAAGATCTCTTGTGGGCCCCCACCTTCTGCACTTGGAGTGCCAGAGTGGGGAACCGCCTTGACAGTCTCAATACACAGCAGCCTGCTATAACTGCAAACCAAATTGATTTCACATTTTGCTATTGTTTATCAAGATATTTCTCATTAAAAAGAATCACCCCCTGTGTATGTGTTGAAGGCTATCTTTACTTTCTGAGGGAGTTGATTATGAAGTGTACCTCCATGCTAAGTACTTCCATTCAAAATTTCTAATTAAAGTATCATTAGAATCCGAAACCACAATCATTTATTCCTGCTGAGTTCAAAGACATTGTATATAGTGATAGCTCATATGGCATACTGTACCCAGCCTTATTGGCATAGTCACTGGAACAAATTCATTCCTTGTTTGCTACACTGAAGTTACAACAGGATAAAACATGGCCCAATGAGTCAATAAGGCTATGTCAATGAATTCTAAATATTAATAATGGAACAAGACACTACATACACTTGCTCTTTCCTAAATTCATGGAGCTCAAATTATTTACATCATTGCATATTAAGATGATGTAGGATGACTCACAAAAATGTTAGTTCAAGATATATTTTAAGCTTATGTGCTAACACTATCCAAGAGGTGAGTCCTAATTTTACTACCTGTGACCAGTTTTTATAAAGCTGATTATAAACCCCATTCCATACCCATTTGGGTTTTTTGCACGGACAGGTTGAAGCATCCAATTTTTTTCACTACCCAAGATGTGGAGATGCTCACACAAACAGCCTTTTCTTGCACACCCCAAAATTCACACACAAAAGCCTAGTTCATGTATAATATATGCTGAGGGTACGTCTTAGCTGCTGCTGGGACAGTGCTTCCCAGCTTAGGTGGACATATATGTGCTAGCTGTGCTCAAGCTAGCATGCTAAAAAAAAAGCAGTGTAGACGGGGTAGCACAGACAGACATTCAGGCTATCTGCCCAATATGGACTCAGGGAATGAGGCAGGTCTCTACTCAGGAAATTAGCCTGAGCCAGCACCTGTGCTGCCCTGGCAATGCACCTATCTTTAGAATGTTAGGTTGAGCAGAGCTAGCACATGTAAGCATACCTGGGCTGGGAAGCATACTCATCGCTGTAGTGTAGAGGCTGTGTCTAGACTGGCAAGTTTTTCCGCAAAAGCAGTCGCTTTTGTGGAAAAACTTGCCAGCTGTCTACTCTGGCCGCTTGAATTTCCGCAAGAACACTGACGATCTCATGTAAGAAATCAGTTCTTCTTGCGGATATACTATGCTGCTCCTGTTCGGGCAAAAGTCCTTTTGCGCAAAAGCTTTTGGGCAAAAGTCCTTTTGCACAAAAGCTTTTGCGCAAAAGGGCCAGTGTAGACAGCTCAGATTTGTTTTGTGCAAAAAAGCCCCGATTACGAAAATGGCGATCGGGGCTTTTTTGTGGAAAAGCGCGTCTAGATTGGCACGGACGCTTTTCCACAAAAAGTGCTTTTGCGGAAAAGCGTCCGTGCCAATCTAGACGCTCTTTTCCACAAATGCTTTTAATAGAAAACTTTTCCGTTAAAAGCATTTGCGGAAAATCATGCCAGTCTAGACATAGCCTAGACAGTATAGCTTTTTGTTCCCCTTCTAATGGCTGGTCCACAGAGCATTTGCCTTTGAGGTAGTAGTCCTAGGTTTTTTAACTCCAGCAATAAAGGCTCATGGTTTTAGATGCAGAGGTCACAGATTCAAGCCCTGCTGATGATGACTCACCCAGGGGGAAGGTGTCTCACATGCATCTGCAGGCAGTCAAATTCAGAGGCTGTGGTGAGGCCGCTTTGAATGTTTGAACTCTAGGTCACAAATGAAATGAAATGAAATGAGAGGTAGGATTTTTCTGAGGGGTCACACACAACTCACCCAGCTCCGGACAGGTGGGGTCAATATTATTTTAAATAGCAAACCTTATCCCCAGTCTTTCACCTTAAACTCAGTTGTAGGGGCCTCTCTTCAGCTTGTCTTTTGGTGTGACTGGAGCAGAGGAAGGGAGAGGGGAATTCAATGGGCTCTCTCTACTTTGCTCTTCCTGAGAACAGATGCCCTCTCCATTAGCTCTTTTGGAGGTCTCAGGAGGATCCTCAGAGAGGTGGCCGGTATACAGGGCTGGTCAGGAAATTATTGATATTTGTTCCATAAATAAAATTACAATGCAATGAACAAGTTTTTGTTTTTACCACAATTTTTCCTCCGATGTTTTTTGTTTTCATCAAAAATATCTGAAAAAGTTAGTCGAAACAGAAATTTCTGTTTTGACAGAAAAGTCATTTTTGGCAAACAAACAAAACTTTGTGAACAATAAAATTCAACCAGTTCTGACAATATGATTTATCACCCCCAATCCATAAACATTTCAGTAAATACCTTCCTTCCCATAGCAAGGCACAGGGGCACAAAAAAATATTTCTGCTACCATTCAGCCATCTCACACCTAAAAGTCAGTTCAGAGATCACAGAATTAAATTAGGTAAGGAAGTCTTAGCCCTTGTAGTACATCTCCCTGCAAGTGTAAAGCATTCCTTTCTATACTAGGGATGTGAATGGTTAACGGGTTCCCTGGTTACCCGGTAAGTATCACACTTACTGGGTACCAGGGGTAGATTAACAGCCCCATGCAGCTCAATGAGCTTAGGGGACATGACTGCACTGTGGACTCACAACTTCCCTATGCACCAGAAAGCAGGTAACCAGTAAGGGTGGTGCTTACCAGATAATCAGGAAACACATAGGGGTCTGGAGCCAGCCTCCCCTCCATAGGGGGAGTAGAGGTGGGAGCAAGAGCTTGCTATCCAGCATGTGGGGCTTCCGGCTCCTGCTGTCAGCCCTCCCATACAGGGAGCTGACAGCTGCAGCCCCACACTTGGTGGCAGGGAGGGGAACTGGAGTAAGATCCTGCATAAAACCGGTTAAACCTAAGGTTTAACTAGTTAACTGGTTAACTGGGATTTTACATCCCTATTCTGTATATTCACCACCATTTTGTCCCACCTATTTTTAAATTTGCCAAAAGAGGGGAGAATCCACTAGTTCACCACAGAAATCATTCCACAGGCAGGATAATAAATTTTAGTTTTTATGTCAGGGCCTCCACCCTTCTGGAGCCAAAGAAGCAAAATGTCCAAAATGAGCTCACAAGGGTTGATTCGCTGACAACTGCTGGCACAGAGAAACTAGACACGGAAGAGTACACATTGGTGTATTTAGTGGTCCCAGTCTTGAGGGACATCAACCACATTGCAAAACCACCACGAAACTTGGCAGATGAGACCCAGGATTAAGAAACAGGCACACTTTGGGTTCAAAACAGAGGTAATTTGATAGGGTGCAAACATGGATTATTTCACAGCTACCAAGTTATCCTTCTCCAATATTGTAGGCACTAAAATACTCTCTCCTCCAAAAAAAAAAAAAAAACGTTTACATGAACAAAAAAGTTGTATAAGTATAGGTTGTGCCATGTCAGCACATAGTCCCTGTGCTGGGTTTCCCAGGCCTGCTCTCTGGTACATAGGGAAGTACTGAGTCCACAGTGCAGTCGTGCACCACTGGCCAGGCAGAGCATGGCATCGGAACTCAGGGTATGTCTACACTACCCCACTAGTTCGAACTAGCGGGGTAATGTATGCATACCGCACTTGCTAATGAAGCCCGGGATTTGAATTTCCCGGGCTTCATTAGCATAAGCGGGGAGCCGCCATTTTTAAATCCCCGCTGCTTCGAACCCCGTGCAGCGCGGCTACACGGGGCTCGAACTAGGTAGTTCGGACTAGGTTCCTATTCCGAACTACCGTTACTCCTCGTGAAACGAGGTGTACCGGTAGTTCGGAATAGGCACCCTAGTCCGAACTACCTAGTTCGAGCCCCGTGTAGCCGCGCTGCACGGGGTTCGAAGCAGCGGGGATTTAAAAATGGCGGCTCCCCGCTTATGCTAATGAAGCCTGGGAAATTCAAATCCCGGGCTTCATTAGCAAGTGCGGTATGCATACATTACCCTCCTAGTTCGAACTAGGAGGGTAGTGTAGACATACCCTCATTGAGCTGCATGGGGCTGTTAATCTACCCCTGGTATCCAGAAATCTGAAAGCCGTCTCTGGTCTTTACGGGACTGGTAGGGAAAGCCAGACCAATGCATACCACTGGGCCCCAACTCAGGGCCCTTGAGTTAGATAAACAGAATCAGGGTTCATTGACTCTATCTGTGAGGATGCCATTTGGAGAAGGTGGGGGAGGAGGAGAGCTGAAGCCTCTTGCACCAAGCTGCCACTTGCTCTTCTTTCCCTTGTCCTCACTATCAGGGAGCAAGGGGAAAGTGCACAGTTTGCCTGCATTCCTCACACTTGCAGCAGGTGAAGGGAGGAGCAAAGGACTACATGACACAAGCTGTGTACTTTCCCCTTGCTCCATGAGATTGAGGGGAAGGAGAAGAAAAACAAGCAGCATCCTGGTATGAGGGGCTTCAGCTGCCACTGCCCTCCCAAAATGGCGTCCTTGTTGGCAGTTGTCCTAGAAGTTCTCTTTTCCTGCCTTCTCACTCCTCTGGTAGCCACTTCACCCTTCTGCTTCCCAACTCTTATATCCTCCCAGTTGCTGTGAAGTCAGCATTGGCAGGTATTGCCTGTGTAAACCCTTTGGTTGCTGAGCCAGCACGGGGTACACTCACCCCATGACAGCTGTACTCAAACTACCCCTGCCATGTAAGAGGTTTCCCCAAGCTCCCACACACATACACCCAGCTCCTCCAGATTCCTACCCCTTCTGGGGCACCATGTGCCCCAAGGAAGTAATTAGGGAGCAATCTCCATGCTCCCGTTAGCACAGACACTGCAATTCTGTCTGGTCCTTATACAAGCTGTGCAAAGGGTCGGGTGGGGGCCAGGGGGAGGCTTCTCACTTGGGTGGAGGTCAGAGGGAGGCTTCTTACTCCATATTCCCTACACACCTAACAGCTAGCTAGCATACAGCCCCTAAACCACATGGACATGAACTTTGATCTTGCCCTATAATGTATGGCAGTTCTTTGTCAGATGTCTTGGAAAAATCAACTACCGCAGCATGATTTTCCAAGGTGCCACAAGTGCAAGATCAAGCTGTTTATTGATGTTGGACAGGATTTCAAAAACTTTAAGCACTGGCCTACCTCTGCTCCCACGGAAGTGAAGGAGAGTTTCAAGGTTCATCATCCTTTTCTAAAGTGCACCATAACTGAGGCATAGTCGTGCTCAAATAACATGTGATAGTTTCTCCTGTAAGAACCTTTACCAAACATTTTATTTCCCCATAAACCTGATTAATCTACTCAATCCTGCATTGGCACTTCTCCTCTCTTTCTTCCAATGCCTGGACCAATAGAAACACTCTCTTGCTTTATGATGGATATTAGATGATGTCATGGAATGCTGATTAAAATGAAACATTAAGCCCAACAGCATTTTAAAACTAGGATCCTTTTATAGTCAGTGAAAAAAATTGCCCTTTTTGATTGGACACTCTCCTCTGGTACATTGCATTACATGCCAAGTAAGGTACCTCATGCAGAGAGACTTTGAGTCACTTACCATTCAGTCTTTGCTGTTGATTTTAGAATTACAGGGGGGAAAAGAGGTAGAGAGACAATACAGGTATTCATCATTTTCCAACAGAGCTAAACTATATCTCAGGGTTGAATTTTTATTGCCCCATTGAATACACACAATATTATGTCACATGCACAATAACTGAATTATAGCTTTTTAGGAACAGCAGGAACAAATTCATCCCTGCTGTTATTCCAGTGAACTCATGTGGCCTGATTCTGATTTCATGCACACTAGTGCATCTCTATTAAGTTCAGTGGAATTACTCCTGGTTTACATGGACTTAAGTGAGAAGTGAAGCAGGCCCTAAGAACTCAAACCTGCTCCTGCTGAAATCAGTGAGCACCACCAAGTTCTGTTGGAACACGATTGGGCCCTGATTCAGTTTTCATCACTGTGCATTGTTTCATCAGACAGTCAAGTTTACCATTTACCTTTCTTTTGAGGTCAAAGAAAACTACTTTCTGCATGCATTGGTCTGAGGCATATTTTGTTCAGCAACATTTTTAAAGAATGTTTTAACAGTTATTTCAGTAGACTGATTGAGTAATATTTTCTTATGCTATAATTATCTTATTTCATAGTAGGGAATATAAGGGGGCAGCTATGCTTACTGAAACCAGAATAACAGAAGCAAGGAGATTCCCAGCAGGAGGGAAGGTGTTGTACTGTACTGCATACTATAATGTCGTGTTATTTATCCCAAGCTAAACTTGTTTTTCCAACTATTTGTGCAATTGACCCGCAACCCAATAAATGATATCATTTTCAGTCCTGAATGGCACTATGACATTTTAAGTAGGAGTTTAAATACCAGAAAATGCTTTTGACTGATTTAAAAACGGTGCTATAAATACCCAACTGGCCAGCTAATTTTGGGAGGAGATAGGATAAGGACAGAGAAAAGCAATCAGTAATAAGACACAGAGAAAGATAGACACACACACACAGAAGTTGTAAAGTGTCCTACTCTAAAAAAAAGTATATATACCTTGCAAAAATATACTTGTGGCAACACTGTTTTCTCCTGTTTTTGTAGTGATAAATCATAGCCTCTCGTGAATTTTCAGGTGCAAATCATTGTTTGCTTAAAGAGTACCTGCAAGAAACACATCCAAAATTAAATAAATTTGGATTTTTTTGTACTAAATGTTCCAAATAGCAGGTACAAAAACACATTTCCCACGCTGACTTAAAACTATCTTTGCAAATGGCCAATGAAAATAGAGACAAGAAATAGCTTTTGGCCAAGTGGCTACAAGCTTGACTAAACAAGAACTCTCCTAAAGGCAACCAGTCCTGGAAGTAATGAAAAGGGGAAAGGACTGTGACCAATCCAAAAGCATATGGACAAAAGCCCCCTTTAAGTTATCACTGCCCATTTTTATGACCCTTTGTCAACCAACCAATCCTGGAACTTGATAAAGTGATGAGATAAACCAATGGTATCCACCCTACAAAGGCAGGCTGCCATCGAGCAGTTATAGTGGCTTTACAATGGCATGTGGTTCCACCCCTAGCTCCTGCTGTTACAAATCCCTATGTTAATCGTCAGGATTTCTACACTAGTCACCTTGTGACTGTTGTAATATCACCACAATGCAACTACTCAACTGTCTTTTCTCTGAACTAATGCAATTGGTCCTCTGGGTCTCAGATCAGCAGTGGGGTTTTGATAGCTAGGATTTTGGTGTGAGTTTTGTATACTTACTCAACTTTGAAACATTACATTAAGTGTATTTACTATCCTAAAGAACATAAATTATCAATTAAAACACTTTTCAGAATAGCACAAGATGTTTACAATCCGCAGCTCCGTTACTTCAGTGAACAAGATACAGTGGAATTGCAGCTATTGCATCATAGAAGAACATTTTGGGAAGAGTTTTAGGTCACTCTTGGAAAGGTGTGACTGCCTGTCTTCATTGTGAACGCTCCAAGTGCCTCTTGTTTGGAATCCCCAAGTTGTCCTAGTTAGAACCCTGAAGCTGATGTCCTGTGACTATTGCTGCTTCTTGTGTGGCTGTCCAAGTGACAAGCAGTCAGCACTTGGGAGATTGCAGAGAATGTGAGAAGCAGCACAAGGCTCACAAAACCAAAGCTCTGGGTAGTTCAGTAGCAGTAATTTGTTATACACAGAAATAGGTGGCTTGATGGGACATAACCTAATGATTTCAGGAAATGTATAAAACTGCAGGAACCATCTGTAACTCAGTCTGCAAGGGGTTCAAGGAAGCATTTATGTTGGCCCTGACCACATACAGTAAATATTGCCATCTATGCAGATGTTATGTATGGAAATACTCTAAGCCAAAACTGCTGACAGTATCATCTCTCTGAAGTCAATATATTTGCACCAGTGTAAACCTGAGAGCACAGGAACTTCTCTTTAATGAGATTATATAGCCACATCAAGTGCAGGTCACTACAAAGGCTTTTTCTCCTGAGTGAATGGCATGTTACATATTAACTTGTTTGGTCATATTGGTAGTAGATTTCTGTTGCTTTTGCTCTTTGCACACATTTGTACTACAAAAAGGAACACATAGTCCAAAACCAGCAAGCCAATTAGAGGTAGTTTACTGAACTATTTACATGGTTCCTGCAGTGCAACAAAATAAGAATCCCTTAAATCAGTGGTGGGCAAGAGGCTGCCAGCGAGCCACATCTGGCCTGCCAAGCCACTGGATCCAGCCTGTGGCTGCCTCACTAGACCCCTTAGGTAGAGCTCAAGCTTTAAAAAGCCAGCTGCTCTCCGCTCTGGAACTGGAGAGGGAGGAGGGAGTCTTTGCATGATTCCCCCATTCCCCCAGCAAAATCTCTCAGCTCCCATTGGCCAGTTTCTAGCCAATAGGAACTGAGAAATTTTGCTGGGTGTGGGAAGCCTTCTTTCTCCCTCCTTCCCTCTCTCCTCCCCCCCGCCCCCCACCATGCCTGGAGTGGAGCCACATGGTGCAGTGAGCAGCCTGCAGCAAACACTCTGCTTCAGGCTGCTGCAGGGCTGCTGGCCAGGAAATGCATAGGTAAGCGTATCCCAGCCAGAGTCTGCCTCTGATACCCCACCCACTGTCTCCCCTCTGACTACCTGCCCCAGGCCACCACCCAAACCCCCTGTTCCCCTTTTCCTCCTTCTTCCAGGTCACAACTCCCTCCCAGATCTTGCACCCCTTCCTATGGCCCCTCCCCCAGGCCAGAATCCTCTCCTGCACCCATACCCCCTCCTGGACAGTGCACCCCAAGCTCCTGCCCCAGATCATAGTCCCCTCCTTCACTCAAACTCCTTCTCAGACCCCTCACCCTTCCTGCACCCCAGTCTCCTACCCCATGCACCCTTCTGCATCCAATCTCCATTCCAGACCGCACACCCCCTCCACAGAAGTGCAGCTCTTGACCACTTGCCAAAATCTTGGAGTGGCCCCCCATTAAAAATTATTACCGACTCCTGCCCTAAATAATTTAATTGAAAGTAAAATGATATTGCAAAACTGGAATTGCTTTTGGTTAATATCACTGTTCTAAATAATGCAGCACAGCTAACAGTGCATAGTATATATAATAAAGAATGGCATCAGTAGCAACACAGGACTGGGAATTAAAATCAGACCACTAAACTCATTGCACATCAGCCACCAAATGCCAATTGAATGGTGTGAATATTTGATCATTGATAACCTGGACTGTATTTGGATTTCCAACTTAGAAAGTAAGAGACTTCATAATCCATTACCAATCCCCTAGAATATGAAGTGGCACATACGCCTCAACAATGCTGCTTTTAACACCACTCATATTCTTGAGAAGTATTTGTCCTGAGACCATGCAGAAACAATCTGAACACAATTATTCTTCATTTCATGAGGTCTTGGATCTGTCTCCCAAACTCTCATCTATGATGTGATTTTAGTGCTAGTGACTTAAAAAAAAAAACCCCAAACATTCTTACTGAGGAGAAATAGGCAACAATCAGATTTTTACTGGGATTTCCAAATTTTGCTCAGATACACACTGCGTGTATCTCAGAACAGAGAAAACACAGAATTTCAAGAATTTACAAGAATTCACCACTACAATCAATTGAAAATTTTCCCTTAGAAAACTGTGGTTCTTTCAAAAAACTGAATCTTTCTGCAAGAAAAAGTATTGATTTCAACAAAAAAAACCTGATTTTATTACTGGAATTTCAAAACAAAAATTTCTTTTCAAACTGACATTCTGTAATGAATCAAATTTTGTCATTTCATGTTGATTTACATTGACATTTCTTTTTGCTATTTTACAAACTGATAAAAGTCAGTCTTCCATTTTCAGATTTTGAATTTGGAATCTTCTCACTTTAAAAAAACCACCTTTTCCCCTCATTATTTCCTGATCTCCTCCTTTTTCCAGCAGAAGAATAGAGGACAAAGTACAAAAGGATGACAACGATAGGCATAGACCAAAAATCCAAATTAACAATAGAAAGTCAATTATTTTGGTTTTTCAAAAACCAAAATGAAATGGTGCTGTAAGTCTAAATTGAAAGAAAATTTTAATTTCAAAATAAAAAATCCTGCACAAACCCCAACTGTAATTGTTCCAGTCAGTGGGAAACCATGCTGACTCACTACAAGCTACCGGAATTCAGGGCCTTGGGTCTGACTGAAAGCCGAATATCAGTTCTAGAGGCCATGCCCTTTTTTGGGGTGGGGCAGAAAATAAACAGTTAAGCAGTTTTTGGTAAGCCCAGTGGCAGTTTATGATCCCAGGCCCTGGGCCAGAGCAGAGCAACAAGCAAATAGTTAATTTACATGTTTTAAGACTCAGGCCTGACTGCAGGCAGAGCCACAGTTTGGGAGGCCAGGCCAGGCCCGGCATGAAGGTGGGCCAGCAATCTATAAACGAACCATCCATCCACAGTTAAACAATCCAAATAGTTCAAAGCCCAGGCCTGTCTACAGGCTGAGGCAGGGGTCAGGTTTTCTTGCAGGCGGAGAGCCGACAAGCGCGGGGGAACCTGCCACCCAAAGGAAGAGGTTGCAGTGGGGACACAGGCCCACCTGTTCCACTGTATCCTAACCCATAAGAACATAAGAACGGCCATACTGGGTCAGACCAAAGGTCCATCTAGCCCAGTAGCCTGTCTGCCGACAGTGGCCAGTGCCAGGTGCCCCAGAGGGGGTGGACCGAAGACAATGATCAAGCAATTTGTCTCCTGCTATCCTTCTCCAGCATTTGACAAACAGAGTCCAGGGGCACCATTCCTTACCCTCTGACTAATCGCCTTTTATGGACCTAACCTCCACGAATTTATCTAGCTCTTTTTTAAACTCTGTTATAGTCCCAGCCTTCACAGCGTCCTCTGGCAAGGAGTTCCATGGTTGACTGTGCACTGTGTGAAGAACTTTCTTTTATTAGTTTTAAACCTGCTATGCATTAATTTCATTTGGTGTCCTCTAGTTCTTATATTATGGGAACAAGTACAGTAATTCCTCATTTAACATTATAGATGCATTTTTGAAAATGTTCGTGCTAAGCAAAAATGTACTATGTGGGATCAATTTTCCCATTACAAATAATGGAAAAGGTGGAGGTTGCATTTCAGGTGGTGGTGGCAAAGTCAATTTTTTACTGGTGCTGGGTCGTCAACATCAACATTAGATATCTAGCAACACAAGTCACCACGGTTTGTTAAAACACAAAGATAAACACATGAGTGAGCGGAGGAGCGCTGTGACCACATGTATTCATCCACTCATGCATATTACCACTGTTTTCACCAATTTACACTGCTGCACTGAGTAGTCCACCACTTGATTATTTTCGTGTTATTTCGGGTACGGTCGTGTTGTTCGAAAAATGGTCCTTAAAAGAAATCGTGCTATTGTGAAAACATGTTAAGCGGGCACTTGTTAAACGAGTAATTAACTTCTCTTTACTCACCCTCTCCACACCACTCATGATTTTATATACCTCTATCATATCCCCCCTCCGTCGCCTCTTTTCTAAACTCTTCTAAAACTCTTTAGCCTCTCCTCATATGGGACCCATTCCAAACCCCTAATCATTTTAGTTGCTCTTTTCTGAACCTTTTCTAATGCAAAAATATAATTTTTCAGGAGAGGAGACCACATCTGTACGCAGTATTCAATATGTGGGCGTACTATAGTTTAATATATTGGCAGTAAGATATTCTTCATCTTATTTTCTATCCCTTTTTTAATAATTCCTAGCATCCTATTTGCTTTTTTGTCTGCCGCAGCACACTGCGAGGCTGTTTTCAGAGAGCTATCCACGATAACTCTAAGATCTCTTTTCTGATTAGTTGTAGCTAAATTAGCCCCCATCATATTGTATGTATAGTTGGGGTTATTTTTTCCAATGTGCATTACTTTACACTTTTCCACATTAAATTTCTTTTGCCATTTTGTTGCCCAATCACTCAGTATTCGTCTTTCCTAGGAACTGAGGGACTGGCCCTGGCTTGATCCGCTGGAGTTGAGAGGCACAGAAGGGGTAAAAATTGTACCTGGATGTGGTCCTTTGTCTTAAGTGTATACATAGACTTAGGGCTCTTTAAAGATTAAGCTGTCACTTGGTACCATTATTTCTATTTTCTATCTTTATTTTCTTTGTAACCATTTTTAAGATCTATATTTGCTAGCAGTTAAGAAATAGAGCAATAGCCATTGTAACCATATGCTTTATAAGCCTTTTTAATAAACCTGTAAGGCTACGTCTACACTGGCCCCTTTTCCGGAAGGGGCATGTAAATTTCACGAGTCGTCGTAGGGAAATCCGCGGGGGATTTAAATATCCCCCGCGGCATTTAAATAAAAATGTCCGCCGCTTTTTTCCGGCTTTTAAAAAAGCCGGAAAAGAGCGTCTAGACTGGCCCCGATCCTCCGGAAAAAGTGCCCTTTTCCGGAGGCTCTTATTCTTACTTCGAAGTAAGTAAGGCACTTCGAAGGGCACTTTTTCCGGAGGATCGGGGCCAGTCTAGACGCTCTTTTCCGGCTTTTTTAAAAGCCGGAAAAAAGCGGCGGACATTTTTATTTAAATGCCGCGGGGGATATTTAAATCCCCCGCGGATTTCCCTACGACGACTGGTGAAATTTACATGCCCCTTCCGGAAAAGGGGCCAGTGTAGACGTAGCCTAACTGTTTAAGTTTAACCTGACTCCTTCAGCTGCTGTAACAGAACCAAGCACAATTTAAAAGAACTTCAGCCGGTCATAAGGTACAGGTATAGGAAGAGCTTGGGCGTTTTGGATCGTGTCACTCCCAGGTGACAGATCCGTTGGGGCATCTCTCAGTCTTCCCTAGACTGCCTGCTGTGAAGGGATCCTGTATCCTAGCAGCTGAAATCTGAGATGTAATAAGCTCTCCCTATAAACTCTGGGGCGTCTGTCAGCTTGTTGGCTGTCCTCCGTGACGGGACCCTGGTCCTAGCGGTAAAGGCACGGACATTAAACCTTTTCTCGGTAACACACACATACACACACACACTGCCCTGACCATTGGCTGACAGTAGTCAAACACTGGAATAAATTGCCCAGGGAGGTTGTGGAATCTCCATCTCTGGATATATTTAAGAGTAGGTTAGATACATGTCTATCAGGGATGGTCTAGACAGTATTTGGTCCTGCCTTGAGGGCAGAGGACTGGACTCAATGACCTCTCGAGGTCCCTTCCAGTCATAGTATTCTATGATTCTATGATAAGTTGAATAGGATTGGTCCTAGGACTGACACTTGGGGAACACCACTAGTCACACCTCTCCATTCTGAAAATTTACCATTTATTCCTACCCTTTGTTTCCTGTCTTTTAATCAGTTCTCAATCCATGAAAGGATCCTCCCTCTTATCCCATGACAATCTAATTTACACAAGAGCCTTTAGTGAGGGACCTTGTCAAAGGTTTTCTGGAAATCTAAATATACTGTATCTACTGGATCCCCCTTGTCCGCATGTTTGTTAACCCCTTTGAAGAACTCTAAGGGTATGTCTACACTACCCCCCCTAGTTCGAACTAGGGGGGGTAATGTAGTCATACGGAATTGCAAATGAAGCCCGGGATTTGAATTTCCCGGGCTTCATTTGCATAAAGCCGGACGGCGCCATTTTTAAATGCCGGCTAGGTCGGACCCCGTGCCGCGCGGCTACATGCGGCATGGACTAGCTAGTTCGGATTAGATTATTAAGACATGGTTTTCCTTTACAGAAACCATGTTGACTTTTGCCCAACAAATTATGTTCTTCTACGTGTCTGACAATTTTATTCTTTACTATTGTTTCAACTAATTTGCCCGATACTGTTGTTAGACTTACTGGTCTGTAATTGCCACGGTCGCTTCTAGAGCCCTTTTTAAATATTGGTGTTATGTTAACTGTCTTCCAGTCCTTGGGTACAGAAGCTGATTTAAAGGATAGGTTACAAACCACAGTTAATAGTTCTGCAATTTCAAATTTGAGTTCTTTCAGAACCCTTGGGTGAATGCCATCCAGTCCCGGTGATTTGTTACTGTTAAGTTTTTCAGTTTGCTCCAAAACCTCCTCTAATGACACTTCAATCTGGGCCAGTTCCACAGGGCCCTAGCAGTGGCAGTGCAGCTACCACTTGGTTGGTGGGGATCCAAGCTAGCCTCCATCGCCTCAGCTGCTCCAAGGTCACCTGTCCCTGAGCCACTTCCCCATTCCCCTGGGGGCCTACTTGGCTCAGGTGCTGCTCCTTCGGGTCAGCTGGGGATGGAGGTGCTGGTGGCATGTCCATAGTCTCTGGGTCCTGCTCTGGTAAGGTTTCAGGCAGTCCAGCCCAGTCATCTGGGCCTGGCAAAGGTCCTGGGGGTCCAGATAAATCCACAGACCTAGGCAGCAGCCCCCGCTGCCTCATCCAATAATCAGGGACCGGCAGCGGCCTGGGCTAGTTCTCAGGGCCCAGCAGTGGCCCATGTGGCCCAACCTAGTCCTCCCTCTGAGGGCAGCATGGCAGGGCCTTTCTCCTCTGCAGCTGGGATAGAGCTTCTGGCCTGCACGGCCACCAAGCTCCAATTGAGCTTGGAACTCCTCTTTTTGTACCTCCATCCCCACCTTTCTGTTTCCTGTGGGTGGGGCTGGGTTGTTCTGGCACTGCCTACCAAGGAGTTTTTGGGAGGGTTTCCTCATCCAGGTCAGCTGACTCACTACACCAACATTTTTCATTAATATAACTTTCAAAAGATTTTTTTCTATAGTAAAAAAATTGGGATTTCTGATAAGCTCTAGTAAAGGCAAATGCTTCAGAACATAAGAATGGCCATACTGGGTCAGATCAACAGTCCATCCAGCCCAGTATCATGTCTGCCATCAGTGGCCAATACTGGATGCCCCAGAGGGAGGGACCACAACAGGCAATCCTCACATGATCCCTCCCCTGTCACCCACCTCCAGAGAAACAGAGGCTAGGGACACCATTCCTACCCATCCTGGCTAAAAGCCATTGATGGTACTAACCTCCATGAATCTATCTAGCTCTTTTTTTAATCCTGTTAAAGTCCTAGCCTTCACCACATCCTCTGGCAAGGAGTTCCAGAGATTGACTGTGCACTGAGTGAAGAAAAACTTCCTTCTGTTTGTTTTAAACTTGCTACCTATTAATTTCATTTGGTGAACCCTAATTCTTATGTTATGAGAACAAGTAAATAACTTTTCCTTATTCACTTTTCCCACCCCAGTCATGATTTTATAGACCTCTGTCATATCCCCCCTTAGTCTCCTCTTTTCTAAACTGAAAAGTCCAAGTCTTTTTAATCTCTCCTCATATGGGACCCATTCCAAAACCCCTAATGATTTTTGTTGCCCTTTTCTGAACCTTTTCCAATGCCAATATATCTTTTTTGAGATGAGGTGACCATATCTGTACTCAGTATTCAAGATGTGGGTTTACCATGGTTTTATATAGAGGCATTAAGATTTTTTTAAATTCTCTATCCCCTTTTTAATTATTCTTAACATTCTGTTTGCTTCTTTGACTGCCACTGAACATTGAGTGGATGTTTTCAGAGAACTATCCACAATGACTCCAAGATATCTGTCTTGAGTAGTTATAGCTAAATTAGTCCCCATGATATTGTACATATACTTGGGATTATTTTTTTCCAATGTGCATTATTTTACATTTATCAGCATTAAATTCCATTTGCCATTTTGTTGCCCAATCACTCAGTTTGGTGAGATCATTTTGAAGCTCTTCACAGTCTGCTTTGGTCTTAACTATCTTGAGCAGTTTGGTATCATCTGCAAATTTTGCCACCTCACTGTTTATCCCTTTCTCTAGATCATTTATAAATAAGTTGAATAGGACTGGTCCCAGGACAGACCCATTTATTCCTATCCTTTGTTTCCTGTCTTTTAGCCAGTTTTCAGTCCATGAAAGGACCTTCCCTCTTATCCCATGATAACTTACTTTGCTTAAGAGCCTTTGGTGAGAGACCTTGTCAAAGGCTTTCTGGAAATCTAAGTATAATATATCCATTAGATCCCCCTTGTCCACATGTTTGTTGACCCCCCTCGATGAACTCTAGCAGATTAGTAAGGCATGATTTCCCTTTACAGAAACCATGATGACTTTCCCCTAACAAATTATTTTAATCTATATTTCTGACAATTTTATTTTTTACTATAGTTTCAAGTAGTTTGCCTGGTACTGATGTTAGCCTTACCAGTCTGTAATTGCCAGGATCACCTCTAAAGCCCTTTTTAAATATTGGCATCACATTAGCTATCTTCCAGTCATTCGGTACAGAAGCTGATTTAAAGGATCGGTTACAAACCACAGTTAATAGTTCATCAATTTCCCATTTGAATGGGCGAATGCTATCTGATCCCGGTGACTTGTTACTGTTAAGTTTATCAATTTGTTCCAAAACCTCCTCTAAGGACACCTCAATCTGGGACAATTCCTCAGATTTGTCGCCTAAAAAGAATTGCTCAGGTTTGGGAATCTCCCCATTATCCTTAGCCATGAAGACTGAAGCAAGGAATTCATTTAGCTTCTCTGCAATGACTTTATCATCTTTTGAGTGCTCCTTTAGCGTCTTGATCGCCCAAGGGCCCCACTGGTCGTTTAGCCAGCTTCCTGCTTCTGATGTACTTAAAAAACATTTTGCTATTACTTTTTGGGTTCTTGGTTAACTGTTCTTCACACCTTTTTGGCTTTTCTTATATTTTTACACTTAATTTGACAAAGTTAAATTTAAAGCTTAAACATGTACTGTTTATTGCTTATTAACCATCCTCTATAGAGGTCTAGAGAGCAAACACTAAGGATATGTCTACACAGCAGGGCAAAACTCAAATTAAGCTATGCAACTTGAGCTATGTCAATTGCGTAGCTTTCATCGAAATAGCTTAATTCGGCTTTTGACACTGTCTACACGGCAGGAAGTCGAAGGAAGAACACTCTGTTTTCAAGTTCCCTTACCCCTCATAAAATGAGGGTTGCAGAAGTCAGAGTAACAAGTACTCCAGCTCGACATTATTTTGAAAGAAAGGCTTGCTGTATAGACGCACTCTTTGTTATTACATCAGTTATTCTGAAATAACACTGCTGTGTAGACATACACTAATAGCATAATTTCAGGGCACATGTGTAAAGATGAAGATCAGGAGTCTTAGCTGACCTCTGTGGCACAGATCTTCAGCTGATTTAAGCTGTCATTGCTCCTTGCTGACTTTAACAAAATTCTGACAGTTTACACCAGTTAAACATCAGCCCCACTGATACACTGTTAAGCATTCAGTCTTGGAAATATGTTGACTGTTCTGAATATGGAGCCTTGGTACAAAGGATTGGGCCTACAGATCCTGTTGGTTATTTGCCTATTGCATGCTTGAGTTGACTGGCATTTCCATTTGCTTTCTCTCTTTTTCAAGAACAGTCACTCCAGAAATCATCCCCAAAAATGCACAGGTTCAGATGTAATAATCAAATCCAAAACTTTCTGGCACTGCTTCCCTGTGCACTAAATCCTCGATAACAGATTAGCACGCTAGAGTCTGTGACCAGCATAACAACTCTTTTTTCCTTCACCAAATCTATGACTGGAAAACCTATAAATGTGCTATTTCAGCTGTTTTAAGCAGCTTATCATGATTTTCTGAAAGTCTGGCCTCAAGACTTTGTATCCCCTTCTTAATAACATTTAATGCTACCATTATGTAATTGAATCCATTTTGTCCGTGTGGTGGGAATATTATTAAACTGTAATTCATTTCACTGTCTTCTTGCATTCAGACTCTCAAGTCCAAGTCTGGAATATCATAAGCTTTAAGCAAAAAAAGTGATCTTTAATCCTTCCAACACCTTCCACTGCCAGGCGGAGTTTTTCCACAAGGTAGAATGATCCGTTCCTTTATCACTCTTGTTCTTGTATTACTTATTTTTTGCCATATGTGCACAAAATCCATAGGGCTCCTGCTCATTTGTCAGAGCTTCATCTTTGCCCAAGACTGGGATATTCTTCATTATCCCAATTTGCTGAGTCTTAACTTTTTTGTCAGAGCAGCTTTCAAAATGCAGTCATGTCAGGGGATGGTACTTTTTACATCTGTTGCCCCCTCAACATTAAGTACCTGGCACATTGCCATCTATCTTACAAGTAGCCATATTATTATTGAAACCACATGCTCATTAGTGAGGCTGGCACCAGCTCAACAACCACTGTCCGAGGCTAGCATTATATTCCATTATATTCCAGACCACGGGACAGTGTAGGATACAGTATGGGCAGAAGAACAAACAGTCTCATTTGATGAAATCTGAATCTGAAACTGTTAGAAATGTGATCCATTTTCTATCTCTGCACATGCATGCGTTAGTGGGTCATAGAAAGAGACATTTTGAAAGAAAATATCATAGTATTAGCGTATCTTTTTATTTTTTATTTGTTTTTATTTTAAGCCTTTCGGGGACAACAGGAGTTGCAGGGCCTCTTTCTAGGTCGGCTAATCACTTTATCCTTTGGGAAGCATGCAAGAGTTTTTCACTTAATATCAAGGAGTGACTCATAATCATTGCTTTCAATTAGGAATGTCCTGTGAGATTTCTGGCAATGGTATTCTCCCTTTACAGAGGAAGGAGGGGAGAGACAGAGAGAATCAGACAAAAGACATGGACACACAGAATACTATTAATTTTTCCAACAAGCACATTTCAGCCTGAGTAAGCTCATGATTTCTCTAACATGTCCTACTCATTTGCCTTGCTAAAGACAATAACAGGCACCTCTCCATACACAGTTTCAATGGCTTATTTGCACTTATGTTCATTGAAATCCTTGCCTTTTTATACATGATAACCATTATAGCAACACTTTCAGAAGTCAGAACCCTCATACACAGAAAAATGAGCTCAGAAATGGTCAGTGTTTTTCTTCTTGCTAGAAATAGCTACATTTAAAGGTCAGTTCCTGCTCCTTATGTTATAACAGGTATTACAACAATGCCTATGTACATAAAGTCTCAGGTGTACTATATTTCTCAAAGACTTTTGGATTGGGTTTAGTTCAGTGATTTCTCACAGCAGTAATTTTATTCCATTAAGCTACTTCCATGCTGGTGACCAGAGCATCCACAATTGCACTGAGTTATTATAATTCATACAAAGGCAAACCAGGACTTGACCACCCGTAAGCTCACCTAATTAACTCCCTGACATTGCAAGGGCCTCAGGTCTGGGTGTCACCTCACTGTCTCCTTTTCTCCATTCTCTGCTTTTGACACACAACAGGTCAAGTTCCTCAGATTGAAAAGTTTTAGGCTAACTAATGTCTCTGGGCTCAACACAGGGCAATCTGGGTGAAATGTAATGGCCTCTAATACACAGACTAAATGATCTAATGGTCCCTTTTGGCCTCAAACTCTAAAATCTATGAAATCGGAGAATAAAGCATTTGCCCTGTTTTCAAAGCAAATCCAGCTTTGTTGTATAAAAATATTCTCTCCGTAACTGAACTGTGTATCCTGTACCATGGCAGGGGTGAGCACTCATTTCCCATCTCACTTGAGAAAGATAAATACTTCACAGAGGCTACGTCTAAACTACACCTCTCTGTCTGCAGAGGGATGTAGATTAGGCACTTGGAAAATGCAAATGAAGTGGGGATCTAAATATCCCTCATTTCATTTGCATAATCCCATCATGGCGCTGCTTCACTCAAGTGCCATTTCGAAACTGAAACCGCGGTGTAGCCGCGATTCTGCCGACAGCAGGGTAATTTTTTGACAGATCCTGTACTCCTCAAAAAACAAGGATCTGTCAAAAAATCACCCCGCTGTCGGCAGAACCCCAGCTACACCACGGTTTCAGTGTCGAAATGGTGCTTGAGCGAAACAGCGCCATGACGGGATTACGCAAATGAAGCAAGGGATATTTAAATCCCCACTACATTTGCATTTTTGAAGTGCCTAATCTACAACCCACTGCCGACAGAGGGGTGTAGTTTAGACACAGCCTGAGAGAGGTGGGTTATTTAATGATTTCATTTCATCATGTTAGAGAAGCAAAATTCATTTAAAAATACAAGCTGCAAGAAGATAGCAAACACACTTTTTTTCTTTGAGAAAGGAAAGGGTTAACCCTGACAAATGATGTGCTAAATTTAGAGTCATTTTTGCATGTGGTTGCATGTCTAGTTGGAACTAGTCTGCCAAAACTCATTTTACTTATGACCCTTTACAGCTAGCAGAGAAAGAGGGCCATTGTTTTCTTTGTATTAGCGAAATTAAAAACACAGTCCCACCGACTGAAAAGGCAAGCAACAGAAGTACTGTCTGAGGCAGAAAAGAAGCTTTTTTAATTCTTAATAAACTACGCACAGACACGTATATATGGGTGTGTGTACAACACCCACAAACATATGCATGTACTTGAAAGCAGACTCTAGTTCTGTAAGTGCAGCATATATTATACTGCGTGTGTGGAAGGAGGAAAAGAAGGCAATGGCATTCCTCTCCTTCGCCACCCCCACTTCAAGCAGCATGGCAGAATCTTTTCCTAGTACTAGGCCCTCTCAAAAAACCCTGTGCGTGGGGTCTTTTACTGGACCAGGTTACATATTTTGCAGCTGACTAGAGAGTTCCATGAATGTGCCCAGCCCAGACAGCAAGTAAGTTGTAGCCAGCATATGTGAATGAGTTGAAGTAAATGCTGTCCTTTTTTTAGAGCAGAGGCAAAGTATGATCTAGCATGTCCCCCCTAAACTACCGTGGGCAGAGCAAGTTCTAAGGGTTCGACTGGCCTCAGAAAACAGGCAAATGTCCAACCATGCAAGCCTGCAATCACTCCAGCAAAGAGATACTGAGCATTTTACTGCTGTCAGTATCTTGCTGCAATAGGTAGTCAGTCTGTTTCTAGGGAGGAACTAACATTGGCCCTGAACGGCAGGATTCCTTGAAAGGAGGAAGCACTGCTCCCTCTCCCCCTCTCTATCCCTCATGCCAGCCGGGGTAGGATTTAGTCTATTATTTAGGCTAAATTCAACAGCTGTACAACTTTCTGCTGGGACTTTAGCAGCTGAGCAGTAGATTTTATTAACTGGAGTCTAATATCCAAATGGTTATTAAATCCTTCACTGACGCTAGAAAGTGTGTTTCCCATTACTTTTCAAATTAAAGATAGGTAATTCTGGCTGCAATAGGGACTCAGTCCTGCAAGATGCTAAGCACTGAGGTGAGGTGCTAAATGCCCTTGCTGCACTCATGAGCCTTGCAGGATCAAGCCCAAGGTAAGTCTCTGTCTCAGGTATATTTAAAAACAATGTGCAGTCCTGTGGGACTTTCTTGGGTAAAATCCACTTCATCAGATGAGGTAAAGCGGAAATTACAGAATCCAGAGTATATATAACCGCAAAGAAATACCGTCAATTTTAGGACCAGTGTTAATAACGCTAATTGAGTCAGACTGGATGTGTCGCATTCATAGTTTTTGATGTGTAAATGCAAATATCAAAGGCAGAGGAAATTGCCTTTATAGTGTGTTAACCAGGTAATATCTTTATTCAAGCTCAAGTTGATAGTTTGAATTTGTAAACGAATTGCAGTTCAGCTGTCTCCCTCTGTAATTGGATGATAAAATGACTTTGTAGAAGAATGGCTACTTTTAAATCCACGATTAAATGTCTAGGAAGGTTAAAATGTTCCCCTCCTACAGGTTTAGGTGTATTACCATACCTGATGTCTGATTTGTCGCAGAGACTGTCTGGTTTGTCCAATATACATGATAGGGGGATATTGCTGGCACTTGATGGCATATATCACATTATAGGATGTCCAGTCTGTGTGTACACAAGGTGCACTGCACGAGTATGTATCAGATAGAGAGAGAAAGAGTTACATTTTACACATTTCACAAGTAAAATGTTGAGATTGTTTTAAATTTGCACTTTATTAAATTTCTTTTCCCATACACAAAAATAACTCATCTTCGCTGTGGATCTGATTATGAATCATTCGTTATCACAGCCACATGAGTCATCCTAATGAATTTCATCCCCCTTCTCATTTATTAATCTATTTATGAATATTTCACCATGGTATCATATACTTCTTTCTCTCTTGTATTCTCCCAGATTTATTTGTAAACTCCCTTCTTATTCCCTTTAATCGCTTGACTGTTCTTAACTTCACATAACTCATTTAGGGACTGGAAGGGTTGCTCTCCCTATCATTTTTAATTGATGTTGCATTCCTATTTGTTTGCATCTTTTTTTTTCATTTTCAAACCAGGTTTGTGATTGTTGGGGATGGGAGAATTGGTTTTGTTTTTTACAGAGTTGGTTTTTTGGGGGTTGGTTTTTTGTTTTGTTTTTTGCTTTTGTTTTTGTTTTTTACTTCAGCTCTTACAGTAGAATCTCCTGAAGATACACTGGTTACTTTTTGTTTGTCACACTCTTATTTTTTCAGGGGCACTGTTTTATCATAATGGTGTATTTTAGGAGTTCCTTGTGGTCTCCCACACTTTACCAAGGCAATCAATAATTTGGGTGATTTCAATGAATAAAATGTGTGTGCACATGCAGACTGTCCATGTCTTACATGTTATGAAGTTTCAAAATGCATAAAACATTGTATTACAGATGGGGGCTAGTGTGAGGACATAAACCCAAAGGGCAACGCTTTAAGTGGCAATCAGGGAACTCCACAAACAGGATTTAGTAAGCTCCTCATTGCAACACATCCTAGTACTTTTTGGTAACTGTGGCGACTAGAAAGTCTGTAACCACTTCGTGTCTCCCTTTCCTTATCATAAAAGATTAACACTTAAATTATAAACCAATGTATACACTCCCCACCCACACAATTCAAAATAAAACTTCTAATTCCTTAAAACTATTTTCACTGCCATTTCCACTTATCAACTGCGTTTAATACTTCTGTGCAATGTTCTAAAGATCAAGTCTTTGATCAGTCTTCCATCCATATTTTCACTTGTATTCAGTTTCTACATGGAGTTCCCTGTACAAGGGACTTACTTTCTGACTACAGAAACTGCAAGTCCCAGAATCTCTCTTCATTGTGCTGGGAAATATTGATGATGAACTTAATTCCTCCAGAGAAGCCCTTTTGGAGTCCTCACTAGCTAGGATCTGGGAGCTTCTGCCAAGTTTTGAATAGTTCCAAATGCTTGGGAACTGTTGAGCCAAACTTTGTTCACTGTTCTCAGTTCAGGTAGTACTTTTGTTCTGTGCCAAACACTGAAGTTTTGTTGCAGTCAAATATTTATTTCTGCAGCCTATTTTTGAAATTCCTTCAGGTTGAGTCACTTAGGTTTAAGCTATATTAATGCCACAGGTAAAAGCATCCTTTGTTATCTTCTCTTCAGAAGTTTGCTAGAGATAGCCCGGATGTAAGCAGGGTTGATGGATATGCCAAGAGTGCTTTATATGGGCCAAACGATTTTCACAGAAGTCTGCAAAAATCTTCACTGCTGTTTCTACCTCCCTGTTGTACTAAGAGTAACGTGGACTAATGGTACAATGTTCAAAATCAAAATCCTGCACAAATGCTAGGAATGGATCAGAAGTAAATTAAGGCTCATTCACAGATATTAGGGTTTCAAAAATTCCATGTCTTGCAAATATTGATTTTAGTTTCTAGACAACAAGTGCCAATGAAATCTGTGTAAATATTGCCAAGTTAATACATCTGGAGATGTAATTAATTACAATAACGTATGTGTCTCCTTTCCAAAAAAGCTAATCTGTGGCTGCCCATTGCTAATGTCTATAGGTAGCTTTGTAGAGAGAAGCATTCTAGCAACAGTTTTTCTTACTTGTTATGTACCTCATAGCCTTCTAGGATCTGAATTTTCCTACTCATACGGGGCTACTGAACACTGCACATGTCCTGTGTTTATTTATATCTTCCAGTCCCATGTGGATTTTGGAGCCTCTCTCCTTCGGAAATACAGAAGAGAGAAAAATGCACCATCTTTTCAGAAGCAGGCAATTGGCCATGTGAAGGTCATTGCAGTCCTGCCAATATGGTTACTCTTGGGGAATTCAGTGCTTCTGCACAATACAGAATTTGTGCACAATTCATGTTCTGTGCATTATTTCTTTTCACCCCACACAGAAATGGGCTGCAGAGGTATTGGCCACCACTCTGGGCCGCTGAACCAGCAGAGCCCAGTTCACAAATAGAAGATACTGCCAGTATAAGGGAGAGAGATCTGGATGGTTCTTGGCAGATGCAGTTCCTTGCATGCTCTTAAGGAAGAAGGTGGCATAGAGGAAACTCTGTATAAGCCCAGGCCCCATCATCAGGCTGTTTCTCCCTTGGCCTCTGGCATGAGCTCTGTGGGGTTAGGGGTAAGGGTGATGGGGCTGAGAGGGTGGCCCTCAGATGGACTCTGGGAGGTAGGGAGAGCGGGTGACTCAGTCAGGGGGCACACCATGGTTGGGTTTTAGGAGAGAGGTGATGGGAGTGAGCTCTGGAGGAAGGGGAGCAGGTTTCTGGGCTGTGGGGCTGTGCCCCACCATTGTTCGGGGAAGGAGTCTGGCCTCCCAGCTGGGCTCTGGGGAGGAGGGGACAGAGAAACAGGAATTGGGTTATCATAGAGGTTTCTTTAGCTCTCTACCCAAGGGAATTTTTTTTGTCTGTATTGTTACACATGTAACTGTTGACAGAGGTTTTTAAAATAAGCTACCAAAATAATTGGATTGGTAGATTATATAGTGCTATTTAGACATGAAAAATATTCATAATTTAAAAATATTATGCACAGAGCTTTTAACTGTTTTATTCAGAATTCCCCTGGCGTATATGGTGTTAGGTTTATTGGAAGTTGACGCTGCCTTAGCAGAGATAAATACATTTCTGGCACATTTAGTCCTATAGTTGTTCATCTCTAATTTGCTGAAGTCATCTGACAAGTACTGGCATTGCTGCTAGAACATGATCAACAAAGACTTTGATATCTATTTCTAAAGTCTTTTCTTCTTTCATTGGTGGCTGTTTAATTGAGGCTCTCAGTGTGTCATCATGAGTGCATTCCCTGGTATGTGCTCAGTTATTGAAAAAATATCATATCAGCTGTAGCCAAAAAATGTTTGAATCCTAGATGGAAAGTCATCTAGTGATTTTGAACCCTAAATGCAACTACAGGCTTGTGGTCTGTTTCTATGTCAAATCCTAGCCAAACATATGCACCGAGCGATCAACAGGTCCAAGTGACTGCTAGAGCTTTTCTTTCTCCCCCGTCCCTCCTACTTAATCATACCATTGCTTGGTTTTTGTAGGCTTCTTGATGTGAATGCAACAAGTCCCTGGTCTCCTTCCCTCCGCCCTGCTCCACACCTGACCCCATTCCACCCCTTCCACCAAGCTCCGCCTGCCCCTTTCCAGCTTCTACCCCCTCCTGTGCCAGAGATGCTAAATGGCTTAGCTTAAATGCAATCAAGCCCAAGAGTCCAGTCCCCATAAACAAATATACAAACTTGATTTTAATAAGAAATAGTTACTAGCCAAGAAATCATGAGCACTATTTTCCTTTGTTACTAAAAAAAATAGCTCATCTTCATCATAAGATCAAACAATCCTCATCAAGTGGAGGAAGAGAGAAATCTTTACAAGCTACATCTAAGGAAAATATAATCTGACCTAGTGTTAGGATGTTGTTTGCTTCAAACAATACCCAAAAAAGAATATAGGAAACACAATAAAACCTTAAGAACTACATATTTTTTTCATATTTCAGTAAAAATATGCTTTAGAATATTTTAAAAGTTAACTAATCCAGCTCAGCCCTGGATGGAACAACCAGAACTTGCTACAGCAGAGATGGGCAATAATTTTTGCTGGCGGGAGGGGGGGCACTTCACAAATTTTAATAGACAGTTACAGTCTGGCTCCACCCCTGGAAGGGGTAAGGCCTCAGGCAAAAGAGGCGGGGCATCTGGTGGAAAGGGGTGGTTCCCTTTAGGCACTGCGTATCCTTGGAGGAGGGGAGAGACTTCACATGCTCCTCTGCCCCCAGGCCAATCCGAGCTTTGGGGAGCACGTGAAGTCTCTTGCTCCCCACCCTGCCAGAGCATGTGGTGCCTAGAGGGATCTGCCAGCCATTTTGAACAGCTGACTGTTCCCTGTAGGCACCGTGGCACCCCTGGCAGAAGGAGATTTTGCATGCTCTTCTGACCCCAGGCCAATCATAGCCTGGGGGCGGAGGAGGGTGTGAAGTCTTTTGCCCTCTGCCCCCATCCTACCAAAAGTGCATGATGCCTAGAGGAAACCACCAGGCATTCTGAACAGCTGGCAGTTCTCTCTAGGCATCGCGCACCCCTGGGGAGAGGAGACTTTGCACGCTCCCCCGCCCCTAGCCCAATCAGGACCCCAGGGCAGAGGAATGCAGAAAGTCATTTGCTGTTGAAAACAGTTGGTGCACCCCTCACCAGGGAAGGAAGCCACCAGCCAACTTTGAACAGCAAATTACTTCCCGCGCTCCCTCGCCCCCCAGGTCTTGATTTGTGTGGGGGTGGAGCAGTAGCCGGGTAGGCTGCAGGATGATCAAATGGCTTGGCAAGCCGGATCCAGCCCATGGGCCATATCTTGCCCACCCCTGTGCTACATTCTGAGCACAGAACAGCAGGACCTGCCTTCTGGCAGTCCAGTCTGACTCTAAATTGCAAGAAAAGCCTATCATTCTTAGCTGAGAAAGCATTTCCCAGAAAGGTATGTCAGTGTTACAGACAAACATAGCCTTCCAAGACTCTCTTCATTACAAACCCTTGGAGTACTCCAATGTTGTCCTTTCAGAAACGAGTAGAACTTAAAGAGATAAGGATAATCCTCTATAAACAAAGCAGTCCACAAACCTATGCATAGGGTGTTTTGGGTGTTTTGATTTAACATGTTTTGTGTGTTTTGATTTAACCCACAGCAGTGTCTTTAAAAATAGTTCTACTTTCAATTTTATGCTCTGGGAAATCCAATATATGTATTTTGGATTGAATTGTGTTATATTAAATTTGTGTCGAACTCCAGCTCACATGCACTAGTGCTTCCATAATGTATTTAATACAAACAAAAAGTGATACAACATATATGATTTGGGGGGAAAAAAGACAGTGGTAGTCACTTTCAGTACACCTCTGTGTTCAGGAGAGGCCTAATCTTACTCACCTTTCAATCAATGGCAAAACTACAATAGAGTTTCCTGGAAACATAATCCCGCCTAAGTAACATATCAGAACTTTTTTCCAATATAAGGCTACATTTACACCATGAAGCCTTCTATAGTATTTAACTTCACTGAAATCAGAGATGTCTAGAGATCCTAATATCCTTTTAGTACATAATGGTCACAGACTTTTCTTTTATATACCAAGGAGTATTCAAAAGCCCCCAAAGCCTGCTAGATAAGGATGAATATTGCAATATAGCACCCTTCTGCATTCAGTTTCCACTAGTACTCTAATCTGCAAGGTTGAATACAAGAATGTTACCAAAAACACTTTCAAGTGAACAGAACTGAAGAATATTTCTGCCAAATAAATTTCAAATGTGTAATTATGAGTAATCTCATTGGAAACAGATTCTAGGAGTTAACACACACATTCAGGAAACATTCTTTGTGACCCATATAGCCAGCCAAAACAGCTTGAATTTCAAATAGCAAATAAGCACAATAAACTGAGCACCAACAAGCTACAGATCAAGAATTATTCATAGAAATTATTTGGTGTATAACGCTGAATAATTCAGAACAATGAATAAATTAAAGAACATCGCAATCTGTCCATGGAAAATTTGTAAACAGAAAAAGAAGTAAAAATCATTAAGCTACTGGTTAAGAATTAGTTGTTTTGCTCTGCCTGCTACGCATATGTGGAAAACGTATAGTAGCTGAAACAGTCTACAGATCAGATTCACAGGTACGTACCAGCTTCTTTGGGCTGCTCTAGTGATGGAAAACAGCCATAAGCCCTTTGTAACCAGTCAATTAAGATCAGTATAGTGTTGCTATGCAGCACCAGACCACTTCAAGGCAGCCACAGTGAATCAGAGAATCAGAGAATCCTAGGTCTGGAAGAGTCCTCAGGAGGTTATCGAGTCCAACCCCTTGTCCAAAGCCAGACCAACCCTAACTAAATCATCCCAGCCAGGGCTTTGTCAAGCGGGGACTTAAAAACCTTTAGGGGTGGAGATTCTACTATCTCCCTAGGTAACCCATTCCAGTGCTTCACCACCCTCCTAGTGAAATAGTTTTTCCTAATATCCAACCTAGACCTCCCGCACTGTAACGAAAGACCATTGTTCCTTGTTCTGCCATCCATCACTACTGAGAACAGCCTCTCTCCATCCTCTTTGGAACCTCCCTTCAGGAAGTTGAAGGCTGTTATCAAATCCCCCCTCACTCTTCTCTTCTGCAGATTAAATAAGCCCAAATCCCTCAGCCTCTCCTCGTAGGTCATGAGCTCCAGCCCTAAAACCAATCCTTGGGGCATTCTACTTGAAACCAACTGCCAACCAGACATTGAGTTGTTGATCATGACCCATTGGGCCCGACAATCTAACCAGCTTTCTATCCACCGTACAGTCCATTTATCCAATCCATACTTCCTTAATTTGCTGGCAAGAATACTATGGGAGACTGTATCAAAGGCTTTGCTAAAGTCAAGATATATCACATCCACCAACTTTCCCATGTCCACAGAGCCAGTTACCTAATCGTTGAACCTAATCAGTATGGTCAGGCATTACTTGCCCTTGGTGAATCCATGTTGACTATTCCAGATCACTTTCCCCTCTTCCTAGTGCCTCACAATGGTTTCCTGGAGCATCCCCTCCATAATTTTTCCGGAGACTGAGGTAAGGTAAAATGGGCATTACATTTACCTTTTTACAAGCATTCAGGACCTCTCCCAATCTCTACCAATTTTCAGAGATAATGGCCAAAGGCTCTGCAATGACATTTGCCAACTCCCTCAGTACCCTTGGATGCATTAAATCTGGACCCATGGATTTTTGTATGTCTAGCATTTCTAAATTGTTCTTAACCAGTTCTTTCTCCACTGAGGGCTGACCACCTCCTTCCCATAGGCTACGTCTACACTGGCATGATTTTCCGGAAATGCTTAAAACAGAATACTATTCCGTTTTCAGTTTTTCCGGAAAAAGAGCGTCCAGTCATCTTCCGTCGAGGGATCTCCTGGCTGTTCCTCTCCTGAGGCCCGGAAGGACCAAAGGATTGAGGTGACCAGCAACACCACCAATCGTCCTCCCTGCGCCTAGACTATGTTTAATCATCGGTTGTGTGCATCTTGTAACCGTTCTTGCTAGTTTGTTATCTATGTAAATATAGTTTGTGGTTTACATGTTACTGAAAAGTGTCAGCATTTCTTTCTGCACCACAAACCACTGACCACTTACGAAGGGCCCCCCCAGTGATAGAGTACAGATTTCATTCTCCACAGTTTGCCACCATGTTAAATTTAAGTGGCTACTTGGCATCTCACATCATTTCATACATTACCTAGAGTTACACAATACCCAACACAGGAATGAACAGCAAAATAGAGAACTGTTTATTTACGGGGGGGGGGGAGACCTTCAACTGGGACAGGAAGGGGGGGCAGTTACTGGGACGGGCAGCCCCTGCGAGCGCTCCTCCGGGGGCCAGCCTGCCCACGCTGGGCAGACCGCGTTGGGGCAGGCTGCATGAGGAGGTGGCCAGGGGTAGGGGCAGGAACAGGGGCAGGAGCTGGGATGGGAGGGGGCATGAGCTGTGCTACGGGAGGGATGGCGAGGGCCTGGGCTCCGCCCATGCCATAGTGAATCGAATGCACAATATGTGCCGTCAGCGTGTCCATTGTGGTGTGCATCCCTCGGCATTCGTCCAGGAAGGCAGCCCAGCCGTCCTGCCGCCACTGCAGGTCCCCCTGCACCCGCTCCACGATGGAGGCCTGGATTGCCTCCACGGCGTTGACGTGCCGGCGAAGCAGCTGGTCCCTCTGGCGGAGCCTGTGCCTCCGGGGTTGGCCTGCTGGGAGTGCCGCTGCTGCCGCAGTGGAGGGTCTGGTGCTGGGTCCCGCAGCAGGGAACAGAAGAAAGGATGGGTCAGTCAGGCAGGCCGTCCACTGTCCCCACACCGCATGCCCTCCACCCCTGAGCCCAGGTGACCCCACAGTTGTGTGGCTTGGGCGCACTCGGTTCCCCTCTGTAGCCAGACACAAAAACCCCATCTTGTTTTTCCACGAGCCCCATCTTGTTTTTCCACCCCCCAGAGAGCAAGAGAAAGGCAGTCAGCCTTTGATGCCCTGGGAACGCAGGTGTGGTGCCTGTCCCTGACTCTACCATAAACAGAAACCAGACAGTAAATGGGCTAGCTGACGACTGGGAGGCCTCCCGTCGCCGTGATGGCTAGTATCAGTAATTGACACGCCTGCACTGTCTCAGGAGAGGAATCTTCGCCCATCACATACCAGAGGTGCCCATTGTCTGCATCTTCCCAGGTGTGAATTATGCTTTGCACCCTTCGTGGGAAACTTGGCATTCAAAGCCATTTTTCCTGATTGGCCACTTGAGACCAGGAAGAAGCCCATGTGACCCAAGGGGTATAAAGAGGGTTGAGTTGCCCACCCAATTTGAGCTCCAATCACCTACACCTGCTGGCAGGTATTGATTGTCTCCCGAGGTCCGTGGGACGCCCAACCTCGCCCTACTTCTTCCCGAGGGATTGAGAGAAAGACGCTGGCCACGCCAAGTCTGGAACGCAGGGGTGAGAATTGTACCTGCAATGTGTTTTCTTTATGTGTACACTCTAATTGTCTCTCTGTTGTAAAGTTAGTTACTTTATTATAGTTTTCTTAAAGTCAAACTGCTTCATTTCTATTGTAAATCACCTTTGGTAAGGTGATTTAGCTATAAACTTTGGGAACAAGTGGAGTGCCCTCATTCACTTATAAAATATATATATCTATATACACTGAACCAAGTTTCTTTATTTCTTTTCTCTTTCTTTTTCCTATGAATAAGCCAGTGCGTGTCAAGCTTCTGACTTGAACCCGTGCTGCTGTACCCGAACCGAACACAAACAAAAGAACTTCAGCCGGTCATAAAGGGACAGATATAGGGAGAGCTTGGGCGTTTGGATTTGTGTCACACCCAGGTGGCAAAATTCAGTTGGGGCGCTTCTCAGTCTCCCCGAGGCTGCCCGCTGCGAAGGAATTATGAAATTCTAGCAGCTGAAATCTGAAGCGTAATAAGCTCTCCCTGTACACTTATTGGGGCGCCTTTCAACCTCTTCCAGGTTGCCCACTGCAAGGGACCCCGGTCTCAGCAGTTAAAGTCTTAGGCGTATAGTACACACATAGTATAGGAAGAGCTTGGGCGTTTGAATTTGTGTCACACCCAGGTGGCAAAAATTCAGTTGGGGCGCTTCTCAGTCTCCCCGAGGCTGCCCGCTGCGAAGGAATTATGAAATTCTAGCAGCTAAAATCTGAAGCGTAATAAGCTCTTCCTGTACACACTGGGGCATCTGTTAGCCTGTTTGGCTACCCTCTGCGACGGGACCTCGGTCCTAGCAGTAAAGTCACGGACGTTAAACTACTTTTCAGGGTGCCCTCCAGCCTCCTAGGCTGCCTGCTGCAACGAGACTTTGTGTCTCAGCAGTTGAAGACTTGGGTGTAACACACACGCACACACTGCCCTGACCGTCGGCTGACACCCTCCTGCCCCCGTGTTGTATGTTTGCAAGGAGGACCGCCCCTGGAGCAGGGTCCCCCCTCCAGTACTGTAAGCACCGGTCTGTATCCTGGCCCCGTGTAGGGCGGGAGGGTGCTTGTGCTGCATTCACTTGTGGAACTCCCTGCCGGTGGAGACTGTGAAAACCTTTGGGCTAATCACTGGTGTTAGACAGGGAGCGAGATGCATCCCCACACAGTGCCTGGGAGCACATCTGGCAGAGGCAGTCTGGGCTCTCGGATCCCCTCGCATGGGATATCTCCTGGACGGAACCAGAAGAGTGACTGGGTGAGGGGATGTTCCATCCTTGCAGCAACACTCAGGGGCCCTTCCTCCTCCCACTATCCCTCCCGCAAGCCCGGTAGCCCAGGGACATGTGTGGCCACAGTGGGGACTTCCCTCGGGGAGGCAGCCAAGGCACCGGGAGCAGGCGAGGGGCTCGGTGGAGGTCCACGGTCACAGGACCGTGACGCTGCGGTGTACCCAATAGCAGCTGGCTGTGCCTCACAGTGAGGCATGGGACAGTGTGTCGTTCTCCGTGCTGCACCCTTGGCGGAGCTGCAGGCTCTGGGCTGAGTCCCTGGGGCCCTGGCCGGTTCCAGCCAGCATCCACCCTTTCCCCTGGTCCCACCGAATGTGTGTGAGCAGCACGGTCCCAGGCGTGCCCTGCAGCTGCCTGCTGCGGCCACGTGCCGTTTGGTCACCAGGCTGCACGTGCTGCTTGCTGCCTCATGCTATGCAGCGTGCAGCTCACGTGGCCAGAGTGACATGCTCTCCCCCTCCTCCCTCCAGGCACCTGCCCCCCCCGCCCTCTGCCCCCCGCCTGTTGGGAGTGCAAACTGCACAAACTCACCAGTGGGTGTCCCTGCTGCGCCAGTTTCTGCGCCAGCTGCGTGTACAAGTCTGCATTGCGGCGGCGGGACTGCAGGTCATGGAGACCCTCCTCCTCCTGCCAGAGGTCCAGGAGGGTCTCCAGCTCCCTGGGGGTCCAGGATGGGATCCGGCGTTTCCGGCCCCTGGGGGCTTCCTCCCCTGCGGGTGCAGGTGGCTCACCACCCGGAGCTGCCAATCTGGGCTCAGAGGTGGCTGTTGGGCAGCACAGCGCCACGTGGCAGAGCTCAAGCTGAATGCTCTCTGGCAGGCTCGGGTTAGCAGGAAGTCCGGGGCTCCTACGGGGTCTCACGGCGTCCAAAGCGCTTTTTTCCGCGTCTTCTGCTTTTCCGGAAAAGCTGTCTACACTGGCCCTTTTCCGGAAAAGCTTTTCCGGAATAAGGACTTATGCCCGAGCAGGAACAGTGTAGGGTTTCCGGAACAGCGGCTGATTTTGTACAGTACAGCGTTGTTGCTTTTCCGGAAATTCAAGGGGCCAGTGTAGACAGCTCGCAGCTTATTCCAGAAAAGCGGCTGATTTTCCGGAATAAGTAGCCCAGTGTAGACACAGTCATACTATGTTGCCTAGTGCAGTAGTCTGGGAGCTGACTTGTCTGTGAAGACAGAGGCAAAAAAAGCATTGAGAGCTTCAGCTTTTCCCATATCATCTGTCACTAGGTTACCTCCCTCATCCAGTAAGGGCCCCACACTGTCCCTGATCACCCTCTTATTGCTAACATGCCTGTAGAAACCTTTCTTGTTAGCCTTCACATCCCTTGTTAGCTGCAATTCCAATTGCACTTTTGCCTTCCTGATTGCTCCCCTGCATTCTCAAGCAATATATTTATACTCCTCCCTAGTCATCTGTCCAAGTTTCCACTTATAAGCTTCCTTTTTGTGTTTCAGATCACCAAGGATTTTCCCGGTAAGTCGCTCTGGTCACCTACCATACTTGCTTTTCTTACTGCTCATCGGGATGGTTTGTTCCTGTGCCTTCAATAAGGCTTCTTTAATATACCTCTGGTATCCCAAAATAGCTTTGATGTGTAGACATACCCTAAGTTATTTGCAAAACAAACACACACACGTACACAAAACCAAAACTTAAGAGATTTCAGGTGCCTAAGTATCTTCTGGAATCACAGTCAAAGTTGCCATCCCCAGCTCCACAACTGGCACCCTGGTGAGTCAAGCATGGTCAGAAGGCAGCAGGAGGGCCATGAGTAAGATGAAGCCCCCATCTGACAGCATAGAGCTCGCCATGAGCCGCAGGCAAACACTGGCATAAAGGGCAAGTGCTGCTGCAGCAAGGGAGCTGCCAATGCTTCTGCAGAGCAGCTCAAACTGCGGAGGAAGAACCCACTGAAGGGCGAGTGACCTATTCAGGTTTTTTTACCCATTGTTTCATTTCACAATGTGATGCAATTCAAAAACAGCAGCCTGCCTTCTGTGGGTCATATCTTGAGGGAAATATTCAGTCCAGGCGTGGGGAACCTTTTTTGGGTCAGGGGGCACTGACAAGTGTTCCCTCTAAGCTGCACAGCAGCACAGCTTCACAGGTGATTAATCAGCCCTGCCCAGGCAGTCAGCTCCATGTGATGCAGCCGCATTGGTGTAACAGCTCACTGGATTGATCCCAAGAATCTGGAGAGACGTTCTGCTGCACTAGTATGTAGGCATCTAAAAGGCTCGCACACCTTTGACGTTTTGACCAGTGCCCTAAATGACTTTCATTCTGAATATCAAATAAGAGAGAAGACAGATAGAAAAACAATAGATCATGGGTCAAATTTCCTCAAAGCTATCAACATATTTGTCAGCAAAAACCACCAGAATGCTGAAAAAGGCAGCAGTCTGGAACCAGAGGAAGAAACTGATTATGATAATGATGATGATGAAGAAGAAGAAAATGAAGTTGAATTTCACAAAATTGCAGACGTCCTGGACACAAATAATGGCCTTGAGTACCACCTCTTATCTGACAGGTATTTAGCCTGCTCAGCAGAAACTATGGAGCTGTCCATGAGGGTCAACACACCTCTGTCTGCCTCAGTGGTCTGTGAGAGACTCTTCAGTATTGCTCGATGCATATTTTGTCCTAGGAAAGCAAAGTTCAACTCTGATAATTTTGAAAATCAATTGCTTCTAAAGTTGAACAAATGTTTTTGTAATTAATCATTACAATGCTAAAATGCTAAAAATGCATGCTTCTGAATGTGGACAAAATAAATACATTTCTGTAATCTGACTCCATTTAATTTGGTCACTCTTTAGCTTTGTAAATGAAGGCTCTGACTACATTTAAATTCCAGATTTGAAATATAAATGTATAGTATATGTGGGTATATAATATATAATATATATACACACACATATATATATACACATGCACATTTTTTGTGTGTGTGTGTGTGTGTGTGTGTGTGTGTGTGTGTGTGTGTGTGTGTGTGTGTGTGTGTGAAATAATGGTGCCTCTGATAACTCGGATGATTAACCATAGATTTCCATAGAACAGCTAATTTTTACTTCTAGATACTTGAGTAAAATTAAGATGTGATACTTTTGTACTCTTACTCAAAAGGATACTTTGTCTTTTACGTAATTACATTTTTTTTAAAGCAGCAATATTTTTAGTCGAGTAACTTTTTGAGTATGTTTTCCACCACTGTCAGTCCTCACAGCCAGCCAGGAGCTCCTTCATTGCTCCCCCAGTCCCTGCTAGCAAACTGTCTGGCTCAATCCTAGCAGCCTCTTGCTCCTCCTACCCCCCGACTTAGCAGTCTGTTGTGCTGCTGTTCCCTCAGCCAGTCAAGTATGGAGTCATTTTTTCTGCAGCTTCCAACAGCAACTGACTTCTGTTCTGCAACTCCTTTTATTTGGCACTCCTAAGCCATAATTGGCTACTTCCCCTGTAGCCACTCTAGCCTGTTTGGAGGACCTCTCCACTGCTCCTTTCCTGGGATGGGTGTAAAAGACCCCTGAGGTCTCCAGCAGGGGGCCTTTAGGTATAGTCCATCCCATCACAATACTCCAGTCTTCAATTAAAATCTTTTTATTAGAAACATCTCGGTGACGAATCACAAATCCTTGGTTTTGAAAGAAGGGGATCTGTAAAATGAAGATGGACTGTATCCTGGTTGACTATAAAACTGCAATTCAAAGTTACAGCAAACACTTTATGAATATAAATGAAACATCTCCCTTCAACACGCTGTGAACAGTTTTATTTTCACCTGCATCTTTATGAAATGGTTGCCTATGCCAGCCACATACATTTTCTCTAGGAAGACCATGCAGACAGATCAGAAAAGGAATCACACTGGTTTCTCAGTTGCCTCTGAAACCGACAGAGGGTTAACAGATGATCGAAAAAGACTTTTCAAATGGGATTTTAAACTTATTTTTTTCTTCCAACAGAGATTCATGAGTTCAATCCCACTTCCATTGACGTCAATAACAAAACTGCTGTTGATTTCAATGGGGGAAAAGGATTGGGTCCTTTATTTGCTATTTTGGCACTTTTCAGAATCCTATATTTTTTTATTAAAAAGAAATAAATCCCTATCTGCATTTAATCACACAACTAGCATGAAAATGAACTCAATGAATAAAAATGTCAGGAGTGGGAAATGATAGGGTTCTCTCTTAGCCAAGATTTCTGTCTAAAATTAGCTTGCTTTTTCGATTTATTGCTGTTATTAAGTGAATGTCCTTCTGACAATAAAGCAGTGCTTCTTGGATTTAGGCAGTGTTGTGAAGAACATGATAAAGTGCTCTATGATGTATGACTTTGATTGACTCAAGGGACCTTACTGTTTCGGTGCTGTGGTCTGTTCTTTGTTCACCAGACGAAGACTTTGTGTTCACTTAATACGCAGTTCAGGACCAAAACTTGGAGAAGGATGTGTGTAAAGATATAGAGTACCTTGTTTCTGCCATGCTAACATGATGAATTATAGTGTATTAAGGAAGTGTTGACACATGTGGGAATAGGTTCTTGACATGCTTGCCAGTAATTAAGGCACATTGTATGTAAAGTCACCAAAAAAAATTGGAGGCTTGATTTTTTTGTTATAGGATAGTTTGCCAAGTAGCGTTATTCATAATCTTGATGGAAAATACTTGTATCTTCAAAATCTTCGTGGTTCACACAGGCAACAGGGAGAGAGATTCATTAATATGAAAACTTTAAATGTTTCCTGTGGCCAGATAGGTAATGGTTTCCTGCTGGAGAGGAAATACTGTATTGAGTCCAAAGCTTAACTGATAAATCACCTGAACATAACCACTATGATCACAAAGACTGATGAACTGTTACTCAAATGTGAGGGAGTTTGCCTTAACTTCTGAGTGCCCTAAGTACACCTGAGATTTGTTCTCCACCTGTGCCACCCTAAGTCCTCACTACCATCATCACTGGAAAGAAAAGCCATGTATATAAATTCCCTATGCCAAGATTCTCAGGTCCACTACAAACAGCAAATGCTCCAAGACCTGGCTTCTTTGCCTGGAATAGAAAATTGCTGCCAAAGAGTTCTGCTTCCCAGTCCAGATCACAGCTGGGATCAACTGCATTTACAATTTGTAGCCCAAGCTTCAGATATACACCATCCTTAACATCAGTCCAGCAAGTTGCCTTTGCTTCCAGGCAAGCACTATACACCCAGCACCCTGCAGAATTGACAAACCAGCAAGACTCAGGTTGGATTAACATAACACACATTTTGGTTACCTTCCCAGTTGTTCATAAAGAGCTAGGGATCCTGTTGTAATTCAGAAGAGCTATTTCTTCTGTATTCTTGGGTTATTAATTTTCATATCCTCTTCTTTTGAGATCCTTTCAAAAACATACACAAAAAGTAACATATCATAAGACATCTGAACCAGTTCTATACCAACCAAAGTTCTAGACATGAACATTTTCTCGACAGTTTTTATCTACAGCATAAATAGAACAAAATGTTTATATGCTTCGTGCTGGTGATTGCTCTTTCAATTTGTGAATTATTTTAACTGGAGCTAGACAACCATTATCCAAATGGCAAATAGAGGATTTAGTATTTGTCTCAAATTTACAATGAACCATAGATTCATAGCCACAACTGATGGAAAAAAGCTCATAGGTCACCTAGCTATTAAGACATTTTGTATGAATACATGAGTATCCCTCAACATAAAAGGACCAAATGGGATTGCACATGGTATAAATGCTTAATATAGTTCTCCATGTTGATCTACTCAAATGACACTCAGATCAATGGAAAAAGCGCTATGGAAAAGAGGTGACAGTCTATGGTAGGCTGTCTTGCATCACAAAAGGCAATGAATCTATACTAATTGCACAGGATTGCCAAGGACAGGTGATGTTCCATGATTAGAAATAATCCCCTCTTTTGAACTGGGCAGGCCCCTCATGCGTGGGCAGGCAGCCTGCCTGAGAATTTACTGACATTGGCCACTAGTCCTCACTGTTCTGTTGAGAAAGATGGATATATAGACTCAGAGCACAAGGCCTGATTGCCCTGTCTTCCTGAGGCAAATGTGCTGATTAGAGCTACTGAGCCATACTACCCTGCTAAGAAGGGTGACTCTGTTGTCACTGGCCCGTTTAGCTGCATAGCCCTGTCTCTTTAGTGCTAACTTATTGATTGTAGCCACTTGCCTGCCTACTGCCCTGCTTACTGGGGTCAATTTATTGACACTGGCCAATGGGTTGCTCTCCCCTGCTAAGAAGGGTGAGTATATAGATTGTGATCTGTAGTATGATGGGGCATACTCACCCCACATTGGATGGAGGTTTCCCCAACCCTGTCACAGTTATCAAAATGGTTCAGTATGAAATGTTATTTTGAATTTTTTTTCAAAAACTGTTTAATTTCAAAATGTTTATTTGGCCTGGTGGGAAAAAAATCCCAGTCCTTCCCATCTTTCTTCTCTCACCCCTTAGCCCCCAGGAAAAAGAGTTTGTTTCTTAAAGTGAGGGAACAAACCCCAGACTTTTAAATTATTTTTTTCATTATTTTTGTAAAACTCTTTATATTATTGTTGTCACTTCTATGGGCATGAAAAAACTGTTTATTTATTAAAAATTCTTCATTTGGATTTTTATGAGTTCTGCTTAATAAGTTTCTAAAATGGATTAGACATTCATATGAATGATGAATAGTTGAAATAAAAATATATAAAGGCTATAAACCCATTGAATCGGATTACAAACAAACCATTTTCTGCCTGGGTGGAAACAAAACTTAGACAATGGGCAGTTTGTTCAATAATGCCTATTCGTTATTTTTTTTTGTGTGTTCATGCCTCTGAAACAGTGGTGTTGCGTTAACAGAGACACTAGGATACTGATATAGGTGAACTATTGGTCTGATCCAGTATAACAATTCCCACATTCCTGCTAGATACTAAAATGCTTAAGAAATTGAGCTTGAGCTTGTAACTGGCCCAGCTGTGAAGATAAGTGAGAAGGGCAGTCATCCCAGGAGACAGTGTGAGATAGCAGGAAGCCTAGCCCTAATCTGAGCCAACACTGAAAGTCTCAGTTCAGACGATGGCGATGTGCTTCGAGCAAGGCCATCTGTTGCCTAGACAGTGGGCACTTTCCTGCAGAGGCATGGATGTCCCAGGGGAGCTTCACTACCCCCACATCCCAGGGACAAGCAGGCCTGGGAAGCTCCTGGCCAGGCCAGCAGCCTATGGGCAGGAGGGGGGACGAGGTAGCTCAGCTTCCCTCTGTGCCACACACATGCCAGGTATGGCAATGGTGGCATCCCGCAGAGATAGAATATCTATCCCTGCCCACTGAAGGAGAGGGGGGAGGGTGTTGGGGGAGGTGTGTATGAGTGGCAGATGCTGCTTGCCAGGGAGGGTGCTATAGGGGTCCTCTTCTCTTCCTTCCCTCAGCAGGTTCCCATGCAGGGGATCGGTGTCCTCTGCCTCACCGGGCTTGACCAGGAACGGCTACTGCCCAAGAGTGCAGGCACGACCCTGTGCCTTGTCTGGCACTGGTCTGTGTTTCCAAGACCCCAGCCTTCCCAATGGTGGCTTGTCATGAGAAGATGTCCCACTGCGGAGTCCGGAGTAAGGCAGGCCTCTCCAGGAATCTTGTGAGAAGGAGCGATGGGTTTCTGTGTGACAGCCTCATGTGGCTGGGTACTCCAGACTGGAGCTCCACGTGCACTCTCATGCACAGGCTGTTGTGAGAGCCCCAAGACAAAAAGGCCAAGCAAGGAGCTTGCAGCCCCTTGGAGCCCGCTGTCGTCGTCGTCCCCCCCCCCCCCCCCGTCCCCCATGTGTAGATAGGGAATGTTCTAGAACTTCCCTGGCCTCATCTGAGCCCTGGGAGACATCCTGGGAGGGGGGTACTGGCTCCAGGGAGATGACTACCTCCTGGCTGGTGGGCATGGTGTCATTGCTGGCCTTCTCTTCATCATCCTGGTCCACAGCCCCACCCTCCTGGAGGCTGATGATAAATGTGTCCAGGCCAAAGTCCAGGGATGCCATCTAGCTGCTGGTAATACCAGCAGGTCTGGGGTGCCACTCCAAAGCGGGAAGTTTGTTCCTTGGCCTCGGTGTAGGCAGTCCTCAGTTATTTGATTTTCAGCCACATGGTCCAGGGTACAGGTGTGCCCCTTCTGGGCTAGGTTTCTGGCCCTCCGGCCATAGGTGTCCGTATTGTGGGCACCTGGTATGGAGATCCTGGATCTCATAGAGGTGTGGGGCGAGGAGGCAAACCACCAGTCTAGGGTGGTGCCCTCAATTGCCCCTGGATGGGGCGTCCAAGCTGGCTGCCGGCATGCTTGCAACCATGGGGGGCTCGGAGAAAGTGCAGGCCTCTGCTATATCAGCAGGGAAGGCAGAGCAGGGTGCTGCTGTATGGCACAGTGGTAGCAGGGCTCACGTCATGGCACAAGCCCCTTCCCTTCTGCCTGCAGCTTTAAACCCTGCATGAGAAGGGAAGATATAGAGTTTGAGGGGTATGGACAGAGTGGCCACCAGGGCAGCTAAGAGAAGCCCTGGAGGCCAATTATTTCAAAATAAGCATAGCTGAGTTTCCACATTCACCCTATTTCGAAACAGCAATTTTGAAATAGGCATTATTCCTTATAGAATGAGGGGTTATTATTTTGCTATAGCAAGCCCGTTCCTTTGAAATAATTTTGAAATAATGTGCTTGCTGTTCGGACGCTCGCCTTGTTATTTCAAAATAACTCTGTAGCATAGACATGCCCTTAGAGACTAACAAATATATTAGGTCTTGAGTTTTTGTGGGTAAAACCCACTTCATCAGGTGAGTACTGAATTGCATGTTCCGAGGAACAAAACACAAAGGCTACGTCTAGACTGGCATGATTTTCCGCAAATGCTTTTAACTGAAAAGTTTTCTGTTAAAAGCATTTGCGGAAAAGCACGTCTAGATTGGCACGGACGCTTTTCCGCAAAAAAGCCCCTATCGCCATTGTCGCGATCAGGCCTTTTTTGCGCAAAACAAATCTGAGCTGTCTTCACTGGCCCTTTTGCGCAAAAGCTTTGCGCAAAAGGACTTTTGCCCGAACGGGAGCAGCATAGTATTTCCGCAAGAAGCACTGATTTCAGACAGTAGAAGTCAGGGTATGTCTACACTACAGCGCTAATTCAAACTAAGCTAATTCGAACTAATGGATCCAGACTAAAAAACTAGTTCGAATTAGCGTTTTGCTAATTCGAACTAGCATGTCCACATTAAGTGGACCCTGAACCAGGGTTAAGGATGGCCGGAAGCAGTGCCGGCAGGGCATCAGATGAGGACTTAGCGCGTGGAGCTGCTACCTCAGGCTAGCCGAGGGCTGTGCTTAAAGGGACCCGACCCCCACCCCAGACAGACAGTTCTCAGGGGTGCCCCGCTTGCAAAGCAGTCCTGGCTTGGATTGCCTGGAGTACCCACATTGGGCACATCACAGCACTCAGCCATCAGACCGGCTGCACTTGCCGCAGGCTGCCCTCTGGGGAGAGGGGGCAATTGGGGGGCTGCAGGAGAGCTTCCACCCCCAGAAGCCTGCAGAGCCAGCCCAGTCCTCCCCATCGGGGGCCCGTACCCCATTTCTCCCTCACCTCCTTCCACTTACCCCTCTCTAGCCCCCCTTCCTGATGTACTAAATAAAGGACAATTGTGTTCAAAAATAGAATCTCTCTTTATTGAACAAAACTGGGGGAGGCTGGGAAAAGGAGGTGGGAGAGGGGAAGAGAGAGGGTGGGAGAGGGGAGGGCAACTACAATGATGAGGGGTTTGGAACAGGTCCCATATGAAGAGAGCCTAAAGAAACTGGGACTTTTCAGCCTAGAAAAGAGGAGATGGAGGGGGGATATGATAGAGGTCTATAAAAGCATGAGTGGGGTGGAGAGGGTGCATCAAGAAAAGTTCTTCATTAGTTCTCATAATAGAAGGACTAGAGGACACCAAAGGAAAGGAATGGGTAGCAGGCTTCAAAGTAGTAACAGAAAGTTCTTCTTCACAAAACAGAGTCAACCTGTGGAACTCCTTGCTGCAGGAGGCTGTGAAGGCTACAACTAGAACAGAGTTTAAAGGGAAGTGAGATCAAGTCATGGAGGTTGGGTCCATGGAGTGGTATTAGCCAGGGGGTAGGAGTGGTGTCCCTGCCCGAAGTTTGTGGAGGGCTGGAGAGGGATGGCACGAGACAAATGACTTGGTCACTGTCTTCGGTCCATCCCCTCCAGGGTCCCTAGGGTTGGCCGCTGTCGGCAGACAGGCTACTGGGCTAGATGGACCTTTGGTCTGACCCAGTACGGCCATTGTAAGCTTAGGGCTCAGGGTCAGGGGTCTCAGTGGACCCCCTTGATTTTCATGCACACCTGCTCCTGGGTGGCCAGGCTGGCAGCTCTCCTGCCCTAGACGGCCACTTTCCTTTGCCTAGTGCAGAGGTTGGGGACGAGGTCCCCGATGTCCGCACTAGACCAGGTGGGTGCCCGCCTCTTGCGGTCCCGGGCAAGCTCCCGGTAGCCGCCAGCCTGGTCCCGGGAAGAGAGGGAGGGCTGGGGGCATCGGGTGGGTGGCTCGAGCCATGCCAGGTGCAGGGTCTGCTGGCTGGGTGCTGGCAGGCTTGCACCTGGCACGGGCACCGTAGCCAGCCCGTGCCCCTTTAAGGGCTCCGGGGCCGGGAGGGGGGCAGTAGAGTTTCCCTGGTGGTGCCCAGAGTGGCCACCAGGGAAAGCTGGGGAGGGTTAGCCTCCCACTAGTTCGAATTAAGGGGCTACACACCCTTAATTCGAACTAGTAAGTTCGAACTAGACTTAGTCCTTGTAGAATGAGGTTTACCTAGTTTGAACTAAGCGCTCCGGCCTTTTTCTGTAGCCATATTTTAAGACCAAAAAGCCTCCAAATGCATTTTCTTAAAGGGGCAGAGCTTTTGTTTGTTTGTTTTTGCTCGCCCAAAAGCGACTGGGGGCTCATATCTTTGCCCAGAATGGGTTGGCCACCCTTGGACTAAACTCTTAAAACTCGTAACCTATTCTGAATACATTAGAGATCCCATCCCATCTACTTCCTCAAAATATAGGCCAGTTAACTGAATTATCTTATTTTTGCCCACTTTTATTCTGCCCTATTGATCTCCTTCATTACAAACCATATTTTCAAACTAATTTACAGTCCCTGGCATGATAAATGTATCTCTTCTTATCTGCGATCAGACTCTTGCTTACATATGTTGTAGTCAGAGTTCTAACAGATGAGATCTTCTAACGCTTATCTACCATGTGGAACTTATCATACATACTCCCCTACTGCTGAGTGAGATTGGAAGAATGCGGAAATTGCAGAATTACACTGTTTGCAGGGATGTGCAGCATCGTGGCAGTTGTTAATTTGGTAATCTCCAATAATGACGTCCAGATCCCTCTTGTTTGTTATAGTAGAGGGAAAACCTCAGCCTCATCATTTTAACTGTAATAATTAATATAGAGCTTATTCAAGAAGTTGAGAATGGTCAACAACTCTCTTAAAATATCCTCTTCATGGGAAAATTGGCTGTTTAATGAGCTGAGATTTAGGAGAATAGTATCAATGATTCTTTGCAAAGGAAGGCTGTTAAAGTAGATGTGTTATAGACAGGATATTTAACATTCACTGCAGTCAAAAGTGGTTTGTAGCAGTGGTTGTTTTGCTGTGCAATAGACACAGAGCTCTTATTATGCTCCCAGCCTCAACTATTTCTACATTGCAATTCTGAATACTCTATCTTGGTAGTCTATCTTGGGATCCTTCCACCTATTTAAAAGAAAAGCATTCTGCTTTTTGAACATTTAAGCATTAGAAAAAAACAACTTGATCAGTGTCAAGAATAAGAAAGTTTTCTAATTAAATTGAGGTTGCATCTAAGCATCCAACCACCTAACATATACTCCCTGCTTAGAACACTGAGGTTATAAATAAGATAAAGTACTATAAGATTGATTCAAATCTCAATTACAGCCAATTTTACACTGGTTTAATTCCAATGACTTAAATTTAATTACTCCCGATTTACATCAGTGTAAGTCAGATGATAACCAGGATAAATTGGGATGGTAAAATATGCAATGATTCAAACAAAGAATATCTATGCTCTTTATTTAGAAAAAAAGCCAAGTGACCTATTCACCACTTACAGTGACAATGAAATACTTTTTATTCTAAAGGTGGCCCTAATCATCTCTGATTCTAGGATTTTAAATAAAAACTGCTAAAGTTAAATGAGATCATCTCATCTGAAGAAGTGGGTTTTGCACATACTATAAAGCACATACTATATATATATATTTGTTAGTCTCTAAGGGCATGTCTACACTAGGAAATTATTTCAAAATAACTGAATTTGAAATAATAACTCCCAAAATAACAAAATCAAAATAACATGTTCCCACTATGGGGAAGCCTCGAAATTACTCCAAGGCAGGCTCTGTTATTGTGGGCGCACCACCTCAACTTAGAGCCCCAGGAAGCACTCAGAAGTAATTACTTCAAATTACTTTGGGGAGTAGTTATTTTAAAATAGCAGCAGTGGAGCACCCACACTAATGCTATTTCAAAATAACTTTTAAAATAGGCTTATTCCCCAAGGAAAGTAGAAGTACAGATTTCTAAATAACCAGCCTGTTATTTCAAAATACTTATTATTTTGAAATAAAGGGGGAGGGTATTTTGAAATACCTCCCTAGTGTAAAACAGGGCTAAGGCGCCACAGCACTACTCATTTTTAAAGTTATAAACTAACACAGGTACCCCTCAGAGACATTTAAAAATCTACTACTGTGTTGAAGTTAAAGCATTTGATTTTACACTGCACAAAACTCTGATTAAAAAATGTAATGTAACATTCATCGAATACTGACTAACTGATAAGATCTCAAAAGTAACGGTGAGTGAGGCATCACCTTACTGTGGGGACATCTTCAGTGGGGCCCCTAGAAGGATTTGTCTTGACCAAAGGCTATTCCATGTCTTTATCAGTGATGGACAGGAGAAATGTAAAGTTGCTGCTAATAAAGTTTGTGGATGATACACAAAAAGATGGAGTGGTGCATAATGAGAAAGACAAGTCAGTTCTACAGAGCAACCTGGGCTCACCTGTAGTTAAATGTAAAGTCATGTATCTAGAAACCAAGAATGTAGCTCACCTGTATAGGATGGGGAGCTGTATTTTGGAAAGCAGTGACTCAGAAAAGAATTTAGGTATCATGGATGATAACCAGCTAAACTGAATATGAGCTCCCAGCATGATATGGCAGCTGAGAGAGCAAATGCATTCCTTGGCTTTATAAGCAGGGGAATATCAAGTAGAAGTAAGGAGGTGTGGTTACTACTAAATATGGGTATGTCTACACTACCCTCCTAGTTCGAACTAGGAGGGTAATGTAGGCATACCGCACTTGCAAATGAAGCCCGGGATTTGAATTTCCCGGGCTTCATTTGCATAAGCGGGGAGCCGCCATTTTTAAAACCCCACTGGTTCGAACCCCGTGCAGCGCGGCTACACGGGGCTCGAACTAGGTAGTTCGGACTAGGCTTCCTATTCCGAACTACCGGTACACCTCGTAGCCACGCTGCACGGGGTTCGAACCAGCGGGGTTTTAAAAATGGCGGCTCCCCGCTTATGCAAATGAAGCCCGGGAAATTCAAATCCTGGGCTTCATTTGCAAGTGCGGTATGCCTACATTACCCCGCTAGTTCGAACTAGCGGGGTAGTGTAGACATACCCTAAGGCATTAGTGAGAACATTAGTGGAATAGTATCCAGCCCTGGTGTGCACATTTAAATAGGATGTTGACAAATGGGAAAAGATTCAGAAAATTGCTAGAAGAAACATCCTAGGTCAGGAAAACCTTCCTTATAGTGAGGGCTAAAGAGCTCAGTCTATTTCTTCAATCCAAGAAAAGGTGACATGTAGCGGCTTCAAATGGTTCCTCCCTGTTTGCATCACAGGGAGGCCACTCTCTGAGAGCCAATCAACTAGGGATTATCATCTGTAGCCAGCCCTCTAGCAGAGACGGGCAGCAACACAATCAGGCTCAACCCATTGGGCTGGGCTGAGCTATATCAAGCAGTCTGTGGCTTATCTGGCTGGGACAGATAGCAAACAAATGCCCCCTGCCTGACCTAAGGTGGGTAGGCTGCCACTCCATGGGTGGAATTGGCAGCTGGGGGTAGGGACACCCAGGCCCACCCTGCTCCACCAGCACCCCAACAGTGGTGGGATTCCCTGCCACTGAGTCAGTGGGGCTACATCTACACTGCACAGTTACTGCAGAATTAGCTATTCCTGAATAGTTATTCCGAAATAGCTTATTTCGAAATAGAACGTCTACACTGCAGGGAAGTCTCAAAACCAGTCCAAGGCAGGCTCCCTTAATGTAGCTATGCTATCTCAATTTAGAGCCCCAGAAGGAATAACTTACAATGGATCTGGTGTGGGGCTATTTTGAAATAGCAGAAGTGGAGCACCTACGCACGCCTTATTTTGAAATAGCTATTTTGGAATAGGCATTATTCTTTGTAGAATGAGGTTTACAGAAGTCAGAATAAGCCGTCCGTTATTTCGAAATAATTTTGAAATAACAGAATTGCTGTGTAGATGCTCACATAGTTATTTCGGAATAACAGCCATTATTCCAAAATAACTTTGCTATGTAGACACACCGTGGGTGGCCTGTTGAAACATACCAACTGTGGCTTCAGCAAACATAATTGGACTAATGTCCGGTTTCCCTGGGCTACTTCCGACTCTACCTGTTCATAGGCTTTGACACTCACAAGCCCTCAGGCTCCTGATGTACTCAGCAGCCAGCAGCTCCAGCAACATCTTGAGGTATTCAAACAATAGCAGCTCTTCCAGATATTCACTTGGTGGTAACTCCTCTAAATATAGCTCTAAAGGCAAAGGTTGATACTACTCAGTCCCTGGTTCAGGAGTGAAAAGGAAGTCAAACACTCCCACTGCTTCCCTGTCTCGCCCTAGACTGAGCTCGAGGCCCCACCTCTTATCTTCCTGCTCTGCCCCTCCACTTCCAGCACAAGGTGCAGGCCTGGCCTGGTTCCACCCACCACAAGGTAAAGAGTGTCTCCTCCCTATCTGTGTGAGAGGGAGGTCACTCTACCTCGCTACATGAAGGGATTTGTTCCATAGTTGATAAATGAGCTTGTGAGGAATACTCTGTCAGAATAACTTTGAAGAAAAAGACAGTTTCTGCAAAATTTAAATCTTTGTGGGATTTTGCCAGAAATGTCTCTCCCCCCCCCCCCCCCTTCAGGAAACTCAAGAAGAAATACTTTTGAATCAGTTTCTAGTTGAACTGACCCAAAATGTTTTGGTTTGAATCAATCTAACAAAACATTTGTCAGCAACCAGGACGTGGGTGGTTGTGTCTAGTGGTTGGAGCAGGAGCCAGGCCCTGTGATCAGTGCAGGCATCGGTAACTGGGAATCTGAGGCAAAGATCAGAACTGGAGTTGGAGGAAGGGTCTGTGCCAGAGTCAGAAGCCAGAAACCAGAGCACAGGTTCAGAATCCATTTAGCTGACAATTAGGAAGTTTTTCCAAAGTCCAACCTAAACCACTTTTGCTGTAATGTAAGCCCATTGCTTCTTGTCCTATCTTCATAATTTAAAAAGGACAGTTCCCACCCCCTCCCCCTTTGTAACAATCATTTATGTACTTGAAAACTGTTATCACATCCCCCCTCAGTCTGCTTTTTTCCAGATTAAAGAAACCTAATTCTTTCAAATCTTCCCTCATAAACCATGTTTTCTAGACCTTTAATTATTTCCGTTGTTCTGCTCTGGACTTTCTCCAGTTTGTTCACATCTTTCCTGAAATGTGGCACCCAGAACTGGGCATAATACTTCAGGTGACAGCTAATCAGCACAGTGTAAAGCAGAAAAATTACTTCTCATTTCTTGCTTACAATACTTCTGATAATTAATCACAGAAGGTTGTTTGCTTTTTTGCGACAGTGTCACACTATTAACTCATAGTTTGTGGTCCACTTTGACCCATAGATCCCTATCCACAGTACTCCTTCCAAAACAGTCATTTCCCACTTTGTATGTGTGCTACTGATTGTTCCTTCCTAAATGGAATATTTTGCATTTGTCCTTATTGAGTTTAATTTGGACCATTTCTCTGGTTTTTCCAGATCATTTTGAATTTTAACCCTGTACTCCAAAGCACTTGCAACCCCTCCCACCTTGGGATTGTCTGCAAACTTTATTAATGTACTCTCTATGCCATTATCTAAATCATTGATGAAAATATAGTCATATAGGCCATGTCTACACTAGGAGATTATTTTGAATTTACTAGGGTTGACTTCTGGGCACCCAATATTACAAATTCAAAGTTTCATGTCCTCATTATGGGGACGAATCGAATATAGTCCAAGCAGGCTCCATTAACATGGACGTGCTACCTCAGACTCAGAGCCCCAGGAAGCATTCTGGAGAGCTGCAGGAGGTCACCAAGAGGCCAATTAGTTTGAATTAGCGGCAGCAGAGAATCCACACTAATATTATTTTGGACTTACAAGTTCGGGAATAGCATTATTCCTCCTGAAAAGCAGGACTACAGAGTTTGAATTCCATGACCCCTTATTCCAGAATAGTGGTGTTATCTGGGGGGGAGGCTAATTTTGGACTAAGGTCCTACTGTAGACCAGGCCATAGATATGGAGATAAAGCCAGGCCAGGGAGTCTGGATCATAGGGATGAATGGAGACATCAGCCAACAAACAATTGACTTATAAGAAAGCATTTTGGGTCAGTTCAAGAAATCAAATCAAAGCACTTGTAGTTCTGAAATGTCAAAATATCTTGTTGCAATAAAAAGACGTCAAAATATTGTGTTCTTATATTCCTGAACTGAAATGCTTTTGAATTTCTGTTTTGTGCAAATTTTTGAAATTTCAACTTTACATCATGATTTGGGACAAAAACAAATGTTGCAGTTTTAGAACTTCCTGCAAGAGGAAAATTGCTCCAGTCTAAGTTACCTAGAAGGGTACACAATTTCTGATACTAAAGGGCTGTTTGATTTAGCAGATCTAACATCCAATTGCTGGAAGCTAAAACTACACAAATTCAGACTAATGAGAGTAATTAATCACTCTGCAAATTAGGGATGTGGTGTATATTCCGTCCATGGACATCTTTAAATCAAAACTGAATATCTTCATAAAAGATACGTTCTGCTAACTCAGAAATTAGTTATTCAGGAACCACTTGGTAACAATATGTGTTAAGAAAGAGGTCAGACTAGATGATGATGACAATCCCTTCAGATCATTAAATCTATAAATCCATGACTAAGTGTATCAAGGAGAGAAATTACTGAAGTTCCACTATCTTTAGGGTCAGGGAGAAGGAGTGTTACCTTCCATCATTAATATATTGCATTGCCCAGTGCTGCACACCTAGAATGCAACTTCACGGTAATAAAAAGCTTCATGGTTGTAGCCTATAATTGCTCTGTGGTTTGAGGGCAGAGTTATTGGACACAGTCCCATTGAAAGTAGTCATCTTAACCAATGCTTGCCTTTTCATTCCAGTGATATGACCAAGCACTCTCCATTACACAATTATTTTTCCTTTTATTTCTCCATTCCTAGACTCTGGAATAAATCAAAAACGCATCACCCATTCTTGTTTCTGTTTCCAAGACAGAATAGTAAGGTAAGTATTCTATACAACTGCTTGGTAGAGTTAAAATAAAATGGTTGCTGGCACAATAATTTTTAAACAGTATCAATGTAACCATATCACGTGGATAGCAGTGACTCTTTCTTAATGATGGCAGAAAAGAGTACTCTGACACAGTATACTGAGACAAGAGCATCTAATACAGCTGGATACGTTAGCCAAAAATTAGTCTCCCAGGAACAAAAAAACTTTTTTTAATAATACTAGGAGGCAGTGCCCCCTGCTCACTACACTCACCAACCCCCATCTCTGGTGATAGGCAGCCCCAGCTTTCCCCACCAGCTGCTGGAGAGGGCCAGGCCAAGGCGTGGCATCCCTGGCCTGCCCCAACTCTCTCTCCCTGGCTGCCAGGTCCCACCCCCCAGCCAGGCCAGCCCCGGCTCTTCCCCCCGCCAGCTGCTGGGGGGGTTGGGCCCAGCTGAAGTTGCGGCTGGCCCAGCTCTCCCCCTCTTACTCCTCCCGGTGACTGGGGGCCAGGCAAAGGCTGCAGCTAGACTGGCTCACTCCCTCTCCCCAGTCCCTGCACTCTCCCCCCAAGCTGCCAGTAGGGCAGTTCCCAAGGCCCTTCGCTGGGCCCCACGATCTCTCCCCCTGGCCACCAGGAGGGTGGTGGGGGCCAAGGCCCAGGCCAGAGGACTGCAATTTAAAACTCTGGCAGCTGCCTGCCACGTGGTGGCTGCTGAACGTTCAGCCAGCCCCGGCCCTGGCTCAGGGGTTGGGGTGTCCCCCAGTCTGAGCCCCCCTCCCCCAGTGGGCCACTCTGCCAGCCCCAACCACTCCCTTGCTGCTGCCAGAGCCCTGTAATTTTCCACCTCCCTCCACAAGCCCACCAGCAGCAGCAGCTTGCCTTCAGTGCTGCTGCACGGGAGTCAGAGGTTGCCAATCCCTGCTGCGTTAACAGGGGAAGGAGGGAGGGAGGAAGGAAGGGAGGAGGTGGGGTGGCTGAGGGGAGAGGGGCTGTGGGTCGCAGAGTGACGTGATTACATCACTCTGTCATCCCGCAGAAAAAACTTTTATAGATAGATAGCTAGCTAGCTAGATAGATAGACTGACTTTGTTGAGGTTAATAATACTGGACTTTATGGACAAAAAGAAGTGGGTGTATGCCAGGTTGAAGAATGCACCCTGTGAATGAAACGGAAATGGATAACTGCACATTTTCACTGCACAAGTTATTATTTTCCTTTTACTCTGCTAAACTTAAATTTTTCATTGTTGCCAAGAGCATATATTTCTTCATGCTACATGCTTGGGCATATCCCATTATGCTAACAGAAATGACTCCACATTCAGAAAGCTACCGTATAACATTTCACATGACAAAGTATTCAAGATGAGAAATATACTTTCAGCAATACAGTAGGGGCTAATTAAGGTTTCACAATATATATAATTCCAGCAGGGGCCAGCTTCATTGTAAGTTTTCCCTCGCCTCTTGCCAACCAGCAAAATATTAAAAGAACAGCAGCACGCTGCTCCATTAAACTGAATGATGGCAAAGAAATGTCAGAAAACACTGTTCTGTAAATCTTTCTTTCCACATATATCTGCTCATAGGACAGGGCTCAAATTTCTCTCCCTCTCTCTCGCACGCGCGTACACACACACACAACATTTGAAGTGTATTATTTACAGGATTTTGAAGATATGCTAAAAAAGTCAGCAATGCAGGTGCCTGCCTCTGAAGGTGATAGCACAACTAAGAAACAAGAAGAAGGTAAAAGTGGGAGCATGCCAACAAGAGAAATACAACATGTATTTTTTCCTAGTTAAACCCATAATCAACTTTTATTATTCAGAGCAATTTAACTATAGTGAATAATGAATTCTCACAACTATTTAATCTTTCCCCCCCTGTGCATAGCACTGTCCCCAGCTTAAAGAGGGGGAAAATGAGGCAGAGAGGTTAATGCATCCAAGGCTTTAGAGAAAGTGTATTTCTGCACTACAATGTAAATCTAGGATTAGTGGGAGTTGAGCACATGGACACTGGATTTGCAAGCCCAGGGCTTGGGAGTCCCAACTGCATATTGACCCTAAATTTAGTGTTTGTGAGTTCAGGTCCACAGCAAGGCTCCAGTATCCACACTGCAGACATGAGTCCAATTAGATGTGAGTCTGATCAACCATACCCCAGATTTCCTAGAGTTCTCCCAAAATGTGGCTACTCTAGCCTCTAGTTTGTGATAAAATGTGGGAAAACTTGACTGTCCACCCTACACAATGCAGGAAGAAGTCACAACCAGCATAGTTCCCACCAGATTCTGCCAAGCTTTCTTTGAATCTGCATGATCTCATGGAGAAGTCAGCATCTGAGGACCTTCTCTGGCTCCCATGAGATATTGATAGACATTTTGATGGCATTTTCTGACCCACCATAGGCAGCTGACACAGTTAACCATGGAGCAGGAGGAGGATTCCAATATGGAGGACTCAAATTGGCTGATGCTGCTCATGCCTCCACGTAGTCAATGAAATCACGCAGCCCCCTTTCTTGCATTCCAGTTCTCTGGGTCCTAATCAGCACCTGGGTGCAGCAATGTGAAGAGTTATTTAAAAAGTTTTCTCGCTATATAAAATTTTCATCTGAACCCCAAGGGTCAGCCACATTTCTAGATCAATACTAGGTAGGTTCTTAATCAAAATACCACATTGCAAGCCAATTCTTTAGCATCTAAAACAAAACTTTTATTATAAAGGAATAAAAGAACAGAAGAGAGTTGTTCAGTGGTAAAGCAGCCACATACATACAAAGTCTTCAAAGTCCATATATCAGGTTCTTAGCAATAGTGGTGAGTTTGCTGGCTTGAAAGTCCCTCTGGAAAACGTCCAAAAGCCTGGATTGGACATTCAGCCCTTTGTTCAGAGCGTCAGTTTGTAGAAAAGTTATTCCCAAGGTAAGAAGCAAGGATGAAAACAAAATAATGCAGCTGTCCTTTATAGTTCTTTTGCCATGTATCTGGTACTTCCTTTGTTCTGAACACAAACTCATAGCACATGGAATGGAAAAACTTTGTGGTCTCCCATTTGTAGGCATATCCCTACTAATCCTGCTGACTCATAAAGTGTATCCCTGACTTTTCAAAGAGTGTATTGTACAGTTGATGACCAGTGTTCCTTCTAAGCTGTGATACAGCACAGTTTCACAGGAGCCCTGCATGGAGCCCTGAGCCTCTGACTGGGTGGGGCTGATTAATCACCTGTGAAGTTGTGCTGCTGTGCAGTTTAGAGGGAACACTGCTGATGACTCTTGAAGGGCCATCAAACAGGCTAGGCACTGCTGATGCCAATCTGGTGGTATCACCAGAAATACAGCAAAATTTGGAAATACAGCTAAAAATTGCCAAAGGAGATAAAAACATATAAGCAAGACTCTTTTACTTAGCCAATCATAACATTTTTGCAGATACCTCACATGACATATCTGATCAGAATCCTTGCAATGTTATAATACTAATATCAACAGTATTGTAAAGTGTCATAATTCCATATATCATCACAATGGTAATAAATATTCTTATTAAATTAAAGCCTTATCTGAATTTAAAAAATAACAAAAAGATAATTGCCATGCAGATCAGTTACCTTTTGAACACAGAAAGAAAATCATAAACTAACACCACAACCAGTAATAAAATAAAGTGCAGAAACCTCCACCCCGTTACGTCTGAATCAAACAGAATTATGAGTATATGGAAAGTGGGGATGGGTCTTAAACCTGGGTCTGAACCACAGTTTGCATTTCAGTGTAGCATCTAAAATGTGGTTAGAACTGAGGACCAAATGTGTATATGGAAATCTCTCATTGAAGTCAGTGAAAGCTACATGCAAACATCTATGGAATTCATGGTCTTAGGCAAGACCATAGTTCTGTTTTCAGACTACCCAGTTCTCTAATATTAGACCTATTGTATAAACGTGTCAGCTTTGTCAGAAAGAGATATCAAATGTACAGTTATGGCAACATAATGTATATATAACAGTAGTGCCTAAAAGCCCCAACCAAAATTGGTGTCTTGGTGTAGTACACCCTGCAGAAAAACATTCTTGCAGACAGTCTCTGCACTGAAGAATTTACAATTTAGAAAACAAGACAGGCAAGAGTGAGATAAAGGAAGAATTATTTTCTCCATTATACAGATGGGAAACAGGCGCCACTGGAGTAAATGCTCAAGTATCCAACCATACGTAGGGACCCTGAAGTAAAGCTGGTGCAGTAGAACCTCAAACTTAAACACCTAAGGAATGGAAGTTGTTTGTAACTCTGAAATGTTCATAATTCTGAACATGTTATGATTTCTCTTTCAAACATAATACAGCTTTGAGATATTACTATTCAGAAGACAAATACTGCATTTAACTATCTTAATGTAAATGCATTCAAGCATAGAAACAGTTTCCTTGTCAAACTTTTTTTTTTAAATTCCCTCCCTCTCTTTTCAGTATTTTACGTTTAGCGCTCTACCGTACTGTACAACCTTTGCTTTGTTGTGTCTGCTGCCTGATTGCAAATGTCTAGTTCCAAACGAGGTGTGTGATTGATTGGGTCAGTTTGTAACTCTGGTGTTGATAACACTGAGGTACTGAAATTGAAGCCAGAGCTCCCAAGATCCAATCCAGTTGCTTAACCAGAGACCACCTTTCCTGTAAAAAGCCATACCCCTCTGTATTTCACAATCTGTGCTGTACCATGCCATACATCAAGTTACAAGAAACCAGTACAGACACTCTTGACAAAGTCTTATCGATAGATCTCGTTATTCAACTACTTTTTTGCCACACTGAAAATAGTCTGCAGTCTTTTCTTGAGAGACATAATTTCAGAAGTGCACGTGAGCTACTAGACTCAGAGTTGGGTGCAGTGTGAATATTTAGTGACATCAGACTTCTATGAAAAGTAGATGGCAGCTTTTGTGAGATCATTATGCTAAGCCTAATCACTAAAGCTGGTCAGAAAAAAAATCCTTACAGAAAAATTGTACTTCTTGGCAAAAATAAAACCATCAAATTTTCAGTAGAAAACTAAAAAAATGTTCTTTAGGAATGCTTCCTCAGGGGAGCTTTAGTAGCTTTTGCCTCCTGACCCCATTCTCCCTCTGGACTTCACTCTCTTCCTCGACTACATCTCCTAGGCTACTCTATAGTTTTTCCTCTCTTGCTGAGCCATATAGAGCATCATCAGAATTCCTGGCCATGGGCATCATGGGAAATGTAGTCAGTATGGTGAACCTGACCCAGGGTGTGTTTAGATTGGAGTGTTTTATTGGAAAAATGGCCGTTTTTCAAAAAAAAATTCACTTACATCCACACTGCTATTGAGTTCTTTTGAAAGAAAATTGCAAGAATGCAGGGGGGTTTCCAACTTTGGTAAACCTCATTGTATGAGGAAGAATGTCTTTTCCGAAAGTGCTCTTTTGGAAAAAGATGTGTATGGATGCACTTCAGCCCTCCCTCCTGCCTGCCCCCCCTGCCCCCCGTTGTCCCAGGCCCCACCCAACCCTAAGTTCGCTGAGGTCTATGGACCCGGGGTGGCACTTGCAGCTGCACCATGCACCACTTGCTGCTCTAATCTCCCCTCCTCACTCCCCCATCCAGGTTCTCAGCCCCCTCCTCCCCAGTTACTTTTTGTTAAAAAAAATATACAAAGTTTTCGTTGTTCAACTCACAACTGTTACTTCTATTGATTGTACAAGGAAGGGGGGCAGGGAGGGATTGTGGTGGGAAAGGTATAGGGGGGCAAGGCACAGGCCCCCATTGAGGAGGCCCTGGGGAGAGTTATAGGGGTCCTTCAGAGAAAGTCTCCTTCAGGGCCTCCTGGATGCGCACCCCCAACAGATGGGCCTGGCAAATGGAAACTGCCAGAGGCTGTTCGAAGGCCCTTCCCTCCTGGCTGGCCTCTGCTCCCCACCCTGGGAGGAAGGCCTCCCCTTTGCTCTCCACTATGTTGTGGAGAACACAACATGTCGCAACCACCTCGGGGACGTTATGCTTCCCCACGTCGAGTTGAGTCAGGAGGCACCTCAATCTGGCCTTGAGGCGCCCGAAGGCGCATTCGACCTCCATGTTAGCCCGGTTGAGGTGTGCATTGAATTGTTCCCTGTTGGGGTCCAGGTGGTCAGTGTAGGGCTTCATGAGCCACAGCATTAGTGGGTAGGCCATATCACCAATGATTCAGTGGCATCTGTATATCTCCCATGAGGAGGACCCTGACTGTGGCCTTCCCCATGCCGAATTGGTGGCCCACTGACCAGTAGCTGTCGGAGGTGGTGAGCTTCCCGACGGCAATAGTGACCCGCTTCTCCAGGAGGATGACGGGCCACAGGTGGGTGTCACATCTCCAAAGGGCAGGGGTGAGCCAGGCACACAGCTCCTAGAAGGTGGCCTTCTGCATGCAGAAGTTGTTGAGCCACTGCTGGTCATCCCACCGCTCCATCACCAGCCAGTCCCAACAGTCGGAACTGGTATCCAGCCTCCAGAATCATCTCTCAATCATGGGGTGCAGGTTCAAAGGCATCGCACCCAGGCAGAGGGACTCTGAGTCGAGCTGGGGCAGGATAGTCTAGACACTATGCTCAAACTGCTGCAGAACCTGCAACATGGCTGTGTGGGGCCATCGCATGCCATGGGGCAGCTCCGGCTCCATAGCAAAAAAAAAATTAAAAAAATGCTGTGGCATCCAACAAAGCTGGGCAGCCAGAGCACGCACTGCTAAAGCTTTGCTGTCCCTCATAGAGGTAGGCAAGCACACAGCAGAACCTGAGAAACGGCTGTCCAGGGGAGTCCCTTTACGCACAAATCTCAGATAGCCTTAGGCAACAGCCAGAAGCAACTGCTGACATAATGCCCTGGCTGAAGTGGTTCTGGGTGGCCCTTTTATGCAAGAGAGCATCCAATGAGTGTGGAAGCTCTCTTTCGAAAAAGCAGATCGCCTTTTCGATGCACTTGTGCTGTCTGGATGCTCTCTTTCGAAATAATTTTTTTGGAAGATCTCTTCTGAAAAAGCTTCTTTTGAAAGAAGCTTGCAGTCTAGACGTACCCCCAGAGAAAAGAAATATGGGCATGAGCCACCACAGTGGCAGACACTTTTAATGAAAGTGAAAAGCCCAATTTTCAGTCAAAAAACAGTTGTGATAGTGACCAGCCCTGCTAATAACATTCATCCATAGTCTTTTTCACTGTGTACTGCTCTAATGTGTTTCAGCCAAGCATATCAGAGTGCTTTGAAAATATTAAGAGCCTGAGTGAGAGACTGTGACTAGTTCACATGCATGATTGAAAGGAGATTATCAGCCTTTCCATCCCCCATGCAACAGCCACATGTGCTCCTAAACACAGGGCATGTTCCCTATTGATGACCCCTTCACTGCAAGACACACCAAATGGAAAAGCCAGTGGCGGGAAGGTAGGTGAGGCAATAATCCCACATCCATGCTTTTGCACTAATGAGCAGAGCTCTGACTCAGCATTAGCTTGCTGCACAAAAGAACCCAGCAACATGTTTTTTCCATCAGACATGTGGGATCTCCAGGAAGCACACTTTTTCCTGGGGCTGTGCACCTCCACTTTGCCCCAAAAGGAGGAGTGTGTTAAAAAAACCCAGAAACACGAACACTAATGACATAAGACTCAGTGTACCTTTTATATACAATGCTGATTATCTTTATTATGAAGATAGGGCTACTGAGACCCCAGTGGTCTAAAGGTCAAGGCATTGGCCTCCTATGCCAAGGACAATGACTTCAAGTTGCACTGGGGGCAAAGACTTACATTCTTCTTGACTGGTGCTTGTTCTTGCTGTGACAGCAGGGGAATGGACTTGATGACCTCTCCAGGTCCCTTTTAATCTATGAGATACAGTGTAGTTAAGTGTTATGCCTGTAGTCATACTGTTAGTCTGTGGCCAATCCAGGAATAGAATCCAGACCTCCTGATTCCCAAGTTCTTGCTCTAAATTCATTGACCTACTCACTACCTAAATCCAGGCACAGAACACCACATCAAACTCTCCACAGACTTCTGTTAGCTACAAATAATGGCAATCCCCAAAATAGGTTTATTATACTGTACTTGCATACACTGACTAATGTGACTTGCCATCATTGTATCATTTCTCACATAGGAATTTTTCCCTAGCTGTGTTGCTGCAGCCTCTGCAGCATGAGGAATGAAGTGCTGGCCTCTTACAATTCATTTCCTCATTTCATTTATTTTGGATTTGATGGGGAAAACATATGCCACTAAAGGCATGCAGTCTGATAACCATTGGCTGACATGACAATGATGCTATACACTCCATACAGAGCCAGTTCATTTTAGTTTTGTAACACCATCGGAGGTTTTGGGTTTTGTTTTTAAAGGAAATCTTGCAAGAAATGCTACAGCTTAGACCCAGACTATTCAAGGCCTTTGTAAAATAAGTATAAAGCAATTCAATTTAGCTGTGCTTGCCTGGCCTACTGTAGCCCCACTGTCCAACAAACTCTCACATAGCCATTTCAAAGACCCATGCATCAGAGTCACTTTCAGAGCAATATGGTGACATGGATTTGGGTGCCCGTCTATAGCTCAAAGGGACTTGATTTTCATCAGGCAAGTGTACATCATCTTGTTATCTCAAACTGGGCAACCAAAAATCGAAGCACCCAAAATCGTTATTTTGCTTTTGAAAGCTGAGGCCAGAGCTGAGGCCAGAGAGCAGCATTCTCCTGATCCTATGACCAAGTGGTCCTTGTTTGGTGTTCTGTAAGAATTACAAGGCAGGGCTTCTGGCTTCACACCATGCAAAAAGGGACAATCATGCATGTAGCACCATCTATGTAACTCCTTATGCAGTAGTTTAGTACAGCAAAGCTGTATCATGCGGGTCAATAATGTTGTTTCATTTCTATTCTACTGATAGCTCTTTAACACTTTTGTCAGTCTCCAAGACAGATGGGCTAGAACCAGTGACAGAATTAGAACAGCCCACTATTTAGTTGGGATTGGTCCTGCCTTGGGCAGGGGGCTGGACTTGATGACTTCCTGAGGCCTTTTCAAGCTCTATGATTCTTTGAGGAGGAAGGCCAGGTCTCAGATGTTCAGGATGACAGGACGATTCAATCTGACCCCAGAGTGCGCAGATCATAAGGAACCTGTGCCCATGTACACAGGCTGAGCACAATAGGAATTCTTGTGCTCAGACAGTTCTGATTTTGGTTAGCCTTAGTCTATGCAAAAAGGTAGAGAGAACAGACACAGCACAGGCAAACAGCAAGATAAACCTGGAGGGAGAAGAAATAGAGGAAAGGGGGGACGGATTGGAAAAGGACATGTGGAAAGGAGTTCAAGGATAAGGAAAGAAAGGAGAACAAGGAAGATGAGGACCGATGATGTGAGGAGAAATCTCTGTGTCCAATGGTAGGCAGGTGGTCAGACTAGACGATGATAATGTTCCTTTCTGTCCTCAAAACCCATGAATCTGTTAAACACACAGGAAGAAAGAACAGGGGAAAAAGAGAGATGGAGAAAATGTCTGGCTAAGGGAAGAGAATAAAATGAGAGTAAAGAAATTCTCAGGGGAGAGGAAGAGAAAGTAGGGATGTAAAATCCTGTTTAATCAGCTGGATTGAAGGTGCACCCCCAACCCGAGGGCAGGGCTGGCAGGTTTTTGAGGATGTCAGATGCCGGCTCCCAGCCCCACAGTGCTGCCAAATGCCATCCCTGTGGGGCTGCTGGATCCCAGTCCCATGGGGCTGACAGTTAACTGGTTACCAGTAAGCATCACCAAGTAAAGGTGATGCTTACCATGTAACCGATTAACTGATTACCAGTTCACATCCCTAGCAGGAAGTGAACACAGAGTAGGGAAAATGAGCCAGAAGGGGAGGAAATGAGTAACTTACAGAGAAAGCACAGATAAAAGCTGAAAGGTTCAGCAGAAATGATCTCTACTTTCTAAGAAAGCATGAAATATAGAAGTCAGAATGGGGATATTTAGGCAGAAGGAAAAATACAGCATGATATGAAATCACAGGGAAAAAAAGGGAACTGATGTCAGAGGAAAAAAAAAGAAATACCAAGAGTAGTAAAGTATAGTGAGCCAGATTTTTCCAGCCAGTCTACAGTGTATACATATAGAATATAGAGAGGTATGTACATTTTTAGTTGCACACAATAATGAGCGATTAGGTTAGCAAATAACTGCCATCATCTGTATTTGCAAATGAGAATCTTGCATGTGCAAATACATATATAGACAATACTTGGGAGTGAAAGTTTGAAGACTGATATTTATGCTAGTAAATTTCAATACTTTTAATATATTAAAGTATTCAATATCAAAACATTAAATGCATAAATGTATGGTTTTTATGCTTAGAAGACATCAGGAAACTTGAAAGTTGTATAGCTTAAGTATAGATGGCACAGTGCATGAGGAGTCCTCTGTTCCTGTCCATGGTGGAGATGGTATTCGCTAGAGCTTGATTACAATTATCCATTGCAATGATTTTCTGACAGGAATTGAACTTTTCAATGGAAAATGTTTGATTTTGCAAACAGTATTCAATTTCAGTCAAGAACAAATATATATTTCATTTGGGGTAATTTTGACATAATTCAGAAGAGTTATGACATTGTTAACTTTCTCCATCTTAAGTGCTTGGCTTTGTACATGACAGTTAAGCATGGTTTATTGCATGGGTGGGCAATAAAAAAAACAGCAGCTCTCAGGGTTAGTCTCTGGCAGGCCCCCACCTCCATGTTTACATCTGCTACCACAGGTATTGGAGGATTGCAGCTGTGGTTGGCCAATGTGAGTGGCAGGAAGCGTTTGCAACCAATGTGAGTGTCGGGAAGCATTGCAGTTGGGACGCTTCCCATTGCTCGCATTGCTGCGAACAGCAATTTGTGGCCAACCAGAGTTGCGCTCTTCCAATACCTGCAGAGGTGCAGGTAAACATGAAGGTGGGGGACCACTAAGGACTAACCCCATGGACGGGATCTGACCCATGGGCTAGAATTTGCCCACCCCTGGTTTATTGACACTTGCCAAGCTTGTCTGGTTTCTGAAATCAAATTTTTTGGTTTGGGAATCATAAGGAAAATTTCAAAGTCCCTGATCCAGGAATGAGATGTACCAATATGGAACCCTGTCCACTCCATTGACTCCAATGAATGCATCTAATTCAGGAATGAGGCTTTAGTTCCTGATAGTGATGGCAAGTTCTTAATAATGTTGCAATGAATATGCAAATTCCAGTTAGGGGTGGCTGAACACTAAGAAAATGTATTTATTGAATAATTTCCACAAGTTTTGTTATTGTTCTTTGACTGAATTATCCAATGCATTGATGGCATTCATCCAGATACACAGTGGGTCAAATACTGCAAAAATATATTAAATTTCTTGAAACAAATTAATAGACTTGACTCAATGTACTGCTCTTAATTGACTATCTCTAAGTACAGTTGAAAGAAATCTGATTGACAGAAGTAATTTTGTAAACAGGTTTGCCAAACAAGGTTTGTTTTGTTAAATAAAGCAAAACCAATGAATATTTGAGAGATGCATGTATGTGCATAGCCTGATAAATGTTAAATGTCTTCAAAGTGAGCCAGGGCAGGTCTTTGCTTTAGAGACCTAGTCAAATGCCTACTAAAATCAAATAGTCTCTACAGTGATTTCAGTGGGCACTGGATCAGGCCCTATAAACTCTCAGGGCTTAATAGATGAGTTTCTAGAGGCTTTTCCAATTATTATGACAAAGTTTCTTTTAAATATATTCTTCCAGGAAAGCTCTATAACATGTTACCATCAGACGATGAAATGTTTGGCTGCACACAAATCCTTCCACACTAAAGAGAAAACTTTTTATATACTGGAAAGCCACAACTGAGCTTGGGAAATTCTCATGTTAAGCATTGTAAAGGTACATATGGAAATTAATAGCCTAGAATAGAAATGTGTTGTGTGAGTTATGGAACAAGGTAATCCCGTCCTTCTGACCCATGAGCCACCACATGCTCATGTAGGTTCTTCCTTAACCTTATTCTAATGTGTTTTCCTTAAGGCTATTTTTCACTTCCTTATTTTATGAAAATAAAGAAACATTAGTTTGTTTCAGTGTTAACAGATGTTGCTAATATTTTTGTATTATTATTTTTCCCCTCATCCCCAAGTATCCTATATCTCTCCATATCTTTTGTTCTTTCCCAGAAGAATTTAGGAGGCTTTTTCCAGCAAAGAAGCAGGTTTATTTAATTATTATGAGGGTGTGTAGCAAAGTTAACAACCATTACATTATTCCAACCACTATATTTTTATATATTTAAGAGAAAGTTGTTCTGATATCACTGATCCACTTAGCTGGCAGCGGTCCCATTGTGAGCCACAGGAATATTATACCAGGTCTTTGATGACTAAAAGGACAGTGAAAATCGAGACAATCACTGGCTTACTCCTAACTGACCAAGCTGGAGATTCAGGAGCAGAGTGATAAGCAACAAGAGATTAGGAATGTAAAATCCTGTTTAATTTGGTTAACTGGTTAAACATAATGTTTAACTGGTTAACTAATGAAGGGCAGTGGGTGAAGGGTAGGGGGGACACTCCAGCCTGAGCTAGAGCGGCCTCCTCACCTACCAGGCTGGAATGCCCCCTGCCAAGGTTAACCAGTTAACCTTTCACATCCCTATAACAGATGATTATTAACTATTGCTATTAAGTATTTGTTTCCAGTAGCGACCACACTGAGGTAGATGCTTTCCCAGGAAAAGAGAAGGTGTGTTGCTTTCCAAGGAAGCAGCCAAGTAGACCTCTACCACACATTTCAATCTGAATCTCTATTAGTGATAGACAAGTTTCAAAAGCTTGACAAATTCAATTACATTCCCATAAATACTTGAAATGTTTGGCTCTTTTTCTGAAGGCAACATCGTGAGTGCAACATCAAAGAACATCCCAAGTAGGACTTGCTCTACAACCAAGGCAGGTCACTGAAAAAACTCTTTTTAACTTCACTGAGCTTTGGTTTGGGACACTAAACACAGGGAACCACTACAAAGTATATTCAGTGAATATTGCTCAATGTTTTTAAGGGGGTTCTCTTTGAAATCCCTAATCCCTCAGAGCTTCTTTCTCAAAGCAGCCGTCACCAGGTGCTGCCAAGGCATAGGAGGAAAATCAGTGCCTTCACCTTCCAATAGCTTCCAGGCCCATAAAGAGACTTGCCAGGAGCACTGGCCCCAGTGATACAAATAAATATGTAACCCACACTTGGGTAGTGTGTTGTTCTGCCTGACCTACATATACTTGCTCACATACTGGTTTTTGAGTCTGCTAGGGAATTTGAGATAATAGACCCGAGTCATCTAATTGAGGAGCTCATTGTTTTAGATCCAGAGGTACCAGATTCACTCCTTGTAGCCCAATGCACTGGTGCGTCTACTTTGCATTCAGTGAAATTGACAGATTTATGACAGGGCAACGTTTGGCCCTGTGATTGCAGCAGTCTGAACACCGTTACGATATTCTGTAAAATAGACTATTTATGAAGACCAGAACATGAGCATGGAACAACTGAGCTGAAGCATATTCTCATTAGTGAACGAGTGCTGACATTCTTTTATCCAAACAAAGAACTAGTGTGTACTGGAGGGATGGCCTCAGGCAGCATTGCTTTAGGAGAACAGAGGCACTTGGTTTGTTCTAACATATGTTGTAAGAGCACAGACAGACCAAGCAGAAAAGATAGTCTAGCTGACAAAGACTGTGTAGACCTGTATTGTGGCTAGGACCAGCAGGCTGAACATATGGATTACACATTGGTTACTGAAATAGAAACCAATTGCAAACTTCTAACAACAGTAGCAAAAAAAGAACCTGAAAGGCATGTTTCGTATGAGCTCTCTCATGTGACCTCTCACTTTCACATTTGACTTTAAGGCTCAAAAAGTAGATGGAGATGCATTATCTCCTTTAAACCTAAATGGGGGGAGTGGAACTTTAATGCTATAGGAGTTTCATACAGCAGCTACCAACACCCTCAGTAGCGATGCCGCTGAAGAAAGGCATGGAAGAAACACGAAACCTTAAGAGTAATTCTCAGTGTGTTTCTAGTTAAAAATAAAATTATTCAAAAATCAGTGTGGCAACTTACATGTCTGTAAGCACTAAACAGCAAAAATTTTCTCTGGGAAATGTTATTCCTCATAAGAAACACACCGAGGCATGCCCACAAGGCTGCATTTCCCCACTTTTACTCTTGCTCCAATTCTGGCAGCTAGGAACATTGCCAGCAATGAAGGAGCACCCACGTTTCCTACATTTACCTTGAACACCATTTGATAGCATATGACTGTGAGCAATTAACTGTTTGACTGGATTCTAAGCAGAGCACAGCAATATGACATCACTTTTGGGTTATATTATTCTGCTTGATTATTAGTCTTTGCGTCCAAATGGAAGCACTGACTACACTGTTCATCCATCATTCCCAGGTTACGACCTATTTTTTCTTGCCTTCTTATCTTCATCTGCCTTATCACAGAAGTTTAGGTGGGTGTGCAAAGATGCAGGTGAGAGCTGGTCAAATTATTCACTCTTAACCACATCTTGTTATAAATGCAACCACTTGACAAATCATTTGTGAACCAATCCTAAGGCTCGATCACACAAACAGGTTGGCACACAAAGAGCTTTCTAAAGGAGCAGTTCCACTGAAGTCAAACCAGTTACTCGTGTAAAATTACCCATGAGTATTTTCAAGATGGGAGGCTCAATTGTTTTTGAAAGTATTTGCCAATTAGTCGTCTGAACTATATTCAAACCATTGTTTGTTTGTAAATCATTCACTTTTTGTGGTTGGTTATCTAACTCACATGGCTTTGATTTTGCGTTCTGATTGGCTGACTGAAATATTTTATACAGGTAATCAATGAATAACAAATAACTCTCCTTGGTAAGAATTTGTGGGAAAATAATCATTCATAGTCGAAGTCTCGAAAACCAAAAGATTAATGAACATTTTTACAAATACCCAGCAATTTTCCCGCTACTCGTGAACAACAAGCTATGACCTAAAAAATCAGGGAAAGCATATTCAGTGATTTTATTTGGAAAAAATTAAAATTAAGCTTGCTGGGTTTTTTTAAGAGTATCCAGTCATTTCTAATATAGACACAAAAATTGTCACCCTAAACTATTAATGATGACATCTATTAAGATATGTCCTGCTTTGTCTGTAACATTGGGATCTTACTATGAGATTATTTAACAAATGTATGAGTGTGAGTGTATATTTTTTTCCTTAACTGCTCTTCAACTCATCCTTAACTTTTTTATCCTTAACTAGACAATTCAACATCCTATTATAACATACTGTTACCTAGAATTTGAAATTAGAGTGATTGCAAAGTGGTCTTCTAAGTGCAAAAATTTGCAATTTTTACAGTATCTATGTTCTTCTTTTATTATACATCCAGGCTACGTCTACACTGGCATGAATTTCCGAAAATGCTTTTAATGGAAAAGTTTTTCGTTAAAAGCATTTTCGGAAAAGCACATCTAGATTGGCAGGACGCTTTTCCGCAAAAGCACTTTTTGCAGAAAAGCGTCCGTGGCCAATATAGACGCGTTTTTCCGCAAAAAAGCCCCGATCGCCTTTTTCGCGATCGGGGCTTTTTTGCGGAAAACAGTACTATGCTGTCTACACTGGCCCTTTTGCGCAAAAGTCTTTCGGAAAAAGACTTTTGCCCAAACGGGAGCAGCATAGCTTTTCCGGAAAAGCACTGATGATTTTACATGAGATCGTCAGTGCTTTTCCGTAAATTCAAGTGGCCAGTGTAGACAGCTGGCAAGTTTTTCCGCAAAAGCAGATGATTTTGCGGAAAAACTTGCCAGTCTAGACACAGCCCTAGTGAAACTGGAATGATATGGAAAAGATTGGCATGAGTTATTGAACAACTGTTCGTGAAGCAGTCCGTGTCTCTTGATCATGACTTGAAACTTCTGCAAGACCTGTTATATATATATGTTTGTTTTTTACAAATTGTAATGTTATCTAAAAACTGAACAAGGATAAATGCACCTTTCATATGCCAATGGCATTTCAGCCTGTACAACTTTAAATTTGCTTATTTGGGTGTACACATTACAACTCAATCTTTAATAACACACGCGCATATTGTTTTCCAATGGAGCGTGGCTTATTTCATTTCATATGCTGGCCAGTGAGTGAGACAGGATTCTTGAATTAATTCATCTGGAATGCAGATCTCCTCTTCCTGATTCACGGCAGAAGTTGTATGGTTTGCAGTGAATGACTCAAGGGTCTGCTGTAGGAGGAAGAATAGCTTTGTGGTTAAGGCACTGGACCAGGACCTGGGAAATTTATGGCAAGAAAAGGAATAGAATCCATACTTTTCTGTGTGCCTTTGGGCAAGTCATTCACTCTCTGTGCCTCAGTTTCTCAATTTGTAAAATGAGAACAATACTTTCTGACATCACTGGGAGCTTATAAAGTGCTCAAGTCTTATGGAAATGAGCTTTGTTAACAATATCCTTATTCAGTGCATAATTTAGATGATGTGTAGTCGGTAAGTCCTGGAGCTGCACACTGAATCATGAGAATGAAAATAAATATTGATCAGGTGTCTTATTCACTGAGCATTGTCAGTCCCATTTACTGCATGAGCAGTAAGAAACAGGAAGTGATCATGTGTTAAAGACTGGAATATAGTGCAAGCACCCTGGGACAGAGGAAGCCCGCTGTAAAGGGACCAAAGAGTTAGGAAGGGAAGCTACTGGGAATGGGGGTTGTACCTACTGTCACTTCTATGGTATTTCCTTAGCAGCTGATGCCTGTGCATGTGCTCCCCGATGCTGCCGCAGCAACTGGTATAATGTGCACCAATGCCCCTCCCAATACTGGTACCCTGGCCCACTGGTACATGTGCTCCTGCCCTGTCCTGGGCCAGGTGGCGCTGCTGGGACCCCTAGTAAGTGGAAAGTGGGAACAGGTTGGGCAAAGGAACCTGCTTGCTCCCTAGCAGTCTGCCCAATCTCCTGTGCTACAGCAGTGACCATTCCAGCTACTCCGCTGGACCCCGCTCTGGTCTCCACTAGGGATATAAGAGTGTAGTTGACTAAATGATTAACTGATAAGTGGGAACTTATCAGTTAACACTATTGACTACTACAGGCAGCCCCACCCTTCCCCGCTGTGACTATGCATTGTTAGAGGCCTGGGGAGTCAGTGCACCAGGACACGGGCTTAGTCCCGGCTCACAGCAGTCCCAGCATACCCATCCTGTGGCTCTGCATTAATAGGGAACTGGGGAGCTACGGGGTGTTTTGCTGGGACCTGGCACCAGTTGGGACTGAGCTAGTCTGCCTGCATACTAGCTCCCCAGTCCTCTAATAATGCAGAGCCATAGCAGAGTCTATGCTGTATGTCTTTTAGGCACATTTATTGCCCCAAATGATGACTGCTTCTTGTTCTTCCTGCTTCTTCACCCTGTTCCCTGAGCTCTGCCTGGGGTTTTTTCCTTGGAGTCCCTTTTTTAGAACAATTTCTCTCAGGTTCTCACAGGCTCCTGCTGTCTACAGGTTCCTAGTTCTCACTGACCAGGCCTCCCTTTCTTCCCCAGGCCCTGATGCCCTCTTTAAAAGTCTATTCTGGGTCAGTTGATACAACAGAGGTGCATTGACCCAGCTCCATCTTAAAGGGCCAAGTGTCATGCTGTAACAAACACCTTCTGTGGTAAGCTACCTGCACTCCCTTTTCTTCTACAATGGAACCAGAAAATCCTCCATGGCCCCAGTACTCCCAGTACTACGCACTGACCCTTCAATGAATTGTGGGTGTAAAGGCACAATCTCAACTCCCCATCCTATGGCCTGATTCTCCTCTCACTTACACCTAACATAGGTCAGTAGTAACTCTATAATACAGTTAATTTGAGGTAAAACTGGCATATATGAGAGGGAAATCTGGGCTTTTAATGAATTTAAGTTTGACCCATTGTATACCAGGATGCCTAAGCTCCACATATTGCTGAAGAGCCAGGGTACAGTGAAACAGGAACAGCATTTCTCCTATAGAATGGAGGAGGCAGGGAAGCCACCTGCTTCCCTCTCCTGTGCATAGAGGGAAGTAAGTGTGGAGAGACGGGTCTGTTAGTCAGTCATCCTAAAAGTAGGAGGGCAGAGTGAGGCTGACATTTGACCCATCTAAGCCACTAGAAGCCACTTGCTCTCTTCTCTTGTCCAGAGAAAAAAACAAAAGGTAAAAAGGGACCTGCAGCCTGTTGTGGGGAGAATCCCAGAACCTGTGGGGGAGCAAAGATATGGCTGGATTCTCCTAGCACATTTTGGAAGGAGATTGATGGAAGCAGCAGAGGCTCAATACAGAATTTCAGCACTTCCCAGCCAGGAACCAAAAGTGCTTAACCTTTCTCTTCACAGAAGCTCAAAAGTGACTCTTTCTGAGTTATAAAAATGGACCAAGGTCAGAGGGATTTCCTATTTCATCTGAGCTGTTTTGCTCATCAGTGTTATATATTGCATAGTAAAGTTATCTCTTACAAGAGACAATGAGCAATATTGAAAAGTGAGGCAGAGGAATGGCAGCCCTGGAACAGACCACTAGAAGCCTAACAACAAGTTAAACTGTTTTTACAGTAAGTGCCTATTTACAGCCATATGTGATAAAATGCATGTGCTTGTGGAACCCTGTATACATATGTTACTTAGGAGAAAGACAGCATTTTCTTAAAGGAACATACACATCAATATGTCACACGATCTTTATTCATGTTGCAGTTTTGTTAAAGCGAAAAATATGTATCACTCATCTGATATGTTTTCCTATGTTGTAATGCTAATATTATTATAAGATTTGTTTTACCGCATCAGTATGCTAAGCTTGTGTCAGCATTTCTATTACAGCCATCCCTTCTCAGGAGTTTTTGAATGAAGCAAGATGTGTAGGAGACTGGTTATGGACAGAGTCTAAGCCTAACTTGGAATTTATTTACTTCTCTTAAATCAAAGGAACATTGCCAGGCATTTAAGGACCCAAATCTGACTCTGTCTTCACTTAAGTCCTTCTTGGAAAGTATTTTGTCTTTGGGCAGCAGAGGTGCTGGTGGTGGGATTACAGCAACCTCTTGCTAAATAGAATACTTAGAAGATTGTTGTCAAATATGTTTATATCCTGACTTTTACAATACATAGGGAAATTCTTAAGGCACCTGCTCCTGAGTTCACAGATGAAGTGAGAATCTCAGCTTTTATTTAAAAATATCAAGTTTCTGGCCCTCATAGTTAAAGAGCAAAACCTGATAATGTAGAAAAACGCATGCCTGGACTATGACAACAGACTCAGGTTCCTGGGCTTGGGATTGCAGGGCTTTTTCATTGCTGTATAGACTTCCAGGCTCCAGAGTTGCATGGTCCTACAGTTCAGGCTCCAGCCCGAGCCCAGAAGTATAGACAGGAACGAAACAGTCCCGTAGCCTACACCCTGCAAGTCGAACTTGGCTGGTACAGGCCAGACATGAGTGTCTACTTGCTGCGTAGACAGTCTTTAACATTCCAACACAGGAAATCAAATAAAAATAACCCTATGTTTATTATTTTTAAGCCAATAATTTTTTACATAGTCTCTTGAGGATCATAGGACTGACATGATTTTTGAAAGCTTGATGTTGTTAATATTGAAAATACATTTAACAAAGAGAAACATGCAGAACTTTTTGGTTCTGTCTATACTAGCACTGTAAGCAAATCAGGAGATCTGAGCTTCACCATCTTTAAAAGCTACAGCATAGATAGACAAAATTATTTTGAATAAATAAATTAAACAACAACATCTGTGACAGTCCTAGGTTTTAACTGAAATTATGAGGACATAGTTAGGTCCCATCTGCATGGCAATTCTTAACCAAGTTAAAACTGGGTGTCTCTACTTCAGTTATAACTGTATTGTAGACAAAGACTTATTCCCACTCATGATAAACATGTGAGCCTTGAAAAGCAGTAGTCAGGGTGAACTGTACTGAGTTTTACTAAAAACTGTGTCATGGACACATTTAAAGACAACTATTTACCAAGTATCCATTGCAAATAAATCTATCTTAGTATTCCATAAAATAAAAACTTCTAAATAGTTTAGCTGTCAAACCACATCTAATCTGTGTCCCTTTAACCAACAAAGTATTTTGACAGAATAATTTAAAATGGATTCAAACAAGGAAATTCAGACATAAGGATGAAATTCTGCCCTGAACTCCACCATTATATATCCCACCTAGGTATTATTTACTGCAAACGCACTGTAAAATTGCATGTTGAGCACAGTACTATCAAAACACAAAAGGACAGTTTCATACTTAAAGTGACATTGTCAAGTCTGGTAAAGTCCAAAATTTGAACTAAGTGCATGTAGTTCTGTATATTTTTCCCCCTCTGAACAAATGCTTCAAAACTATTTTCCATAAAAATGCATTGCCAGCTCACTAACTCACAAGAAACCCATCAAAAACAAATTAGCATTAATATGCAAAGAGGTCGTATATATTTTGATTTAGAAATGCATTTCACTTTCTAATGTCCAGAGCTTTAGTGTAAACAGTGAAAATAATTTAAAATGGGATGGGAAAGTTGAAACACACTCCTAATTGAATGGTGTTGGTTGGAAGTGTAAGGCATACATGTTATTTTTAACAAGCTGTTTCACCCTTGCACGAACAAGTCTTTTTCTTGGTACTATGCCATTTTTCTTGTTCCTGTTTTAAAAATGACCAGTATTTATTAGATGGAAAATTTAACTTGAAGGGACTCAGTAAATTGATTCCACTAATACTAACAACTGAAATGAAGGAGGGATAGAGAATTTATACCCTATTTCATAAAGAATTCAGTCTGAATCCTATTTATGTACAGTTAGATACTGTGTTGATGGTTATATTAGATCAAGACATTGGAAGAAAAGAGGGTTGCTTCTATTTTTATATACAAGCAGCAGATAGAAGAAGAACATAAAAACATAAGATATTAGCAGGTGGTGCCCACAAAGGGTTTTCATGAACCACTATGATCTATATATTTCTGGTCCAACCTGCCACATCCTGGAAAGCATATTTGTTGTCACATGTGCCATACAACCAGTTCCCTAAATTTCATGTACCAAAGAATACATACAGTTATTGTACTCACCTCCTAGGTCTCTTCCAACTCTATGATTCTAAGGTGAAGTGGTGCGTTATTTCTGAGGAAGCTCATCTCAGATTTGTAAGAAGCTCTGATTCAAACGTCTGTCCAGTTTCGGAATGCTACAGAGATGGAAAACTATATTTTGGCATTAAAACTGTAATATGACTAAGTATCCCCTCTCATCAGTTGAACTCCTTACAAAGATATATAAGTAGCATTATTCCTATTTTATAGATCAGGAGCACAAGTGATTAATCAGCCCCACCCAGGCAGTCAGCTCTGTGCACGGAGCCCTGAGCCTCTGACTGGGCGGGGCTGATTAATCACCTGTGAAGCTGTGCTGCTCGCAGCTTAGAGGGAACACTGGTGGCACCCACTTTGAGGTACCAACCCACCATTTAAGAATCACTGTGATAGATGATGAACTGAAGCTCAGAGAAGTGAAGAGAATATGGCCAAGTCAGAAATAGAACAACAGAAATTGAACTCATGACACTTCTTCTCCCCTCTGTACGATATGAGCAGTGCCCATTGACAACAGTCCTCTGGTGGGAAGGGAGACCCACTGATCTTATTTCTGGTCCTAAGTCTTGTCTGTTGGACCACGCTACTCTCTGTGCTGTCTCTACCCTATTGTGTGAGTATATGTTAGAACTCTTGGGCTCAGACTTGAATCTTACTAGAATGTGGCAAGACATGGCTGCCCTGTTTCACTTATGAGCAATTGGTATCTCAGTTATAGCCACCATAGCATGTAAAGCATAGCATAGAAATCACCATAGCATAGAAATCACCCTCAGAACATGGTATGATTTCTCAATTAAGTTGTCAGTCTTAAACAAGCTCCAAGTATTTTCCCCCCACAGATATCGCTATTATGGAGTGAATCTCTGCTCTGAAAATAATTAACATCACAGCCTTTCTGGTTTCCACTGTGTCTATTTGACTCTAAACATTCCAAGTGTTTTCATGCATGTTAATAAAGTGAAAACCAACAACTGCCACACCTTTACCTAAGTTCAGTTTGTGGTTTTAATGCTTGCATAATGGGTGTGAAACTTAGTGTGTATAATTCCATTTTAGATAGAAAGTAGCTCTTCTATACTCATTGGAGCTTCCTTGACACACAAGACCAATTCTCTGCATTTATTTAAGCACATAGCTAGACTAACAGGCCTGCATGAAAAATGCTAAACATAGTTCACATCTGGTCCAAAAACCACAATCAATTTATTGCTGTATCTGAAACATTTTCAGCGTCTGTCATATAATATATTTTCACACGTTTCTAACAAGACATTTTCTTGGATGTAAAATAGACAGGTATATCTGTCAATTCAATTTCATGCAAATGAAAAAGAAGAATTTTTGGCATGCATTATTATACTGTCTTTGGAGCAGAGTAACTATCATGTGAAGAGGGTATCCGTTAAGGATGCCAAAAGTTCAGTAATTTCTTCCAAACTTACTGACTACACAGCAGATTTTTTTTACCTTCCTTTTTCCATTTTGATATCATTCATTATTAAATGTATTTGAAAAAGGTGCACACAACATTGTTACAAAGCCCATCCTTCTCCCATTACTGGCAATTGTTTGTGCAGTATGTTAAAATGGAATCTCTTAGTCACCATGGTCTTTCAACCAGGACTTTATTCAAAGTTTTATTAAAAATTAAAAGGCAATAGAAATCCCATTAAAATTTCTTAAAAGATCCACATTTTCACCCCAATCTCTCCTGGGCATTTCCACAGAGAACCACAGCTGTATCAAATAGCTTAAAAGTTCTGCAACCCAATGAACAGGCATGCCAGCTTGCCCCTATATTGGCCCCAGTACAATCATTTACCACCTCATTTTTGGCTACATTAACTGCCTCTAAGCACTTTCTCATTTGAAAACCCAGAGGTTGCTGTAAGTGTGCTGCATCAGCACTCCAAATCAGGAGCACTTCCCCACCCCACCTGTGCTCATATCGGATCATAGAAGCTGTTATCTTTCTGAAGGGATAAATGAAAGGCAGTCAGATGGATTGGGTGAGAACCCTATCCAGGTAACATTCTGCATTTTGACTGTCCTCTCCATGTTAATGTGAAAATTAAGACAAGGAATTGCCAGGACATAATGGAGTTTATGCTTTGGAAGCATCCCAGCTCTAGCTATAAAGGACTTTTGAAAAACACAGAAAATTAGCTGGTACTAGTTAACAATGACCCACCATGGGAAGAAGGTCTTGAAATGGTTCAACACCTGTTCTTATCAAATTAATATCCACAAGAATTAATGAAGGATGAAAGTTAAACCCTTTCATAGACAAAGTACCAAACTGTACAGACCTGAATAAGGAAAAACTCACTGAACTTCAGCAGGATTTTTGCCTGAGTAGTAACTTCAGGATTTGGCTTTTCAGGCTATCCTAGATGCTGCCAGTGAGACAGCTCAAACTGTGATATAATTATATCACAGTGCAGTGTAAACTCACATTGCCCAGAATGGCTTTTTAATAATAAGGCCTCAGAAGTGGTTTCACATCTCTTGATATTTTTGGTTAGTTGAATTAAACTGTTATTATTTGTATAGTACCAACAGCATGCTGGTTCTGTACAGTCAGGTATGAAGACTTGGACCTTGCCCCAGAGTGCTTACAGAATTTAAACAGAAATAGACAAATAGAGTATCCTGTATTGGAAAGTGAAAAAAAAAACTATCAGTGAGTCTGGGCGATGAAGTAGAACACATGTCTTGTTACTTCCAGGATCTTTGTTTTATTTGTTATCAGTCATCTGTTAAAATAATAATTCTCTGGAAAGGGAAAATTTGGTTTGAAAAAGTCTGTTAAAAAAGGTGAGTTTCAAGCAGGGCACTTGGGAGGAATGGGGAAGGCATACATGGAAGGAAACAGGAGGACAAAATGAATGCAGTTACGCTGAGCTGCCTAGGCCAGGATCAAAATGGAGGAAAGGCCAAGATTAAAGGCATGTATCTGAACTCTTACTGGTTTCACTTGATTGACTTTAAAATAATTATTTTTGATGAATGCCAAAATGTGTGGATTTGGAATCAGGTCATTGTTATGGACAAGGAGCAATTTACTGGAGTTTACTGTAAAACTGTTTCTGTGCAGGGGAGAAATCAGGGTACAAGTGTAAGATTAAAGGAAGGTATGGAACCACATTAAGGCCTGATTCTTCTCACACTTTCTCTGTTTTGCAAGAATGGCAAGCCAGTGACAATGACTGCAGTGGAACTGTGCCAGATTTACGCAAGTGAGAGGAGAATGATGGTCAAAGCCTTGAGTGCACATATATGTGCACACGCGAGGTTGAGAGACTCTCACGATTTTGCATGCTGATGCCGGGCTTTGAAAGGTGCCCTGGGGTTTTTGAATGAGAAAGTGCTTAGAAGCAGTTTATGTAGCCAAAAACAAGGTGGTAAATGATTGTAGTGGGGTCAATATAGGGGCAAGTTGGCATGCCTATTTATTGGGCTGCAGCACTCACAAGCTATTTGATAGAGCTGTGGTTGTCCCTGAGGATGCCCAGGAGAGGTATGAATGAAAAAACATCAAGCTTTAAAGAAATGCTAATTTGATTTCAAGTGCATTTTAATTTTCAATAAAATTTTTAATGAAGTTCTGTATAAAAGTCTGTGATGCTTTAATTTTTCCTCGTACTAACTGACGTATGTAAGTAATATAAACACAGTGTGTTCTAACAACATTTGGGATAACTTTGGCACATTCTGTTATTCTCAGTTTGGTTTTCCTACAGTATTAATTAATGCCTTCATAAGCAAAGTCTCTCAACATATTTTACAAAAGTTTTGTCTCTTGGTAAAAAACAAACCTATTTCCAGTGAATTAGCTATAGGAGGTATGTTACCTCCTTTGAATAATTTTAACATTTGACTGCTGAACAATGTACCCAGCGGTGTGGAGCAATACCAATAAATGTATGGCACTCCCCCATTTATTAAGTTCTTTACCTTAAAATGGTGATTCCTATGTGCCTCCAAAGAACCCTGCTGCATTCTACTATCATAGGGTATGTCTACACTACCCTCCTAGTTCGAACTAGGAGGGTAATGTAGGCATACCGCACTTGCAAATGAAGCCCGGGATTTGAATTTCCTGGGCTTCATTTGCATAAGCGGGGAGCCACCATTTTTAAATCCCCGCTGGTTCGAACCCCATGTAGCGCGGCTACATGGGGCTCGAACTAGGTAGTTCGGACTAGGTTCCTATTCCGAACTACCGGTACACCTCGTGGAACATTTAAAAATGGCGGATCCCCGCTTATGCAAATGAAGCCCGGGAAATTCAAATCCCGGGCTTCATTTGCAAGTGCGGTATGCCTACATTACCCTCCTAGTTCGAACTAGGAGGGTAGTGTAGACATACCCATAGAGCCTATAGTAGAACATGGGAGTAAAGGAACTAAGGAGTCAGCATCAGTATGACTGATACACACTGATAAAAGAGGAATTCCTTTATGGTAGAAATTAGGTTAGCAACATACCCTAGTAACTTTCATGCTTTAAGACAGGGCATGCTCAGCTTTGTGTTTTTGAAGGACTTTAAGGTTCCCATTCACTAGTGAGCTTTTAAAAGAAAGGCACAGTGACTTCCAAGTCCACGTTATTCAAGAAAGTGCAGAATTAATGGGTTACAGAAAGTCACCTGTGGAATGAACAGATTTTATCTGTCTGAAAACACTGTAATATGTGTTACAAAGATTTATAACTTCCCTAAAAGTTAGAAAGTTTGGCTTTCTTCATCTTCTGAGAAAGCTAACCTATAGGAGAAAGCAAAACCATGCGGAAATGGGAACACTCACATCTATTTACACATCTGCAGCCTTTTGGGACATCTGACATTCAATAAGAAAATTCTCACGTTTTTCCTCCCCCTTAAGCCATAAATAGTTAAGACAAGGTCCTCACCTGTCTTAAATTTTGTCAGTGCACTATAAATAGGTCACAAACAGTCAGGAACTAACTTCAAAGACTGTCAATGGCATGGACTGCAGCTGTATTGAACAGGATGGCGGAGGAGCAGGTGAAGAGGTCAGTACATTGTCCATACGTAACCCTGGGATGTGTAGATTCAGATTGCATGGAGAATAAAATATTGGCAAGTGGTTTAATGACCTGTTATGATTTAAAGAACAAGTTCGAGCATTTCACATGAAGCAAACGTGCTTTGCGAGTCCATATCAGATTAGAAGTTGTATAATATTGTTATGCTACAAGCATAAACCAAACACCTTACAGTCAGCAAGACTCTAGAAAACATGCCCATTCCTTTGGTTCACCCTGGTCATTACCCATGAACTTGCAGCAGCAGCAAATCAAACCAACAAGGTTTTAGGCTGCTAAGTATTCCAAATAAACTGGGTTGATCTATTTTCCCTTAGATTCCATGTGTGCACTTTATAAAAGGCTACTATTCTATAAATTGTAAAAATTATTGTTCAGCACAGATACATCAGCTGTTCAGCCTCCAGTATCTGTCCTGGGTACAGTTATCAGCAATGAGAAGTCAGTGTTGGTCAACAGTTTACATACTGTGTTGTAGAAAGTACCAGAACTAGTATCTCCTCTAAGTTTGAGGAGATAATGATGTCACTTTTGTTTTATTGAGGTTCAGAGTTAGTCCTAGGTGTTTGTAAGCTTCAGAGAAGCACAGTCACCTGCATACTAGAGTTTGGTTATTGTTGCCGATATTATTTTAGTTCAGGAATGGAGGAGGTGAGAAAGGTTGAAGAGCTTGCCATCAGTCCAATACTGAATGTCAATGCCCTGTGGTAGATGGTCTTGGAGTACTGTTTTCATAGCTGCTGAGAAAAGGGTGGGAACCAATACCCAGCCTTGTTTGCTATCCAAACTGATGTAAAAGGGCTCAAAGGTAGAGCCATGCACAGAACAGAGGCAGTCATCTGGTCGTGGAGGAGTCTTACCTTGGGCAGCCGAACTTTGACATGATTTTCCACAGAGCCTCATGGTTGACACAGTCAAAGGCTTTGGTCAGATCGATAAAGGCCATGTACAGCTCCTGGAATAGTGATAGAGATGCAGCCGTGTTATAAAACAGTCATCAGGCTCTCTCACTGAGAGAAAACTGTTTGCCATTTTAACCAGACTGACCATTCTCTCAATGATCTTAAAACATGCATATTGCTTCAAAGAGATTTTAACTCCAGACTTCAAAGAGAAGCCTCAGAACTGTCATTCATGCTTAAATTTGACACTTTACATATGGGTGAGATAATTAGCATCTTTGTTAAGACCCATTACAAAGATAGCTTCCCCAATTATCACGTTTAATGTCATTACCTCACAGACACTAACCTTCCCCCCTTACCCCGCCTCTGTTCTAAAATCTGATTTGTCAATTTTATATGTGTTCACTTTTTTTTTTTTAATTGTATCACTTTGGTAAATATGGTCGTGCCAATTTTCTTCCACAATTTGATCTGAGGAAGTGGGTCTGGCCCACGAAAGCTCATCACCTAATAAACCATCTTGTTAGTCTTTAAAGTACTGCATAGTCCTGTCTTTTGTTTCATGTACAGCTCCTGGTTTCCTTGGTAATTTTCCAGGATCTGCTTTGGCTTGGTGATGGTCTGAAACCACATGGGGACTCTGGAAGTGCTTCCTCTACCAGAGGGAGTGGGTGATTCAATAAGATTCTAGAAAGAGCCTTCCCAATGATGGACAGAAGGGCAATGGCTCAATAGTTGCCACAATCAACCTTGTCTCCCTTTTTGCGAATAAGTCAGCAGGGATTTCTTTGGTGCACAAGATTTTAGAGGGAGCAGCAAATAAAGCTCGTTAATCAGTGTTTCTCTCCACAGACACACTTTCAGTACTTCGGATGGTATGCTACCAGGATCTGGTGCTTTATTGTTTTTCATTTGTTTAATTGCTTTGAAGACCTCCTCAGATGTCAGTGAGTTGGCAAGAATTTCCCAGATTGGGTGCTGAGAGATGGTATTGATGGTGTCATCAGTCATAGTTGTTTCTCAATTTAGAAGCTTTTGGTAGCGTTCCTTCCAGAGCTCTTTGATGGACTATCTTTAAGAAGGGTACTGCTATCTTTGGATCTTACAGGTGTGAGGTCATATGAGCTTTATGCACAGGGTCTTTATCTCACAACAACAACAACAAAAGTTCCACATATCATGTCTGTTAGCGAATGTTTGGATTTCTTTTGCTTTGTCCTCCCACCATTTGATTTTGATTCATTAGATCTTCCTTTGAACTGCAGCTTTGAGCTGATGGAAAAAGCTCTGTTTCTGACTGGATAGTGGTTGTTTTTGCCATTCAAAGAAAGCTTTTCTCTTCTAGTCCAAAAAGGGCTATAACCTCAATGTTGCTGTTGTCAAACCAGCCCTGATAGTGGTAGGTAGCAAGGCTAATGGATTCCCCACAAGCTTTCTGGATGGTCTGTTTTAGGGCTTTCCAGTCTTCTTTGACACTTGTGTTGTCATTTCTAGGGGTGCATATGGTCCGTTTTTCACTGAGGAGTGTTTGGAAGTTCACTAGGTGCACTGAAGATTGAAGGCTTTAGATGCTATATTGCTGTCTTTGTGATTTGGATTGCTTTTTATACTTCTGGGCAATCCTGATGGTCATGACTGACCTCATCTGATGGTAGTCAGTGCAGTAATCATCAGTTCCTCTCCTGAGATGGGTGATTTGAACATTTCTTAGATCCTGTGTTCTTACAGTGACATAGTCTAGGAGGTGCCACTGTTTTGAGCAAGGCCGTTGCTAAGTTTTTTTGTACCTGTTGCTTTTTCTGAAGAGTGTGTTTGTGATCACAAGGTCATGCTCTGTACATTTGCTGAGTAGAAGGATGCCTTTGGCATTGATCTTGTCTACTCCTTCATTCCCAGTGGTGCTATTCCATATGTAAGAATCTTGGCTAACTTTTGCATTAAAGTCTCCTAAAAGGATTATCTTACCTGTTTTTTAAATGGATGATAAAATTTTGTCAAGGACAGTGTAAGCAGTCCTATTTAGTGGTCAGAGCAGTGGTGCTCAGACCTACGGATCATATCAAGATTTGGGAGCCTGGAACAGGAGCCAAGTCAGAGAAAGTCAGGCAACAACCCAAGGGTCAGAACCAGAGTCAGGAGCCAGCAGTAAAACACAGAAACAGGGAAGGCAGCTGAGCAGGAGCCAGGAACAAGGCATGGATCTGCAACAAGATGGGAAGGTAGGGCTCCGGAGTCAGGCATGAACTGTATCTGTCGACAAAGCCTCTGTCGAAAAAAGCCTGTAGTCTAGACATACCCATAGTGACTGGACTCTTCTCTTGCCCTTCATGTATTTACCATGTCAAATTTGCTGTCCAGGGGCCGTGTAAGGAAGGCTGAAAGGCAGCTTCCAGATCTATAGGTGTCACATGACTAAAGAAAGAACCTTGATCTTTGAGATGGGAAATCTGACACTGTTCTCCAGCAGTAACTTCACTACAACCCTTTTAAGAGTCCACAGCAAACTGCACTATAGCCAGGCCCCTCAAACCATTAATGCAGACGTTGAACAGACTTTTCTGACTTCAATATTAGTGTGGCTGGTAAACAATCAATGAAATTAAAATCGCAGCCCAGAAAATACCCTGTGTGTGGATTAATGCTACAGATACATAAGATGAGCTCATGAAAAGATATAGCAGGAACATCTCAAAACACCCAGAAATTAAATATCTTTAAGGGAAAAAAAGACTTCAGATCTGATTCTGATCTCACCCTGCTGTAACTCAGGAGTCACTCCACTTACTCCAGTGGTACAAGTGAAATCAGTGTCTGACCCTTCATTTTAAGGGAAGAATTATTTTTCTCCCTTCTTTCCAACTTGAAGCAGTGCATCAGGCATCCAGCTGGCTGCAGTCTATAAAAAAGGATTTCTTTACACAAAACCAACCCTTCTCTCCTTGAAATCCCCTTCCCTGCAGTAAAACACTTTAAAAAAAAGTGTGCACAGTATTTTTGTTGGGGTTTGCCCAGTTGTCCCAGACATAATATAGACTGTCTCCTAGTCCAAGAGCAACTCAAATGGTCACTGCAAAGTCAGTAAAGTCAGACACTTATTGCACAGAGTAATGAGAGGAGTATCTTGTGAAACAAGAGAGAAGTCTTTTATCTTCTCATATTCAAATCACCTGCTGTGGATAAAGAATTAGTGAGTAAATAACCACATGTCATCAGTTTGGAATCTGAAGATACCTCTTTCTGAAAGTTACTATATTTAGGCTTCCTACAGTTTTCAGCCCAGTCTGCACCTTTCCAGAAAACTGAGAAATTCCCCAAAGTTTTATACATCTGTAAGTTTTGTTACATGTGCCACTCCTGGAAACGTTCCTCATCATCTTGGCTCAGATGTGTGCTAGAGATGGGCTGACTCACAGATGTCTTGATCTAAATCCAGATGCCATCAAAGTAGAATTTGAGATTTACACCTCCCCTCTCCTTACACACGTCATTAGTTTTCATAGAAATGAAATCACTTAGACTGAAGCTAAATTTGGTCCTTTCTGTTTAAATTGGTCCTTTTCTGATAATAGCCTTCCAAGCCTTCGGACCATATCCTGTTGCCCTACATAAATACGTCAGGTGCATATTTGGGTGGTAGGTGAGCCAAAAAATGGAGCATAAACCTCTCCTCTTTTACTTACTCTTTACCCATAGGTTTTCTATTTGCCTGTGTGTAGATGGCAGCCATAATTTGTTCCTTTGTGCTGAATTTGAGACTTCACCCTCATTTGTACACATGGAGATCTTCATGACAAATTTAGTATTTTAACTGCCTATCAAAAGTAAAACCCTATTATAAGGGTTAATACTATTCTTCATACAACAGTATCTGAAATAACAACAAAGGGAATGCAGAAGTGACTGGACAAATAAACTCTCCTTAGAAGGGGTTGTTTGATATATGTTCTCTTTTAAGTTTGTTACATTGCAAACCTATCCCCATATAACCATCTTCTTGTTCCCACTCTTGATCAGAATACGCAGTAAACATTAATCTTGAGTGCAGATATTTCTTGATCAATTACAATAATTTTGTATTATTTAAACAGCAACAAACATTACATAAATTCCTAAGCCTTCATTATAAGGTAACCATCCTGATGAGAGGTCTTTTTTTGCACTGCATCTTAATTTTGTACATGTATTCATGCTGTTGTGAAGTTCTAGTTTAATTTACCTCTCTAAAACTATTGAACACAGGTATAAACAATATAATCATTAGACAAAATAGACAGAATTTAAATATAAATAGTACACAAATGTTTAAAATGCATTTTTCTTGTATTTGTAAAATAAGTAACTCTGGTTATAGCAGAGGCTGGGGGATTGTGAACAGCCTCGCAAGATATCATGGTTTTCCCAGGAAAGACAAGATAATGGGTCAAATTATTTATCTATGGACCATCCCTTATCCCCATAGATGTCCAGATCTGGTCTCTTTGGCTATGTCTACACTGCAGCGCTATTTTGGGATACCAGAGGTATTCTGTGTCTTAAGAGCAAGCCCGTTATATCAAAATATAATGGGCTCGCTATTCCAATGTCCTGTAAACCTCATTGCACGAGGGATAAGGGACGTTTCGGAATAGTGCCTTATTTTGAAGTAAGGGTGCTGTGTAGATGCATCTTTTGTGTACATCTACACAGCTCCATTATTTTGGAATAACTGACATTATTTAAAAATAAGAAAGTGCGTGACAATGTCGACATAATGTCCAGCCGGACGACTTCTCACTCCAACTCCTGTAACCCTCATTTTACAAGGATTAAGGGAAGTGAGAGGAAGAGTGCTCCATTTCGAAATAAGTGCTGTGTAGATGCACCCAATTTCAAAATAAGCTATTGCGTAATAAGCTACGCAATTGACGTAGCTCAAGTTGCGTAGCTTATTTCAAGTTTAGCCCTGCTTTGTAGACATACCCTTTCTGAAAGAAATGCTTCCAAGTTCTCAAATGCGCACATGTGCTGCATCCAAGTAGTCCTGATACAGTATCAAAAATGAGACTAGGGAGAGGGTTTGGAGAGCAAACCTGCCCCATGGGAATGGCAACTCCTGTCCCCCCAGGGATTGCAGCATAAAGCTGTCCAGCCCTGCAATCACTTTGGGCAGCAGCAGCTCCATTCTGTCCTGGGCAGCTGGGGGAGCTGGTAGGTAGGTAGATTTGGTTGAGGGGAGGCTGAGGCTCCTTGAGCCGTAGCCACCTACTGCCTAAGAGTAGTTAGTCATGGGGCTCCTGTTATTATACCACAGTTGCATTTATTTTCACACCAGCCCTATGGAGGTAGGAATATATGACAAGCCCGTTACAGATAGAGACCTGAGATCCAGAGAGAGTATGTGACTTAATCACACAGGAAGGTTTTGGGAGAGTCAGACACTGAACCAGAGTCTCCTAAGCCCCAGGTTACACCTTACCACCCTGGCCTGCACCAGTAAGTAAAGTACTAGTTCAGGCTGTGACCATCTCCCATCGTGGTTACTACAGCTGCCTCCCTGCTGGCATCCCTGGTAGCCTTCAGCTTTCCCTACACATTTCCCCAAAGCTGGCAGCTATAAGCACTTTCTGTGTCAATCTAACCATATTGCCTACCCTCTTTGATTTCTTCTTCTGGCTTCCCATTAAATAAAGTGCCTTTGGCATTTTTTGTCCAGCTGATCTTTTGTATCTACCCTACTCTGCTCCTGATACTAACATTGGCACCTTGTTCATTTCCCCCTCCTGCTTCTGTCTCTAGCTGATTCTCATGCTGCTTCCTGTGCATAAAGTGATCGCCTTGTCCATGTTCACCAACCACCACCCCTTCCCTTCAAATCTCTCCTTAAAACTAAATACTTCCATTATCCCCACAAATGCCCCTTTCATGATGACCAGCAATTATTCAGTTTTTAAAACATACCATTAGTCCCTCTTTGGGATTTCCTAACACACCCCGTTTGCTGTGTCTGTCTTTATGGGTAAGCTCCTGCCAACAACTGAAAGTAGGTTTTTATTACTGTAAGCTGTCTTATTATCCCCAGGGCCAAGATAATGAGGAATTGTCTCATTGGACTCTTGCTTAAGACTAATCATAATCTTGGCACTCGATCACAAGGACTGCATTCTATCCTATTCTATTCTCTATCTTATTCCGTCACAAGGACTGCATAGCCACAGGTGGGTCTGTGTGGGTGTAGGGGAGCCTGCACTACCCTGCTTTGGCAATAAATGGTGATGTCTGCCTTGTCTAAAGTGTGGATTTATGGCATGTCTCAAGTCTGGTGTAAAGAAACATGCAGGCAGGCCCAAGAGTCAGGAATTATTTTGCATAAAAATGCAGATTAAGCATGGTACGTAAGACCACGTCAAGAACACAGGACAAGCAGCCTTGTACTGGTACTTGTTTCGGATAAGCAAAAAGTACAGATGCAGTCATAGAACTGTCAACTGCGCACATAGCAGTAACATCCTGAGTAGCAGGATTTACTCCAAATAGGGGCACTGGGCATTTTACATATCCTACACAATACGTAATCAATTGGTAAATATTATTAGAATGACCAAGCCTCTCTCTGCTATAAATTGGGTTTTGTAAGAACAATCGATGGGACGGAATGGGCAGGATTGACCCACATGTCCTGCTCGATGTAACTAGAAGTGTTTAGGCCCTTCATACCATCTACATCAGTGGTGGCATTCCTATGCATGGGAAAAGACGGAACCACAACCTCCTGCCTGCAACTGAAAGTAGCATACAGGTGAAGTGTAAGGGAAGTAGGCTTTATTATTGTATATAGTAGATCTTTTAGTAAAAGAGAGTTACTCACCCTGTGCAGTAACGTCTGTTCTTCGAGATGTGTGTCCCCATGGGTGCTCCACTCGAGGTGCTGGGCTCGTCCCGGCGCCACAAACCGGAGGAATTTTCATTAGCAGTAGCCCCCTACCGGACCGCGCATGTGCGACTGCCTCTTCGCACCTTTGATCTGAGCGCGGTCCGGTTTTGTCAGTTTCCTCCCAACCAGAAGCATCTGAAAGATATAAATAGAAGCTCCGAAGCAGGGAGGAGGGTGGGACGTGGAGCACCCATGGGAACACACATCTCGAAGAACAGACGTTACTGCACAGGGTGAGTAACTCTCTTTTCTTCATCGAGTAGTGTCCCCGAGGGTGCTCCACTCGAGGTGAGTACACAGCAGTGGTCCAACGTTACATGAATGCTTCAGACCTATCGTCCTTGTGCTGTAGACAAGACAGCCTGAGCTACCCTTGAATCAGAGGTAAGTATGTTCGCGAGGGAATAGTGTCTAGCGAATGTGAGGGTAGATGACCAGGTTGCCGCACGGCATATGTCCTGCAACGGTACTCCGTAAAGATAGACAATGGATGTTGCTATGCCCCGGGAGGAATGAGCATGAAGACCGTTTGGAAGAGATTTGTTGCACAAGGCATAACATTGTGTGATGCAAGCGACGACCAAGTGGGAAATACGCTGCGCAGAAAGTTGCTTGCCCTTGGAGCGCTCGGCTGTAGAAAGGAAAAGCCGCTGGGACTTCCTAAAGACTGGAGTTCTGTCAAGGTAAAAGGCCAGTGCTCGCCTGACATCTAGAGTGTGTAGACGTGCATCTTCCAATGAGGAGTGAGGCTTCGGGTGGAAAGTCGGCAGGGTTATGGGCTCATTTATGTGGAAAGCAGAGTTGACTTTTGGCAGAAATGCTGGTTGGACACGCAGTACTGCCGCATGACTGAAGAATTGTGTGTACGGCGGATCGGCGGAAAGAACTACTAATTCACTTACTTGACGCGCTGACGTAATGGCAAGTAGGAACACCGTTTTCATCGTGAGCATTCGTAGATCACACGTTGAGAGCGGCTCAAAAGGCGAGTGAGTCAGAGTGTCCAATACTAAAGGCAAGTCCCAAGGCTCCGGTGGGATCCTGTGGGCCGGATACAGATTGCCTAATCCCTTCAGAAACCTTTTGGTGACAGGGTGGGCAAACACTGAATGGCCGTCAATTGGAAGACGAAAGGTTGAAATTGCCGCCAGATGAACTCTTAGGGAAGAAATAGCCATTCCGGTCGTCTTTAGGTGCATCACATAATCTAGGATCTGTTGTATAGGCAGTGAATGAGGGTCAAGATCTCTTACCGAGCACCACGAATGGAAACGATGCCACTTATGGAGATAGGATTTGCGCGTTGTATGCCGCCTGCTGTTAATCAACACGCGCCTCACTTCTTGACATATCCTGAAGTTATTACGTCGTAAACCCACCGGTCAGTGGATATGAGAGCCCAATGATGCTGATAAGGCCTGAGACGATGATGAAATACGCCTTTTGTGATGCCTAGAGTCTCTGTTAATGGGGTGGTCCGAAGTCCTTCGATCAACACATCAAACCTGCTGCCGGCCCTGCTGCTGGACAGACGTCTTGTTAGGCTGTTGGTGATGCTTTTGGGGACGTTGTCTTGGCCTCTGTTGATCGTATGGCCTGGTCCGAGGCGTCGCATACAAGAATGGTCTTTGCCTGTTGTAGGGTATGTATTTCCTTCGTTTGTAGGGGGGCGTGTACATCCCTAGTGTCCTCAAAGTTGTACATGTATCCTTGCCCGAGTGGAAGACCTGATCAGTTGACTGGGCAAATAGTGACTTGCGATCAAAGGGCAAATCCTCCACCTTGGCCTGCAACTCCTTAGGAACAACGGCCTGGTGTAGCCAAAACGCCCGACGCATAACTATGGCCGAAGCTGTGGATCTAGCAGCTGCATCCGCCATGTCGAGGGCAATCTGTAAGGCTGTTCGGGCATCCGTATAGCCCTCTTGTATCACTGCCTTGAGAATCTGACGCTTGGAATCCGGCAAGTGCTCAAATAGAGGGAGCAGTTTCGAATAGTTGTCGAAATCGTGGTTTGCTAGTTGTGCCACAAAGTTACACATCCTCAGAGGAGAAGTGGAGGAGGAATATACTTTTCTGCCCAAGATATCCAGTCTTTTAGCCTCCTTGTCGTTTGAGGGATTCTTGGTTTGAGAAGTTCTTGTTCTCTGCTGCGCAGCGTCCACAACAAGGGAGTTAGGCTGTGGATGTGTGAACAGATACTCCATATCCTTCTGAGTTATGAAGTATTTCTTGTCTGACCGCTTATTAGTTGGTAGCGATGAGGCCGGAGTCTGCCAGATGTTGTTGGCCACCTCCAGTATAGCGTCATCGAAGGGAAAGGCGAGCTTTGACTTCTGGGAAGGTTGTAAATTCTTCAGCAGCCGATGCTGTTTCTGTTGCACATCTGTGGTCTGGATGTCCTGGGATTGCGCAACCCTCTTGAAGAGTTCCTGGAACTGCTTGTGGTCCTCCGTAGGAGACAAGTCCGCAGGGATGACTGCGTCATCTGGCAAGGAAGAGGAATGCTGCGCCGGGGAATCAGGGGTCTATTGCCCGTCAAGAGGAGTGTTGTCCTGCTTATCCTCCTGATAGTGTGGATCCAAATCCCCAGCCGAGGATGGTGGGGCAGCATAAAGGGTAGACTCGTCCGGACCGTGTGGAGATTCAGGTCGAGAAGATTGTGGTGACCGCGACCGCGAATACCTTCTGCGGTGCGATGAATGAGAAGAACACTTGTGATAACATCGGTCATCCCGCTGGCTGTGGCAGGGAGAACGACTGTATCTTCTCACTGTGTCATACCGACAAGGGCACTCTGTACGTCTTGGGGACCTTGGTGAAAGGGATCTCCTATAGTAGCGTGAAGGAGACCGTGAGTAGTGATCTCGATAGTATCGACGTGGTGGTGAACGACGAGGTGACCTATAGTAGAGTTCCCTGGGGGCCGTGTAACGGTGAACATGACGACGGCAATCAACATGCGACGAGGAAGGTGAATCAGGTCCAGGAGAGAAGGTGACACGGTCCGGTGTCAGTGACAGTATCCGGACCCTTGCAGATTTTTGCTGCGCTTTAGTTGGCCCCAAGGAATTGAAGGCAGGCTGAGGAGGTGCTTGTGGCTGAACAGCAGGCAGCAAAGAAGCCTGTGTCACTTGATCTTCAGCAGAGTGAAGGCTCGGTGCTGCAGGATCACCAGGGGATGACATGAGAGCTGAGGGCTGGGCTAGCAGAGACTCCTGCTGCGGTGCCACATCCAGTGCCGATGTGCCCGGCACCGAGGAGCACGGAACGGCACTCAGAGAAGGAGCTGCAGGTGCCGACATAGCTGGTTCCAGCCGTGCATGCGCAGGAACTCCCAGTGCCAGGGCTTCTCTTGCCGGCTCTGGGAAAGCCGTTGAAGCCGTTACCAGCACCGACTCTGCCCGCAAACCCTTTGTGGGTGCTGAAGTGGAGCTCTTGTGGCGGGCTGGCATTGGGGCAGAGGAGCTACGGCCCTTGCCCGACTTGTCCGCGGGGAGTCTCGGCGCACAGCCAGAGCTCCCCGGTTTGCCCGAACTGCCGCCCGGCGTCCTATGGGTCCTGCTGGAGATCTCTTGCCCAGCGTGATCTTTGGGTGCAGAGCGGGGCTCGGAGACTTCTGGAGCTTGTAGAGCCTTATTAAATAAAAGGACCCTCAGTCTCAGCTCCCGATCTCTTCTGGCACGAGCTGTCAGCTTCGCGCAATGGCTGCACTTCGCTGGGACGTGAGCGTCCCCGAGACACCTTACACACCGGGAGTGTCCATCGAAGACAGGGATAGCCTCCTGGCACTGAAGGCACTTCTTGAAGCCAGGTAATCCTGGCATCCTGACTCCCTTTCTGATTTCAGGGGACTACAACTACTAACACTATAACTGGTAACTATCTATTACTAAACAAGAAAACTAACTAAGGGTATGTCTACACTACAGCGCTAATTCGAACTAAGCTAATTCGAACTAACGCATCCAGACTAAAAAATTAGTTCGAATTAGCGTTTTGCTAATTCGAACTAGCATGTCCACATTAAGTGGACCCTGAACCGGGGTTAAGGATGGCCGGAAGCAGTGCCGGCAGGGCATCAGAGGAGGACTTAGAGCGTGGAGCTTCTGCCTCAGGCTAGCCGAGGGCTGTGCTTAAAGGGACCCAACCCCCACCCCGGACAGACAGTTCTCAGGGGTGCCCCACTTGCAAAGCAGTCCTGGCTTGGAGTGCCCTGAGTGCCCACACTGGGCACATCACAGCACTTGGCCATCAGACTGGCTGCACTTGCCGCAGCCATCAGACTGGCTGCACTTGCCATCTGGGGAGAGGGGGAAATTAGGGGGGCTGCAGGAGAGCTTCCACCCCCAGAAGCCCGCAGAGCCAGGCCAGTCCTCCCCATCGGGGGCTCGTACCCCATTCCTCCCTCACCTCCTTCCACTTACCTTTCCTTAGCCCCCCTTCCTGATGTACAAAATAAAGAAAACGTGCGGTCAAAAATAGAATCTCTCTTTATTGAACAAAACTCAGGGAGACTGGGAAAAGGAGGTGAGAGAGGGGAAGAGAGAGGCTGGGAGAGGGGAGGGCAACTAAAATGATCAGAGTTTTGGAACAGGTCCCATATGAAGAAAGGCTAAAGAGACTGGGACTTCTCAGCTTAGAAAAGAGGAGACTGAGGGGGGATAGGATAGAGGTCTATAAAAGCATGAGTGGTGTGAAGAGGGTGCATCAAGAAAAGTTCTTCATTAGTTCCCATAATAGAATGACTAGAGGACACCAAAGGAAAGGAATGGGTAGCAGGCTTCAAACTAGTAACAGAAAGTTGTTCTTCACAAAGCAAAGAGTCAACCTCTGGAACTCCTTGCTGCAGGAGGCTGTGAAGGCTACAACTAGAACAGAGTTTAAAGGGAAGTGAGATCAAGTCATGGAGGTTGGGTCCATGGAGTGCTATTAGCCAGAGGGTAGGAGTGGTGTCCCTGCCCAAAGTTTGTGGAAGGCTGGAGAGGGATGGCACGAGACAAATGGCTTGGTCACTGTCTTTGGTCCATCCACTCCAGGGTCCCTAGGGTTGGCCGCTGTCGGCAGACAGGCTACTGGGCTAGATGGACCTTTGGTCTGACCTAGTGCGGCCATTGTAAGCTCAGGGCTCAGGGTCGGGGGTCTCAGTGGACCACCTTGATTTTCATGCAAACCTGCTCCTGGGTGGCCAGGCTGGCAGCTCTCCTGCCCTAGACGGCCACTTTCCTGTGCCTAGTGCGGAGGTCGTGGACGAGGTCCACGATGTCCGCAGTAGACCAGGCGGGTGCCCGCCTCTTGCAGTCCCGGGCAAGCTCCCGGGAGTCGCCAGCCTGTTCCCGGGAAGAGGGGGAGGGCTGGGGGGCATCGGGTGGCTGGCTCAAGCCGTGCCAGGTGCAGGGTCTGCTAACTGGGTGCTGGCAGGCTTGCACCTGGCACAGGCACTATAGCCAGTCCGTGCCCCTTTAAGGTGTCCGGGGCCGGGAGGGGGGCAATAGAGTTTCCCTGGTGTTGGCCAGAGCGGCCACCAGGGAAAGCTGGGGAGGGCTAGCCTCCCACTAGTTCGAATTAAGGGGCTACACACCCCTTAATTCGAATTAGTAAGTTCGAACTAGGCTTAGTCCTCGTACAATGAGGTTTACCTAGTTCGAACTAAGCGCTCCGCTAGTTCGAATTAAGTTCGAACTAGCGGAGCGCTAATGTAGCGCCTATCAAAGTTAATTCGAACTAACGTCCGTTAGTTCGAATTAACTTTGTAGTGTAGACATACCCTAACTGAGGAAACTCATATGCCCCCCTCCCGGCCCCGGAGCCCTTAAAGGGAGCTTAATCTAACTCCGTCTGCGGCTGCGGACGGTTGGAGAGAAACTGACAAGACCGGACCGCGCTCAGATCAAAGGCGCAAAGGGGCAGTCGCGCATGCGCGGTCCGGTAGGGGGCTATTGCTAATGAAAATTCCTCTGGTTTGCTGCGCCGGGACGAGCCCAGCACCTCGAGTGGAGCACCCTCGGGGACACTACTCGATGAAGAACTGCTTTTGCATTGCTTTGTGTTGTATTAATTGCTTTAGAATTTATAGTATTTAAGGTTTAAATTGTATAGTAATTGTTTTTAAGGCTTGTAAAACTTAAACAACTGAGCTGACCTCAGGGAATGGGGTGGGGCTGTCCCCGATCTGCCTGGCACTTCAGCTGGGAAGCGTGGCCAGGGTGGAGTGGGGCTTACCACCCCTACCATTGCCCACCCACCCAAAGTCAGAGCGTGCCCAAGTGGACCCTTTTGACTATGCCACTACTATGTAGGTTCTTATATCACCTCTTCTCTGTAGTATTTGAACGCCTCCCTATTAGAGTTTTAAGCCATGTGCCTTCACATCTGTCATGTATGGTTTGCTCTCTCATCCTCTCCCCAGGGGGAAAATTGCACAAAGTGGAGTGGGTGAGCTAGGTGAAAGGAGTGTGGCCATGAGTCAGGGCAGAATGAGTTCATTCTGCTCACCTGTCTTTCCACACAGTCTGGGGGGAATTTGCTCTAGCCAGCATTCAAGGGTCTCTGGCCTCAGGGCCGGGAGAGTGGATAGGGTGGCATGGAGCAATCTGCCCCCAACACGGGTTTTGTCTAAGGGATGTGTCCCCTCCACACACTGGGGTCAGTCAGGCACCATTTGATAATCCTGCGTAGGGCCCCATAAATCCTAAGACTGGCCCTGAAGGTTGTGCTCTTCTTCTCCCCTCCCTCCTTTTACCCCTACTAGAACCACTGGTAGTCATGGAGGGTATGTCTACACTTGGAACTGGGGGGAGGTGTAATTCTCACCTTGATAGTGCACTAAAAACACAGCAGCACAGGCAAGAAGATGGGTGCTGAGTAGGTACCAAGCCAAACCCATAGGCACATATTTCAGGGCACTAGCCTATGCCACTGCTTGTGCTAAACTCTATTTTTAACAAGCTACCTTTATCAGAGCTAGTGCAAGTATGTCTCTTTGAGCTGACAATCCCATCCACAGCTCCAAATGCAGATAGTGTATACCCAGAGAGGAACAGATCTCCTTAAGGTGTTCATGCCACACAAAGCCTCCCCAAGCACCATGGTGCTGATCTGCACTGCCACAATATAGAACAAAGCTTAGAAGTAGAATAGAACAATAGAACCCTTAAGCTATTATTTACTGGTTCATGGGAAAAGCATGTAATTAGTTTTTTAAAGAAACCTTGCATGATAAAGCAATAACACACCAACCTGACAGAATTCAAATCATACGGCTATTCACTGCCCTCACTCTTTCATCAAACATCTAGCCCCAAATCAAATGGTCAAATATTTACAATACAGACTTAACAAGTTCCCTAACAAAGATAGCAAAAGCTTAGAATTAATTGAACAAATGTGATGAATTTAAAAGGATGAATCAACAGTTATTTTTACCATCCAATTAACAATATCAAGTATTTCTGTTGAATCTTCCATGCTTTCGAGTGCTTTATAAATTAGGCCAAAAATGAAGCCAGAAGTTGTTCCAAAATCCATATTTATGCCCCCAATCAGTGGCTTTATTTTGCAAAAGACTGGCCAGTGAGGCTCTCTAACTGGACTCAACATAGCTTGTGACATATTCCATAGACTTGAAAATTATGTCTAATAGTCTCTTCTGACTAACTGAAGGCTCCTTTAAAAAAAAAAAAAAGATCTTTGTCTTAAACTTTACAGTTTTCTGCAGCAAGGAGAATATGAACTTTATAGCAGTGCTCCTGGATTCTAATCGCTGAGGTGAAAATAGCAGTTTCAGATGCAATTTTTAAATAGAGGGTTTTAATTATTTAAATAGGAAAACAATCAATAGTTATGAACATCTGAGTTACGATGTAACTTGGTCAACCGCACACCTCATTTGGAACCAGAAGTACATGTAGCTCTCTTATTATAGGAGCCTCTGACTTTTACTTTGTGCTGCAATCTAGACCTAGAGACTACAACTCCCATGAGCCCTTGGGAAAAAGGAGGGAAACTTGCTCTCTTCCAGGCAGTGCAGAGAGAGAATTGGTGGACTCCAATTTGGAGAGAGGAGCCAGATTGCTAGTGTGGAGCCCTTCCCAATCCAGGAGCTGCAGCTGGAAGCTAGAGCTTACTGCTAAGAGCCTGCTAGGGCTTGGATCTAGCAGGCTGCTTCAGGGGCTGTTGGTGATTGTCCCTGAAGGAGGGAGATCCTGGCTGTACCTATGGCTGAGAAGGGCCTGCATAACCCTGCATAGAAGGCACTGTGAGTACTTGTGGCTGTTTGGAAAAGTGCTGCCTGTGACAGAGCACAGAAAATAAACTAACTCTGGGTCCAAAGAGAGGCAGAGTGATCTGCCCAGTGAAACAGACCTGCTGGACTGCCTTGCCTGGACTGGCTGTTTAGCTTGGACTGACACACACAGAACCTGCACAGTGCTATCTCCACTCCAGCTGCAGACCTTCAAGCGCGCCCACGCAAGCAAGTGTCTGGGACTCTAAGATCCAGAGAAGTGCACACTCTGGAGTGGGATAAATGGTGGCAGTGTAAATGCCAGTTACATAAGTTTCCTTTATTTCTGTGTACTTTGTTAATTGATTGTATTAACTTTTAGGTTGTTGAACCCTGTTTCATTAAGCTGTTAAGTAAAGGTGTGTTAATTCTAATTTAATCAAATAGATGTATATTATTTATAATTGTTGTTTTGGAGTTAGATCCAGATTATTACTGGAATAAGATTATTACTGGAGGCTCCCAAAGCACACCATTAAGTGTGTATAGGGCCAGCCAGGTGGAGGAACTGCCACTGTATATTCCTTTAGGAGCAAGAGACTGAAGCAAGTGGGTGGATAAGGAATCCCCAATTATACAACATCACCACTGGGGTATTCAGGATCTCCTTTAATGTTAAAACCATCAGGCGCCCAAGCACACATGTGAGCATGGCCTGTTCCCGAGTACCCCAGGGAGGAAAAAGGGGGTTACATACATGCACAAGTAGGCAGCAGCACAGACCAAACAAACAAAAAACACACAAGTACAGTATAGTACTGTGTTAAACATAAACTACTACAAAAATAAAGGGAAAGCATAGTAAAGTTTCCAAGCTGTATTAAGTCAATGTTCAGATATGAACTTTTGAAACAGCAACCATTTTTCTCCTAATTACAAACATTTCAATGTTATGAACAGCCTCCATTCCTGAGGTAACTCTGGTTTATAACTTTGAGGTTCTGCTGTAACAAAATTCTGCATGCTATCGCCTGTATTATTTACTTTGATAGTAAATTCTATGTATTTTACCTGCCTCCACATATCAGTTTTCAAAATGTCAAATATTTTGTAAAGACAATAAAAAATCATAGACAGTATCACAGAGAAACTGGAGGCTTTGACAACTAGACATTGTCGTTGTTACATTTCAAAATTAAAACCATAGCAGTGGTTCCCAATTCTCAGAGCTATTGCTTGGAGCTCTCTTCCATATGAAGAAGATATTGCATCACTTACACTTGGTTCACAGCCATGAGGACTAGAAACATGTTTTTAAATGAAAGCTTAGGTTCTGGAGCAAGGAGTGAATTCTGTGGCAAATTCTGTAGCCACTGAATACCTGGGGATCATGATAATAAACAACCCAAATACACAACTCTAATGTTAAAGAAAATATTTTCTTTAATAATGTTACACTTAATTTTGTTCTAGGCTTTGACAGTGTTAATAAGAACTGTTATATGTAAGAGACTTTGGTAGTTTTATAACTGAATGCCTTTGTAAATAAGTGCTTATAAATGGTATGTATATAAAATTACTTAAAATAGGCAGGTGGAAAAGATAAAAAGAAGGGACGCTTTTAACACAAGGTATTTGAATTGGCTGTGATGTTCAATCCTAATAGCTAGTCAAGTTTTAATTAGTATTGAAAATCATAGAAATTGGAGATGAAAGAGAACGATTAGGTCATCCATTCTAGTTTCTTACCAGTAGAGGCCTGTTCCCACCAGTGTATTTCCTAGTGTTTTATCAAGTCTGGTTTTAAAATGTCTTAACCTTTTTTGTTACATGAGTAATATGCTCCTTGAAGTAAGAGAAGGGAAACTGAACTAACATCCATCTTGGTGTTCTAGACCAGTGGTTTTCAATCTCTGGTCCATGGGTCCCTGGGAGCCACAGACTATGTAAAAGGGGTCCATGAAAGGCTATTGTTACCACAGAACATGTGTTTTCAACCTATGGTCCTAAGACACTGAAGGTCCAAAGACTATGTCTAAGATTTCCACACCTCTATTGGAAATTGTTTTAGGAGCCCACACATGAAAAAGGGTTAAAAACCACCATTTTATACAATTAATAAGGAAAAAGAAGAACATCTAAATCTGCACACTTAGGTCAAGGGTCTGAAGGGCCTGTTAGCCCTGTTATGCCCAGAGGTATAGTCTGAAGTGGCCTGACAAACACTGAGCAAAAGCTGAATGGCATATTAGGGATGGTGGAGCAGTTGTTTAGCTACTCCATGGAACTTGCCCTGTGGGGACCAAAAAGGAGTTAATAGAAGAGTTGGTGCATCAACCTTCACTAAACCTCCACTGATCCTTGCTCTGTTTCCCTCCACCCAGGGAATTTTTGAATTCTCTCCTCCCATTTATAAAGGGTTCCAGTCAGGAAGAAGAAACAACACCATGTGACTCTGTCCAGTGACAGTTCTATCACATGAGCATTGAGAACTGAATTGTCAAAGACAAAACTGAGGTGGAGCATGTGCAAATGACCCAGCCTAGGCTACAATCCCTTCCTCAGAAAGTACTGGTCAACCAATTTCAAACAATGACGACATTCGTTGCAATCAAATCCTGTTTTCAGACAATTGCTTATCAAAAAGGGAAACATCACTTGTATTCTCAGTGAATAATTCACCCAGCTCTAGTCTAGAGAAAAAAAATACAAAAACTCCCTAGAAAAAAAAGGTGTGTAGTATTTTTATTGAATCAGACCTTGAATTTACAAGAATACAAGTGATTTGGATATTTAAAAGTCCATTTAATGCTTGGCATAAAATTATACCTTTTTACATTCAGTGCAAACACACTTCAAGGGCACTGGAGATCAAATTACTATCCTGTGAAATGTAGGGATTGGCTGAACAGTTCAAGAGTAACACAAATACCAATGAATCTGGCCTGTTCCCTGCCCATAAACTACACAGTAAATGATCCTGCTTACTGACTTTTTTTTCAGCTGGGACAGCTGCTATAACAACTCAGAGCTTTTCATTCTGTATACAGTACTCATGTATAACTACTTCCAATTTTCAGCATGGACCCATTTTTCTTTTTAGGCAGTTTTGTTGGAGCTATGGCAGCCTGGGGAAAAGCTGCTTTGATAGCCTTGGAAGGAGAGGGACATTAAAGTCAATGAAGAATTTAAAAGGGGAAAAATAGGGTAGGAAGATTTACAGCAAAAAAAAACATACATCTTGACTCTCATCCAGGAGAAGCCACAGGGGGCTGGTGCCAGTCATCACTGATGAAAGGCTTTGAATTTGTCAAGGAGAAAGATGCTGTATAAAAAACTACATTAAAGCAAAGGGGAACTGCAATAAGGGGACAATCAGTGGGAGTTTTGCCTGGGCAGTGTTTGCAATTTCAGATGCTATGGTAAGTATTCAAACTCTCTCCCATATGCTGTCCTTCTGAATATTAAAGACTCAGTTCTGCAGTCCTTTCTCAATCTAAATTCCCACTGAAAGCAATAGAACTTTTGCTCATGTAAGAATTTTAGAATCAAGCTCTTAGTCCCTTGTCCCTGGATTTTACTGTTAGATAAAATTCCACATTACCTCTAGTTTAATTGGCTAATACTAGAGCTGAGCAAAAATTTTCACCCAAAAATGCAGATTAGGGTCAATCAAAACAACTCTTTAATTCAGGCTAATTACTGCAAATTGTGTCAAAAGGGTTCATTTTGGCATTTGTGAAACAAAACTTTCTGACTTTTCATTTCAGAAACTTTTATTTCAGAACTTCCCTTGATTTCAGTTTTAAAAAATTAAAATCCCTCAAAATCCAAACAAAAGTTATTCAAGAATTTTGTCTGCTGATTTTTTTTCTTTTTAGCCACTGAACTACAAACTTAGTTATTCGCAGATCAGTAATACTCAAGCCAGCCACTATAATCCTCCAGTTCACTAGTCCAGCTATAATTTCTTCCATCAAAATAAACATTGTCGGCACCTGGTGTGGTTCAGTTTGTCACGGAGCTATTACCAATGGAAAACACATTAGTAGAACTATACCTACATAGTAAATAATTTGTAGGCCTTTGGCCATCATATGCAAATGGCCACAAACCTCCCTTTCTGGCCTCTTTGGCCATGTCTACACTAGGGAACTATTTCAAAATTAGTAAATTCCACTTAATAACTCCCAATTTAACAAAATCGAACTAGCATGTCCACACTATGGGGAAGCCTTGAAATTAGTCTGAGGCAGGCTTCGTTAATGCAGACGCACTACTTTGGACTAGCCCCGGAAGTACTGGAGAGAAATTAGTTCAAATTACTCAGGGGGTAGTTATTTCAAAATAGCAGCGTGTCCCACTACTGTTATTTCAAAATAACTATTTCAGAATTAGCACTACTCCTGATGAAAAGCAGGAGTACAGATTTCGAATTAAGCAGTCCATTATATTGTGATAACAGGCTTAGTACTGTGAATGCTCCATCTATAAATTCGACCTTACGGGGGTTATTTCAAAATAAAGTGCTAGTGTATACCAGAGTTTTATGGCTTCATTTTCTTAGTTTCTTCCCATTAGCTATGACAATACCTACCTTCCCTAGGATCAGAACATGTTCCTGGTAAGGATTTTTTATGTACATGGTTTTGAATGTTCTTCCATCCCCTCTTCTATGCTTCCCATTAACCAAGAGCACAGTTTACACCAACAGGACTAGGACTAGGACTTTAACAGGGTTCAATGAAGAGCTAGATAAATTTATGGAGATTAGGTCCATCAATGGCTATTAGCCAGGTTGGGTAGAAATGGTGTCCCTAGCCTATATATGTCTGGAAATGGATGACAGCCAGGAAAGGGATCATGTGATGATTACCTGTTGTGTTCACTCCCTCTGAGGCATCTGGCATTGGACAGTTGGCAGACAGGATACTGGGCTAGATGGACCTTTGCTCTGACCCAGTATGCCCATTCTTATGTTCTTAACAACCTAGATGGTGTTTGTTCAGATGAAACAACAAAGAATATATAAAAAAAATCTCTGCAAGAAAGAACAAAATGACTCCAAAACATTGTGCAACTGCACCGAAACACAAAGTCACAGCTGCTCCAGCAGCCACCCGAGGGAAGGGTAGGCACAATACACTAGTAGCCTTTTTGGATCTGAGCAATTAGCCAATACCTGGGGTCTTGTGGTTTGTTTCCATAAGGTATGTCTACACTGCAAAGTTAATTGGAAATAACAGCCGTTATTTTGAGTTAACTTTAATAGCATCTATACATGCAAACCTCTACTTCGAAATTAATTATGTGGCGCGCTTAATTTGAATTTGGTAAACCGCATTCTATGAGGAGTAATGCCAAATTCGAAATAGCTATTTTGAATTAAGTGCTGTGTAGACACTTAATTCAAAATAGGGGGCCTCCAGCCCTTCCCAGAGAGCCCTGGTGGCCACTCTGGGCACAACCAGGAAAACTTACTCTCCTCTCCCCCAACCCCAGAGCCATTAAAGGGGTAGACCCTGGCCACAGTGCCTGTGTCAGCTCCAAGCCTGCCAGCCCAGAGCCAGCAGTGGCCACCAGGGCCCATGACCCACTGGCCCCAAAACATGAGCCAACAAGCAGCCCACTGGCAGCCAGTCCACCACCACTCCCCAGGAGCAGTCTGCCAGCTCCCAGGAGCCTGACGGGGCTGGAGAAGGCGGGCGCCTTCCTGGTCCAGGGTGGAGTTCATCGACCTTTTTCAGGTTTGGGAGGATGCCCCCAAAGTCCATGATCTCTGCACTAGACGGAGGAATGCGGCCGTCTATGGCAGAATAGCTGCCAGCCTGGCCACCAAAGGCCACATGTGAACCCAGGAGCAGGTTTGCATGAAAATCAAGTTGGTCTGGTGAGACCCCCAACCCTGGGCCCTGAGCTTCCCCTCCCCCTTCTTCCCCTTGCTTCCCCCTTCCAGCTCCCTCCTCCCAGGTTTCCCCCTCCCCTCCCACCCTCTCTCTTCCCCTCTCCCACTTCCTTTTCCCATCTCCCCAGAGGTTCATCCCCCCCCCCCCAGTTTTGTTCAATAAACCCAGTTTCTATTTTTGAACATACGTGTCTTTTGTTTGACATCAGGAAGGGGGACTAGGGAGGGGTAAGTGGAAGAACGTGAGGAAGGAATGGGGCACGAGCCCCTGGTGGGGAGGACCAGGGTGGCTATGAGGGCTCCTCAGGGTGGACGCTGCCCCGCAGGGCCTCCTGGATCCTGACAGCCCCCCGATGGATCCCCCAGATGGCAAGATGCAGCAAGTGTAGCCGGGCTGATGACAATGACCCCACGAGACGCACCGGCATGCCCATGGGCAGCTCTAGCTCCATGTGGCCAAGTGCTGTGATGTCCCGAGTGTGGGCACTCAGGGCACTTCAAGACAGGACTGCTTTGCTGTCCCTCATCAAGGTAGACAAGCAAGTGGGGAACCCTAAGAACTGTCTGTCCGGGGTGGGAGTAGGGTCCCTTTAAGCACGGAGCTCAGTTAGCCTCAGGCAGCAGCCCCACACACTAAGTCCTAACCTGATGCCCTGCTAGCATTGGTTCCAGCCAGCCTTAACTTCGGTTCAGGGTACACTCAGTGTGAATGAAGGGGGGAGTCATGTACCTCTTTGATGCAATCCTGATTATTTACAAAGAATGTACACAAATTCCTGTTTCCCTGAATAGAGTAGGCATTACACAACAAGAGGCAATTCCTTTGTTCATAGTTTCAAGTCTCTTTCCTGCCAATATCCCACCCAAAAAGCTCCTTTCTCTTTGCATTCTTTTCAGGCTGATGCTTCTCATGCAGCCTGCTTCTGTCCACGTACACACATTTCCTCCTCCCTTGCATTTGCATTCAGCCCACAACAAAACCCACCCACCCACACACTCAGCTCTACAACTAGCTGTGCAAGTGGTTGTGTTTTGGGCATAGTCATCCATTGTTTCATCTATCTTGCTCAAAAAACCCAGCTTCACAGCTTCTTACGTTTATCCTGAAAGAAGGGTGGCTATCAAGCTGATAAGCTTCAATAAGATTTCCCCTAATTTCCATCATAACAATACATTTAAAGATACAGTACACAGAAATCAAAAATACATTTTTAAAGGATGCAGCCACACAGGAGGGGGACTGGCATTTTTGTTCTGGGTTTGAACAGTGCCTTGCACAATGAGGTCCTCATCCATGAGGAAGGTTTCAAGGTGTTAAGATCATACAAATAAACAGGGCTTGCTAAACAGCGGCGAGCCCCGCTCACCAGCTGCGCTGTCTGGCGATCTGCGCATGCGCAGACCGCCCGAACCCGGCTCTTCCAGGTTACAATCTACTCGCCATGGGCGAGTAGATTGTATAATTTGTCGAGCCCTGCAAATAAATAATAAATAATAATCATAATAATTAAAACAATTATTCTAGGCATTTTCCTTTAATTTCACTTTCTAAAGTTCATTCCTCAAGTAACCAGGAAAACAACTCTTTCTCCTCCACTTACAATATCTCCAATCCCAACTTCAAGATCTGATGATTCCTAGATATATAAGATTCAGAGCTTGAACTATCACTTTAACAGCATGCACAGGTTTCTTAAAGATATATGTATAGGGGCCAATTCTACTTGCACCTACTGTGATTTTATATTGGTGCAATTCTAATGTCTTTAGAGGAGCTACTACAGGTTTACACCAGCATAAATAAGCTCAGAATTAAGTCCCCTTTGAGAGGGTAGCAGTGTTTTCCTCCTAACATGTTGCCTATATGACTCCTACTATTCCCAAAGAACTGCAACAACAGAAATCCTGCATTTGTAAGATAAATTCTTATTTGGATCAGAAGTTACTTTGCTCCTTTTTTTAAAGCTAAGTTGCAATGTCACCATTGGCATAAACAGTCCTGCCTTCTGCATCAGCTATTTCCTTTTCCATTTCCTCTTTCACCACGTGTTTTTCACATTCGTACTGTACTTGCAAGCTCAGAAAAGCGTGTCCAACTGTGACTGAAACTCTGGCATGTAGCTCAATTTTTCCCTTCTTACTGAGCTTTTTTGCTTTGCTTTTTTTTCCACAATATGCTGCCAGTGTCGCTCTCGTGCGTGTGTGTGTGTTTACGTGTGTGTGTGTGTGTGTGTGTGTATTTCATTCAGAAATTTTTTGCACATTTGATAAAATATGTTGCACATGCAGGAAAATTTGATTGGCTTTTTAAATAATTTGTCATAATAGAGTAGACTCAATTCTGACTCAATACACTGAGGGCAAATGAAATCTATGTCATTAGAAGGTGGGCTACACAGTCACTTTTCACTGATTGTAGTGATTGACTTCATTAGTTATAAGTAATGAAGGCATGGCTGAGAGTAAATAAAAGCTGCATGCCATCCTTCAAAGACTTGTATTTTATTTATTTTAATTTTCTCAAGATATGCTGCATTAACAATAGCACTTCCCCAAGCAATACAATCCAGGGAATTACCAGGGGCATGGCAACGGCAGCAGAAGTCGGCACTCCATATTGACAGCAGTGGTGGAGCAACCTGTTTCCAGCCCACTCTGTTCCCTGAGCCTGTCTCCCAGCCAAGTTGCTCGGGGTGAGCAGAGTGGTCTGGCTGGAAGATGATGGAATGAAGCAGGCTGGAGCTGGGGCTGGGTTGCGCTGCTTCTCACAATTCCCACCACTGATGGTGAGTGCAGGGGCAGACTAGACCCCTGCTGCCATTGCCAGGCCCCCTGGGAAGCCCCTAGGCCACCCTGCAGGGCACTCCAAAGTCCAGGGCCATAGGCTGCTTCCCCAAACCATCTTATGGCCACACACACACACATACCCCAGAGACTCAAACACTAAGCTTCCCATGTTCAATCTACCCACTGATGTCGGCATTACACAAACCCAATCCCTGTATGTATGTATGTATGTATGTATATATATATATATATATATATATATATATATATATATATATATATATATATTCTCACAGTGCTGCTCTAATAAAAATATTATTAATAAATAGCTATAATACATTTGCTCACTGATAAGTCTGTTGTGAACCACATCACCCAGAAAGCTATCAATTATTTGCTGTCAGATAATAAACTCCCCGGCTCCACCCTAATAACTTATCTGATGAACCCTGCCAGTGAGTTAACTTCTCCACAAACATCTCAAAATTACATTGTAAACAAGTGATGGCAGAGAGATTATTGCAAACCTCAATTGGCAGTTTGCTGGCCAAAGCAGGAGATTGCTATAATTGGTGCCCGCTTGTCCATGCAAGCCCTGGGAATCCAGGACTTTGACAGTCCAAGAATTCTGTAACCATATTAGGGGTAGGAATATGTCTATATCATGACCTCATAAATAACCTGAATTAATTATAAACAATGAGTAATCTCCTGGTACCTTAGGGTATGTCTACACTACCACCCTAGTTCGAACTAGGGTGGTAATGTAGGCAATCGGAGTTGCAAATGAAGCCCGGGATTTGAATTTCCCGGGCTTCATTTGCATCTCACCGGGCGCCGCCATTTTTAAATGTCCGCTAGTGCGGACATTTAAAAATGGCGGTGCCCGGCGAGATGCAAATGAAGCCCGGGAAATTCAAATCCCGGGCTTCATTTGCAACTCCGGTTGCCTACATTACCACCCTAGTTCGAACTAGGGTGGTAGTGTAGACATACCCTCAGAGACTAACAATATATAGGATCATGAGCTTTTGTGGGTAAAACCCAATTCATCAGATGAGTTGGAGTAGAAATAACAGAATCCAGAGAATATACAACAGCAAAAACAGTTACCTGTCAATTGTAGGACCCATGTGAATGAAGCTAATTAAGTACATTGGATGTGTCCCATTAATAGCTTTTGATGTGAAAAAAGTGAATGTCAAAGACAGGGGAAATTGCCTTTGTAGTGTGTTAACCTATTAATATCTTTATTCAAGACCAGGTTGACAGATGTCAAACTTGTAAATGAATTCCAGTTCAGCAGTTTTTGTCTGTAACTGGGTAGTAAAATTACTTATTCTGTTATTTCCACTCAAATTCATCTGATGAAGTAGATTTTACCCACTAAAGATTTTACCTGGTATCCTGTATATCTGTTAGTTTCTAAGGTGCTACAGAACAATTCTTTGTTTATAAAGTTATAGACTAGCACAGCTACCCCTCTGAGACTTTTTGAATTAATTATGATATTCAGCCCACTTTTGCCTGTAATCTAGAAAGGCCTCCTCAAAGAGAATGAGCACAGATGCAAGCAGTGACAGCACTGTTGCTTTACAGTTACCACGGGAAAGAACAATAGCTGCATAATTGTATTACAAAAGAATTAAGCAACAAAAGCATACATGAAAAAAGGGATTTACAAACCAGGAATAGTATTTAACTTTAAATACTGAAAGGAGCATTATTTAACTTTTGCCTCTTAAAGGAACAGCAATTGTTTGTGTTACATTGAAAACAATAATTTCTCTATTATTATTTCACAGTGCCCAAATATGTGCCTGCCTCCTCATGGTACAAATAAGAAGCCAGTCCTTGCAATGAGGGGTTAAAATCTCACATCAGAGATGTCTCAACCAAGGAGAAGCAAAACAGTAAAATTGGGGTTGAGGGAGGGAGAACAGCAATCACCAGTAATAAGGTGAAGTGTGATTTGTACACAGCATGATGCAGCATATTGTTTTTTGGTCTAAATGTTGTTGATCACTAATTTTGGGTAGACAAAAGTGTTAAGGGAGAATCTGAATGAGGAGAGCAGAGAGGGATGAATCATCTCTATGTTGGATGTTAAACACCATCAAAATGCTGCACCAAGAAGAGAGTCACCTTAAGCCAGTACAGATGTCTTCATCCCTCTTGTAACCTGGCAACCTGAGAAGTCGGGCTGGGGACTTATCATGACCCTGGGAACATAAACCCTGTTGACTACAAAGGAGAGGGAAGAATAACAGAGTCTAGCTATCCAAGACCATCTCTTTATTGCAGGACCAAATGAGATCAACAAAATGGCAAGAAGAAAAATCTGCAACGATTTATGGTAATTATTTTTCATGCCCCAAAGTTTGACAGCTTCAGCTGAGAGATGGATTCATGGTTAACTTGGCCAGCTGGATTTCCTAGTCAAAGTATGTTGATAGTTCTGCAACCGTAATTAAATTGTAATTTGGAAAAAGTTTGTACACATCTGGCTGGCTCTAACCCACATCAGAGACCTTAATATTTTAATAGCTAATCATCACTGCACCACTTAGACTAGTGATCTGAGCTGTGGACTGAGAGCTTTGTATGCTTATTGCATGTGATTGGCTATGTAGCCTAAGGCATACAATTTTTCATCACTCTGCTTAGATTATGCTAATATCTTTATAGCAGTTTGTGGTGTGAGGAGTGCTTGGCACTTTAAACTCTAGCTCGCTGCCACACTGACAGCACAGCATATTCAGTGACCAGTGTATCCATATGACACATAATTATTTCTCTGAACTGTATTGCAGACATCAGTATATATTCTACCTTAGTAAACACACATTTCATTTGAATACTGAGCGAGTTAGTTCTTTTGTGGAGGGGACAGGAGATGACCTATCTCACATGAGGTTTCTTCTAATCATTCTAAAAAAAAAAATCTGATCTGTCGCTCACATTTGAACTTGTATCTCTACTATTAGAAAAGATTTGGGGAAGCTCTGATCCTACAAACACATAGGCATGTCAGCAACACGTTAATTATGTGAGTGAAAATTAAGAGATGGAGGTTTTTATTGAGTGTTGGTCAGTTCCTTAGTCCATAGAATAGGGTTTCTTTGAAGGGATGTTGGAGTACCAAGGTCACACCTGAAAACTGAGTTGTGTTCATTAGAGCTGGGAAGGGAAGAGAACTAGACCCCAGGGGAACTCTTTCCTGCCTCAGTGGTGGTGACTACCTATTAAATTGAAGTCAAAGGTAAATCAGACAGAAATCCACATTGGTACTGGTTCTTCAACTCACTGGGAGTATGAGGTAGGTAGAATTTGAGAACTGGTGCAGAGGATCAGCAAGAAGAAAAATTTACTATTCAGGTAAAGTGACCACATTGGGAAGCTTGGTTTATTACTGATCGATATTGTCTAAATGCAAAGCAACTAGCACCTTGAACATTTGGATGTATGTTGGAGGTGTGGGGGAATTTACTCTGGGTTAAGGGGTTCGGCAAGGAAATATTTAGATAGAGCTTTGGAATTTTGAAATCTGCAGGATGGATCCAATTTCTTGACTCTCACAGTGTCATAAAAATAAGTATGGGGAGCCTGGGTTTGAAAGGATGGCCTTTATCAGAGTTAATAAGGGTTTCAGCAAGAAAAGAAGTAATTGGAATTCAGGGATCTGCTACGGGAGGGGAGAGGAGGGACCTGACATCCTGACTTGGGGACTGTCAACAAACCAATTAACAGACAGCAAGGAATATCATAATGCTACAAGAGCATGGGGGAGGCTGATATTTGCTCATCAAAGAGTTCAGACTTGCTTTGAGTAGGTTCAACTCTTTCTTCACAGGGAAGGGAGTTACCGCAGAGACAGAAATTGCAGTTCATGGCAATGGCAAATAACATCCATTGTTGAGGTTCCCCTGGGATATTCATTCACGCTGGTATTCTTACATTTGTAGAACACCTTGGGCAGGAAGCCCAATAAACCAAACCTAGATCAATGGTGGCATCAAAAGGCTTACAAGGTTGGAACCCCTTTTTCAGGAGGACAATTCAGTGGTTTATATGTTAAAACTCTTTTCATGTTTATTCCTGCCTTCACGATCATGTGACTGGGGGGGCACAGTATTGTGCTTTTGGCCCACAGGTTCTGTGCTGGCTCCCAGCAGTGAGGCAATTCTGACGTGCCATGGATGGATGGGCATGCTACAGGTCAAGGAGGGGCATGCTCTGGGACCAATTGGCACAAGAACTGACACTGGACGTGATGATGAAATGATGAAATGCAAGGTAGAGTGGGTAACTGAGAAGACCACAGGTTGCCAGACATCAGTATGTATTCTACATTAGTAGAATAGCTTAGGGCTATGTGAATAGGGAGGCAGCTTTGTTTATATGTGACCATTGGTTAATTATTCAGCTGGACATAGTTTACTGGTTACCCAAGTTATTCCGGGAGGATGGGGTACACTTATCTGGTGGGGGAGCAGATCTATTTTGTCTGTTATTGAAGAAGGAATTGGTAAAAGTCTGGGAACCAGGCAGAGTGTTGTGAGGAGGGAGCCAGGCTAAACTGCAGATGTCTCTTTGGGGCAGAAGCCCTGTGTAGGTAGGTACTTGTTTGGATAAAGTGGATTGGAGAAGGATTTAAAAGAAAGCACCTGTTAAGGAAGTTGAGAAAGTATGTCTGGAACAAGAGGGATTTCCCCCCCCCCCTTCTTTTCTAGCCCCTCCCCTGGTCCTCATGCCTGGGGTGGAGGGGGGGGACAGGGTCCCAGAAACGGGATGGATGGGATGAGGGGAGCTGACAGCCTCTGCGGGCCCTTGAGTAAGGTGTTGGAGGGGGCTCCACAACTCCAGAAGGGGTGGGGCCTCAGGTGAAAGAGACAGGGCCAAGGGCAGGTGGCCTTCAGAGCTGCCTGGACTGTGGTGCACCCCCCCCCCCACCCACACACACACACACTCTCCGCCCCCCAGCCCTCAGAGTCACATGGAGTGGCCCTCCCACAGTAAATTAAAGAGTCCAAGGCTCTGTCCACCACCGCTGCCACAGTAGCAGCGGTGGCAGCTGGTAGCCCCAGGCCCCTTTGAATTGCTGGGCCCCAGAGCAACTGTCCATTTGCTCCCACCCTGTCAGCAGGCCTGGTTGGGACCAAGTTGAGGAGTGTGTGGAAATGATGAAGGAAATAATGATGACCTTCACTGTGCAGTTTATTGCCAGGTAGTCTCATATTTTACGTAACTAAAGTCATGGCCTAATTAAACCATATCCATTGCCTCCTATCTTTCTTCTGGCATGGCCAAACTATGTTTGTTGGATCAGACTCTTAGAGTATAAAGTTATCAGGACATAGAGATTATGTATCACTTATCTCACACTTTGTGTCTCACTTTAGAGACAAAACTGGGTCCCAAACATCCCTACCTGGGAAAAGAGATAAGCACTGAAAGCATACACAGAAATATAATTGAAAATTATTTGGGCTAGATAAACAAGGAGAAGGAAAGGTTCAGAAAGCAGAGAAAGAATGGATACTGAAGATTACAGTTAAATCATATTAACAATGATCCCACAGCCAGTAAAGTTGTATGTTCAAATTATTTTTAATATGAAAACCAAGTCCTGATATGCTCATGGTTCACTCAGTCCATACATAAACTCCCATGGACATCAGAAGTACTGAGTAAGATCTGAAAGCCAAATTTCACCTACTTTAATTGACATTTCTCATGGAATAAAGTAGTATTTAATGGGAATTAAAGAGGGGTTTTTATCATGGTAAGGGCCTCAGCATTTTTCCCTGTACATGTTTTTAATTCAATATTGCACTGGTGTTGGTGAATTCTGAGAAATTTTTCCTTAGAAAAGAAATATTTTCACATGAAAAAATTCTGTAAGTTCCACAATGCTTCATAAAACCTCTGCTTCTCTTATCCCTAATTTGGAGCTCAGATTCTGCATTTAGCACAGCAACATTTCCACTCAAAAGTGCAAGCCTGAGACATAGCTAAGCATTTTGATGTTTGTGGTTAGTAGTGTCTACATGATGATTACCCATACTCTGTTCCAGTTATTCAACTGCAAACCCAGATTGTAACCCTGGTCACCATGTGGTCTGAGTTCTGAAAGAATAGAGTGTTTCATACAACATTGCATTTTGTAAACAATGACTTGTTGCATACAAGAAACCATAAATATTATTTATCTTGATGTAAGACTAAAAATATCCAAAGGCTAGAGCTAATTAGGGTTCAATGATAGATTTGATAAGCCAAAGCTGTTTTTCTGCTTTATTCTAACAAGCAAAGAAATGTTGCATTATGTTCTAATCTGTAAACACCTTATTTGATGGTTGAAATGGAAAGTGCATCATTGTTGTTTGTCCTGTCAAAGGTCTTAGAATGGTCTGAAGTCCACTGGAGCTACCTCTGATGCTATTTAGCATGTTATCAAGGCTGTTCCCCACTCTGGCACTTTGAATGCAGAAGGTGGGGGCCTGCAAGAGACTTTTCAAAATACTTTGCCTCTATAGGCTTCTCAGGCCTGGCCTTAGGGCAAGACAGTTACCTTCAAGGCCCCATATTGCCCAGCGTTTGCCTGCCTGGCCACTCGCTTACTGCCCCGGCTGGGAGCCACCCAGCTGGATGGCACAATCAACCACAGTGTGCCACCTTAAGCCCTACAAACTCTTTGGCCAGACCTGAGGCTTCTGCTTTAAAAAAACTCCCCAAGGTCACAGCTTCTCTGACCTTGGGAGATAGGCTGCCACCACCAAGTAAAAAAACCAAACCCATCCTTTCTTCTTGAACCCAGGAAGAAAGCACTTGGAACTCCTTCCAGACAGGCACCCCAAGTTCTTTTACCACAAAAGAGCTTGAAATAAAGCCCTGTAATCTCTGATAGCTGACCTCTCGATCTTAGCCATGCATATACAAACCTCCCATTACCTTCCAGGACACAAGAATCAAATCACGGCCTTTAAAAAGGTGATTTTATTAACAAAACAAAAAATAAATACTTGGTAAAGCATACTTGGTTGTTAGGTGTTTTAAGGAAACTGAGAAAGAACAAATTAAAACAGAGAATTTCATCCCTGGGATTCAACTTAAAGTTACAGTTTATTGGAGGACACATGGATTTAGCACAGTGGAGTTTAACCAAAAAAATAAAAAAGAAAGAACATAACCTGAGTGCATCTAAATAGACATTCCCTATCTACTCACATATCTTTGCTTCAAGGTCTAGTCCATTGCCAGGCCCAGCATTTTTGTAGGCATGGTAGTCCTGCCTGATTCAATTAATCTTGTTCTCCCAAGCTCCTGGCTTAAACTAACACAAAAGAAAAAAAAGAAAGCAGGATTCCTTTCAATTCAAATCTCAAACACCTTCTCCCTTTGGCTCTCCTGGCTCCCTATCTACACCACCTAGCTAGCTGAGTTTAACCATTTAATCACTGAATGCTGAGATGCACAGAAAAGGATAGCACTTCTTCTGTGCAACACACATCTTCCCCCACTCATTGCTTACAAAAAGCAAGAAAATGATAAACATCACAATAAGAATTCATTAGGGTTATTTTCCAAACAAAAATCAATTCAGAGTTTTCCTTTAAACTCACAGTGAAAAATCATCACTTAAAACATACAAAACAAATCTTATCCTCACACTTTCATATTTCTTGTGGGTATAAGTTCTCAAGTCATTCATGACTCGCTGAAGGCAAGGAAGGTGAGTTTGCAGAACATACAGTTCTATTCTATATAGGTTCATATGCTGCATTCACCACAGACATATCTTCCAGTAGTGCATTAAGCAACATGCCTAACCTCTGTCACATATTTGTTCTCTCATCTTTTCCCCAGGAGAGAACAGGCCAAACCAAAACTCAACAAACCTAGGAAAAAATGGTTACTAACCTTCCTGTTCCTGTAGATCTGTGAGATGTGTTGCTCATGTCCATTCCAATTAGGTGTGTGTGTGTGTTTAGCTGGAAGGATTTTTCCCCCTAGCATCATCCATCATGCCTTTCTGGCATTCAATATAGAACCCTGCTGGCCAGCCACCCACTCAGTCCAGCAGAGGGGAAGGAGAATGGGTATTGAACTGGATGTGAGCAACACATCTCAAAGAACAACAGTTAAGAGAAGGTTAGTACATGTTATTTCTTCTTTGAGTGCTTCCTCATATCAATTAGGTGATTACCAAGTCCAAGTTTTGGAGGCAGAATAGGAGCGCACAGGTTTGCTGATTGTAGCCCCACTCTAACAAAAGCTTCATTGTCACTGGCCTGCTGGGTGACACTGTAATGTAAGGTGAAGGTATGTAGTAATAACCATGTCGCTGCTTTGCATATCTCCTGGATTGGAACACACTCCAGGAATCTGCCCTTGTGGAATGCACTGTAAGTTGAGGGGCAGGTACCTTCACCCAGTTATAGCATGCCTGGATGCAGGATGTGATCCATGACAAAATCTTTTGGAATGAGGCTGGAAGCCCTTTCATTCTGTCAGCTAGTGCAACAAATAGCTGAATGGATTTCCAGAATAGTTTTGTTCACTTGATACAGAAGGCTTATGCCCAGAGAATGTCCAGCAAGTGACGTTTTTGCTTCCTACTGTGTGAGTGCGATTTGGGACAGAACACTGGGGGTGCATCTATACAGCAGGGCTTAACTTGAAATAAGCTACGCAAATTGAGCTACATCAATTACTTAGCTTATTTTGAAATATCTTATTTCGAAACTGGGAGCATCTACACAGCACTTATTTCAAAATAGAGCACTCGTCCTCCAACTTCCCTTATTCCTCGTACAATGACGGTTACAGAAGTCAGAGTAAGTAGTCCTCTAGCTTGACAGCATTTCAACATTATTCAAAAATAACTGCCTGCTGTGTAGATGTGGACTAAGTTATTTTGGAATAAAGTTGATGTGTAGATGTACCCTGGGAGAAAAATGTCCCGGTTGACATGAAATTGGAAGACAGAACAAGCTGGCAGATTATTTTAGCAGGTCATTCTACAGTGCCATGTGAACAAGTTGGGAGAGAATATATTCCAAGAAAGGAGAAATGCATCCACGATGGAACCTGGGCTGTAATTCATGAAGGAGCAAAACTGTTGGCACTTCCTGTTTCATCACATGGTGAACAAGTCTATCTGGGGAAAACCCCACCATTGGAAGACAGAGTTTATGATGTCGTAACTCTCTGACATTAAAGGGAAGGAAGAGCTCTGCCTCGGACCAGAATCCTTGTGTACTGAAGTCTCCCATATAAGCTCCCCACCCCAACACTGACATGTCCATCACCGAGAGGGATGGCTGGAGTCTTGTGAAGGGAACACCCACACATGTCACCTGCAGGCTGAGCCATCAAAGGAGGGAATTAAGGATCAGATGAGGAAAGAAAGATGACCTTGTCCAGATTGTCCAAAACTGGCCGATACCCTGGGTCCTGCCACACTTAAAGCAGTCAGAGTCTGAGCCTCGTGTGCTGTACCACCTAGGAACAAGTGGCCCACATGACCCTGAAGCTTTAGGCCAGGGGTGGGCAATAATTTTTGGTCAGGGCAGGGCCTAAACCAGAAGGGGTGGGGCCAGGATGCTTCTGGGCTTCCCCATCCCTAGACCATGATTGATCTGGGGGTGGAGGAACCCCTTTGCCCCCCCTTTCCACTAGGCACTCATGACCCTGAAAGTGCGGGAAGAGACTGCACGCTCCCCCACCCCCAGACCAATCAGGACCTGGGGGCTGGGGAGGATGCAAAGACTCCTCCCACCCTATCCCCTCCTCCCCAGGATCCTGGGGCACTTCCAATCAGGGCCTAGGGGCAGGAGAGCTGTGCAAAGTGTCCTTTACCCTGCCCCCGCCCTGTGTGGGTATGTCTACACTACCACCCTAGTTCGAACATTTGCATCTTTCCGGGCGCCGCCATTTTTAAATATCTGCTAGTTCGGACTCCATGCCCGCGGCACAGACTAGGTAGTTCGGATTAGGCTTCCTATTCCAAACTACCGTTACTCCTCATGGAACGAGGTGTACCGGTAGTTCAGAATAGGAAGCCTAATCCGAACTACCTAGTCCATGCCGCGTGCACGGAGTCCGAACTAGCGGACATTTAAAAATGGCGGCGCCCCGCAAGATGCAAATGAAGCCTGGGAAATTCAAATCCCGGGCTTCATTTGCAACTTCGGTTGCCTACATTAACCACCCTAGTTCAAACTAGGGTGGTAGTGTAGACATACCCTGTGAGAGTAGAGCATTTTGAAGTGCCACAGGCTCTTCGCAGGGCGGGAGGAGGAAACTTCACAAAGCTCCCCCACTTCCAAGCCAATCAAGGCTTGGGGGTGGGGGAGCGAGTGACATCTCCTTCCAGCCCACGGTGGCCCTTTTGCCCACCCCAGCTTTAGGCAATTTCTTGCTGTGGTGGTAAGGAACTGAGTCAACTGATTGAGACTTTGAATGATGTTACTTAGAGACCAGAAACTCAGTTCCCGGAAGTACTCCCTGGCCTGGGTGGAGTCAAGTACCACCCGTATAAACTCTATTTGATGAATGGGTGACAGAGTTGACTTCTGAACATTTGGGAGAAGGCCCAGTTTGTCAAAAGTTGCTCTGAAGAAGCCAACTTGTGACTCCACTTGCACCCTGAAGCAGCCCCTGATTAGCCAGTAATTGAGCTATAGAAACACCTGTACCTGTCGTTTGCACAGGAACACAGCCACAACCACCAAGCACTTGGTAAACACTCAAGGAGCCACTGAGAGGACAAATGGGAGGACCATAAACTGCCAGTGCTGATGATTTACCACAAACCTGAGGTATTTTCTGTGGGAGGGCATGATCAAAATGTGAAAGTAAACATCCTTCAAGCAGCAGCTGCAGTCACAGCCACCCCTGGGGCAGCAACCCCGGCAACAGCTGCTGCAGCCACAACTACCCCAGGAGCAGTGACCCAGGCAGCAGCCGCTTCAGCCGCAGCCCCAGCAACAGCCCCAACCAGTGAGGCCATCCACAAGGATCGGACATGCCGAGCAACACCTGGAGAGCTGAGCAGTGCTGGGAATAGTAGAAAATGGCCCAGGGCAGAGGATTGTCTTCTGGGAGCTCAGTGCACTTCGGCCAGCATCCCCGCTGCGTAGACAGTGAAATCCTCTACTGCCAACAGTGCCCTGGGCTGGGACCCGGTGCAGCGGGAGGGCCCAGGTCCCTGTACCTCCCTACCCCTCAGTACCCTGCTCCCTAACAGTGTGGGGAGACTTACCCGTGGACTAGGCCTCTAGGCCAGAGTAACTCCAAGAGAGAGAACTGTGTTTGGCACTAGGCTCGTAGGGACATATTTGCTCTGCAAAAAAAGGACATTGACCCCCAACTTTGGGGCATCCCAACCATCTAGGGGTCCTCTCCCTTGACAGAGACCAAAGAGACAATGCAAAACTTGAGTTTCTTCATGAACTTGAGTTCTGACAGGTCTAGGATGGGCCTGAGACTACTTTTGGCTTTCCGATTTAGGAAATACTGGGAATAGAAGCTCTTGCCTCGCAGCTCCTGAGGAAGATCTTCTACTGCCCCCCAGTGATAACAGCAAGTGCACCTCCTGTATGAGGAGTTATTTGCGAGAAGGGTCCCTGGAAAAGGACAGGGTAACAGGGTGGAAGGACAGTAGGGCCAAGAATTACAGGCAATATCTCCTTTCTACCATGCAGAGTACCCAGTGATCTGATGAAACATGAACCCACACAGAGTAGAAAGGTGACAGTTGGCATAAGAAAGTAAGGTGAGACATATCCAGTGTCCAGATTGGAATATAGCCCCTAGGCATACCTTTGAAGGGCCTGCTTGTGGCCAGCAGACTGCTTCACCTGACCACAGCCTGAGCCTGACAAAGGTTGGGGCCTTCTCCTGTTGTTTCTACTTCACCTGTGGGAGAAGTTCTGCCTATTTCGAGGCTGGTATGAATGAGGCAGGGGCTGCTACTTAAAATATTTACACTGATTCACCCAAGTGTGGAGATCCAGAGACTTGAGGGTGGCCCTTGAGTCTTTCAGGCTATGAAACTGGGAGTCCTAGACCTTATAAAGATACCTGTCTCTTGGCTATCCACAAAGTTATGGCATGGAATGCTGAGTCTGCCATGTTGAGGGCTGTCTGAAGTAAAGTTTGGACAACCAGCTTGCCTTCCTCTATTAGGGAGAAGAATTCTGCTCTGGAGTCCTCCAGCAACAACTTCATAAATGCGGTCATCGCTACACCCCTGAACAGTGCAGGGAAGCTGACCTAACCCCCAAAGCAGACAGTGCTAGACTGATGAAAAAACTCTTCCATCAACATAGCTACCACCTCTAATTGAGGAAGGTTACCATGGATGAGAGAACCCCTTTCCTTGGAGTAGGTAGTTTCTACATTAAAGTGCTACATCTGCAGCGCTGCAGCTGGGTGGCTGTAGAGTTTTATGGGTAGGCATACCCGGAGCATTGCACAAAGCAAACTGTACATTAACAGTAAGCATTGTGGCAGGCAGGCAGAGTTGTAGGAAATAGTTATTAAATTATTATATGGAATGTAGTATCTGCAGGGACATAATTCCAGAAAGAGTAGGGTTGGAGAGCATGGTTTCCCCTCTCACCTCTACTATAACACAGAGATCTCTGTATCCTATTCCTTACTGGTCAGTGAAAGGGAAAAAAACCTGGGGTGTTTATGGAGCTTCAAGCCCTTCTGGCAGCAGCAGGGTCTGATGAGAAACCCAGATGTCCCATCCCCTTTCTATCTCCTCTTGTCCTCTAAAGGAACACAGGCCCCCTCCCTGCTGAGCCCCCGTCTCTTCCAAGGTGAATGTGCAGGGAGAAAATCTGACAATCCATAGCATTTAGATGTTTGGCATAAAATCTATGGGTGAAAGCCCAACTCCACTGAAGTAAACATTAAAGTTCCTCATGACTTCAATGGGCTAGGATAATGCAGGAAATTGCATCAAGCAATTTTTAAGTAGTCTGTATAAAAATCCACAGAACTCCCATTTTTATGTTTACACTACTAGAGCCTCACCATGTTAGTCAAATCTAAATGACAGTATTATAGCAGTGCGTAATGTGTCCTTGCACACAGCACAGCCAGCCAAACAAATGCACAGAGGCCTGTTTTGGGAACTCTTTCTGGTGTCCTCAGTTCTGTTCCCTTGCTTTGTATGAGAGCATGCCGTGCCCTCAGCAGTAAGAAAGAGAGAAAGTGAGATGCAGCTATGAAACAAAATAGCTGGGCTGAGGCTGTGTAATGCCCATAGGCAGAACTGAACTAGGACCTCTGAAGCTTAGGGCATGAGCCTCTACAGCTTGAACTACAAAGCGAGCAGGCTCGCAGCTAAGGCTGTAAAGCACACTCATTCTTTCTCGCTGTAAGTGGTACGTGCCACTACATGGGACAGTGAACCAGACCCAGTAAGTATGCTGGTTACATACTTCCGCTACTGAAGAAGCACATCTCGCACTTCAGAGACCCTGTTGGAATCCCAGACAAATCCGCCTGTCAGTTGTAATACTTACAGGCAGAACAGAACATTGGACCTCTAGAGCTTAGTGCATGAGCATCTACAGTTTGAGCTAAAAGCCAGCAGGCTCTCATCTAAGGCTTAGAGTTCACTCATTCTTTGTCTCTGTGAGTGTCTCAAGTGCCACTTACATGGGACAGTGAACTGCACCAAGCAGGTGTATGGGTTCACTGGTGCAGCCACTTAGCTCTCCCAAGTTCAAAGGGCCAAATCAATAAAGCTAAGATGGGATGGAAGAGGGAAAAACAGGCTCCTGGGAAAAAGGAGGACTGTGCCTCTCAACCCAAGATGATGCAACGTTGCCTTATGCCAAAAGAGGTAATCTCCCTCCTACCATCAACTACTATAGATCCTTACTAGCTATATTCATGGAAAATTCCATTTCAGTGCTGTCATTTCTCTTAAAATATCTCACCACCACCACAAGGGGTCTCCTATGACCCACCTAGAGCACTAAGGATTAACCTGTTACATTTCTATTCTATTCCACATTCCACCCAACATTTGGAGTCTTGCATCACAGGCACTATCTTTCTGACTACGGACAAGTGGGTTGGATTCCATCCTTTCAATAGAGGCCCTTAATCAGCCAGAGGATTAGAAATTCCTGCTCAGTGATATGAGACACTCCCTCACCTCAAGCATTAGAGCTAGTCAAAAAAATTCTTCTTTGAGAGCTTGCTCATATCCATTCAACACAGCTATGTGTGCTTGCCATATGCACCAGTGCCAGAAGATTTTTCCCTTAGCAGTATCCATAGGGTGACTGGTTCCAATGCCCCTTGGCATGGCATGCAAATGCTGTGCTATATAGGGTGCTGCTGGACCCCCTCCACCCTCAGTTCCTTCTTGCCACCAGTGATGGTGCTTGGAACTACATTACAACTGCTCTCGTTGTTGGTTATATTCTTGTATTTTAGTCATTCACGTGTAAATATTTTCCCACCTTGTGTGCCTTTTCCTCCCTGCCTGTCACTCTGTAACTATGGACCACTGGGTCCTCAACATGGTGCTGTAGGAATATAGCCTCCAGCCCACCTCCACCCCCCTGAACCTCCCTCCCTGTCCCTCTTCAGAGACCCTTCTCATGAACATTTGCTCTAGCAAGAAGTCAAAGTGTTACTGTGGATAGGCGCAGTGGAAGAAGTTCCACACTGTCACAGGAACCAGGGGTTTTATTCCTGCTATTTTTTAATCCCCAAGCCAAGGGTGGACTTCATCCCATCCTGGAACTGTGAGGCTTGAACTGCTACCTCATAAAACTTGAGTTCTGCGTGGTCTCAACTGGCCTCCATCATCCCCTTCTTGGATCCAGGGGATAGTATGCCACCCTCGACCTCAAGCATGTGTACTTCCATATCTCACTTCTGGAGGAACTCAGGTGCTTCCAGTGATTTATGGTAAGTGACAGTCACTATCAGTTCACTGTCCTCCTGTTCGGCCTTGTAATGGCCCCTTCCGTATTCACCAAATGTATGTTGGTGGCAGCAGCCTACCTGCAGTGCCAAAGAGTGCAGATCTATCCATGCCTGGATGACTGGCTTATCAATGGCAGTCCCAGTTCTAAGGTCTGCAAGGACATAGATCTTCTGCTCTGGTCATCAACGTCCCCTGTAAACTGTTTGCTTGTGCAGCCGCTCAAGACAGATTCAAATGCCACCCTGCTGATCAGCAGAGTGGTAGTTCTGATGAGCTAGGTTTTGTTTCCACTGGTGATGCATATTCACACATGCCTCAGTGCACGTTAAAAATGTATTATACACGTGGATGGAAAAAGTCTGCACATGGATGGAAAAGATTAGAGGGAAGATTACTGGTCATGTTATTGTCTTGGCCTGTTAAGCAGCGAAAAGTCAGTTAGCTCCAGTTCAAAGGATCAAGTTTCCCAGCCTAGTACTTAACCATATCTTCAACTTTTCTGGGGTTGAGCAGACCCCTTTGGGGAAAAGAGGGCCTGTCATTATAACTGGCTTTTCCATAGAAGGCTTATGCAGGGAGGGCTCCTAGTGCTTTCCCCATATTGTGCACTTACCCAAAGGCCAAACTATATTTTAAAACACTGTTTATTCATGTGCATTTTTCCTGTCCATCATTTTTCATGAACCAGACTCCAGATACTTTATTCAGCCCAGACACAGGTTTCACTCAGAGAGAATTTTTAGTGAAAACATTTCACTATTTTTCTTGCTTCCTGGCCACCCAAAAGAGTGAGGGGTTGGGAGCAAAGGGGAAGGTATTTGACTTCTAACTAGAGGTAAGGCAGATGCAATATCGCTCTTGTAACCTACACACATGTAATTGGTAACAGTGCCTGGTTCTTGGACTAAGACTGTACTAATTTCCTCTGATTTAGCCAACTCCTTCCCCCCCTCCCCCACCTCAAAAAAAATCTAATCTAAAATCAGATCTGGAAATTCAGGAAACCCACCGGCCACTACATTTAGCAAAACATTTGCAAGTCATCCAAAGACTCAATTTCCTTCCTCAAAGGAATAACACAACAATGTTTATTTTGTGAGGAGCTGAAGAAAATCCCTTTCTGAGCTCATACAGTAGGTCTGCTGTCTTTTTGGCTCAACCCCCTTGGAGCATCCAGGAACTGAGGACAACTTGTTTCCTTTTTAAAGATTTTTTTTAATCGCGACCTCACCACTTCCGAATGTGCAAAATGTCTAGCATTACACTGCTAGCACCAAATAAAAACTTAAGTCATTTCCACATACCCTGCTATAAAGGGAGAGAAATGATGATAGTAGAATTCCATTGGCTTTAAATAAACAACCTTCCTGTCCTCTAACAATACTGTGCTAGTACTATAAAGCTTTTCTGACACATTACTTTAAACATTAGCACATGGAAATGCCAGCTCGGCACTTCAGGAGCTGCAGTTCAATGCCAGGAGCTATTAGTCACATTAAGAAGTCTATTCACAGTATACTGGGTACAGGAAAGTGTTTGAAACTTCCTGCTTCGCTCCTCTCATGCAACTGTCACCCTACCCCCACCTTGGTTAAATCCAGACTTGTGGGGAGGCCCAATCAACATCTCTTTTTTGGCTTTCGCATTTGTAAAAGTTAAATGTCAAGCCCTGTAATCTCTGATGCTACCACTTGTCTTGCTACAGTCAGATGAAGAGGAATGATGAGGAAAGGTAAGTAGAATAAAGTTAAACAAATAGAAGAGGTTAAGTGAAAGCTCTGGTCTAAATAAGCAGTTATACATATAACTGTGTGGTCTGCATGAGTGTGCTACACCCTGGGGCAAACATTGCCCTCCTTTACACCCAGCACAGCCCCACTGACTCCAGGGTAAGACCACCAACTCCCCAGATGGGAAGCCATTTGCAGCAATGGTATCCAGTCTTTCTGGTCCAGAAGTATTGGCAACTCTATTCCAGAAAAGGTTGCCTAGTTGGGGCTAGAAATTGCCTCACCTGATTTTAAAAAAAAAGTCTCCTGAAGAGTGTGGAATATGGCAATATGTATTTTCTTCCCATTACTCAAAAGGAAATAGAAGTAGAAGAAAATGTTTTACAATCCAATCAATCATTTTACTATGAATGTATGTACTTACCTGATTTTAAAAGGGGATTTAAAAACATTATTGAAAATTGCTATTTACAAAACAGTCATCATGGATAATCATCAGCCTATTTTTTACTGCTCACAAGGCCAAAGAAACTGAAATAGACAGATAATTCCTAGATAAAGATATAGCCAAAAATCAAGTAAAGAAAAAGGCAAGACTGCTAAGAGGAACTCTGGCAAACCACAGTCAGACCATACTTCTATCTTAACTTTATACTTTTTTTAAAAAGGTAGTTTTGTGATTGTCCTTTAGTACAAGCACATTCCATTACTGATCTTAGGTAATGTCAGCCATGCTGTCATACAAAATGGTAAGTACATGTACAGGGCATAAGAGAGGCTATAATCTGTAAAAGGGAATGTTGTGGCCATATATCAATTGAAATGGTCTGCAATTCAGGGAATAATTGTTTTGAAACCATCTCACATGAATTCACCTTCACGAGATTAGAGGCTGATGTCACTATGAGGGTGAAGTCATCAGCCATGACTTAAGTTAATGGGATAATGCCAAAAGAACTCAGTGGCTGTGCAAAACTTAACTCCTTCCAAGCACTGAGGAATGCTGAGAACACTGTATTTCTTTCGTTCACAGCATTTTCTCTGTCATTGTTAAGCTTTAGCACAGAAAGAACAGTGATTGACCAATGGGCTGAGCCTGAACTGTGTTTCAAATGCTGCTGTGCATGGTCTTGATGTCTGGACTTTTTAATACTATATGTCAAGTGGAGCTTCTAAGTCACACAAACTAATAGTAAAGCTCAGAAAGTATTTTATACTGTTGGAGTTCCTGTCCAGTTCCTGTAACACTTACTCATGAGACTAGTCCTTACTAACTTAAGTCACTGAAACCAATGGGAGTATTCTTGCAAATGTTGCAGGATCGAGTCCTCTAATGTTTAGGAACACCAGGGTAGAAAGGGATCTGGCCCTTTCTGGTTATGGTTAGGGGCTCCTGGGCAAAAAGTCCTAGACATCATGATTTTTCCACTTGTGATTTTTTCCCCTGCCAATGATTTTCACAAAGGGTAGGACACCAGCCCAGTGTGAAGGGGAAGACTTGGTGGGAGAGAGGAGGGCTGGTGAATGAGCCTGTCCTAGCATGAGGAGAAGATGAGGCCTTGGAGGAGATGCTGGAGCATGAGCCCTTCCTGTATTCACCAGGTTAAAGCTCCCCTCAGGTTTGGCACCCTGCCCCTCATAAGAGGGAGAGGGGAACACAAACCAGAGCCATACTGAGACCCTGCATGCTAATCACAATGCCTGTAGCAGGAACAGGGCACTAAGCCTAGCCCCACAGGACAAGACCCACAGGAGCCTCTGCTGGGGGCGGAGCACTGGGAGCTGGCCCAGTCCCTCAGGACATGAACCACAGCCGTCATTGCTGCCTGGGGGAGTGTAGAGTGGGCTGGGCTTGCTCTCCAGTACCCCTCCCATGGTGCCTCCCTTCATCCCAGGTTCAGATTAGGGTTGCGATGCCAAGGCAGAGGATGCTGACATGGGTTGATGACAGGGTAAGGAGGATGGGAATTTTTAATAAAAAATCAGCAAGAGGTCACCGTAACTCATAATCTTTGCTAAATGTATTGCAACAGCTCTGTGATTTTTGATAAAAATTGCTGTGACAAATCTGCAGTCCTAACTGGTGCAAATATTGTCTCAGAAGTAATAAGCAAGCCAGAATACCAGTCTTTGCAAGAAATTGGACCACAACAAAGTCAGTACAAGCCAGCTTTAGACAACCTGTAAATCTTGTTGAGATAAAAGCATGTGATGTAAAGAGTCATTTAAAATCATTAGATTCATCCTGGAAAATACAGATATTTTTCTTTGACAATGAAATACTTGCCTATGTGAGAGCAATAAAAGGTTGTTCTATCCTATGTTACGAGTTGAACTGTAACAAGTCAAATTCACTGATATACCCAATGAACACTCCCAGCAACACTAATATATACTATTTGTTACAACACCTTACACCTAACAAGAAGTATTTTCATGAACACTCAGGATGAAAGAAAAATGATAGGCCTGATCTGACCTACTCAAGTATACATCAGGAATAAATCTGATGAAGTCAGTTAAGTTACACTGTTCTAGAGCTGGAATAAATGGAATTAGAATAAGACTTTGTACTTCTAAAAAAATATTGATTTTGTTAGACACATTATTTTTATTTATTTATTTATTTATTTAAATATTTTTACCCCGCCTTTCTATTTAAAATATTCATTATAAAACCCCTAATTTATTCTTCGGTATTTCTGCTGTTTGTTTAATCTGTACCAGTAATATACTCAGACCTCCATGGCTCAGGAGCCAAATTAGCGATCAATATTACCCAAAAAAGACACAGTAGTGTTAGTTCTTTGTTTCCTTTACTGTAGTACCATATATTCTTATTTAAGTAGTATGAGAAGGGAAATATTTACCCTCTCTCTCTCTCTGTAAAAATAATTCTCACCAAGAAGTGATTTATCAATTACTACTATTTTATCAACTACAATTGATCAATAACATAGTAAAAACAATCTGATTGGTTAATAACTTATATTGGTTAATAAATAAATCACACAGCATTTTAATATCATGTCCTACAAAGAGCCACAAGAGATGCATTAATGAGCCACTCGCGATTCACTAATCTCAATCTGATTATCACTGCTTTATCAACTTCCCTAGAGCTTGGTCAGTAAAACCAGATGGGTCATTTCACTTTCTGCATCTTGGACATACACACATTTTGTTCTTTGGTTTAAAATGCTGCAGGGAATGGTAAAATTTATTCTATCAAACCAACTCTATTGAAATTAAAAATATGTGAAAGCACAAACAAAGACACTATGAAAGATCCAGTTTGGAAGCCTCTATAGAAGACATTAATATTTTAATTTCAAATTGACACCAGTGGGACAGCACTTCTCTAAGAATCTTATTGCAGATAGGGTGTCATCAAGAAATTGACAGACAAATTCAAAAGGGGCTTTGTTTATCTCCTAAGCACTAACACTAAGGCTAAATGAAAATGTCACGTTAAAACTGTATTTCAACAGAAAATCAGGTTTTAAACAGGCATAAGGATCTTGCACAAAAAGGGGTTTTTGCGCAAAAAGGAAACGTCCACACTGCTTGTTTTTGCGCAAAAAACCCTTGTGCAAAAATGGCAATATATTATGCAAATGAAGTGTGACAAAATGCTAATCAGCGCTTCATTTGTGTACTCTCTGCCAGCAAAAGCCAGCAGTATAAACAAAGCCCCAGTCTCCAACTTCTGTGCCTAAACCACAAGTCCATCCTTCCCTCCCATTTTTTGTAATTTAAATGGGGATGGTTCTGTGGCACATCACAGACTGGGCAAGTTGAAAGTTTCTTCTCACCTCAGACTTCACCCATTTTGGGCTTAATCTTATTGCCAAGTCAGTGTGAAGACTGCCAGTGATTTCAGTGGGAGTTGGATTGGGCACTAGGAGACTGGCATTTCCTTCAGCTGGAGAGACCTTAGCACTCCCCTCACAATGTAGCAAGAAGGTGTGAGAATTGGAGGCCAACTCTTGATGACCTATTACTTTTAATATGTGAAACACCAATCTCACATATTCAAAGATCCAGCATCCATCTACTGTGCTGAAGGGAAGAGTGGAGGTAATTCTATGCTTTTCATTATGCTACTTAGTGCGCCTTAAAAAAAAAAACAAGAAAAGAAACAAAACTTACAACTTGTAAGTCAAGTCCTGAAAAGGGAAGTTTCTAAGTTCTTAATTATAATTTGTTGTGAGCTTTCCAATACCCACTAGTTCTGTGAGGCTGTTGGCAGCTGATATATTTTTCTAGCTTGCTTGACAGAAATATGAAATTACATATCTTCCTTCATAAGATGGTTTCTAGGGCCCTGGCTCTCTCTGACTGTCAGTGGATTACATACTGAGGTTTTATGTCAACATCATGGGCAGCAGGTAGAAGAGGCCAGGGGACATTAAGCCTCCCCAAACAGGATGTGGCATACCTCCCTTTGGAGGTGCACTGCTGACCTGTCATCTTTTGGAGCACTGCCTGCACTTTTCCCCCACTTTGTCCCTGAGCACCAGCTGCTCACTACTGAACATTTGGTAGGCAGGGCTGCACCCATCAGCTGGTTGGCAGGGCCCTACCACTCGCTCTTCTCTGCCTCCTCCCTCTGTCACTTTTCCTTACAGCAGGAGGGGGCAGAATGGAGCAAGGAAGTGGTGGGTGGAGAGGCCTCACATAAGGGGGCTGAGCAGGAGTGGGTTCTGGGGCAGAGTAGAGGTGGAGCATGGATAGGGCCATGGGGTCAGAAGGTCATGTGGGGGCAGAGCAATGGGTGGAGCCAAAATCTGGGCCCTGGAGGAGCTTCCAGCATTTGTGTCCAGCCTCCCCAAATGCCAGAAGCACACCCTACTCATGGTCAACATGTAATAAAAAGAGAAGTTTTCAAAAACATTAAAAACAACTCTTGAATGCAATTCCATCCATCTTAGATTTTGAAAAACCCATTGGCCAGATTGGGCTGGGCCCTCTATGGGTAACTACATTAGGATGGAAGACCCTACATTGAGAGCAGTCATTAATCTGACTCTTATGCTGTGTTCAAGGACTGGGAATTTCCAGCATCAGCAAAGGTCAGAGACCCCAAAAGACGTGGGCCAGGGCTCCACCTTCTTCCACACCAGCCAACAGGGCCAGAGTAGCTCAAAAGGGAAAACATGCTGCATCATTTTCAAGGGCTCTCCCAGTGTTATCTTGGCTGAAGCTGCTAGAGAGGGTCAGGAATAAGGGACTGTGGCTGAGCCTAGGAGTATCTTAGCTCCATTTCAAAGGAGAATAAAGAACATAGGTGAGCTATAGTAGAACTGCATGATTGACCGACCTGCCCAATTAACTATGATAGCTCCTGCCTTCTTCCTGCTTTATTCCAGCTTTGTTCCCCAGCTTGGTTCCTAACTCTGACTCTGAGTCTACTTGCTGCTCTAACCACTAGGCAGGACTGCCACGGTTCTGACCAGTAGGCAGGACAACCCACTTCCTGGTTGCTGAATCCAAATGGCTCTGTCATAGAATCTGTGAGTTTCCTGTATGACACAAGGCAATATGTGACACAAGGCAGTCCTTCCCACGCAACAGGACACTTCCTGAATTCAACATAGATTTAACAGGACTGATCTTCTGGTGCCCAGTCCTGTGATATGCTAAGCACCTAATGCAAGATGATGCATGTCCCCATGATCTCCTACAGTTACCTCACAAGACAGGCTTGGCATCTTACAGAATCTAGCCCTTACACCATGAATAAAACTAATGGCACCTCCACTAGTGAAGGAAGTATCAAAACACACACTAGGAACAGAGATCAGAAGCAAAAATCCAATACAAGTGATACGTTACTCACACGGGTATGCCGACGGATTTCAGTGGGACTACTCACATGAGTGAGGTGGGAAAAATTCAGCTCGTAGCCCTACAACCTGTCTACACTTTGGCTCTAAAAGAAAATATTCTAAGTGTTTTATCAATATATACTGTGATTTACAGAGATGCTTGAAAAACAATCTTTCATATGTATAGGCATTGCAGCTTTAATTTTGAAAGCTGTCAGTGTTTCATTTCCCCGTATTAGATGTCCCTTGTGTTGTTTGCTTGCCCTTTATATTTCCCTCGGCACACTAGAATTTCAATAATAAACTCACAAAAGTTTACTTTTTGTTATCTGATCTTTAATTCTAGCTTTTCCCCTATCCACATTATGGCTAAGGAGATATATTTTCAATAGCATAAGGGAAACTCATCTGCTAATCTGTCAACAAGACACCCAACTGTAATGTGTGCACTATAGTTGTTTTGCTGTGCACAAAATGTTTGATGCAGATGTTTTGACACATGGGTGATAGAGAAAATGAAGTTTGCTTTTTTAAAAAAAATTGAAATAATAAAAATACTATGTTTTTTATTTAAAATAATTAATAGTGCACTCCATACAGATGAATATTTGACTTCTCAATATGTCTATTCCATTATGTCCCTTTGCTGTTTGATACATTGGAAAACATAAGTCCACAGACCTTGTTTTATACTTGCTACAAATCAAACTCATCCAAATACTCTCTCTACAGCTGCTATTAAAGATGAGATTCAAAGACTTTAAAAAAGAAAAAGATATCTCTGTGAAGCTACTTCCCATTTTACATTTACAGCTACAGCAGCTATTTTCTTAATTGTCAGTCCTATACTTTGCACTAATTATTGTGCCGGAAATCATATCAACTGAGAACTGATTAAAGCACATCTGTTTCATTTCAGAACAAACATTACACTGAACATGAGTTCCTGCTCTCTTGCTCCACCTCATTTAGTTGCTTTTGCCAAACCCTAGCTAACAAACATCACATTAGCAATCCCAGCTGAGCTGGTCACAGGCCTCATTAGATTTTGGGATGCTCTTTTGTCAACTCTACCTAACATCCACCTGTGAGGGGGCTTAACCTGTGAGGAATCTCAGTTGAGGGAGAGAGTATAGAGCATAGTGTTGGGCAAAGAAAACATAGGAACAGAACATCCTGTGTCAGACCAATGGTCTATCTAGCCAGTATCCTGTTCTCCAACAGCAGTCAGCACCAGATACTTCAGAGGGAATGAATAGAACATGGCAACCATTGAGTGATCCATCCCGTGTTGCCCCTTCCCAGCTTCTTGCAGTTAGAGGTGACGGCTATCCAGAGCATAGGGTTACAATCCTGACCATCTTGGCTCATAGCTATTTATGAACTTATCTGATTCTTTTTTTTTTTAAACCTGTTATAATTTTAACCTTCATGGCATTCCCTGGCAATGAGTTCTACAAGTTGATTGTGTGTTGTGTGAAGAAGGGCTTCTACTTGTTGTTTTAAACCTGCTGCTTATTAATTTCATTGGGTGAGGCTGGCTCTTGTTTATGTGAAGGAGTAAGTAACACTTCCTTGTTCAGTTTGTCCACATGATTGATGATTGTATGGATGTTTATCATGTCTCTCAATCCTCTTTTTCAAGCTGAAAAGTTAGTGTTTTTAATCTCTCTACTATTTTCTGTGTTTAATCTATCCTTTTCATAATGGTTCCTAATATTCTATTAGTTTTTTTATGACAGCTGCTGCACAATTGAGGTGATAGTTTCAGAAAACTATCTACAATGGCTCCAAGCATTGTTACTTGAAGAGTAACAGCTAAGCTGCTCCCCTTGGCTGCAAAGGACGAAACGGAGCCAATGGGAGCCATGAGGCTCCATGGCCACAGTGCCGGTACATAAACAAACCAGGGTGGCCAATTAAAGTGTTTCTGAAAGTATTTTCATGGTACACTTTCAGAAACACTGGTCTAGACCATCCCTGATAGATGTCTATCTAACCTGTTCTTCAATACCTCTAGACAGCCCATCCATATAGGTGAACGAGGCGGTCTCCTAGGGCACCAAGTTAAATGGGACACCAAATGGTGGCGCAATATCATTGAGGGATTTGGAGGTGGGGGCACCGATTGCATGGTTCGCCTAGGGCGCCAGTTGCTGGCAGCTAGTCTAGGGCCGCCCCTGTCTCCAGAGATGGAGATTCCACAACCTCCCTAGGCAATTTATTCCAGAGAAGGGTGCCTCTCCCTGCCACAGCAGCTCCAAAGCTTGGGCTGCAGGATAGCCATCTTTCTTCTGGCACACCACGTCCAAGCCAGGCCTGGGTTCAGGACTGGGCACGGGCACCTGTCTCCTAGCTGTGGCAAGTCAGAGGCCAGGCTAGGTTTGGGCTGGAGAGAAGGAGCCTGTCCCCTGGCCATGGAGGATCCAGCTCAGGTTTGGATTGGGAGAATGGTGCCTATGTGCTGGCCATGGCAGGTTGGGAGCCAGGCTAGGTTCAGGCCAGAGGACTGGTGCTATGGATGTTAAAAAGGGTTTAGAGAAGTAACCGTGTAATCATTAAATATCCTAGTGGTTACATGGTCAACTGGTTTTGGCCAGCTGGGACAAGCGAGGGACCGGTGGTGGAAGGGTGTCCCTGCAGCTCCCAGGGAGCCGCCTGCTGCCCTGCACTATGGGCTCTGCAATATAAGGTTTATACTGCAGAGCCCACAGCACAGCCAACTCCCTGGGAGCGGAGCTGGCAACCAGGAGCCAGTGCATATAAGCCAGCTCCAAGCACGCACTGGCTGTCGCTGCCGGTGCCACTCCCAGGGAGCCAGATGCAGCCCCGCACTGCAGGCTCTGCAGTATAAGATCCTACAGTGGCTCTCCAGGAGTGCAGTCGTTGGCTGGGAGCCAACGTGCGCTGGGAGCCAGCCCACATCTGCAGGGCAGAAGGGTTTAACCATAACAGAAACCAATAAGCTGAAGCTTATCAGTTATTTGGTTCACCGGTTAAACTCTTATACCCCTAACTGGTCCCTCTTCTCTAGTCACAACAGGTCCACTGGGACTGGGTTCCCTGAGTGTCTGTACAGCACTTAATAGGCTACTGTGTGGCCATGCAGTCATGTAGCTTACAGAGAACTTAGGAGAGCCCTTCTCTTTTATCCTAAGACAGCTTACTCACCTAAGAGTCTTTGATGAAAGTTATGAAATAGGAAAGAACAAGTTAAAAATTATTTCAGACAAGTTAGATGTCTTCACATCACCAGGTCCTGATGAAATGCATCATAGAATATTCATGGAGCTGAGCGAGGAGCTATCTGAGACATTAGCTTTGAAAAGTCATGGAAGGCAAGAGAGGTTCTTAAAACTAGAAAAAGGCAAATACAGTGCCCATCTATGAAAAGGGAAATAAGGACCACCCAGGGTGCTACAGAGCAATCAGCTTAACTTCTGTAGCAGGGAAGATAGAGTGCAGCAGGGGAGGTTTAGATTGGACATTAGGAAAAAATTCCTAACTGTCAGGGTGGTCAAATATTGGAATAAATTGCCAAGGGAGGTGGTGGAATCTCCCTCTCTGGAGATATTTAAGAACAGGTTAGATAGACTTCTGTCAGGGATGGTGTAGGTGGAGCTTGATCCTGCCTTGAGGGCGGGGGGCTGGACTCGATGACCTCTCAAGGTCCCTTCCAGTCCTATGATTCTATGATTCTATGACAGACCTCGTCAAAGCTTTCTGAAAGTATAATTACACTATATCCACTGGATCACATGTTTATTGATCTCCTCAGAGGAATCTAGCAGATTGATGAGGTATGTTTTCCCTTTACAAAAGCTGTATTGACCCTTGCCCAACATATCATGTTCATTTATGTGTCTGACAGTTCTGTTCTTGACCATAGTTTCAGTATATTTAAATGTTACTGAATTTAGGCTTACTGGTCTCTAATTGCAAGGATCACCTATGGAGCCTTTTTTTAAAATGGCATCACATTAGCTTTTCTCCAGATTATTGTACTGCCATCATGTCTTCCTCTTCTACAAAAAATGAAATCTATCACGTCAAGACCACTTTCACCAAATTTGTCTTCCATCTTCAATTTCCAAACAATATCTCTCTGTTAGAATCAAGTCTAAAATGATTTCCCGTGGTTACATCCTCAACTTTCTGAAACAAAAAAGTTGTCCCCAGTACAATCCAAGAATGTATTGGAAATTTTGTGGGTTTTGTCATATTTTTCCAACAGAGGTATAGGTTGTTAAAGTGCCCCTTTATTCCAATAATTTAAAATATAAAAAATATAGTTTGGGAATTTGAAGATAATAGTTGCCAACTTTTTCACCATCTCACTTGTAGGTACAACATTACCTGCATTCTTTGCGGGGCAGTGTTCTTTCCTTATACACTGTCAGCAAATACTGGTAATACCAAAAGTACACATCTTTTTCATTCAACCACTGTTATTACTATTCTGCATTATCTAAGAAAAGTAGGTTAGCTGGGAAACAAGCTCTGACACCAGAAAGATGACAGTGAGCACAATTTTTCTGTTCAGAGTTTCTTCTTCACTTCAGCAAAAGCCAATAATACGGTTTCACCAATACACTATGTCACATAATTTGTGTGGGTTCTCTGCCTCTATGCACTTTCACTTCCCTGTTATACTCTGTGACCCAATGGTGTTAGAGAGGCTTGCTGTTGCTGTAACCACTTCTGCTTCTGAGTATGACTGGGTTTCTAATCCAGAAATCACCACCCACTAGATAGGACAGTGTATGTAATTGTTGCTAAACTAGTAAAACAAGAAATTAAGAACTAACAGGTGGCACAATGGGTGTATTTGTTTTCATAGGCACCTGTTTAATCCAGATTCTCTTCACCAAAGTCAATAGAAATATCAATCATGTGAATGTGGCCTGAGAACAAACATTTGGCTATAACAATTAAAAACGAGTCTCATGGAAATATCTAGAAACTGAACTAATTTTAGCCAAAATGAACTTTTGTGAAAATTGGCAGAAAGTTTGATAATGTTTCTGTCCCCTGGAGGGTTATATTAAAATAATAGGCTCCATTTCTTTTGATTAAAAAGACAGAATATAAAATTAACATGGCACGTATTAAATGGATTAAAAATTGGCTTATGAATAGGTCTCAAATGTAAAAGGAGAATCATTGTCAAGCAGGTGTTTCCAGTGAAATTCTACAAGGATTGGTTCTTGGTCCTAAGCTATTTAACATTGTCTGGAAGAAAATATAAAACATCATAGACCACTTCTTTTGAAAAAGCAAGCCGCTTTTTCGAAAGAGAGCATCCAAGCAATCTGGATGCTCTCTTTCGAAAAATCCCTGTTTGCATTGAAGAATGCCTTTTTTTGAAAGAGCACTTTCGAAAAAAGGTGTTCTTCCTCATAAAATCAGGTTTACTGTGGTCAAAAAGAACTGCCGCGTTCTTTCAATTTAGTTTTTTTGAAAAAAGGCCACTTTTTAAAAAAAAAAACCCTGTAGTCTAGACACACCCAAAGTGACTCTGAAAAAGATTCTGGTGGAAAATCAGCTAAACATGCATCCCAATGTGATCCTGAGATGCATACACAACACATTCTTAAATAGAAGTAGAGAGATAATTTTAGCAACACATTTGGCACTGGTGCTACTGCTGCTGGAATACTGAGTCCAGTTCTGGTGCCCACAATTCAAGGATGTTCATAAATTGGAGAGGGTAAAGAGAAGAGCCTCCCTTCCCCTATAGTGACTCTAGGCAACACACATGCTTATTAGACATAGTAGATAAAATTGTTTCACGTGTTATTTTCAAATGTTATTTTATAGTCTTAGGTCTTTGATTTTCCTAAAGGTGGAAATGGCACAGGAAATATTGTTTTCCCACTATACATTTATGAAAGAATGAGTAAAGGGGAAAATACAGAATGATTATATGCCATTATGTTTCAATTATATACAGTATTATCATATTGAACCATTAGCGGAGTTCCTGAAATAAATCAAACTACATTGTGACTCTGAAATAAATCGCATTTATGATTCACCCAAACATGTTTTATTGTTAACATTCTTCAGATCAAAGAAAGAATATGTAGAAAAGCCCAGGAGTGTTTCTTTGCTTTTTGGGACTGGGATTTTGTGAATAAAAAGCACAAAAGAAGCCTCTCTATTTAGATGCCTCTTTAGTAGCTGAGTCACGTTCATATAGCTGGACATGGAGGAAAGTTTAAAACAGCCTTGCAAAATCCTACTCCCATGGGGTATTTTTTTAAATCAAGTATCATTAGCATTTTTATTATCAGAGTAAAGGGAAAGCAAGTATACTTGTGCCTTGGATAGCATATTTCCATGACAATTTTACATGATTGGTTTAAAATATTGTAGTAATCATTTAGGGGAATAATGAGTAATTAAAACTGTTAGTTACCCTTGCTCAGCTTCTTCATAACTATCTGTGACCCCCACAACCACAGTAGCTGAACACCTTACAAGCTTTAATGAATTCATCTTCACAACACCTCTGTGAGGTAGGGAAGTGCTATTATCCTGATTTTTGGGGAATTGAGGCACAAGGAGACTAAGGGTACATCTACACAGCAGGGCTAAAGTTGAATTAAGCTGCGCAACTTCAGCTATATCAATTAAATCAAAATAGCTTAACTCGGCTTTTGGCGCTGTCTACACAGAAGGAAATTAAAGAAAGAACACTCTTTGACTTTCCTTACTCCTTGTGAAGAGTAAGTTACTCACCTGGTGCAGTAATGTCTGTTCTTCGAGATGAGTGTCCCCGTGGGTGCTCCACTGAAGGTGTTGGGCTTATCCCAGTGCCGCAAGTCGGAGATTTTTCATCAGCAGTGGCCCTACCAAACCGCACATGTGCGCTTGTTGCCTCACACCATTTGCGCTCTTTCATGGAGCACGGTCCAGCCCCGCCAGTTCCTCCTAAGCTGGGAGCACCTGAAAAAGATGAAGACACTAGCTCTGAAGCAGGAAGGAGGGCGGGTCATGGAGCACCCACGGGGACACACATCTCAAAGAACAGACGTTACTACACCACGTGAGTAACTCTGTTCTTTGTCGAGTAGTGTCCCCATGGGTATGTCTACACTACAAAGTTAATTCGAACTAATGGACGTTAGTTCAAATTAACTTTGATAGTCGCTACACTAGCGCTCCGCTAGTTCGAACTTAATTCGAACTAGCGGAGCGCTTAGTTCGAACTAGGTAAACCTCATTCTACGAGGACTAAGCCTAGTTCGAACTTACTAGTTCGAATTAAGGGGTGTGTAGACCCTTAATTCGAACTAGTGGGAGGCTAGCCCTCCCCAGCTTTCCCTGGTGGCCACTCTGGCCAACACCAGGGAAACTCTATTGCCCCCCTCCCAGCCCCGGCCCCGGACGCCTTAAAGGGGCACGGGCTGGCTACGGTGCCCGTGCCAGGTGCAAGCCTGCCAGCACCCAGCCAGCAGACCCTGCACCTGGCACGGCTCGAGCCAGCCACCCGATGCCCCCAGCCCTCCCCCTCTTCCTGGGACCAGGCTGGCGGCTCCCGGGAGCTTGCCCAGGACCGCAAGAGGCGGGCACCCGCCTGGTCTAGTGCGGACATTGTGGACCTCGTCCACAACCTCTGCACTAGGCACAAGAAAGTGGCCGGCTAGGGCAGGAGAGCTGCCAGCCTGGCCACCCAGGAACAGGTGTGCATGAAAATCAAGGTGGTCCACTGAGACCCCCGACCCTGAGCCCTGAGCTTAGAATGGCCGTACTGGGTCAGACCAAAGGTCCATCTAGCCCAGTAGCCTGTCTGCCGACAGCGGCCAACCCTAGGGACCCTGGAGGGGATGGACCGAAGACAGTGACCAAGCCATTTGTCTCGTGCCATCACTCTCCAGCCTTCCACAAACTTTGGGCAGGGACACCACTCCTACCCCCTGGCTAATACCACTCCATGGACCCAACCTCCATGAATTGATCTCACTTCTCTTTAAACTCTCTTCTAGTTCTAGCCTTCACAGCCTCCTGCAGCAAGGAGTCCCACAGGTTGACTCTTTGCTTTGTGAAGAACAACTTTCTATTACTAGTTTGAAGCCTGCTACCCATTCCTTTCCTTTGGTGTCCTCTAGTCCTTCTATTATGGGAACTAATGAAGAACTTTTCTGTAGGCACCCTCTCCACCCCACTCATGCTTTTATAGACCTCTATCCTATCCCCCCTCAGTCTCCTCTTTTCTAAGCTGAGAAGTCCCAGTCTCTTTAGCCTCTCTTCATATGGGACCTCTTCCAAACCTCTGATCATTTTAGTTGCCCTCCCCTCTCCCACCCTCTCTCTTCCCCTCTCCCACCTCCTTTTCGCAGTCTCTCCCAGTTTTGTTCAATAAAGAGAGATTCTATTTTTGAACACAATTGTCCTTTATTTAGTACATCAGGAAGGGGGGTTAGGGAGGGGTAAGTGGAAGGAGGTGAGGGAGGAATGGGACACGAGCCCCCGATGGGGAGGACTGGGGTGGCTCTGCGGGCTTCTGGGGGTGGAACCTCTCCTGCAGCCCCCCAATTGCCCCCTCTCCCCAGATGGCAGCCTGAGGCAAGTGCAGCCGGGCTGATGGCCGAGTGCTGTGATGTGCCCAGTGTGGGTACTCCGGGCAATCCAAGCCAGGACTGCTTTGCAAGCGGGGCACCCCTGAGAACTGTCCGTCCGGGGTGGGGGTCGGGACCCTTTAAGCACAGCCCTCGGCTAGCCTGAGACAGCAGCTCCACGCTCTAAGTCCTCATCTGATGCCCTGCTGGCACTGCTTCCGGACATCCTTAACCCCGGTTCAGGGTCCACTTAATGTGGACATGCTAGTTCGAATTAGCAAAACGCTAATTCGAACTAGTTTTGTAGTCTAGATCCGTTAGTTCAAATTAGCTTAGTTCGAATTAACTAATTCGAACTAAGTTAGTTCGAATTAGCGCTGTAGTGTAGACATACCCCATGCGTGCTCCACTGAAGGTGAGTACATAGCAGTGGTCCCGTGCTATTGATGTGCTTCAGACTCATGGTCTCTGTGCTGTGGATAGGACTGCCTGGGCCACTGCAGAATCATTTCTCAGTATATTTTTAAGGGCGTAGTGCCTGGCAAAGGTCAGAGTAGAGGACCAGGCATATGTCTTGTAGTGGTACGCCCTTAAGAAAGGCTGCGGAGGTTGCCATCCCTCTTGTGGAATGGATCCTCGGTCTGTGCGGTAACGGTCTATTGTGCAAGGAGTAACATCGTGTGATGCAAGACACAATAAGGTTGGAAATGTGCTGTGCGGATAGCTGTTGGCCTTTTGAATGTTCTGCTATAGATAACAGAATGCGCTGCGATTTTCGGAAGACGCGTGTTCTTTCGAGGTAAAATGTAAGCGCTCTTCTGATGTCCAGTGTATGTAAACGCATCTCTTCAATGGTGGAATGAGGTTTCGGATAGAAGACTGGTAGGCTTATGGGTTTGTTTATATGAAAGATCAAGTTCCCCTTTGGTAAAAAGGGAAGGTGAACGCGAAGCATTACTCTGTACTTGGTGAATAATGTGTACAGAGGATCAGCAGAGAGTGCTGCTAGTTCACCCACCCATCGTGCCGAGGTTATGACAAGCAAGAACGCCACCTTCATAGTGAGCGTGTGGAGATCATATGTCATGAATAGCTCGAAGGGGGGGCAAGTCAAAGTGTCCAGGACCAGACCTAAGTCCCACGGTTCCAGAGGAACACTGTGAGGGGGATATAGATTCGCTAGACCCTTTAAAAATCTTTTGGTTAATAGGTGAGCGACTACTGAGTGGTCATCGATGGGAGGTCGAAAGGCCAAAATTGCTGCCACGTGAACCCTGAGGGAAGATATCGCCAGGCCTGCTGTCTTTAGCTGTAGGATATAATCGAGTATTTGCTGAATAGGCAGGGAAAGAGGATTGAAGCCTCTCGCTGAACACCATGACTGGAACCAATGCCATTTGTGAAGGTAAGTCATTCAAGTAGTGTGGTGTCTGCTGTGTATGAGCACGTGCTTTACAGCCTGGGAACAAATCATTTCTGGACTTTGGAGCCAACTAGGAGCCATGCGGTGAGGTGCATGAGATCGATGTGCGAGTGGATTACTGTATTCCACTGTGGAGACAGTAAGGTGTATAGATTCAGTAGTCGTCATGGTTGGGACAAAGACATTTGTGATAGCAGCAGTAGCCATGTCTGTCGGGGCCAAAACAGTGCTATCAATATCACTGTGGCACTGTCCATTGCTATTTTCTCCAGTACTCGCGGGATGAATGGAAGTGGGGGAAAGGCATACAGCAGACAGTGATGACTCCAGTTGAGTAGAAAGGTGTCCCCTTGGGAAGCTGTGCTTATGCCCGCCCACAAGCAATAATGATGATACTTTTTGTTGTGATGGGTGGCGAAGAGGTCTATACTGGGGAATCTCCAGCGTAGGAAGAGGTCGCAGACGACCTCATTGTGCAGCTCCCATTCGTGTTGTGGGAAGAATTGTCTGCTGAGGGTATTGGCAATGGTGTTGTCTTTGCCGGGAAGGTATGTCGCGGTAAGGATGATCCCATGTCGGATAGCCCAGTTCCACAACCGGATGGATTCCGAGCAGAGGGATCAATATTGAGTGCTGCCTTGCCAGTTGAGATAATAAACAGTGCATGTGTTGTCAGTGAGGATCTGTACTGTAAGATCGCGTATTATATGCAGAAAGTGTTTGCACGCGTTGAATACTGCCTGCAATTCGAAGAAGTTTATGTGCTGCAGGGACTCCTGAGGCACCCACAGACCCTAAGCACGATGGTTTTGTAAGTGGGCTCCCCAGCCGAGTAAGGATGCATCTGTGGTGAGTTGCACGGTGGGCTTCAGGCCCTTGAAGGGAATACCCATTAGCATATTTCTGGGATTGTGCCACAACCCACGATAATGAGTCCCTGACTGTCACGGGGTGCAGCACCGTCCGCCGCCCCCCCGGTCTAATAGTCATCCAGTCGTGCACAATGCACCGCTTACTTTCGCACCTCCTCGGCGGAGTGGGGGGTCCGGGCCCGCCCTCACTCCGGACCCCGACCCAGGGCCCTAACACCGAGAGCGTACCTCTCGGTGGTAGCAGGGGGGCTAGCACCCCAAACGCACCTGCTCCCGGGATACACAACCCGCCCTGGGTCCTACTCCACTCCGCCGGCCGCTGCCCCGCTTACCGGGTTGCTCCGCTCTCTGCCTTCCCGTCCAGGGCCGCTCCTCTCGGGGCTCCTCTGCCCGTGGCTCGCCTCTCCTCCTCCTTGCTTCCCCCCTTGCCACTCTCGTCCCAGCCCTTTTCTGCTCCCCTGCACTTCCGGGTTCCCCCCTCCCCCCTCCGTTGTCGCGCCCGTGACGTCACCCGCCGCGCTCTCGGGCGCACCATGATGACGCGTCACGGCCTCCCCGTCTCCGTTCCCCCCGTCCTCCGGTGTTGCGGCGTCCGCGCCCCTTTCTCCCGCGGTCCCAGCTACCGCTAGCGAGTGGCGGGGCAGTTCTGCCCCGTCACACACCTCCCCCCTTCCTACGGTCTGTCCGCCCCCCGGTTGCTCGTCACCCGGCAGCCGCGAAAGACAGTCCGCGTTCACATTATCTTTACCAGGTCTGTGTTTAATGTCAAAACGGAAAGGTTGCAAGCTCAGGTACCACCGCATTATCCGTGCGTTGTTATCCTTCATGGACTGCATCCATCTCAATGGCGCGTGGTCCGTCACCAGCATGAAGGTGTTGCCTGTAAGAAAGTAGCGTAAGGAGTCTATGGCCCATTTGATGGCCAGCGCTTCCTTCTCTATCACGGCATAGTTCCTCTCCCTAGGGAACAGCTTCCAGCTTAGGTAGGCTACGGGGTACTCTGCGCCCTCCTCCTCCTGTGCGAGGACTGCCCCGAGCCCTACCTCGGAGGCGTCAGTCTGCAAGAGAAACGGCTTCTCGAAATCGGGGGACCGTAGCACTGGACCCGATACCAGGCATTGCCGGAGCGCCTCAAACGCCCGCACCCCTTGGGGCGTCCACACCACCCTGTGGGGTTTCTCTTTCTTTGTCAAGTCTGTTAAAGGGGCCGCCAAGGAGGCAAAATGCTTTATAAACCGTCTATAGTACCCCGCAAGGCCCAGGAACTGGCGTACTTGTCGTTTGGTGTGGGGCCGGGGGTAATCCCTAATGGCGCATACCTTGTCTAGTAGTGGTTTTAGCCGGCCCCTCCCCACCGTATACCCGAGGTAGGATACCTCCCTCTTCCCGAACTGGCACTTCTTGGGATTAGCTGTGAGTCCGGCCCGTTGGAGCGTTCGCAGGACGGCTCCCAGCTGCTGTAAATGCTCCTCCCACGTCCTACTGAAGACGACGATGTCATCTATGTATGCCGTGGCGTAGTCGCGATGGTCCTCTAAGATCTCGTCCATCAGCCTCTGGAATGTAGCTGCTGCGCCGTGTAACCCGAACAGCATGGTGACGAATTGGAATAGTCCGAACGGGGTGGCGAACGCTGTCTTCTCTCTGGCCGCCGGCGCCAGGGGTATTTGCCAGTACCCTTTCGTAAGGTCGATCGTTGATAAGTATTCCACCCGCCCCAGGCGCTCCAGTAGCTCGTCCACCCTGGGCATGGGGTATGCATCGAACTTTGATACCGCGTTTAACTTACGGAAGTCGATGCAGAACCGTACGGCTCCATCCTTCTTCGGGACCAGTACAATGGGGCTCCGCCACTCGCTCCGTGATTTTTCCACCACTCCCCACCGCAACATGTCCTGCAGCTCTTTTTGGACCGTGTCCCACAACTTCCGGGGTATGGGGCGTACCGGATCCCTCACTCGACTCCCTGGTTCTGTCGTGATCTCGTGGTACGCCCGGGTCGTCCTCCCTGGTCGGCTCGTCAGGCTGGCTGCCGCCTGTTGTAGTACCGCCCGAAGTTGTGCCTGTTGAGTATGGTTTAGTTCCCTCCCCATGGGGCTGGCCGCCCAAGTGACCTCTTCCTCGCCCCATGGTCCGAACTCGATCTCCGTACTAAGGGCTTCTGATGGGGGCTCCTCCCGGGGTACCCATCGTTTTAACAGATTGATATGGTACACTTGGCTCTGCCGGTGTTTTCCCCCTACCTGGACTTCATAGTCCACCTCCCCAATCCTCTTGGTCACCCGGTAAGGTCCCTGCCACTTGGCCAATAATTTGGACTCCCCTGCCGGCAATAGGACCAGCACTGGGTCGCCCGGGTTGAAGACTCTTAGCCGCGTCCCTGCGTTGTAGTGGCGGGCCTGGGTTTCTTGGGCTTTTTTCAGATTTTCTTGCGCCCACCTGCCTATAGTTCGCATGCGGTCCCGCAACTTGATTACGTATTGGACCGCCCCCAGTGCAGTGGATGCCTGCTCTTCCCAACCCTCCCGCACCAAATCTAGTATGCCCCGCGGGCGTCGGCCGTACAATAGTTCGAACGGAGAGAACCCTACCGAGGACTGCGGTACCTCTCGTATTGCGAAGAGCAGGGGTGGCAGCAGCTTGTCCCAGTCTCGTGGGTCATCTTGGACCAACCTCCGCAACATGGCTTTTAGGGTTTTGTTGAAATGTTCTACCAGCCCGTCCGTCTGAGGGTGGTAGGCTGCGGTGCGAATCTTCTTTATCTGCAGCCATCTGCACAGCTCTTTCATTAGGCGCGATACCAAGTTCGTCCCCTGGTCCGTCAGGATCTCTTTCGGGAGCCCGACGCGGGCGAACATTTTCACCAGCTCATCGGCTATTGTGGCCGCGTTGGTCTTGCGTAGGGGAACAGCCTCCGGGTAGCGGGTGGCGTAATCAACCACCACTAATATATACTGGTGCTCTCTCCGAGTCCGCTCCAAGGGCCCCATGAGGTCCAAACCTATCCTCTCGAAGGGTTCGGACACTAGCGGCATGGGTATGAGGGCAGCCCGTGGGACCCGGGCCTCCGCTGTCCGTTGGCAGTGGGGGCATGATCTACAAAAGTTCTTAACATCCTGGTATACCCCTGGCCAATAAAACCGTTGGATCACCCGTTGTTGCGTCTTCTCAATTCCCAAGTGCCCGGCCCAGGGATTGTCGTGGGCCATCTCCATCACCCGCCACCGGTATGCTTTTGGGACGAGTAGCTGGGTCTCCCCGCCTGCCGTCCCCGGGACCCGGTACAGCCAGTCCCCTTGGATCTCGAAGTGGGGTCCCTGTTTGCTTCGCTGTTGGGTCCCCTCGCCCTCCACCCGGGGCTCTAGCGTGTTTTCCCAGGCGTGCTGTAATGACGGGTCCTCCCGCTGCAAGGCTAAGAAGTCACCTGTGTCGACCTCTAGGGTCATCCGCGCCTCCTCCCCGCCTAGCCCTTGTGGGGGCATCGTCTCCTCCTCCTCCTGCTGGGTAGCCCACGACTCCCGCGTGTCCCTTACGCCGGTAGGGCCCCGTTCGCCTAGCAGCCGCCGCAACCCGGGCCAATCCCGGCCTAGTAACACGGGGTAGGGTAGTCGGTGAGTCACTGCTACTCGTAACTCCCCGCCCTGGCTCCTGTCGTGTAGCCTCACCTGGGCTGTCGGGTACGGCCGGGTGTCCCCGTGTACGCACTTGATCCAAACTTGCGCCCCCGTGTGCCCTGATCTTCCTAACGCGTCTCTCCGCACTAGCGTTTGTCCACACCCTGAGTCTAGAACGGCCTCTACTACCTCCCCGTTCAAGCGTATCCGCCTTATCATGCGGGCCCGGCTTACCTCCTGCTGCGGGCCCTTCCGGGGTCTAGGTTGGCCGTAAGTGCAGTCCATCATGGGGCAGTCCCGGCGGATGTGGCCTTCCTGGCCGCACTGGTAGCACGTCGGTTTTGGTTGGATCTTCTGTGCGTCCTCTGCCCTCTTTCCGACTTCGGCCCGGGGTTCCCCTTTTCCGTGGTCCTCGGTACCGCGCCATACCGGGGCCAATCGTCGCTCCGGTCCTCGGACTGGGGGGCTTCCAGCCCTAGACCCCGTGTTGTCCCGCCCTTCCTTCCCTTTGGGGCTAGGGCCTCCCCGACCCACCGGGTTGGTCGTTGTGCCTACCTTGCCAGGTCCTTCCGGCGTCTCGGCTGCCAGGAAGTGCTCCATGAGCATGACCGCTTCCTCTAGGGTCCCGGGCAGGTGTCGCCGGACCCATTGTTGGCCCTCCGCGGGGAGCACTTGCAGGTACTGCTCGAGTACGACCAGGTCGGCCACCTGAGTTGCGGTCTTGGTGGACGGTTCCAGCCACCGAAACCCGGCTTCCCGGATCCGCTGCGCGACTGCCCGCGGCCGCTCCCCTGTTGCATATCTGGCCACCCGGAACCTCTGCCTATACGTCTCGGGCAAAATACCAAGTTGGTCGAGGATCGCCTCCTTGACCTTGTAGTAGCACAACGAGTCCCGGTCGGACAAACTCCGGTAGGCGAGCTGGGCCGGACCGGACAGGTAAGGGGCGAGTATAGTAGCCCAGTGCTCTTGGGGCCAACGGGCTGCCGTGGCCACACGTTCGAAAGTTACCAAGAATGCCTCGGCGTCGTCCTCGGCCCCCAGTTTGGTGAGCCTGATGGGGAGTCGCGCTGGGCCCGCCGCCTCCTCCTCTTCTTCATTGGTGGGTCCGATCAGCCCTGTCCCATCCTTCAGCTCCCTCACCAGCTGCTTCTGCTGTTCTCTAAACTCGGAGGTTAGCTGTCGCAATGCCTCCGTTTGTTGCCTCTGGAGCTGGCGCTGGCTATCCACCAGCCATTCTACAATTTTGTCGGCATCCATGGTGCCGTGTCCTATTTGAGATGGCAGTTAGGATAGAGTGGCCACCAGCCAGCGAGAACGGAAGACAAAACAAACCACCACCCTCGCACCCTAGGCTTCAGAGGCGCAAAAACACCCACATTCTCCACCACGTGTCACGGGGTGCAGCACCGTCCGCCGCCCCCGCGGTCTAATAGTCATCCAGTAGTGCACAATGCACTGCTTACTTTCACACCTCCTCGGCGGAGTGAGGGGTCCGGGCCCGCCCTCACTCCGGACCCCGACCCAGGGGCCTAACACTGAGAGCGTACCTCTCGGTGGTAGCAGGGGGGCTAGCACCCCAAACGCACCTGCTCCCGGGATACACGACCCGCCCTGGGTCCTACTCCACTCCGCCGGCCGCTGCCCCGCTTACCGGGTTGCTCCGCTCTCCGCCTTCCCGTCCGGGGCCGCTCCTCTCGGGGCTCCTCTGCCCGTGGCTCGCCTCTCCTCCTCCTTGCTTCCCCCCTTGCCACTCTCGTCCCAGCCCTTTTCTGCTCCCCTGCACTTCTGGGTTCCCCCCTCCCCCCTCCGTTGTCGCGCCCGTGACGTCACCCGCCGCGCTCTCGGGCGCGCCGTGATGACGCGTCACAGCCCCCCCGTCTCCGTTCCCCCCGTCCTCTGGCGTTGCGGCATCCGCGCCCCTTTCTCCCGTGGTCCCAGCTACCGCTAGCGAGTGGCAGGGCGGTTCTGCCCCGTCACACTGACATGTTTTGGGACGGAGACCATCTTGTGCATGCTCTGGACATCTGGCGCATATACAGTGAGTACCCAATGTTGAAGGCACTGTAGACAGAGTCTCACATGGGGCACAACATAAATGGTGGAAGTCATGTGCCCCATTAATTGCAGGCAGGTAAGTATAGGGGTTTGGGGAGCAACCGATAAGCTGTGGGCCAGGTCTTGGATGGTATGAAACTTGTTTAGAAGTAAGTATGCTTCTGCAGTTATTGAATCCAGCCTCGCCCAAATGAATTCCAGAGACTGAGACAGCATTAGGGAAGATTTTGTGATACTAATTATGAGCCCCAGGGCTTCGAATGCTGCCCTTGTCGTGTTGACCGCCGATGTAGCCTCCTCTAAGGCAGGAGCCTTCAGTAGACAATCGTCTAAATAGGGGAAGATCATGATGTCAAGACGTCGAAGGTAGGCAGCGACGACCGCCAGGGTTTTGGAAAATACTCTCGGCACCGCTGAGAGCCCGAAAGGTAACACTCTCTATTGGTAGTGTTCTGTGCCCATGACGAATCAGAGGAATCGCCTGTGGGCTGGGTGTATCATTACATATTTAAATCCTGGGCTTCATTTGCAAGTTTGAATGCCTACATTGGCCACCCTAGTTCGAACTAGGGGGCTAGTGTAGACATACCCAAATTCAGTCTCTCAGAGGAACAGACCCTCAGTGAAAAACTAGTAGTGCGTGAATTGAATGTCTCTGAGTGAAGGGTAGGACAGATGGTCTTAGTATTAGGGATGTAAAGGAGTAGTCAACTAGTTGACTACCTGATAAGCCTAAGCTTATTGGGCAGTCAAGTCAACTATTTGCATCCCTCCCTCATTTGCTGCCTCTGGAAGGGTATGTCTACACTACAGCGCTAATTCGAACTAACGCGTCTAGAACTAAAAACTAGTTCGAATTAGCGTTTTGCTAATTCGAACTAGCATGGCCACATTAAGTGGACCCTGAACAGGGCTTACGGATGGCTGGAAGCAGTGCCGGCAGGGCATCAGAGGAGGACTTAGAGCGTGGAGATGCTGTCTCAGGCTAGCCGAGGGCTGTGCTTAAAGGGTCCCGACCCCCACCCCGGACAGACAGTTCTCAGGGGTGCCCCACTTGAAAACCAGTCCTGGCTTGGAGTGCCCGGAGTGCCCACACTGGGCACATCACAGCACTCGGCCATCAGCCCGGCTGCACTTGCCGCAGGCTGCCATCTGGGGAGAGGGGGCAATTGGGGGGGCTGCAGGAGAGGTTCCACCCCCAGAAGCGTGCAGAACCACCCCAGTCCTCCCCATCGGGGGCTCGTGCCCCATTCCTCCCTCACCTCCTTCCGCTTACTCTTCCCTAACCCCTTTTCTTGATGTACAAAATAAAGGACAATTGTGTTCAAAAATGGAATCTGTCTTTATTGAACAAAACTGGGGGAGACTGGGAAAAGGAGGTGGGAGAGGGGAAGAGAGAGGGTGGGAGAGGGGAGAGCAACTAAAATGATCAGGGGTTGGGAACAGGTCCCATATGAAGAGAGGCTAAAGAGACTGGGACTTCTCAGCTTAGAAAAGAGGAGATGGAGGGGGGACAGGATAGAGGTCTCTAAAAGCAGGAGTTGGGTGGAGAGGGTGCCTACAGAAAAGTTCTTCATTAGTTCCCATAAAGAAGGACTAGAGGACACCAAAGGAAAGGAATGGGTAGCAGGCTTCAAACTAGTAACAGAAAGTTGTTCTTCACAAAGCAAAGAGTCAACCTCTGGAACTCCTTGCTGCAGGAGGCTGTGAAGGCTACAACTAGAACAGAGTTTAAAGGGAAGTGAGATCAAGTCATGGAGGTTGGGTCCATGGAGTGGTATTAGCCAGGGGGTAGGAGTAGTGACCCTGCCCAAAGTTTGTGGAAGGCTGAGATGGGATGAGACAAATGGCTTGGTCACTGTCTCCGGTCCATCCCCTCCAGGGTCCCTAGGGTTGGCCGCTGTCGGCAGACAGGCTACTGGGCTAGATGGACCTTTGGTCTGACCCAGGACGGCCATTGTAAGCTCAGGGCTCAGGGTCGGAGGTCTCAGTGGACCACCTTGATTTTCATGCACTCCTGCTCCTGGGTGGCCAGGCTGGCAGCTCTCCTGCCCTAGACGGCCACCTTCCTGTGCCTAGTGCGGACATCGTGGACAAGGTCCACGATGTCTGCATTAGACCAGGCGGGTGCCCGCCTCTTGTGGTCCCGGGCACGCTCCCGGGAGCCGCCAGCCTGGTCCCGGGAAGAGGGGGAGGGCTGGGGGGCATCGGGTGGCTGGCTCGAGCCGTGCCAGGTGCAGGGTCTGCTGGCTGGGTGCTGGCAGGCTTGCACCTGGCACGGGCACCGTAGCCAGCCCGTGCCCCTTTAAGGGGTCCGGGGCCGGGAGGGGGGCATAGAGTTTCCCTGGTGTTGGCCAGAGTGGCCACCAGGGAAAGCTGGGGAGGGCTAGCCTCCCACTAGTTCGAATTAAGGGTCTACACAACCCTTAATTCGAACTAGCTAGTTCGAACTAGGCTTAGTCCTCGTAAAATGAAGTTTACCTAGTTCTAACTAAGCGCTTCTCTAGTTCGAATTAAATTCGAACTAGCGGAGCGCTAGTGTAGCACCTATTAAAGTTAGTTCGAACTAACGTCCGTTAGTTTGAACTAACTCTGTAGTGTAGACATACCCATAGAGAGGTAGCAAGGGGGAGGGAGCAGGAGCCAATGCTGAGGAGAGTGCTTAAAAGCCGGCTCCCCCCAGCATTGTCTCTGTGGTGCTGCCCATTCCCCACAACCCTGCATGCTGCTGCTGCAGTGTGGGAGATGGGGAAGGGGCTGCTACCACAAAGCAGCCCCTGTCCGTGGCCGGGCCATCACAGACAGGGCCTGCTTTGCAGAAGCAGTCCCTGTCTATGGGAGGTCCTAACTTCCCACTGGGACCCCCCGCAGACAGAGGCTGTTGCAAGTTGGGCAGACAGCCCAGCTCAGTCATGGCTCGTGCTTGGTGTGGGACCAAACCCTGCTGTGGGCTCTGGATTTAAAATGTAGTAGGAGCCAGGCGGGCGGGCAGCCCATCTCAGTCCCAGCTTGCGCTGGTTCGGGACCGAACCCCACTACGTCGCTGCAATTTAAAACCTAGTAAGAGCCAGGGGGCAGGCTGCCAGGCTCCTACTATCTTTAAATTGCAGCGCCACAGCAGGGTTTAGTCATGCATCCGGCGCTAGCCAGAACTGAGCCGGTCTGCCTATCAACTAATCAAGTATTCGATAAAAATTCTATCAGTTACTTGATTAGTTAAATACCCATCTATTATCATCCCTACTTATCACCCATACTTTATACAGAATGAAATTCAGTATGGGTGTCAAAAAGGCCAGAGAAGAGCAAGTCACAATAGTCCACACAGGCAATAAGGAGGGCCTGAATGAGAGTTCATTGTAGTTGTAGATATAAAAAGAGGAAAGATGGTACAGGTTGAACCTCTCAAGTCCGGCACCCTCGGGATCCAACCGGTTCTGAACCAGAGAATTTTCCGGACCACGGGAAATATAGTCTTGAAGCATTACAAACACTTCCACTGTTTCCTGGGCTCTTAGAAGACATTTAGGAGTAAATTAGGGTACGTCTAGACTACAGGCTTTTGTCAACAAAAGTGTTGTCGACAGATACTGTCAACAAAGCTTCTGTCAACAAAGAGTGTCTAGACTACATCCAGATCTGTCAACAAAGCAATCCGCTTTGTCGACATAACAGTGTAGATGCAAAGGACAGTGTAGATGCAATAACGCCTTCTGTCAACAGAACTGTCGACAAAAGGCGTTATTCCTCGTAGAATGAGGTTTACAGATGTCGACAAAACTGCTGAGTTCTGTCGACATTATGTCGACAGAACTCAGCGGCAGTGTAGACGCAGGTATAGTTTTGTCAACAAAGGTCCATTTTTGTTGACAAAACTCTGTAGTCTAGACACACCCTTAGAGCTAAATCACAGCACAGAACATTGACAGCTAGGACTGGTGGCTGTAAACGAACTTTATGGGACTGCAGGAAGCTTGACCATATCCATGAAAAGTGGACATCTGGCTATCTAAAATCATGCCAGATGACGAATATTTCTGAACTAGAGAGTTCTGGACTAGAGAAGTTCAATCTATACCTTCAAATCTTACACTACAGCTCTTTTCCGGAATACTGGAGGTATCCCGGAAAAGCTCTGCCATGTCCAAGGAATGCATCTGCTTTTCAAAAAAAAAAAATTCAGAAAAGCAGACTCATTCTTTCGCCATCCCTGTAAACCTCATTGTACAAGGAAAAAGTGATGTGCCGAAAGAGGAGGTTTCTTCTAAATTTGGCACCATGTTCACAATTTGTATATCTTTTCCGACTTTTCTTTGTAGTGTATATACTGCCTTAGAGACAACATTAGGATCTGTCATGGATATATGGGACAAAGGAGAGGACGGAGTAAAAAACAGTGCTCAGGTTCCGTATTTGAGAGAAGGGGAGGATGATAGTATTGTCAACACCAGTCATTATAAAAGAAATACAGGACTACAGAAAAATGGAGTGGAACGATGAGTTAAGGGGGAGTCGCACTGAGGTTGGGAAGATGGTGAGACATAAGAGAGTGCAAGTGGTCAGAGAGACAGAGGAGTGCCAAACAGGAAAGCTGGTGATAAGTTGGGAGCAGAGCTCTCAAAGCAAATTCCAATCGGCAGCTAGTTTGGCCCTCTCCACAGTTCACACTAGTAGAGTCTGCAGAACAGGGGCTGCTGACAGGCTGATGCTGAGGAGGAAGAGGAGTTGCTGTTCCTACAGCTCTAGGCTTCTGCTGCTCTGTTCCTTCCCCTACTCTTCAGGGAGAAGAGCCTGGTCTCAGTTGCTTGGCTCTCTTTTTTGCCTCCTGTGAAAAAGATGTTGGTCTCACAGCTCCCTCTTGTCCTCCCCTATCCAAAAACGTACTCTCAGCTTCAGACCTTGCCTCTCAAGCCTCTCTATGGCTCCTGGGGGTGGAAGGAGAGAAACTTAGCAACAAGTGGATAAGGAAGGTGCAGCCAGCATTGATAACCGGAGGAGAGTAGTTAATGGGGCCAGCCAGCATTAATAGTGAGGAAAGGAATTTATTGTGAAGCAGAAGCTCAGAAGCATTAATTGGGTGGTGGGAGGTGTTAATTGTGGGAGGAGACAGATGACTGACACTTGTTCTGTAGTGTATTGACATGAATTGTATGCAAAGGCTGCATTAATTGTAGGAGGTACTGAATGAATTAAGGGAACTGCATTAATTATAGCTGGCCTTTCCTGCCCCAGTCAACCTGCTACCAATCAAAAAACTGTTTCATTTGATTCACACAGGTTGACAACACCCTGAAAAGAAGGTTTTATATTTTAAAACATTCTAAGCTTTCACTCCTGGTATAATATGCAGCAAACCACAGATGTCACACATTTTTTGAGTCATTGGTAACACATTTTTTGAGTCACTCATTGGCAAAGTTGAAGATTGAGAGATCCAGTCAGGAGTGATAATGTAGATTTTCAGGTCATCTGCATAGAGAAAGCACCTGAAGCCCTATGAGGATATGAGCTTGCCCATGGGAAGAATGTAAACAAGAAAAGAGAGACACAAAGATAAAGGCCTGTGGGACCACACATCAAGTGAGAGAGCAGGAAGACCCACCAAAAGAGACACTGCCATAACAATTGCAGTGGTAGAAGCAGAAACAGGAGTGAACTGTAGCTACATATACATGTAACAAAATGGGTATATATCAAAAGTCGAGAAAACAGTTGTTTGGGAGCGACTGTAGGTAAATTTGATGTATTTTAAAAACATATGTTGAGCTTTTCTCCCTTCCATTAGCTCCTGGGTATTACATATTAACAAACATAGAAGTATTTTCAGCGCAACCTTAAACACTACTTCCATCTTTGCACTTGCAAACTGTCAGCATAATTTTGTCCTCTCATACATTTCTGGGTGTCATTCATGTGATGTAGACATCTATTTACCTTATTGGAGGGGACAATCGAGTATTTAGATGACCAAAGTTGGGTCTGCAATTTATTTGCACTGGCAACCTGCAAATTTAAAAACTGAATCCAGGTCATAAAAATATGGGCCAATTGTGACCATACAAATAATAAAATAGTTTATGCTGGATGATGAATTATAGGACTATTAACATGCAGCAAAACAACATTTGAAATTGCATTGTCCTTTCATATTTAAGAACGATTGCATTATCCTGACATGTTTATCACTTTGAGGCTGAGCCAGTTATTCTAGTACGGGTTCGTGCTGTCCTGTGGCTGATAAATATTATCGTGTCCTATAAAATCATGCATGACTTACGCTTGCAGCTGTAATAAAAAGGAGAACGCATACAGTGACTGTTCTTTCTTTAGGATTATAGCCCTATCTCAAAGTAGCATTCAATCCATCTGTTGCTTAAAAGTTTAGTCAAAAGGGGCCTGAGCCTGACTGCTTACACTGGTTTTATGCCATTAACCTGTAACTCCATTAACCTGTATGGAGCGGACTTGTGATTTATGCCAGTGAAAGCAAAATCAAAATCAGGCACAATATATTTTGACCATGTATTGTGTCACTGCTGTGTCTTTGTTTGGTTTGGTTTTCCCCAGACATCAAAAAATGTCTGACGACTGTCATATTTATTTCAGCTCTGCTCCTTAGCACATTCCAGACTGGCACAGCTGCTTTATTTCTATGGGTCGGTTTGCTTCTGTGGGATCCTGACTCCTGAACCCTGCAAGGATTCTCTTATTCTGAACTTCCCCCTTGGGTGTACCTTCCAATTAACATGAGTGATCCAAGGCTTTCCTGCTGCAATTCACACACTTCTAGGAGCTTTATGTTTCTTTGTCAAATGTTTCCAACATCTTCATTTTCTGGAAGAGAATGAAAGCTACCCAGACCATATTCATTTACACCTTTCAGGTACCTATGTTCACAATTCTATCTACTTTCAACATAGTTTGGAGAAGTACATTTTGTTGCACAATCTATCATGTTAAGTATTTATACCCACTTAGATTTTGCCTCTCATCTCATTCCCTGAGCTAAGCCTGATATAACCCTTGATTTAAATTACAAAAGCAAAACCCAGAGCATTTACCTTTCTTAGCCAAAAAGTTAGTGTCATACCTAGTATAGCTGTGTTATGCCAAAGACACAGATGGACTTTGGTTTCAGTTATAAGATGGCAGGTGTGTTCAGACTAGTGAGAGTGACTAGTTTCATTTCATTTTCTCAGTTGATGACACAAACATTTCTAAAATCTAAAAGCATGTCAGACAGGATAAACATAAGGGTATCGTATTAGCACAACATCTCATTATAGTAAGGCTCTCCAAGCTAGGTTTCAGCACCTCATACCACAGCCTGAGAGCCCTCTGCTCCTACAGAAATCAGTGGAGGTGGGAAACCACTTGGGTGTGAAGGTGCTCAGCCCCTGACAGGAGTTCACTTATTTGGAGCTGAGGATACTCAGAATCTTGCAGGCTCAGACCTCATGTGTCAGGATTCTGAGGATATCCAGTCTCTGTTGTGACAGGCAGCACTGGATGGAGTGAGGCCTTTTATGTAAAAGTAGGCCAGGTGGACCATATTTTTGGCCAGTTGCACTAATCTGGGAATACATTTCAAGAGTGCAGGTCACTGGTTGACAGAGACCTATTCTTTCATGCTGTTCAGCACAAGGCTGATGAAACTGTCATAATCTGTGATCTGATTGTGATTCAGGCCCTGGAACTATTTATATAATCAAACCTGCTCTGGACAATTGATCTTTATTAATCGAGCGTTTCCAAGCCACAGCTTTTGACAAGTGATACGCTAACAGAGGCCTAATATTTCTGTAAAAAAAATGACAGCTTCTGTGACAGAAGTGGAGCTGCTCAATAATAATTTATAATACTATATGCTGACCTAGTTATTGAGATGTTTATAGTGTGACTATATCGGTTGAATTCAATGGAAGGCTATAGGAAAAAGAAAGGAGGAAGGAAACAGTCTCAAAATAAGCCACCATCATCACCCCAGTAAACACTTAAGGGTTGTGAAGAGACAATGCCTGAATTATTAGCTATGAAGGTTCTACCTCCTAGTTCCAGACAATTTACAGAACTAGTTGAGAATGCAAGGCCAAAAGCCCAAGAACTAACAAGAACAATTCTATGTATTTCTGCAAAAAGGACTTTTTTTCTGGAGGATGGTAGCTCTTTAGGGATTGTCTGGAAAAAGAAAACTGAGATAAGCACTGTCTGGTCACTAAACCACTGGTCATGGATCCAGGCAAAAACTGCAGGTTGCAAATCCAGTCAGACCTCCTGAGTAAATATGGTTAATACGCAGAGTATTATAGTTAGAAGCTGATCTGACACAGCAAGAATTGGGGTTCCAGTCCAAAAGAGGTGAAGGCGTGTAGCCTGCCACTTGAGGAGGGCATACTCAAAGAGACAATACAGGAGGCAGAGGTGCTGTTAGCTCTGTAACCATGACAACATCTTTCCCATCTGTTTTGTGCAAATATTTAAACAAAAAAATATAGCATTTTAAAGCTTCTTTCATTTTCTCCCCTGAGCTTCAGGAAAAAAACCACATGAAATACTTGGCAAGTTTCTTCATTGACTGGCGTCAGAGTCTGGCTAGATGAGTCAGAACCTGGTAATGAGAGTTTTTGGAAAAATCTGGTAGAGCATTATCTACTGGAGCTTAGCACTGAGAACCACAAGCCAACCTGTTTAATATTTCTGTTATTAACAAAATGTATGCTAAAATGATACAAATATTGGTCACAAACAAAATCCAGCATCCTGCCAAAAGCATTTTGCAAAAATTATGACTGTGTCTTAGATTAGCTCAGCAGATAAGCATTGCTTCAAACACTGGCATACTCAAATGAGATTGTAACCCACCAATCTAGAGATTATAGTATGGATTCTCTTTTGCTTACCAAAGAGCAAAAAGGAAGCTCATGGAACATTTCTGCTCCTCTGTAGTGAACCAGCTTGATTTAGGATACACTCTCTAGTGAAAACATTTTTTTTAAATTAAGCCATATTAACTAGGGTTTGTTTGTTTGTTTGTTTTTGTTTTGCCTTGCTTACATTTTTCAAGCATTTCACTGGAAATTACTGATGTCTTTATGCAGTTTTTACTCAGTTCCTTTGCAAATGAAATTCTCATTGAGTCAATACAGGTTCTGACTGAGTTAAAACAGAGTAAAGTTGTCTGTGTATGACCCAATGTATGTATTTCAACATTTTTCTTTGTATTCCTGCCTTTCTTAACTGCAGGTCCAGATCTAGGGATTTTCTCCCAATAGTGTCTCCTACATGATTATCTTGCAACTAATATATCTTTTTACCCTCTTCTATTCCTATAAGTGAAACAAGCAAAAATTAATATTCCTCAGTGAGCAATCAATATGGGAACAGTGTCACTCCTCAAAAAGCCCCATTGCAAATATAACATTTCATCTGGTTCCAGTCACGGTCTTCCCATTGACTTCTGTGACAGAAGGAACAGGACCTAAACCTGTAAACTCTGATAAACCATCTGATAAGTCATTGCCCTGAATCCTCCATTAAAACACATAAAGTATGTCATTCCTCTTTGGATTTGGTGACTCTTTCAAAGACACGCCACAGATACTTCAGCAATGAAGAAAATTAGGTTTCTAAGGCCATAGGGTGCATTGCTGTACTTCATCAGGCAACCCAAGCATTACACCCTCTTCCTTAGACCAGAGGTACTTGATATTTAAAATTGTACATAGTACATAGTAGAAACCGTTCTACGAGATATGGTCTGCTTGGTCAGAAAGTACCCTCAGGGCTCATTTAAAGCAGGCATCCAAGACATTCTGGGTATGTCTACACTACAAAGTTAATTCGAACTAACGGACGTTAGTTCGAATTAACTTTGATAGGCGCTACACAAGCGCTCCACTAGTTCGAACTTAATTCGAACTAGCGGAGCACTTAGTTTGAACTAGGTAAACCTCATTCTACGAGGACTAAGCCTAGTTCGAACTAGCTAGTTCGAATTAAGGGGTGTGTAGCCCCTTAATTCGAACTAGTGGGAGGCTAGCCCTCCCCAGCTTTCCCTGGTGGCCACTCTGGCCAACACCAGGGAAACTCTATTGCCCCCCTCCTGGCCCCGGACCTCTTAAAGGGGCACGGGCTGGCTACGGTGCCCGTGCCAGGTGCAAGCCTGCCAGCACCCAGCTAGCAGACCCTGCACCTGGCACGGCTCGAGCCAGCCACCCGATGCCCCCCAGCCCTCCCCCTCTTCCCGGGACCAGGCTGGCGGCTCCCGGGAGCTTGCCTGGGACCGCAAGAGGCGGGCACCCGCCTGGGCTAGTGCGGACATCGTGGACCTCGTCCACGACCTCCGCACTAGGCACAAGAAAGTGGCCATCTAGGGCAGGATAGCTGCCAGCCTGACCACCCAGGAGCAGGTGTGCATGAAAATCAAGGGGGTCCACTGAGACCCCCAACCCTGAGCCCTGAGCTTACAATGGCCGTACTGGGTCAGACCAAAGGTCCATCTAGCCCAGTAGCCTGTCTGCCAACAGCGGCCAACGTTAGGGACCCTGGAGGGGATGGACCAAAGACAGTGACCAAGCCATTTGTCTCGTGCCATCCCTCTCCAGCCCTCCACAAACTTTGGGCAGGGACACCACTCCTACCCCCTGGCTAATACCACTCCATGGACCCAACCTCCGTCACTTTATCTCACTTCTCTTTAAACTCTGTTCTAGTTCTAGCCTTCACAGCCTCCTGCAGCAAGGAGTTCCAGAGGTTGACTCTTTGCTTTGTGAAGAACAACTTTCTGTTACTAGTTTGAAGCCTGCTACCCATTCCTTTCCTTTGGTGTCCTCTAGTCCTTCTATTATGGGAACTAATGAAGAACTTTTCTTGATGCATCCTCTCCACCCCACTCATGCTTTTAGAGACCTCTATCCTATCCCCCCTCAGTCTCCTCTTTTCTAAACTGAAAAGTCCCAGTCTCTTTAGCCTCTCTTCATATGGGACCTGTTCCAAACCCCTCATCATTGTAGTTGCCCTCCCCTCTCCCACCCTCTCTCTTCCCCTCTCCCACCTCCTTTTCCCAGTCTCCCCCAGTTTTGTTCAATAAACAGAGATTCTATTTTTGAACACAATTGTCCTTTATTTAGTACATCAGGAAGGGGGGCTAGGGAGGAGTAAGTGGAAGGAGGTGAGGGAGGAATGGGTACGAGCTCCCGATGGGGAGGACTGGGGTGGCTCTGCGGGCTTCTGGGGGTGGAACCTCTCCTGCAGCCCCCCAATTGCCCACTCTCCCCAGATGGCAGCCTGCGGCAAGTGCAGCCGGGCTGATGGCCGAGTGCTGTGATGTACCCGGTGTGGGTACTCCGGGCAATCCAAGCCAGGACTGCTTTGCAAGTGGGGCACCCCTGAGAACTGTCTGTCCGGGATGGGGGTCGGGTCCCTTTAAGCACAGCCCTTGGCTAGTCTGAGTCAGCAGCTCCATGCTCTAAGTCCTCATCTAAGCCCTGCCGGCACTGCTTCCGGCCATTCTTAACCCCGGTTCAGGGTCCACTTAATGTGGACATGCTAGTTCGAATTAGCAAAACGCTAATTCAAACTAGTTTTTTAGTCTGGATGCGTTAGTTCGAATTAGCTTAGTTCGAATTAACTAATTCGAACTAAGTTAGTTCGAATTAGCGCTGTAGTGTAGACATACCTTCTCTGACCCCATCTTCAAATGATTCATCAACTTGAAGCAAGTAAGAGTAAATCTAAAAAGGCCAAAGGAATCTGAACAAATTGGCTGCTCTCAGTTTCCGCACAGAAGTTCACCTGAGGAAAGCTAGCAATCTTCTTCATCCTGCTCTGAATTACATTGACAGGAGATTAAGAAGCAGGGATGATCTAATCTAATGTACCCAAGCTGATGAGAAGTGTTCAGGGCCATTATCTGTTTAGCAAATCACTCCAAATTAGCTCTTACTTCATTTTTCCTTGTTCTGGTTATTTACACACATTTATATACTGAATGTCAACATCTTGAGACATTCACATAGCAGGCACCCACTCAAAATGTATAAAGGGGAATAAAATATCTGCCATTCCCTAAGTGTGTTCCACTACTGAAGCTTTTACCTATAAAATAACTTGTTTCCTGTGGAGGCAGCTGCTCCGAAACACTTTGATGACAAAATAATGCAAAGAGTTCTTAGGGGTGATTATGAGATTTACATGGCAGGCAGAGAGAAGCCATGTCTAGTGTTCTTTCCTCCAGGGCTGTCATCACATGGGTTAAAGGTCTTTCATCTAGTATTTTTAAGTCTAAAAATTCCAAACAACCCAAGAAAAAACTCCAATGGCTGCAGACAGCTCTTTCCTTTATTTATGATGCAGCGTGCGATAAAAATGAAATTTTCTGTGTACACCACAATGTACTTACACTAGTGAAAGACACAACTAATGGCTTCAGTCCTGGAATGTTGCTTAGCACAGTCCTTTTTAAAAAATGGGTTAAGCCATATGTAGATTCCTTAGATAAGAAGGCTTCAGAGTTTAGTACATGTCTAAAGCCTTAAAACAAAAAAACCCACAGGAAATAGCTAACTGTATACAGAAGAACTTCTGCTACTGAACAACCCTTGGGACCAGGGACCAGGACAGGCAAGCAGAGATTTTTCTCATTTCAATTCTAACAGAGCTACAGCAGTAAGGTTTGCTACTTCCAATAGATTTAGTAAAAGTTCAGCCTTTTATACCAGTGCAAAGGTTATCAACATGTTTCCTGAATATGGATTCACTATAAATCTGCAAAAGAGCTCTGTCAGGTTCCATCCTAAGATTTAATTTCCTTATGAACAAAATGTTTCACAAAGAGAGACAGCCTAGAACTACTGAAATAATCAGCACTTCAGAAATAATGTGGTGTCTAATTGCTAAGATGCTGAGACTCTTCAGAGAATAACCGGACCGCAGAACAAATTCTGATGTATGTGAGTAGTAGTTTTCCTGTCCCACAAAAAAAAATTAAAAAATACCCATAAGAACATGAGAATAGCCATTCTGTATCAGACAAGTGGTCCATCTAGCCCAGTAACCTGCCTTCTAACAATGGTCAGCACCCAGTGTCTCAGAGGAAATGAACAGAGGGCAATTATTGAATCATCCATCACTTTCCTCCCTCTTATCTCATAACTGCTTATTTAGAAGCCTTTAGTGTGAGACTTTCTTAAAGGCTTTCTAAAAGTCCAAGTAGACTATATCCACTGTATCACTGCTGTTCACATGCTTCTTGGCACTCTCAAAAAATTCTATTAGACTGATGAGGCATGATTTCCCTTTCAAAATGTCATGTTGACTCTTCCCCAACATATCATGTTCATACACATATCTGATAAGTCTGTTCTTTTCTACAGATTCAATCTATTTGCCTAGTTCTGCAGTTAATCTTAGCAGCCTGTAATTGTCAGGATCACTTCTGGAGACTTTTTTTAAAAACCAAGGTTATGTTAACGAGCCTCCAGTTGTCTGGCAGAAAGGCTAATTTAAGACTAATTTACATACAACCGTTAGCAGTTCTGCAATTTCATACCTGAGTCCCTTCAGAACTTTTGGGTGAATCCCATCTGATCCAGGTGACTTATTACTGTTTAACTTCCAAAACCCCTTCTACTGACACCTCAGTCTGGACATTCATCAGATTTGTCATCCAGAAAGGATGGCTCAGGTGTAAGAATCTCCCTCAGATCCTCCACAGTGATGACTAATGCAAAGAATCCACATAGCTTCTATGCAACAGAGTATATCTATTTGCGTGCTGAGCCACCAGAGAAATAAGAGATTGCAAAATCTAGAAGAAAGGAAATTCACAGATGAAACCTACACCAAGTGGGTCCTGTTAATGAATAAAGACAATAATTGTTCTGGAATGTTTTAGGGTGCAAGGAAACATTCACCAAGGAGGAAAATTGCCATTGTGCTTGTCTCATGAAAGGAGGGGGAAGTCCAGCTGAACTGTAAAATCCTGCAAGGTGAGCAATACTCTTCTAGACATTAAACTATCTTTTTAATATATGTCTAGGCTTTAGAACACATGCTATTATTTTAATGTATATGTAACCATACAATCCTTTGTTTCCAAATCTACTTGCAATTACTTGAATTATGTTTTGAAAAATAAATTTTGTATTTGATTTCACTGTAAACATACCCACATGCTGCGAGTTAAGCAGAGCAGGGATCTAAGATCACAAAGTCATAGATTTTAAGGCCAGTAGAGACCAGCAGAACATCTAGTTTGATCTCCTATGCAGCATTGGCCACCAGTACCAGTCCGCTCCTGCACTCTAAACCAGTGTTTCTGAAAGTGTACCACGGAAACACTTTCAGAAACACTTTAACTGGCCAGCCTGGTTTGTTTATGTACTGGCGCCACGGCATGGGCTGGGCCACAGCTTCCTTCGACTCCCCTTGGCTGCAAAGGACAAAACGGAGCCAATGGGAGCCGCGAGGCTCCATGGCCACAGCGGTGGTAGATAAACAATCTGGGGCAGACAGTTAAAGTGTTTCTAAAAGTGTTTCCGCAGTACACTTTCAAAAACACTGCTCTAAACCCAGCAATGGAAATAAGGCCAAAGTATTACAGCGCATAGGAGACTAGACTATTACATGTCATAGGCCAAGGCTAGGAGAGACAGAAGTGCACCAAGGCCCCTGCAATAGCAGGGAAATGATGAAGGGAGATGTACCTAGGTAATCCTAGCAAAGCACTTGCACCAACATGCTAAAGAGAAAAAAGTGAAACCCCTCCACTGACACCGCCAATCCCAAATTCCTTCTCAACCCCACATATACCCAATCAGTTAGACCCTGAGTCTGTGAGCAAAGACCAGCCAGTCAAGCACCTGAAAAATAATGTTTGGTGCCACCTCTAAGTCCTACTCAATGTGCCATCTGTGGCTATCTCTTATGTTTCAGAGGAAGGCGATTTTAAAAAATGTCCCAGAACACACTGAAAGGAGAAATCCTTTTCTGATTCCTGCCAGTGACTGAGTGAAGAATGTTAGGAACATAAAACGTTATCCAGAAGTGAGCCCTGGGGCTGTTGAGCCCTGCCTCCTATCATCACAAGTAACTCCATCAAACATTTGTATTCATAAATTCATCCATTTCTCTCTCAAAACTAATTACGTTGTTTGCCCACAACTCTTATTGGAGATTGTTCTAGAACCTCACCCCTCTGACGTTTAGAATTTATCTCTAATTTCTGGCCTGACTCTGTGCACAGCATTTTTATATTCATTTGTTCTTGTGCTAACATTGTCCTTTTGCTTAACTAGTTCCTCATCATCCTTGGTATTCACACCCTCCTGTATTTATAGAGAACAATCATGTCCTCTTTCAGCCTTCTTTTTTCTAGACTAAACAAGCAACACTCTCCCACTCTCCTCTCATACCACAGGTCCTACATGCTCTTGATCATCCTACTAGCCATCTCAGTGCCTTTTCCAGTTTGAATTAATTTCCCTTGAACATGTGTGACCAGAATTGTATTCCAACTTCATTCCCAACAGGTCATACCAGTGCCATGTGAAATAGCATTAATGTAATACTTCTCTATATCTACTGGAAATGCCTTACCTACTACATTCTAGTATTGCATTGCCTTTTTCACAGCCACATCGTGTTGGTGGCTCATAGCAATCCTGTGTTTAACCCACACACTCAGGTCTCTCCTTCTCTGTCACTTCCAGCTGATGGGCCTCCAGCTTGTAGCACAAATCCTGCAATTTGTGCTCCTGAATTACATCCTATTTTTTTCACTCCAGTCTTCACGATCATCCAGGTCTTCCTATTTAATATTCTGATTGTCCTCTGTATTAATGATGCTTCTCAACTTTGCACCATCAGCCAGTTTCATTAGCACACTCCTACTTTTTGTGTTAAAGCCACTGCTAAAAAATATTGAATAAGAATAAGAAGTCACTCCTTGAGGAACTCTACGTATAACCTCCCTCCAGTCTGAAAGTTCACTTCTCAGCACAACCCATTGCCTTCCCTCCTTTAGCCACTTTAAAATGCTTGAACTGATCCCCAGCTCTCCTAATTTCATAATTTCACTGTGTCACATGCTTTACTGAAACCCATATATATTAAATCTACTGCCCTTCCCTTTATTAAACAATCAGTTATTTTGTCAAAGAAGGACATCAGGTTAATCTGGCATGAGTTATCTTTGGTAAACCTTTGTTGCATTATTTTACCTTTACCTCTATGAATTTAATTATTCTTTCCTTCATAATTGGGTCTCCATTTATTCTTGCATACTAGTGAGATCAGACTAACCCAGATCATTTTCTCCCTTTCTTACATATAGGTATGACATTAGCTATCTCCAATCTCATGGTACTATCCTTATTACTAGACTAGCAATCTCATGTGCCAGATCAATGTTCCTGCTAATTTTTTCCATCCATGTATAGAATAAATGTTTTACATGCACTGAGAAATATATGAATGTGCACTACCAGTAGAAACAAATAACGTAGCTGAGGGCACTCTGCTAATCATCTGGGTGGCATTTAAGCACAAGCACACAGTTTACAGGGAACACTGTGCCAGATCTTTCAATTTTGTGACATGGAAAGTATCTGTCTCTTTAAATTTTCCATCTCATATGTGGTAGTTTCCATCAGCCCAGAGGTGAAAGTAAGGGGTGCACCCTTGTGCCCAACAGGGAGCTATTTAAAGAGTTACAGGGACCTCAGTTGTGATAGGACAGTATCTGTAAGACATTTAAGTTACTGTCACCCATGCATCAGCCAATGTTCCACATTATCATCACCATTAAAAACCAGCTCAAAATATTCATTTAGTTTTGAGACCATACATGGAGTATTTTTAATCTCCTTCCATCTCCACTGCACAGTAGCCCGACTTCATCCTTTCTTATTCTCTTTTTTATGTATATAACTAAAAAAACCTTGTTTACTTTAATGTCCTTGCCAATGCCAAGAGCTAATTCATTTTGACTTTGAGCAAGTCTCACATTTTCTAACCTTCATGATGCAGCTTTCTTTACTGATCAACCCCTTGGTAGAACTACTAAAGTGGAGCATACTGTTTCTTTGAAAGCAGTGAGCCCTGCAAGTGACCAGTGGACCAGGGCCTGGACATTCCAATGAGATGCCTGGAGGGCTCTAGGGTTGGACTGTGCCAATCGCTAGCTTGCAGGATAGCAGTAAGGCCTGTGAGGCCTAGACAGGAGAGTTTGTGTTGCCTGTTCCCAGTGGAGCTGGGGAAACAACCCACATCAAGCACAGATAAGGCTCCCTTTTGATAAGGATAGGTGGTAACGAGGTGCTGCAAAACCCTGTTTCCAGTTGCTTCAACGTTGTGAAAATGTAAGCGTTTGAGCTAAAATATATGTTGTGTGTTACTCTCAGGCTGGATTTATTTGTGAATATTTTCATCCCAAATAGTTCAGCCATTTCCAAGAACACAGCTAGGAAAAAACAAATTGTTTTGTCCACATGCCTTTACATCGGTTCTTTTAAATGAGCTAGCTCCCCCCATGCTCTGCTTTGGGGATTTGATGCGTCAGGGATGTGCTTTTTTCCCTCCCCCTGAAAATCTGCCCACATCTGCCCAAATTATAAGCCTCTGAAAAAATGCACTTTGCAAATGTTCAGTACATGCTAGTTTGAGTTCAGCAGTTAAAATCTCAGAAGATTTCTTTCTCACTGAGCATGCTCCTTCCCTGCCCAACTCCTAAGTTTGACCAGTCTCCAGAGGATGACAATTCTATTTCATGGCAACTTTTGATGTTTAAAAATCTATTTTTGTTCTACATTCGAATGAAACAAAAACCTTTCACATGTTTTCACACAAACAGAATTGTGCTGAAACATCCATTTGCTATTCAGGAGAAGTATCTACAATACCCAAGAAAGAGTGTGGCTTCGTGGCTAACAAAACACAGATTTAAGTCCTTGATTTACAAACTTTTTTGTCATAGCTCACCAATTAAGGCAGAGCAGGAACCTGAACATCGCTATGGAGAGTCTATCTCGCTTGAGTCTCAACCCAAAAACTAAGCAACTACAGAAGACAGATTTAAAACCATCATTTCCAAAAGGACCAATAGAGCAACAAAAGGAATTCGCCTAGAGCACAGAGAGACAATACATGGGCCTTAACCTCTCTTTAGTTTGTGTACCGAATCAACACAAAGAAGACAAGACCATAGTATTCAGGAAGTTACTCTAAAAGTACTAGTCTGAGTATTTCCCCATTCTTTCACAAGAAACTTCCAATGTCAGGGACAGATTTTCAAAAAAACTCAGTTCCCATTTAGGCACCAAAGTGGCCTCCCCAGACCCCTCAGCAAAGTGTGGGGTGGCCGGCTCCATGCACCCGGAAGAGGCAGGACTGAGGACAGCCAACCCTGAACACCACCCAGAGCATGGGTGCACCTCTCCCCAGCCCTCAGAGCCACATGAAGCATGAGGTGCAGCATTCCAGTGGCAATTTAAAGGACCCAAGGCTACTACCTGCAGTAGCAGTGGCAGCAGCTGGGGCCTCGGATCCCTTTGAATAATTGGACTCTGGGGCAACTGCCCCCATTGTTATCCCCCCATTTGTGGACCTGAAAAGGCCAGATTTCCAAAAGTGCTCAGCATCCAACAGCCATCATTGAGAACAAATGAGTGAGATTTGACTGCAGAATCTTATTAAACTCCATAAATCAGCAGAAATTGTTAAATTATCTGAACTATAAATTCAACTGAATCGCTGCAGGGTTTAAAGTAGATTTACTCCAGTGCCACAGGCTTCCTCGTTGTTTTTGCTGATATACAGCTATCCCTCTGAGACTTGAATCCTTGGAAGTTTTACCACTGAATTCAATGGAAGCAGATCAGATTAATTTCAGAATTACTCTGCTGACTTAGAAAATTTGAAAGCCAAATCTTGAAGCCCTAAGGCTTCATTAAAGAAAAACTCCCTTCCTTGTTAGGGACAGATGCTTAACATCTTGTAGTAGCTTTTGGTCCCATGTAAAATCAGCCTCTACATCAGGAGGATAGACATTGGCTCTTAAAGAATACTTGATCCTGGGGATTATTTTTGGTAACAGAATTCTCTTGCTTATTTTTTTATTTCCTTCCTTTTGTTATTACTGTACTTCTATCCTTTTTTGTTCTGGCATGTTTTCCAGATTCTTGGTCTGATATTTAGTTTCCTTAACTTCTATAGTATTTGTTCCGAGCCATCCTGGTTGCTTGCCATGTGTATCAGTTTCCTTCCTTCTGACTGGAAGGAGGGATAGCTGTTTCCATTACCAACAGCAATGCCATTCTAGAGATCCCTTGGCAGGTTGCAGAGCAGGAGAATGAATCATTGCTTACAACACTTAATCCTTCTTGGTTTCACTATTCTGGAAGGATGTGGAGATGGTGCCAGCAGCCTCTTCATTTAATTACATATAAAATAGATGTAAAAATTAACTTGATTGTTACTCACAATTAATTCTAATGCTACAATATGATACTGGTCATTTATATATATTACTCACATATGACAGAAACTAAGAATTTGTAGATGAACCAAACCACCTAGCCCTTGTAAAAGATATATCCTGCTTTCAGAAGGTACAAATGGTTAGATTATATGTTCCTAAATGACTGCTGATCATTGCTTTAAATTCTTCTGTAGGACTGTGTTTGTTCCAACTATTTCATTTAGCATCTGTATCTGCTTGCAGATCAACTTTCTTGGGAAGCCACCACTTTGGATACTACTTTTTGTTTCTTAGGTTCAAATCATACTCACAAGCTTTTTTATATTTTTCTCTTGTATTATGCTCCTGATCTTGCTGTAGTTCCTTATATGAATCCCTTAATCACTTGTAAATCATAATTGCTGTCTTGTTTATGTTTTCTTCTAGAAAGCTTTCCACTTCAAATTAAAAATGGCATTACAGCAATATTTCATTGCAATGATGTTTTCAAATTAAAAATGCTATTACAAAGTAATTGGCAGATTCTGTGATTTAAAATCAAATCTTGCAGCATGCTTATTCTGAATTAATGTATGTTACCATTATTCTTGTATGGATTTTGAACTCACACACATAAACTGAATCCTGCCCCCACCAACTCTCATGGGATGAGGATAAGGCCCTAAGTAATGTAAACATGTTTTGTGTCTCAGCTTTTGAGGGTCAGCCATTAACCTCACAAATCCTTCATCTTTGACATAATAATCTGTGGTTGTAAAATGGATTTAATGGTTTAACATTAAAACTTCAGGTACACTTAAGACAAGGATTGCAAAAGAGTTAATAGGGAAAATACTTTAACAAACTTTGGCAGAGAAGTTTAGAAAAGCTCAAATGGTCTCCTGACAGTGATATTTTAGTCCTGGCTTTGCCAGCCTTTCCATTAAAAAACTCGCTTAAAATAATTTTTTGTTTTTAAATGTGATCAATTTTACTGCTCCTGAAAGTGAGTGACCTTTAGCTTTGCAGAGAACCAGGCAAATTGCAGGTAATTGCTTTGCAAGCTTCCTCACACTTCTGCCAGTGCATCTCAACCTTGACTTACAATACCCTTGTTATTAAAGACCTGGGCCTCTGTTGAATAAAAACTGACAGCCGTGACAAATGGTGTGGGTCTTGTAATGAATAAACGTTTACTAGGGAGTAGCTGGCGACTGCCAAACTCATTTTATTTGTGACCCCCGGCAACATGTGAACCCAGATCTCCAAAGATGGTATATTACTGATCAAGCACTCACCCTTTTTCAAGGTTTACGTTTTGAAAGTTTTAATCCACATTCTGTTAAACTTTACAATACCAAGTGTCAGACAAAACACATTTTCCGTAATGGCATAGATCAGTTAAGTTGTTTTTAGTCACACAGTAATTTTAGCTGGGCCTATATACTATCACAAGTAATAAATAGCTGATCTGCAAGAAATCCCTCCTCTCCGGTGACACTAAAATCTTAGCACTGTTTATTTCCCAACATTGGATCACTGCTACTGATACTTACCTTCCCCTCCAAAAATATATGAGCAGTGGACAAAAGGGAGACATGGGACCAGTCTGAGGTGTTACACCAAAACAACATTATGGGGCTGTGAAGAAGCACTGTGGGAGGAGAGGCAGGGAAGGAGACCCGGAAAGAATTTTAACTGACTGAGAAAAAAAAATCCTTCACAGGCTCAGGGGAAGCACAGACTGGAACTACTGCTCCTCCCCCTTTTGAAGGAGCAGCATTGCACTCCCTCCTATGCTGGCTCAGCTCTGCTTCCAGCTTTGTTCCAGCTGACAAAGATTTTTTTTTAAAGAGACACGAGATCATACATTTTTATCTCCCACTGCTTTTTCACTCTTTACTTCTTGTTAGATATGAGCAACAAGTCCATTATAGTAAAGCTTTCATTCGGTTGTTGTGATCTCTGAAATGTACGTCTGAGTACAGAATAGTTGCATTGCTCTGTTCAGTACTGAATGCTTGAGTCATCTTGCTTATACTCTGCATCACTGCAGTGCACAATGGGACTACTTTAAAGGAAACCACAATAAACGGGATAATCCAAACCCACTTCAAAGAGTATAGCCAAGAGTACTAGAGTGCTAGAATATATGAAGAACATTAACGTACAACTTTCAACAACTATAGTGAGCTACTAAGGCACACAAACAACACTGAATATTTCACTTATAGGAAATAGTAGGATTTTATCACCTGGGCACTGAAATGAAACTGGTTCCACCTCTCCTGTTTCAGTCCAGGTATGCTCTCTGTCAGTGTAATGAGGCAGGCCAGGCAGTCCTTGGAATTCTAATTGAGACCCAGCCCATGGGCACTAGGGATTCCAGAACCCAAAGGGAGCAGAATCCAGTGCAGAAGAGTGCCCTGAGAGAAGGGAGACTGCTGATCTGAGAGCTTCAGGGAGAGGATGCCCCTGTTGGAGGGAGCATTGAGATTGCCTTAGTTACGCTCTGGATAAGGTTGGTGAAAACAAAGGGCAGGAAGGCGGTGGGAGGTCACCTACAAACTTCCCCAAACCTAAAAGCCACATCCAGAAATGACTGAACACAGAGAGCAGCAGTGGGAGATGCCTGCTGGCTTTATGAGCCAGAGAGATGAAGCTGCACGGCCAAAGAAGGCGGAAGGCTGGGGAGAAGAAGGGAGGGATCAGCTTGCTTATGATACCTCGCAAGAGAAAGATACAGACGTAGGGAACATCTAGACTACATGCCTCTGTCGCCAGAGGCATGTAAATTAGGCTACCAGGCATAGGAAAATGAAGCGGGGATTTAAATAATCGCCGCTTCATTTAAATTTACATGGCTGCTGCGCTGAGCCGATCAGCTGTTTGTCGGCTCAGCGCAGTAGTCTGGACGCGCGGGTGTCGACATCAAAGGCATTTGTCGACCACCCAGGTATACCTCATCCCAGGAGGCATACCTGGGTGGTCAACAAATGCCTTTGATGTCGACACCCGCGCGTCCAGACTACCGCGCTGAGCCGACAAACAGCTGATCGGCTCAGCGCGGCAGCCATGTAAATTTAAATGAAGCAGCGATTATTTAAATCCCCGCTTCATTTTCCTATGCCTGGTAGCCTAGGCGACAGATCTGGTGAGAGATACCAAACCTGTACCTGACTGTAAGAGGGCACATCTGAACAGCGGGGCTTAACTCGAAATAAGCTATGCAAATTGAGCTATGTCAATTGCGTATCTTATTTCAAAATAGGGAGCGACTACACAGCACATATTTTGAAATAGAGCACTCTTCCTCCGACTTCTCTTACTCCTCGTACAATAAGGGTTACAGGAGTTGGAGTAAGAAGTCCTCCAGCTTGACAATATTTTGACATTATTTTTAAATATCTGCTTGCTGTGTAGACGTGGATTAAGTTATTTCAAAATAACGTTAGTTATTTCAAAATAATGTTGATGTGTAGAAGTACCCTCTACAGAGAGACACTGAAGCTATACTGGAGATTGGTACTGTAGAGAGAAATACCAGAACTGTACTTGGGGTGTTGAGGAATTCAGGGGCTCAAAAGAGAGAATCTCCTTGTTTGGACTATGCTGGGAAATTCAGGATTATGGGACTTTCTGTAACAAATAAACCTCACGAAGGGCTATTTATATTTGAAAGCTAAGTATTGGGATCTCTGTTCAGGAAGGGGAAACTAAAGCAAGTTCACCAAGTGTACTGCAGCCTGTCAAAGGAAGGTGCCATAGGCAGTGCCTATTTTATCAAACATGGTGGTGAAAGTGGGCAGGCCTTGAGGAAAGGGGCCACCAGAAACAGAAAACAGAGGCAGACAGCAGTTTGCAGGACCACCCTGAGGGCACACTATGGAAGTTCTAACTAGTTAAAATGTATACAAATAAACTTTTCCAGGCAAAAATAATCAAAGGGTTTTTAACGCCTACAGTTGTAACAAAATGACCCAATCTGGCAGAATGAAGAGTCATTGTCTCTATAACTGTTCCAGTTGGTATTTCTGCCATATTAATAAGAAAGGCAAGCAGGGCTCCAATGCTCACATTCCAAGCTGTTGTCAAGAACTGAAAATGACTCTGTCTTTACAAGTGCTCACTCTCATAGGGTATGTCTACACTACAACGTTAATTTGAACTAACTAAGTTCGAATTAGTTAATTCGAACTAAGCTAATTCGAACTAACGGATCCAGACTAAAAAATTAGTTCGTATTAACGTTTTGCTAATTCGAACTAGCATGTCCACATTAAGTGGACCCTGAGCCAGGCTTAAGGATGGCCGGAAGCAGTGCCGGCAGGGCATCAGAGGAGGACTTAGAGCGTGGAGCTGCTGTCTCAGGCTAGCCGAGGGCTGTGCTTAAAGGGACCCAACCCCCACCCCGGACAGACAGTTCTCAGGGGTGCCCCGCTTGCAAAGCAGTCCTGGCTTGGAGTGCCCGGAGTGCCCACACTGGGCACATCACAGCACTCGGCCATCAGCCCGGCTGCACTTGCCGCAGGCTGCCATCTGGGGAGAGGGGGCAATTGGGGGGCTGCAGGAGAGCTTCCACCCCAAAAGCCCGCAGAGCTAGCCCAGTCCTCCACATCGGGGGCACGTACCCCATTCCTCCCGCTTACCCTTCCCTAGCCCCTCTTCCTGATGTACAAAATAAAGGACAATTGTTTTCAAAAATGGAATCTGTCTTTATTGAACAAAACTGGGGGAGACTGGGAAAAGGAGGTGGGAGAGGGGAAGAGAGAGGCTGGGAGAGGGGAGGGCAACTACAAGGATCAGGGGTTGGGAACAGGTCCCATATGAAGGGAGGCTAAAGAGACTGGGACTTTTCAGCTTAGAGGAGACGGAGGGGGGACAGGATAGAGGTCTCTAAAAGCAGGAGTTGGGTGGAGAGGGTGCATCAAGAAAAGTTCTTCATTAGTTCCCATAAAGAAGGACTAGAGGACACCAAAGGAAAGGAATGGGTAGCAGGCTTCAAACTAGTAACAGAAAGTTGTTCTTCACAAAGCAAAGAGTCAACCTGTGGAACTCCTTGCTGCAGGAGGCTGGGAAGGCTAGAACTAGAACAGAGTTTAAAGGGAAGTGAGATCAAGTCATGGAGGTTGGGTCCATGGAGTGCTATTAGCCAGGGGGTAGGAGTGGTGTCCCTGCCCAAGGTTTGTGGAAGGCTGGAGAGGGATGGCACGAGACAAATGACTTGGTCACTGTCTTCGGTCCATCCACTCCAGGGTCCCTAGGGTTGGCCGCTGTTGGCAGACAGGCTACTGGGCTAGATGGACCTTTGGTCTGACCCAGTACAGCCATTGTAAACTCAGGGCTCAGGGTCGGGGGTCTCAGTGGACCACCTTGATTTTCATGCACACCTGCTCCTGGGTGGCCAGGCTGGCAGCTCTCCTGCCCTAGCCGGCCACTTTCCTGTGCCTAGTGCGGAGGTCGTGGACGAGGTCCACGATGTCTGCACTAGTCCAGGCGGGTGCCCGCCTCTTGCGGTCCCGGGCAAGCTCCCGGGAGCCGCCAGCCTGGTCCCGGGAAGAGGGGGAGGGCTGGGGGCATTGGGTGGATGGCTCGAGCCGTGCCAGGTGCAGGGTCTGCTGGCTGGGTGCTGGCAGGCTTGCACCTGGCACGGGCACCGTAGCCAGCCTGTGCCCCTTTAAAGGGTCCAGGGCCGGGAGGGGGGCAATAGAGTTTCCCTGGTGTTGGCCAGAGTGGCCACCAGGGAAACCTGGGGAGGGATAGCCTCCCACTAGTTCGAATTAAGGGTCTACACACCCCTTAATTCGAACTAGCTAGTTCGAACTAAGCTTAATCCTCGTAAAATGAGGTTTTCCTAGTTCGAACTAAGCGCTCCGCTAGTTCGAATTAAATTCGAACTAGCGGAGCGCTAGTGTAGTGCCTATGAAAGTTAGTTCGAACTAACGTCTGTTAGTTCGAACTAACTTTGTAGTGTAGACATACCCATAGAGGCTTTGGATTACCAGTGACTACTACAATTGATTCAGACACAGGCCTTTTTTCAGCTGTGACATGATGCCAAGCTGTAATGCCAGGGTGTACATTCTAGAAAAAGGAAAAACAGTATAAATAATCATTTTCATTATCAAATGGTTGCTTGGTTAATGCATATTCTCATATTGCTGTTCTCCTGTCCCCTGATTCTTTGTATGTTAATGGGGATGAATAACAGAAAATGTGGAAATAGCAGAGGTGCTTAGTGACTTCTTTGTTTCAATTTTCATCAAGGTTAGTGGTCACTGGACATCTAACATAGTGAATGCCAGTGAAAATGAGGTAGGATCAGATGCTAAAGTAGGAAAAGAAAAAAATTACTTAGCCAAAGTAGATGTCTTCAAGTCACCAAGTACTAATTAAATGCATCCTAGAATATTCATGGAGCTGACTAAGGAGATATCTGAGTCATTAGTGATTATCTTTGAAAAGTCATGGAGGTTGGGAGAGATTCCAGAAGACTGGAAAAGAGCAAATATAGTGTCTGTCTATAAAAAGGGTAATAGAAAAACCTGGGGGATTTCAGACCAGTCAGCTTAATTTCTGTACCCTGAAAAATAGTGGAGCAAATAACTAAGCAATAAATTTGCAAACACCTGGAAGATAACTAGGTGATAAGTAACAAGTGTCAAAAACAAGTTATGTCAAACCAATCTGATAGCTTTCCTGAACAGAGTAACAAGCTTTGTTGATGGAGGGAAGTGGTAGATGTAACTTGTTCTTGACTTTAGTAAAGCTTTTAATAATGACTCATGTGACCTTCTTATACAGAAACTAGGGAAAAGCAACCTAGATGGACCTATATAAAATATTTGCAAAACTGGTTGGAAAACCATTTCCACAGAGTATTTATCAATGGTTCACAATCATGCTTGAAGGACATAACAAGTGGGGTTCCACAGAGATCAGTTCTGGGTCAGGTTTAATATCTTCATCAATTATTTAGATAATGGCATACACTTATAAAGTTTGCGGATGACACCAAGCTGAGAGGATTTACAAGTGCTTTTGAGGATAGGATTATAGTTCACAATGATCCAGAAAAACTGGAGAAATGGTCTGAAGTAAATAGGATGAAATTCAATATGGAAAAATGCAAAGTACTCCCCTTAGGAAGGAATGATCAGTTGCACACATACAAAATGGCCAGTGACTTCCAAGAAAATATCTGGGGTCACAGGTAGACCACAAGCTAAAGAAGATTCATCAGCATAACACTCTTGCAAAAAAGGCAAATATCATTCTAGGATATATTAGCAGGACTGTCGTAAGCAAGACACAAGAAGCAGTTCTTCCACTTTACTTTTCACTGGTTAGGCCTCGACTGGAGTACTGTGTCCATTTCTGGGCACCACATTTCCTGAAAGATGTGGACAAACTAGAGAAAGTTCAGAGAAAAACAACAAAAATTATTACAGATCTGGAAAACATGACCTATGAGCAATATTCCCTCTAATTTTTTCTATCCACATGCAGAATATTTTTTGTTATGCGTGCCAAGACATATGCAAATGCGCACCATCGGTAGAAACAAATGCTGCTGGCTATGGGCAGCTGTGGGTGCTCTGCTAATTGGGCTGCACAGCAGCTGAATCTCCCATGGATGGCCGCCCAAGCACACAACTTACAGAGAACAAGAACAAGGTGGGAAATTTTTCTTTTTAACTTCTGAGGATAGGACAAGAAGCAGTGGGCTTAAATTACAGAAAGGAAGGTGTAAGGGTTGGACATTAGGAAAAGCTTCCTAACTGTTGGGATGGTTAAGTGGTAGAATAAATTACCTACGGAGGTTGTGGAATCTCCATCACTGGAGATATTTAAGAGCAAGTCAGACAAATATTTGTCAGGGATGGTCTAGATAATACTTAATCCTGCTATGTATGTAGGGGATTGGATTAGATGACATCTCAAGATCCCTTTCAGTCCAATGATTCCATTGTATCTGGCATAGGAAATCATTTATTGTGGGCAATATGTAAAAAGTAAGCTAAATGAGGAATTTCAGTGCAGAGAGAGCAGAGAGATGTTAGACTACAGTAAGATATATATTCTATGCAAATAAGGCCACACAGGATGAGGAAGTGCTCAGAAAAAGGAAGATGTAATGACAGAAAATACAAATTAAACTGCAATTGGTTGTTGGGGGTATGTGTGTGTGTGCCTTTGCCCTCTTCTGGTTGGAAATGGAACTGCTCAGTTGTGTGCATGTATGTAAGGATGAGTATATAATTCACAATAAAAACACCAGCCAAATGTCGCCTTTTTTGCTGAGAGATAAGCTACCGTAAGATTTATTTGATATCTACAAGCTGGTTTAAATTTAATAGCTGTCATCATATCCACACAAAGTAACTGTTTTCATGGTTCTATTTGTGAAGCATCCAGTCAGATCCTTCTCTAGTCCTTTAAATTGTCTCTCTTTCAATAAATTGATTTTGGTAAAACTGTTTTCTTCTGTGTTAAGCAAAGTCCCATATACAATATACAGACTCTACTGATCTTCAGGATACAATGGAACTAGAGTAGTTATAGCAGACATTGGCACCAGCATGCATGCATTGCCACATCCTGATACCACTGCTAGTGCAGACCACCGGGAGAAATAACAAGCGTTGGTTTTGATTGTGATTGGAACAAGAAGATAGTGAGCAGCTGGATGTTAACTGAGTGCAAAAGTTGTCCAGTCAGGAGCGAAAACAAATTATATCAGTGTACTGTTACCTGAGAGGAGAGTACCTCAGGACATGACATACTTTTATTCTACATTAAGTGAGGATGCTGGTTTGAAGCTCACTAACACTCCAGACACATGGGGTATGTCTATACTAGCCTCCTAGTTCGAACTAGGGAGGCTAATGTAGGCATTCGAAGTTGCAAATGAAGCGCGGGATTTAAATATCCCGGGCTTTATTTGCATCTTCCCATCCGGGCGCCATTTTTAAATCCCCTTAGTCCGAATTAACTGCCCGCAGCTACACGAGGCAGTCAAATGTTAACTCGAACTAAGTCCTTAGTTCGAGTTAACCGTTACGCCTCATGGAAATCCCAAAGGAAGTTACTGCCAAGAAAAGCTACTAGCTGCTAAAGCCTGACATGTCTCTCTAGGGCGCGTCTACACAGCAGAGCTTAACTTAACATAAGCTATGCAAACTGAGCTACGTCAATTGCGTAGCTTATTTCGAAATAGCTTATTTTGAGTTTTGGTGCTGTTTACACAACACTTATTTCGAAATAGAGCACTCTTCTTCTGACTTCCTTTACTCATAAAATGAAGATTACAGGAATTGGACTAAGAAGTCCAACAGTATTTTGACATTATGTCGAAATAACTGCTGGCTGTATAGATGCAAACAATGTTATTTTGAAATGATGATAGTTATTTTGAAATAATGTTGCTGTGTAGACATAGCCTAGGAGGCCCATGTCTTCATGTCCCAGCCAAGAGCATTAAAAATGCCAGCAAATATAACCATGTAAAGAAGAAATAAGATAAAAGAAAAGATAGGCTTAGAAAAGAAAAATATCTCAGAAGAGCCAAAAGAGATGTAGCGTGCAGGGAGAAAGAGAGAACAGAAGGGAGTTTATTTTTTAATTGGAGTATTTAATATTATAGAAAAAATGAATCTGAGGGAAAGTGACAGGATATGGAAGGATATAAACAGAAATGATGGAAGACAAATGAGAAGAATAGAAGCTATGAGACAAAGTATTTAGAGATTTAGAAGCAGAATATTTGCTTCCAAGTTGCATTTCTAAGGCATACTCTCCAATAAATGCATGAAACTTTGTTGTTTATGCCAGTGGTCAGTTTGGCCTCTGATCTACATTTCTTTGTAAATTCATCTTTCATTGTAGCACATTTGATTACATTTTTAAAATGTCTAAAAAGTAAATAATTTGCTGTATTTGACATACATTCCAGGATTTTCAGTCTGTTACCCATTTACTCTAAATGTAAAGCTGTAAAATAGTGCCTGAGTTTTTTGGCTGGGATTATCAAACATATTGCTTTCTGCCTCTTATTACATAGTTAGAAAAAAATGTATTTTGGGACAAGGTAATAGTGAATCTTACAAACGGTAAGCCTCAAGTTTGTGATTAGCTTGTAACCATTTGAGATAACAGTAGTACCAATTTCCTAACCTTTTTTTTGAGCCCAGAAGCCCTTTTAGTACCTACTTTTCACACACACACACACACACACACACACACACACACACACACACACACACACAATATTTGCATAAGAAAAGTTTCTGTTTAGTAAATGGTATGACCAATTTAATTCCCTTTAATTAAATCATACTGCAAGATTTATATTGTGTGAAAAATCCTAGATACTTCTCTCAAGACACTTTAATCAGAAATATCCAACGTGTGTCAGCCCCGATGTTTCTATGCAATTCTGCAATGCTTTCCAAATAGTAAAAGCTTCCATTTCCTACAAAGAATCACAACAATTAACTTCCCATCAAAACAACTTTACCTTAATTATTATTTTTCATAATTTTAACTATCAGAACAAAAACAGAAACAAAGGAAAATATGTATGTACACACAAGAACAATAAGACAAAAGGTAGTTCTTTCTTATCTTTCATTTACAAGTTTATATTAAATACTGTCCACAAGAACAAAAATAAATAAATTCCTAGAACGATGATTTAAATGTTGCATTAAGGTCTGATCCATATTAATCTTGTGATCGTGTGTGAAACAATGCTTGAAATGGTTGCACTCAAACACAATTAGAACATGATTTCAACCAACATGTAAGGGTTCCATTTACATTATAAATATATCTGATTCAGGAAACTCAGTTAAAATACAGTTGTCCTCTGGCTTGGTTGCAACACAGTGGAATGTTGGCATGAACATGATATAGGTATGTCAAAGTACCCAGGGTAAAAACAGGCCTTCCAGCTTCAGCCTTATCACAGAGGCATCAATGCTTTCTAAACAACAAATGTCAAACATTCTAAAGGAATTGTGGACAACTCTGTTGTAACCAAGTTAAATGATCAAGGAACATTTGTTGTATAGCACATGTCACAAACTGTGTAACGATGCCCAATAGCAATGTTGAAGCATTGCTAAAATGGAGTCTTCTGAAATTTTTACTTCAAAAATCTCCATCAATTCTAATCTGCTGAACTACTGTTAGAATTGTCAAGAGCCCAAGTCCAGAAGAAATTCTACCAGTTTTTGACGTTTTACCACCATGTTCGTTAACACCATGAAAAACAATTAACAAAGTGGTTAAAAAATTGGGTCTTCTTGTTGGGGCTCCCAACAGTTCCCAAACTGTTTTTGATGTAAGGTAATGCAGTTTCATAGTATTCAATTGAATTATGTCTGCTTACACTTAGAATTAGTTTAGCCCTTAGGGTGCATCAACACAGCACTGTTATTTCAAAATACCTGATGTTATTTCGAAATACCAATGCGAGCATCTACACGGCAATTCCGTTATTTCAAAATAGTTTCAAAATAATGGATGGCTTATTTTGAAAACTGTAAACCTCATTCCACGAGGAATAAAGCTTATTCCAAAATAGCTATTTCGGAATAGCAGTAGTGTGGACACTCCACTGCTGTTATTTCGAAATAGCTCCTCCCCAGAGCCATTCAAAATAATTACTCCCCAGTGCCTTCCTGGGGCTCTAAATTGAGGTAGCACGTCCACATTAGGGAAGTGATAGAAATGTAGCCATGTTAGTCTGGTGTAGCTGAAACAAAATACAGGACTATGTAGCACTTTAAAGACTAACAAGAAAGTGCTACATAGTCCTGTATTTTGTTTCACATTAGGGAAGTCTGCCTCCGACTATTTGAGGCTTCCCTGTAGTGTAGACATGCTATTTTAAAATAAACTATTTTGGAGTATTTCTTCCAGAATAGCTTATTTCAAAATAAGTGTGCAGTGTAGACGTACCCTTAGTTTCTCACTCCCTGAATCAGCAGGAAGAGTTATTTAGGGGAAGACTTTTGGTCAACCAATGCTAACACCTGCTAGCCAATGGCACTAGCTGATTCCTGGAGGAAGACCTATAAAGATGTGCTGTGAAGATCTCGGGAGGGAGGGATACATAATAAGAACATATATCATCTTGCTAAAAATGCACTAGATTCAACAAAGGTTCTGCTTTTCACCCACACCATCATCTCTCAGGGTATGTCTACACTACCCCGCTAGTTCGAACATTTCACGAGGAGTAACGGTAGTTCGAACTAGGAAGCCTAGTTCGAACTACCTAGTTCGTGCCCCGTGTAGCCGCACTGCACGGGGTTCGAACCAGCGGGGTTTTAAAAATGGCAGCTCCCCGCTTATGCAAATGAAGCCCGGGAAATTCAAATCCCGGGCTTCATTTGCAAGTGCGGTATGCCTACATTACCCTCCTAGTTCGAACTAGGAGGGTAGTGTAGACATACCCTTACTAACCTAACCCCGGATGTCATTAACTAATCAGGTTCTCTGCTTGCTGAAAGAATATGCTGCATATGAATGTTTGAGAAAGACAATGGTATTGTGCAATTAGGAAACAGGGTAGGTCAAAGGATAACAGATTGAAGTGTGGCACCTTCTTACTCAACCAATATGCTTCCTCTGTATAACCTGAATCTTATTAGCTTGCCACCATCTCCTAGCAAAAATGTTTAACTGATTTTGCTACCCTAGTCCTTCAAGATAATACAGCTAAGAGAGAGTGAGTTGGCTTCTATTCCTTGCTGTGTACTATCAACTCCAATTACAGAGGCAGTCTGTTACGTCTGTGTTTGAGTTGCATAAGCATCACTGAGTTCATAACTTTAAGGCAACAGAATTATACAGGTGTAAAGAAGATACATTTCTGCCTGCTAACTCTTTACTACAGGATATTAAGAGAGAAAGAAATACTCCAGCATGAATTCCAGATCCCAGGTTGAATCTGAGGCTATATCTAGACTGCAGTTTTTCGGTATCCAGGGAACGCGTCCACTTTTTCGGAACAGTTTCTGAAAAAAGCAGGGCACATTCTTTCAGCATTCCTCTCAGTGAGAGGAATAAGGGTTGTACTGAAAGAGGTTTTTCTGAAATTTGGCCCAGTCAAATTTCAGAAAAGCCTCTTCCGAAAAAAAAAGCAAAACAAAGTTTTTCTGATAAAACTCTACAGTCTAGCCATAGCCTGAGGGACCAATTGGTTTTTTTTTTTCTTCTCTCTTTTTAAACTAACAAAAACCCAATTGAACTAACAACAGAGAGTATTTTGAGGGTAAAAAAGAGGATGGAAACCCACAATATCATTTGGAGCAAGTTGAACAGAATTTTAAAAAACAAAAAATGTCAGAGGAATTTATACTAGAGATGAGGTAAAAGGCATTACTAAAATATAGCATAACTAACTCCAACACAGTGTTTAAACACTTTAAACATATTCAGTTAATCATGCAGAATTTACACGTTAATTTACAAAATGAACAGATTTGAAAAATGGGATTCTTCCCATACCCTGACAATATGTTTGAGTAGCTTTAGAACTACATGAGCATGAGACGGACTGTTAAATTTTAATCATTCTTTTCAGTATGATTTTTTTTGGCATGTAGTACACACAGGCACCAACACCCAACCCACATTTTTCCAAGAAGTGAGTGTTGTCTGGGAGTATTTTCTCATGAAGTCTAGTACTGTGGACCCAGTATATTTTTGAAATCTCCTGTATTTTAATGCTCTAGTGAAGCTTCATGCCTTCCATCCTCTGCTGTTGTGGGTTTGTTTAGTTCCTTATATTTTTATGCTTTTATCTTATTAGCCAATTTATTCTATCTGCCCACGGAATTCTCAGTTTGATGAAAACCTCCTGTGTACTGCTTTTTCTGTTCCTAAAGCTTGTCTAGTCTCAGACATGTAGACATAATATGATCTGAGAAGACCAATTTCTTCTTTGAGGTCCAGCCTTATCTCCCAGACTGTGGTTTACACAATAGATTCCCTGGGGAATTTTCCTCTTCACACATGGAGCCATTCCCTCAGCCAGAAGCTAATGAACATGGAATGTCTCCAAAGTGCACCATAAAGACAGACAAGATGTGTGCACCCTCTGATTTGTCCTGGCTTGGAAAATCTACTTCTGAAGAGGGAAATTTTAGTGCTGACAAAGGCTTTTCTCATGAATGGGTGAAATCTCTTTATATATACACACTACATAGACAATTTCACCATTTTATTTATTTATTCTTAAATGTTTCGTAGATGAACTGGAATGTTTTCTATCTTCCCAGATCAGAAGTCCAAGATTCTGTGCTTCTCCTGCAACAGTAGATACTATCTCATTATCACTTAAACCACTGCATAAGGATTTACATTCCCTATTTTGCTTCCACTCTTTTAGGCTGTGTCTAGACTACATGCCTCTGTCGTCAGAGGCATGTAGATTAGACACATAGGCAAAGTCAAATGAAGCCGCGATTTAAATGATCGCGGCTTCATTTAAATTTACATGGCTGCCGCGCTGAGCCGACAAACAGCTGATTAGCTGTTTAGCGCGCTGAGCGGACAGTCTGGACACTCCCCTGCCGACATCAAAGCCCTTTGTCGGCAGCCCCGTTATTCCTTGTGGGATGAGGTTTACCGGGGCTGCTGACAAAGGGCTTTGATGTCGGCGGGGGAGCGTCCAGACTAGCGCACTGAGTGGACAAACAGCTGATCAGCTGTTTGTCGGCTCAGCGCGGCAGCCATGTAAATTTAAATGAAGCCGCGATCATTTAAATCGCGACTTCATTTGACTTTGCCAAAACAACAAATCTACATGGCTCCGTTGACGGAGCCATGTAGTTTAGACGTACCCTTAGATGTGAAAGATGCCCTCAATCACAGCAGTGCAAACACAAATCCAGCATTTAGATCTTGGCCAGTAAGCAAACAAGGTGATTTTCATGTATTTTATTTTAGAAAGTATTTATCAGTAGAGTCTAATTTCTGTCTGTATGTGCAAAAGGCAGCAGAGTGTGCACACAAACAGACTGTATGGCATCTCCAGCAATAAGAATTCCAATATCTGGTTGGGTTGGCCTACCTCTAAGTAAGATGCTTGATACTCTAGTCATTCTTTGAAGCAGCTGGCTCTCTCTGTTGGAGTCACATGCTTTTTTGAAGACTGCCGATGTGCATGTTTCTAACTGATCACACCCCTTTTTCCAGGAATGAAGCACTTCTTAATCAATATAGTCTATCTACTGATATCATTAGTAGACAGGGGCCTTTAGTAAACAGGAGCTGTAAAGCTCAATTTTGGATACAAATGCCTCCAAATTTGGATGGAGTTAAGATCAGGGATTGTGGTTTAGGCCCGTCTCCAGTATCCTACTGTCTATCTAGAGGCATACACTGTGGTATGATATCATATTTCCACCCCGTGCCCAAGGGCTTAGATTATAACTCTTCTTCCTTACTTTGAACATTTACACTCTCTTGTCAAATGCTTTTCCTGCAGTATCCTCCCCTTCTGAATGTCTGCATGCAAGATACACCCCTCTCCACCTACTTACAATTATTTAACAAAAAATAGTCTGGTAGCACTTTATAGACTAACAAAACTTATAGATGCTATCATGAGCTTTTGTGGGCACAGCCCACTTCTTCAGATGACCGGAGTGTTAGATTTCTAGGACCAAAATAAATAGGGCAGACGGGAGAGGGGTTAGGGTCCTAGACATCCAACACTCAGGTCATCTGAAGAAGTGGGCTTTGCCCACAAAAGCTCATGATACCATCTACATGTTTTGTTAGTCTATAAAGTGCTACCAGACTATTTGTTGTTTTTTCAGTTTAACTGTACAGACTAACTCAGCTACCTCCTGAAGCTTACAATTATTTAGGGACAGTTAACATCATTTACCCCACCTCTGAATTTGGCCCACATTCCATAAGTGGATACATCCCAATGAATAGTTTGTACAATCCTCCAAATACTAAATCAACAAAACAGCTATTTTAGTTTCTTTTTCTTCCCTCCTGTTCCTACACACCAAAATGCAACTTCCGCTAAACAGTTCTCCACTTTTTTCCCTTAAATCATTTGCACTATTCTTTAAGACAGACGAACTGATTCTCTTTCCCAAGTATTCACTTGCAAAGAATCTTCATATCTTTCCTCTAGTGCAGTGGTTCTAAATCTTACTGCAGTCTGCACCCCTTTGGTTCTCAAAATATGTTCTCGCACCCCTTATTAAAAATTGTTGGTAGATCAGTTCTTTAAACCTAAGATATATCATAAAAATCTGGCATGTCTCGCACTCCAAGGGGTGCGTGCACCCCAGGTTAAGACCCACTGCTCTAGTGGGATCCTGACCTTGATTTGATACAGAATAACTGATTAAAACACATGTTGATGTAGATAAATCTTAATAAAAACAAACTACTATCCCTTGAGCAGTAACTTTGCAATAAGCCATACTGTGGGCCTGATGCTGTATTCCTTGGCAACCAAAACTTCCACTGAAAATCAGTGGGAGTTCTGAATGTGCATGGAATGCAAGACTGGGCCCATTATTACAAGGGTAAATCTTGCATAAAATAAATATGGGGTAGATTAGTGCTAAATGTAATTCAGTAGCAAATTAAGTGAAGAGGAAAAGCAATCCTAAATCATTATAAAAGGAATATGAGGTAGATAATGTAAACATTATGCAGATTTTTTTAAATGTACTCTATTATTCCTAATTTCCCCCATAACCTTACATTCATTCCTACTGACTGCAGACAGATTAAGCAGTCAAGGCTACATCATTCAATAATATGTAGCCATTTAAATCAGTTTGTTGCTGGTCCCATATCATAGTAAACAGGATTGTTACTCTTATTTATAGATCAAATTCTGTAATTACAGACTATTGTAGACATGTACCATATATTATGTGCTTTTTACACCACTCTGAAGCAGAGTCGAGAAGATCCTTTCACCATTGTCTGTGTTGTTATATCTACAGTGGTCTATTTATGCAACTCCCTCTATGTAGGAAAGGTGCCGGGAGAGCAGCCAACAATAAATGGAGTGGGTGTGGGAAAATGAAAAATAAGAGAGAAGAAACACTACATAAAAGAATGACCATATGGTTTAAACTACATGTTGCATAAGCTGTAGCTATAAAGTTATATCAGATAACTGAAGCAGTGGACTAGGTACATAGGTCCAGAAATGAAAACAAGAGTGCATTGGTCAGGTTTCAGGGGTTGGAAATGTATGTAAGCTGTGCTCATGCTGCAAGGAAACAAATTATTGCTGTCTTAAAAGCAGTCATGCCTTTTTCAAGTTTGCCACAGATTTGTTTCACCCACCTACAGTTAATGTAATCTAAATAAAAGGACTGTCTGCAGTTTCATGAAGATGCAGTTTCAGAGGAGTCAAGAGGCTGTGGGCCAGAAGGACTATATAACATGGCTGGGGTACATCAGTGTACTTGTCTTCCACATCTTAAAAAGGCCAAATACTATTCATATATGTATAGGGTGACCATATTTCTCTATGTCGAATACAGGACACCTGGTAAAATTGCTTTGGATTTAAGCGAGTTCAATGGCAATCCATCAGAAATATGCAGTACAAACATTGAAAATAATACAAAGTTGACAAAGCACCCATTAAAAAGAAATACTGCATTATTATACCATTAATAATAGGTAAAAAATTAAAAATATATACTTACAATTTAGTGGTTATGGGGCTGGAGCAATTCCCCTGGCTGCGCTGCCAGCAGAGACAGTCACTTCCCAGCAGGGTCAGTGAGTGCAGCCAGCAAACGGGGGAGTGGGTCTTTAGTGGGTCTGAGGGGGCTGGGCTGTGAGATAGCGAGAATGTGTGTTTGGGGGCTAGGGAGTGCGGGTTCTAGGCAGCTGTGGCAGGGGAGCACTGGGCAAGGGTGGTGTGCAGGGTGTTGTACTTCTAGCAGGGCTGTGTGGGGCTCTGGCCATAGGAAGAAGGGGGGATGTTGAGTCAAGGGCTGTGGGTCACAGCATAGCCCTGCCCTCCAGGGAAAGGGGCAGGGTGGAAGCACAGGTCCGGGCAGCCAACTGTACATCTGACAAGTGCCGGCTTATAAATAATGCCCTCACACTGGCCTGGGAGGAGCAGAGTCGCCCCTGCCATGCTGTGCCCCTTTGTCTCTAGCTGGCCCCTTGCTCTAGAAGCTGACCTCCCTGAGTCATGCTCCACAGTGCACAAAAATGTTGGGCTCCAGGCCCACATAAAGTTAATCCGGCCCTGATTCTGTCTAGGGACTCGGGAGGCTTCTCCCTCACAGAAAGCATGGGGCACGCAGGGTTAAACTCAGCTGTTCCCAGTTTGAGCCTCACCACTCATGGCTTGCAGGGTGGGAGGGAGCATGGATTTGGGCTTCAGAGGGTGCATGCATGCTGGGGATTTGGTGAGCACCATGAATCAGGGCTTCAACCTGGAGGCATGGTACTGGAAATTGGGGGGGAGGGGCAGTGAGAATCAGAGTGTGACGAGGTAAGATCCCCCAGCTCTAGGCCAGAAGGGGTTAACTCCGCTCTGAGGGCCAGGGAGGCCACACCCCCTGTAGCCTGCTGGGCATGCTCCCACTGCTTGGGTATAAAAGAGGGCTACTCGGGGCAGATGGAGGGGAAGCAGCTCAGGCAGGAGCTCCTGAACAGCCCCTGAAACCAGAGCTGCCCCCAGAGCAGCACCAGCCGCTGCAGCAACAATGCCGGGCAAGGGAGTCGCCAGACTGGGACTGGCTGCTGGAGACGGCGCGGTGCATCGGTGGGGTGCGAAGTGGCCCAGTCGGAAGATTGTCCTGCGGGAGCTCGGCATGTTCCGGCGCAGCCCCGCCCAGCCGGCAGTGAGAGCTGCCGCTGCCCTGGGCCGGGACCTGGTGGAGTGGGAGGGCCCGGGTCCCCTTACCTCCCTGCCCCACTGTAATCCAGTTCCCTAGAGTCTTGGGGGAGCTTACCCGCGAACCAGGCCAGAAAACTGTCTCCACCCTGAGGGAGTGGGGCTGTATTTGTGACTAGGCCCAAGTGGCTGTATTGACCCTAATAGGGGGTGAATCTGACTTGGGTACAAAGCCTGAAAGGCTGAGCCAGCCCTGACATTAGAGGCTGTACCTCACGGGGAATGACTAAGGGTGCCCCAGGCACCAGGAGACCCAGTGACACAGAGCTTCAGCCCTGCAGGGGGTGCTGGGTATTGGGGCTTCAGCCCACAGGGCAAGAGTGTAGCTGCCGGTGACTGGAGCTGCAGCCACAAAGGGGGAGGGCCCATCAGCAGTCAGGGCTTCAGCCTTGTGGGAGGAGCTCCCAGCGATCAGAGCTTCATTCCTGCAGCAGGGGGGGGCCTAACTAGCAATCAGGGCTTCAGCCCCACAGGGCTGGGGGGGATCTGCTAGTGATCAGCGCTTCAGCCCCACAGTGTGGGCTGTGTCTGCACTGACTGCAGCCTGACTTGACTAGCAAGAGAAATATGAGACAATTTTTCTTTTTATTTAAAGGCAGGACACCTGAAAGAGGGCTTAAATAAGGGACTCTCCCATTAAAAACAGGATGAATGGTCATCCCTCACACACACTTCTTGAATCTCTGGGTGGAATGAGAAACTAACACAGAATTTCTCTTATGTATCCTTAATGTTTCTTTCACTCCTGTATCTAACAAATGGCACAACCTAAAACAGGGGTCAGCAACCTTTCAGAGGTGGAGTGCCGTGATTTGACTTATGCACCTGTATGTACGGGTCCAAGTGCCAGTGATACTTTTTAAAGTCAATGATAGTCCTACTTACAGCAGCTTCATTAATAAAGAAAGATGCAGATCTTACCTTTTAGTGTAGGAGTCGGCAACCTTTCAGAATTGGCATACCAAGATTTAACTTATTCACAGATCTGTGTGCTGGGGAAGAGGGGAAGGGAAGCAAAGGCAGGCTGGCTATGGTGACATTTTCTGAACCAGTTGCAGCCAGGGAGAATGGTTTAATTTAAATTATGAAACAGACTAAGCATTTCAACTTTCTCATGTTAGTTTATCGAACTTCATTTTAAATAAAGTAAAATATGTCCAGCATGAAAGGTTTCCATGTATTCTTTATTTATGGCAGGGAGGGGGAACTTTTTTGGGGGGGGTCAAGAGTCATCAACCACAGAAAAATCAGGTAGGAACCACACAAGTAAAGCAAAAAACTCCTCCCAAAATCCCCAACCCTCACTGATGTGGCCCCCAAATGAGACACCTCACTCCTCCAGTGCCCTAGCCTCACAGGGGGGGGAAGGGAAGTTACTGGGTTCTGGAGTTAGTGGATTTTATGGACTTCTTCAGACTCCAGGGTAAGGACAAAAATGAGGGGTTCAGTGTGTGAGACAGGGCTGCCAGCAAGTAGGATAGAGATGGGGTGTAGGATCTGGGAGAGAGGGTGCAGAAGGGGGAGAGGTTGATAGGTCTGGGTGGGAGTAGGGTGTCTGAACAGGTGGACGAGCAGGAGCAAGAGATGGTGTCGTGTGTGGCCAGGAAAGATTGCAGCAGCAATGGTGGATGCAGGAGCAGGATGGGGGTGTTAGGCAAGGCCAGGGGGAAGGTGCGGCAACAAAGAAGGGTGTCAGACCAAGCTGGGAGTATGGGATCTTTATGAGGGAAAGTGAGTGAGGGGACTGAGGTGTGGGGTGATCTGGGCATGAGAGGAAACCTTACGTGGCTTCGCACCCCCTTGCAGCGATGACCACACTGTCCCGGGCTGCCCTGAAGGAAGGCCCCACTGCTACTGCCAGGGCCCACATAGGCCAGGGCCCCGCTACCATGGCCACATGGTCCAGGGCTGACTCCAGAGACTGGAGGCCCCACCTCCATGCAATTCTGGGCTGGCCCTGGACCATGTGGCCATGGCAGAAGCGCCTCCAGTCCCAGCCAAGGTGCTGCTGAGGAAAATCAGCCCCAGCACTACCTCCTCCCACTGCAGCCTAACCTGCTGCAGGGAGGAGAGAGGGCATTCTCCAGTGGCTGCGCAAGGGAAGAGCAGCAGTGCTGAGCTCCCTCCCTCGTGCCAGTGAAAATCAGCTTGCATTCCATAAGTGACACACATGCTGTAGGTTGCTAATCCCAGACCTAGAACAAAATTAAGGCCATCACTACTGGAGTTCCAATAGCAATAATACATACTCTAGCATCTTTCATATGAGGACCTCAAAGCACTTTATAGACATTAACGGATAAGCCTCAGCAGTGCTGTGAGGTATGCCATGGAGACATCAGAGCATTCCATCCTCCACTGCAAGGCAGCCTAGGGGTAGAACACAATGCCAAGTTAATGGAAAGTTTGAAATTTTAAAGAATAATATCTAAACATAATATCTTTCACACCTGCTTTCAAACAAAATTTTAACCAAACATACTTCAAACATTCACATTATGGCAAAAAATTCTCATACTTAACTATTGTACTAAAGATGAAATTCTGAGGTAAGTTTAGTAAATTTTAATTTGGAGAGGTTTTAAAACAGACTTCTGAAAAATGTTTGGATGTTTTCTTCCTTTGCATCTGAACGTGGATACTTAAAATGAAAGTTTCTTTTTAGCTCTAACTATAGCGATATTAAATTAACACTATAATTAAGGTGTAAACAAGCATTCAATATTTATAAACGTAGTTATATAGTCAAGACTGAATCCTGACTCCTCTAAATGTGCTAATTCTCTAGAAAATCTTCCATGAGGAAAAATCTAGTAGTAATTGGAGATATGAAATGAGAAAAGAGTTGGAAGAATTAACTCTGATATCATTGCCTAAGAGTATATGCCATCTATATACCATTAATTCCTAACAAGCCTGTCAGTACTTAAGATGTAATGATTTAATGCTTTTTCAGATCTGTGTGATAATGAGTACGTCATGACATTCCTTAGCCACCGTGTTTAAAGTGGAACGGAAATGTATGTATTGATCAGTCATTTGTCTCCTCTCAACTACCGCTGCAGTAAACTGACATTGAATCATCTGACATCTTGAATATTCATGCTTATTTAAACTTTTATTCATTCCCCAAAGCTACCAAAGTGTGGGCAGCCTGTGGTATATCTGTCACTTCCAGGTTTTCCTGAACTGTCTATTTCAGCATGACGTGAAGTTGCATAATCATGAGGTCCCCCACAGTCTGATACTATATATTTAGATAACGTTTCCAATTGATGTACCCTGGGCTAAACTAGTTCTGACACCAGGGACAAAGGATGATTATTAGCCTGGGATGTTGTCAATAGTTGTTCTAACACTTAAATATCTCTTATGTTTAGATGTTGACTTTTTTTCTTCCTTTATCTGCCAGGAGAAATGAGAAAGTGAGGAAGACATATTTTTTAGTATACAGATGACAGAAGTCAAAAAGAACGCTGCCATTTGAATGCTGCCTGGCTACAGAAACTATACTGCATTTGTGTCCCAAAAACTCATACATAAAGCAACACTGCAGTCCTGTCGGCTGAGATGTTTCTATTTCAATAGAACACAATGTAAATGAAAGACTGGGTGAAATACTAAAAAAGCGAGGCCAAGTTAAATAAGCTTAAATGACATTGTGAAGTCTATGTTTTTTCCACGAAATCATACTGTCAAAGCATAGGGCTTTCCAGATTAGTTTTTTCTTGTTGATTTATTAGGGGTGGGGAACTCTGCCTCCTGAGAATAAAAGCTAACTGAAATTTTATTTGATTTTGAGAATAAGAATACATTTTTAAATAGCTGCCCTAGAGAGAAAGCTAGGCTAGCTAAGGTTCCTGTACGAGCTGTTTATTTTGAATGGTGTTAAGAGGACTTGAATTCTCCATGTCTAAAATTTATTGTGGGGATTGAATGTAAAAATTAAAAGGGTCAGTTATGAGCTGGGAATACAGACTCCAAACCGCAGGGGAGGATGGGGGAGGTGGTCTGCTGGTGATGTAATGCCCTAAACCCGTAAGTGCAATCAGTTACTAACTGTCATATAAACTTATATATACTAAAAGGGGTGATACATCTTTAAATACACCCATGGGATAGCTGGACACACACAGCCATATTTCCTTGCAAGAATTAAGGACTTTACATGTATTAGTGCCAGATAAGGGCTGATCCTGAAAAGTGCTGAAGAGGCCTGGGAGGTGCTGAGTACCTTCAATTCTTACTGAAGCCTGGCAAGTCTTTTAAAAGAGGACAAATGTTTATATTCAACTGTCTACCATGATTTCTCTTCAGCAATTTTTCACCAGCTTGTTGTGACAGTCTTAATCATAAATACAGATTGGGGTAGTTATCTGGATCTTAAAATGGTGCAAGAACAAAGAAACAATCATGATACAGATTGCAGAAACGTTTTCAGAATTCCACATTGTGCTTTAGAACTGTATTAAGATTGGAGGGTGATACTTTAATACGTTTGAAATAGCAATGGATACCCATATATCGGAAACTTAAGATACTGTACCTGTAAATACTTCCCATCTCTCCCTTCTCCTTACCAACTGCAGGGTAGGAAAGTGTCATCTTCAGCAATTTCAGCCACAGGAGTCACCAGATACCAACCCCTGACATAGTACACAGTATAAACTTTGTAACCATTACCTATGTCTGACATCACAAAATTAGAAATATAGAATTTTATCAGCACTCCTATGTCCCCAGCCTATATTACATCAGCAACTTCTAGATTCGATCATTCATCTTGGATGCCACTGCTTCATGATTCCACCCATTCCCCTTCTTTCAGTATCCAATGACAGTTGGTTCTAGCCATGCCCCTGTACTCTGTGCAGGCTCTTGTCCTGTGTCCTCCATGCTAGCTTTACTCCTATTCTCCTTCTGCACTAGTCTTCAAAGGTATGTCTACACTACAGCGCTATTTCGAATTAACCTAATTCGAAATAATTTGCAATAGTTAATTCAAATTAAGCTAATTCGAAATAACGCATCTATAAACAAAAACTATTTCGAAATAGCATTTTGATATTTCAAAATAGCACATCCACACTGAGTGGACCCAGGATCGAAGTTAAGGCTGGCCGGAACCTGTGCCGGCAGGGCATCAGGTTAGGACTTGAATGTGTAGGGCTGCTGCCTGAGGCTAACTGAGCTCCGTGCTTAAAGGGACCCTACCCCCATACCAGACAGACAGTTCTCAGGATTCCCTGCTTGTTTGTCTACCTTGATAAGAGACAGCAAAGCAGTCCTGTCTAGGAGTGCCCTGAGTGCCTGCACTCGGGACACCACAGCACTCGGCCACATGAAGCCAGAGCTGCCCCTGGGCATGCCGGTGCATCTTCTGGGGTCGTTGCCATCAGCCCGGCTGCATTTGCTGCAGGCTGCCATCCGGGGGAGGGGGGCTCATCGAGGGGCTGTCAGGATCCAGGAGGCCCTGAGGGAGAGCATTGACCCTCAGGAGCCCTCAGAGCCTCCCCCGTCCTCGTGCCTCATGCCTCCCTCACGTCCTTCCACTTACCCCTCCCTAGCCCCCCTTCCTGATGTCAAACAAAAGACACGTATGTTCAAAAATAGAAACTGTATTTATTGAACAAAACTGGAGGGGGGGTAGAATGAACCTCTCGGAAGACTGGGAAAAGGAGGTGAGAGAGAGGGGCAGGGGAAACCTGGGAGGAGGGAGCTGAAAGGGGGAAGGCAAGAGGAAGAAGGGGGAGGGGAAGCTCAGGCTCAGGGTTGGGGGTCTCGCCGGTCCAACCTGACTTTCATGCAAACCTGCTCCTGGGTTCGCACATGGCCTTTGGTGGCCAGGCGCAGCTATCCTACCACAGACGGCCTCATTCGTCCGTCTAGAACAGAGATCATGGACGTTGGGGGCATCCCTCCCAAACCTCAATAAGATCCATGATCTCTACCCTGGACCAGGAAGGTGCCTGCCTTCTCCAGCCCCTGTCAGGGTCCTGGGAGCTGGCAGACTGCTCCTGGAGAGCGGTGGAGGGCTGGCTGCCAATGGCTTGCTGGCTCATGTTTCGGGGCCAGTGGGTCAGGGGCCCCAGTGGCCACTGATGGCTCTGGGCTTGCAGGCTTGGAGCTAGCACAGGCACTGTGGCCAGGATCTACCCCTTTAATGGCTCCGGGGCTGGGGCAGAGGAGAGTAAGTTTTCCTGATTGTGCCCAGAATGGCCACTAGGGCTCACTGGGAAGGGCTGGAAGCCCCCTATTTCAAATTAAGTGTCTCCACAGCACTTAATTCGAAATAGCTATTTCAAATTTGGTGTTACTCCTCATAGAATGAGGTTTACCAAATTGGAAATAAGGGCTCCACTATTTCAAATTTATTTTGCATTTCGGTTTGCCTGTGTAGACACTATTAAAGTTAATTTGAAATAACTGTCGTTATTTCAAATTAACTCTGTGGTGTAAACATGCCCCTAGATAGTTCTTTAACTTCTTTACTTTCCTCATAGCTGGCATTAAAAAAAAACCCACGATTTTTTCCATGACTTTCCTTTTCACTTTTCCTTAAGGGTTTAAATTATAATTCATAGATTGCAATTACAGCCTAATGTTTCTGGTATTTAAAAAAAAAAAATCTTCAAATAATAAATTCATGTAAATACTTGAAAACAAGAACAAGCATGCAAAACACACACACACCTCTTAAAAATCCCTGGGTTAATCACAATTCTGCTTGAGTTGGAGTTTTGACAGAAGTAAAGGTGTCGGGGTGACCCTAGACTAGCTGCCAGCAATTGGCACCTTAGGCGAACCATGCAATCGGTGCCCCCACCTTCAAACCACTCAATGATATTGTGCCACCATTTGGCACTTCATTTAACTTGGCACCCTAGGCGACTGCCTACTTTGCCTATATGGATGGGCCGCCCCTGAGACATGTTCACCTTTAATTAAACATACTTATTGGCTACAACAACAAGGTACCTGTTTTAGTTTAATTTCAATTAATCAGACCATTTCCTTACCATATTAATAGGAAGTAGGATAACTGATCCTGAAATAAACATTTCACCAATATTTTGAGATTGGATTAGGAGTCTATGTGAGACATTTCCAGATGACATGAAGATTGGCTCCTGACAGCATGGTATTCCCACCAACACTTTAATGACAGTATGCTCACTTTAATGAGAGTATGCTCATTTTATTTTGTAAGTCTGGTATGTGAAAATAGCCAACCATAATTTGCCATTGTTTGGTATTCTATTTATGGAGGGAGAATTTTTTACTATTTACAATAATTAGCATTATCTCCTTTTCCTAGACTTGCATTGCCATGTCTTACATAATAGCTACATCTTCTTAAAACATGTCCCTAAAGATAGAGAAGATGTCCAGGACTGGCCTTTAGTTGGACAGAGAGGAGAACATTTGAAATATGAGCCTGAAGCATAAGATGGCTCACAAGCTAGGAGAGGCCCTATTTCTCGGGTGCATCTTTGGGTACGTCTACACTAGCTCGTTAGTTAGAGCTAGGTAGGGTAATGAGGGCAAGCGGAGTTGCAAATGAAGCCTGGAATTTAAATATCCCGGGCTTCATTTGCATGTTCCCAGGCACCGCCATTTTTAAATCCCCCTCAGTCCGAACTCCGTGCCCGCAGCTGCACGTGGCACGGAGTAGGTAGTTCGAATTAAAGATCCTAATTCAAACTACCGTTACTCCTCATTCCATGAGTAGAGTAGAGAAAAGTGCATAGGTAATAATCTTCAAAGCAGTCTTGCAATTAACTTATTACATCACTTTCTGAGATGGATTAGGCAGTTGCCATGTTTATGTACCAGTTATGAGGGTTCAGAACCATTTTATGGAATATTTAGTAATTCCGGGCTAACCAGGATAACAGAGACACCTATAGGATTTGTGAGAGCTTTGAGTTACCAAGAATTTGTAAAGTAATCAGGTAAGGACAGTCCAAGACAAATCCTGGAATCCTTAGTCATTATCCAAATAAAAATGTATTGCAGTAAAAAATGAATAGAGGCTTCATGATATGATCCCCAGATTGCAAATTCTTAGACCTACCCAGCCTAACACACAGGCCTAATTCTGCAGTTCTTACTCAACCAAAATTCTCCTTGACATCAATTACAGCATGCACAAATGCCTATAAATCAGGGTTTACGATCAAAGGAAACTGTGGGAGGAGAAGGGACAGAGTTCCTGCTAAGATGAAGCAATTAGATTAATATACAGTCCAGGGAGAGACAGAATGACAGAAGGATTCCTCTTGTTTATTATTTGAGTATTGCTACAAGTAAACATTTAATAGCATAGCAAAGGAGCTATTCTACTCCTTAGCTGACTAATAAACTCAGACTGACTCCTCTCAGTCTCAAGGGCGACTTCATCCCGCTGTGAGGAACTTTCCTCCCACTTTGCTGAGAAAACTTTAAATAATCTCAGACTGTAAACTGGGACACACAATCAACACATCTGTGTGAGAATCACACCAACTTCCTATTGGAAACTGGGCCCCAGCCTGCAGGGAGAGGTGCTAAGAAATCAATGATACCACCTCTGAGGCCTGAATGGCCAAATTCAGTAGGAAATGCCAATGGGCTCTTTCCTGACCAACATAGTCTCCCTGAGAGGTGATACCATTGGCCACCACCATGAAACAGGTACTAGCCCTCAGACTAAAATTCATAGAATACTAGGACTGGAAGGGACCTCAAGAGATCGAGTCCAGTCCCCTGCCCTCATGGAATTATTTGGAGGCAGTGGTGATCTGACTTCAGAGGCACCTAACAGATGTGGATCTGTCCAAATCCAGCTTCGAGCCAGGATGTAGAATTAACAGCAATTGTATCATGGATAAACAGCCTCGGGACAATGAAGAAAAGCAAGAGATAATCTGATCTTGACAAACTGGCTTTGACCACAGGATACTAATGTGACCTGGGCAGAACTTCATTGTTTCCTAGGAATTTCCAAAAATTAATGGACAAGCTTCCTATGCTTGCCTTCACCCTCAAAGCTCTGACCTATGTAGTCCTGCAGAGTACATCTACAATATGGAGAAGATCAACCCTCCAGAGGTCAATCTTCTAGCGTTCAATTGAGCAGATCTAGTGTAGATCTCCAAATCAAATGCTGAGGGCAGTTCCCACCAGCATCCAGTATTCCCGATTCTGCAAGGAGTAAGGGAAGCTGATGGGATCATGTGCTCCCATCGGGCTCCCGCAGTGTAGATGCTGCAGCAGCTTGGCTTAAGGCAAGCCAAATCCAGCTACACATTTTGAATAGCTAGATGGTGAATCTTAAGCCAACCTGCCTACTCTAGTGTAGACCAGGCCTCAGAATTCAATCTGATCACCATTCCTATTTATCACTTAGGTCCAGCCCTCATGAATTTCACTTGGGCAGTATGGGATGGGATGTCAACACTATGCTCATGACGCTATTTTTTCCCCCACTGTTTCTCAAATCACACAGTGTCTGAGCAAGATTCCTACCTGGACAAGGACCAAATGTCTGAAATGAAGTCCAGGAAAGACCACAGTTGTGCTAAATGCTCTGAGGAATTGCTACGTGTAACCCATGAACCTAATAGGTAAATTACACTCCATGGGTACCTCCACACTACAGCGTCAATTCAAGTTTGCTTAATTCGAATTAAGCAAATTCAAATTAATGCGCCTTCACACAAAACCTATTTCGAAATAGCGCATCCACACTGAGTAGGCCCTGAACCGAAGTTAAGGCTGGCCGGAACCAGTGCCAGCAGGGCATCATGTTAGGACTTAGCCTCAGGCAGCAGCCCCACACACTAACTGAGCTTCGTGCTTAAAGGGACCCAACCTCCACCCCAGTCAAACAGTTCTCAGGGTTCCCTGCTTGCTTGTCTACCTCGATGAGGGACAGCAAAGCAGTCCTGTCTAGGAGTACCCTGAGTGCCCGCACTTGGGACACCACAGCACTCAGCCACATGGAACCAGAGCTGCCCTTGGGCACACCGGTGCCTCTCATGGGGTCGCTGCCATCAGCCCAGCTGCATTTGCTGCAGGCTGCCATCCAGGGGGTTCATCGGGGAGCTGTCAGGATCCAGGAGGCCCTGAGGGAGAGCGTCCACCCCAAGGAGCCCTCAGAGCCACCCTGGTCCTCCCCACCGGGGGAGGCTCATGCCCCATTCCTCCCTCACGTCCTTCCACTTACCCTTCCCTAATATCAAACAAAAGACACATATGTTCAAAAATAGAAACTGAGTTTATTGAACAAAACTGGGGGGGGGGGGGGGGAAGAGAATGAACCTCTAGGAAGACTGGGAAAAGGAGGTGGGAGAGGGAAAGAGAGACAGTGGGAGAGGGGAGGGGGAAACCTGGGAGGAGGGAGCTGGAAGGGGGAAGCAAGGGGAAGAAGGGGGAAGGGAAGCTCAGGGCCCATGGTTGGGGGTCTCACTGGATCAACTTGATTTTCATGCAAACCTGCTCCTGGGTTCGCATGTGGTCTTTGGTGGCCAGGCTGGCAGCTATCCTGCCATAGACGGCTGCGTTCCTCCGTCTAGTGCAGAGATCATGAACGTTGGGGGAATCCCCCCAAACCTGAATAAGGTCCATGATCTCCACCCTGGACCAGGAAGGCGCCCGCCTTCTCCAGCCCCTGTCAGGCTTCTGGGAGCTGGCAGACTGCTCCTGGGGAGCAGTGGAGGGCTGGCTGCCAGTGGCTTGCTGGCTCATGTTTTGGGACCACTGGGTCAGGGGCCCCAGAAAAGAGAAAAGAAGTGACAGACAATAACATCTCTCTCTATGCAAAGATCAGTTGTAACACTTCCCTCCCAGCACACAAGAACACTGGTCAAGCAATTGCAGCTATTTTTAAAGCAAGGCATCTATCATTTGGTGCCAAGAAGAATTAGAGAATTAAAATCTGGGACTGCCCCAGTCATCAATATTTCCCAGTCTATTTGATGCAAGGAGTTGCTCACTACTCATAATTCTTTTGTCAGCAAAACATGGATTTTGCAGGGATCAGAGATGTAATTAAAGTTGTTTTTCAATGGCAAATTAGGAGGTTTAACTAAATTAAGTTTTAATTAAAATATAATCTGCTTTCCATGGAAAAATTCAATTTTTTTATCAAAAACTCAAACATGCAATATCCAAAAAGTATTTTTTTTCCTGAAAACTGAAAATTTCAAATCAAAGTGTCACTACAGTGCCTCATGGGTGTTGTAGTTCAGATGCCTTATCTCCCCCTTCTCCTTTATGGGCTGAGGCACACTACTTCCGTGATGCACTGTGGCAAGAGACCCCCTCAGACACTGTGATGTCAGCCAGAAGGTACACCCACGGGAGATATAGCCAGATGGAGAGCAGGGTCCAGGGAGAATGGGTATATGATGCACCCAAATGACAATTCCCATAGCATTTCTGAATCAAAAAACTTTCAGTTTCTGAAAATTCTGCCAGGTTATGATTTTTTCCACTGAAAAGTCAAACGGAAATAATTTTTTCCACACTAGCTCTAGATGTTATGGTAGAGCCACTACATATGTGATAAGCTGTTCATCATTCCCAACTTCCCCATTTTATTTATTTATATATATATATACTCTCCACTAATTCCCCCCTTTGCCTCAGTTCAGATTTACACCTCCAGCTGAACCATCACTGAGATCCCAGTAGCCAGTTTGGTTTGAAAGTGAAGTGAATTGCTTCACAGCTAGGATGTTGCTGCACTGCTAGTTCTTTCTTATAAACCCTGAGTTAGCAGGTCCCATCCTAGGATTAATTCTAGATCAGAGTCTTACATATTGTAGGACAGTTCTTTGCCTTTCCACCATAGGATTTTGCTTCTTATGCCAATCGTAATGTCACAAGTAATCTAATGTAGTTTAACTAGCCTTAAGTTTCCCTCAGATTATTTAGATTTCATGTGAATTTTAAAGATGCAAAGCAAAATTCTTCTGTCTGGTTTTATGTATGTATATTTAAAAAATGGAAAAAGGCTAGAATGGTTACAGTGTAAAAGTATATAGGTCTGAGGCATCAGGTGGTTAGAAAGCCATATTCATGTGTGTACAGACGTAATTCACTGTCACCACACTGTAGTTCAAAGTAGTAGGCTGGTACTAATTACTATGCTCTTAATGACTTCATCCATCAAACCATAATATGTTCTATAATTATACAGTGCAGCCATATGACAACCAAATGCGAGCCACTATTCCACAGGAGGCAGTTACACAGCAAAATTCCCTATTAATTGCAAGCAGAAAACTTATTACTTCGATTCTGTTACCTTCTATAAGGCAAAGTAGAGCCGAGAAATTTAATTTTTAGAAAGGGAGTGGGTTATTACAGTAACTTTTGCCTCTGAAAATCAGAGGCTTTTTTCCACTGAATAATCAACACTTTCTATATGGAGTAGGATGAGTCAACATTTGAGAGCCAACATTCAGGCCCCTTCAGAAGAAATATATTGAAGGCCTGATAGGGCCTTCATTCTCAGCCAGGGAGCATTATTGCAGAGTACAATGAAGGCCCCTGAAGGAATTCAGTCTCAGGCAGATAAAGTGGCTCAGGCAGCTCTTGGTTACACAGGAGGGACATGTTGTCTGTACCATTCTGGAAAGAAGAGGAGGCAGCAGCTGCTTTCCTCTGCACTCTCAAATTCAGCTAATGCAAAGGAGCGGGGTGGAGGGCTGATCCCCCAACATTTTCTGCAACTCCTTTGGAAAGGTCAACACCTACAGCAACTCAAATCCTCAGCTGCCTTTTCACTTCTTGAGCAACCTGGTGCATCACTTTAAAATCTTTCTGCCCATCAAGTCCATTTGTTCTGACTCCTTATCTTTGGAGTATACTTAAAGCTGCCCAGTTGGGCTCATTTGTTGCCCGTGTTTATTACTGGAGAATCTGGGGCTTGATGGGAGTAAAAACCTTTAAATACCTGCACCAGAACAACATAGTGCTTCTCCATGCACTTTGCTGCAGGTGGTACCAAAGCCAGGGTGCTCCAGAAGTCCTTAACAGGTTCAACAAGCAAATCATTAATAAGCAGGATGATTCTCCCAGGAGCAAACCAATGCAGGATACACGCTGTCTTATGGATTTCCTTCTGCAAGAGCTCCACTTGAATACCATGGGAAGCAACCTCATGCTGCAAAAAGTCTTAGTAAGCCTTGAAATTCTCCAGTAACAAAGGGGAGGAAGAGCCAAGAATCACAGAATCATTCAGGGACAAAGATGAAGCAGTTCACCATGCCAGAGCCACATCCTGTTGCAGGACTAACAAGCCTGGACAGGCCAATTGTCGAGGCTCCACAAAGGCAAGGCTCACTGGGGCCTAGGCTAGTGGTGAATCAACATCCCCACCACAGTCCTGGTCAGTAATTTTACTTACAAGCAAGATAAAGAGTGGAACATCCACAACAGAGGACTGTTCCATTGATTCCATGGAGGCCACTGGTGTGGCTACAGCAGTAAGTGCCTGGGCAGGGGTCCCCAATTCTTTGCTTCAGGGGTTAAAAGTGGAGCCTGTGTGAGCAGCCAGTCCCAACTTCTTCACAGCTCAGAAAGATGGGGGAGCTGGTGCCAATGGTGGCAACAGTTCCAATGGCACTAAGGACATCTCTGTTGTTTCTTGCACCGGAAGGAACATCGGTCCTGAAGTCAGCAGCAGTACCAATGCAAACGGATGGTGCCAAAGCGGAGGGCAGAGAGTGCTGCCACAGCAATACTGGCACTCCCAAAGTGCCAATGAGGTCTCTTACGCTGAGCCCAGCGCCAGCCCCACTGGCTGTGAAAGGGAAGCTTCAGGTTATAGTACTGATAAACTCACACATTCAGCAGCCCACTGAGCCCACATGGCTCTAAAAGATGTAACCCTGGCAAAGTCCTGGGCCAAGGGCAAGGTTGGGACTAAGGCAGAAGAGGTCTGTTGCTACTTGATAGGCCACCAATACAGAAACAGACAGTGCCAGCATCACCCTCTTTGGTGCCAGACTCAACAGAAACCCAGGAGCTGGAACCAGAGTCAGTGATGAAGGCTCTGTGCACGGTACTAGGGAGCAGGTGATGGAATCTATGCCATCCTATGCACCAGCATTCACCCTCTGCTGGTCTGTGCTCTTTTGGGGGTGGAGAAAAGGAGTCCCCACATGGCCTAGGGCAGCCTCAGTTGGTCTTATGAGACTCTATGCTCAGGGCACTCAATGGGGTCAACTCCTCCATTTCTTTAAAGAGGCATCAGCTCTAGCACACAAAACGACAGCACTCTCAGGGTATGTCTACACTACCCTCCTAGTTCGAACTAGGAGGGTAATGTAGGCATACCGCACTTGCAAATGAAGCCCGGGATTTGAATTTCCCGGGCTTCATTTGCATAAGCAGGGAGCCACCATGTTTAAAACCCCGCTCGTTCGAACCCCGTGCAGCGCGGCTACACGGGGCACGAACTAGGTAGTTCGAACTAGGCTTCCTAGTTCGAACTACCGTTACTCCTCGTGGAATGAGGAGTAACGGTAGTTCGGAATAGGACCCTAGTCCGAACTACCTAGTTCGAGCCCCGTGTAGCCGCGCTACACGGGGTTCGAAGCAGCGGGGATTTAAACATGGCGGCGCCCCGCTTATGCTAATGAAGCCCGGGAAATTCAAATCCCGGGCTTCATTAGCAAGTGCGGTATGCCTACATTACCCCGCTAGTTCGAACTAGCGGGGTAGTGTAGACATACCCTCAGAGCCTGAGGGACACCTCCAATCTGAGGAGGGCCTTGGTGCCAAAATAAGCCATATGGTCTGTTCAAGCAAGTGCTGCCTGTTTGGTGAATAATCTGCAAACCAAGTACTGCTCTTTGATGTGGGCTTCACCTAGGCACAGCAAGCACCACATGTGGGGACACAACGTACAATGTTTAAACCCTAATGAGGGTATAGCCTGGGGATGCTTAAATCACACCTAACAATTAGTCTAGCTAACGTTAAACTGGGGACACTAATGGACAATACACAACTTGAAAAGTCACTAAAAGAGAGGGATTGTGAGGTGAAAAGCTCAGAGTTCTGATATCAACTGCAGGTGGTAAGAAGGAACTGAGGTAGGCTGGGATGGCAGCACCTCATGTAGCCATGGGAAGGGCTATAGCTATGTGGCATGGATGCCACCCTTCTATTGATAGTACCAGTATTCCCTGTAAATTGAGCAGCCACCCAGAAGAGATTCAAATGTCGCTCAGCTAATTAGCAGAGCGCCCCCCCAGTGCCTACAGCCACATCAGGAACACTGGATGCCACTAGGCAAAATTCTCCAGCTCCACTACACTGTGTGCGCACACACACACACACACACACTGAAGCAGAATACACAACTGCATCTATTCAAAGAACAAATAGCTACACATCCCAGGACTTGGCTTCCTTCTTATCCTTATGTAATATTTTCCCTTGGTCATATATGATTATACATCCTGATTTGGGGTATTCTAGTCTCCAGAATTCCAATGCCAAAATATTTCATGCCACGATGTTCTCTGTAAGAGTATGTCTAGACTACACGGCTCTGTCGACGGAGTCATGTAACTAGCTTACCCAGCATAGGCAAAGAAGTGGGGATTTAAATAATCCCTGCTTCATTAAAATAAACAGGGCCACCGCGCTGATTGTCACAGCGTGGTAGTCTAGACACGGATCGGTTGGCTGGGGGAAATCTCTGGAGGGGTAAGTATGCTCTTGCAGTGATCGCATCTAGCAGGGCACCGATGAATTCCAGCTCTTGAGTAGGGTGAAAAGTGGACTTTTGGTCATTGATGAGTAGTCCAAGGGTATGGAAGGTTCTCATAGTAATGTGGAGCATATCGAGCACTTCAGTACATGACTGGCCCTTCAGTAAGCAGTCGCCGAGGTAAGGGAATACGATCACTCCTTGTCGACAGAGGTGTGCCGCAACCACCGCCAGGATTTTTGAGAATATCCTGGGGGCAGTGGAGAGGCCGAAGGGTAAGACTTTGTATTGGGAGTGGTCCGTGCCAACTGAACCGTAGAAATCAATGTGCTGGATGGATAGTGACGTGAAAATACACGTCTTGGAGATCGAGGGCAGCAAACCAGTCGTCACGATCCAACACATGTACTATAGAAGCAAGGATCACCATTTTAAATCGTTGCTTTAGGAGAAACTTGTTCAATTTCTGGAGATTTAATATCAGTCGCCAACCGCCCAACTTTGAGTGAGAAAATAATGGGACTAGAAGCTCCTGCCTTTGAACTTGTCTGGGACTGGTTCTACTGCACCCATAGAGAGTAGGTGGTCGACTTCAGTGTGTAGCAAGGCCTCGTGAGATGGGTCCCTGACGAAGGACAGGATGGGAGGGTGGGGGTGGGAAGGGGAAGTATGGTGAGGAAGGGTATGGAGTATCCGGACTGAACTATCTCCAACACCCACTTGTCTGTGGTGATTGAGGCCCATTGGTGGTGAAAGGGTCTCAGGCGGTGATGGAACAGGTGAGTGTGGTTACTTGTGTCAATGTAAAGCACTGTCTGTGTACCCTCAACCGAGGCATCAAACTTGCTGTTTGTTGTTCAGTGGGGTCTGTGTACGGATCCCCTGGTTTCAATGCCTCTGAGGTCTTTGATGCATACATTGCTGATCAAGGGTCCGCTGTTGGTGCTGCCATTGCTACCTAACAATCTTAACGTCATTGGTAGGGAGGGTAACGACGTTGTCTGTAGCGAGGGGTATACATACCCAACGTTCAGAGGGTCGTGTGTGAGTCCTTAGATGAATGTAATACGCGGTCTGTCTTTTCAGTGACTAGTTTGTTTCTGTTGAATGGTAAGTCCTCTACTTTGTAAGTCTTTGGGCACTCCCGCCAACTGGAGGTAGGATGCTCACCTCATGACTACCGCCGTAGCCGTGGACCCGACCACTGTATCTGCTACATCCATTGCTATCTGGAGCACTGTTCTTGCTGAGGTGTAGTCCTCCTGCATGACTGCTTTTAATATGGGTCTTTTTTACTCCAGTAGGTGATCCAAAAGTGGCACCAGCTTTGTAAAATTATCAAAGATGTGATTGGAGAAATGTACAGTGTAATTAGCTATCCTGAGCATGAGTGTTGTGGTTGTATATGCTTTTCTGCCCAATAAATCAAGCCTTTTTGTGTCTTTGTCGGAAGAAGCATGTCTGTACTGTGGCATTTTTTATCTTTGCTGGGCCACATCCATCACTAAAGAGTTGGGCTGGGGATGGGTAGAGGAACTCCATCCCTTTAGGCAGCACAAAATACTTTTTGTTGGCTTTCTTTCTGGTAGGTGGTACCGAGGCCAGGGTTTGCCAGATTTCTTCGGCAACCTCAAGTATGGTCTCATCTAGGGGTATGGCTGGTTTTGATCTATGTTGGGGCTGGAGATTCTTGAGGAGGAGATGTTGTTGCTCCTTCATTTCATCCAGCTGTATCTCTTGGCTTACTGCTACCCTTTTACAGAGCTCCTGGAATTGACGGAGGTCGTCAGATGGAGAGATAGCTCCAGGGATGACGGCCTCATCCGGGGAAAAAGAAAAATGGTCAGTAGGGGATACTTCCGGTGGTTGCTCCTCGGAAGCAGAAAGTTGCATGTCATCTGGCTCCGATGGATGGCTGCCCGGTTGGAGTGGGACGGGCTGGGGCTGGGGTTGGAGAGTGTCTGCACGATGCGCAGTCACAGTATGATCTTCCATAAGACCTGGATCTATAGTTGTATGAATGCCTGAGGGGAGTAATGACGGTAATGGTCATCATGGTAGTAGAGTCTGTCAAGTGGTGATCACCTGCAGAATAAGTATGCCAAGCATGGTCCCAATGCCTTGTGCGAGGTGAACGTGGAGAGCGGGAACAAACATATGAGGCTCTGGAGGATGCCAGAGACATGGAGAAGCAGTGGTGATGGTCCCTGTGCACAGCTAGGAATATAGAGGGCAGCCTGTGATGTGGAGAGTACGAGGACAGGTGCAGGCTCGCACCGTGAGATCTCAGGGACCGCAGTGCCGGTGGGGAAGGCGATGGTGCCAGTGAGAATACTAATGACCGTGGAGTGAGAAAGGCTTGAGTGCCGAGGGGAAACTCAAATCCGGGTCATTTGCATCACATGCAGAGTTGGTACCGGCGGTGGTGGTAGAGCGGAGCTCAGTGCCGAGCCCCGTGCCGAAGCTGAAGCTGGCACCGGTGGTGAAGTTGGCACTGCTGGTGCCAATGACGAACTTGGTGTGAAGGAATCCTTCAGTGCCGGAGGTTTATTGGTGGACGGTGCCAAGGTAGACCTAGGTTCCATTGTTGGCGCCGCTTCCATCCATCTTTTCGTTTGGCGCCACGCAGGTTTTTAAATGCAGCTTTGCAGTGCCTGAGGTACCAGGCTTACCTCCTGTACTGACTCTGCTCTGCGACATAGCAGATAGATAGAGACCTGGTTGGGGACGCCCTAGGTCTTTTGTGCAGAACAGTCATAGGAGATGAGGTCCTATGCTTCAGAGGCTAGTCTGAGGAGGCTGAGAGCTCAGAGCCCACTGGCTGGAGGGCTTTGTCAAATAAGATCATCCGGAGCCTCATTTCTCTGTCCCATTGGGCCCTTGCGGTCAACTTCGTGCAGTGTGGGCACTTTTGTGGGACATGAGTTTCACTGAGGCAGCGGATGCATGAGGAGTGGCCGTCGGATGCAGGCATTGCCTCCCGCCAAGTGCCGCCCTTCTTAAAGCCAGGTGAAGCCAACATTTTGAATCTTTAAGTTTTAAGTTTTTTGGAGTTTAAGTTTTCGAACAGGGGTTCAACTATGTATGTATATCTTGTGTATAACTATTTACAGTGATAACTATGCAACCATAGGGAAGGGTGTAGGAACTTATAATGGGAAGAACAGTAACTATTAAGAACAATCTCATGATTGAAGCGGTAAAAGGAGGGAAGTTGAGGAGACCAGTCCACTCTGGCTGCAGCCTGAGGCGGTTTCAAGGAACTGGAGGGGGCTGGACTGCACAAGAGAGTGCGAAGGCCACGAGACACCACCATGCATGCATGGTCCAGCCGAGTACTGCTAGGGGAAAAATCTCCATTCTGCGGTGCACGGGCCAGCCCAGCACCTGTGGTGGAGCATCCACGGGGACATCACTCGAAGAACTACTTCGCTTCTTCTTATCCTATGGTTACTTAGTTGTGTTAGACTCTTACAAGGAGTTTTGTCAAAGGATTAAATTAATTATGTCAGCTGGTCTTGTCAACAAAAGAGTAGCTATCACAGTATATGGTAAGTTGAGACACAAGGTAAAAAGGAATTTGCAAATTCTAAAGGAGTCAGAATGGTCGAATGGACACAGGGAGCTGCACCTTAAGGCTGTGTAGGGACCAGCTCATCCACCATTATGTAGGAACATTCTAGGCTTCAAACCTATATAGTGCAGGAGCAGAGTGCTGTGTCTATAACAGCATGGCCACAAGTTATTTCTGCAGGACAAAAGGCAGCAAAGAACGTGACCAGAACATTGCTGTATGATGGCCAGTTTGTTATAGCCTGGTAGCAGGAGTAATGCCTGGGTACCCCTTTGGCAAGACAGAAATCATGCTTAAAAAGCATGTTCTCAGACAAGCTCATTCTCTGCTCATATCCTGCCCCTGTTTTCACACTCCAGATTTAAAAGTCAGAGTAAATGCAGAGAGGGTTGGGGACGCACTATTTCCTTAGTGTAGAGGCCTCCACTTAGCACATAACTTTACTCAACCAACATCAGTGTGTGTTCTCTCTATACTTAGCACCTGGGTGGCCACTCAGAAAAATTCAAATGCTTCCCAGCTGATTAGCAGAATGCCCACTGTACCTGGAGCGAACAGCCTGTGTTTCTACTGGTGATTCACATCCACACATGCCTTGGTGCACATAACAAAATGTTTTCCACCCATGGGTGGAAAACTTAGAGGGAACAATGGTTGGCACTTATTTGCAGCAACCTTGCATAACCAAATGAACATTTTTCAAAGTCTGGCAGGATTAAGACATTTGATATCAAAGATGAGCATCAGGGTCAATCCACCTATTAGTAATAGTTTGTATTATGTAATGTTTTTTCTTGTAATTCCTTGTCACTTTATTTAAAAATGCATTGCATTGTTGCCAACTTTGGCAATTGGTTCTAGATGTGAATTACCTTCTTCCTAAAGGAATTTCTTCTGAATACCCTCAGAAACCAGTCTTTTCTCAGCTCCATTTTGTTGGTGCTCTCTTGATGTAGACAGTCTGTTTACCTATTGAACAGTTTTGCACCATCTGCTGCTGTCTCTTCTCGGAATTCTATGTGCTTTGGTTACATCTTCTCTGAATCTCTTGCTTTCTAATGAATAGTTACAAAACATCAGCAAAAAAAAGGAACCTCTTTGAACACTGTCCATGTAGGTAAAGATCTATTACTGCACAGTCTCAGAAATAACAAACCCAAACGACAAGTGTAGCAGGGTTCTGGGAGAGGGGGTTTGTGTGAACTAACCCATATTCACAAACAAAGCAGCATGCTGAATTCCTTGGAACATCTGCCCTATAGCATGGTTTCACACTGGAGTGTAGGAGACAAAAATAGTAGAAGAGTAGACAATGGTTGAAAAAAGTATTGAGACAGAATATGAGAAGGGATAACTGGAAAAAATTACCTCAGCGGGGAATTCCTGGATGTGTCACATCTTAAATCATTGTGGCATTTGCCAGATCCACATAATCACAGCAGTGTAAGGGTAGTACTCAAAGGGGGGTGGGGGAAAAGATGGAATGTAAGAGACAAATGACAAAGTCATTATTATCCACATTACCATCAAACATGAGGGAGTGCCTACTGTCTGTTACTGGCCACAAAAGGGCTTCAGCACCTGAAAAATCTGGATTTCCCTTCCCTAGTATCCATCTCACTTCCATCTAGCCCCAAGATACATTAACGCAAGTATTCTCACTTACACTCAGAGGGATCTTCTTTGTTTTTCAGAAAGAATATCACAAGTCAGAGGGTTACTGCAGTAATAAACACACCTGATTCTCATTTACACACTCTGGCTGGGTAAAGGGGACTTAAAACAGATAAAAAAAAGTTATGGCACCCATTTTAAGTCCCTTTATACTGCTAGAGTGTATATGTGGGCCTTATTGTAAAGAAGAATCAAGCTGTAAAATATCCTTATCACTACAGGATCTGCATCTCACCATGCTGATCTCATTTTCATTGGGAAGGTTGCATGGAAGGAGGCAGCATCACAGCTGGGTAGCATGGGCTGACACCACTTTTACAGACAGCCATTAAAACAGTTACATGTATATGTGCTGTAGAGTGATTAGAGACAGGCAAAGCTGGGGGCAGAACACCAGAACCTACACCCACCAGCTCTACTTTCAACCCATCCCAAAGGGGTGCCAGAGTCAGGATCCACTCAGTTACATATGAGGAAGTGCATCAGCTTCACCCTTCCTTCTGGGTTGGACTGCCAGAATCAGCAATTTGTCAGCCATTTCGCTGTGGTTGCCTTTACAGGATTTTGGCAGCAAATTCTTGTTTCATCCTAACCAGCTTACCGGGGAAAATTTCACACCTTACAGTAGGCCAGAACAAGGCCTTGAGGGCGGAAGTCAGACTTACTTGGGGCACAGACCTTGTATTATCCTTCTGCATGGGAGCAAATTTCATCCTGAGGGAGGGGCTGAGCACCTGCAACTAGCTTAAAAGGAGTTACAGGTGGTGCTTAGCACATCTTAGGGTGGCCTATTATACATAGTGTTAAAAGACAGTCAGCAAGATTGAGAGCACCAAAACACTGTGCACCCTTGCAAGCTCATTTCTTGGAGGTGGACTGGATCATCCTGTCAGCGACTGAGTGATTGTTTTTTTCCAGGAGAAAATTAATTCCTGTATCTCCCCTCTCTGCCAGCCTCCTGCTACTAGTGCCAGGATTAGTGCCTTGTTCATGCTACTCAGGCAATGTCTACACTACAGTGCTCTATCGGGAAAAGGTATGCAAATTGCACTCCGAAATTTGCGTACCTTTTTCTGATAGTTTTTTTGGAAGAAGCTTTTCCAAAATTTGGCCTGTCTACACTGGGCCAAATTTTGGAAAAACTTCCTCTTTCAGAAGTGCCCTTCTTCCTCATGGGAAGAGGAAGACAGGGCTTCTGAAAGAATGTGTCCACTCTTCTGCAAAAAAAGCGTTCCCTGGACACAGCAGAGTTTTTCCGGGATATCTCCATAGTGTAGACATAGCCTTTAACATGCTGGACAGAAAACTATGGGATATTGTAGCATCATGTGATTTCTTTTGTTTCCAACAACCCTTATCCAATGAACAGCCAAATACACACAGGACGACCTTGAAATGGAACAATTCATCTGCTATTAAAAGGCTGCTTCACAGTCAGACAATACACAGAATTCATATTTCTTGGCTCAAAAATAATGGGAAAATATCCAAGGCCGTATCTTCTCTAACGTAATAGGCCAAAGAGCAGATGACACATCAGTGATTTTAGGAGGAAACTTGGCAATTTGTAACCAGGTCTAACAAAAGAGAAAATTAAAACATTCTAGAGAAGTCATATGAAGCTTGCAGTGATGCTCACCAACTTGAAAGAGGGACAATTTTTGTCCCAGTATTGAAAAATTGAAAGCACTTCTCAGCTAGTGGACTTTAGCCAAGCCGGCCTTCTTCATCAGGATACATATACATCATCAAGATAAAGATTATTAGACTGCATGTAGTGTTACTTAGAAATCAGGTAGTATGACTAGGCATATTAAAGTCTTTAATAAAATAAATAAATCAATACCTAGCACTCTGTATCAATAAGCCTCAAAGTGCTTTAAATAAAAAAAATAAAATAAAAAAAATTCTAAAATATTTAGCCGGTTTTTGGGTATCATTTTAACTTGGGACTTATTTAAAATTTACTAGACAGGAACTCACAGTTGTGTCAATAAACAACATGTTGCAACCAAAAATGGTTAGGTATTCAATGAACACATGCACACAAAATGCTGGATGGGCTCTCCCCTCGCCCCCCACACACACACAAAGCTGGATGACAAGTTTCAGAGAGGTAGCCGCATTAGTCTGTTTCCGCAAAAACCATGAGGAGTCAGCTCAAAGACAAGCAAGTTTACTTTCTGCATAATGGACTGAAATGCTAAGTATATATGCAAGGCAACATGTACAGATATTCATATTCATGTCATGGTCATCAAAATTTGTTTTAGAAGCTGCAAAATGTTAACAATCCAGGGAAAAAATCATCAAAAGCAGCAACAGGTTTCTAATTATTAAAAATCTGCATTCAGGAAACTCCTGGGAGAGAAGCTATGTGTACATAGATCTTTAGATAAAGAGATAATAGGTTATGCAAGTTTTGCATGAACTTCTGTTTATCTATATTTGTTCTATTGCATTTCTTCAGTCATTTTGTGGTCAGTGTCATTTATACACTTTCATCCAAATACTGCCACATAGCTCATCTGCTTATTTTACTCCATTAACTTACATTCATTCTAAAAGTTAAAGGAGACCAGTGCATACCAGAAGCCAGCAGTGTCTCTCTCAAGCTATCAGTGCGCTGGAGAAATATTTAAATGATTAAGAAAAAGAAGCATTGTAAACTAGTGTGCAGATTAATTGGTTTGCCAACTTTCTAATCACAGAAAATCAAATACCCTGCCCTGCCCCTGTCCTGAGACCCTACCTCTTCTCTGAAGCCCCACACCCTACTCGCTTTCTGTCACTCACTCTCACACACCCTCACTCACTCTCTTTCACCAGGCTTGGACAGAGGGTTAGGTGCAAGAGGGGTGAGGGCTCCATCTGTGGGTGCAGACTCAGGGTTTGGAGGTGTAGGAGGGAGCTCCAGGCTGGAGCTCAGGGGTTTGGAGTGTGGGAGGGGCCTCTGGGCTGCGTGTGCAGGTTCAAGGGTGGAGTTAGAAATGGAGGGACTTTGGAGTGCAGCAGGGGCTCCAGGCTGGGGCAGGAGGTGCAGGCTCTGGCTGGGAGTTTAGGCTCTGGGCTGGAACCAGGAATTCAGGGTTTGGGATGCACAGGAAAACAGGAGAGCACACAGCACTTACCTTAGGTGGTTTCCAGGAAATGGCCAGCATGTCCCTCTACCTCCTGTGCTGCACCCACCCACAGATACCACTTCTGCAGCCCCCTTTGGCTGCAGTTCCCAGCCAATGAGAGCTGCAGAACTAGCACTGGACCTTGTAAATGCCCCTACATCTAGGAGCTGGGGAGGGGGGATGTCACCACTTCCGTGGAGTCAAGTAAAGGGCCTGTTTGCACCAACAACCAGACTTTTAGCTGCTGATGAGAGACACCAGGGTCCCTTTCTGATCAAGAGGTCTGGAAAAAAAAACAGACAGCTGACAATCCTAGTCAGGGCTGCCCAATAAATCTCACCTGCTGATATTTCAGTCCACAATGCTTAATCAGAAGAAGAAATAAAGGCTCTAAATAATACAATACACTTAGGAACTTTTCCTGCTTTCCACAGCTGGGTGGAGACCCACATAGCCTTCCCCTTCTCAGTCTCTGAGATAGGAAGAATCTAAAGTCAAGGAAGGATCCTGCAGGGGCCTATTTGCTTCCCTTGCCTACAAAGCACAAGTTTTATTTCCAATTTCCACTTGGTCACATGATTAGAGGAAAGCATTACACCTGTAGCTAGTGCTTCCAGTTGTTAAAGGCCCAAGGACCATAACAGGCATACTGAAGGGAAGGCAATAATGGGTATACTTTAGAAAATCATTCTTTGTGGAGATTAAGACCATAGAGAAACGCACTGTCCAATGGATAGAGCACCAAACTGGGAGTCAGAAGGCCTGGACTCCGCCATTAACTTAAAATGTGATCTTTACAACACTTAAACTATGTGCATCAATTTCCTCATCTAGAAAGATCATAATTTAACCAACCCTTTTTAAATCTTTAAAATGAAAGGTGATATGAGTGATGATTCATTTCCCAATCAACCTGTGCTTCTCTCTGCACAGTCCATTTAAAATTAACACATTCAATAGACTGTTTTAGTGAGTCACTAGGGAACTAGGCACATAACCCCACTATTCTGTATTGTAATGCTTCAGAAAGAAAGAGGGGATTTTTTTCTGACTCAGATTCTTTTGAAAGAACACCAGCAGGGAATGGAGGGGAGGGGAACTGAGATAGAAAGTGATCACAGCATGAATATGTCCTTTTTAATAAAATGAAAAAATAGCATGAGAACATTTAGGTAATTCAAGGCTCTCATCAACTGCAAGGTTTGAAACAACATAAATAAGAGGGTCAATCTGCTTTGATAGTACTAAAAAAAACTAAGTACAATAGCAAACTTTTTTTCATATTTATTAGGACTGACCTGCTCTCATATTCAGTTCTCAGATGGAATTTATTTCTGATGGATCTTAATTCTTGCTCTTTGTACTTTACATGCATAGCACCTAAATGAGATATTGTACATTTAGATTAAAGTCTAGTGCATGCCAAGTGACTTCAGAAGCAGCAACTAGGAATCTTTCAAGTTTGTTCTCTCTCTTTTTACTAATTCTGTTCTCATCTCCTCCCCGAGCATATTTCCTGTTTCCTCATCCTGTAATAGTTATGTACATTTGAGTGGTGGATCAAACACCTTCAGAGCTGTTATTGTCAAGTTTTATTAACATTTCCCACATTGTTTCCTGTTTTCATACTGATGTCTCCGCCAAAAAAAGTCCAAATCAGTGAGCAGTCTGCCAGTTCAATACCTACTCCAAATTGCTAGGAGATAATGAACTGTATATAGCACTATCCAACTCAAAGGAGATTAAAGATTGTACAAAAATAATTTAATCTACCAGTGAAGTGCAGAGACTACTGATGTGAAATGCAGCAATATTGTGCAAGGGACAGGGAGTAATATTATCCAAGGAAGGCGTCAAAGGGCTCGTCCCCCCTCGGCTTCGTCACAAAGTTCAGGTCCCTCTATCAGGGGATATACGGCTCTTGCGGCCTAATGACAAAGTTCCTGCCCCTCTCCCAGGGTACATACAGCCCTTGAAGCCTAGTCACCAGAAAAACCTCCCCCAGCCAGGGGATTGATTGTCCAGGGCAGGGAAAAGGGTGGTAGGGGGACCTGGGCCCTCCCTCTCCACCGGGTCCCAGCCCAGGACCCTTTAGGCAGAGACTATTGCTCCTGCCTGCTCAGCGGGGAATCCAGCCAATACACACCGAGCACGCTATCAGTCCTTTGCCCTGGGCTGCTTCCTACCACACCCTGGTACCCCATAGTCTGCTGGCCTCCCAGACTGGTCCTTACCAGGGCTGGTGCTGGGGCTGCAGGCACTCCTGCCTCCCAGGGGTTGGCGGCTGCTGGCTCTGCTCCAGGGTCAGCTACAGACAGCGACTCAGGTCTCAGCTGCTGCAGAAACACCAGTGCAGCCTGACCTACTCCTTCCCCCTGCGGCCTCGCCTGCTGTGGGGCTCTCTCTGCCTTTATACTCTGGCTCTGCGGTGCAGCATTACCCAGCAGAGCAGGGTGGGCTGGGCCTTCTCAGCCAGCTAGGCCTGGGCTACTCCCTGCCCTTCAGTGCAGGGCCTGTCTGCCCCGTCACAGAAGGATATTTTATCTTTTTGAAAATGTAGGGAGAATTTGTATCGGCAGAATGGAATTGCCCTACCTGGAAGCTGAACAAAGGTACTTGCAAAAGTGCTATATTTTTCCTTACGACTGCAGGAACTCAGAACATACCCCTGCTATGTATGGGTTTCAGTCACCGAAATGTAAGTTGGCCAAGAGAAGGGTATGGAGATAGGGTTGCCAGGTGTCCGGTATTCACCCGGCCAGTCTGGTATTTTCGCCTCCTGTCCGGTAAAAAAAAATTCAGAGAATACCGGACACCTGAGATATCTGGTATTTTCTGAATTTTTCCCCAGCCAGGAGGCAAAAATGCCGGGCACCTGGCAACCCTACAAACAGAAACACAAACACTCAGTGCCCGGCCACCGCCCTAACCCCCAACACTCCCAGCCTCCTGACCCTATGCAAGGTTGCCAGCCAAAAGACTGAGAGAGGGTTTTTTTGCTCAACAACTTTGGCCTTCCCTCCCTCCCTTTTTTCCCCCCCTTCAACAGATTTTTTTACTGGTGGTTTTTTTTGGGGGGAGGGAGGTGTTCGGCATTTTTGTTTCAACCATCTGGCAACACTATATGGAGAAGCAGACATCAGTGCTGGAAGAGAAACGCATGAGGCAACCCCAAGAAGAAGGAGAAGATGAGGCACAAGAAGCAAGATAGAATACAGCCATACTGAGGGAAGGGGAAAGAAGAGCCAGATGCAATGGGCCCTAAGAAGGAAAACTGTGTGAAGCAGGTATCATGTTGGGTTAGAAACAAATATTGTCACCACAGCTAGAGGGTCAGATGGAAAGAGAGGTCACCAAATGAGAGAGCCGTGATAGAAAGCTATATAAACTTGTTAGGGAGACTGCCTGCAGCAGCCTAAATCTAGTGACATTCAGGGCTTAATACAAAAACGTGTTCATTTTATTTATCATTTATTAACTGGTTTTGATATATTTTAATCTATATAATAAAAGCACGTTGCTTTCATAACTGTAGGCACTAAAGAGACTAGTAAGATGTAACAATTGTAATAATCACAGGAAGGTACATATCCTTAGACCCATAATGCCATACAGGAAACTGAGGCAGGGACAAGTGATAATCCAAGGTCACAGAATCTGTCAATGGAAGAGCTGGGAATAAAGATTTGATGTCCTGACTCCCTTACATAAGCCTTTCTACTGGACCATGCTGCTTCCTCCTTTTTATTGTGTAATCTGTCTCATAAAAATATTTCTTTACTGTAATATGAATTGTGTGACAGTAGGAGGGAGAAGAAAATGCTTTGAGTCAGCCTGCTGTGTTAAAACTAGATGCACCATTGATACATATTTAGAACATGGCAATGACTAAAAGCTGTTTCAAGCCCACACTCTCCCACAAAGCACCACTGCAGGGATTAAAGAAGAGAAGTAGCTTTTAAATGGTTTGAGACTTAAAAGAAAAGAAAAACACAATAATCTGATTTCATCTTAAATGTTTCTATGTCACTACCCAAAAGTCTGTGTTAAAAGGGGAACTGAGAACTTTGTTTTTCACTATTCTGTTATCTTGTGGTGTTTGCTAGCTCTGTTACTTTACAGGATACAGTATACTCTACTGTATTCAAAGAGACAATGCTCCCAGCCCCATATAAACCACTGTGTGCTGCAACATGGTTCTTGGTGACATAAAACAAATGTTTTCATTTTAAAGATTAGCCGATTAAAGATCAGTATCTGAGAGCTAAGAAAACACTACCTGGCAGATAAGCTCCCCATTTTAATAAGTTAAAAAAAGTTTTGTGAAGCCCACCAGTCTCAGGACAATTATTTGCTAGTACTTTAGAAAGTACTCCTGCTCATATTTGGTCACAAAGTTGGCATGAAGCTGAAAAGCAGTTAGGGAGGCAGCAGTGTTATGAAAGCAGAATTTGCCCCAAGGACTTTGTTTCTTTTGCCTTCCTGTTCCTGTCCAAAAAATACCATTCTGGCTTCCATGTAAAGGCCCATTCTCTGGTCTTTCAGTACATAAAATATCTTGAAGTTACAACATTGACAGACCCCAGCATTCAAAATTCATAGATGAGACACCAAAAATTATGAGATTAAAAATAAATGGGAGGAGGGAGGTATTTACTTTCTGGGTTTTGAGCTTGTATGTAGAGGATTGTGTCATCAAGTTCCATTCTTCAGCCATGAGGGCTGGAGGAAGCTTGTTGATTTTCAAGAGGAAAGATTCCTATGTAATCACTAGCTGGGGTTTTAAGAAAACCTTAAATATTTCTAGACTCATGATAAAATTGGGAAAGTTGCCAATATTTATCTGGAATTCCATGAAAAGCATAAAGAGCTAGATCTGAACAAGATGAGACAAAATTAAGGCACAGGATGTGAATGCCCCCTGAGCAGCTTTCCGGGGGTAAAAAAGGTTTGCAAGAATCTTTTCATTCCTTGTGCCATTCACAAAACCTGCCCCTGGATTCTCTACCGGTTAAAATTCCTCATTTCCTCCTCACCAACCGGGAAACAGGACCCTGAAATAGTGGTAAGAAGAGATGGGAGAGATGAAAACATCAAGCAGGGAGGTGGACTATTTTACTCAGCGCATAGTCATTCTGTGGAACTCCTTACCAGAGGATGTGGTGAAGGCTAGGACTTTAACAGGGTTCAAAAACGAGCTAGATCGATTCATGGAGGTTAAGTCTATCAATGGCTGTTAGCCAGAATGGGTAGGAATGGTGTCCCTAGCCTCTGTTTCTCTGGAGGCGAGTGACAGGGGAGAGATCACATGAGGATTACCTATTGTGTTCCCTCCCTCTGGGGCATCTGGTATTGGCCACTGTCGGCAGACAGGATACTGGGCTGCATGGACCATTGGTCTGACCCAGTATGGCTGTTCTTAAGGACACTGTGATGACTCTCCCTCTTCTCTTCCATTCCAGCCTGCTGAGCAGGGTCAGCACACTGGTAGTAGTAAATGATGGGGCAGATTGTGCCCTTTCCATGTATAGGCAGTCCCCGAGTTATGCGGATCCGACTTATGTTGGATCTGCAGTTACAAACGGGGCTTTTCTCGCCCCGGAGGACGGGAGCGGCGGGTCGCCCAGATGCACCGCGGTCCGCCGCCCCCATCCTCCGGGGCGAGAAAAGCTGCTCCCCGTCTCCCTGGTCTGCAGGGAGACGGGGAGCAAAGCCTTGGAGCACGCCTGCAGCGGGACAGCCCGGGCGCACTTGGGCTGTCCCTCTGCGGGCATGCTCTGCGGCTTTGCTCCCCGTCTCACTGGTCTGACCAGCAGACCAGGGAGATGGGGAGCAAAGCCTCGGAGCACGCCAGCAGTGGGACAGCCGCGGCGTGCCTGGACTGTCCCGCTGCCCGCATGCTCTGCGGCTTTGCTCCGCGTCTCCCAGGTCAGCAGACCAGGGAGACGGAGCAAAGCCATGGAGGATTTGGGCGGTCCCGCCACCCCCGTCTCCCTGGTCTGCTGGGGGGGGGGGTGCAGCTAGTGCCTCCCCCCCAGCAGACCAGGCTTTTCTTGCCTACCCCTGGGGTAGAGCAGCTGGGGGCTGCCGGGTTGGTCCCGCAGCACTGCTCCGGACCAACCCGGCAGCACCCCAGCTGCTCTGCCCCAGGCGTCCCCAAGTCAGCCGCTGCTGAAACTGACCAGCAGCTGACTACAGAAAACCCAGGCAGAGTTGCTCTGCCCCAGGCTTCCTGGAATCAGCCGCTGATCAGTTTCAGCAGCAGCTGACTTGGGGACGCCTGGGTTTCTTAAGTTGAATCTGTATGTAAGTCAGAACTGGCATCCAGATTCAGCCGTGATTGAAACTGATCAGTTTCAGCAGCGGCTGACGCCAGTTCCGACTTACATACTGATTCAACTTAAAAACAAACCTACAGTCCCTATCTTTTATGTAACCCGGGGACTGCCTGTATACTAAGAAGCAAAGGAGATTTGGAATCAGGGAGGCACAATGTGTATTGCAGAGAGCTGCTCTCACCACAGTTCCAGATAACATACAATAACATACGGAAAATTCTTCAGGAAGGACAAACTATCGTGGTAGACAGTAACTTACAACGTTTAAGATCAGAAACAGTATTATCGGCTGAACCCTCCCCTCCACTCTTAGGGCACATTTACACAGCTGGGCTAAACCTGAAATAAGCTACATAACTTCAGCTACATCAACTGCTTATTTCAGCTTTTGGCACTGACACTCTTCCTCCAACTTCCATTATTCCTTGAGGGTATGTCTACACTGCAGTGTTATTTCAAAATATCTTATTTTGAAATAGCTTATTTCGAAATAACATGTTTACACGCAGAATGCATTTTGAAATAGCTCGTCCACACTGAGTGGACTTTGAATTGCCGGAACCGATTCCAGTAGGGCTCCAGGACAGGACTTACTACGTGGGGCTGCTGCTTGAGGCTATCTCAGGTCTGTGCTTAAAGAGACCCCCCCTCCCTCCCCGGACAGCCAGTTCTCAGGTTTCCCTACTTGCTTGTCTACCTCAATGAGGGACAGCAAAGCATTTTGTCTCTGCGTACTCTGATTGCCCTCACTCGGGACACCACAGCACTCGGCAACATGGAGCCAAAGCTGCCTCTGGACACTCTCGTGCTTCTCTTGGATGCGTTGCTGCGAGCCTGGCTGCACTTTCTGCAGGTTGCCATCTGGGAGGTCCATCGGGGTGCTGTCAGTATCCAGGAGGCCCTGAGGGGAAGCGTCCACCCTGAGGAGCACTAAGAGCCTCCCTGGTCTGCCCCACTGGGGGCTTGTACCTCATTCCTCCCTCATGTCCTTCCAATTACACTTCCCTAACCCTCCTTCCTGATGTCAAATAAAATACATGTATTTTCATGAACACAAACTCTCTTTATTTAACAAAACTGGGGGAGGGGAATGAAACTCTCGGGATACTGGGAAAAGGAGGTGAGAGAAGGGAAGAGAGTGGGTGGGAGAGGGGAGAGGGTAACCTGGGAGGAGGGAGCTGGAAGGGGGAAGAAGGGAGAGGGGAAGCTCAGAGCCCAGGATTGAGAGTCTCGACGGACCAACTTGATTTTCATGCAAACCTGTTCCTGGGTTCGCATGTGGCCTGTGGTGGCCAGGCTGGCAGTTATCCTGCCATAGACAGCCACATTCCTCCAACTAGTGTGGAGATCATGGACATTGGGGGCATCCCCCCCAAACTTGAATAAGGTCCATGATCTCTACCCTGGACCAGAAAGGTGCCCACCTTCTCCAGGCCCTGGCAGGCTCCTGGGAGCTGACAGACTGCTGCTGGGGAGCGGTGGAGGGCTGGCTGCCAGTGGCTTGCTGGCTCGTGTTTTGGTGCTACGGGGTTAGGGCAGTGACTACTGGCTCTGGGCTGGCAGGCTTGTACCTGGCACAGAGTCTACCCCTTTAAGGGCTCCGGGGATGGGGGGGAGGGAGAGAAGTGTTCTTGGTTGAGGCTAGAGTGGCCACCAGGGCACCCTGGGAAGGCTGGAGGCCCCCTATTTCGAAATAAGTGTCTACACAGCACTTTTGAAATAGCTATTTTGAATTTGGCATTATTCCTCTTAGAATGGGGTTTACCAAATTCGAAATAAGCGCTTCACTATTCACTATATAAAAAATTCCTAACTGTCAGGGTGGTCAAATATTGGAATAAATTGCCAAGGGAGGTGGTGGAATCTCCCTCTCTGGAGATATTTAAGAACAGGTTAGATAGACATCTGTCAGGGATGGTGTAGGTGGAGCTTGATCCTGCCTTGAGGGCGGGGGGCTGGACTCGATGACCTCTCGAGGTCCCTTCCAGTCCTATTATTCTATGATTCTATGAATTTATTTCGAAATAGCAGTTTGGCTGTGTAGATGCTAGGAAAGTTATTTTGAAATAAGAGCTGTTATTTCAAAATAACTTTGCTGTGTAGACATACCCTGAGAAATTAGGGTTACAGAGTTGGAATAAGAAGTCCTCCAGCTCACCATTATTTCAACATTATGTCGAAGTAACTGCTTGCAGTGTAGATGTGCCTTCAGATGTCCAAGGAAATAATTATTTTAGAAAAATAACACATCATATATGTAGTTTTAAAACATATGGCAGAATCACAACCTCATTCCCTGTTTTCACACTCCAACCTACAAAAATATTTTTAAATGAAAACTTTCTTTAGGTTCTGACCCAGTGAGTCTAAGCATTACTTATGAGATCCTGAGCATCCTTAACTCACAATTAAATTTATAGGAGTTGAGGTGACTTAGCGCATCTCAGGATCAGGCCGAGAGTGCTTTCTCAAGGCAGACTGCCTTTCTTTGAGGTCATTTTCAAAGAAGTGGCTAGGCTCAGCATATTTATGCAGCACCAGCGGTTCGTTGGCAGGAGGATTACCCTAAAGGCAGTCAGCGGCACAATGAGCTCGGCAGGACTTTTGTTCCCAAGAACTTGAAACTGATGCACAGTTCACTGCAGCTCTAGACCGTTTGCTACTCAAAATGTTTTGCAGATAACTAGTGGTGCATATCCCAAATTAGCTGTGCGCTCACTGATATTGTGGTCAGCATCCAAATGTGTTGCCATGTGGTAGATTTCAGGACAAAAAAATTCTATATCAACACCGCAATCAAAATAGGCGATCCAAAGCAAAATCTCTCTTGCACTTTAGCAAGCCTATGTTCAGTTGTAATACACTATAGTGTGTGGAGAATTAGAGGTAAACTTTCTAGCATGTGGCAAAAACTGTCAGCGAGCTCAAAAACTTAAAAAAAAAAGTATTTTTTTTACACCCACACAATCATACACGTTTGGTTCTCGGGTGCCCCAAAAATTCCCCTGAGCACTTTTATCACTACACATCACTCCACAGTTTAGTCAGCCAAAACCATAGCCTTTTCCAAAGCATCTTGACAAACTGCATATGCACACACACACAAATATCACACAGTCTCAAAACTGAGGCCCTGGTAAAAATCTCTACCTTGTTTTTCTACAGAGATGAGTAAGATTTTCCTACATAGTTAAAAATATTATATGTGTGCTCATGTCTAGATATAAAGATAGAAAATATCATTGCAAGGATGAATATTTATGAGGACTTTTTGCATTTTTTCAAATATGATTTGCTGCATTTTACTTGCATTTCTACATGTGTAGTTGTTGCACTAAAAGTAGAATACTTGAAAAAATTAGGCATAAAATTTCTTATTGCTACTACTAACTTTGTGCCTGATTTTATGTTTACTCACACTGAAGAGCACTTACTCAGATGAGTAAACCTATTGAGGTCAACAGAATTGCTCATTTGAATATGTACTACTTCAGTGGTTTCAACCTTTTTTCACTTGTGGATCCTTTAAAACATTTCAAATGGAGGTGAGGACCCTTTGAAAATTAGCAGCAGAGAATGTTGCCCCAGTACTAAACTGAACTCTGTTTTATATGTTTAAGTACCCTTCATGCTGACATTACTACATTAGTGTCAGATTCTGCAACCCTTATTCACATTGAGTCCTACCGTGGTTTCCAATTTGTTGTTTGTAGACCCTCAGGGTCTGCAAACTATGTCTAAGATTTCTAATCTCTTGCGATAACAACAGTTTTAAAAGCATCATTAGAAGAGTAAAGATCCACTGCTGTACAAACTTAAACAATTTCAAATAATTACTTTATAACTGAACTCCTTTAAGAGAGTTTTGCACTGGCCTCCCTCCTCTTCCTTCCCCCTTTTAGTAAAACATTCTGCCTCCCTGCTTGATGTTTTCATATTCAAAATAAGCCTGCTTGAAATTGCAGCTGCAGCTGCAGGCATGGTGACACCTGCTTAGAGCAGCACTAACCCTTTACTTTCTCTGCCTCTGGTGGCCTTCCGTGAACCCACACAACCCATTAATTACTGTGAGTTTGAATGTTCACTCTTCACCTACTGTAAGACATAAAATACTATGATAATTTCCTAATCGCTACGTCTATTATGCTTAAAAATTTAAGCAATTAGATAAACCAAACAGCTGAATAGCACACTAGAGCCTTGTTTCTCATTCTCATCTCTAGCTCTTTAATAATTCATTTAATTCTTCATTAACTCTTGCAGGCATGAAACAATCTACGTACAGTATTTATCCAGTATGAGCAGCATGATCCTGTCAGATCCATACCCCGAAGCTCTGAAATTTGCTTTGCTCCAATAAAGAGATTTCCAAAAGAGGCAAATTTTTTCATGTGTGTGTTCTCTGGGTATCTGTTGAAAAAACTCTGGAAGGGGTGGAGTTAGATAGTAAGTGGGTGAAATCTACCCTAAACAACACAATGCCAGCAGCAAAAGCAATCCTTGGGGGATGTTTTTGAGTACAAATTAATGCTAAAATAATTAGCTAGAATAATTTGCACTCCTTAGTACTGGAAGCTGTGTGGTCAGTAGGGACTTGTCTGGCTATATGTGTTGGGTTTTTTCCACATCTGTCAGCTAAATGTGAGATCCCAGTGTAAAATGTAGCACTCATGAACATTCTGTGGATTTCTGACCCTCCCTGGAAGACATTAGTCTGAACGTTGCAGTCAGTTACACCACTGTAAACCATAGGAACAATGGTGACCTTAGACTAAGACAGCAGTGTTTGGCCCACTGAGTCTGTCCAGCATATCAAAATAAATAAACGTGCTGCCCCAATATCATGCTTGCATAGCCTCCCTTCCCATTATATTCTATTAGAGATTTTATGTGGTATGAGACTTTTTGCTTGTATATAGCTAGATCCATTATGAAACAATCTCTCTATCCATTGGGACCCTCTTCTCTCAGCACTAACATGAATATGCTTCAGATAATGATATTCCCTTTTAGGTCGATGATCAGTGAAAATTACCAAGGAGACTATTGTGTTCAGTGAGGCCAAAAAAAGGCATTTTGAGGATTAATTATAAACATTCAGATTAAGCCCCAAGATACGATCCCAGTTATTACCTAAACGCTGACCATGTGTTTTAGAAATACAGAGCTGCAAAATACCATTAGAGCCAGATCCTCGAAGCAAAAGAGTGAGAATGAGATTTGCATTTGTGAAAGGGGATAATTTGGGGAAGGTTCTGTTATGCTCACAATGCATTGATATTACCAATATTTTCAATGAATATATCTTCCGATTGGTTGTATCTGGCATACTAAAAATAATGTACTATAGTAGCCCATTCTAGACCATCAGAACATGCTTGTATTATACAGAAACAAACGTAAATACAAACAGAAAAACTTTAAAACAATAAATAGTCTTGTAGCACCTGAGAGGTTAACAAAACATATGGATGTTATCATGAGCTTTTGTGGGCACAACCCACTTCTTCCAGATAGTTTTATATATGTATATATATATATATATATATATATATATTTCAGTCCTAGGATGCTTTATTTATCAAAGTTCCATTTTATACATACTGGGCCAAATGATGAACTCTTTCGTCAGTTCTGTCTCAGACAAACTCAAATATCTTAAATCTGTAAATCTGACTGAGTACGATCTACGGCAGGGCTATGGGATTTGAACCATTGTGGAGAAAAGAAGCATGATCACAGAAAAACATCTAGACAGTAGTTTTCATCTGAAATTGTTTCATGATGATGTCTCTAATCAGTAAACATCAAAACGCCTCTTCATGAAATAATGTTAAATGTTTTAAACACTGTAAGTTTGGAGTGGGTCAACATCCAGGCTGGTATTTTTCATTCCTTTGTGAGATTTTAACAAATCCATCCTAGACAAGTAAAAAATTGGCCTCATTGCCTAATCTGTGAGGATCGCTGCATTTGGAATTCTGAGACAATCCTCCCACAAAGTCACATTTAGTGTAGCCCAGGACCACAGCTCACTGCACTTTGACATTAAAAATATTGTTTGATAAAAAATGTGGGAGATCTGCAAGCAACATGAACTGTGACAATGGGTGTGTTATTACTGATTAACTCCTACGTGGGTTAGATCTTAGTCAGCAGACACATGGTCGGGGCCTACACTTAGTTTCATAAACATTTTTAACCCAGCCACTGTGAGAATGAGTACTTTATTTCTATGACAACGAAAGTGTAAGAGGTTTTATCATCTCTCATGATATTGTAACTGCCAGGGTTTAAGTGAAGAAAAACTAGGGAGAGAGAGAATTGCCATGTGTAAGGCAATCCCAAGTTTAGTCAGTCAGTGTTTGGTCTAGAAATCTTGCAAGGGTTAAAACTAAAATTTGACCACTAAACTTTATTATTAGGACCCAGTTCTTCCTTCAGGGTCCCATTGACTTCAATTGGGCTGAATAAGTATAAGTGAGAGGAGAAATCATTTCATGTTTTCCATATATGTCACTCAGCACATTAGAGAGACAAGGTGGCTGAGGCAATATCTTGTATTGGAATGTCTTATCTTAATGAAAGACAAAAGCTTTTTAGCTTACACAGAGCTTATTCAGATCCTCTTCTTCAAGTAGTTCTAATTTAAGCCCAGACTTGAAGAAAAGATCTTGTGTAAAAAATTTGTGTCTTGGGCCAAGAGAAGTTGGCCCAATAAAATGGTGGCAACTGGTAATGGAGGACAGAGTGGGAGCAGTGGTCACATGACCAGCCCCCCCATGTGACTCCTCACATACCACTCTTAGTCTGTGGGAGGGCCAGGACAGCCCCTCCTGAACCCCAGGCCCTGCCTTTCCCCAGCCTGTTCTGCCCCCTCCCCACTGCTGCTCCATCTTCTCCCCACCTCTTCCCCAACCTTGCCCTTCCCCCCACCACTCCTCTTCTCCCAGCCTGTCACAGGGACACCGCCTGGGGGACTAACAAGGGCCTGGTGCCAGCAGCAGGGGTCAGCCTTTCCACACTCTCTAGCAGCAAAGGGGGCCAGGGAAGTAGAGTGACACAGCCACAGCCTGCTCCACTCCCCCAGCTGCCAGCCACACCACTCCACTTCCCACTGGATCCCACTCCTCCCCCCAAGCAATGTGGTCACCAGCCAGGGGAGCAGAACTTCCCACCACTGCTGCGGGTGAGTGTGGGGGGAAGGCAACCCCTGCTGCAGGCCCTATGCCCTCCTCACTAGTCCCCCAGGCTGCCAAAAGGTTCTGGCCCCTTGACCTCCCACCCACAACATCGGGGGGCACATTACCCCTTTCTCCCCCCTTACATTGCCCCTTCAATAAAAGATATTAGTTTACTCAACCTGTCTCTCTAATATCCTTGGACCAACATGACTACAACTACGCTGAAGTATACAATAATTATGTTTAAATATAGCTTATCTGTTGTATATATCAAGAACATTAAGAAAGTTGATCCTCTTAAAATATTAGCTTCTAACACATATTTATAATGCAACTACCAGGATCAAGTGAAGGATTTTTGTATGGCATGAACTGATTTTCCACCTCTTTGTCCCACCGTTCTTCCTTTCAGTGTCCTTATAACACACTGGCTAAAGAGAACTTAATTTCTTTTAGAGAAAAGGAGAAAATTAACATGTGTAAATCTAGTTTGGCTTTCTAATCCCTACAGATAAAAGCCCAGTGATATTAAAAATGCAGTTTACAATGTGATAACATTTTTCCAGTGTGAGTGGTACTAGTAGTCATAAAAGCAAACACCTTAGGCCATCTCTGTTGAATACAGTTTACAGTACAGTATTGGTCCCCAAGGGATAAAAGTACTCCAGTGCTCAGTGAAGGAACTCCAGGATAACATATCCATTGACCTGTAGTTGAACCTACCACTTGCTGTTTTCCTCTTACAATCTAAATCTGGAAATGTGCTGTCTGGTCAGTAGTGTACTACCAAATCATTCAGCAAAATGCTCTAGATGCCATAGAAGCATGCCTGTGCTTGCAGTATGCGAGAAAACTAGCTTGTAAAATATAGCCCGCTTAAAGACTATATTTCAGACAGCCCATATGCTTCTGCTGAGGCACCTTTGTAATGCAGCCAGGCAGCAGCTGTGTGCATTTCAGACATTGTGGGTGTGTGTCTGTCTGTGAGCTCAACAGCTGTCCCTGCCACTGGACTGAGTTATTGTCCAGTACTGCACATACTGTTTAGGACAGTAATCAAAAAAGTACCTAATTTTGTTCAGGGCCTAGCAGACCCCAGCTAATTTTAAATGATTCTTTAAAAACTGCATTATTTAAACACACTGTCTTCAACTGAATTTTATGAGACATATATGCTTTCACCAAACCTTGTTAAAGTGAAGAGTGTAGATATAAGAACATGTGAAAGTTCACAGTGGGGTAACTTGACAGGATACCACAGCCAAGTTCTTGAAAAATGACTATAGAGACCAACTATTTTGTGAGAATATTTGTGTTAAGGAATACCAGGCAGTCAATTGCTGTTTTGGAGCTCTGCCTTCTCCCCAACCCCACCCCGACTTAAATCTCAGTTGTATTTTATATATGTTGATGTTATTTCCATTAAGGCTGCTTGTATGTTTATGTTTGTAAATGACACTATTAATCTCTCCATAAACATTCTTGTAATGCCATTGAAAGGAAGAAAATCTTTACAGAAGTTCAAAGGGGCAGTTTTTAATTTTCAAGTTTACCAGACGCTATGTGCCTGAGGGCTGGTATACCTACTGCTTAAGTCAATGTAATTTGCATCACTCCGGGTGTGGAAAAGACATTCCCTGAGCAATATTAGATACATTGACCTAAGCTGTGTCCACACTGGTGCTATGTTGGCGAGAGACACTTTCCCACCAGCATAGTTTCAGTCTTTCATAGAGATGGAGTAATTATGTATCAGTTCAGTTGCACCAATGTAGCACCCTAGTGTAGACTTGTCCTGAGAGAACCTAGTAGTGGAATTTATGGAAATCAACAATCCTTGATATGAAGGTGCTGGATTAGACCTGCCCCCAACCAATATAGCGTTATTGTACTTCGGCAACTACTGCACCAGCTCTAGCGATAACACAGATCACTTACAAATGGTATATTTTTTAAAGCTGTGACATGGTCTGTACAAAGGTCTATGTGAAGAATATTCTGTTTGCTAAGTTTGAGAAAACATTTGAATAAAAATGCTATCTAAATGAGAGGAACTGGCATACTTTGTGAGGCAGTACATTATTTTTCATCCTAATGGAAAAGTGCACAAATCCTGCCCTGTCTATGTCTTTGGTGGTTCTCTGGCTGAAAGGTCAACTGCTCAAAAATGAAACCCTGCATCATAATACCCCTGAGCTTGTTTAAAATCCTGACTAGGACTAGGTGGGAAACAGTTTTCCCAGACTGTTAATTTTTTTTGAGATTTCTAAAATGCTCCCATTCCACATCTAGACAAATCTGAGATGACTAAAAAAATGTAAGAAGAAACCAGGGAGAACTCAGAATAGGCAAGAGCCCAGGTTCAAACCCTGCTCTAAATTAGGGTTCTCTCTCATTTTCTCTGATTTTAAACAGAAAGTCTATTCTGAACTTAAGTGAACCTTCCCAACAAGAATTTCCTCACAACCAATCCTTTCCCACAGAAAGTTTTGGTTTCAATTAATCAATATTTTACAATGGAAAAGCCATTTCACTGAAAAATCCCTACCCAGCTCTAATTCTGATTTAGATTTTCTGATTTGAGCCCACCTTTCTTCCTTCTTGGTTCTCCCCCAGTCTGGACTGAGGCCTTCCACAATCTTTGTATAGCAGCAGCAGCAAAGCCTCCATTTAGGCCAGACAAAAAACTGATTAAGGTCTCGACTGGACCTGACTGCACTCAATACACACAATCTAGAACATCAATTCTATATCACTTGGTGAAATTTGGGGTACAAATTGCCAACTGACTGCCTAGCTGTTCCCACCAAGTAATACAGATTCTCTCTCAGCAACAAAGCTGTCCTTTGTCAAGTCAATGCTTTACAAGTAAACTGCAAAGTGAAACTGAGTTAGTACATAGATTTTCATGCTGAATATTCCCACTAACCAAACTGGGGTGGGGAGGGGGACAGAGGCAGAAAAAATGTTTTAATTAAACTTTATACAACTATGACCTCTGAAATTATCCTGGAAATTCTTGGCTCCCTGAAGATAGCTCAGAACCCATCATTCTGTGACATCCCAGATACCCAGGATTGATTCATAGATTGCAACAAGACACACACTGAACAGGCAGTACTTACCTTCTAGTATACAAATCTCTCTGATACAAAAGCTTAGCCAAGACAGAAGGATAGGCTTTGATACTTGTGCTTCTTAAGGAGATTTACACGTTAACAGAGAGGGAATTAAATGTCTTTAACCCTTATAGTAACACTTAAGTACTGAAGGGTCAATTCTTTGCTTCCCCACAGAAAAATTATTTTCTGACTAGGAAGCAAAGAGAAGCTATAAGACTGGTCATGTGACCCTCCCCAGCAGTATGTTTTGGGTGCCCAAGGAAGCCAGCAGAGAGATAAATCACTATGGGGAATGGGGTGAGACTGGGGAAGACCGTTAGTGGTTCCCCATACCAGGCTCAGTTGCTAGTCCTAGCTGAGTTGGGGAAGACAGGACAACCTCAAAGCATTCAACTCCCTCATACCAGACCCTCCTGCCAAACCTCATTCCCACTGTACCCAGAACCCACCTGACAAGCACGATTCCCTCTGCACATGAGCCATCCCAACAACCCATCCTCATCTAGATCCCCACTCTACTGAGCCACAACCAGCTCCACATGGATCCCCACCTCCCTGAGCCCCACTTCCCCAGCATCTGTTTTCCCAGACTGAGTTCCTCCCAAGCTCTCTCCCCCACATCAGGAGTGATACATGGGGAGTACAAAGGATCACATGCCCCCCAATGGCTGTCTCAGGCCCTGTGCTTTGGGTGGCCCCATGAGGCTGAGGGAGTCTCGGGTGACTAGTGAGGGCTGGCACCATCAGGAGGGGTGTCCCGCCCCCGCACTCACTGGCAGCGGGAAGCAGAGTGGCCCAGCCCTCAGCCTGCTTCACTCAGCCATTTCCCAGCCAGGTTGCTCCACTTTACACCCCAGCAGTGAGTACAGGGGGCATTTCCACTCCTTCCCCCAAACTCCCTCCCCCAGCTATGTGGACTGTGGGACTAGTGGGGAGCCTGGTGCAGGCTGCAGAGATTGAGATCCCCCCTCACTCGCAGGCAGCAGTGGGAAGCCCCAGCCCACTCTGCACCCTTTGCTTTTAGACATGGTGCTCAGAGTGGGGGAGGGGGTTCCTGAGGGAAAGGGTCAAACCATCTACTTCACTCACTGGGGGTGGGAAGCAAAGCAACGCAGCTGGGAAAGCAGAGCAGGCTGGGGTGAAGTCACTCCATTTCTCTCCCCCACAATGGTGAGTGCAGGAGGGATAACCCCTACTTCTGACACCAGGCCCCTGCTAGTCCCCCAGGCTGCCTTGTTTGCAGCAGGGGACTTGGGAGAAGGGGTGAAGTGGGGGTGGGGCAGAGGTGTGAAGGGGCAGGACCTGGGGTGGAGCTGGGGCAGGGCAGGAAAAGATAGGGCACTCCCCTGGCTTAGGGGTGGTTTGGGGAGAAGTCACATGGGGATGGTCACCTGACCAGTGCCTCCCTTATGCCCTTCCACACCAGTCACCACTGACCCACACCCCCTCAAACTCTCCCTGCTGAGCCCCAACCACTTTTTACCTGGATCAATCTGAAAAGTCCCATTACCATTGTACCCAGAACCCCGCACTCCACCCTATGCATCCAGATCCACCCTGCAAGCTAGTTCCCCTTCTGAGCCACCCTCATCCAAATTTCTCCACAGAACCCTCTCAACCTGCATCTGAGCTTCTCCACACATGGATCCTGTCTTGTTGAGCCTGCCTGCCCACACCTGGAGCACCTGGCACAAAGGGGCCTGGAGTGTTTTCAGGGCAGTCCCAGGCTTTGCACTGTATCAGGATTCAGTGCAGATTCATGGGTGAGTATGTGTCTGGGAGGGAGGGAGCTGCATAGCGATTTCCCACCACTGTGCAGTCAGTGGCGTATGCTCCCCAAAGCCATGCTGGAACCTCCACATTTATTTGACAAAAATTTGAAGAATTTTGCAGATTTGGGGAGGGGGGCACAGAATCTCTTTGGGAATAACTTAGGGGACTGCTCAATGCCTAGAAATATCACAGATAGTTTCTTTGAAATAAATTGGTTAAACACCAGAGGAAGATGACTGCCTCTCCTAAGAACAAAGTTAGGAGTAGTCCTAAAAGAGAATGCATTGTTATTTAAATATCAAAAAAGGTATCTGACAGAAAGACCTGCCATCTGCCCAGTACTCCTGCAGGTGTGATGGTGGCCAAACCAATTACTCTCCCAGACCATTAATGTCAGCCAAACATAATAAATTAATCTTGACAGCTTCAATGGCTCTTCTCAATTGAGAAGAACCAGACAGAGTTTGAAAGGCTCAATGTGCTGTGCAGGTGTCCTCTTCTTGGTTCCCAGTGTATTTATTTAAATTTATAAAAGCCCCTTCTATGCCCTCAGCCAATGACCTAAGCACTAAAAATACTATATAATAGAAAGGTCTTTCTCATCCCACCCTTATAGATAAATACCATCAACTACAGAGCTGATAGAAGCAGAGAGGCATATTTCCAAGCCCAAGACATGAGCTCCAAAGAAGACACTGAGGCTATGAAGCACCCATCTGGCTTTCACAGACAGCCTAAGGCCTCTGAGCAGTGCATTCTTTCTTCAGATGTCGCCTTAGGGAGAAATAATGGGAAATATGGAATCTTAGCAATTTGCAGAATCATGCCCTTTTAAGACTTCAAGCATTAAACTGCCTAACAGAAGGAATAGTGAGTCTGTGGAATGAGTGACTAAAAATCCACATGCATTAGTAATTTTGCACTACAAACCTATCCGTGGGAGTAAGCTCTCTGTTAAAATACTCTGTATTTAACTAATGGCAGCATTAGAACAAAGGTTGCGAGGGGCATCAATTTAAGTATGTTTGCAGCAAAAGCAAACAAGGACCTTAACACCATATTAACGTTCATACAGATATTCTGGTGTGAAATTTCTTCAGGAACTTAAGGCTCACTTAAAATAAATAACTACACTTCAGACTGACTCTGCTTTTCTCTATCAGACACCACCACATCCCCTACTGAAATCATTTCCTGTTTTTTTTTTTTCAAACGTCGCTTTAATAAGCTACTGCATGTAATGAAGGTGGGAAGGAGCTGTCTGACTAGCACAATACCCAGATTGGATCATGGGACTCAATTCAGTAGCAGGCTGTGCTCTAAAAGGATTGTGGCAGAAAAAAATTAGCCATGCTGGATGGGAGAACACCTTTGAACATTCAAAAGCATCTCCTTGGGCTACTTAAGGAGTGGCAAGAACCGATCTCAGGAAGAGGGACTCACCCAGTCATTTGGCCACAGAGCTCATAGCTGCATTTCAAAACAGCCTCCATACCCACCAAACTACACCCACACTGTTAAGGATGCAAGTTAGAATCTGCAGCAGGTTACAAGGGAATGAAGGACAAAGCACCTGCTGGAAATTGTTTCACAGATAGTGAAGCAAAATATTCAATTTCATTCACAGCCACTGTCTGCAGAACTGACAGCCACACCAGGTCCCTGTTCCATACCCCAGGAAGGGGCATGGCAAGCAGTGTGGACCTTTTCTTTTTGTGCAAAAACCCCTTTTTCTGCAAGATCGGTATACCTCCTTTTTTGGGCCGTAAGGATCTTGCAGAAAAAGAGGGTTTTGCGCAAAAAGAAAACGTCCACACCGCTTGTTTTTGCACAAAAACCCCAGCACAAAAATGGATTGGCAGAAAATATGCAAATGAGATTGCAACTCATGCAAATGAGTCCCTCATTAGCATAATGTTTGCAGAGAAAACTCATAGTGTAGACATAGCTTAAATTTCTACATTTCTGAATAGCAACTGTTGCCACAGAATAGTCACTGCTAAGTTACCAGGTACAGGTAGGACTTTTCTGTGGTACACCTGTGAGTATCAGAGATCGTCACCATGGTATATCATCTGAACTCCCCAAGTTCATAGCACGCACATTCTGAGTACACTTGCTCTTTTACTTAAGAGACTCTTTTTTCCTATGCCTAGGTACATGTGTGTTCTTTTCAATTCAACAGTTTTCAGATTGCACTTTGGAGGAAAGGACTAAAATTCAGGACAAATTCAAGGATTGGTCTGAAATCAATAGGACAAAATTCATTAAAAACAAGTGCAAAATACTACATGTGGAAAAAAAATATCAAATGCAGAGATACAAAATGGGGAATAACTAGCTAAGCAATAGTACTACTGAAATGGATCTGGGGATTATAGTGGATCACAAATTAAATGTGAGCCAACAATGAGACACAACTGTGAACAAGGCTGATATCTGTCTGGGGTGTATTAATACAAGTGGTGTTTTTATGACACAGGAAGTAATTATCCCTCTCTTGGAACAAATAAGGCCTCAGCTAGAGTACTGTTTCTAATTCTAGGTGCCACACTTTAAGAAAACATGGACAAATGAGAGAGTACAAAAGAAAACAACCTAAATGATAAAAAGTTTTAAAAACCTGACCTGTGAAGAAAGATTTAAAACACTGGTCATGTTTAGTCTTGAGAAAAGAAGACTATGTGGGGTCTGGTAACAGTCTTCAACTATGTTAAGCACTGTTATTAATTTTTTTCCATATCCACTGAAGATAGGACAAAAAGTAACTGGCTTATTATTTAGTAAGGGAGATTTGGCTTATATTCGGAAAAAAATATAAAGATAGTTAAGGTCGGCAATAGGCCTTGTACTGGAGGTTTTTCAGAACAGGTTAGACAAACAGCTGTCAGGGATGGTCTGGTTTCTTTGGTCCTTTCTCTGTGTAAGGGCTGGAGTGGATAACCTCTCAAGGTCCCTTTCAGTACATCATTTTTATGAAATGGCCTTTTAAAAAAAAAACATGCTTCCAAAATGACATGCCTTTTCAACTTAAGGAAACAAAGGGCCATGCCCTTAAAGGTATACAATGCTATTGTTGAGGCAGTAAGGGCTTAAATGAATGCAAGTGTAGCTCACGCACCTATTGGGTGTGGTGTACTGTCCCATGTAGTGGCACTTAGACCACTTACAGAGAGGAAGAATAAGCATGCTGTAGGGCTTTCGTTGAAACCAGGTGGCTTTTAACTCAAGCTGTAGTGGTTCATGCACTAAGCACCCAGGTTCCAGGTTTGGTTCTGCCTGTCAGCATTAAACAAGCAGATTTGGCCCAGGCCCTATGTGTCCTCAATCCCCATAAACTTCAAAGGATGTTAAGGCCCAGATTGACAAAGACCTAGCTGACCTAGATTGATTTAGCTGCATTTGGTCCTGCTCTGAGCAGAGAGCTGGACTAAACCTCCAGAGATTTTCTCCAACCATAATCGTCCATGATTCTATAATGTTGAAAAATACTAAGATTTGCACTGAATCAGATCCTAAATATGGGCCTTCCAGGACTGTAGAATTTCCCTATAAGCTCTGTATGTTTTTAGCCTTTAGCAAGATGTCTGGTGCCTTCAGTGACCATACACTTCAAGAGCCCTTCATGGCAGTGCTCTCCAGTTTGCAGCATCAGCAATATAAATCCCTAGACACCGCAAGTCCTCATATATATTGACACACTTTGACATTCCAACTTTTAATTTTTCAAATATGAAGTCCAAGAAAGAACTGACATAAACATCTTTACATGCATACCAGAGAATTCTTTGAAGTATTATACTAATCCTAAAACCTGGTGAGTTTTGTTTTCTAAAAAAAAAACATATATACTGTCAATAATAAACTAAGAAAAATTTGAACTTTTGTTCTCAATACATAAAAATGCAGTAGGAGTGCAATAAGCAAATTGTATGGCTTCTGCTACACTAAAGATAATATATTGTAGTGAAAAATCGGTTGTGGTGGGACAATGTGTTTATTCAACATTTAGGGAAGACCACAAAACCCACAAATATGGCAGGACCCTGCTTGGTAATAGTATCTCATCTAGGTCATATTTGCAGAACTGCAACCACAGTAAATGCAAAAAGGATGAAGTCCATAATCACTAATAATGATCATCTATATTCAAGAATGTGTGCTTCACAGAAAATGCAGAAATCCTGATTTCATTGCTTGAATCAGAAAGGCTGATTTCCTAGAAAATTGTAGGTCTCTAAATGAGAGATGCTCAGACTTTGCAACACCAAGTTGCTGGAACCACTCTTGATCAGTGTTCCCTGTAAGCTGAGTGCTTGTGTGGCCACCCAGGAGAAATTCAGTTATCATCTAGGGACTCGTCTAGGCTGCATTCTTCTCTCGAAAGAGGAATACAAATGAAGCACATCGAAAATTCAAATGAAGCGCAGATTTACAAATCTCGTGCTTCATTCGCATAATCATGTCAAAGCGCTTTTTCTTTTGGAAAAAAAAAACCCTTTTTCGAAAGAACCCGTTCACCTCATTTTTCCAGGAGTACACTCTCTTTCAGAAAAGGGTTGTTGTTTTTTTTTTTCAAAAGAACACCATCTAGACTGCAGGGGTTTTTCCAAAAAAACCTTTTTTGAAAAAGCTCTTGGATGCAATTATGCAAATGGAGCGTGAGATTTGTAAATCCACGATTCATTTGAATATTCTATCTACTTCATTTGCATTCCTCTTTCAAGAAAAGAATGCAGTCTAGACATAGCCTAGCTGATTAGCAGAGTGCTCATAGCCACCCACAGCCGGCAACATGTGTTTCTAGTGGTGGTATACATCTGCACATTCCTTGGTGTATAAAACAAAATTTATTCTGCCTGTGGGTGGAAAAAATTTGAGGGAACGCTGCACATGATTATATAAAAGTGTACATAAATAGAGTAATACAATGCACATAACCATAGTATTTGCTTTTACACGACAGATTAATAGAAATTTCTTGTAATTTGAAACCACCACTAATAAAAACTTGCTATTAACCAGCTTGGTCCTTGCACATGGATGGAAGGAGCAACTGAAGGCCACATATATAACTCACGAAGGGTATGTCTACCCAACAGCGTTATTTCGAAATAACTGACATTATTTTGAAATAACATAGTGCGCGTCTACACAACAAGCCGTTATTTCAAAATATTGACGAGCTGGAGGACTTCTTACTCGGACTCCTGTAAGCCTCATTTCACAAGGAGTAAGGGAAGTTGAAGGAAGAGTGTTCTTCCTTCAAATTCCTGCTGTGTAGACAGAGCCAAAAGGCAAATTAAGCTATTTTGACTTCAGCTATACAATTGATATAGTTGAAGTTACGTATCTTAATTTGACTTTTGCCCTGCAGTGTAAACGTGCCCTGAGTTACACTTGGATCACATATCTTCAAACATGGCAGCTAGGGTTTTAGTTTCACTCTTTCACTCTTGTGGAGAAAAATTGTTGAGATTGTGCATATTCTTACCTTTGAGTACTTGATCACATATTCATACCTCGGTGAATCACTGGCTCCTTAAAATTAATGGGAGTTTTGCTGTTGTCTTCAGTGAAGCCAGGATTTCACCTGATGGGCATAACTGCTACCAAACTGCCTATGCTATACTGCCTCCACAACCTTCTGGTACCCTCACTGCCCTTTAAAGTCACAAGCTCTGATAAATGAATGAGGTGCAGGGAGAGAACCAAGAAAAGCCAACGGGGACAATGAAAACTCTGAAAGGAAAAAGTGGAAAAGTGGCAAGTAAGAGAAAATAGAGGAGTAGTATCAAACCTCCGTTTTTGGTTTGGGGCTGTTGTTTTTTTCAAAATCTGCAAAAGCTTTTGGGACATTGAGTCAGAGGATAGAAAAGTGGGCGGCTTTGGAGACACGAGTCAAAATGAAATTAACTCACCTACCAAATTCTCAGTCAGACTCCACTTATAACCACTGCCAGGAAGTCTGATTAAAAAAATCTATATTTAAACAACGGAATCAAACTGAAAATACTGTATGGTCTGACTAGTCTATGTGTAAACTATGAATTTGCTCTTTCATTTTAATAATTAAGGGTGACCTAGCACGACTCATAGAGTAATCATCTTTTATTCATAAAATCAAAGGATATCTTCAATACCCATATATGTGGAATGTTGCCCATGATCCACCCAGATAAGCATAGTATCCTGTCAATGCAAATGAAATTTTAATTTCACAAGAGAGTGACAAAATCATTCCCTCAGAGGGGTAGCCATATTAATCTGTAACCAAAAAAAACTTTAAAAAAAAACACAAAAAATATATATAGATAGTATCATGAGCTTTTGTGGGCACAATCCACATCTTTAGTGGACTGTGCCCACAAAATCTCATGATACTATCTATATTTTTTGTTAGTCTCTGGTGCTACAGGGCCACTTGTTTTTCAAATCATTGCCTGGTATTATTCCATACTCATAAAAAGTGATATATGGAAGAATTAAGAGATTTTCAACTATCCATTAGGCTCTGTTTGGTAATTAACCATGCAAAAAGCCTCAAAGGCATGTTCAAGGCCTTCAGAGTCACCATGATCCACAAAGCATGAGTTAAGTGCACAGGCTCCCTATACAATGAATAGGGAGAGAGAGGCGCCTACGGGTACGTCTACACAGCAGCATTTCGGAATAACTGACTTATTTCGAAATAACATAGTGCGTGTCTACATAGCAAGCTGTTATTTCGCAATAATGTCAAAATGGAGGACTTCTTACTCCCACTCCTGTAACCCTCATTTACGAGGAATAAGGGAAGTCAAAGGAATTCGACTTTAGCCCTGCAGTGTAGACGTGCCCTAAGAATGTGACCTACAAAAGTATGAATATTAGAGGGAGCTGCCTAACTTGGCAGTGGGAGAGGCTGATGAGAGAGCTGTGCCATAAGCCCAGCCCCTCTCGCTGTAGGCTGCATGGAAAAACTTGTCTCTACTAGCACTCCTCAGCTTGTCTCTTGGAGGCATGCAACTTAGGTAAACTAGGTCATTTCCTGTGTAAATAAATTAGACCAGGGGAATTGATAGCCACAATAGGCCCCTTGGCAAGGGAGGGGGCAGCTCTGTGCTCCCGGAAGGGGTGGGACCTGAGGCGGAAGGGATGGGGATGGAGTAGTGAGCGCACCACAGTCCTCAACACGGCCTGGAGCACAGAACATCCCTCCCTCCTCCAGCCCTGAGAGCCACCCAGAGCAGTTGTGTGTGGTGCTCCAGAGTGATTTAAAGGGCCTCTGCCTCACTCCACACAAAACAGATGGAACAAGAGGAGATGCCAATCTTAAAACTTCAAGCCCAGTGGTTAGAAAACTCGCCCAAGTTCAATCCCTGCTCTGCCTGAGAGGAAGAAAAGATGTTGAACAGTGGTCTCCTACACCTCCCAGGAGAGTGTCTTAACTACTGTGCTCTGGGGATATTCTGATGTGAGTCTTTCACAATCATACCTGTTGAAGCTGATCCACTCTGGATAAATACTACAGGGTAAAACGATACTACACAATTATGCCCACCTAAATTACATCAATATACAGTCACCACAGCAACTGAATGAGGTTTACATGTCTATGCTCCTTTGTATCAACAGTATGAACCCTCACCAGGAGCACTTGCACCCATTTAACTGCCAGTGTGGGGCATCATGGGATAGTTTCTGAAAGGCAGCAACTGTCAATGTAAGCAATGCAGTGTCCACACCAGGGGTTCTCAAACTGTGGGGTCATTCTGGACTCCAGAGTGAGTCACAATCTCATTTTAATGGGATCAACAAGGCTGGTGTCAGCCCTGGGGCCCTGCAAATCTGAAACCCAAGCCCCATGAGCCAGGGCTAAGGTAACATGTGCCCTGCCCAGAGCAGAAGCCCTTGCTCTTCAACTTTACCTCCAAATCCACCCCAGGATGGTGGGGCTCAGGCAGTAGGGTTCAATCTTCGGTCCCTCCTCCTGGCATTGTGTAGTAATGTTTGTTGTCAGAAGGAGGTCACAGTGCAACAAAGTTTGAGAATTCGGGTCTACACTTTATCAACATAACAACATTGATTTAAAAGTCTCAGAGGGGTAGCGGTGTTAGTCTGTAACTTTAAAAAAACAAGTAGTTCTGTAATACCATAAGGCGTGTCTACACTGGGGAGTTATTTTGAAATAACTCCCTTTATTTTGAAATGACAAGGCGAGCATCCATACTACCAAGCTTGTTATTTTGAAATAATGGGTTTGTTATTTTGAAATAATAACTCCTGGTTGTAAAGAGGAATACGCTTATTTTGAAATAGTTATTTTGGGAGTTATTATTTCGAAACAACTTATTTCAAAATGACCTGGGAGTATAGACAAACAAAAATATATAGATAGTATTATGAGCTTTGGTGGACAAAACCTACTTCCTCATTTAAGTGCTATGCCTCTCATGGAGGTGGAGTTACTAAGTCAGTGTAATGGTTGAGTTACATCAATGGAAGCTACCTTTTAGCACAGAGTAGATGCTTACAGAGTGAGGTCAATGTAAGCTGCCTTATGTTGACATAACTCTGCAGTGTAGACCAGGCCTACAATAGGCCTACAATAGTCACTGAGCCAGAGAGACAAAACAAGACTGAAAATTATTCTGTAACCTGATGGTTAGAGAATTCCTGTAGGAGGCATAGGGTCCAGTGCTCCAGTCATTTTCTTATTATTTATCCATAGTGGAACAGTTTCAGTTGGAGAGTTTGCAGGATTCCTAGTGTCAGATTCGCTCACAGCTCAGTGGTTAGAGCACTCTCCTGAGAGGTGTGGGAAACTATTATTCCAGGCCTTTCTCCCTATTAGTTAGGGAAAGGAATTGAACCTGGTTTTCCACATCCCAAGTGAATGCTCTAACCACCGGGCTAAAAATTGTAGTGTGGGTGGCTACATCTCTTCTTCTGGCCAGATTTTGAATGGAGTCAGTAGGTGGCCTCCATGCACATCTACTGGATCAGGCCACAAAAGTGAGTTAGGTATGGAAACACCTATCCTCCCCTGGTTCTTGGATTTCACCGTGTTGTGGGTAGAAGACAAGTGTTTAGATGCCTATCGATGGCAGTGTGGAATTTTCACTCTGAAAACTTGGGCACTGTGGGAATGTAGGTACCTACATGGTCAAACAACAGCTAAACGGGGATTTTGTGAATCACAGTGGTGCTAAAACTGGGACTTGGGTATCTATGTAGATCTTGCTCTTATTGCTATTAACATAAATTGCTATTTTAATTATAGAAATGGTAAGGAAACAGAGCTGAAGAGAATTCTGAGCTATGTAACAAACCAATCAGCTTGACAGGAATTGAGTGATATGGAAAGAGGCTAGTTTCCCTAAATATAATACATAGACTATACTTTAATGTTTCAGTAAACTGAATCATGTATAAGAATTACATTACTGTATGAGAGGAATACACTAATTGCAGAGATATTGGATAGCAATCAATGGCATATTTTAAAAATATTATAAATAATTTTCCACACAAAAATTACTTAGTGTGTTTTATACAGTCTTAGCAATCCAATATGATGTTCAAATCATTAGCCTGTTCACTATATCAAATAAAGAAAAAGGAAATCATTGGTCTCATTTTCATGTTTCAGAATAAAGATGCTAGCTTTGAAGTTGTGTATTTATGAAAGAAACAGTTGTTGCCTATTTAAACAAGCTTTTGGTACTGAAAAGGTTAACTAATCTGGTTTCACTGATAAGTTTATCTATGATCAGAACTGAGTCATATAGAAAATACTCCTACAAGATTTGACCTTTTACTAGAATCCCACACTGAGATAATATTATACTTAAATGGAGATCAATAAGAACTTTGTTCTAAAGAGTATATTTAAAATAAATTACTTTTAAATAACAGAAACTGTTTTCAATTAGCCTTGTTAAAGGAAATCAACTAGAAAGTTATGTATGCTTTTTTATTTTCTTTTTATATAAATTATACCCAGGAGTACTATGATAACAACACTATACAAACTATGCACTACCTTTATATTTCAAAATAAACTTTACAAATTAGATTTGTTTTTACAGCACTTTATATCCAATAATGACAATGTTGTATTGGTCCCAGGATAAAAACAATGAAAGTAGCAGCTGAATGGTGTTTTTTATTAAGAGTTAACAAAAATGTCCTGTGCAAACATACTGTATGAAGAAAATTAGTTCCATAATTCCTTGTAACGAAGGGGTCCGTCTCATTTTTTTTCACAGTATCTATTTGGAAAGATCTTTGGGGGAGGCATTCTAAGTTTTAGCATGAGTTACTCAGCAAAGTGCTATTGCTGAACTTAAACACTGCTGATTGCAAAGATTTAATATTAAGAGAACAGCCCCTCTTAATGTTTTGATGCTAGAGAAATCTGATTTGTTACTGGTGCTTTTGGAAGCCCAGGAGAAATATAATCTTTCTTCTATTTTTAAAATAGAATAGAATAGGGAGCCTTCACTCTAGCATTTTTAGAGATACTTGAATCTGCCATGAACAAAAAGTACCCTGGAAAGATTCATCACAGAACTCAGAAAAAAAATCCCACTTCTGATCCAACAATGGAAGAATGGAAGTTAAAAACAGTCTAGAATTTATTACTAAAAATTAATCCATTTAAGACAGGGGTGAGGAACCTCCAACCTGGGGGGGCATATGTGATTCATCAGAACTAGCCACTGGTGGGCTGCCAGATGCTTTGTTTACCTGAATATCCACAAGCACATTCCAGTAGCTCCAGAAGCAGCAGTTCACTGCTTCCAGCCAATGGGAGCTGTGGGTAGCAGTGTGGGCTGGGCCACCACTTCCCATAGCTCCCATTAGCTGAAAGCAGCAAACTGTGGCCACTGGGAGTTGCGGGACTCTGTGCCTGCAGATGCCCAGATGTGACATGGGCAGCCATGTACACAGTGTGGGGAGCCGTGACCCGTTACCCGTGACCGTAGCGTGGCTGTGCCGGAAGTGATGGAGGGAAAAGGGACGGATTATTGCCCGCAGACTGGCGTGTTTTGGCGGGAAGCCCCACCAGCCAGACAGGACCACAGATTGTCCCTATCCTTAGGGCCCTGGGCTGGGGCCTGCGAGTGAGGGTAGGTCCGTGCTCCCCTCTCTTCGCTGCCAAAGGCGGGAGCACTGTACCCATTGACTTCTCAGTGTGAGTTGTAGGGACTGCTACGGGAGTCGGTAGAGCATTGCAAACAAGGTGTGAGCCGTGCTCAGGGACTCACGAATCGAGACTAAAGGAAGGGTGGGAAGGGGGGAATAAACACACTTGTTAACAACATGGTGGAGAATGTGGGCATTGAACACAATCCCTTGAAGTGAGGGAAACTAAAGGGATGCAAGCAGGAGGTCTTGCAAGGATAAGACCCCTTTGGTTAAGGGAAAGGGGGCTAGCGGCTCCTTTTCCTGTATCTTTTTGTTTCCTGTCAGGGTTTTTTTTTTTTTTTTTTTTGGTTACTCTCAGTGGTGGAAGGTGAACATGGAGCCTGTGAAGATGCTTGAATGGATGGCAGAAAGCCAAAGACAGCATCAGCAACAGCAGACTCTCCTGATACAACAACTATCCTCGCAACACCAGGAGCAGCAGAGGCAATTGGTGAGAGAACTATCTGAGTAATACAAAGCTCAGCAAGAAAGATGGATGCAACAGTATGGACCTCCACCAGGCCACTCGTGAATAGTGAAAATGAAACGGGCAGGATGCCACAATTGCCGGTCTGTTTGACCAAGATGGGTCCAACCAACGACCCAGAGGCCTTTTTTACTACATTTGAAAGGGTGGCCACTGCATCACAATGGCGAGAAGACCACTGCACCACCTTATTAGCCCCCTATTTAACGGGCCAGGCCCAGTTGGCATACCATAGCCTAAAACCCCAAGATGCTTTACATTACTGTAAAGTCAAAGAAGCGATCTTAGATCAGATGGGAATAATGCCAGAGACTTATAGACAAAGATTTAGGCAAGAACAGTACCCGCAAGGGGCAAAGCCATGGGCTGTGGCGCAAAGGTTGAGGGAGGCAGGGTGGCATTGGCTAGAACCAGACCAGCGTATGGGAGCACAGGTAGCTGAGATGGTGATATTAGAACAATTTTCTAAATATCTTGCCCAGTGGCGGGCAACGATGGATACGGAGACACCATCCCTCCACCCTGAACGAGGTGGTCACATTGATAGACGCTTATGAAGCAGCCGAATCTGCGGAGAGTCTGGGGAAGCCAGTCAGGGGAAGCCTTCCCCTGAAGATAGGTGCCCCTGGGACAACCCGGCAGAAGAAGGACCCCGAAGGAAGAGGAGAGGGAAGGAGGCTAGCTCCAGTATGGACAACCCCCGTAAAAGGCGTAACTCAGGAGAAGGCCCCCCTCCCGACTGAAGGGGGATGAAGCTAAGGGATAGGAGGACCCCCAAAACGCACATGTTTTAGATGTGGCCAGGAGGGGCATTTTCAAAAGGACTGCCCTTATATGGACTGCACCTATGCACAGGCCCTAGCATGTGAAGGGATCTGAGAAAATCAAGAAAGGGGAAAATTTTGAGAATGGTTAAGGTGGGGGTATTTCCTGTGAAGGCCCTAGTTGATTCCAATTTTGCGACAGTGGCTGCTCCCTTGACGGACCTGACTAGGAACTCATTGCACAAGAAGATGCACTGGAGTACAGAGTGCGATCAGGTGTTTTGTTCCATAAAAGACCAGTTAACCATGCCCCTGTGCTGACACAACCGGACTTTGAGAAGCCCTTCATCCACAGACCGATGCCTTGGAGAAGCAGTTAGGGGCCGTGTTGTTGCAAGAAAACAGGGGGGAGGAGGACTCTATTATATACATAAGTCATAAATTGTTCCCACGGGAGCTCAAGTACTCTACTATCGAGAAAGAAGCCTTAGCTGTGAAATGGGCCATTGATATGCTTCAATATTATCTTCTAGGAAGCCAGTTCTGGGTAGCCACCGACCACGCCCCATTGCGATGGCTACAAATGATGAAAGAGGCGAACACCCGTATAATGAGATGGCACCTAGCCTTACAGCCATACTCTTTTGAAGTGGTCCACTGGCCCAGTATGGCCCACGGAAATGCGGATTTCTTTTCAAGGCTGGCCTCACAGGAGGAGGACAAAGAACAGGGGGTAAAGGGGAACTTAGAGGGGGAGGTGAGTGATGGGGCACCAACGCTCCACACTCCGGGCCGCCTAACGGCAGCCATGTACACGGCATGGGGAGCTGAATATGTGGCGTGCACAGGGTGCTCACGTGCCACGAGCCAGCTCCGTCGCTCTGAGACCACGGGAACCGTGAGCTCTGGACATAGCGCAGCCATGCCAGAAATGACAGAGGAAAAAGGGGCGGGGCCTGGGAGACGGCAATGGGATGACATCAGGAGGGGACAGGGAAGCATCAGGACAGAGGGTAGATGGAGGGTAGAAGGAGTGAACAGGAGGTCTGCCGCCAGAAGAAAATGAGGAGAGGAAGCAGTCCAGGGCAGGGCATGTGATTATTGCCCATGGGCCGACGTATTTCGGCAGGAAGCAAACAAGGGTGTGAGCCGGACTCAGGGACTCACGAATTGAGACTAAAGGAAGGGTGGGAAGGGGCAAATAAATACACTTGTTAACACCAGGTAAACAAAGAGTCCAGAGGCCTACCCAATGGCCAACCCTGATGAACTGTGTACAACCAACGCACCAGAGCTTCCCCATGCTTGTTTTAAGAAAAAATTAAATATTGAACATCTTATTTCTTTTAAAGTTAATTTTGTTTTGTGGTGGGATTGCTTTCTGGAGTGAAGAAGATTTTGTTAAACAGTGCCACTATTTCTATCTTAAAGTTCTCATCATGACTAATGTTTCTTTGCGTAACACTATGCAATTCAGACTTAAAGCTGTATTTCAGAGACCCTTACCATTTCGAGCTCTGCTCTTCAGTTGTTCTGCCAAGAGTGGTTCCCTCCCTGAATCTATAATGTACCTTCCAACAAATGTCATAAAAATACTAATGTACACACACACAAGATTGTAGTGCAGTCTAATTTTTTTATATTGAACATTGCTATGACCTAATTTAATAAAGTTTGTAAAGGGTTAGGACTATCTAGAAGCTAAATGAATCAGCTCAAAGGCTCTTTATACCTCACCTTTTGTCCCACCCCCACCAATAATAATTATAGCATTTCAGTCTATTAAAATATTTTGGGAATTAGAAAAGGAACTGGATCCACTAGAAGGTAAAGTGTTAGGAACTGATCAATTATACGGAGATGTGAGCTCTGAAATCATAAGCACTGAGGAGTATTCTGTGTGTAGTTAATACAGAGATGAAGAATAATACCTCACTTCATTGGGAATAAGGATTTGATTTTCACAAATGCTGATCACATGCAGCTACCACTGAAGTCATTGGGAGCTACAGGTGTTCAATATCTCTGAAAAATCAGGCCCCTAAAATTAAAATAAAAAGTATGAGAATTCTTGAATAACATGCTATAGGAGCTGATTCAAAAAGTTTTGAAAAGGGATGTGAATGTAATATATAATATTACTAAAGATTTTAGAATGGACTTCAGAGATGGAGGTCAGCATGGAAATATATCTTTAAGGCTTCAACCAAAATCCCTTGTTGCATAGTTAAGCAAAAGTTGATTGTGGCTAGGCTTGGACAGAGACAATTTCATCTCCTGACAGATATCTACAGTCTGGTTTCCATTCACACAGAAACCTTATTCTAACTGTGGTTAAACAAGAAAAGAAAGTGAGGTTTCAAAGCTGAATAATTTATTTTTCCCCTTTAGGTAGCAAGGCTTGCTCATCTTTTGATGACTTTCATTTATGCCGTTGATAAGAGAATTTATAGACAGGGGATTATTACTATAGCTGAGTGCAAGTTGAGTGTTTGGGTTTGTAGTGGTTGTGTGTTAACTTTATGTTTCACTTTACGTAGATTTGTGCCCCATGAGTTTTGCTTTGAGTTTTAGGTTCAAACAAAGCCCAACCGAGCCTAAACCACTGAATTGTTGCCTGTTTTCAGGTTTTGATTACGTCTGAGTCAGTTTCAGAATCCAAAAGTATTTGAATCTAGGATTTTAATTTAGATTAAAATTTAGTTTATCAAACTTCTATTTTAGATCTGAACAGCTGCCAAGATCAGGTCCAGACCCAAACTTTTCTGAAATGCAGGGATGCAATACATCTGGATTTTCCATACACTCCATTTCTAGTTGAAACTGAGGGTACATCTAGACTACAGGCTTTTGTCGACAGAAGTTTTGTCGACAGATACTGTTGACAAAGCTTCTGTCGACAAAGAGCGTCTAGACTACATTCAGTTCTGTCAACAAAGCAAGGTGTTTTGTCAACAAAACCCTTTAGTCTAGACACAACCCTAGATGCAATAACACCTTCTGTCGACAGAACTCTGTCGACAGAGGGCGTTATGCCTCATAAAATGAGGTTTACCAGCGTCGACAAAACTGCTGAGTTCTGTCGACATTATGTCGACAGAACTCAGCGGTAGTGTAGATGCAGGTATAGTTTTGTCGACAAAAGTCCACTTTTGTCGACAAAACTCTGTAGTCTAGACACACCCTGAGACACTGAATTTCATATATTTTCTTCTAGAAACAATAAGTGCAACTCTCCCAGATACACAAACCTCAGTCAAAGTTCATTGGAAAATCAGTCAAATTTTACTCAAAAATTAGTGTAACCTCACTTAAAATTCAGCTCAGGTTTGTGGTAATCCTGGCTCATGTCTGGCCCAATGTATGGCCGTTCTTATGTTCTTATGTTCAGCTCTTGCTATCAGAGCTAAAGGGCCAAATTCCTAGGGGATGTGTAAGGTGGCGAGACTTAGCTCAGTATTCTGTCTGCTGACAATGGCCAATACCAGATGCCTCAGAGGGAGGGAACACAACAGGTAATCCTCATATAATCCCTCTCCTGTCACCCATATCCAGACAAACAGAGGCTAAGGACATCATTCCTACCCATCCTGGCTAATAGATGGACCTAATCTCCATGAATCTATCTAGCTCGTTTTTGAACCCCGTTAGAGTCCTAATCTTCACCACATCCTCTTACAAGGAGTTCCACAGTTTATGATATCTAGAACAGGGTGTGAAGTCAGGGGACTTTGTCATAGATTTCCCTCCTCCCACCCACTCTCTGAGTCAACTAACTAACCAAGGGCACAATTTATGGGGGAATAGAGGGACAATAGCCCCCTCTCCCAAATTTGAACCCCTGGATTTCATACATGAGGTCTACTTAAAGCTGCATGCCCTGACTCCAGAGGCAGTTCTTAAATGCAACTTGCTTGCAGCTTTGCCTTTGGGGCAGGGAGTTTTTTATAAAAAGAGGAAGGCAGGGTGATTAAGTATAACAAAAAGCTGGGCAGTCCAGTAATTGAAGGATTGTTAGATGATCAGGAAAACATTGCCGGGTACTCCGCTTAAAAAATGGGAGGAAGAGTGGGAATGAGTGTTGTGCTGCTAGGATTTGCATTTGGTTCACTGTGTTAAATTTACAAATGTTCTTGAAAAAGGGGTGAACAGGGATTAATCCAAAGCTGACTGCAAAGAGCTACAAAGAGATTTCACAAAACTGGGTGAGTGGGCAACACTAAGGCAGATGGAAGTCAATGTTGATAAATGCACATGGAAAAATATAATCCTAACTAAAGATACAAAATAGCTGTCACCACTCTGGAAAGAGATCTTGGAATCATTATGGCTAGTTCTCTGAAAACATCTGTTCAATGTGCAGTGGCAGTCTAAAAACTAAAAAGCTAACAGAATATTGGGAATCATTGGGAAAGGAGTAGATAATAAGACAAAATACCATATTACCTGTACATAAAGTCATTGTATGCCCACAGCTTGAATACTGTATGAAGAACTGGTCAACCCATCTAAAAAAAGATATATTGTATTTGGAAAAGGTACAGAAAGGGCAATAGAAATTATTAAGGCTAAGGAACGGCTTCCATATGAGGAGAGATTAACAAGATTGGGACTTTTCAGCTTGGAAAAGAAATGGCTAAAGGGCAGGGGAATATGTTAGATATCTAAAAAATCATTAACTGTGTGGAAAAATAGAATACGGGAATGTTATTTATTCCTTCACTAACATAACACAAGAAGCTGACTCAATTAAATGTATGAGCAGCAGATTTAAAATAAACAAAATAAATTATTTTTTCACAATCAACTTGTGGAACTCTTTGGCAGGAGATGGTGGAAAAGCCCAAACTGTAAGGGTATGTCTACACGAGCCCCCTAGTTCGAACTAGGGAGGCTAATGTAGGCATTCGAAGTTGCAAAAGAAGCCTGGGATTTAAATATCCCGGGCTTTATTTGCATCTTCCCATCCAGGAGCCATTTTTAAATCCCCTTAGTCCGAACTAACTGCCCGCGGCTACACTCGGCAGTCAAACGTTAATTCCAACTAAGTCCTTAGTTCAAGTTAACTGTTACACCTCGTGGAATAAGGTGTAACAGTTAACTCGAACTAAGGACTTAGTTCGAGTTAATGTTTGACTGCCAAGTGTAGCCGCAGGCAGTTAGTTTGGACTAAGGGGATTTTAAAATGGCTCCCGGATGGGAAGATGCAAATAAAGCCCAGGATATTTAAATCCCAGGCTTCTTTTGCAACTTCAAATGCCTACATTAGCCTCCCTAGTTCGAACTAGGGGGCTCGTGTAGACATACCCTTACAGAGTTCTAATAAGAACAAAATAAGTTCAAGGAGGATAGGTCCATCAATGCCTACTAGCCAAAATGGGCAGGGATGGTGTCCCCAGTTTCTGTTTGCCAGAAGCTGAGAATGGGCAACAGGGAATGGATCATGATGAATGCTGCTTCTGTTTTTTCTGAAGCACCTGGCATTGGCCACTGTTGGCAGACAGGATACTGGGCTAGAAGGACTTTTGGTCTGACCCAGTATGGCCATTCTGATATTCTTATATAGAGCTGAAATGTATCTGCCCCCTTGCTGTAACCTACTAGACTCCACTCCCCTTCCAGAGCTGAGATAGAGCCCAGAAATCCTGATGGGTTCTCTCTCTCTCTCCACAGAGTTAGTAACAAAGTAAGAATATACATTAAAATGTTAATGCCAACCAATGTCCCTTAAGTGACTTGCCACAAGATGTCAATCCCCCCAACCAAAATCTGAAATGGCACCCTTGTGACTAACTGTTGACAGTCAAAAAAAAAGGGAGGTGATCCAAATCCAAGTACCATTAACAATAAGAACTGCTATAAAGTTCACTGAAGGAATGAACAGGCAGCGTGCTTCAACCTCTGACCATGAACAATACAAAGGAATTGAAGGGTAGGAAAATGCTTCTGCCTCTTTATACACTCAGCTTTGCATACAAAGAAAACCAAGACACACCATGGCTGCCCCTACAGGTACAGCTGGAGAAGACTTTCTGGCACCAGAGCATAAGTAATGCACCCAAATACTGTAATGGACAAATAGAATTATTCGAAGCACAACCATATACATGTGCAATAAATTATGTTAAGAGGCCATTATTAGAGTTAAGCACTCAAAAGTTAAGGCTCCATAAACAACCAGCACTCTGCCTCCCTCTGCATTAACATACAGTTTTCAATTACACGCTATTATTTCCATAGGGCCTGACCTCATTCAATGTGAATGGAGGATGACGTGCAGTTCATGAAGATGGGAAAGCAACATTCATATTAAATTATCAAAAGAAAAGTGAAGAAGAGGGCTGCACATAATACTATTGCATTTACTTCATTTTAACTAAGTTTTTTAAAGTGTCAAATTAATTTAAATTAATTGCTGGTCTCCTTCCAGCCAAAGTTAGGCCTCTGTCCTGCTGTTCTCACTCAAGCACAAACTCCCATTTGACTTCCGTGAGAGTTTTGCCTGAGAAAGTGAGTCCCCTGTCATTGCAGTAAAAGTAATTGTATCCTTTTCTTGTAACCCAACAGTAATCTTTCTTGCCATGATTAATAGAAAGCCAAAAAAAATTCTTTAGATATTACAGAGGCTGCAACTAATCACATGCCCTTTGAGGGGATAATTACATAAATAGCTATTAGAAGGATTATATTATTTTGAACACTCTTGTTCTTGCTACACAGTCCACTTCTGAGACCATAAAGCCAAATCCTGCTTTCAGTTACATCAGAGTAAATCCCATGAAATCCTATTGATTTCAGTTTCTTTGGTGAAGCTATTTCAGATTTACACGGATGTAACTAATATCAGAATTTGTCTCACTGACTATGGGCTTTCAGCCCTGGTCTACACTAGGGAGTTATTTCAAAATACCCTTCCCCGCCGCCTTATTTTGAAATAATAAGCAGAGTGTCCACACTATCAAGCCCGTTATTTCAAAATAATGGGCTGGTTATTTTGAAATCTGTACTCCTGCTTTTCTTGGGGAATAATGCTTATTTCAAAATAGTTATTTCAAAATAGCATTAGTGTGGACAGTCCACTGCTGCTATTTCAAAATAACTATTGCCCAGAGTAATTCAAATAATTACTCCCCAATGCTTCCTCGGGCTCTAAATCAAGGTAGCACATCCACAATAACGGAGTCTGCCTTCAGACTAATTTTGAGGCTCCCACATAGCGGGGACCTGCTATTTCAATTTTGTTACTTTGGGAATTATTATTTCAAATGTAGCTATTTTGAAATAATTTGCTAGTGTAGACAAGCCCTTACATAGGAACATGCATGAAAGTTAATCCAAATTAACTAAAAGAATGTATTTTAAGGTGACCAATTAACTGAATTAAGACCACTTTAATTGTGAATTAGGTTGTACACACAAGCCTTTAATGCTGATCAGTTTAATTTGCTTTCCAAGTGAATTAAAAAGTAAACCAAATTAAGATCGCTTTAATTCAGAACAACAGCATCCAATCAGGAATTTAATAAAGTTTAACTAATCTACTTCAAATTCATATTGTTAGTTAATTCGGATTAACTAACCTGGATGTCAGAGCTTTCCCATTCATAAGATGGTTCAGGGCAGCCACCCCACACCACACACTTCAGGGCCCCTGTGGCAGCTACCTCAACCGTCTTATGGACAGGACCTGCATGGCCCAGAGTGGAGCAGGGGATTACATTGGGGTCCTGGTGCAAGGTGGCAGCAGGGACCAGGCCCCATCGCACTCAACACAATGGTGGGAGCCGGAGCAACCCAGCAGCCTGCTCTTCTCCACCACCCATATCCCAGCTTACTGTGCTCCACTTCACTGTGGCAGCAGGAAGCAGAGCTTCCCGAGCACAGGGTGCTTTCCTTCTGCCACCACAGTGAAGCAGAGTGCAGCAGGCTAGGACATGGCTGTGGTTCCCACTGACATGATGAGTGCAGGGAGGACTGACCTCTGCTGCTCCCCCCGCCTCCCATGCCAGGCACCCTGGTAATCCCCCAGCTTGTGTCACTCACGAGAAGGGGCTTCAGTAAGGGGGGCAATGGGGCAAATGGGAGGGAGGAGGGGCAGGAAGAGCTCGGGTGGGGGCAGAGCAGGGGCAGGGCCTGAGATAGAAGAGTTGCCCTGAGCCCTTTGCCAGGAGCACTGAGGGGGAAGAGATAGACCCAGGCCCTGCACCCCTCTAGAGATGGCCCTACTAGAAGTCCCCATATTGACAAGACCTAGAAATTATTCAAAAGAACTAAAGCACTACAACTTTAATAAAGATTAACAGAGGTCACTATTTATATAATTCTATACAGATAGGGCCCTATCAAGTTCATGGTACATTTTGGTCAATTTCATAGTCATAGGATTTTAAAATGTGTAAATTTCATGATTTCAGCTATTTAAATCTGAAATCTCTTAGTGATGTAATTGGTGTAATCTGGAACCAACACAGGAGTTGTGGGAGTTGCAGTCATCAATGCTGCCATCATTTCTGCACAGCTACTGGTGGCAGCATTGCTTTCCGAGCTGGGCAGATGGAGAGCAGTGGCTACTGGTCAGGAGCCCAGCTCAGAAGGCAGAATTGCTGCCAGCAGCAGTGCAGAAATAAGGATGGGATGGGATGGGATTGCCACCATGACTTCTGCACTGCTGCCTGCAGAACTGGGCCCTCAGTCAGAAGATGCCACTCTCTGGCCACCCAGCTCTGAAAGAAGTGCAAAAGTAAGAGGGGCAAAACTGTGACTTCTCTAAAACAACTTTGTGACCCTCCCTGCAACTCTTTTTGGTCTAAATCTCCAAATGTGAAAAACATTTGTCTTCCGCATGAAATCTGTATAGTATAGGGCAGGCGGGGGAACCTCCAGCCAGAGGACGCACATGGGTCATCAGGGTTAGCTGCTGGCAACCTCAGACAGTTTGTTTACCTGAGCATCTGCACTTATGTACACTCACAGCTCTCAGTGGCCACAGTGCACCATTCCCAGTCAATGAGAACTACAGCAAGTGGTATGGGCCAGACCACTGCTTCCCATAGCTCCCATTGGATGGAACTGGTGAACCGCAGCCAGTAGGCGCAGATACTCATGTAAACAAACCTGGTGGCCTGCCAGCAGCTAACCCTGACAAACCACTGGTGGCTCGCAAGCCGCAGGTTCCTCACCCTGGTAATAGGGCACAAGCATCCAAAAGACCAGATTTCATGGAAGCACACCAGATTCCAGTCCATGACATATTTTTATGGCTGTGAATTGGGTAGGGCCTCCCCTATATAGAATAGGTGTGGGTGTGAGTGTAAGTGGTAAAGGTAGAATATAATAAAAAAAGAGAGAGAAACAGCTTTCACTGGAAGTTTGGTTTGCTTCTTTGATCTGCATCCTCTCAAATATGTGTAATTATTCTACACAGTATATATACAATGAGTTTAGAAATTATTCCATCCTAAAATGCAATTTATTTAATACAGGCCAACCTATGCTAGCTATATTCTAAGCAAACATTTCATTCTTTTGTCACAACCACATGCTTCACTTCTGGGATTCACAGTATTTTCCTTTTTCCAGAATGACACCTGCTGGTGGGAGAAGCATGAATGAACTGCAGAGATTTCATAGGGTCAGCTACAGCTAACCAAACATTCTCTTGCCAGTAGAAGACAGCAAGTCTCCTCTTAGCAGGTGAATTACTGCTGAAAAAAAACCCATTCAGAAACTGTGCATTTTACAGCATAAGGAAATTGCTGTATATGTAATGTTGTTATCTAATCTCATTTACCAGCTGCTCTATAGCTACCAGCCTATTAGTGCAGACACAGTGTTTCAATGTGTTTTAGTGCCATGAGGATAGACATGAGCAATATTAGGGACCAAACTATAGCTGCTCCAGCATGAATGTGCCAGACTGAAGTGTTATGGTTATAACATATACATGGAGTTAGAAACAAAACAAACTCTACTCCTGAAATGCTGTAACATAACTGCTTTATTTCTTAGAATCCAGAAATCTAACACAACAAATAAATACAGAAAGAGACACAGCATGCTGCTTCCTAAGGCAGAGAGGCACAACTCAGCCTACCTTACTCCTGACTAGTTCTTTAGCAGACTGCTAAGGAGAACAAAAATTCACATGCTTTTCTCAAAACCCCTTAGTCTGCAAGCATGACCAGGAAATCCCTTAGGATTTAAAGTGATATCTTGAAAACTATATTAAAATTACAATACACCACAAAGAGAGACAGCAGAAACCCCCTTTTTTACCCTATGCACCTGCACAGAAAGCAGCCATGTTGCTTGGATTCCCTGCTAGTGCCACTATAGGTTGAAAGCCTCCTAACTGGGATTCTCTGATCCAGCAGCATCCATGGTCTGGCACAGATGTTGCAGGACCAGAGAGTCCCAGTGAAGGGCCAGCAGCAAGGACTCCTGTAAGGCTGCCAGGGCAGCGTGTTGCCCGCAGCGAGCTGATGGCAGGGCGCCCAGCACATGGCAGCAGGAGTGCCCAGTGGGATTGGGAGCTGCAGTGGCAGTAGCTCGGTGGGGCAGGAAGCTGTGTCCCAATGGTCCCAGAGCCCCAGCATGCCACGGCAGCTGTCCAACAGTCCCAGAGCTCCGGTGCGTGGCATGCGACTGCCCGGCGGATCCCCAGAGCCACAGCACGCGTCTGTCTGGCAGGACCAGGAGCCACAGCAACGATGGCTTCTCAGCAGGAGTGGCAGGGCAGTGGGGCTAGCTGGAGGTGGGGACCTGGCTGGGAGGCCAGCGGGCTGAGCCGGGAGAGGCCACTGGCAGGAATCCAGAAATGATCTCCCCTGGTCCAATAAAATCCCTCATCCAGGACTGATCAGGTCAAGAGGGTGCCAGACCACAGAGGTCCAACCTATACTATCAGGGTTTGACAGCCATGTGGATGTGTTTGAGCAGAGGTATGTGTGCCCATGGTTCTGCTTCTCTAGGTGCTTGCAATGCCTTTTCCAAGGATGTAGCAAATAGTGCTATTGAGAGCTCTCTAAAGCACCCTAGGAAGCATCATGCTTGCCTCAATCCTCCATATACAGATTGTATACTTAGCAGTACCTTTTCAATTGACTTGGGATTGAACTTTGTTAGATAAAAGCAAACTGCATGAAAACTGGTGTATTTCCATACACTACAAGGTTAGCACAGCTTACCACATTCTGTTCATTTTGGCAGATACAGGCTTATGTATCTGGCTCTAAAAAGCATTTCCTTATTCATATTTCTGGCAAATATGGTCAATGTTTAAATCACACTTATGGCTGTGTATGTATTTCTGCTTACAAGTTTTTTGGCCACCATCTGGTTGCTATAGCAATCCAATTCCAAGCACATTATGGTAACTGAATTTAGTATTTTGACCCTGATTTAACAAAACAAATAAGCATGTGCCTACCTTTAAGCATGTGCTTATTCTGTCCCTAATCAGCAAAGCATTCAAGAATACGTTTAACTTCCACTGATTCAGTGGAGAGATTTCACTGGAAATTAAGCACATGCTTAAGTGCTTTGCTGAATCGGGGCTTATATAACAGATATTCGCTTTCCAACCTGGAGTTTCAGCCAACATGTACCCAACCTGTTGGGTGCTGAGTACCATCTGGAAGGTACCGAGTGCCCTCAGCACCTCACAGGATCAGGCCCCTTCTCAACTATGCCCAGTATTCTCAGTGAAACTCAGAACTACACAAAGTAGTTTGTTTTCAGTTACAAACTTAAGATTTGGACCATTTTCCTCAAGATGTTTGCTAAAGTCCAAACCTTTTGAACAAAGCTGGACTGGTATCTGGCTTTACATCTCATCATGCCAAATTAGAATTATTGTATTGTTTCAGCATGATACCAGGTCAGATTTAGTAATTTGTGTTGAGTTTTCGGGGTTGTTTGACAACTGAGAGATCTCAAAAAACAAAGACATTCAGATCATCTACTGGAAAGAGAAACCATCAACTTTTATACCCTTCTAATCAACACCTGTAAAACCAGGAAAGAGAATATAAGGTACCCTGTGCAGCAGTACTTTGACACCCAAAGCTCCTGCTGAAGTCAGTGTTCTGAAGTCAGTAAAGTCTGGGATAGCCTGGGAATGCAATGTCAGGCCAGATATCTGATGTCTTTATCACATTCTATCTGTTCTGCAGTCACTACTTGCAGGTAGCCCAAAAATACCATACATCTGTCCAATATGTACTGCAACATTTTGCAGTTATAGTATAGTTTGTAAAAAAATAGCATCCTTTTCCTGATTGGAAATCAGTGGAGCTACGCTGATGTCCACCAATTGAATATCTGGACCTATCTATTCAGACATGTTGATTAAAGGTGCATTTTATAAATACAAAATTACAGTAATTAATACATTGATTCAATTAAATAAACTACCCAGAGCAGTCTATCTGCAGTTACGGTCATAGATGGAGTTGCCAAATGGCCTCTTTTCTTTAGAGTTTTATCCATACAGGTAAAGTATTGAAAGCTCTATCCAGCCACCTAGCCCTATGTTGCCTGAGCCTTCTACTGATTGTTTTTTATTGCTGCCCATCAGAAGGCCAAGACTCCAGCTGTCTTTAAAAGAGCAGTGATTAGTCCCTGGCTTAAGAAAAATCTCTTGCCATTAGCCATTTTGTGAATTATCACCCTTCCCTTTTCAGAGGAGGTTGCCAAGGAGGTGGTAATGAAACCAATCCAGTCACATCTGGAATCTATACATTTTCTTGATTCTTTTCTGTCAGGTTTTTTATCTGTTTATGGCCTAGAGATAGTTCTGATATCATCTGGTGATGACAGATGCTGAAAAGGTGTCTCTGCTGATTTTATTATACTTCTTGGCAGCCTTTGATACAATTGACCACAAAGTTTTGGTCTCTGTCTGAGATATTTGAGGACATCCATCTCCTCTGTCTTTAAATGCCTTGTAGACTTCTTTGTGGTGCCTTGCAGAGTAGCTGGGCAGCCCCAGAACAATTCTGATCCTTCCTCACTAAAAGATTCCAGATGATGGAATGGAATAATTTATCTTCTCCAAGAGCATTTAGAGGCTGGGTGTGGGGGGAGGAGAGGTTCAGGCTTGTCACCCCACACATCCACTATGTATAAGAAGCCACCATGGAAGATTTGTTAAGCATTGTGGGCTGTTGTATCATCAGCACGGGGGTAACACTCAGCTCTATCCAACTCTGTCATCTCTCCATTTCTCAAACCAGGATTCAGCTATTCCTATAATTTTTGGATTTTTCACAGAGGGTTGGACCAGAATGAGTGCCAACTATCTGAGAATGGACCCAGACAAGTCAGAAGTGACACTGACTTATCAAAGAATGATTATGCCTGCACTTTCAACAGGAGAGAATTGTGTCTCACTTTTCTAATCTGATCTTTATTTTTGGCATCTGTCAAGAGACTGGGTCATAGGCAGTCATGCCTAATGGCCAGTGCCAAAGTCCAAGGTCAAAGCACACTAGGGCCTGGTCTATACTAGGAGTTTAGGTCAAACTTAGCCACATTGGGTCAGTTTTCTAAACAACAATTCCACACTATCAAGCCCGTTCCATCAACTTTAAGGGCTGTTAGTGGTTACTCCTCATGAAAGCAGGAATACAGAAAAAACTTTAACAGCCCTTAAAGTTGATGGAGTTTATGGTAGTGCAGATGCAGCAGTACTTAGTGAAAATAAAGGAACTGAGGCAGTTGTACCAAAGACAAAGGAGGCAAATGGACAGTCTGGAGCATTGTTGCCAACATGCCGCTTCTACGAGCAGCAGCATGCGATCCTTAGGAGGGACCTGACCAGCTTCCCTAGCCAGTCCCTGGATTCCTCCCAAGACACTCAGGAAGCCTCAGGCAGCAGCATGGAGGGCAGTATGATGGAGGAAAAGAAGGAGGACAATGGTCAGCAGGAGAGTGGGCCAACCGATGTCACAGAGAGCCAAGAACTTCTTATAACCTTTGAGATAATCCCCCTTCTCTTAGGATGTATCACAGTTGGGCACTGATCCCAGGGAGGGCAATTCTGGTGAGTTCACATTTTTTATCTTGCTTAAAGTGGGTTAAGGCAATTGGGTGCAATCTTTGACTGCCAATGCACCTACACAGCTCAGGGGAGGGCCTGGACTAGCTTGTTAACATGACTGGAGACCAAGTGGGAAATCCTCTCTGCACACCTCCATAAAGCTTTCCTGGATTACAGAGTTCCTCTTGCTCACAAGGTTTCTGGGGAGGACTGCCTTATTCTGTCCTCCAGGGTAGGACACCTTTCCATGCCAAGCCAGCAGTAAATGGTCTGGCCTTATTGCAGCACATAAGCTCCAGGTTTCTGGCCACAATCAGTCAGCATCCACTCCCTATCACGCTGTGTGATTCGGAAAAGACTGATCTGAAGCAGGGAAAGCTGTTAGCTGATGCCTTTGCAATAAACCTCCATTTTTTCATCCCCAATGAAGCATGGCTTGAGCCTCTGCCCTGACCTGCCGTGCCACCATGCCCGGGGCTCTCCCCCTCCGTCCTGCCAACCCACTCGTGCAGCAAAGGAAAGTTGCGCTCTCATGGCAAACAGAGGTACCGAAAATACAAGTGCTATGTAAGCCCCTGCCCTGCTCTGATGCTACACCCAGGCCCCCTGCCCCTCAGGGCTGGCCCGAGCCATTTTGACGCCCCAGGCAGGCGGCACTGCCCTGGGTGAATGGCGCATGTGCGGGCCCACCCCCAGGGGCGCGTGGGCGGGTGCATGGCACATGCACTGCCTGGCCACCGACACTGGCACGCAGCCTGGGACCACCCAAGCAGGCCGTGCCTGGCTGTGTAGGGCCCCGCGGCCACGGAGGGAAGGGCACTGTGGGGGTTAACGCGGCTGCAGCCCACCGGAAGCCGGGCACACGGCACCTGATGGTAGCTAGAAGGGGCGTTGCACACCCTTACAGCCGCCATCGGGTGCCCCCCATCAGTTGGTGCTCCAGGCAGCTGCCCGGCTCGCCCACCCCTTAGTCCGGTCCTGCTGCCCCCTCCCTATCTACAGGCTCATACCCCTGTCTGTCCCTTACCATACTTGCCACCAAACCAAGTCCAACTGCACCCTTAAGACCTTGAGGTATAACTGCTGCAAAGTGGCCTCTTAAAAGCATAACTATGGCTTTGTAAATAACATATTCATATTGTCTTTAGACAGATCTTCATTTTATTCTAACAGATTAGTTTTTACACTCTACAGTATATCTCCTATAAAGTCTGCCCTTAATTTTTCTTTACAGCGGAAATAACAGTCAGCCTCCTGTGCACTCCCCGAGCTCTGCCAGATGTCCAGCTGGCCCAAATCCACATACAAAAATGAACTAGGGAAGAGATGTTCAAGAAGCAAATGCAATCCGCCAACTTGGACAGGGAGCGCATAAGCAAATGGAGGAATATGCTGCTGGAGGAGATGTGAGCGGAGCATGAGGAAAAGAGAGCGAAGTGAAGCACCAGGAGAAAGTGCTGTCATCCATGGCAGCTGTGATAGATCGCATGGTGGCTTTCCAAGATGCCTATCTAAACAAGCCCCCTGCCTCCAGTCCTTGTGGATCGATGTTCCCTCCTTACAAGTTCCATAGCCTCCTCTCCCAGGAACCCTAGAACACGGGGAGTGGAATGGGGAGGAAGTCAAGGGCTGCTTCACACTCAACCCTGAGGGATGTGTCACAAAGCAAAAGCCTGTTCTTGCAATTGTGATCACCTCTGCCCTCCGTGAAGCTCCTGCTCTGGACTCCTTTTTTGTCCCAACGTTTCCTAAATAAACATGGATGATTTATGAACAACGGCTTCTTTATTGCTTGTATTTGTGAGGGTGAAGGTCACAGAGAAGCACAGTGAATGCAGGGGCACCTCACTGAGAGAAATATGCATGACTCAAAACTGGCCATTCATAAAACTGTCTTTCAAAGCTTCTCTGATTTACACTGCCCCTCACTGTGCTCTCCGTATTGCCCTGGTAGCTGGCTGCATAAAAACCCTGGTTGGGTGCTGCACCTTGGCTTTCCACCCTGACAGATACATTTCCCCCTAGTTCTCACAAATATTATGACGCACGCAGCAGACTGCCACCAAAACAGGAATCTTAAATTCACTAAGGTCTTACCTAGTTAGTAGACTGCCGAACATTCCCTTTAAATGCACAAGAGCACATTCTACCACCATTCTGCACTTGCTCAGCTTGTAGTGGAACTGCTCCTTTCTGTGGTCCAGGCTGCCTCTGAATAGTTTCATGAGTCACGGGAACAAGGGGGATAGGCTGGGTTACCAAGGATCACTTTTGGCATTTGATCATCTCCGTCTGTAATTTTCAAGTGGGGGGAAAAAAGTTCCAGCTTGCAGCTTGCCAAAGAGGCAAGAGTTCCTAAAGATAAATGCACCATACATGTTTCCTGATCATCTCACATTGATGCCAATGAAACGGGCCTTCTGATCCACCAGCCCCTGCAACACTATTTAGAAGTACCTCCTTGCAGTTTATGTACTCCTTTGCATGGTGAGCAGGTGCCAAGATAGGGATGTGCGTTCCATCTTTCACCCCACCACATGTAGGGAACTCCAATGTGGCAAAGCCCTCCACGTTTCCCAGAGTTACTACCTCCTGTAGCAGAAGGATATTGATTGGTTTGGCTACTTGGATCACAACAGCCCCACTGTAGATTTCCCCACTTTGAATTGATTCCCAGCTAACTGGTAGCTGCCTAGAGTTGTAAGCTTCCAGAGGGCAATTGCCACTTGCTTCTCCACTGTTAGAACAGGTCTCATTCTGGTATTCTTGCACTTCAGAGCAGGGGAAAGCAATTCGCAAACTTCCATGTAAGAGGCCTTATGCATGTGAAAGTTTTGCAGCCATTGCTGATCTTGCCACACCTGCATAACAATGCAGTCCCACCAGACTGTGCTTGTCTGACAGCACCAAAACCAGCATTCCACTGTGTCCAGGGGCTCGAATGCCAGCAGCATTTGCCAGTCACTGAACTCAAATGCTTTGCAAAAGAGTATGTTCATGGCCTCCTGAGATTCTTCCTTGTTCCACTCCAGCTTTAAGCACGCCAAGGTTTGCATCATCATCATCATCATCATAATGGTTTGATGCTCAATGAGCTCCACAATGGGTTCCATAGTTATGCTACTATAGCATCTGTGTGGATAACCAACAAGAGAAAAAAAGGGTGTGAAAAGACTGTTTCCCGTTGGTCTTAAGCAGAGGAAGGAGGGAGGAAACGAGAGCACTATGGGTCGCTGATGACATGTACCAGAACCGCTGGCTGCACAGTTTTGTTCCCAGCATGCACTGGGAGCATAACCCAGAATACAAAGGATACTGGCACTGTGGGATAGCTACCCATAGTGCATTGCTCTCAAAGTGGTAGGTGGCCATCCTACTGGGGATGAGCTACTTCAAACTACATTGAATTATTGCACAGTGGGGACATGCACCTTTGACTTTACAAAATCAGGTGCTAAAAAATTGATCTTAATAAATTCGACTTCATCTCTCAGTGTAGATATGGCCTAGGTAACAGGAAACAGGGTTGAGGCTCAGAACTGTAGTCAAACTCAGAATGCCAGAACCCAGGGTCAATACTGAGTTGGAGCCAGGAGTCTGAACCAGATTACCTGAAATCGGGAAGGCAGGAGCAGGCTGGCTCCCTAACAGAAGTAGGGCTAGGACTGTACTGGGATAAGGCTGAGCTCAGAAGCAAGACTTAGAGCAAAGCTACCAGAGGCAGGCAAAGAATCCATAAGCATGTGCATCATGTGACTGTTGAGCCTCTACAGCTGTTAGGCTTAAGAACAGGCCACCTGCCTGCCCTAGTCAATTAGGTGGTACTGCTCTGCCTCACCCATGCTTAATGACTGTTTGACAAGTGTGCAGGCACAGCTGCAGGCCCTCATGCCTCACAGAAGCTTCCTTTCTGGCTCTTTAGGGGGCGTTTCCCTTCCCTTCTCTCCCCCTTCCTGCAGTACATCCTCTCTCTCCTTATTCTTTCTCCTACTGGGCCGAAGCTGCTGCAGTATTATCACTCCCAAAGGTTCAGAAATAATGTGTGGGATCCCCAAGGCCATGACAGAGGCACCAAAACCATGAGGGTATGTCTACACTAGCCCCCTAGTTTGAACTAGGGAGGCTAATATAGGCATTTGAAGTTGCAAATGAAGCCCAGGATTTAAATATCCCGTGCTTGATTTGCATCTTCTGGGCCAGTTACCAATAAAACTGTGTCCCCCACGTTGAAATCTGAAATCACCTAGAGACATTGCAGTTTAACTTAATTTAGTCACCAAACTTTCCAATAGAGCTCAGTATTCCCTGGCTCTCAATTCCTGGACAATTATGTCTAGCTATGTCAAGGACCAAGGAAACAAAAGTAGTGCTGAGAAGCCCATTGCCTTCCATATCCAGCAGATTCAAAGAAACTAATGGCCCATTAATCCCTGAAAAATATAGAGTTTGCTGATATATTTGATAAAAGGAAAGCTGTCATTTTAACCACCAAAAGATCCTACATTTGCCCTATCAATCTCCAATCAGGAGCTAAAATTCCACTGGGATGAAATGACTCCTTATCAAAAACAGAATTCAGAGCCATACAAAAATACCTTGAGGAGAATCTTTCAAAGAGCTTAATCAATACATCCATGTCTCCTAATGGGGCTGCATTTTATTGTGGGGAGAGGAGGTCTCTTTGCACCTTTGTGAGGACTCCTGTGCATGAACAAAGTTACCATCAAGAACAATGAGAAATCTTGTGGCACCTTACAGACTAACAGATTTATTGGAGCATAAGCTTTCATGGGCAAAGACCCACTTAGTCAGGTCTGTTATGCAGATTCAGACTAACACGGCTACTCCTCTAATACTTGTCACTATCAAGAACAAGCCTCCTTTGTCTTTGTTCAGTGAGCTGATGGAAAGGATTGGTTTTGCCAACATATTTTCCAAGCTCATTTTTCATAGCATGCTGCCATCGGATAAGAGAGCAGGTCCTCTCACAGATTGGTAACAGGTTAAAAGATAAGAAACAAAGGGTAGATATAAATGGTTAGTTTTCAGAATAGACAACGATAAATAGCAGTGTCACCCAGGTGGCTATCCAAAAAAAGATACATTGAAATTGAAAAAGGTTCAGAAAAGGGCAACAAATGCGATTAGGGGTATGGAAGGGCTTCTGAATGAGGAGAGATTAATAACCCTGGGACTTTTCAGCTGGGAAAAGAGACAACTAAGGAGGGATATGATTGAGGACCATAAAATCATGACTGGTGTAAAGCAAATAGATATGGAAGTGCTATTTATTCCTTCTCATAACACAAGGACACAAAAAGAGCTAGATAAATTCATGGAGGATAGGTCCATCAATAGCTATTAGCCAGAATGAGCAGGAATGGTGTCTCTAGTTTCCATTTGTCAGAAGCTGAGAATGGGCAACAGGGGTAGATCATTTGCTGATTACTTGTTGGCTCCGTCTAGACTGGCCCCTTCTTCGGAAGAGGCATGCTAATTTCTAACTTTGGAATAGGGAAATCCGCAGGGGATTTAAATATCCCCGCGGGATTTAAATAAACATGGCCGCCACTTTTTTTCCGGCTTGGGGAAAAGCCGGAAAAGAGCGTCCAGACTGGCGCGATCCTCCGGAATAAAGCCCTTTTCCGTACGATCTCTTATTCCTATTTCAGGTAATGGATACTTCAGGTAGGAATAAGAGATCCTCCGGAAAAGGGCTTTATTCCGGAGGATCGCGCCAGTCTGGACGCTCTTTTCCGGCTTTTCCCCAAGCCGGAAAAAAAGCGGCGGCCATGTTTATTTAAATCCCGCGGGGGATATTTAAATCCCCCGCGGATTTCCCTATTCCAAAGTTAGAAATTAGCATGCCTCTTCCGAAGAAGGGGCCAGTCTAGACACAGCCGTTCTGTTCATTCCTTCTGAGGTGCCTGGCATTGTGCAGGTCCTTCAGGGCAGAGGCTGGTGGTCTGGAGGGGAGCAGGAATCAGGGCAGAGCCTTGTGGATGTGGGGCGGAGAGAAGTGCGGAGGTTGGAGTGGGAAGGTGAGAGTGAGAGTTAGGAGATGAAGAGAGGTTTAGGGAAGGGGAGTCCTATTCAGCACGGGCCTTTTTTCTCTCCCCAAGCCTCCCAAGTCACCAGGGCCTTTTCTCTCCCCAACCTCTGGTGCTGCAGCCAATAGCTAGAAGGGAGAAAAGGGTCTGGGGCAGAGGCTAGATCTACACTGTAAAGTTAAATAGGAAAAAGACACGCAATTTGCAGTACACAAATTGTGTGTCTTTTTTCGATTTACTCTTGAAAGAAGCTTTTCCAAAATTAGGCGCATCTACACTGTGCCAAATTTTGAGGAAAAGTGCTCTTTCGACACATCCCTTATTCCTCATAGAACAAGGTTTATAGGAATTGTGAAAGAGTGCGTCCGTTTTTCAAAAAAAAAAAAATTTTGAAAAAGCAGACGTGTTCCTTGGACACAGTGTTGCTTTTCCAGAATACCTCCAGTATCCCGGCAAAGCAATGCAGTCTAGACATAGCCAGAGAGGCCATTTACCAGTAGGCTGGCAGGCAAAATGGTGAAGCACTAGTCCCGCTGGCCTCTCCCTTGTGGTATGGCTGCCCCCAGTGGACATTCTGCAAGATAGCTTTCTCCTACAGGCTCGCTGTCCTCAGCGACCATTCCCATATCACATCCCCTCCTTCCTTTCCCCTCCCCCCCCCCAAACAGCAGCTCTTCTGTTTGCATGTTATGGAAAACAGTCCTTTTCCCGGGGTTTCTGGTTATCCTGTCACAACCAAACCCTGACCTTGCTTTTAAGGTAGGAGAAGAGGAAGCTTCCAAATTGGTGGTCCTAGCTCTTACCATTTAGGAAGAGTTCTTGAAAAAAATGGACTTGCTGACAGATACACAGACACACACTAAAATATATAGAGATATTTATTTCTATTGCAATGGTTCTGATGGGCCACAATGAGGAATTAGAACCTCATTGCACTGTACTAACACAACAAAAAGATGGTACCTGCCTCACAGTAACCTCATTGCCTTTGTTCTCATGCTTCTTTTGGAGGTCAGTTGTAGTTTTGAGCTTGAGCTGCTATGGACCTTAAACATAAGGATTTTCTAGTGCTAAATCCATTCATGTGAAAAACAGCAGAAAGCCTATGCACCATTTATGTTACTCTTGGGACATAAGTAGCCCTCTGCAAAAGAGTGAAGAGCTCAAAGTTCAGCCAAGTTGTTTTTTCTTCTTTTTAAACTAATATTTGTTGTATGGAATAATTGTGTGATATTTTATTGTATATTTCCATGCTGCTTTTTATTTCTGCTGCCAATATATTTTTAACTATAACCTTTAAAAGCATTGGCTGCTCAGATGTGAGCATGATTGCTATATGTGGTGCATTATAATAATGATATTTTTAAGTTTATAGGCCCTACAACTTTTAATAGTTTTCCTGCATATTGCAGAATTTAGAAATATTGCATTTGTATATTATTTACAGAGACTGACAAATTCATCCCTGATATAAGGCCACTGACCTCACTGTAATTAACTAATTTGGCCTAGACTATATATTTTATTCTCCTATTGAAAAACAAAAACAGGTTTGTTAATATAAAATTGGAGTAGAGAAAAAAAACTTCAGTGGCCCACATCCTCAGGTGGTATCAATCAGAATAGCTCCGTTTACTTCTACAAAGGTACACTAATTTGCACCAGCTGAAGTGTTGGCCCTGTGACTACAATATTTTATTATTTAGATACTAAAAAGTCAGAAAATTCTCAATGATGGTTCCAACTCTAATGTTATCACTACTGCTGTACCCCACCAACCTTCCCTATATAATACAGATACATAAATATTTGCTCCCATTGCCAGCTGAATAGCGTGAAATGAAAGAAGCTTTTAAATGGATTCTGTCTTCTGTCAGTATTATACGGTAGTTTGAAGAAAGTAGAAGCCAATATATTTCCACATAAATGAAGTGTCTGCTCAACTTGATAAAATGTTAGGGGGAGTAGCTAAGGAATGACATACAGCAGGTAAACTTATTATTATTTAAAATGTATATATAGATATACATATATAGGCAGAGCATGGTTTAAAGAGACAAGTCTGCATTGCGGGCAGTGTAGAACCACACATCTCCAGGAACATTACATTACAGGACAATGCCTTCCAGAGCTCCCCCACATGCAGGGGGAATACACATGCTATACAATATCTTTGGAAGATGTGACACTGTGTCCCCATAGGTTTATGGAAATATGGTTTTGAATATGAAGATGTATAACTTGAATATGATTTATGCAAACTGTGGCATATGACCTAACATTGAAGAGCCTGAAATGCCTTGAATGGGTACATTTTATTTGTGTGCATGAATTATCCTTGTATGTGAAGTTAGACATATGAAGACTAAACCTGTTTATTAATCTAGGTCTTCAAGAGAAAACCATTATTGACACTTAAGGAACTTAATGGCCTAGCGCTCTGTGAATAGTCTTATTTTTCCTGTAAGCCTATATTGTGGTTGGTCCTACAAAGATATGTGACTATGCCACGTAGTGCTGGAATCCATCTTGAAGTTGGTATTTTTCTAGAGAGGTGCGAGGGAATTTGACAAAGGATTCCTGCCCTGGGGAAATTCTATTAAAGAAATGGGAAGCTAGCAATAATGGTCTTCAGCTAGCTTCACTGACTGCTCCTCACCCCGAGAGGATACATGAGAGCACCTATAAACAAAAGTATTCTAAGAACAAGGGTGGAGATTTGCTGCTGCATCCATGTCAGAAAAACATCATCTGACATGAAAACTAGAGTGAGAAACTATTAGTAACAACTTCTCTTTGTGTATTAGGTGTAGCTGGCATGTTTTGTTTTATTTTATCTTAGTAATTTGCTTTGATCTGTCTGTTATCACTTGCAACCAATCCTACTTTTTATACTTAATACATTCACTTCTGTTTATTATCAAACCCAGTGTAAATAATTGTTACCTGGGAGGGAACAACAGCTGTGCATCTCTTTATTTCATTGATAAAGAGAGTGAACTTTGTGAGCTTTCTCTATGTAAAACCTTTATTCAGAGTAAGATGGATTTATTTGGTCCCATCGGTGCTATGCTCCTGGGGGCTGTTATCCCAACTCTATACCTTTTCTGGGGGGAATCAGAACTTCTGGCTCAGCAGGACAGAGCGGTAGGGAGCAGGGTCCCATCTAAGCAGTGTGCTTGTGCAGGTGTACAGAAAATAATGCCAGCCCTCCTACCTCCTACACAGCTGCTCCAGCAGCTGGGGCCAAAGGAACCATGAGCCACACTGTGGGTGGCAGGGTCCAAAGGCGAAGACCAGAGGAGCCGTGAGCCATCATGGGCAGCGGGAGGCTGGTCCAGTGACCAGGGCCAGAGGAGCCATGAGCTGCATCACAGACAGCAGGAGGCTGGTTCCAGCAGCCTGGGCCAGTGCCAGAGCTGCCACATGAGAGCCAAGGTGAGAGAGGGTGGGGCAGATACTGGGGTCTGTACCAGCAGGAGAGGCAGTGGGGCCAAGGACAGCAGGGACCCAGCCCAGGTGGGGGGCAAAGACACCACCTGTTTGTGATGGTGGGAGGTACCAGGTGCAGGTAAATTCTGGTGAGGGGAGGAGAGGGCAAGGTGTGGAGTCAAACACAGGTCTCTGGACAATCGGGGTGGAGAGAACAGGTGAGATGTGTGGGCTGTATGCCCTAGGCCTAGGTACCGGCTGTTTGTATTTAGGGGCAGATAGCATGGCCCTGTCACATACACTGGTGGCATATGTGGGAGCAGATTGCAAGGTTGGGCACCACTACAAGGTGTGTGTGTGTGGGTAGGCAGTTAGCCAGGCCTATAAAGGCATGAGCTGGCTGTGTGGTTCTGATGGGGACACAGGTAGGGGGGCACGCACAGTGTGTGTTGGGGCCGGGGCCAGCAAGCTGGGTGGTTTTCAGGGTGTGTGGATGCAAGGTCATGCACCTTGTTAATTATCCATTTTTTAGTATTTTTTCTTGCATAACTATATAATAAAATGTAATTTTGTTAGTAACTGGTGGGTGTCACAGTGGCACACATCCAAACAAGTGCACATGACTTCAATATTGGTGCACAAAACAAATCTCATTCCGCTCACGGATGGAAAATCTTAGAGGGAACACTGGTGGTGTGTCCCAGAGGGCAGTAGAGAGGACACAATGGTATGATAAGATCATCAGGTAACAATCTCAAAGGAATTGCTGTGACCCAACCCATCACAAAGATTCAGCACACTCTCCACTGCACATTTAGCCAACTCAATGGGCCACTGTGCAGAAGAACCATACCAAAACACAGAGAAATTTCAGAGATCAGTCTGAACTCTGTGGTTTAATAATTTTGATATGAATTTTGTACTATTGTTGGCCAAAAAGGCATTTCTTGACTATGAAAAATTTTGAGATTATATTTTGAGATCGTATATATTTCTAAATTAGGATGAAAGGACAATTTTTTCCCAGCAGAAAAGTTGTGAAAAATTCTGTTTGGAGGAACTGAGATGAATTTTTTCAGCTTGCTCCTCAGGTTGTTACTCAGCTTCTTAGAAAGCCTGCCTCTTTAGGCTACCTGCCAGCTCCTCAACTCACCAGGATACCCAGACTTGGTTCCATGGCAGTCCACCAACTAGAAAACTGGCAACCCTGGAGAGTCTGGGACCCCAGTCACCCTCCTGAAGAGCAACCAAGAAGATGGCAGCCCATCCATTCATCAGCTTGCCAGCAGGGAAGTGGATTGACAGGAAACCACACCGACCAGCTAGCCTGCCTCCCTGCTTGGTTTCTGTCAAAAGTTGCCATGGAACTGACCATTCCCATGGAACGTTTTGATTCTTTTGAATCAGCATTTTCCAGCTAAAGGTGTCAGAAAATTTTTTACTAGCTCTACTTTGTAGCATAATACCATCTCCAGTTCTTAAGTAGGTAAGTATCCACCTCACAAAACCTGTCTCTGCATTTGACATCAAATTCTACAATAAAACCTGTGTTATCTGGCACACTTGAGGATTAGGGCATTCCAGTTATCTAAAAATTTTGATTATCAGAGGGTCCCATCAACCTAGGAAAAACCAATGGACAATAATAGTAAAACTCAAGTTTTTCATATTGGTAGTTTTGTAGTGTGAGGCAGTTGGTCTCACATTTCTATTTTGAGTTAAAGATGATTAGTACTTCTTAAATAAAAAATTGTTAAGCCAATCACGGTAAACCAAGCCAGGCCTGTGCACATGAAGATGTGACAGTATTGTGGCTGGGGGCAATGCCAGTTAACAAAGTTTTCTGGTTAACAGAGTGCTGGATAATAAAAGTTTTACTGTACTCTCTTTGATGGCATCAGTGGAAAAGCCAAAGAATAAGTTCAAGTCCATGCCCACTATCCTTTCATAACTACTGATGAGTAGAAGTCACGGAAAGGTGCTGTCCCTGCTGTATAAATAAACAGATGTTTTAAAATATTGCACACCAACATAATCAACAGCTAATGACTAATATTTTTAACAAACTTAGATTCAGGCAGCAGGTATGTGATAATGTTTTGCGTGTTATTTTTTACAGCTTATGAATTGTTTACAAATTCCAATCTCTTTGGACTGGTATGTTTCTAAAATGAACATTAAAAAGGCTTAATTCTATGAGTAATTTTTTCTTGTGGTGGATTATCATTCACTTTCACCAATGCAATATGAAAATGATGTATAGGATTACAATAGTTTGGTAGCAAGTTTCTAGTATCATTCAGTGATCCTTAAATGAAAACATGTACAGTATCTGCTACAGTTATTATGTGTATTTCTAGAAAACCTGTCAAAACTGATCACATGAAAAACATGAGAAATGTGAAGAGAAAACTGCTTCACCAAACCCTTCTATTACTCAGATCAGTTAGGGAAGTGTAAAATCAAAACCAAGAGCTATATTACTTTAAAGAGGCTTTTTTTAAAAATTGACCTTGAACTAACTTGGCCATATATATGAGTTATGTATGATAATGAGTGGCCTGCATTCTATTGTGAGGCAAAACTACTACTGGCTATTGTATAATGGTAGCTTACTATAGAATTAGGCCCAAAATACAACAATATTGTTTAATTCAAGAATAAACCATGCAGTATTCCGCCTTGTGCGTTTGCAAATACAATACGATATGACCAAACAGAAAATTACTTGTGGTTTTCATGTGTATCATCTTTGCCACTTTCATAATTAGAGGGCTTATCTTACCATTAAAGTCATTTGTAAAGGTCTCACTGATTTCAATAGTAGCAGAAGCAGGCACTAAAGTTTTTGATTTTGAAGTTTTTTGAGGTTTAAACACCTAAAATAAATATACAGATGTACTAGTAAATAAGAATTTAGAAAGAAAAATCCTAAAGTGTGGTAGCTTTGTTGCTGATGCCAAAAACTCACATTTTAAAATTTGGCTATAAGTTTTATAATTTTGATGCTCATCCATGGCATATCAAAGAGCATTAAAGGACTGTTACAGAAAGGGCTATAGATCAGGTGGAGAAACAGTATGTCCTGAAAACATCCTCCAAAAATTGTAAGACAGCACAGTATACTTATTCCAAAAATATCCTATAGTATATGAGTAAAATAAATTCAGAAGCCAGTTTTATACTGTGCAATGTATTTCATTAATATAAGATCATATGATTTTTATCGATGCAGATAAATGTTGATTTACAGGATGCAGAAATGCCACCCTAAGGAGCTGACTTTTTTATTCTGTAGGACTATACACCTATTTGGCATAATTTTTGATACTGCAGACTTTCCACATTCAAAATCTTTCCCATTAACTTCAGTAAGAATGTACTGACTGCAGAATCTAATTAGGTTTCCTGAGGTTTGGGGGAGAAAGCTCATACAGGTGCCTGAAAATATATGTGAATTTTAAGGATTTGCAAGATAGTTTGCCAGTTATACTCCAATTAATTTTAATGTATAAATATAAAGAGAAGAAGAAGACCATCATAAGTACAAATAAAGGAACCATGTGGTGTATATACCTAAAATTAATTTGAGCATGGCTTTTATTAAACAGAATTTTATATATGACAGTAAGGAGTGAAAATGGCAACTAATGAAAACTGCATCATACACCTGATACGAAGACCACTGAATTCATAGAAAGATTTCCCAATTATTTCAATTAATTTTGGATCAGGCCTTAGTGTAAAAACTCTTAAACCTGCATTTCATCACTTTAACTCCTATTCAGGAAATCACTTACATTGTGACAATTCTGGTAAAGCTCCCCCTGCCGGACATTCACCAAGCTGCTGTGTTTGGGTCTCAATGTGCTGTATCCATACGCTTTACAATTCCCCAGGCATTGTCTTTAACTACAGCCTCTCTGGCCCACTTCTTAGGCAGAGATTCTATCTGGTACACCCTTCAAAGAAGTGGGGCCTCTTGTCTGGCTATCTAAGACCACCAGAACCACTGCTGATCCCCCACAAGATACACCAATAAATTAAGCACACCCTTTCCTAGAGTACCAACCTTGTGAGGAGTCTGGTTTACAGTCTACGTCTCCAAAGAACATGATAATGGAACCATAAAAAACATAAGCTTTCTAAAAGAAATTCTAAAACAATTACTCTTTACTATAGATAGCTAAAGAATTATACAGCTCTAGACAAAACAACAAAATACCTGTATGCCTTTCCCAGCCTCAGTTTCCTCAACATTCTTCAGTGTTCTTTGGGCTTAGATCAGATAATTTTAAGAAGTCCAGAATCTTTCCTCTTTCAATGGCTTCTCAGAGGCAGGGAGTTTCCAGTGATGGCTGCAACCATCTTTTTGCTTCTGCTTCAGCTTTCTTTTCCCTCCCCCTCTACAATAGCTAATGGGAGACCTTTTTTAAAAAAACTTATTTCTTCTCAGGTGACTTCCTAATCAACTTCATGAGGTGATCCAGTTCTGCCATGAAGTGATCTGTTGCTTAACCACCAGCCTACTAGGCAGACTGCTTTTCTTGGTCTGACCACCATCTTTGTCCAAGTATGCTTGCATTTTGAATAGAAAACCAGCAAGGTTTAACACTCCACCATTATCAACAAGCTTGGAATTTCAGTCCAACACAGAAATTAAAAAAGACAATAGAGAAGGCACCTTCAAAATGGAATCTGCAGCCTGACACAGATACATATAGAGAGTCTCCAGTATCAAAATACATTCATAAACTGTAAATAGAGCTCCCCAAGTCATCCCATCTGTACTTAAAATTAAGTATGTTCTTACATGCTTTCCCTAATAGTGATACTTTCGTCTCTCGCAACTTTCACACAAAAGTATCTTCAATGAGACTTAATCATGTATATGAAGATAAGCACATGCCAAAGTACACTACTGTACTGGGATGAGATTATTCCTCTGCTTGCATTAAAACTTGTGCCTAATAACTGAATTGGGGCCTTAACCATTGTCCCAAGTGCCAGCTCCTTGTATTTTGATTTTCAGAAGACACACAAAACCAAGTTCTAACCACCCATACATTATTCATTCAGTATCAGCCCTGCCTATAATATAGTTTGTAAAGCACTTTGGAATAGTTATTGATGGAAGAGGTATATAAACTTAAGATACTGGATGGCATTTCTCTGCTTCCCTTCACCCTAAATAAATCCTGAGCACACTGTTGTAACATTGTGCTGTTAATTATTATTATTATAAACTGCAGCTGGCTAATGTGAACACCAATCGAGAAGCATGTTTTCCTCTTGAACTGAACTCAAGAATGAGGAAAAACTCTCTACATGACATTGCCATCAGGAATAAATATGCATTTTGTAGTTGTTTACCAGAGAAAATGCTGGTACATTTAAACGATATTATTTTACAGGGAGGGGAACACCAGAGGATCGCAGAATTCTAGAAATACAGCTGCAGTTCCATGAAATAAGATTAAGCAGATGCTTGCCCACGAAGATGAGGTAAGTAAGGGATGAAGTACAATAGCCCATAGAACACAAATGTATAACACAGCTGTAACTGTCGCTGCATTTCAGAAGTGAGCCAGCTAAGCCTCTGAGGCCTAAAAACTAACAACAATAAACATATCATACATATGGCTTTTATACAACTTGGATTTTATTTGTGTTGAAAACCTACGCCTTAGACAGTTTATAGTACTGACTCTTTATTATTATTATTATTATTATTATTATTATTATTTGAATGCATTTTCTTTACTGGTATTACTATGGTATCTTTCTTAGCTGCCAATCTTCACCGTTATCGGGTAGTTAGAAAACATGGGTGAAATTTTAACCCCACTGTAGTCAACAAGTATTTTGCCACTGAATTCCATTAGGCTAGGATTTCACTCATGCGACTTTCAGGGTAAGTGCTAAATAATACTCATTTCATCCAATTAAATAGTGAAAGCTGACACAGCTTTCCAATATACGTCAAAAGCACTGTCTCAATCCACAGATATTTCCTTTCTGTGGGGATAAATACCATCAACAGGATGTATAACATAAAGTGTGAAAAAGGTGCTGTAACACAGAGTGAAACAAGGAGACCAAGACTATAAATTCCTTCCATCTGCATACTAATCTGTGTATATTAAAAGCCAATATTGAGCAAGCAATAAAAACAGAAATTTATAACCACATCACATCATTAACTAGCCAGAAACATTCATTCTAATTTCCACCATCAAATACATGGTATGGTTACTTAAAAAATCTTTTAAGTCTTCCTTATAAAAACTAAATTCCCAAGTTAATATAACTTCATATCTTCCTATTTTGAAATATATATCAATTTCAAACTGACAACATTCTGTACTGTTGTACAAGCCTCTTTCAAGACCATTAACCTGGAATCAAATCTCTCAGTTTTTATGATAAAAATTGAAAATGAATCCGTAGTCATTCTGAACCAACAAAACAGAGCAGACAAAGCAAGTACTGTAGTCTCATATCTTTTATTAGACCAACTTAGAGTTCAAAAATATGTAAGCTTCCTTGACTGCACAGAAGTGTGTACATGTAGACCTCTAGGTGGTATCCATAAAATGTATCAAACTACTTGCTTTGTCACTATTTATATATTTTCTAAAAAAAAAAAAAAAAAAGTCAAAATAAACCATTGATGTAATTTTTTTAGAAAAACAAAACTAAAGCACTAGCCTGAGATAGCATGTGACCTGGCTATATATAAAAGGGTTTAATAAATAAAAATTAGCAGTACACAAATAAAGTCTTGCTTCTGCTTCTTATTTGATATGTTTCCTTTATAAAAATCTCATAACTAGCAATACTGGGGACTAAAATATTTTCCTGCTCGCGCCAACTACTTTATAATAAGAATAAGAATAAGAATAAGAATAAGAATAAGAATAAGAATAAGAATAAGAATAAGAATAAGAATAACACTTTGCGCTGATATAATAAAGCTTTTCATATAAGGATCTCAGTGTCCTTTATAAAGATAGTTAAATAATAATTAGCATATTATATTTGTTTTATATGTTCAAAGCACTGAACCAACATTAACTAAATAATCAGTATTCACAACATCCCTGGGAACTGGTGGGTAAGCACTGTTATTTGCACTGTACAAATTTTGAAACCGAAAGGTTACAAATCTGTTGCAGAACAGGATTAGCATTCCTGAATCCCAGTGTTATACTCATTCCTTAATGTTACAATACCTTATAGTATTTTTAAATCTATTTTGAAATGAGTAAAATACCCATTTATAAAGCCACATTTTTACAAAGTGACCACTTGAATATGCTAAAAACTTGTATTTAACTATATGTCTACACTATTACTACTGTGGCCACTGTACTTAAAAAAATGGGGTAATAAATTAGTCATTTGCACATGTAATTTGGATTGGCACATGCTAACATAGCAATCGCATATGCAAATGTGGGTGCAAAATTGCATACACATTTTATGTGCATTAATCTTATCTGTCGCTTTTTTATCACCTATAAAGTGTATGAGACATAACCATCAAAGGAAATTGCTGAAGAAGAAAGACTACAACAATTTCATTTGTTTTGCACCATATGTATAAAAGTCACTTTCAATCTTCTTTAATTATTTTTCTGAAAAATTATGTCAGAAGTACACTTAAAAATATGGCTTTACACTCTGACCTTTACAAAATAGATTGGGGGGGGATCACTGTGACAGAAACTGCAGCAGCATGATATTGTTGAGACAATAGTTACATTCTTGATACAATTCACAGTGATTTGTACTGAATGAATTCAATCCTTTGTTATTGTTTCAAAGCCTGTTTGCAATAGCCAAAACTACTTTTAAATGTATATTTAATTTCTTCTTTGAGATGGCCTCAGCGTATTCCTACATGTAGGATATGGCCCTCTCATGCCCCAGAGCTTCGGAACCCACTAGAAAGTGGTGCCTGTTGGGACATAAGTTCCATGATATGGGGAGGGCACATTTGGAACCAAGGTTATAAGAAGCTGCATGGACTCCACTCCAACTGCCTATGTTCCTTCCAATCTGAATCAAGGTGCAAGTGGAGAGACCCTCTCTTCAAGTCAAGAAACTTGAGGGAGGATGAATTTACAACACTTTTCTATCTCATTAATACTAAGGGTTTTTTTTCAAGTTTTTCTTAGTTTCAGATTCCCAGACCAAATTACAGGGCATCATGTCAGTTCTGGACCCCAAAAGTTTAGAAAAATGTCTGGTGTAAATGGTGCATCTCATACACTCCATCTGCCTAGACTAGTGTGCACATACCTGCTATCTAGGGGAAAGAGTTTTGCAAGGCACATTAGACTGTTGTTTGGCTTGCTGGGATTTGCATATCAAACATGAAAGAGCAGACATGTCTGGATCCAGGCTTTCCTGATATTAGAGTCATTATGTACTAAACCACTGGATTCCCCTCAGATCAGGGCACTGTTCCCTGCCAAATTCTGCTGTTAAGCCCTCTCAAACTGGAAAGTAGAAGCCTTCATTTTCAGGTTTGACACCATCATCTAGAACCAAATCAACAGAACACTGTTTCTGGACCCATGGCTGCTCTGGTGAGAAGGACTGAACCTTCTGCAAAGCCTGAACCTTTCCCTCCAGGAGTTGTACTTGGCCTTGTCCCAGAGTGTATTCCAGATAGGTTTTCTGCCACCCAATCTTGTACTTCTTGAGGTTAGCAGTCAGGCCAGCGGTGCACAAGGCTCTAAGGACATCTGCACCCTGGTTGTAATGGTCCTCCATGTGGTTGCTGTAAATCACTACATCATTGAGATAGGTGGTAGCATAGATGCAGTGAAGTTATAGCACATAGTCCATCAGCTGCTGGAAGGTGACCAGGGAGCCATGGAAACCAAAAGGCATCCAAGTGAATTAGTATAGCCTGGTCGGAGTGGTGATTATGGTCTTCTCCCTGGACCTCAAGTTCAGGGGGATTTTCCAGTACCCTTTGGTAAGATCTAGTTATTGATGTGCTTGACATCACTGATTTGGTCTATCTAGCAACTCATTGATCTGTGGCATCAGGTAGGCATGGAATTTAGAGATGTTGTTGATTTTCTGAAATTGAGGCAGAACCCATCAGGCTTTGGAACCAGAATGGTGGGGCTGGCCACTCATTTTGGGATCTTTCAATTATGCCTAGTTCTGTCAGGGCTTGGACCACCTTCTCCATTACATTGGGCATTCAGCATGCAGTGGCCTCTTGGACAACTTCTCCCAAATTCATCAATATTCTATGTTGGATGAGAGTCATTTGTCCTGGCTGGACCAAGGAGATTTCAGAGATTGTCTTCAGCAGGCTTCTGACTTGTCTCTGTTGTTCTTCAGTCAAGGTATCCTCCAGCTGTGGCCCTTCAGAGTCTGTTAGGTCACGATGCTGACGACCTAAGTTTAGCTCTGGGAGATACGGGGCAATGAACAGCCACCAAGGCCCCTGCCAGACCTTTAAAAGATTGATGTGGTAACTATATTGTTTTTTCTTCTGATCGGGTTGGGACACTTCATGGGTAACCAGCCCTATCTGCCAGCATGCTAAGAGTTTCCTCTCTTCAGAAAATAGGAATAAGAGAAACCTTTCGCTAGGTTCCCATAGAAGATATAGCAGCCCCTTTGGCTGCCAGCCATATTATAATTCAAAGGGTAAGAAATATATCAACAACTGGGTTCAATTAATTAATTATTATGTATCTCTGGGTCATGTTGAATCCAATAAAGACAGCCATTGGTCAATTCAAAGTGGGGTACATTATTGCCCGATGGGCCTCTCTCAGGGTCTGAATGATGCATGTCAGTTCTTCAGAAGCCCAACTGAGTACATGATCCTCTTTTGGTCCTGACTGAAGACTGACCCCAAACTTCCCAAATGGTTGCCCAGTGCTGACCTCTTCATCTGGGGGGGGAGGGTTATGGTCAGGATCTCTGGTTTATTCACTGTTCAAATCAGAGTTCTTGGGTGCCTTGTCTGCTTCCTCAAATGGCTGTCCCTCAAAGGCAACTTCAGCTACTGGGACCCTACATTCACAGCACACAAGATCTCTGTGAATCCTCTCCGGTCACAACCCAAAATGACAGGATAAGCTAAGCTCAATGCCAGGCCTAACAACATGACCTGCATTTCACCATTCATCATCATGGTGACTCCAGCCTTGGGGGTAGGGCTTCACATCCCTATCACAATGAGTAAAGTGTGAGTAATATGTCAGTACATTAGCACTGCGGGACATAAATATACATACTGACAAGTAAAAAAAAAGAGTAGTCCTGTAGCATCTTAGGGTACGTCTAGACTACAGGGTTTTGTCGATGGAAGTTTTGTCGACAGATACTGTCGACAAAACTTCTGTCGACATAGAGCGTCTAGACACATTCAATTCTGTCGACAAAGCAAGCTGCTTTGTCGACAAAACCCTGTAGTCTAGACGCAACCCTACAGGCAATAATACCTTCTATCGACAGAACTCTGTCAACAGAAGGTGTTATGCCTCGTAAAATGAGGTTTACCAGCGTCGACAAAACTGCTGAGTTCTGTCGACGTTATGTCGACAGAATTCAGCGGTAGTGTAGACACAGGTATAGTTTTGTCGACAAAAGTCCACTTTTGTCGACAAAACTCAGTAGTCTAGACACACCCTTAGAGTGCATCTACACAGCACCCTAAACTTGAAATAAGATACGCAATTTGTGCTACACAAATCGCATATCCTATTTTCAAATGGAATTGAAATAACTTATTTTGAAATTTGGTGTACCTATACAGTGCCAAATTTCAAAATAACGCACTATTTCGAGACATCCCTTAGCCCTTGTGGAATGAGGGTTACAGGGATGCCGAAATAGCACACCTGTTATTTTGAAAAATATTTTGAAATAACGGGCAGCTTGTTAAGACACAGGGTAGCTATTTCGGGATACCTCCAGTATCCCAAATAGCTGCACAGTATAGACATACCTTTAGAGATTAACATAGTATATATATAAACGGCGAGGAGTCCTGTGGCACCTTATAGACTAACTGAAGTGTTGGAGCATAAGCTTTCATGGGCAAAGACCCACTTCGTCAGGTGCTTGTAGTGGAAATTTCCAGAGAGGAGAAGGAATTCACACCTCCAGATCAGCCACTAGAAGTGGGCCTCATCCTCCCTGATTGGATCCACCTCGTCATCTCCAGACTGATTCTGGCCTGCATATTTATACCTGCCTCTGGAAATTTCCACTACAAGCATCTGACGAAGTGGGTCTTTGCCCATGAAAGCTTATGCTCCAACACTTCAGTTAGTCTATAAGGTGCCACAGGACTCCTCGCCGCTTTTGCAGATTCAGACTAACACGGCTACCCCTCTGATAGTATATATATAGTATCATGAGATATTGTGGCCAAAACCCACTCTGAGGAAGTGGGTTTAAGTTACAGACTAACATGGCTATACCTCTGAGACCATACTGACAAGTAATCAGTTATAGAACCATTTGTGGTTCAACTCTACTTGTGGATATTCACAGTTTGTCATCAAAAATTAGACCAATCTATATGTTTGAGAGGTTGGCAATAGCTGCTGTGCCAAACGATTGTTCTTCCAATATATTGCTGTAATCTAGGTAATGAATAGAGCCAGATACTCAGGTTGACCACATCAGACCTCAAATATATACAAAGTGGGGAAAGATCTGACTTAAAAGTATGGGGCTGTAACCAAAGAGGTACTGTCTTGAGCCACACAATGGAGTTGTGCTGGTCCAGATGTTCTGGCCGCACATATTCATTCTCTCCTTTAGACACACTTTCCTGTGGTTTCCATATTGAAAAACAACACTTATATGTCCTCTCTTCATGGAGAGACAAACTTCCACTATCTCCTCCCACTTCTGCTCTTGCTCCCTCTATAGAGACTGACTAAATACAATCTTTATTTCCTTCTATTACAAGATTATCCTTTCCTCTCCCATCATAAAGCTCAGCCTCATTTTTAAGTAAACTAATGTAAATATAAAATAAATAGTTTGTGATGTGAATAATATTATTTTCATTCTATGCAACATTTCTAACCTTCAAAGTATGAAAACTGTACTTGCATTTAAATTTATTTTATAGACAGACTACTTCTGAGATAGGGAAAAGTCCCTAGTCTGTCAAGATACATATATAGCTTTGCTGTAAGCACAACCACACATATGGAAAGGCATCTTGGACAGCTCAGCAAATACAGACTCACGAAACTCAGAAGGAAAGCTGTGATAAAAATCCTATTTCCTATATTCTATGAAGACAGGGACTGAAAAAATATATGTTACATGGACAATATTTTTGTTTTCCTTCTGTAACCTTTCTGCCGGACAGGCCTGGCAGTAACCAAGGCTGGGTTCAATGTCTTGGGGCCCATCTCACACAGAATCGGCTCGAGTCCCCACCCAGTAATCTTGGAAATTCACACACCCCTGGGTGCCTCTGAGAGGCAATGCTTCCCCACTCACAAGCACTGAGTCTGAGTGCAGGAAAGAAACATTTAATGAAACAGAGAGAGAAGTCATACGGCATTAACTTGAGGGAAACACCACAAACAGAGTTCATAACCCAAACATGAGCTAAGCCCTCCCCCCAGCCAAGAATCACCTGAAGTCCAAAGAGTCCGACACCCCAAAAGTCTATGTCCCTGGTCCGTGCCACCCAGAGTCCCAAAGTTCACCCGCAGGGTTTCACCTCCAACCTGGGTAGAAATGGGGGTGGGGGGATAGATAGGGGACACCTTATGACACTCCGCCACACTCCACCAGCTGTCTCGTCCCACGCCACCGGACACTCCTCTGGTCACCTGCCGCCGCTGGTCACCGCTCCTTGTCTGCTGCCGCTCCGCACCACGCCACTGGTCACCGCTCCTCGCCTGCTTCCGCTCCATGCCACGCCACTGGTCGCCATGCCACGCCACTGGTCGCCGCTCCACGCCTGCCGCTGCTCCACACCACACCGCTGGTCACCGCTCCTCACCTGCCACCGCTCCATGCCACGCCACTGGTCGCCGTGCCACGCCGCTGGTCATCACTCCTCACCTGCCACTGCTCCACGCCACGTCGCTGGTTGCCGCTCCTCGCCACGTCACTGGTCGCCACTCCTCACCTGCCGCTGCTCCTACTGGCCACATTACGCCACCAGCCAGTGATTTCCACCAGCCACTCTGCTGGTCGCCACCACTCCACTGGCTGCAATGGGTCTGCTTTCAGCCAAACCAGTGATTTCAGCTCTCAGTGATTTCAACTCTTTAGCCACCAGCTGGACTGGCAAAGGAATCCAGCTTCCACTGGACTAGCAAAAGAAAAGTTTCCTCAGGGAGTCTGCTTTAGGTCTGCCCTTCAAACAAAGGGGAAAAGGGGCAGGTTGGGCTAGTCTTATAGCTCACACCTGACAGGTGTGAAGCAGGCTGACTCAAGCCTTACCCCAACTCAGTTCTCTCAACTCTGGAAGGGGGGAGGCTTGTCCCTCCGAGACCTCTTACCATGATGGTGGTGCCTCTTCTGCAAGCACTGGTGGCATGTTTTACAGTTCCCATATTTAGAGATAGCATGATTAGTGACCCCCACAACAGTCCCAAATTATTTACAATTCTCCACATTCCATTCCAACACTGACCCTCTATCAGCCCTGGCTGAATGGGATTTACATAGCCACACCTCAGATTCTCTCCTGAGCAGTATTTACATGTCAACAGTTAACAGTTAATTACCTTGCAGAGCTAAACAATTGTAGTGGACACACCCACCCCTCCTTTTAGCTGGCTGATAGCAAGCAGTAGTTCAGCCCCTGCTTACACTTCAGAAAGAATTATTGTAGATATCGGTGCAATTTGTTTAGATAAATGATTTTAAGGATTAATAGATGGTTCCAGTAACTAATACTGAGATGCAGGATTCTTGTTCCCACTGCCAAATGCCAAAACTAGTTTACTTCAGTGATATAGGACTGGGCCAAAAGCCCAGGGAAGGGAAGGTTACTCACCAGGTGCAGTAACTGTAGTTCTTTGAGATGGTTATCTCTGTGGGTGCTTCACTTTAGGTGCACCAGCACTGCTGCACCCACGGTTGGCAGACTTCTAGTAGCAGTGCCCTGTAGTTTGCTGTGTGTACAGAGCGCTGGCACACGACAGTTAGAATATTCATCTCATGCACACAGCCAACAGCCTCCTCAGTTCTTCTCTGACCCGGAAGTATACAGATCCAAAGTTGAGGGGAGGAGGGTGGGTGGTGGAACACCCCCGGGGACAACCATCTTGAAGAACTACAGTTACTGCACCTGATGAGTAATCTTTCCTTCTTCTTGGAGGAGTGTCCCTATGAGTGCTCCACCTTAGGTGACTAGTAAGCAGTGTTCGTGTTCGGTGGAGGGTGCTTCGGGCATTGTTGACTCAATAACTGTGAGTACAGTTCTGCCAAAGCATGTGTCTGTGTCCGCAAATGATTGTATTGTGTAATGTTGTATGAATGTGTGAACACCACAAGGACACTATTCGACGTTCTGGGCCTACAGATCAACCTGGAGAAGTGTATCCTTACACCAACCCAGACTATAGACTTATAGGAGCACACTTGGACTGTACCAAAGTGATAGCGTTGCTACCACAGCACAGATTCAAAGCTATCAAGGACTTAATATCATTCACGCAGGCCAGCCCATACATAAGGGCAAAACAGTGTCTACAACTACTAGGACACATGGCAGCTGCCACGTTCGTGGTACCGTATGCATGGCTGCGCATGAGACTGATGCAGGCCTGGCTGAGAACAGTGTATAGACCACACGTACACCACATAAACAAGCGCTTAGCGATGCCAAAAAGCATAAAATCCATACTAACATGGTGGAAGACTCACCACAATGTCTGCAAGGGGGAACCATTTCAACGCCCATCTGCAACGATTACAATTACACCAGACACACTGCTAGTAGGATTTGGAGCTCACCTGGATGAAAAGATAGTGCCGGGTCAATGGCGCAGAGACGAATCCGAAAACCAAATAAATGTTCTGGCATTCAGGGCAGTCCGCAATGCCTGCGCCCACTTCCAGGCTATAATATAGAACAAAATGGTACAAGTGTTAACAGACAACACCACGATGTTATACTACATCAATCGGCAAGGGGGAGTGCAATCAAACAAACTGTGTCAAGAAGCGGTGAAGCTATGGGAATGGTGTATCCCCAGTAACATAGCACTCATAGCCACCTATCTCCCGGGCCAGGAGAACATCATAGCAGACAGTCTCAGCAGGGATTTCTCCCACAATCACAAATGGGAAATCAACCCCAAAATGATAAAACACTTAGTCAAGAAATGGGGGTTTCCCTCGATAGAGCTATTTGCCACCAGCAAAAACAAGAAGGGTATGTCTAGACTACATGGCTCCGTTGACAGAGCCATGTAGATGAGTTTACTAGACATAGGAAAATGAAGCAGTGATTTAAATAATCGCTGCTTCATTTACATCAAAATGGCCGCCGCACTGTGCCGACGATCAGCTGATTGGCACAGCGGGACAGTCTAGATGCGCTGCGGTCGACAAGGGCAGCCTTTGTTGACTGCTCCGGTATGCCTCGTGAAACGTCGACAGAGCCATGTAGTCTAGACATACCCGAAGTGTCCATGCTACTGCTCAAGAGCGCGCAAAGGACACCAATTCATGGGAGAGGCATTCAGTATAAAGTGGGAAGCACCTCTAATGTATGCATTCCCACTGTTTCCAATGATTCAGCTCGCTATCCTGAAAATCAGGACAGGGCAAGGTTAATACTGATAGCACCCAAGTGGCCCAGACAGACCTGATACTCTTACCTGCTGCGGATACATGCCTGTCCACCAGACCCCTTTCCACCAGTCCAGTCTCTGTTGACACAGAAGGATGGCGGGAGCCACCGTCCCAATGTACAATCTTTTCATCTTCATGTATGGATGGTGATTGGCTGATGCCTTTAGAGGCCAACTAACCCAAAGAGGTACAGCAAATCCTAGTGAACAGCCATAGACCTACAACAAGGAGAACATACAATCAGAAATGGCACAGATTGAACATATGGTGCCTCAAACACAACTGCACTCCAACAAGATCAGAAGTGGCAGAAATACTCACTTACCTGTTAGAACTACACAAAACGGGTCTTTGAATAAGCTCAGTTACAGTACACCTCACTGCAATAATGGTACTGCATCACCCAATAGATGGCTACTCAACATTTACTCACCCATCCACCAAGTGGTTTCTACAAGACCCATTTCGAGCATGGGATCTCAACCTTGTCTTAAGGGCTCTTAGGGCAAACCATTTGAGCCACTAGCTACATGATCATTACTACAACTATCAATGAAGGTAGCCTTCCTAGTGGCAATTACATCAGCTAGCAGAGTGGGGGAGACAGGAGCACTTATGACACAACCACCTTACACAGTCTTCCATAAAGAAAAGGTGATACTTCAAACTCACCCTAAATTCCTTCAGGAAGTAATTAGCTCATTCCACTCTAAAGAGCCAATATACTTACCTGTCTTCTTTCCTAAGCTCCATAAAGATGACAGAGAAAGAACATTACATACCTTAGATAGAGGGCTGGCCCAAGCCATTTTGGCACCCCGGACCCCAGGTGCGCGGCGCCACCCCCGGGGCACACGGCCCCACCTCTGGGCACACGGCACATGCGCTACTCAGTCTGCCTGGCCACCGCCGATGCCGCGCAGCCTGGGGCGGGCTGCTCCTGGCCGTGCAGAGCTCTGCGGCCACGGGGGGAGGGGCGCAGCTGGCCGGTGCTGCGAGGGTTGACACGACCCCCGCCCTGGGCAGCCGCTGCAGCCCACCAGGAGCCAGGCACCCCCCATAGGTTGGCTCCCTGGGCAGCTGCCCGGCTAGCCCACCCCTTAGTCCAGCCCTCCTTAGATGTAGAGCAATCACCTTCTGTCTTAAGCGAACAGAACCCTTTCAGAAATCCCCAAGAGTATTCATCTCATCCACTGAAAGGTCAAAAGGGTTACCCATATCCAAACAAAGGCTTTCTAAGTTGATATCGGACTGCATATGCCTGGCCTACAACATATCAACAGAGAATCCCCCCTCCTCCCCACGACCATAAGGGCTCATTCCATGAGAGCTATGGCAATGACAACAGCCTTCCTCAGTGGAATCCCAACCTCTTTCTGGGAGTCTGAGCCCTGTCCTGGTCCCTGGGGCTTGAAAGTTGGTCTAGCCCATTATCCTGGGCATCCCCAGGAGGTTTATTTGTGGGTGATGCCCTGTCACTTAAGGTTCTGGAGTCTGACTCCATTTGCATCATCCTTATCTGTAGTTGTCTTGCTCTTCAGTCCTATTTCTCAATTTCAGGCAGTGCTTACACTGCTGCGTGTTACGAGTCTGTCCCAGGCAACGGACACAGTGAGGCTATGTCTACACTACGGGTTTTTTGGGTTTTTTTGCGGAAGGGCAATGCAAATGTAGCGCTGATTAGCATTTTCGTGCACTTCATTTGCATAGTCCATGTGGGGCCATTGCATGCCCAGGGACAGCTCTGGCTCCATGACACAAAGAAAAAAGCTGTAGCATCCAAAGAAGCTGGGCAACCACAGCACACACTAATAAATCTTAGATGTCCCTCAAGGATGCTACAGCTTTTTTCTGTGTGTCATGGACAAAAAATGAGGAGTAACGTTAGTTCGAACCAAGGGGTTTGGTTCGAACTAACGTGTCCCAGCGCGCACTTTCACTTTTGAAACAGCTGTTGAGCGGAGTAAAGTGCCGGCGAGATCATGCTAATGAAGCATGATATATTTAAATATATTAGAGGGATAAATTCCAGGGAGGGAGAAGAATTATTTAAGCTCAATACCAATGTGGACACAAGAACAAATGGATATAAGTTGGCTATTAGGAAGTTTAGACTTGAAATTAGGCGAAGGTTTCTAACCATCAGAGGAGTGAAGTTCTGGAACAGCCTTCCAAGGGAAGTAGTGGGGGCAAAAGACCTATCTGGCTTCAAGATAAAGCTAGATGGGTTTATGAAGGGGATGGTTTGATGAGGTAACATGATCTTGGCAATTAATTGACCTTTCACTATCAGTGGGAAATAGGCCAATGGTGGGAAGATAGGAGTTGCTATAGAGAACTTTTTTCTGGGTGTCTGGCTCGTGAGTTTTGCCCACATGCTCAGGGTTCAGCTGATCACCATATTTGGGGTCAGGAAGGAATTTTCCTCCAGGGTAGATTGGCAGAGGCCCTGGAGGTTTTTCGCCTTCCTCTGTAGCATGGGGCATGGGTCACTAGCGGAAGGATTCTCTGCATCTTGGGGTCTTTGAACCATCATTTCAAGGATTTCAATATCTGAGATATAGGTAAGAGGATTATTCTAGCAGTGGGTGGGGTCAGACTAGATGATCAAAATGGTCCCTTCTGACCGTAAAGTCTATGAGTCTATCTTCAGGAGAATGGTTTTGTGGTTCTCGATCCAACAGCTGCCCCTCTTTCAGTTCTGATTGATGTGTAATTGTCGGCTTGTTTCCCGTGGGGGTGGGTTGCCTCACTATAGAGGGGGTGGAAGAATTGGTTTTATTGTGTGTGGTCTGAGTTTGCTGATAGGAGGGTGATCTCCTTAAGCTACACTCCAGAGAATATGAGTAACGGCTGCCATGATAACTGTGCCTGTATCGACAGTCATAACATCTTGGGGAGTATCTGTGGTAGTGTCTGCTTCCGTATATGTCCTGGTTTCTGGAACCAGTGGAAAGTGTGGGAGTTCTGAGTGATCTGGATCTGCCCCTTGAGTGCACCAGAGAAAATGGTGAGTATCAATGCCGATGGCAATAGCGTGGAGAGAGGGAGGTGCGAGTCGGTGAGTAGTGACACAGTCTCGAAGATGGGTATGCTGGTAAGTGCCCGGAATGAATTGATTGAGCCAGAGATGGTGAAGGTGGTTCTGGTGAAAAAGAAGTGTGCTCCAGGCTTGGCGCTGGCTGAAGTGTCAGTGCAGGCACGGCCAATGCCGTAAGAACTGGTGCAGCTATGGGCGATGCTGCCGGCACTGTCTGTGTCGTTGGTGCTGGGTCTGCGTTCAGTGCCGGTCTGGTTTCCATGACAGATACTAGTGCCGCCTGTGTTGTCGGTGCCAGACTAGGCACCAACATGCTTTGGACTTGTTTTTGTTTATCGGCCTGGCGAATAGGAGCCGCGCCTAAAGTACCCGGCTTGTCTCCTGTGCTAACCTGTGTTGAAGGTAGGGAGCAAGAAGGAGAAGGTCTTTTAGTATGAGTCGACTTTGGTGAAGAAGGTTGGCATCTGGCAACTGCCAGAGATTTGGAAGGGCAGGGGGAGTCAGAGCTTAGAGCAATGGGGACATTTCTGAGGGATATGTCCCTCGCCCAGGCACCTTATACAAGAGGAATGTCCATCTGAGGCGGGCATTAGCTCACAGCAAGTGAAACCCGGTGAGCCTGGCATGGTAGAAGTAGTATTGAAGGTGTTTTTTTTAAATGAAAGTACTCAACTCTAACTTCTTGAAACCCGGTGAGCCTGGCATGGTAGAAGTAGTATTGAAGGTGTTTTTTTTAAATGAAAGTACTCAACTCTAACTATGAACTACTAACTAACTAATAACTATTAACTATATACAATTTGTTCTATCTCAATTCCTAACAGGATTGAATGCGAGAGGGAGCTCACTCCACCTGTGCCCAAGGACGGTTAGGAGGAACTGGCGGGAGCCGGACCGCGCGTGATCAGAAAACGGCGCAAATGGTGCGAGACAGCCAACACACATGCGCAGTCCAGTGGACTATTGCTGAAAAGATCTCTGATCTGCGGCGCCAGGACAAGCCCGACAACTACAGTAGAGCACCCCTGGGACACTACTCGAAGAAGAACTATCAGTAGCTGTAAATGTCAGGTTCATTGCCTCTTCACAGATACGAACTCTTCATCTTCATTTACCCAACCTATATAGATTCCCTTAAAGTCCATACAAGTGTGGATGCTCTCTTGCGCAAAAGCGATGTGTTTTGAGGTGTGGACATGCTTTTGCACAAGAAGTTTTTACACAAGAACTCTTCCGCAAAAGACTTCTTGCACAAAAACCTTGTAGTGTAGACGTAGCCAGAGAAATACAGTGGGCAATACTCACTGCTGAGCTGAATACCAGGGGATCCTACTGAGCCAAATCCATCCTTAGTAGAACTCTGCTGAACTCCATACAAGTTCATCATGGACGAATTTTGTCCATGGGATTGTATAGGGATGTACGTCATTGTTGAATTTGATCCATTTAATTCATATGGGAAACTAAATTAAATGCAGTCTCTCTAAAAAAAAGTGCTAATGGAAAGAAACTAGTGATCATTTTATTTAAAGAGATGAATATTGACAGGCTTTATCACTCCAGTTATTATATTAAACACAATATTATAGGAAGAGATTGAACTGTGCTACTAACACCATTGTCACAAAATTGCACTCTAGTGGCCTAATTTTCACTGGTTCTGAGTAGAGATGAGCAATGTGCATTGTCTGCAGGAAGACGGAAACCACTCAGCTCACCAGACTGTGATCGAATCAAATCAGCTTATAAATCTATAAAATTAAAAGGCACATACCATGCTAAATATTCAAAAAAAAAGTGTAAGGTATCATTTGTTTTTCCTATGAATCTCTCATGTCTTTCAATTTCCAGATTATAGTGGCCCAGGTATCACCTACAACAAATGTAACTGGGCTGGCTGTGTCATGGCAAAAATAGACTAATGATATTTGTACAATAGGTCTTCACTGAACTGTAGAGGAAATTGTTCATGTAAGGTACTAATGAAAGGATTTCATGTGTTCTGATCAGGCTCAGCTCACAACCTGGTGAGATGCAGAGCCATAACTAAGAATTTTTGCATCTGGGGCAATATATTAATTATGTTCCCCCCTTCCTTAGGTTAACACACATCACGCTCTTTACTTTTGCAGCTTAATATTTTCACTTATTACACTCTTATTACATCTTTGCACCCCTGATTATGATACACTTGGCACTTGCACCATCCTTGTTATGGCCCTGGTGAGATGAGAGGTTTCAACTTCCATATAATGTCAATGGGTGAAGAGGGACCCAAGCAATCTGCAGCCAAAAACAGATTTAAGCTAACAGATTATGGGTGTGGTAGTTTGACATTTTTATAACAGAAGGATGGGTTAAAAAACCAACCAGGGAGGAAACCACACACGTTATCCAGAGCAGTTGGAGAATAACCAGAATGGTTGATGCTATCGTTTAATCTTCAGGTTCTTTAAACTGAACATTTCACATCATGCTTCAAGCAAAAATTGACTTTTGTTCAAATAAAAATATCTCTGCAGTATATACACAAGCATAATCTTAAATACTGCAGCATAACAATATTATAATATTACAGTATTATATCTTAAATATAAGAGGTAAAGAGCTACTATTTCTAATTAATGAACCACCTCAAGATATTTGTAAATTTCAATGTCATGTTGATCCTATAAGGAAAACAAACTCCACAATCTAAAGTTTAGTTCTAGTAGGAACTCTGTCCTGGAGGTTTTGTATACTCTTTCCAGTCAGCTTTCTTACAGAGCTTCCTGTTGCTGCTTGAAAACTATTTTTCAGTCTGGATTTCTAAAAACAGGGTAGAGATGGAGCTGATGATCATGTTTATTTGCATTTACACAACAACTCATCAGAAACACATAAGGTAGTGGAAATAACCAAGGTTTGGACAATGGGTAGCACAACCAAAATGTTAGACCTAATTAATGGAACAATGCTTTTAAAATCAACTTTTAAAATCTTTGACGTATACCTATTCAGGTCATGGGGAGAAGGCAGTGTTTGGAGTGATATACAGAGAACTATCTTTGGAGCATAAAACACAGGGAATAGTATAGGGCCTATTCCTTTCTATTTATTCCCATGGCACAAAATTAAATCATTCACCCTAGTGTTTAGAAGAGAAGGAAAGAGCTTTCTTGTTAATCAGAATGGTTCCTTCTTTTACATCAACTGCTAAATGAATGTCATATATTATTTCCCTTTTCCCAATTCTGTATGGTGACATCTATAAATCCAGACATGAGACATCCATGGACTTCACTGGAAGTTCTCAGAATTTAGGATCTGATCCAAAACTTGTTGAAGTCAGTAGAAAAACTATCCCAGTGAGCTTTGGATCAGGCCCTTACACTGGTGTCATTGTAACCTCTCCAGATCTTGGTGCTCTGTAATGGTTTCTGGTAGTTGTGAAAAGCCCAAACCCATAAAATACAGTAAGTGCCATGCTTTGAATTTTGTATCTATCTATTCACCATGTACAGCCATAGAGCTGACCAAGGAAACACTGTTAAGGCATCCACATCCCAACACTCACATATTATCACCAGATCCCATTCTGACACATGTTGACGTTGTAAGAGCAGTGCTTTTCGTAAAATGTTCGGTGTATTATTGAACAGATCCCAGATGCAACGGTGAGAGAAAATAAGGTGCTTACATGTGCCTTCTGCATATCCCAGTTGCGGGAGGGGGGGAGGTCGTATAAGGAGCTCTCCTATGGAGTGAAAGAAATAGGGAACATAGAAATAGGGAGCATAGGGAGATGTTAGACCCTCTGAACACAGTGGTTCTTTTCAGTTGTCACTTCAAAACTATTCTCCCTTACTCTTGTCTTCCTCACAGCTGTTCTGTTCGCTTCGGATTTCCAGATGCAGAAATGTGTTAAGCGCGGGTCTCTCCAGTAGGGCTTTTCGGTGAAATGGTTGTCAACACTTCTGAGGCTGCTTCACACTGACGTGCTCACCTTTCAGATCTTACTGATTGCCTCGGTATCTCCGCAAAGCACAACTCCTCTTCCGCAGTCACATCAGATCTTTCAAATGCATACTGAAGATTTTCAGCGGGACAGAATCCGCCCCGCCCCGACCCTCTCAAAGTTCAGCCAAACACATCGGCAACTTTCAATAGCTATGCAGCTGCAACCGGAAGGGTTAACTAAAGAATCCGACCTCTGAAAAACCCACGGCCAGTGTGACACATTCCAAATAAGTAAGTAAGTAAGTAAGAAAAGAAAGAAAGAAAGAAAAGAAAGAAAGAAAGAAAGAAAGAAAGAAAGAAAGAAAGAAAGAAAGAAAGAAAGAAAGAAAGAAAGAAAGAAAGAAAGAAAGAAAGAAAGAAAGATCTGCTGAAATTTACCCACAAATTACTTTTCGTCACGTTTCAATAAAATATAATATTTAGTGTTATCATTCATAAGAAAATTCCAGCTAGCCTCCCCTCTCTATCCCAAAAAAGTTAAATGTTAGCGCAAAGTGTTCTAGGTGCTCCAACGTCAGATCAAATGGCTAACCACCAATTATTTTTCCATTTTCTTTTTTTCTTACGAAGGCAGGAGATAAAAGGCAGGAGATGAAAGACCGTCAGGAGGTATATTATTATAAATGCTGACCACCAGACGCTGCAGATGTTAAATTTAAGAATCACCAAAGTATCAACATTTTAACTGCAGCATTCTGAGGACAGGGAAAAGAAGAAAGGACGGTCTCAAAGCAGCCGCTGCCTGCCTGCTATACGCCCACGGGTTTCACTGGTTAGGGTGTCTGCGGGATACAGATAAGCCTTGGGTGCAAAAACTAAGCGAACATTAGTTATTTAGAGAGAAGTATTTGCCACTTTGCAGAAGTGATAATGCTATCTGTGGGGCTGAGTTGTAAATGTTACGAGACTTTCAGTTACGGCCATTTTTCACTCCGAATGACCATAACAATTCAGATCTAGGCAGAGCAATATTCAGTGCAAAAGATGAGCTTCGGACAAGCGCTTCATTTTTAGACCTCCTCTTCCGTACTCATACGTGATGCCCACCCTCTCCCCCACAATGTTGTAGGAAAAATACAGCCTATCACTTCCAATCTCAACTGGGTATCCGGGCCGGCAAGAGTTGAAATGTACTTGGCGCGCACTGCAAACCAATTTTCTGTTTATAAACAAAGCCACCAGCAGACCAATAAAATGAATGCAGGTGCACTGTCAGTATTAATTCATGCTTTAAGGGAAGGAGATACTTCTATGACAAATTTCTGGCTCTCGAAGAACAACCTATCAAAATGAAAGTCTGAAATGTCAAAAACACATATTTCAGTTTTAGTGTTGCAAGAGGAAAAACACAGTTATTTTAGTTAGCTACTAGAAGTTGAAAGTTTCACTTATTTTTCAGCAAGTTACAAGTTAATTTCCGAGTTGGTGTCATAATTTCTGTCTTGGTATTCTTTTCTGCATTTTGGACAATAATTGTTCATATTCCAGAAGCTAAAAATCTAAATCGGAATCAGTCTTGGACACACTCTTTGCCCACAAAGTTCTTGAGTCCGTGTCATTTGCTGAAGTACTTTTAGTGTAAAAATATTTCATTTTCACTATACCTTCTTTGCACCAATATTGCAGGCGTTATATTGTTGAAGTCACTAGGAAATCAAATAGTTAAGTATTTGGTGTCCTGTTTATATAGAACCATCGCACATCTGTACATCTATTCCAGGATTTCTATTTATTCTTTAAAACAAAAGCAGGGGCGCTTTTTTTTTTTTTTACAATGATGGGTTTTTTTTCTGATTCTTTGAACTTTTTTTTAATTGTAGTGTTTGAATTATGTTAAAATGTGAGGTAATTTTGTACCTTATATTAAATGTTAAGTACCTGTCTATGTGCCAAGAGAGGGGAAAAGAAGAGAACAGGGAGGCACCCGGTATTGTGAACTGTTTACCATATGGGGACATATTATGTATTCCGCGTGCACCCCAAAATCCCTTGGAAGTATGTGGCTTCAAGCTCCTCAATCCAAATCAGAGACTCAGTTACTGACTCTCTTTTATTGAGTGAGATAACTGGCATAAACCAAAATAAAAGATAATTCGTTGTACAATGAGAAGGGCACCGAAAACCTCAGTCATATCGCCAGCCGGTACTTGTGCTCACCTTTGCATTGGAGACCAAATTATTTATTTCGTGGTTACCAAAAGAATATTAATATAATTATGCCACTATAGAAACATAACATAAATCTATCTATACAAATGAGTCAGCATACAGAGCCATGTGAATTCTATATGCAAATATAGGCAAGATTTAATATGATAGGAACAGGAAGCCAGCTACCTTGCGATTCTCGTGAAAAATACAACCCAAACTATAGCTTCCGTGACATTTTCAAAGTAAAGGTACCCCCAAAAAATAGAATGCTAAGAAATCTGACATCAACAGGATAATTTGCATGTTTACCTTCTTTCAAACAAGTTGTCCATCAAACAGACATTTAGTTGATCCCAGCAGTCAATATTTTGACAGGGGGAACCAAAAAGAGGAGACAAACAATATTTCCGTCTGTAAATAAGCATTAAACACATTGTATTACTAGTTCTTCGGGGCATATATCCCTGGGGGCACACAGAGGTCTTCCGGGGGTACATCAGCTCGTCTAGATATTTGCCTAGTTTTACATCAAAATACGTGGAAAGCACTGTTACAATAGTTACATTCAATTTGATTTTATAATTATATGGTGAATATGAGACAGACAGCATTTTTTCTAAGAATGTGCTATGACAATGTAGTGGGTTTATGTCTGATTTTGCAAGCAAGTAGTTTGTAAGTGAGCTGAATCTTGGGGGTAGATAAATCAGACTCCTGATATGGGTACAGTAATCTGGAAAGGTTTGAGAGCCACTGCTTCAGTCAAAAGTTGCCCCCCTCCAATGTGGCTAATTATTAAAACGATATATTTTTAAAAATCACATCCCTGTTTGAGTGTTGTGGCGAATGTTCCAAAATAAGAACGGGTTAAGGATTATAGACACACACATCCCAACAACACGAGAGATGCTGACCAAATGCAGAGTATTTTATTTCATTTCTTACGAGTAATATATGCTTAATTCAGTATATAGGGAAAAGCACATTTGCAAACCCCTGCTAATTGACTTAAGAGACTCGCTCAGATCACATTTTGTAATTGCACGTGCAGAGTGTTTTTCCTCCTTTGTTTAAGACGGTTTTGCTCCGAGACAGTCTAGTTCCTTGTATTTACCTTCTTAGGAACTTTATTTTACGTCATGTGCTACTCTAAAATGTAATAAAAGCTTTACTTCATTATTGTATGTTTTCATTCCTACAATATCACAATGAACAACTAACTTTAGATTCTTAGCATTTACCCATGTACTTTGCTGATAACCGGAATATTATCAAGCACATGAGCGAAACTAAAGCTTCCAGAGATCCCTGTTAATTTATACAAATCATCCAGTCCTTAAAAACCTGGTCGGGCATGCTTGATGTATGTGGTGATAAAAAAAATAAATATGAAATGCAGCAGTAGGAACAGCAGAAGCCCACAGACAAAATAATCTCGGGTAGAATCGTATTAATCGGAAGTTGCTGATTCCTTCAGCTTCAGGGTGAGGACTGAGCCCTGAAGCGCAGACTGTCCATTTTCTCGGTAGGTTTCCCCACACCACGTTTTTCAATACTTTTTTTTCGTACTGACTAAACGGATGTCTTGGAAGCGATTCGTTTTTTCTAGCTACCCTAATACGAGCCCCATTCGGGACTCCGTAACCCTTTCGACGCTTTGGAATCGCGAAGTAGGTGCTAGGCTTTATTTCCCCTGCCCCAGCTGCCTCGTGGAGCTTTAAGGGGTTGGAATAACAGAGGAAACTTCAGGACTCCCGGAAAACTCCAACCTCTATTAAGTAAAACTCTCGGGAATTGATTCAGAATAATATCTGTTTCGGTTTAGACACAGCCACAGGGTGTCAGATTATGTTGCCAGACATAACGAAAACACCCACCTATTACCCATCCTTTCCTCTTTAAATATATCCGATCCTCTTCTACGAACGAACGTACTCACAAAACCCTCTCAGCTGTACTGGACATTTAGAAAGAACAGGATAGGGTTTTAATTGAGGCTACTAACAATTTCTCTCCGGATCACGGGATATTTTTCCTTTTAAAAGTTTACAGCGATTTAAATGTGCTTTGTTTAGTGAGAGTCACTAAACTAGTATGATCCAGATATAGAAGGGCAAGAGTGATGAAAATTTTCCTATTTTAGGATATAGTCTCACAAAGCATGAGCTAAGAAACACTGCTTGGATACACGCCATTTCACTGTAAAATATATTTGTTCCTCTCCTGTCTTCCCTTTAGAACATATCATTTACGTTTTCTGTTCTCGTTTCAGTTATAGGTGAATAGAAGGTGGATTTCAATCGTGATATAGAAATCTCGCTGATTTCATACTAAGAAGCGAGACTGAAATGTAACCACTTCAGGGAAAAAGTGAGCTGTTAAAAGCTATTAGTAAACAGTGCCTAATCAAATAAACATCAAATAGTCTAGTAGCACCTTAAAGACTAACAAAACATATATCATGAGCTTTCGTGGGCATCTGAAGAAGTGGGTTGTGCCCACGAAAGCTCATGATATATGTTTTGATAGTCTTTAAGGTGCTACTAGACTATCTGTTGTTTTTTAAGTTTTTCCTGTTTCAGACTAACTCAGCTATCCCTCTGAAGCTTTTCAAATAAACATCGTTATTCTAGAAGTATTTTTTTAAGAAAAGAAAGGTCCCGAATCTCAATAGAAGGAAATTGGATTCGATCTACTTGACTGATTCTGAAATATGATATTTTTACTTAATGTGTTTGGTTTTTGCCAAGAAAATTATAAGAGCTTGAAAAAAGAGGTAAACAAAGGAACACTACAAACTGGTGATCAGCCATAGTAAATCTCTTTTTAGAATCCATACGTTTAAAACGTGAATTTTGGCATTTCTGTTTGACTGCTCTTGCTAATGACTTGATTCAAAATAAACAAACAAAAACACAGAAAGGTTTTCTTTCCAAAAGGCGGAGTTTCCCAGGAATTTCATCTGAACCCCTTTTGGGCTTTTGAGTATAACTGGACACGGAGTCTGACTGATTTCCCTGGACAACTAACTTGGCACGAGTGGAGGTGTAGTGTTATATGCACTGATCACTGATCAAACTGTTAACACGTGTCTTCTCGCTTCCTTAGTGTACAGCTGTGTGTCTAACATACAACCTATTTAGCTATGTCCAACTTCTCTTAAAATATGAGCCCTGATTAAAGACATCGACATTTGGTATATAGTTCTTGAAAGCCCGTATTAAAGTACATTAAACAAAGGATACAGACAACAATACGGCAAATAAGAACTTTTGGTTGTGAACTTCACACACTCCCTATGTCATTAAGAAAAACCATATGTATCATGTAAGCTTTACGTACATAACATCCATTTTCTGATCAGCTAAGTAATCCACAGCCCTTCTGAAAATGAAGTGTCATTCTTCCAATTACCTCCTTCTAAACTTGGAGAAAGTTATATTGGCTTAAATCAGCTTTTTACCAACAAAGTAGCTATTAAAATAACCTTAAAATGCATCTATTTTGACTGTACTAAAACCCGCCCATTATGGAGGCGATTTTGACAATGCTAGACATGAGACGAGAAACTAATGTAACTTTGTATGCAGCGTTGTTGCCCTGCTGGTCCCAGGATATCAGATAGATAAGGTTGATGAGGTAATGTCTTTTATTGGACCAACTTCTGCCGGAGAGCAAGCGAACGAGACTTTCCAGCTTCACAGAGCTCTTCTTCAGGTCTCTCTTTCAAAACTGGAAAGCTTGCTCTACTAAAAGAGATTATCTCACTCACCTTGTCTCTTCATCTACCTTTGTTTATTTGTAAACACGGGTCGAGCAACCACCAAACAAAGTGCCTACAGTACAGAAGCTGTCGAATAGAGCTTCATCCAAAAGATCCGTTGCTGACGGTAAGAATTGGAGTGTGTACAAGTTTGCAAGCTGGCTTCTCTCTGCTGACTCAGAACAGCAGTGTAGGTCACAAGAAGTTTCCTAAAGGTATCTAAATTCGAAAAATTTAAGCTTTTCTTTAGAGACTTCTAAGGGGCTGCTGTGAGATTTCTCAAGACAATGCTTTTTACTAAAATTCAACCTGCATCTGGGCAATTACCCTGAGTTTGTAAGCCAGGGTTTGGAGACTAGCTTGCATGCTTGCTTTTTGCTATTCAACGGTTTATTTAACCTTTTGCTTTTATCCTCCGTCCATTCCGTCACAACAATCCATTTAATTTCTCCTAAAAGGGTATTTTAAAAAGCTATTCCAATGACTCACAATCCTTTTTGTCGAGCATTTTTAGAAAAGCATTAAGTGATATATCCTAACTACGTCCAATTCTGGAGTCTTACCAAGCATGCTTGTTCATCGTTTACTCATTAGTTTGGCTTTTTATTGCTATCATTAAGTGTTCACATAATTAATTATACACGTTATGAAAAAATATGTCAAAAACCTGCATTTTCTGAAGGGGCTTTCACCTTACACACTGAAGGAAATCGGTCCTGTGAGCGACACCGAACATTGTCTATTTCCAGACAGGTTTATTTTAATTATTGGGAGGGGGGGCTAACTATAGCACAGCAGAAAAAAATACCCATAGTGCTATGGAAAAGTTCAGCGAGGATGAGCAAACTGTCGGCTGATGCGGAAACAAGCAGCAGCAGCAAGGAAGGGAGCGAGAGTTCTCATTCCCAAGTGCAAAGCTGTAAAGAAGATAAGCCAGGATCAGGGTACAAGATAAGAAAATAACCACAATATATGTATTTATTTCACTGTCGTTCAGAGTTTTCTATGATTATAAAAATGAGGCACAGTGCAGATTTCCTCCTCCCTCCCCCCCCCCCACCACTTTGCATTAAGATGAGCGTGGGCGCACGAGGGGTGTGGGTTCAAACTGACTATTTTAAAAATAATATTAGGAAAAGAATCAATTGTGATGTAACATAAACAACAGGAAATCACCCGAGCAGGAACCACTCGACGGGAAAGAAAAAAAAAACTCGGATTCTCTCCCGGTCCATACTTTCTGTTCAAACGCAGTTTCTCTCCCTACATATCCACTGCAATTTTTTAAGAACACTCACATCACTCGGTTCATTAGCGCAAAATCGTTTAGTCTCGTTTCACTCCTTCAATTCCTTTCTGTAATGAGCATAAGTATATGCTCATTAGAGAGAGAAAAAGAGAGATGGGCTTGGTGCTAGCAGAAAGGATTTCTCCTTCTAAACATAGAAGGTTCCCAATCCCGCAGAAGTTTAATAAATGCTTCTTAGAGGTAACAGGAGGCAACACCAGCTTCTTGCTGACCCTAAGTAAGAAATTAGGAAGCGTTTAGCAGGTCCACACAAGTCCGGTGCCCGGCCTCCCCTTTCCATAATTTACCAGCAAACTTTCAAGCAGAGAAGGTACCACTGGAACCACCCCCTCCAATGGTCCCTAAGAGACAGGGGACAAGAAGCTCTGTAAAAGCGTATATTCTTTCAGCTTGTTAACAACACAGTTAAGCCCACGGAAAGATCCTATCTCTCGTGACTTCACCCGTATCAACTTACCCTGGAGTCAGTCACTCCCCTCACTGCTCTGCTTTTCTAAACTATTTTAGTCCAAATGTGGAAAAATTAAATGTGTAGCAGAAAGAGGGGACCGAGCGGTTGGAAACTGAGAAGATGAACACTTCAAGACAAGCCAATTTTATTTCGTTTCACGGGAAGGCCCTCTTGCAATATGCCTTGTTTACATTTAGTCCTGAGACGCTGGCCTTAGGCCAGAAAAGTGCAGTTTCATTTCATGGATGGCGAAGGGGAATTGTAACTTATTCCACATCAGCTTTAAATGGGAGGTTTAAATCGTCTCTCAGCAAATGCTTTGCCATTAACCCTCCAGGAACCTGCTCTGACGTACTCTCTTCCCCTCCTATACGGTAGGAATGAAAAGTGAACTGTCAGGCATTCTCGGTACACCTGCGGAGAGGAGAGAGCCTGTACTGTGGTTCTTAGCAATGTTGCTTCCCTGCGTGCTAATCTCCAGCGAATTTGCAATGGGAGGGTTGTAACAAATTCACTTTACTGTTTTGTAGTAAAGCAGACGAGTGCATTCAACTATTTATACTCGACAAGAGCAATGGAGGAGAACACAGATGGTGGCAGCAGTGGGCACTGTGACGAGTATTTGTATTAGTTCAGTGTGTGACACGCAGGGAAATTCATTCCTCTACACATATAAAGCACAACCTGTGCGTGAGCTCCCGAGTCCCTGCGAGCGGGGAGAGTGGCTTCTCTCTGCTGCCGCTGCTGCTGCTGTGCATGGCAAGGCAGCACTAAGCAGGCACTGGGCAGGCTGGTGCTTTCCTCAGACACGTGATTGAATCTGATCTCTGGCGCTGCTCAGTGGGGTGGTGGAGGAGGAGGAGAGGAGGAGGTCGCAGTGTTGTGTACTTAAGGTCGCGTGTGTGCTGGGTTTTTCTCCCTCTCTCTCGGAGGAGTAAGTGCCACTGCTCCGCCTTCTCCTTTTCGCAATGTTGACGCAATCTATAAATAGTGGAACAAAAGGACCAACTTCCTTGCAGCTTTGCTGAAACTGCACAAAAAGGGCAACGGGGGAGTTGTTATTTTTATTTTTTTTTCTGGTTAAACAGCCGGATCTGGGGGGAGATCTCGCTATTGGAAGATTTTTTTTTCTTCGCTTTCCCCTAATACTGGCAGCGTCCTGCAACTGGCTATTTTGCTTTACAGTGAGAAGGGTGTTTTTCCTCCTCTGACGGATCAGTAAGTGCAATTCAGTATTTCCTTTGGGGGTGGAGGGATTCCTGCTCTTCTATCTACCACATTGCAAAGGCAGAGGGATACAGAGGAATTGAAGAGGGTATTTTGGGGTTGTGTCACTGAACTATAGGGGCGTGTGAGTGTACGTGGGTCTTTTACTCTAGAGGGTGTGTGTATGTGTGGTGAGGAGCTGGGTTTGTCGGGATATCAACGGTCACATTATGTATTACAATAGGTTATAAAAATAGGAATACTTACTGCTGCTTGCAGAACAAAAGCTGACGCACTAACCAATATTAAACAGGCTTTTGTTAGAAGGGAAGTGTGTGGGTATGAGCGTGTGAGGGGGAGCTGCCTGAAGCAAGTTGCTGTATTAGACAGGCTATTAGATTTGTTTACTGCCAGAGCACATCGGCGTGTTTACTGCACACACGCCGTGTGCTGGGCTGTACCCAATCTCCTTCCGGAGCTGGAGACAGAGAGGATCTTCCACCGTTTCACCTCTTCACAATCACTCAAGATTAAAGGGAGTGCATTTGTGCTCGACTGGGATATCAGCCTTCTCCAATCTGCACGGCACATTGGGGGCAGCTCATATTATGCTGATATTCCTCTCCCCCTCCCCCCCCGGTCGTCAGTAACTAGGGGATCGGTGCAAGCGTAGGCAGCTACTGGCCACGGAGAGAATTACATCACTCCCCCCTCCAATGATGTTACCTTTTGAGCTCTGCACGGTGAGAGACCATAGAGACCTGGTCTGGCTCTCACAGAAAGCGGAAGGGAAGGGAGCATTGTGTTTCAGAAGGTCCCAGGCACACAGAGAGAGAACGAGCAGTCCATACTCGCGCGCACTCATACATAGCGCTATAATGACCAGAACCTAGTGTTTACTGTGCTCACATAGGCGTATTGTGACGTCATGTGATTGACAACCAGTCCCTCCAGCCCGGCTCTGTCCAGAGCCTGACAACCGACTCTATATTAAGAAAAGAATGAAGTCACCGCCACCCTGACAACAGCAGGCGGCGGGCCCTTCCGCTGGCTCCCTCCCACCTTTTTTCCCCTCCCCTGGATCCTGGAGGAAACTGCTCTGCAGTGTGAAGGGACGATGAGGGCTCAGGCTTCCACAGCAACCCAAGAGGAAAGTGCCCAGTGATCCTCACTTCCTACCAGGGAGCCAGCAGGAGGGCGGGTGAAAGAGGGAGGAGACACTGACCAACCCTATTGAGAAGGAGCCTCCTCCCATTGTGCAATAACATTCAGGAGTTACAAGAGATTTTGTTTAGCGAGGGAGGGGACAGACACACCACAGCCAGTCTTGCACAAGCAAGACAAGGGACCGAGAGCTTGCCTGATAGTAGCCTCTGGAACTGCTGGGTCAATTTATCGTTTCCCACCTTCCATCTGTCTCCATTACACGCCCCCCAACACCTAGTAACTGAGCGGCAACAGCTTGGCAGAAGCAATAGTCGGACAATACAGCTCTGAAGGGACGTGCTACCCATAAAACCTGCATCGTTTATTAAATAGCAACCATCACCATAAGGAAAGAATTCTAGTATGCTACTGTATAGTCCAAACCACTAAACGTAACGGTCTTTGGGGTCATTCTTGTACAATACTGGAGGCTGGTTTGTTTGTTTTTCAACAAGGGTGCGGTTCTGCTCTCAAATCGATAAGCAAACTTTTGACAGTCACACCGACGCTCTTCTGTATTTATGGAAATGGGGGGAGGAGATGTTTCTAACAGGGCTTTGTTTTTCTGCATTTTCATAGTCTGGAACATGATTTTTAAAAGATCTAATTTCAGACATTCTAAACAGCAAAATCTAAGATAAGTGGAGCTTTTCATAACATGATAGTTCGGCTTGTTTAGCTTACTTCTGTTACAAGAAGAAAAAGAAACCTAGCCACTCAGGCTTTGCACAAATCTTAATAATTATTATATATTCTGATAGCTCCCAACATGTTTGTCTTTTGGTAATATGTTAAAGAAAATATGAATCACGGGAGGTGGATTCCAAAGGCTCCAGAAGGTGTACTGCTACAGTTCAAGAATTAGTAATAAACAAGTACAAAATCCATTTGTTTTGCCTCCATATTTAAAAGTATTGCTTACTGTAAAGTAGCTCTGCTGTAAAACTAGATTTCTAATATTTGAAATGTTTACTTTAATCACAGTTAATATCATTTTTGGGTGCTTTATCTAATTATGATTAATTTACACAGGAGGATTTAAACAAATACTGTATGTTCAGGAAGTAATTTGTCATAAAATATTTAAGTTTTATTTCTGGACACAGAACAACTACACCTGCTGTCTCAGATATTTTATATGAACAAGGTAGAAAACACAGAAAACCATCCTAGTGTTGCAAAATTTCTAGGAATATATTTTGATAATGTATTATTATACAAATGATAGGAACAATGACATTTACTGACCAGTTATAGTAGGTTCATGACCAGAGGACAATAAATGATACACCTTAGGTTCAAAAGTTAATCCATGAATAAAATAAACATTTAAAATAATAGAAAAGCATGTCTGAACAGTGTCCAAAAATAAAATCTTACATCCTATATCATTTTTTCATATTTTATCATTTTAACATAACAAGATTACCATAACATTGCAGTATATACTAGAGATGTTTTAATTTATTAAATTTGTCAAAATACTGAAGTAGTACTTACCCACTGCAAAGTCAATAAATCCATATCACACTAAAAACAACAAAAAGTGTTTTACAGACAGTGATATTTGGTGGGGAGGGACTTTTTTTCCTCTAGCACAGTAAGCTAAAATACAACTAAATAATAAACATTTACCCAATGGGAACTGTAAGAATCATGGACTTCAGTTAAGTGGTGCATAGTTTTTAACTTGTTGATGGTTTTAGTTTCTTCAAAGTAGTGCATTACTTTTTGAAGACTGGGTGTTTCTATTTGCTCAAAAAATAAACAGAAAAGCTTTGAGTTTCCTACTGTTACAAAAGTAAAAAGGAAACTAAGTTTGAGCTGCTAAATTGGCACTCTGGAATGAGTCAATAATATCTCCTTTGTCCTGCTAGCTCTCTCTGTTATATTGTATCTTTGCTCTATTTCCTCTAGACAAGAAAGCTAGCATTTCACATTTAGGATTTCAAATATTAGATATTCTTAGTGAGGTTACATTTTCATAAGATTTGTTGGTTCAAAATGTTTTACTGAACAGGAGTACATATACCTTTTCAGATTATGGTATACTGATAATAGTAATATGCTCTCAATGACACTACACAAACTTAACTATGTTTTTCAGCATGTACTTAATTAGGTAAATTATTGTTATTTTCTTTTTAAAATAACTTCGTAAGAAGGTTTATGTGCACTTTCTCAAGGCTTTTATAATTTCTGATTTTATATAAAACAGGTGAGAATTAGGACACAATGATGAACACTGCCCCTTATCTCACTGGCTGAGGATTCCCTTGATGTGAGTAAGTCCCAGCAGGCAAAGAGCCATTATAGGCTACTTTTACAACACAGTTTTAGGAACTATGCCTAAAGATCACTGCACTCCTGCTTTCTTCAGCTGATAGACACTGGACAGTCCACTGGGGATCAGTGTCAGCTTAGATAAATTAGAGCTGCCCATAAGGTGCTCTAACTTGTGCCAGAGACAGAGCTGGGCAGAGAGAGCTATCTATAATTACCTACTGGATGGTTCCCCAATTCTGCTACATGAGTTTTGGTGCAGCAGAAAATCTGGGACTAGAACAGTTCATTCTGTCTTTGTAAGAAGTCTGAATGGTAGCAGTGTAAAGTAAACTCCAAAGTTGTCAGTGTCTGGAAACAAGAAGTGGTTTAATGAGTTAGCTGATGGGGAGATCTTTCAAAAGCTGAAACAGGAAGTGTGTGGCCATCACTGTCATTATGGAATCAGTTTCTATTTACCTGAAATCCAGTCTGCTCTGAAACTCTGGCCTTTGGATTGGTATTATGTTGTGTTGCAGATCTGTCATTCTCCCAGAGAAAATAAACAAATGTCAACAAAAAATATTTTGTGTGAAGGCACTAGTGTTTAAAATATGCATACTTTCTGTATTACACATATAAATCCTTACTCTCATAAATAGTCTAATTTGTTTTAAATGTAAAAAAATACACTCAAATTTAGAATCAGGCCTGTGATGTATACACAAAAGAAAGCCAAATTGTGATAATTCATAAAGCGACTCAAATATATATTTCCATACGTAGTGTGTGTAATTATTAATTACTTCTATGTTTACATATAAAATGTTTGTAGTTCATGCAAGATAATACTCTGGTGATTTTTTCTAAAAAAAAATACCAACTTTATTTATTAAAAGAGTTACTTTTTTTCTTGTGGAAATTAGTTAAATAAACATAAATGGAACATTCAGCACATGACTCATCTCAAATTAACCTCTCCTACCCTTCCCCTTTTTAGACTCCTAAAATTTGTGTCAGCGGTCTGCTGATCTGCAGTAACATCATACCTACTGTGATTCTGGTCAAGAGTTGTGCCAGTAAGTGGCAGGAATTATTATTATTTAACAGTATGGCTTGCAAAAAAAAAAAGTATACAATCATGACATATAATGAAAGTCATGTACTTGAGCCCTTATACATCAGCTCCAGGCTCTAGCAGGATTCAGTGGTAGCCGTGATTTTACATTAGTTGACAATGAGTCGAAGCAATTTCAGAATACCTAAAATAGGGAAGAAAATATTTGCTAAATTTAATTATTTGTTGAATGCTCCTCCAGTCCTTACTACTTGGGACATCTGACATATAAAAACACATTTATCTCTTTAAAGAATCAATGTCTTTAATTTTAGGTATTAGGTAGCAAATTTTTTTTCAACAATGAGATTTTTGTATTTTAAACTGGACAGACTATATATTTAAATTTTGAAACAAAACTTAAATCAGGTTATTTCTATATCTTAGTTTTGTTTACTGAAATAATAAATGTAGTCTATTATTGTTACTAATGCAGTGGTAGGAAAATCTACTCATCCACTTTCCAGGTGAGAGTAAAAAATTTTTCTCAGACGAGCAGAAGAACTTAAGCCATTTGTATCTACAGCTTTCATTTAAAAATAAAGTAAATTTCTGTTTTCTAGGTTGTGAATATTCCCATTAGTTGACATTAGCAGAGTTAACTGATGCAGTGTGTCCTGCTGGGTCTGCAGGCAGACAATTTCAATACCTATGCCACTGCTCATCACTCTGTCAAATAATAGCAAAGTGAAATTAACAAACCTCTGCAGAATTGAACTTCTGCAGTTCAAAGTCTTATGACTAACTGTGAAATAATCAGTAACATAGTCAGTATCATATTGGTGTGTCAAAACTATTAACAGCAGAATTAGATTCTACAATTTTCATAGGGGTAAGGGAATACGGGACAGAGGAAATGGAGGCTGAGGGAGAGGTAAAGTATCACAGATCCAATCATCAAGCCACAATGCTCTGAAAAAGTAGAGAAGGGACAAAAACCTCCCTTTTCCCTTTCAGAAGCTATAAAGGGATGAAACTTATTATTCCTATTGACTGGCGACTATATAAAGCATCTTTGTATGACTCTCCACACCCTCTCATTTCTAATACCCAGCTATATCAGTGAGTCCCATCTTTCATCCATTCTTCCCTGTCCCCATCTTTCACATTTAACTTCTGATTTTTGATTTAGTACCAATCTAACAATTGGTACTGACTGGTACCAATAAGTATCCAGTACACATTTTTAGTCCTGCATTAATGATACATAACACAGTCATATAGTTAGCATTTTCAAAATAAAAGTAAGTAAAACTGGCAAGATAACTACACATATATACATTTAAAAACATGTAGATGGTATCATGAGCTTTCGTGGGCTCAGCCCACTTCTTCAGATGATTAGAGTGTTGGATGTCCAGAACTAAAATAAATAGGGGAGAAGGAAGTGGGGGGAGAGAAGGAAAAACATGGGAGGAGGGAACAAGAAGAGGTAGTGGGTATAAAAATATCAAGGGAAAAGCTGAGCTGGAATGTAAAAGGAAAAACAAATAGTCTATAAGCAACTATAGACTGGACAGACAAAAGAGGCAGATAAAAACCATTAGTAGGCAATTAGAGAGGAAGAGTACTAACATTAGACATATATAATTACTTTTAATAAGATCTTCTACTATATACATAGAAGCTGTGTCTACATTGGGCCACTTATTCCGGAAAATCAGCCACTTTTCCGGAATAAGCTGCGAGCTGTCTACACTGGCTCTTGAATTTCCGGAAAAGCAACGATGCTCTACTGTACAAAATCAGCCGCTATTCCGGAAAAACTATTCTGCTCCCGCTCGGGCATAAGTCCTTATTCCGGAACACTGTTCCGAAAAAGGGCCAGTGTAGACAGCCCAGTAGTCTTTTCCGGAAAAAAGCCCCGATCACGAAAATGACGATCTGGGCTCTTTTCCGGAAAAGCGAGTCTACATTGGCCACAGACGCTTTTCCAGGAAAAGGGCTTTTCCGGAAAAGCAGCCTGCCAATGTAGACGCTCCTTTTCCGGAAAAACTGAAAACGGAATAGTATTCCGTTTTAAGCAGTTCCGGAAATTCATGCCAGTGTAGACACAGCCAGAGTGGTTTAATACTACACATTATGTTACTGTACAGTATTGCATATCGATGTACATGTAATACTGTGCATGCTATTAGCAATTGCAGGGTATTAAATAATGCACTTTTTAAAAAAAATGCATAAACATGCACTTAACACAGGTTACAAATATGCACATAATAAAGATCACAAAGTAGTCATTCCAACATGGCAGAAGCAGTTAATTGTATTATAAAAGATAAATGCAAATGAAGAAAATTCAAAAAGTATATCATATACATTTTTCACCTTGCACAAAAGACTTTAAAAAGTAATATAAATGAGAAAACTTTAATAACACTACACTTTTAAGACAAACCAGCAAAACTCAGAATATTCAATGATCAGTAATTAAGCTTACTGTCTTACATGAGTTTTAACTTTTACTGTGCCTATTTCTAATTGAATGTTACAGGCATGTGTACAACCTTTTCTTACTAAAATCACTAATTTCAACCAAAGAAATGCATTGTATGCTACTGTTTGATTGTCTGTTACAGTCCTCATGTACTGTTGACTAAATACAAATTTTTGGCAACGTTTCTATGTAAAAATCTATTAATTGTTCCAGGGTCTCACCCTTTAGCCCTTTCTCAAACAAAAAAGTCCCACTAAAGTCGATGGGATTATTTGTATGAGTAAGGGCTACCTGTCAATTTGGACTTTGCTTCACCTCAGTTTCACAATGCTGATTGTGGAACAAACACCGAGGAAAAGCCAAAAAAATGTGAAATAATTCATACAATTATTTATGTTTTGTCACTCATACTGATTTTTGTCACTTACAAGCTTTAGAACAATGACTCAAATGCCAATGAGGGAATATGGAAATGAGGGGGAAGCTCATAAAATTACTATAAGCACATATAATTCCTAATAATACAGGCTAGAAAGAAAGCCTAGCTTTGCATGTCTGCAGGAGGGCCAAAGGGGCTGTGAAGGGTGGCACACAAGAGTCCTTCCTTAGATGCTGCAGACAGAACTGTAGTCACTGTATTCAGGGGAAAGAACCAGCCCCATGAGAAGGAGAAAGAGGGGTTATGACCCCCACTGCTCTGCAGAGCTGGCCAGCTACAGAGAAGGGAGCACACACCACTATGTTAAGAACTGATGCAGTATGAGTCCCTGTGCATGCACTGGGTAGCTCTGGGAGAGATTTTCTCTCAGAGCTTTCCCAGAACCTCTAACTTAAGACTGTGCCTTGGACATAGATACACAATTAGATACTGAGTATTTCTCTAGAAGTGTACAATGTTTTTAGGGAGGGATTACAAAAAGAATGTTAATTAACTTACCTTGGACATAGTATTTGGTACACTTCATGCTTATGAGAGCCATAAAACATTATATTATTATATGTATCAGCACTGTAGACAAAAATCACCTGAAAATATAAAATTGAAGAATCAAGCAACTTGAATATGATTTGATGAATAACCTCAAATAAGTAGGGTTAAATGTAAGCCTTGTTCCGTTCTCTCTCTCACACACATACACGCACACACACCAATCACTTGAATCCTTAGATGTTACAGATTGTTGACTACTGCTCTATCTGACCTTTCAAACTGAACTATACTGGTGATGTAACATCAACATCAAGATGGAGAAAGGGTGGTCTTGTGGCCAAGACACAGGATTGGGAGCTGAGATAGCCAAGAATATGATGACTCTTTCCCAGAATTCTGTGCGCGCCTTTTGGAAAGACACTTAGCCACTCTGCATCTCAGTTTCCCAAATTATAAAATGAGGCTGGTTAACACTTTTGTACCTTGCAGGGGAGTAGTGAGACTAAATTCATATGTATTGAAAGACATGACAAAGACCATAACAATTCTTAAACGCTGCCAAATTTAAACTATTTAGGAACATTCACAGAGCTAGGACATCTGAAAGATTTGGAGTCAAAGCTTCCCCTGAGAAAGAAGCTCATTGTGTGTCACCTCTCCAGAAAGATATTTTCAAAATTTCAGTGGGTGAGATCCTCACCCCATGCTCTGGTCCTTTATACTGGGTAAAATCGGCAGAAAAATATAAAGAGGCTCTAAAAGCCTTTTGTTTGGCCAGGGTAGCATACCCCTGGCACAGGATCAGAGGAAGACAGTCATAAGGCTGTCTTCTGAGGACCCTCCCACTCCGCAAAACTCTGGAGTTCGGAGGGATTTGTCAGGGGTTGCAATTTAACACTACAGAGATTATGGGCAGCATTGCGGCCCAGAGAGCTGTTAAGGGAGACTGTCATATTTTAGGCTTCTGAGGCAGTCCACATTATACCAGGGGCTGTGAAGCCATGCTGGATTGTGAAGTTTAAAACCACTTCAGACCAAGCTAGGCTGTGAGAAGTGTGCTGTGTCTGTTAGAGGAACAGCACAGATTCTCACCCAAAATGTTAAAAAGAACTGTGAGACAGCAGTAAATGAAATGTGCTCTATAAGTGCTAGGTATCATGGACAGAAAGAAAGATGAGGAAGGAGATAATGTGTCATGACAGACTGCTGAACTTGGTGCAAAGGCCCAATCAAAAAAAGGAAACAATATCCACCCTGTAATTCTTTATAAATGAATGGATCAATGCCCATGTCATTGCTCTTTAAATTTTATCACATTCTTCTTTTCCCACTCATCTTTTGAAGTGATCAACAACCAAGGTACACATGGGTGATCCAGTGAACATTGTGTACAGGAGGCCCCCGCTTTACAACGGCCCGATTTACGACCCCCCGCACTTACGACCTTTTCCTAAGTGCAGAAGGGGCCGAAATCCCCTAACTTACGTTCTTGGCTCCACATTTATGATGGCGCACAACACCTGTCATAAATGTGGGCTCAAGTTATGATGCCCCCAACTTGCAATGCTATCCCAATAACCGATCATGTCACAAGTTGGGGGCAGCCTGTACTTGGTCTTTCAGAAAGCAAAGTCCCTCACCAAAAGCTCTTAAGCAAAATAACCTGTCACAGAATAAGAGGGAAGGTAGTTAAGTCCAAAGCAGACTGCAAAGTGTTACAAAGGGATCTCACAAAACTGGGTGACTTGTCAAGAAAATGGCAGATGAAATTCAGTGTTGATATATGTAAATAATGCACATTGGAAAACATAACCCCAACTACACATACAAAATGATGTGGTTTAAATTAGCTGTTACCAGTCAAGAAAGAGATCTTGCAGTCATTGTGGACATTTCTCTGAAAACATTTGCTGATGTACAGAGAGTCAAAAATGCTAACAAAATGTTAGGAACTATTAGGAAAGGGATAGATAATAAAACAGAAAATATTATAATGCCATTATACAGGCAGTCCCCGACTTACGTGGATCCGACTTATGTCGGATCCGCACTTACGAACGGGGCTTTTCTCGCCCCGGAGCTCACGGGCGGCGGGTCGCCACCCGTGTCCTGTGGGGTGAGAAAAGCTTCTCCCGGTCTCCCTGGTCTTCTGGGGGGGTCCAGCAAAGCCGCTGGACCCCCCCAGCAGACCAGGGACACCCGAGCAAAGCCGCCCAGGCGGGGGGAGTCCCGCTACCTGGGCGGCTTTGCTCGTTTGCCCCGGAGCAAAGCCGCCCAGGCGGCGGGACTCCCCCTGCCTGGGCGGCTTTGCTCCTGTCCTCCTGGTCTGCTGGGGGGGTCCAGCAAAGCTGCTGGACCCCCCCTAGCAGACCAGGGACACCCGAGCAAAGCCACCGCCTGGGCGGCTTTCCTCCCGGGCAAACGAGCAAAGCCGCCCACGCGGTGGCTTTGCTCTGGTGTCCCTGGTCTGCTGGGGGGGTCCAGCGGCTTTGCTGGACCCCCCCAGCAGACCAGGGGGACAGGAGCAAAGCAGTGGAGCACGCCCGCAGCGGGCGTGCTCCAAGGCTTTAATCCCCATCTCCCTGCAGACCAGGGAGACGGAGAGCAAAGCCGCTGAGCACGCCCGCAGGGGGACAGCCCAAGTGCGCCCTGGGTGTTGCTCTGCTCCAGGCTTCCTGGAATCAGCCGCTGATCAGTTTCAGCAGCAGCTGACTTGGGGACGCCTGGGTTTCTTAAGTTGAATCTGTATGTAAGTCAGAACTGGCATCCAGATTCAGCCGCGGTTGAAACTGATCAGTTTCAGCAGCGGCTGACGCCAGTTCCGACTTACATACAGATTCAACTTAAGAACAAACCTACAGTCCCTATCTTGTACGTAACCCGGGGACTGCCTGTATAAATTAATGGAATGCTCTCACCTTGAATACTGCATGCAGTTCTGGCTGCCCGATCTCAAAAACATATATTAGAATCGGATAAAGTACCAAGAATGCCAATAAAAATTATTAGGGGAAATTCAACACTGCAGAGATTATGGGCCGCACTGTGGCACAGAGGGCTGACCACGGATACTGTCATAATTTGGGCTGAGGTAGTCTACATTAGGCTAGGGGCTTAATTAGGGGATGGAACAGTTTCCACATGAGGAGAGAACTATAAGGCTACATCTATACTGCAGCGCTATTTCAGGATACCGGAATATCCTGAAATAGCTCTCGCGTCTTCACAGCAAGCCCATTACTTCGAAATATAACAGGTTTGCTATTCCGACATCCCTTTAAACCTCATTCCAAGATGAGTAAGGGATGTTTTGGAATAGCAATTAATTTTGAAATAAGTGCTGTGTAGACAGTGCCAAATTTCAAAATAAGCTATTCTGAAATAACATCAAAACAAGACGCGCAATTTGCGTAGCTCAGATTGCATGTCTCATTTCGACCTACAGGGCAGCGTAGAAGCACCCTAATTGTTCTATTTGGAAAGAGACAAGTAAGGAGGGTTATAGTAAATGGCATGGAGAACGTTAATAAGGAAAAATTACCCCTTCACAAAACACAAAAACTAGATGTCACCAAATGAAATTAATGGATAGCAAGCTTAAAAGGAAATATTAGTTCACACAATGAACAGTCAACCTGTGGAACTTGTTGTCAGGAGATATTGTGAAGGTCAAAATTATCACTCGGTTCAGAAAATAAGTGCATGGAGGACAGTCCATCAATGGCTATTAGCCAAGATGGTCAAAGATGCAGCCCCATATTCTGAGTGTCCTAAGCCTCTGACTGCCAGAAGCTGGGAGTGGACAATCAGATATGGACCACTCAGTAAACTGGCATATTATGTTCTTTCTCTTCAAAGCATCCAGTATTGGTCACTGTCAATAGACAGGAAACTGGTCTAGATGGACCACTGGTCTGACCTACTATGGCCATTCTAATGTTCTTGTCCTTATCTGCTTTTCTTTAATAATAAATTGCTCTAACTAATTTGCATATGATTACTTTATATATTCTGTTGCCTTTTTTCACCAGTATATACCAGAAATAAAGTATCTTATTTTGAAAAGGCATCTATCATTTCTAGATTATATTTTAAGGCCCTTCTCATATCTAGGGAGTGAAACTTCAGTGTCCTTAGGAAGAAAAAGGCTTATGCAAATAATGGGATAAGCAAATAGTGAATAATATATAAAGATAAGATTATTTTAGGGAGAAACTCTTGGGCTTTGAAGAAGAGTAACCAATTTAAAAGAAAATAAAGAAACCAGTCCTGAATTGAAACTATTTCACGTGGTTTCTGAAAATGTGATTTTCATTAAAAGTGAAAAAAACCCAGCAACTTTACACAGTGGTTCATGTGAAAGCTCCATCAATGAGGGGAGAAATAAATTTAAATTCCAACAAGCTACTTAGTTTATGGCTGAAACTTTGCAATCGCCTTGGTGTATCTTGAGATGTGAAGATCTTCACTGTCTGCATCTAGTAAATTTGAGAGCCTCAGAGGTTGAAATCTGCACATGGAGTTAGTTGATTGTAGATTTTGGACATAAATTAATTGATTAAAGAAAAGCATCCACTAGTCACAAAGGATTGCTGAACAGAAGGAGGATCAGGCCTTAAAGTTTCACATTGCTAATTTTAATTTCTTTGGATGGTGACAAATCAGTAGGTCCACTAGAGCTGGAAGCATCTAAGACAAATGAAGAAACATCTCTATGATGTGATGAACCAGTCATATGAGAATACCTCTATTTTCTATACCTAGAACAAAAGAGCTTTAACATCCTGTTGTTGCTCGAGGCAACCTGGTTGCTGATGAGCATCCCTGTTTATGACAATCTAATTCAAGATAAACAGATTTAATGCAGTTTTCTAACTTGTTCTTTAAAACCTCCAGTGATGACAATTCCAAAGCCCACTTTCATTGGGAATTGAGATCAGCTGATCACGTTCCTCTTTATAAAAGCCCCTCAAGACTAAACATGCTCAGTTTCTTAATTGTTCCTCATAGATGGAGGTTCTTTAGAATTTTAATTGTGTCCTCCAAAGTGCTTACAACTCCTCTGAGCTTGGTGTCATTCACAACTTTTATAAGCATGCTTTCCACTCCATTATCCAAATAAATAATGAAAATATTGAATTGTACTGGATACAGAACAGATGCTTGTGCAACTCCACTAAATAAGTCATCCCAGTTTGAAAGTGATACACTGATAACTACTCTTTGAATACAGCCTTTCAAACAGTTATGGACCCACTTTATAGTAATTTCAGCTAAACTAGTGGCTCTCAACTTTTCCAGACTACTGTACCCCTTTCAGAAGTCTGATTTGTCTTGTGTACCTCCAAGTTTCATCTCACTTAAAAACTAGTTACTTATAAAATCCAACATAAATATACAAGTGTCACAGCACACTATTACTGAAAAATTGCTTATTTTCTCATTTTACCATGTAATTATAAAATAAACCAAAGAGAATATAAATATTATACTGAAATTTTACTGTATAGTATATACAGCAGTATAAACAAGTCATTGTCTGCATGAAACTTCAGTACTAACTTCACTAGTGCATTTTACGTAGCTTGTTGTAAAACTAGACAAATATCTAGACGAGCTGATGGAAGACTTCTGCATAACCCCAGGATTATGTGTACCCCAATTGAGAACCACTGATCTAGACTAGGTTTCCTTATCTTGCTTATGGGATATCACATGGTACCGCCAAGTGTTTTTATAATTAAGATATATCACATCAACTGTGTCTTCCCATTTTCAATAAGGCCAATAATTCAGTCAAAGAAGGATATTAGGTTCATTTGACATGATTTGTTCTTGATAACTCCATGCTGTTAGTTACGTATCACCCTATTATCCTCTAATGTGTCCCAGTGTTTTTCCAAGTATCAAAATTAAGGATGTGAATGGTTAACCAGTTAACCAGAGTAGACTGGAGCAGCCCCACAACTGATACAGCCCAGCTGGAACAACCCCCATCCACAGTGGGCCCGGTCTGACCAGAGCAGTGCAACACAGGTGGGGGTGCTCCAACCCAGCAGGAGCAGCCCCCACATCGGGGGTGGGGGAAGCGCTCAAGCCAACATGGTGGAGGGGGTCCCACCCACCCCAGTTTAAGTGGTTAACCATAATGTTTAACTGGTTAATTGATTAAATGGATTTTACATCCCCAATCAAAATAAGGATGACTAGTCTATATTATCAAAGATAGAATCTTTGCTCGTCTCCAGTCCTCTGGGACTCCACCCATTTTCAATGAGTTTTCAAAGATAATTGCTAATAGCTTTGAGATCAATGGCATCAGAACCTGTCCAAAAGTGGGGGGGAGACCGAGAACCAGGACCCCGTACCAATCCTCTTCTGTCCAAGACCCTGCCCCTGGCAAACCAGAAGCTGAAGTGGGTTGGAAGCCACAGGCACTCCAACTGCCTAAGGTGGGGAGGTCAAGAATAGCTCTTGCTTTTGTCTCCATTCCCTAAGCCTCCCACCCAGGGTAGGAGGGTCTTCACCTCCCCACAGCAACCCAAGTGCTCCTCCTGTAGACCTTCCACATAACCATGGCAAGTGGGTCTAGAACAGCTCAGGCCATGTCCCCTCAGCTGCCCACAAAGCTTATCACGAAGAGGCTGTGGCGCCTCCATATGGAGCTGGATCCATGTCAGAACTGTGCATTGCATGAACACAGCTGTGGGGAGCCGTGGGCTCCCTTGCTCACAGTGGAGGGGGTAGAAGGGAGGAAGAAAGGGCCAGTGTTTGTCTTTGACCCTCTCAACTAGGATAGGTGGGAAGTCTTCAGTATGGTACCCCAGCTGCTTGTCTCCCTGGCTGGGTTCAAGCTGTGGGCTTGATTGGAGGTGTAGGACCTCGGGGAAGAGGAAAAGTGGGGGTGGCACCCCATGAGCATACAGCTCACCAGGGTAATCTGATGGCTGATCATGAGGCATTTTGCTGATGCTAACTGTATGCAGGCACCTCCCCTTGCAGCTCCTAGTGGTTGCAGTTCTCTGTTCCTGGCCAATGGGAGGTGTAGGAAGCAGCACCAGAAGGCTAAGGGGCCACAGGGACATGCTTTCCACAGCTCCCATTGCCAAGGAAGAGAACCTATGTAGTACCTGTGGATAGTCAATGTCAGCAAAATATCTCATGGCCCACAATCAGATTATCCTAACAAGCCCATGAGGCCCACAAACCACATGCTGCCCACTACAGCTCTAGGTGAATTTCATCAGGGCCTGCTGAGTTGTGTCTAAATTATCTAAATATTCTTTAACCTATTAAGGTTTCTGTTCTTTCCCTCTTGTTAATATTAATTGTAAGAAGCATCTTGTCACAAATAACTTTTTCGAAAACACTGAAGCAAAACAAGTATTAAACACCTCAGCCTTCTCGGTATCATCTGTTATTAATTCTATTTCATGGGCAGTCGGTAATGTAGGCAAAAGAAGGCACAGCCTTCCCAAAACTGTCTACATACCCGACCGCCTAAGGTTGAGGCTGCCACCAGAGGAAGCCTAGAGCCGCAGCGTGGCAGCCTGACTCAGCAGACTGGCTTCTCCCAGCTGCCAGGGATGACTGGAGCCATGGCACAGCAGCCCAGCTTCCCCAGCTGCTGGGGAGGGCTGGGGCCACAGCACAGCAGCCCCAGCTCTCCACATGGCCAGCAGGGATCGGAGTGGGCAGGGCTTGGTGCCAGGGACAGAAGCCTGGGCAGAAAAAGCAGGGCAGGACTGGGGCTTACCTTCCCCAGCTGGGTTTTTACCTGCTGCCCATGTTTTCCTTCCTTGCTACATCATGGACCTACAATTTCCTTCATCCTTCTCTTGTTTCTAATATATTTATAGAATATCTTATTACTTCTATGTCCCTTGCTAAGTATAACTCATTTTGTACCTTAACCATTCTGATTTTGTCTCTATGTACTTGTGTCATTTTTTGTACTTCTCCTTAGTAATTTTCCATATTTCCTTTTTTCCTAGGATTCTTTTATAATTTTCACATCATTAAAGAGGTCAAATTGGTCTCTTACTACTCTTTCTATCTTTCCTTCACATCAACATATTTTCTGTTGTAATACTGTCCCTATACACAACTGCCAGCTCTCCTGAACTCCTTTTTCCTTAGATTTTCTTCTCATGGGACCTTATCTACTATTTTTCTATTAAAGTCTATTCTTTCAAAGTCACTGTCCTTTTTCTGTTGCTGTCAGTACTTCCCTTACTCAGAATCACAAGACCTATCATTTCATGATCACTTTTCGCCAAGTTGCCTTTCACCTTCAGATTCAAAACCAATTCCACCCTGTTAGTCAGACTCAAGTCTAAAATGGCTGCTTCCCTAGTTATTTCCACCATCATCTATGACGTTCCCAACATATTCCCCAGATGTATTCCAACACATTAAAAAACTTGGATGTTTTGTGTTTTCCTTTTCCTTACTTTTCCAAGAGTCATCTTTAATTTCCCCATTACTAGCAAGTGGATATTACTCTTATTTGCTATAGAAATGCTTCATTTACCTTCACCTTCTGGTGTGGTATATAATAGATACCTATTACTACATCTTCCTAATTTTCCCTCTTTACCTCCACCCAGAACTTTTCAACTGGTCTGCCTCCCACTTCTTTCTGACCCCAGAAAAATGTATACATTCTTCGAGTATAATACAACACCTTCTCCCCCTGCCTATTTTTCCTGAACAAGTTATACACGTCTATATCAATATTTGAGTCTCAAATTTTATCCCACCAAGACTCTGTAATACCAATAAAGTCATACTTTAGCTTGTGTTCTCAGGTTTCCAGTTCTTTCTATTTATTCCTCATAATTCTTACCCTTCTGGACAAAAATCTAAGCTATTGAGCAAATTCCACCACTGTTTTTCCTCTTGTTCTTTATATGACCATAATTTTCTAGACCCCTTCAACTTCCAGCCCTCTGTCAAAGTCACCATTTTCATTCTTACTTGTGAGCGCTTATGTCACCTATCCCTTTTGAACCTAGTTGAAAGAAAGCCCTCCTCACAAGGTTGGCAAGTTGGTGACCCAAAAATGCTCTTCCCCCGATCACATGGAGCCCATCATTTTAACTTTATCTCATGGTTTTGGAAAGTTTAATATCTGTATATTCTTTGACACACATATGATTAATAACTTTGCAAACCTTTACAATGAGATAAAATAATTATTTAGGAGCATTGTTTCCCCTAGATCAGGGCTGAACAAAATGCCACCGGATCCGGTCCATGGAGCACCCTGCCAGGCCCCTCAGACACACAGCTGCCACGGTTTAAAGCGCAGTCCATATGGCAGTATGCTCTGGAGGTGGAGGGGGCAGGGGCTTCATGTGATCTCCCCGCCCACAGCCCAATCCTCAGATCCTATTGGCCAGAAACAACTGGCGAACATGAACTGACCCCAGCCAATCTCTCAACTCCTACTGGCCGGAAACAACCAGTCAACAGGAGCTGAGAGACTGACCTGGGGGGTGGGGACAGCACAAGCCTCTTCCCCCTCCAGGAGCTGAGAGCCACATGGAGGGAGCAGCCTGCAATTTAAAGTGAGCTGCAGCAGGCAGAGAGCCCAGCCTGTCTTGGGGGTGCTGCACGGCTGCTGACCAGGAAATGCTTAGGTAAGTGCTTCCCAGCCAGAGCCTGCATCTGGCACCCCAACCCCTTCTGCACCACAACTCACTAGCCAAACCCTCTGCCCCCCTGCCCCAGGTCACAGCACTCTCCCAGACCGTGTACCGCCTCCTACACTCCTTTCCCAGGCCAGAATCCTCTCCTCCACCCAAACACCCTCCCAGACCTTGCACCACATTCCCCTGCCCCAGGTCACCACCCAAACCCTCTTCAGTCTGCACCCCCTTTTCCATTTCTCCCAGGCCACAATTCCCTCCCAGACTTTGCACCCCTTCCTGAGGCCCCTCCTCCATGCCAGAATCCTCTCCTGCACCCATACTCTCTCCCTGACCCAACACCCAATCCTCCAACCAAGGCTGCAACCCCTCCTTCACCCAAACTCCCTCTCAGACCTCATACCGTCACCTGAAGGCTAGTTACTTACCCCATCACCTTTCTGAACCCAACCTCCATTCTAGACACCGCACCCCCTCCACAGAAAAAAGTAGCCCTTGGCCACATTCCAAAATCTTGGAGCAGCCCTCCCCTCCCCCCACACACAAATTATTGCCCATGTCTGCACTAGATCCATGTGCAGGGAGATCAGATAGTCTCTGCATCCATACAGAAAGGGTAACTGCCAGCGATCACAAGTTGCTACACAGTTCTTTGTAAGTAAACACATTTATTCAAAATGTGAATGCATTACGGAAAAATATATTAAAAACAATAAAATAATGTGTACATGTGCTAAAAACCTTATCAGAGTCACCCCAACTTTAACCCTGCTAGTACTGTAGGACTCTGTAGAAGAGGCAGGAATGCCTTACATTTGAGGCAGATGGTCCTGAGCTTTAGGATGTTTCTTTGGAAAATAAGCTTCCTGAGTGGGCCATAAGCCCTGAATTTGAAGACAATGAACCCCTCACTCCCACATATCTCTGAGAAGTGCAGGCTGTCACCAGAGTCTTGGTACATAGAAATATGAGGAAGAATTCTCCACTGTATACCTATAGAAGGCCTTTCTGCCAGTGTACTGTAATGAGAAAAGGATTTCTTGTGAGCCTGTGACTATCATGTTTATGCAGTGTCTGCTGGGTAGGGTAGATACCATGAGTTCAAATCCCTTTCCATGGTATCTAGGTGAAGTCTGGTATGCTGCATGAGATTAAGTGCATGAGGCCATGTATCCAATTAGTCTGAAACTTGTTTTCACTGACATGCCTGGAGTTGATTGATGAGGCTTGTAACTGTGGGAGGTACGCTTTTGCTGGTAGGAAATCTAACAGTGCTCCTATGAACCCTGTGCTCAGAGCTGAAGTCACAGTGGATTTCTGTCAGCTGATTTTGAGATCTAATGGGTCAAAGAACTTTTGAATTACCTGAACTGAATCAATAAGCTGTTGGGGTGATCCTCCTCAAATCAGTCAGTCATTAAAGTAAATATAGAACTGGATCCCTCATTTTGTTAGAAGAGCTGCCACTACTGCCAGATCCTAGGTGAATACCCTTAAGGCCACAGAAAGAAAAAGGGCAGGACTGTGTAGTGGTGAAGGAATGTTTCTGCCAGGAATCAAAAGTATTTTCTGTGAATTGGGAGGACTGATATAAGTAAGTAGGCATTTTACAGGTTAAGAGCCACAAACCAGTCCTGGGGATCTCATGAGAGGATTCTGGAGGGAAGAGTCACCAGCCTGATTTTGAAAGGACATTGAAGATCAAAGATGGGCGGTCAACCCTCTTTCTTCTTTGGGATAAGAAAGTAATGCAAATAAAAGCCTCTGTGTCAAAACGCAAATGACATATTTTTCACTGCTTTCAGTTGTATCAGGGAGTCTGCTTCTCATTTTAATAGTAAATCACAAGAAGGGTCCCTGAAAAGGAATGAAGAAAGAGCAATGGGTGAGGAAGAGATTTGGATACCTCTTGCTTATAATCTCTAGGATCCACTAGTTCAAAGTAATCCCAGCCCAGCTGTCAAAGGGGAAGTGTGTGATTGAGATAGATATAGTTATATATTCACTAGAGAAGGCAGAGTCATCATTGGGGAATTTCTGTGTCTTCCTTGGTGACAGTGAGGTACTCTTAACTCATTGTAAATTTGGGTGGAGAAGCACTTTCTAATGCAGCATTTCTTAAAGTGTGTTCCGTGGCACACTGGTAATGCCGCAAGGCAGTCGGAGGTGTGCTGCGGAGAGAACAGAATTCAAAATGGTCACCATTAAAGGGACAAGTCTCCTTTTTTTTGGCTCAACAACTTTTCCCTGGGGGTTCCCCCCCCCCAACAAAAAAATCCTTGGTGTTCCCCATAAAAAAAATATTGTTTGGTGTTCCTCCATCTTAAAAAGTTTAAGCAACACTGTTCTAAAGGATGACCACTGGTATAGCAGTTTTCTCCTTAGGCGGGGGATGTACAGCCCTAAAAAGGGCAGTTTCCCTTGAATCCTTTAGGCTGTGGAAGGTTTCACTTATTCCATTGTTGAAAAATTCATTACCTTCAAATGGGACAATGGACCTTGACTGTTGCTTGGACCTCTCATGAGGACTGAAGTAATGGTGATCTCCTTGTGATTCTTGCAGTGACCATGACAACAGACATATCCAGAGCAGCCTATAGAGAAGTAAGGCAGGTAATTGTCCCTCTGCCATTATGGATTTCAACTACTCATGGTGCTCCTTGGGCAGCTTGTGTATGAATTGAAAATAATCAGTCTCAGTTTAAAAAATATGGAGGCATGCCTGATAATTAGACACCCTCATCTGGAGGATTGCTGATCAATATACCTTTCAGCTGAAGAGGTTCAATTTTTTCAGTGCTTTTCTCTTTAAAAGGTCACCTCTGCTTTTACCTCTGTTCTACTGCTGTCACTACAAGAAAATCTGGTGCTGGATTAAAACAAATACTCAAATCTTTAACAGGGACCTAATACCTCCTGTCTGCTCTTTTTGACAGGTTAGATACAGGTATATGCCAGGTGGTTCCTTGAGGCTCCAGTAGACTTTCATTAATGGATATGGTGAGTCTCCCTGTTGTAGAAGGATGCAGACTGTCAAAGAGCTTGTGTTACAGGACCACTTCCAGGGAAATATCCAAAGTTTCCATGATTCATTTCATTAGGTCTCTAAATACCTTAAACTTGTCAGCTGAAGCTAATGTATGTGGATTCACAGTCTTACCGGGTTAGTATGAGAATAATGCAGCTGGAATCAAATGTTCTTCTCCCAATCACTGATATTACTCTTCATTTTGCCCCTCCTGTCTCAGACAATTGTGGGTGAACCAACTGTCTCAACTGATGTGCCTCTCTGGAACAGCAATCTAGCTCTAGAGACAACAAATGAAGCCAGTTTCTTGCAGTGTGTCTGTACACCCCAGAGGATCCAGTAAGGCCATGGCTATGTAGGCTGAAGTATGTAGAGCAGTACAGACGGGTATGGGTAACAGGTAGGGTGATCTCTATGAACCCCAGACCTCTTTCTACTACAGCTCATGACTCTTTCATCCCTGCCTGACAACCAAGTGTGAGAGAGAATTCTCTAGGATGCTCATCTTTGGAGTATTGCTTTCTTGGTCCCTTCTTCCCTGTCAGACTTCAACATTTATAGTGGCAGATAAATGGGGCCTCTGAATAGATGTGGCCTGGGAGATAAAGTGACACGAGGGCACTGACTGAGAAAGACTGAGGCTTCACTGTAGCTCTCCCCTCAGAGTCTGAGAAAGCTTGAATCAACTTCTTAGGAGGAAAAGTTTCAGCTTCACACCTTACTCTATAGGTATGCTTGGAGAAAGAGTGACAAACAGAACACTGACATGTCCTTCTCCAAGACAAAGCAGGCCTGTTTGATGTCTCAGTGCCCACTAACAAGGACAAGTCTTAAATCCCAGTGATTTAAGCAATAACTCTAAGAGTGGTATATTTTTCACACACAGTCGACTGCCAATAGGGATAACAAGAAACTACACTAATCACACTACATTAACTGCACTAACTATATAAACTACACTAATATGTATAAGGCTAATTAATCACACAATGTGCAGAATAAGGAGATAACTAGTTATAATATGCATTCAATTACTGATAAAATAGACTTCCAAAATCAAATCAAATACATTTTCTCAATACAGATTTTGGTAATAGGCCATTCCCAAAGATACTTTTTCTTACATTAGGTTTCAAGATGAATCAACTTCCTCCAATTAAAAAGCAAATAAAGTTAGATTACACGTTGCATTGTCAAAATGTATACCAAAATGTGGGTTGATCTTTGGGTTTTTACACATCAAGTTGGCCGGGCAGAGAGCTTCCTTGAAGTGAAGTACAGCTACGAATTGATTTAGAACATTAGTCTCCCTCTCTGACAGTGTCAGTAAGCAAAAGGCCTTTGATTCTTCCTCACATTGCTCACATTTCTGAAATATCTGCCTTAAAAAAAAAAAAAAAACCACCCAAAATCCTTTTAGAAACCTCCCTAGAAAGAGGAAGTAGTAATGGGCATAAGATAAAGTCCATACTTGAATATTCCCAGCCTGTGCTATCACAGAAAAAGCACAAGAACAAATACTTCAAATGATTTTTAAACACCCATTTTAATGATTGCTTTTGTCCTTTATATAAGGTTGGAAGCAGCTAACATGTCTATGTTGTTACTGTTTCTCACAATAATAATAATAATTGACTCACACAGCACTTTTCATCAAAGGATCTCAAAATGCTTTACAAAGTAGGAAAGTATCG